>NC_064622.1:331625733-332875733 GCF_023898315.1 Schistocerca nitens
ACATTAACAAAAGGAATATTTAACTTCTTTAACAGGAACTCGTAAACATAAATGACATGGATGATAATAGGTAAAGCAGACCTTGTGAAAATGGAAATAACTGGTGAAGAAACAGGGAAAACAGAAATTCAAAGGAAACGCAAAACGTTTCAAAGGCCTCCAGGAGAGAACAAAGATACAAGAAAGAAGAGAGCAACACAGGTAAGGAATGAAAAACCACGGGAAAGAAAGAAATGAGAATATAAAGAAGATAGAAGCTATTTTATGTGGTCCTCAGTTGGCCTAAAGAATTAAATAAAGGCTTTCTAGTTTATGAATTGTTGCAGAACAAAATGACTGGTCGATATCATTTAACACACTCTGGAAGTGCTACACGTAATTTGGTGAGCAGTCGTGCTGCTATCTCTTAACGTTGTCCATGCAACCGACGGGGACATCTCCAGTCTCCAATACAATCGTTATTATTAGTTCGTGTCTAGGATACCACGTTTTATGTGTTACCACAGTGTGCTCATTAGTCGAGCTACTTCTGTCCCTGTAGCCCAATCCATACACCGGAAAACAAATTCATTTGAAATACTCCTGGCCAAAGAAAGTGACCAAAACAGGCAAATGTATGTGGAACTTGTTATATCCTCACCCCTTGCACTTCCTATCCTTCCACCAATTTAAGTCAGACAATGCCAGATTAACTATTCACACACACACACACACACACACACACACACACACACACACACATGAACAGACATGCGTACATACAACTTCTCCCTATATAGATGGAGAGTGAACGCTAGTTAGACCAGGTAACTATTCCTCTGTTCTGTTCCTGGACTGAAATCTCCAGCTCGGCAAGCCATTATCAAGACGGTCAAACGAATGTTTTGTAATCAATTTCTTGTTTTGTTTAATAACATTGTCTGAAGTGTGCTCCAAAATACTCAGACTGGCATCTGCTTCTCGTACAACCACTTTTATGTGGTGATTGCAGTGTCAGTCACTGGATGTGTGGTGTCACCGCCAGACACCACACTTGCTAGGTGGTAGCCTTTAAACCGGCCGCGGTCCATTACTATACGGCGGACCCGCGTGTCGCCACTGTCAGTGATAGCAGACCGAGCGCCACCACACGGCAGGTCTAGAGAGACGTACTAGCACTCGCCCCAGTTGTACAGCCGACTTTTCCAGAGATGGATTACTGACAATTACGCTCTCATTTGCCGAGACGATAGTTAGCATAGCCTTCAGCTACGTCATTTGCTACGACCTAGCAAGGCGCCATAGCATTTGATAATATTGTGAAGCATGTACCGTAACGAGAGATGTTCTACAATTATGGATTAAAGTTAAGTATTATATCAACTACGTACTTTATTTGCTACTATTAATTCCCTTAACTGTTCCAGACCTCGCGCCAGCCTGCGTGAGCTTAAGCGCGTGCCTTTCGGCTTCCTCTCATTGCGACTTGGCTGTCTTGCTAAGTCACAACAGGATGAATGCTGCTAGATGTTTTAATGTTTTACTGTTTTAATGTATTCAGTCATTATCGTTAACATATTACTCGACAGTAACGAACTTTTCGCCTATTTATACTCATATGTCACATTTATTTAATTTGAGAATCTACTGCAAAATGATGCACGAAGCGTCGATGGTCTGCAGATCTTCTACCATTTCGCTACAGTTTTCTTGCGTTGCAACTTGCGTATGTCCTCCCTTCTACATCGAACTACATCGAGCACCTCTGCAGTATAAGGAATACGGTGCAGACATGGACGGCATTGCCCACGGCACTCTGGATATGAGACATCATCGGACGGCAACTCCAGCGTCATTCACAAACAATGTTATCCGTCCCAGTAATGACGGACCAAGTCAACAAGGATGTAACGCAATCGCACAAACTGACATCCGGCACCTGTACAACACAATGCATGCACGTTTGAATGCCTGCATTCAACAGTCTGACTGTTACACTGGTTGTTAATGCACCAGAATTTCACATTTGCGATGGCCTATCTCACGCTTACACTAATCTGTTATCTTGCAATGCTAATCACTTATTTATCACCTCCTATCAGTCTTCACAAAATACAAAAGCATAATTTATCAGAATCAATACAGACAGAAAGAAGCGAGGTGTGTTTAAAAAGTAATGAAACTTATTTTTTGTAACAACGGTTATACTCCCTTTACACTTCAACGTTTTTTTCTTTAAAAAGTGTCCCTCCGGCAGTTTCAAAACGACAGAGTTGTTGTCCCCAGGCTTAGTAGCAGTCCTGTAGGGCTTCTGGTGAAATATCCATCAGGTAGTAGGTTATAGTCTTCTGGATGCTATAGATAAAGCGTCAAAACGTCATTCCAAGTGGTTTCTAAGGTGTGTGATACAGAACAATCACAGGCCGGCCATAGTGTCCGAACGGTTCTAGGCGCTACAGTCTGGAACCGCGAGACTGCTATGGTCGCCGGTTCGAATCCTGCCCCGGGCATGGATGCGTGTGATGTCCTTAGGTTTAAGTAGTTATAAGTACTATGGGACTGATGACCTCAGAAGTTAAGTCCCATAGTGCTCAGAGCCATTTCAACCAACAGTGAGCGAGATCCTATGAGTATGCGGATCTGCACAAATGCATGCACACGAATCTCTTTTTTCAGTCATTTGACGATGTTACTGCTGCCGTCGACGATGGTGTTATTGATGTTCTTGTGGTCTTAAGTCTGAAGACTAGTTGAATGCAGCTCACCACGTTTTTCTATCCTATGGACACGTCTTCTTCTCTACATAACTACTGTAACCTACATCCATTTCAGCCGGCTTGCTACATTTAAGTCCTGGTTTTCCTCAACAATTTTTATCCCTCCCCTCCCACACGACCCTATATTACGAAACTTACTATTGCTTAATGTCTCTGCATGTGTCCAAATAACTTGTTCCTTCTTTTTGTCCAATTGTGCCATAAATTTCGTTTTCCCTCCGTTCGATTCAGTAGCCTCCCATTATTTACTCGATCTACCCATCCAGTCTTCAGCATTCTTCGTAGTACCACATTTCAAAACCTCTCTTCTTGAATGAGATTTTCACTCTGCAGCGGAGTGTGCGCTGATATGAAATTTCCTGGCAGATTAAAACTGTGTGCCGGACCGAGACTCGAAAGCGGGACCTTTGCCTTTCGTGGGCAAGTGCTCTACCAACTGAGCTACCCAAGCACGACTCACGCCCCGTCCTCACGGCTTTACTTCTTCTCTTCTTGTCTGGGTTGTTCACTGTTAACTTTTCATTGCCTCCAATTCTACGCTCCAAGCAAATACCTTCGGAAAAGATTCAGAACATTAAAAATTTACTCTTGTCGATGACAGATTCCTCTCTCATAGAAAGGACTTCCTTGCTATTGATGGTATATATTTTGTATCCTCTCTCGTTCGACCATCGTCAGCTATTTCGCTGCCCCAGTAGAAAACTCCATCTACTACTTTTAATGTGCTGTTTCCTAAACTAACCCCCTGCGCATTGCCTAATTTGATTGATGTGCAGAGTCTCCGGTCTCAGTCATGGGGTAACGCACGCTGTACCTTGAGGGTTTGTGTCAGTTTTCGGTTGAGATTCCCTGGTAGAAGTAAAAATAGACGCTTCGAAGTAACTGTACCACGAAAAGCAATTTTGTGAATCTACATAAAGCCGAGTGCAGAAGCGGTAAGAAATCGCCTCGGTAGGCGTTGAACACCAAATGAGTCTCCAGGAGCGCTGATGCAGTGGCGCGAGGGACGGAACACAGAATTGTAAGTAGTAAGCTATTAACATAACCAAAAATAAAAAAAAAAAATAAAGTAAAAAAATAAACACCATCCAAACAGGTCTTGAAGGCCCAACGGCACCGACCGGCCGCCGCACCATCCTCAGGCCTTAGGCGTCACCTGATGCAGGTACGGAGAAGCATGTGGTTGTAAGGTGGCTATAATTTCGTACCTTACCAGCACTCATCCACATACTTTGCCGTGAACTAGAACCACAATTAGATATCATATGATAGATTGTACATCATATATATGAATATTTAAAGGAGACTGACATTGTCACGTATGCCTTGTAAAACGCTTATTGCATGAAAGGTGACGGAGTGTCTTTATTATAAAAACGGTGTAATGAATGACTGCCTATACTAGTAGAGGTTGGAACGCCAGTGGAAATGAAACAGCAGGCGGAACTCAACTCTGGATGGAAGGCCCACACAGGTGTTGGTCCTGCTTAAACACAGGAAGTAGCTAGACGGACGTTGTGGCACCTGAGATCTGGGGCACAATAGGGTGACGGCCGGCCGCTATTGTAGTAGGGGCCGGAAGGATAACCGGACGCTGAAAATCTTGGACGCAGGTGAGAGGAACGAAGAAGCGGCACCTCCGAAACCACGCAGGCTGGATTATTTCCGAGGTTTTTACTCAGAAGCGTACCATTGTACGAGTATAGATTTTTCCTCGCAAACTTTCCGCGCTGGACGAAAAAAGACTAAAATATGGTTTGACGGCGTTCGGAAGAATCTGTAGAGAGGGAGATTATTCCGTGGTTTCGGGAATATGATTCGTTTCCGGAATTACGATGGTGGGGAGCCGAGCCTTGCTGGGAAGCCAGCGTTGGAGAGACGTGGTCTTCCGTTGTGAGCGCATCTGTATCACGGCAGCTCGATATCAGCTTTGTTGGTACAGACGGACTTGCTGTCTTTGCTCTCAGGAGAGTTTATATCTAGAACAGTTAGGCACTGTACTGTTGCGAACCTATACGATTCTGGACTTCACCTCCGGGTTGGAAGTCGTCGTTGAGTATGCAGCGTTCAGTAATTGAGAGCATTTCCTCTGCCTATACTTACGCTGAGATGTTATTTGAACTCCGTCCTTGTGGCTGGGAGTTCGCGTTTCTCGTCTGTAGAACACAGAGAGGAGAAGACAGTATTAGAGTATATTAGTCAGAGGACCACCTTTTACCGTCCTAGTGCTTATTTGTGGCTGGAGTTCGTCCATCGTCGCAGACGATTAGGAAAACCATCACTACGACTCACTGGATGCAGTACATACGATGATATTGCAAATTGCTTCGGCTTATTAGGGCTATAAAAGCTAAACAGCTGTGATCACATTGGTTTATTTCCACTGAGGTTCCACACCATCGTAGATCATCTTTAAAAGTAGTGTCTCCTTGTTTTTGGTACGGAGATGTCAGTCATTTCGCGGTATTGATATTAGACCGCGCAGTCATAATAAGGGGCAGAGATGGGCAACTGATTAGTAATTTTACTTAGGAAATGTAATCTTTGTAATGTAAAGGTTTTTTTAATCTACAATAAATATATAAGCAGGAACAACGTTTATCATTTAGTAGGAATAGTTGCCTTCATCATTCATTTATGTTTAGATTGTAATTTGTAGAATTAAGAGATCCTAAGATCTGCTTCAGGGGGTAGTCAGGCAGAGCCAAATCTTCATTTTAGCGTTTATTATTTTCCGTTGCGCACATTCATTTTACCCCCGTCTGGATGGTCAGCACACTGCCCTCCCGGCCGTTGTCAGTTTTCGCGACCGGTGCCGCTACTTCTTAATCAAGTAGCTCCTCGATTGTCCTCAAAAGGGCTGATTGCACCACACCTAGTCAAGCCCGACAGCGCTTAACTTCGGTGAGCTGACGGGAACCGGTGTTACCACTGTGGCAAGACCGTTGGCGAACACAAATCACTCTTCAATAATAATGAGGAAATTGAAAGAATGTATGATTAGGTAAAAAAGGCATTCAGTTCTGTAAATAAGGCGACAGTGTGATTGTGATAGGGTGCTGGAATTCTACAGTTCGAAAAGGGAGAGAAAAAAAGTAGTAGATGAGCCTGGACTGAGAGAAAAGAATGAAAGGGGAAGAACTTTCGCGCAGAGAACAACTGAATCACTGCTAAGACGTGGTTTAACAGTCGTAAAAGAAGGTCATGACAGGCCTATAGACACTGAAATGTTTCAGAATAATTACATAAAAATAAGAAACATGTTTCGCCACCAGATTTTAAGCTGTAAAATCTTTCCAGGTTCAAATGCAGATTCTGAGCGTAATTTATTGGTTGAACTGCATCGTAAAACTGAAAAAACATGTAGGAATTGGAAAAGAAAGACATGGATCAGAGTTAAGCTGAAGAAAAGAGTAGAAAGTGTTGATCGTTTCATATAGAGCACTAAGCAATTAATGAATTAAAGAGAGGTAACGAAAGAAACATACAAGTGAAAATTTGGAAATCTGTGGTAAGGTCTCACGGGACCAAACTGCTGAGGCCATCGGTCCCTAAGCCTACACAGTACTCAAACTAACTTACGTTAAGGACAAAATACACACCCATGCCTGAGGGAGGGGGAGCCGCACGGACCGTGACAAGGCGCCTGAGACCGCACGGCTACCCCGCGCGGCATCTAAGAGACAGGCGAAGTAACTAAAGACACCAAGAATAAAACACAAGGGAATTACAGACACTGGCATTGCGAGCAGGCATTGATTGAAATCAACAATGATATCCCTTTGGATGGCTTCTGCTGACAGAAGTATTAGCGAACCATCTTTTTAATAACTCATGACTTCAAAGGAGCTACACAAAATATTTGCAGAAGAATGGGAATTTCAGTGGAGGCTGAATTCGGCGAAGATCATTTGGGTTCTGAAGGAATGTAGGAACACACTTTACGATACTGAATCTACGAGTAATCTTAGGAGATAGACTCGCGAAAGGCTACTCTACATTTATAGACTCTTCTAAGAAAAGATGTACAGTTAGTATTGCATCGCATGTTTCTGCATTTCTCCGGCGCCCAAACTGATCAACCCAATTCTTCTCCAAATAATTCGTGTCATTGTTTTACATTCAAGACTTATTAAACTGTTGCTCGACAGTATTCACACCTGTCAGGACCTGCTTCTTTGGAACTGGAATTATTGCATTCTTCTTACAGTCTGCATTTCGCCTGTCTCATGCTTTATATAGGGCACCAGGAGTAATATTTTCTTCATGGCTGTCTCTAACAAGTACCTTACGTATCCTGAGTGGATGCCAACTCCAGGGCCCTGGTCTGTTGTTCTTATACAGATCCGTGATATATTTCTCCAGATATCATATTTTTCTTCTTTGCTTAGTTCTGGCTTTCCGTCCGAGCTCTTGATATTCATACAGTTGCTTCTCTTTTCTGCAAAGGTCTTTAATTTTTCTAGAGGCGACATCTACCTCTCCTCTAAATAAGGATACTTCTACAGCTCAGCTTCTGTCCTCTAGCCACTCCTGCTTAGACATTTTGCACTTTCCGTCAATCTAATTTCTTAGACGATTGTGTTCCCTTTCGCCTGCTTCTTCTATTTTCTCCTTTCGTCAGTTAAATTCAGTATCTCCTGAGTTACCCAGGGATTTCTACGAGGCCCTGTTCTTTATACTTTTGTGATCCTCTGGTGCCTTCGCTGCTTCATCTCTAAATTCGTGCCTTACTATATTCCTTTCCTCTATTTCACCCAACGTTGCCTAATGCTCATTCTGAAGCTCTCAACTAACTCTGGCTGCTTCAGTTTATCCAGACCCAACTCCCTACTCCCAACTTTTTGCAATTTCTTCAGTTTTAGCGGAGTTTAAATTATGCTCTGTAAAATGTTCTACCATGAAGCTTCCTCTTTCATTCATTTTCTACGAGGCCCTGTTCTTTATACTTTTGTGATCCTCTGGTGCCTTCGCTGCTTCATCTCTAAATTCGTGCCTTACTATATTCCTTTCCTCTATTTCACCCAACGTTGCCTAATGCTCATTCTGAAGCTCTCAACTAACTCTGGCTGCTTCAGTTTATCCAGACCCAACTCCCTACTCCCAACTTTTTGCAATTTCTTCAGTTTTAGCGGAGTTTAAATTATGCTCTGTAAAATGTTCTACCATGAAGCTTCCTCTTTCATTCATTTTCCTCTGTACATTTCTCCTCCTATTTCACCACTATCACAATCACACGTCTTTTCCCGGTTTTCTTTTTTCTAGCTTTAAGATGCAGTTCATAACCTATGACAGGATCTGGTGCTGGAACGGTTTTGCAGTTAAAATCTGGTTCCGAAATATGTGTCTTGCCATTATGTAACTAGTCTGAATCTCCAAGTTCGTCTAGGTCTGTTACATGACATACACAAACTTCTATCACGATTCTTATACCACGTATTAGCGGTGCTTACGGCGTGCTGTGTACAAAACTTCTACCAGCCAGCTGCAACTTCATTCTTTTCTCACAAAGACTGTAGTAAGTAGCGAGTTTTGGCCACATGTCTATCATGGCTAATACGTTCACTATGCTGTCCATAGTAGCTTGCACACACACCTATTTTTATTCATTATTAGACCTACTCCTGCACTGCCCCTATTTATTTGCGTTCGTATTTATAACCCTGTACTTACGTGACCAGACGTCCTGATCCTCCTAACATCGAACATCCCTAATTCCCGTTATATCTAACTTCTACATCTACATCTACATGCATACTCTGCAAACCACATTTATGTGCATGGCAGAGGGTTCATCGAACCACCTTTACAATTCTTGATTATTTCAATCTCGTATAGCGTGCGGAAAGAACGAACACCTATATCTTTCCATACGAGCTCTGATTTCTCTTATTTTATAGTGGGATTTTAAGGAGATGGGACCTGGATAAACTGACTAAACCAGAGGTTGTATAGAGTTTTGGGGAGAGAATAAGGGAACAATTGAGAGGAACGGGGGGAAGAAATACAGTAGAAGAATCGGTAGCTCTGAGGGATGAAGTAGTGAAGGCACAGAGGATCAAGTAGGTAAAAAGACGAGGGCTAGTTGAAATCCTTGGGTAACAGAAGAGATATTGAATTTAATTTATGAAAGGAGAAAATATAAAAATGCAGTAAATGAAGCGGGCAAAAAGGAATACAAACGTCTCAAAAATGAAATCGACAGGAAGTGCAAAATGGCTAAACAGGGATGGCTAGAGGACAAATGTAAGGATGTAGAGGCTTATCTCACTAGGGGTAAGATAGATACTGCCTACAGGAAAATTAAAGAGACCTTTGGAGAAAAGAGAGCCACTTGTATGAATATCAAGAGCTCAGATGGAAACCCAGTTCTAAGCAAACAATGAAAAGCAGAAAGGTGGAAGGAGTATATAGAGGGTCTATACAAGGTCGATGTACTTGAGGACAATATTATGGAAATAGAAGAGGATGTAGATGAAATGGGAGATACGATACTGCGTGAAGAGTCTGACAGAGCACTGAAAGACCTAAGTCTAAACAAGGCCCCGGGAGAAGACAACATTCCATTAGAACTACTGACGGCCTTGGGAGAGCCAGTGCTGACAAAACTGTACCATTTGGTGAGCAAGATCTATGAATCTATGAGACAGGCGAAATACCCTCAGACTTCAAGAAGAATATAATAATTCCAATCCCAAAGAAAGCAAGTGTTGACAGATGTGAAAATTACCGAACTATCAGTTTAATAAATCACAGCTGCAAAATACTAACGCGAATTATTTACAGACGAATGGAAACACTGGTGGAAGCCGACCTCGGGGAAGATCAGTTTGGACTCCGTAGAAATGCTGGAACACGTGAGTCAATACTGACCTTACGACTTATCTTAGATACGTTTCTAGCATTTGTAGACTTAGGGAATGCTTTTGACAATGTTGACTGGAATACTATGTTTCAAATTCTAAAGGTGGTAGAGGTAAAATACAGGGAGCGAAAGGCTATTTACAATTTGTACAGAAACCAGATGGCAGTTATAAGAGACGAAGGGCATGAAAGGGAAGCAGTGGTTGGGAAGGGAGTGAGACAGGGTTGTAGCCTCTCCCCGATGTTATTCAATCTGTATATTGAGCAAGCAGTAAAGGAAACAAAAGAAAAATTCCGATTAGGTATTGAAATCCATGGAGAAGAAATAAAAACTTTGAGGTTCGCCGATGACATTGCAATTCTGTCAGAGACAGCAAAAGACTTGGAAGAGCAGTTGAACGGAATGGACAGTGTCTTGAAAGGAGGATATAAGATGAACATCAACAAAAGCAAAACGAGGATAATGGAATGTAGTCGAATTAAGTCGGGTGATGCTGAGGAAATTAGATTTGGAAATGAGACACTTAAAGTAGTAAAGGATTTTTGCTATTTGGGGATCAAAATAACTGATGATGGTCGAAGCAGAGAGAATATAAAATGTAGAGTGGCAATGGCAAGGAAAGAGTTTCTGAAGAAGAGAAGTTTGTTAACATTGAGTATAGATTTTAGTGTCAGGAAGTCGTTTCTGAAAGTATTTGTATGGAGTGTAGCCATGTATGAAAGTGAAACATTGCCGATAACTAGTTTGGACAAGAAGAGAATAGAAGCTTTTGGAATGTGGTGCTACAGAAGAATGCTGAAGATTAGATGGGTAGATCATATAACTAATGTGGAGGTATTGAACAGAATTGGGGAAAAGAGGAGTTTGTGGCACGACTTGACAAGAAGGGACCGGTTGGTAGAACATGTTCTGAGGCATCAAGGGATCACCAATTTAGTGTTGGAGGGCAGCGTGGAGGGTAAAAATCGTAGAGGGAGACCAAGAAATGAATACACTAAGCAGATTCAGAAGGATGTAGGATGCAGTAAGTACTGGGAAATGAAGAAGCTTGCAGAGGATAGAGTAGCATGGAGAGCTGCATCAAACCTGTCTCAGGACTGAAGACCACAATAACAACAACAACAACAACAACAACCGTTTCTCGCTATGTCGGTTGGTGTCAACAAAATATTTTCGCATTCTGAGGAGAAAGTTGGTGACTGGAATTTTGTGAGAAGTTTCCGTCGCATGTCCGAAAGAACAGACACCATATCCCTATAATTATATAGTTGTGGCAATACCGGCCATGACCTACTTGTTCTGTGCGGATGCACACATATTCCACGAAGTCTTACGGGACTTGGTAAGAATGTCTTCCACGAGTAAGGAGTGTGTTGGCGTGGGACACTACGAATGTAGTATGTGGACATACAAGGTGAGAATGTGGGTCTCGCGGGAGGCGTGCGTGAGATATTCCCTGCAGTCGCTCTATCCTCCGTGCCTTCGGTGGCTCAGATGGATACTGGCACGGTAGCTCACCGTGTTCGGTCAGAGGTTTAGCTACCCTCTGTAATTAAAGAAACTGAGTGAACAGATCAACGAACAACCTGAATGGGTGTCATGAGACGTCCGCCCCGAACATATACAACGAACAAAATACAACAAAATGAGATCAACAAAGAATTAAAAAAAAAATGGATAGAGCGTCTGCTTACGCAGGAGATCCCGGGTTCGAGTCCCGGTCGGGACACGCAATTTCACCTGTCCCCGTTGATACATATCAACACCCCTCAGCAGCTAAAGTTATTAATATAATTCCAATTTCATTCACATATCTTTTATAAATCATTTTGCAATTTGTTTTGATCTTCTGATGACTTGATTAGTCGATAAACAGCAGCGTCACCTGCAAACAACCTAAGACGGCTGCTCAGACTGTCTCAACCTATCCATTTACCTTTTTAAATCCTTTAGCCTACATGCCCCATTAAGAGATGTAAAATTCCATGCTCCGTCCTGTAGAATGCGTCTCATTTTTCCTGATTGCGACATTCTTCTGAGTAGTCCCCGCGCGGAGATCCGAACCGGTTGTGATTTCGCTTTACTTTCTGGCGTTCGCAATACCAGCACAACAAGACCATGTTGGCTAATGTCACAATGCCAGCTCGTCAGTCAGTCACATTGTTGCCACTGCAAATGCTCTGAGCAGTTACCCATCCACTGTGGTTGCTCCTATCGTACGGCTATTTGTTTCGTTGAGCCACGCAAACCACCACAGGGAGAGAAAGGTTTTCTAAAAACTTTTCAGAAACCAGAGTGCTGTTAAGAGTCGAAGGAAATAAAAGGAAGCAGTAGTTGAGAAGAGAGCTGGATCGAATTTTAGCCTTAAATTATTCAGTCTGTATACTGAGTAAATTGGAAAGGAAACCAAAGAAAAATTTTGGAACGAAAATTAACGTTCAAGGACATGAAATAATAACTTAAAATTTGCAGCTTGTTTCGAAATTCAGTTAGAGAAAGCAAACTATTTGAAAGATCAGTTGAACGGAATGAATAGTGTCTTGAAAATAAGGTATACGATGAACACCGACGAGAATATACAAGGGTTATGGAGCTTAAGGTAATGTTGCCAGAAAGAAGTGAGGAAGTGGTACACTGAAAGTAGCAGGCGAATAACTTTATTTGATAAAAAATGATTGATGCTGGCGTAAGTGAAGATGATATAAAATGGAGAGTTTCAATGGCAGATAATGTTTCTCTATAAATGAGAGTTTCTAATATCTAATATAAATTTAAGTGCGAGGAACTGTTTTCTTAAGGTGTCTGTCTGGAGAAGATTGAAACGGTAGTTCGGGCAATTAATGAAAGTGTACTGAATAAAATTATGGAGAAGATAGTTTTGTTCTCCCGAGACGAGGGGATCTGTTGAAAGGCCATACACTGAGGCATCACAGAGTAATAAATTTGACTGTGCAGGAATGTGTCTGCATCCGAAAAGGGGGGGGGGGGGGCTGGAGATAGTATACATGTAGACTGAAGCGACGAATGGAAATTTGTACCAAAACAGGGATTCGAACCTGGGTCTCCTGCTCAATAGACAGACGTGCTTGTCACTATGCCATCCAGACACAGTGGCTTTGGACAACGCACGGACCACCCTAGGGCGCCTCCCTCCACATTACCACTTCCCTTTCACAGCTCATCACATTTGGTACATCCCTTACACTCGAACAGCATTGCAGAGGCTCTCCAACTGCATTGTAACAATACGTCAACATAAAATGAAACGGGGGATCCTGCGTGGGACCCGGACATAAGTGCTTTAATCATAGAAACTATATAGTTCCAGGGACCTTTCCTAAGTCTCAAACATCTATGACGTAAAATTGCAGACTGAAGTGATGAGACTTGAGACTGAAAAGGGTCTCCGGAACGATATACAGTAGTTTGGTTTGAGAACAAGGATTGTTTGCAGCCGGCAGGAGTGGCCGAGCGGTTCTAGGCGCTACAGTCTGGAACCGTACAACCGCTACGGTCACAGGTTCGAATCCTGCCTCGGGCATGAATGTGTGTGATGTCCTTTGGTTAGTTAGGTTTAAGTAGTTAAGTTCTAGGGGACTCATGACCTGAGAAGTTAAGTCCCATAGTGCTCAGAGCCATTTGAATAATTTGATTGTTTGCAGTAATTAGGTTTAAGCGGACGCAGTTTGAAGCAGATATGCAGAGAGGAAGAGGAATGCACGATATAGCTTAGCGTGGAGAACATTATCGTACCGGTCTTTGGATTGAACATTAGAACAAATATCCAAGTACAAAACACATTTCCTTGTAGCGTTCACCCAGTGACAGTTACTATTCCTTTTGGGTGAGTCCATGTTATTGACTACATCATACAAGGCAGTATGTGTACAGGGCAGCGTTCGAATTTGGAGACACCTGAGTAAGGGTATACTCCATGTTACTGAACTGAAATAGCACATACATCTGAGTTCGAATTTTGCTGAAGAATATTCTGTATCAATAGTCAAAGTTGTCCCAAAATATGGCACCACAAGATGTAGGTTAACAGGGTGGAAGCATGCAAAGCAAAAAAACTGATGCCAGCATCAGTGCAGTGTGTTTTCATAGCGAAGAGAACAGCAGTGAGTTCCTGCAAAAAATTTGATACCTACGAGAGTTTTTTTCGTGTACTTTCATTCTAAAGAATTTAAAATTTTCTATTTCACTAACCATATGAACAACTTATAACAGTTCCAGTTCCCTTCTAGATGAGTTCCATGGTAGACAATGAGTGTACTTCTTTTTACAATTAATCGCAAATCTCTATTATGTAAGCAACGAGTCAATACTACACAGTACCCTATTTGCTAATTCTTTTACACTATATTCAACACCTTTCACGATGAAACATGCGCGACCTAGTGTACATTACGAGTTCTTTATTGTAGACGATATGTCATACATTCAATCAGTATATTCTTCACAGGATGTGTTACTAGCGATAATTTTTACGGTAACTTTTCTAGCTAGGTCAAGCCCTGTATATCTGTAATTATTCTCTGGCATTTGTCCAATCTTATTGACTTTCGGCATTCTTGGAGAAAAGACGATGCAGTTCTTGCGAAGCACTGTTGGGTAAATTTGGAGAAGCTGTATTTACAGAAGACTATGAGGCAATTACGCTACAATTATTGTATATATCAAGTAGAGCTCATGTAAGACAGAGATAAGAGAGATTATGGCACGACGATGATATTTGGTTTTTGGGGCGCTGAACTGCGCGGTTATCAGCGCCCGTACAAAGTTCCAATCTTTACTCAGTCCAGACTTTACACTTTCATAAATGACGATGAAATGGTGCAGATAACACAAACACCCTGTCCCCGAGCGGAGAAAACCCCCGACCCGGCCTGGAATCGAACGCGAGACTCCGTGATCCAGAGGCAGCAACGCTATCGACTAGACCAGGAGCTGTGACTAGGGGGAGAGATTATGGTACGAAAATTCACAAAGAAAGAGTCACTTCTCCCTGCACAATATGCGAATGGGACATAAAACAAAATCGATAATATAGGTATGGTGTACCCTTCACCACGCCCTGTAGGGTATCTTATTGGAATATACACAAGCTGACGCAAGACGCTTGATCAGTATTCATGAATATGGTAGGAACAATTTGAAGGACGGAACTTCATATGGGCATACGCGCTATTCCAATGATTTCCGAAATAGAATACATGTTGCCACAGGCGTGGCCAGCATGATCTGTGTGTATTCATTACCAAGATTAGAAACAGGCAAGAAAGGAAGTATTCGTACAAGGCATGCGGCAGTTCCATTTTACACCACCTTCAAATTGCCTTCCCAACCTTTTTTTAATAGTGACACAAGGTGTCCCTCAAGGGTCTATACTCAGTCCAGTTTTTCTGTTCCTTCTTAGAAATTTGACCATCAGTTATTTTTTGTAGATGATACATCTGTATTATTTCAACATAGATTGGGTGGATAAGACACAAACATGAGCGCCACTACCCATAAACAAATATATGTTAAACGTGTTCTACGGAGGGAACAATTTGAATCAGAATACGTGTTCATATGAAGTTTTTTACTTGAAATGAACGTTCCTGCCATATCCCTAACTATTAACCATTCCTCCTGGGAGACGTTATATTATGTAGATAAAGACGTAAATATAAATTCTTTACAGTACCTTGTACATTATTACATTTCAGTTCGGTACCGGCTTCACTCGACGGCGATAAAACGTTAGTTAATTAACGATGTGCTCCGAGGTCATCTCGTTGCAAGAAGAACGAACACGAAAGATATATGATGTAAACAATTAAGGTTTCAGAGACTTACAGAATGGACTGGACTGTGTCAGCAGCTTTTACGTTATAATCATTTCTGAATATTCGAATATTTTTGTTTCTGTTGCTAAGTCTAATATAACTTCATTTCGAATACTGGAAAAATCGTTGTAAATTTGCATTCAATTTCAAATATTGGGACTTCTTCCATATTTTTCCTTAGCTGCTCTCAGTCCCTGTTCCGTAATTGAATCCGTAATATCCGGAGGAAAATTTATGTGTTCGTAGGAGATTGCCCGTACGAAGTGTAGTCTATGGTGATTCGGCGATGAGCTAAGCAGGGCAGGTACGCTTCTATCCGAGTAAACACTCCGGAAGCGAGCCACCGCCCACCCACACAGACTCGGGTGTAATGACACACTGTATGAGCCAGACACGAGGACGAAACCGCGTCCACTCAGACACGTACGGGCCAGGCGAACACACATGCTCACTCTAGAGTTGCCGTAATACAGGACCCGCAGCGGACATCTTGTTGTATATTGTTACATATTGTTACTAGGCTGATACATCATCTACTACTGGTCACGACAAAATTAGCAATTTCTTGTTTTAATGAGGAACAGTAAAGAATATTGTGAACCACCGAAACGCAACAACGGTTCAAATTCATGCTATACATTGGTACGGAAGAATCTATTTTGACAATCAAGATGTCATTATCAGGATGAAAAGATAGATCCTCAAATTTCCGACGCTCTTGATTTGTTCCGACACTTTTCAGGTAAGTGTCGAAATACGCTTTAGATGAAAGCTAGCTTTTTGAGAATTACATGCTTGTAATTACTCATTAATTTAAAGAAACAATGACAACTGTTTCCGCGTTTAATTCGTTAACATTTAAACGTAACACTAGCAGTAGAAGACACTTTCACTAGAAAATATATTTATAATCTCA
This sequence comes from Schistocerca nitens, assembly GCF_023898315.1. NCBI lineage: Eukaryota > Metazoa > Arthropoda > Insecta > Orthoptera > Acrididae > Schistocerca > Schistocerca nitens. The sequence goes on from NC_064622.1 coordinate 331,642,105, forward strand.
AAGTTGCTAATGGAATCAGTTCAGCAGAGAGCTCAGCAACAAAAATGAGTCTGCTTGTAAACAACACTACACTGCTGGGTCAGAACATTGTAACCATATGTTTAGTACATAGCTTGTAGGTACACCTCAGGAACGCAATAGCTCAGCGATTCTGCGAGGTACGGAATCAACGTATTCCTGGCAGGTTTTCGGAGTCGTTTGGCACCGTTATGGTTATGTACAAGTTTCCTCTGCTGCGGAGTCCCATGTTCAACTATGTGTGCTTAACGGTGTGTTCGTTAACACATGTGCTGGCACCAGCGTCGTACACTGTGGTGATATCTGTCACAGAATGCCGCCTATTCTGCTTTACATAGCCTCAAGCCTATAACTGACTAAAAAGTTGCCAACGACTTGACATCGACTGGTTAACAAAACTTAGATACTTACGTGTTAAATACCCGCCTAACCCTGAGTAATGGTTTGTGCCCGGCACTGATTTATAGACGTTCCTATCACAGATATTACGAATTGATAAAATAAAGGACTACTATGTTTCGGATACTAACATAAAAGACAGAAAAAATACACAAAAGACGGGAAGAGTTTTACACGGTGCCCCACTGTAGACTGTTAACGAAGGTCCGAGCGTATGGACTAGTTTCCTAGATATGTGAGTGGCTGGAAGCCTTTTTAAGTAATACAAACAGACACGTTGTCCACAGAAACAACTTAAATCACTCATTAAAAGCAAGTCTTCTGGTCGAACTGTATACCAATTAGGTTCCTCTCTGAGTATGCTGATGCATTAGCTCCATACTTAACAATCATATACAACCGTTCGCTAGACGAACGATCAGTACCCAAAGACAGGAAAGTTGCGCTGGCCACACCAATATACAAGAAAGGTAGTAGGAGTAATCCACTAAATTACAGACCAATATCGTTAACGTCGATATGCAGCAGGATTTTAGAACATATATTGTGGTCGAACATTATGAATCACCTAAAAGAAAACGGTCTATTGACATACAGTTAACATGGGTTTAGAAAACATCGTTCCTGTGAAACACAACTAGCTCTTCATTCACATGAAGTGTTGAGTGCTATTGGCAAGGGATTTCAGATCGAGTCCTTATTTCTGGATTTACGGAAGGCTTTTGACACTGTACTACACAAGCGGCTCGTAGTGAAATTGCGTGCTTATGGTATAACCTCACAGTTATGTGAGAGAGGTCACAGTTCGTAGTAATTGACGGAAAGTCATCGAGTAAAACGGAAGTGATTTCTGGCGTTCCTCAAGGTAGTGTTATAGGCCCTTTGCTGTTCCTTCTCTATAAAAACGATTTGGGAGACAATCTGAGCAGCCGTCTTCGGTTGTTTTCAGATGTCGCTGTCGTTAACCGATTAATAAAGTCACCAGAAGATTAAAAGAAACTGCAAAACAATTTAGAAAAGAAATCTGAATGGCGTGGAAAGTGGCAATTGACCTCAAATAACGAAAAGTGTGAGGTCATCCACATGAGTGCTAAACGGAACTCGTTAAACTTCGGTTACACGATAAATCAGTCTAATCTAAAAGCCGTAAATTCAACTAAATACCTAGGAACTGCAATTACGAACAACTTAAATTGGACGGAGCACATAGAAAATGTAGTGGGGAAGGCTAAGCAAAGACTACGTTTTATTGGCAGGACACTTACAAAATGTAACAGACCTACTGAGGACACTCCCCACATTATACTTGCTTATCCTCTATTAGAATACTGCTGCGCCGTGTGAGACCGTTACCAGATAGGACTGACGATGTACATCGAAAAAGTTCAAAGAAAGGCAGCACGTTTTGTATTATTGCAAAATATGGGTGAGAGTGACATAGAAATGATACAGGATTTCGGCTGGACCCTATTAAAAGAAAGGCGTTTTTCCTTACGACGGAATCTTCTCACGAAATTCCAATCACCAACTTTCTCCTCCGAATGCGAAATTATTTTCTTGACACAGACCTACATAGGGAGGAACGATCACCACGATAAAATAAGGGAAATCAGAGGTCGTACGAAAAGATCGAGGTGCTCGTAACTCCCGCACGCTTTACGAGATTGGAATAACAGAGAGTTGTGAAGGTGATTCGATGAACCCTCTGCATGGCACTTAATGTGATTTTCAGAGTATCCATGTAGATGTAGATGATATCGTAAGGAATGCCCTAGGGAAGAGTGGGAGGGTCAAACGTGTTCTCCATATACTTAAATGATATACAATTTACTGTTGTTGGGTGAGAAACGCTGTGATATACGGGGCGGTATCGTCTCTGAGTTACTGCAGAAGTATACAAGATGACTTAGACAAAATCTTTAGTTGGTGTTATGAATAGAAGCTTGCTCTAAATGAAGAAAAAAGAAAAAAAAGTAAGTTAATGTAGATGTGTTCCAGAAACAAGTCCGTAACGTTCGGATACAGCGTTAGTTATGTTCTGCTTGACACTGTCACGTCGTTTAAATATCTAGGCGTAACGTTGCAAAGAGATGTGAAATCGAACGAGCATGCAAGGGCGGTATTAAAAAGGGGAATGGTGGACTACAGTTTTTTGCGCGAAATTTTGGACAGTGTGGTCTACATCTGTAAAGGGGACCCCATACAGAATACTAGTGCGAACCATTGAGTACTACTAGTGTTTGGCATCCACAGCAGTTTGCATGAAAGGGAGACATCGGAGCAATTCAGAGGCGCCCTGCAGATTTGTTACCTGTGGGCTCGACCATCACGGGACTGGTACAGAAGTGTTTCGTCAACTCAAATAGGAATCCCTGGAGGGAAGACGACGTTGCTTTCACGGAAAACTACCGAGAAAATTTTGAGTACCGGCATTCGTAGCTGACTGCCGAACGATTCTAACTCCACCAACGTTTATTTCGCAAAGGGCAACGAAGATGAGATACGAGAAATTAGGGCTCGTACGGATGCATGTAGAAGCCGCTTTTCCCTCTGTCCATTTGCGAGTGCAACAGGAATGCGGGAGGATAGTAGTGGTACAAGGTACCCTCCGTCATGCACCTTTTGTTGACTTGCGCAGCGTACATCAGTATGTAGACGTCCATGCGGATGTTCTTCAAAATATAAAAGATACAAAGGTACAATAGGTAGTGACGTAACTAAAAGCTGTACAGTTACAAAATGCAATAATAATAGGTAATATTTTATAAGATGGATGTTTTGATGCGCACGGAGACTCTCGAATTTTGGGAAAAGTTCTGGAGGAAGTGCAGTTTTCTAATTGTAATAGTTAATAAACTAACGTGTGAGACAGCAGTTTCTCCCGGCATTTACACTGTTCAGATAACTTATGGGAAACAGCCGAGTGTCATCGCCGATAACTGCTGGTGTTTCGACAGATACACAGCTGCAGTTTTTTCTTGAAAGTGACAGCATGTGCACCTGTCGAATTATTGACGTTTGTCGACGTCGTCACCGGGCTATTTTCACGTAAATTATCTGAAAGAGACTAAATGTTCTTTAATAAAAGTGTGTATTTTAAGAAACAGAAAAATGAGGACTATTCAGTTGTAACATTGGGATTTGAAAAGAAATGGATTTTGACATTGGAGTATTCGATAACACGAAAACTTTAAGCACAAAAAACTTTTTAAACATAAAGTCTTTAAGAATACAAAAACATTTTCTTGGAGGAGGACACCAGGCCTTTTAAATACGCCATGTCAATCTCAAAACAAACAAGTCTAGCAGTACTGAATTTTGACTGACACACGCATTTTAGGTATCGCAAATTGTGAGTATTTTCTTAAAAATGTTTATGGGTGTCATAAATGTATTATTCTCAACAGCAGACTGTAAACTGTATTGCGAGTAATAAAATACTGAATTAACATGAATCTGAAATCTTTCATGTATCTACATCTACATGATTGCTCTGTGATTCACAATTAAGTGTCTGGAAGAGGATTTACCGAACCACTTTTAAGCTGTTTCTCAACCGTTCCACTCTCTAACAGCGCGCAGGGAAAGCGAAAATTCAAATCTTTCATTTCAGTCTCTGATTTTTCTCAATCTATTAGTACAATCATTTCTGTCTTTGCAGGTGGGCATCAACAAAATATTTTTACACTATGAGGAGGAAGTTGTTGATTGAAATTTCATGAGAAGGTCCTGTCGAAGCGAAAAACACCTCTGCTTTAATGACTGCAATCCAGATCAGTGTATCATTCCTGGTTACCTCCGCCAACACTATCTGATGCGTATGCCACACTGCACAGCAATACTCCAGAAGAGAACGGACAATTGTAGTATAAGCAGTCTCTTTCGTAGACCTGTTGCATTTTCTAAACGTTCTGGGAATAAATCTACAGCTAGATCTACATGATTACTCTGATATTCACAATAAAGTGCCTGGCAGAGGGTTCAGTGAACCCTTTCAAGCTGTCTCTCTACCGTTCTACTCTCGAACTGCGCGCGGGAATACGAGCACTTAAATTTTTCTGTGACAGCCCTGATTTCTCTTATTTTATCGTGATGATCATTACTCCCTTTGTAGGTGGGTACCAACAGAATGTTTTCTCAAACCGAGAAGAAAATTGGTGATTGAAATTTCATGAGAAGATCCCGTTGCAACGAAAAAAGCCTTTGTTTTAATGATTGCCACACCAGTTCACGTATCATGTCTGTGGCACTATCTTCCCTATTTCGCAGTAATACAAAACGAGCTGCCCTTCTTTGTACTTTTTCGATGCCATGCGTCAGTCCCACCTGATGCGGATCCCACACCGCACAGCAGTACTCCAGAATAGGGCGGACAAGCGTGGTGTAAGCAGTCTCTTTAGTAGACCTGTTGCACCTTCTAAGTGTTCTGCCAATGAATCGTAGTCTGTGGTTTGCACTACCAACAACATGATCTATGTGATCACTCCAGTTTACGTTATTTGTAACTGTAATCCCTAAGTATTTAGTTGAATTTACAGGCTTTAGATTTGTGTGACTTATCGCGTAATCGAAATTTAGTGGATTTCTTTTAGTACTCATGTGAATAACTTCATACTTTCCTTTATTCAGGGTCAATTGCCACTTTTCGCACCATACAGATATCTGCTCTGAATCATTTTGCAATTCGTTTTGGCCATCTGATGACTTTACGAGACGGTAAGTGACAGCATCATCTGCAAACAATCTAAGACGGATACTAAGATTGTCTCCTATATGGTTTATATTGATTAGGAAAAATAGAAGGCCTATAAAACTTCCCTGCGGAACGCCAGATTTTCTTCGGTTTCACTCGATGACTTTCCGTCTATTACTACGAACTGTGACCTTTCTGACAGGAAATTACGTATCCAATCCCACAACTGAGGTGATATTCCATAGGCACGCAGTTTGGTTAGAAGACGTTTGTGCGGAACGGTGTCGAAAGCCTTCTGGAAATCTAAAAATATGGAATCAATTTGACATCCCCTGTAGATAGCACTTATTACTTCATGAGTATAAAGAGCTAGTTGTGTTCCCCAAGAACGATATATTCTGAATCCGTGTTGACTATGTGTCAATAGATCGGTTTCTTCGAGGTACTTCATGATGTTCGAACACAGTATATGTTCCAAAATCCTACTACAATTCGACGTTAGTGATATGGGCCTGTAGTTCAACGGATTACTCCTACTTCCCTTTTTGGGTATTAGTGTGACTTGAGCAATTTTCCAGTTTTTAGGTACGGATCTTTCTGTGGGTGAGTCTTTGGTTTGCTTTCTCCACTCAGTTAACTATGTAGTCGTTCCAATTTAAGTTATTCGTAGGTAGTTCGTGGAGTTTACAGCCTTTAGATTTGTGTGATTCATACTTTTAATGATTTTTAGTCAATTGCCACTTTTTGCACCATACAGATATTTGTCTAAATAATTTTGCAGTTAATTTTCATTATCTGATTACTTTACATGACGGTAAATGACAGTGTCATCTGCAAACAATATAACAGGACTCCTCATATTGGCTGCTAAACTGTTAGTGTAGATCAGGAACAACTCTTCTTTGGGGGAACGACACATATTACTTCCGTTTTACTCGATGAATTGTAGTGAATTATTACGAACTGTGACCTATCTGACAGGACATCAGGAGTCCAGTTACACAACTGAGACAATACTCCATAGCCACACAATTTAATTAGAAGTCGCTTGTGAGAAACGGTGTCAAAAGTCTTCTGGAAATCTAAAAGTGTTCAGTCAGTTTAACGTCCCCTGTTGGTAGCACTCATTACTTCGTGAGAATAAAGATCTCGATAGGTTTCACAAGAATGATTTTCTCTTAGCCCTTGTTGGCTGTTTGTCAATAAATAATATTCTTCGAGTGATTCATAATGTACGAGCACAGTATATTTTCCAAAATCCATCAGCAAATCGATATATTCATTACGCACATTACAGAAAAGAAAGAAATCGAACGTGTGTGTTTAAAGAGTATAATATTAGCAACTGGAGATACCTCGGTACGTTTCAGCTTGTTAGGATAATCGCGAGTTGGCAGGTTATTGAAATGTTCTTCTTTGGCTTTGAGTTTCCTGCCGCGTGCAGAATTTGCCGTACGGGAGTGAGCAGCTGCTACGTGAGCAGTAATGAGTAGATGACATAATCCCCTTTGCTCTCCCCTTATCCCTCTCGGCCCACCAGCCCTCTCCCATCCGCCTTGTGTCACGGACTACGGGTGAGCGCTTCGCGTGAATCCCGCTCGCGGGGCTGCCGAGTGTTTGAGCAGATAACCGCTGCCGGCCATCAGCGGCTGGACATGCCGGACAGAGACAGAGTGGCCCCTCCCGCCCCTTCTCCCCCTCCGGCTCCCCCTCCCTCTCTAGACAATTACCGGCCCGTGCCCTGATCCCGACTCACCTCTTCTGCCGTCACCGCTCGCTGAGGGACCGACTTGCCGCTGTCCCTACAGCCAGCGCAGCGTTATCTGCCGATTGTGACACTAATGAGGCGCTGACAAACTGATAACGGCCTGTTGATGGAGGCCCACTTGTTACCTGCGAGAGCCTCGGAAAGGCTGGCGACGGTGGGCACCGATCCGGGCATAGCGCCAACCACAGGCGTCTATTGAGCGAGATCGTCCAGAACTGTTAAAAATTACGTTTTTCAACTGACAGAACTGATAACCTAGTCAGTCGCTAACGCAACGCCAAATCTGATTCGATACAAAAGAGATATGTTGACGTTGACTACTGTCTGAAAACATCTTTGATCCAGCACCGCATGCAAGTCTGTCCTGTACAAGATTGTTCACCTCGTCATAACTATTGCAATCTATAGCCACTTGAAACTGCTTACCGTAGTCGACGTTTGGTCTAGAGGTAATTTTTACCCGTCACACTTCCTTCTTTTTCTTGGCCTTATCCCGTAACTTCACAGAGTAGACATTTTATTGTATGTTAGTGGTAGAGGGGGACCAGATTCGTTCCACCCTCTCCCCCTCCCTTCACCTCCCTCTCACCCAACACATGAGATGGATTTTGTATATCCCATCTGTCTGCGCTAGTGTTATCCAATGTCAAAAGTGTGAGAGGGTTTTCAGAAATGTTTGTGGATCGTATAAATCATATAAGAAGATTGGAGTTGTGTGTCACGTCAGCATTACCGTAGTCAGATGTGGGAAACCACCTAAAAACCACATCCAGACTGACTGTGACACCGCCACCTGTAAACCTGACCGGGGGATTCGATCACGGGCTGGGGTGCCTCTTCGAATCCCGGTAGCGGCGTGCTAACCCGCCTGTCTGTCCAGGTAGGTACATCACATTTCCTTCGATTACTAAATTAATGATTTCTTGATTCCTCGGGGTGTGTTCTTTCAATCGATCTGTTCCTCTAGTAAAGTTTATAGCAAACTTCTATTTCCCCAGTAAGTTTGTTAGCTCCTCATTGGTTATCCGATCAGTGCCCCTGATCTTTAGTATCCCTCTGTGAGATCACATTTCGAAACTTTTTGTTCTCCTCTCGTTTGTGCTGTTTGCCATCCAAAAGGTATCTCCACGAGACATGGATCTTGGTGAGGTGAAATGACTTGGCTTTGCTATGCTATGCTGCTACTGAGAACAGCTGAAAGCAAGAGGAAACTACTGCCGTTAGTCATTTACCTAGTGCCTGCAGCTCTACTGTACCGCTTAATGGCTATGCTATCCTCTACAGTAAGATATGCTGTAAGTAAAATATTCCACCATTCAGTTCTCGAGGTGGGGCCTGCTCAGTAGCAACTGGTTGCCACGAAAAACAAAACTGGTTTTCTAGGGGTTGGAATATTGAATGTTAATTGGGCAGTTAGATTATAAAATTTAGAAAGGAAAATGCGTTGCTTGAAGATACATATAGTAGAATTTAGTGAAATGTGGTGACATGAAAAACAGGAAGTCTGGTCAGGTAAGTATGCAGTTATTAACAAAATATGGAAAAATACCAATGTGGTTAAGTTACTATGAATAACTTAGTTAACTCATAGTAGCCAAGAAAGACACGAACCAACACCCACCAAAATAGAACGATTTCATATGCCCAACGGCTCCACAGATAATGAAGTCACTGAATGATGTATGATGAGATAAAATAAATATTCGAGTAGTTAAGGCAGATAATATTTTACTTATGACAGGTGACGAATTTGAGAGTAGGCATAGGACGAGAAGGAAAAATAGTAAGACAATATGCGGGAGAGCAACGAAAGATGGAGCTGCCTGGTAGAATTTTTCATTGAATACAAATTAATCTCTGCTAACAGTTGAATTAACATTAATGAAAGAAGGTCATATATGTGAAAGAGACCTGAATACAGTAGAAGGTGTCCAATGGATTACATAATGGTAGATGTTGTACTTTTACATGGTTGGATGGTGAAAGTTTCACAACTGCACACCTACATTTTATAATATCAGTAACATAAAATTTTCTATTCAATATTAAAGACAAATTACAACCCTTGGCACAATGTTATGTATATAAAATCACTTGCAAGCAGTTTGAAATAGTGCATAATCGTCATTCAGGCAGAGCTATGATGTTGAACACTTGAACATAAGAGAAGTTGACGATTAAGGAAGAAGGATTCTACCTATGCTGATCATCTTTTAGCAGAAAACCATCTATACAAGATATAGAATGTGAAATTCTACACTGTGTAAAAATAAGTAGAAAGACAACCCTACTGGAAATAATTGAAATTAACAAAGAAATGACATAAAATTCCAGCTTCGTATTAAACGATCAGACTCAATTTTCTTTTCCCCCTTGTTAAGTTAAGTTTTCGTTACAAACAGTAGAGCCAAACTGTGAGTACATTTTATTCCACATAATTTGTTATATGTATCTTCACACAGAACCTTTCTCTATCCCTTATTTTTTAACTAACATAATTATTGTAATATTTTCCTATGTAAACACATTGCCATTTTTGCATCTTTTGTACGAGTAATATTTAGTCTCTCAACATGATTATCTGTATTTAGGACATTTAGTTGTCACCTGAAGATGACCTGAGAAGCCGAAAGCCGGTTCCTGATTGAATAAATATAATTCTGCAAAATATTAGGAAGTGTTTTCCTTTTCAATAACACACATTTTATTAAATCTTGCGTGGCCGATCAACTTCGGTCTTCCAGGCTATTTGCAGTCGTATAATATTACAGTATACATTGTGTCTCGAAACTTGGGTCACACTGGGAAAAGTGATAGCGAGTCCACAACCGATTATACCGACATAGGGAACCAATGGTCAGAAATACGTATTTATTTTGTTATGGACGTACACTGCGTACGTCGCATAACAACAAAGTAGCTGATAGTAGTTGTTCAAAGCGACGACCGGCAGTTTCAGTGCATGTACTGTAACGTCGCATGCAGTTCTGCCGCACTCTGGCAAACCTTTCGGTTGTCTGTTGTACATTGGATCAGGCAGCGGGTGATAAACAGCGTACACTTATGACCAGCAGACATACTATACACAAATTAGTTCATATCACGCGTGCGACGACCGCACGCATCGCACCGGTACATTAACCTATGCCGCACATCACTGTCTCTGGTTGCAGTGGTCCATTGCATCAACAGCTTTAGATGAGTCCATGGTGAGGTGTGTTGGTGTGTGCAGCGCATGGCGTGTAGTCAACGACGTAACGTCACTGATCACGAGAGTTGACAGACATGCGTTTGATGTACGGTGCGGCAGGATGTGGTGCCTATAAAGCAGGACGAATGTACAGAGAATGCTTTCCCAACAGGAGTCATCCTAACTGGCAGAAGTTATCTCCGCAGATATAAACTTACAAGAGACGGGGTCGTTCATGCCAGAGAGAAGTAGCCAAGATTCCCGCCAAAGACGTGTCCGAAAACCAGACTTCAAGGAGACGTTGTTGGATCGTGTGGCCCAACATCCAGCAATGAGCACCAAACAACTCACCCGTGAAATACGCACTTCGAATGATACCCCTATCATAAAGAACGTATGCAAACACCGGAACTAACGGATTTTGAGTCCCACATTCACTTCTTTCAATGGATCATCCACTGCAGAGCTGTAATGCCAAACTTCGTATTATTTTTATTGTTCACTGTTGAGACTTCATTCACCAGTGATTGTTTTTCCAATAGCTGCAACAGTCATGTCTGTAGTGAACACTATGCTTATAGCCCCCCACATAGGTGGACACACAGTGTATGGGTGGGAATCGAGCAAGATCATCTAGTGGAACGTTATTTGGTTCACATTACCTGGTGTTCCTGTGAAATGTGCTGACACAGTTCTTGGGGACGGTCCACCTTTTTTGTCCGAGAAAGGATGTGGCTTCAACACAGCGGTACACAAGCCCACTTCGAAGTCTTTCTCTAAAGTGGAAAATTTAGTCTTCACCAATGAGCGGTAACGACGAGGGAAAAACATCATGAAACTTACGAAATTGCAGTAGTTAAGATGCAAATTTCCTTCAAGTTATTCGTTGTACGAAAAGCACGTCATACAGAGAAGTTTTCAAAAAGTGGTTCAAGAATTGCTGAGCATCCAGTGCCCTGGATAGTGGAGAAGGCGACGTACAAGGATCGCTCCAAAAGAGATATACAACAGTTTTTTAAACATCAGTTTATTTTCCATCTTTTGATATTCTTAGGGTATGCTGATACATTCTTGAGAGCCAAAATGTCTTTTTTGCAAATCTAAATCTACGTGGATACTCTGCAAATCACATTAAAGTGCCTAGCAGAGGGTTCATCGAACCACCTTCACAATTCTCTGTTATTCCAATCTTGTAGAGCGCGCGGAAAGAATGAACACCTGTATATTTCCGTACCAGCTCTGATTTCCTTTAATTTATCATGGTGATCGTTTCTCCCTACGTAGATCGGTGTCAACAAAATATTTTCGCATTCGGAGGAGAAAGTTGGTGATTGGAATTTGGTGAGAAGATTCTGTAGCAACGGAAAACGCCTTTCTTTTAAAGATGTCCAGCCCAAATCCTGTATCATTTCTGTGACACTCTCCCATATTTCGCGATAATACAAAACGTAATGCACTTCTTTGAACTTTATCGATGTACTCTGTCAGTCCTATCTGGTAAGGATCCCACACCGCGCAGCAGTATTCTGTAAGAGGAGGACAAGCGTAGTGTAGGCAGTCTCCTTAGTAGGTCTGCTACATTTTCTAAGTGTCCTGCCAATTTAACGCAGTCTTTGCTTAGCCTTGCCCACAACATTTTCTATTTGTTCCTTCCTATTTAAGTTGTTGGTAATTGTAATACCTAGGTATTTAGTTGAATTTACGGCTTTTAGATTAGACTGATTTATCGTATAACCGAAGTTTAACGTATTCCTTTTAGCACTCATGTGGATGACCTCACACTTCTCGTTATTTTGCGTCGACTGCCAATTTTCACACCTTTCATACATATTTTCTAAATCGTTTTGCAATTTGTTTTGATCTTGTGGTGACTTTATTAGTCGATAAACGACAGCGTCATCTGTAAAGAACCTAAGACAGCTGCTCAGATTGTCTCCCAAATTGTTTATATAGATAAGGAACAGCAAAGGGCCTATAACAGTACTTTGGGGAACGCCAGAAATCACTTGTCAAGAAATCAAAGAGTGTGTTGTTGTTGTTGTTGTTGTTGTGGTCTTCAGTCCTGAGACTGGTTTGATGCAGCTCTCCATGCTACTCTATCCTGTGCAAACTTCTTCATCTCCCAGTACCTACTGCAACCTACATCCTTCTGAATCTGCTTAGTGTATGCATCTCTTGGTCTCCCCCTACGATTTTTACCCTCCACGCTGCCCTCCAATACTAAATTGGTGATCCCTTGATGCCTCAGAACATGTCCTACCAACCGATCCCTTCTTCTGGTCAAGTTGTGCCACAAACTCCTCTTCTCCCCAATCCTATTCAGTACCTCCTCATTAGTTATGTGATCTACCCATCTAATCTTCAGCATTCTTCTGTAGCACCACATTTCGAAAGCTTCTATTCTCTTCTTGTCCAAACTATTTATCGTCCATGTTTCACTTCCATACATGGCTACACTCCATACAAATACTTTCAGAAAAGACTTCCTGACACTTAAATCTATACTCGATGTTAACAAATTTCTCTTCTTCAGAAACGCCTTTCTTGCCATTGCCAGTCTACATTTTATATCGTCTCTACTTCGACCATCATCAGTTATTTTGCTCCCCAAATAGCAAAACTCCTTTACTACTTTAAGTGTCTCATTTCCTAATCTAATACCTTCAACATCACCCGACTTAATTCGACTACATTCCATTATCCTCGTTTTGCTTTTGTTGATGTTCATCTTATACCCTCCTTTCAAGACACTGTCCATTCCGTTCAACTGCTCTTCCAAGTCCTTTGCTGTCTCTGACAGAATTACAATGTCATCGGCGAACCTCAAAGTTTTTATTTCTTCTCCATGGATTTTAATACCTACTCCGAATTTTTCTTTTGTTTCCTTTACTGCTTGCTCAATATACAGATTGAATAACATCGGGGAGAGGCTACAACCCTGTCTTACTCCCTTCCCAACCACTGCTTCCCTTTCATGCCCCTCGACTCTTATAACTGCCATCTGGTTTCTGTACAAATTGTAAATAGCCTTTCGCTCCCTGTATTTTACCCCTGCCACCTTTAGAATTTGAAAGAGAGTATTCCAGTCAACATTGTCAAAAGCTTTCTCTAAGTCTACAAATGCTAGAAACGTAGGTTTGCCTTTCCTTAATCTTTCTTCTAAGATAAGTCGTAAGGTCAGTATTGCCTCACGTGTTCCAGTATTTCTACGGAATCCAAACTGATCTTCCCCGAGGTCGGCTTCTACTAGTTTTTCCATTCGTCTGTAAAGAATTCGTGTTAGTATTTTGCAGCTGTGGCTTATTAAACTGATTGTCCGGTAATTCTCACATCTGTCAACACCTGCTTTCTTTGGAATTGGAATTATTATATTCTTCTTGAAGTCTGAGGGTATTTCGCCTGTTTCATACATCTTGCTTACCAGATGGTAGAGTTTCGTCAGGGCTGGCTCTCCCAAAGCCGTCAGTAGTTCCAATGGAATGTTGTCTACTCCGGGAAGAGCCAGTCACATAACTGAGACGATATTCCATAAGCACGCAATTTCATTACAGGCCGCTTGTGTGATACAGTGTCGAAAGACTCAATAGCACTCAACACTTCATGTGAGTAAAGTGCTAGTTGTGTTTCACAGGAACGAAGTTTTCTAAAACCATTTTGACTTTGTGTCAATAGACAATTTCCTTTGAGGAAATTCATAATGTTTGAACACAATTTATGTTCCAAAATCCTGCTGCATAATGATATTGGCCTGTAACTTAGTGAATTACTCCTACTACCTATCTTCAATACTGGTGTGACCTGAGCAACTTTCCAGTCTTTCGTAGAGCGAACGATTGTATATGATGAAAATTTCTGTCTCTTTTAGCACCTCTACGCCACTGTGGTACTAAGGGCTGTATACAGGGTGACAGTTATTGAAATATATGAAGTAAAATCGTCATAACATCTTAAAGGTTTGCGTTAGGACGTTCAAACTACACAGTTGGCCGCGGGGCATGATGAGAATCAGTATGGGTTCATTTAGCGACAAAGCCCACTTTCATCTGGATGAGTTCGTGAATCAACAAAACTGGCGTATTTGAGGGACTGAAAACCCGCATTTCGCGATCGAGAAGTCTCTTCGCTCTGAAAGGGTGACTGTGGGGCGGAATAATCAGTGTGACATTCCTTGATAGCACGGTGACTATTGAAAGGTACGTGTAGATTTTGGAAGATGATTTCATACCCATATAGAAAGTGACCCTGATTTCGACAAAATGTGGTTCATGCAAGACGGAGCTCAACCCCATCGAAGCAGGAGAGTGTTTAATGTCCCGAAGGAGCACTGTGAGGACCGCATTCTGGCTCCAGCGTTCCCAGAGGCCACTGGTATGGGAGTCGAATGGCTGCCACATCCTCCGGATCGACATTTTTTTGTGGGGCTGCATTAAAGACAAGGTGTACGGCAATAGCCCCAAAACCATTGCTGAGGCCGGCCGCGGTGGTCTCGCGGTTCTAGGCGCGCAGTCCGGAACCGCGCGACTGCTACGGTCGCAGGTTCGAATCCTGCCTCGGGCATGGATGTGTGTGATGTCCTTAGGTTAGTTAGGTTTAACTAGTTCTAAGTTCTAGGGGACTGATGACCTAAGATGTTAAGTCCCATAGTGCTCAGAGCCGTTTGAACCATTTTGAACCATTGCTGAGCCAGAACACCGCCAATGACGGCAGGGATATAGACCATGTCATAACCCAAATCCGAATATCTGTAACGACGTTTACATATTAAATAAAGTGTGTGCACGACGGAGTTAGTAAGTAATTTACTTGTTTCCATATAGTTAAACAATTGTCGCCCTGTACCTGCATGGTACTAGTCAGGACCAGCACTTTTGAGCCACTGTTCAACAGCCTTCAAAATGTAGTCCCTGTCTTCAAATCTCTTTCCGCGAAGGGACTCCATCAGTTTACTGAAGAGGTGGTAATCACACGGTGACAGATCGGGCCTGTAGGGTGGGTGTTTCAGTGGCGTCCACTCAAGCTTTATGATCTCGATGTGATTTTCTCAGTGACGCATATCCGGGCACTGTAATACAATCGCAGATCATCGTGTTTTTGCCGATGTTGACAAACGCGACACGTTCGAGCATGAATATTTTTAAGGATTACCGTTAAAGCATTAGAGCTGATGATGGTTTCGTGTGGAATGATGTCGACAAGTAACAGTTCTACCAAGTCAAAAAGCACTATGATTCAATTTTTTTGCTGATGGCGCAGTTTTCAATTTGTTCTTTTTCGACAAATTTGCATGATGCCCTACAGTCGATTGCATCTCATCCTCAGTTCAAAGTGAGGAAACCTGCTTTCATCTCCCATCACAATTCCTGCTATTACATTGTCTCTAGAATTTTCGTAGGGTCCCACAAATTTGCTGCACAGTTTCTTCCATATTTCTTTTTGGGGTCCATTAACGTTCTCCGGACCTATTGGGTAAAAACCTTTTTTAGCTTTAACTGTCTCAATATTCCGTACACACTCGCGATTCCTGTTACTGTATAGAGTGACAATTGCTTCACTGTTACACGTTTGTCAGCCATCATCAAACTGCGAATACGATGCATATTATCAGGAGTCTATTCAGTGCTCGGTCTGCCACTGCGCGCGCCGTCCTGAGAGTTGACGTGCACACTTCACCACCAGATAATCTGCTTTTCCCAACTACTACCTGCACTGCGATCAACAGCCTCATCTCCATACATCTTCAATCTCTTGTGAAAGTTTGCCGCTACCTCGTTCTCACAACACAGGAACTCTACACGAGCACATTCCTTCAGCCAAACATCAAGTGCAGCAGCCATATTGACGGAATGCCTCGACAGCGCGACTGGTGAAAACAGGTTGAACTACAACTGAATACAAAAGAGAAAACTGTTTAAATGGCTTCCGAATATGGCAAATACATAGAACAAAAACTGAATTTCTGAAAAAAGCTTGTCCATTTCTTTTGGAGTTACCCTCTTACTATCGGGGAGAGGGTGGCAAAAATACTTAAGCGATGAAACTAATAACGGCAATAAAACTTGTTGTGACCAGGCAAAACTACACTCCTGGAAATGGAAAAAAGAACACATTGACACCGGTGTGTCAGACCCACCATACTTGCTCCGGACACTGCGAGAGGGCTGTACAAGCAATGATCACACGCACGGCACAGCGGACACACCAGGAACCGCGGTGTTGGCCGTCGAATGGCGCTAGCTGCGCAGCATTTGTGCACCGCCGCCGTCAGTGTCAGCCAGTTTGCCGTGGCATACGGAGCTCCATCGCAGACTTTAACACTGGTAGCATGCCGCGACAGCGTGGACGTGAACCGTATGTGCAGTTGACGGACTTTGAGCGAGGGCGTGTAGTGGGCATGCGGGAGGCCGGGTGGACGTACCGCCGAATTGCTCAACACGTGGGGCGTGAGGTCTCCACAGTACACCAATGTTGTCGCCAGTGGTCGGCGGAAGGTGCACGTGCCCGTCGACCTGGGACCGGACCGCAGCGACGCACGGATGCACGCCAAGACCGTAGGATCCTACGCAGTGCCGTAGGGGACCGCACCGCCACTTCCCAGCAAATTAGGGACACTGTTGCTCCTGGGGTATCGGCGAGGACCATTCGCAACCGTCTCCATGAAGCTGGGCTACGGTCCCGCACACCGTTAGGCCGTCTTCCGCTCACGCCCCAACATCGTGCAGCCCGCCTCCAGTGGTGTCGCGACAGGCGTGAATGGAGGGACGAATGGAGACGTGTCGTCTTCAGCGATGAGAGTCGCTTCTGCCTTGGTGCCAATGATGGTCGTATGCGTGTTTGGCGCCGTGCAGGTGAGCGCCACAATCAGGACTGCATACGACCGAGGCACACAGGGCCAACACCCGGCATCATGGTGTGGGGAGCGATCTCCTACACTGGCCGTACACCACTGGTGATCGTCGAGGGGACACTGAATAGTGCACGGTACATCCAAACCGTCATCGAACCCATCGTTCTACCATTCCTAGACCGGCAAGGGAACTTGCTGTTCCAACAGGACAATGCACGTCCGCATGTATCCCGTGCCACCCAACGTGCTCTAGAAGGTGTAAGTCAACTACCCTGGCCAGCAAGACCTCCGGATCTGTCCCCCATTGAGCATGTTTGGGACTGGATGAAGCGTCGTCTCACGCGGTCTGCACGTCCAGCACGAACGCTGGTCCAACTGAGGCGCCAGGTGGAAATGGCATGGCAAGCCGTTCCACAGGACTACATCCAGCATCTCTACGATCGTCTCCATGGGAGAATAGCAGCCTGCATTGCTGCGAAAGGTGGATATACACTGTACTAGTGCCGACATTGTGCATGCTCTGTTGCCTGTGTCTATGTGCCTGTGGTTCTGTCAGTGTGATCATGTGATGTATCTGACCCCAGGAATGTGTCAATAAAGTTTCCCCTTCCTGGGACAATGAATTCACGGTGTTCTTATTTCAATTTCCAGGAGTGTATTTTCGTCTGGCCGTAACTGTGAGTTCTTTGATTGCTCTTTGAGAAGGCTCATCATAGTAAAACACGTGAAATATTAGGGCACTTTATTACATAATTGAATAAAGGGTTTACTTAACTTTATCACAGAGCTTTGCCACAGGATTGCTTTTAAACTTACAACTGCTACAGACTGTTTAAGCATCACTTGATGCACTAAGTAACAAAGTGTTCTGTTGAGGTACAATGTTCCACCTTAACAACGCTACAAGTTGATCTAAAACTTTAACTACTTGTTCTGTAGCTGAAATCTCCAACTGGGCTGAGCTCTTGCATACTCAACACCATTTTTACCTCAATGTGAGGGTGCTGCAGTGCTTGGGAAGACTCGTGGTCTTCAGGAGCGCCTCCCATACGTCATTGCGGATCGCAGACAGCCCCCACTAATGTCTGCGTTATAGATTCGTGTTACCAACTTTGGCATGGTACCGCGATCCCTGGATGATATCACAAAGTTAACAGCAGCAGCATTGAAGACTGTGATTAGAGACGTTGTCTTTCTGTTTTATGTATCTACATCGTAGAAAAGACGTGATCGTGATAACGGTGTGGACAGTTTCTGTATATAGATAATGCGGTATAATGTTTCTACACTGAGCTTCTCTCTTCTTATCCCGTTTCCCCCTCCGTCCCCCCCCCCCCCTCAAATTTATGTGTGAGGTTCGCATTCGGGTGTGGCTTACTACATACGTGTATGTCAGCATATGTTGTGAGTAGTTGAGAGCACGACTCTGGCGACATGTAACGCTTTCTCCTACATATATTTCACGAAAAGATCATGAAGATAAAATTATAGAGTTTAGGACACGCATAGAGGCATACCAGTAATCATTCTCCCCGCGAACCATACGCGACAGGAAGAGGAAAAGGCGGAAGTGACGCTGGGACACAAGGTAACCTCCACCACACACCGTAATGTGGCTTGCGGAGTATAAATGTAGATGTAGTACGTACACTGATAACGCAGACTCGCATTCTAAACGGAAGTCACAGCGGCCGAGTTTCCATAATTCTCTTATATCGGTTTCCGCAAAGCAGGGACGGCAATTATCTGATAGCACGCACGTTCATCCGTTGTTCGCTTGCATATTTCTTGTTCTATGTGTGCTGCGCTATCTGTCGCTCCTCATCGGATACTGGAAGATAACGGACGCTTAATGTATCTGTTTTGACTGCCAGTGTTACACGCAGAAGGCTACGTAATTCGTGCTCATTGCTCTTGGTTTCCTCGCTTCGCTCAAAATTTCTACACTCAAGGCCTGTCCTCGTTGTCTTTCTACTAAATATTTAAACAGAAAAGCAGCAGCCAGCGTTCTCTCTCTCTTACAAACACCACACACACACACACACACCACCCAAAGACACATACACATACAGAGAGAGAGAGAGAGAGAGAGAGGGGGGGGGGAGGGAGAGAGAGAGAGAGAGAGAGAGAGAGAGAGAGAGAGAGAGGAAAGAGTGGATGTGTGTGCGTGAGAGAGAGGGACAGCTGGGTGAGGAGAGGGAATGTGCGGATACTTAATCACATAATGGTACCTGTTGGTCTGTCTTAAACTTATTTCTCCTGGGAAATCTTCTTTGGAATGACAAAGTAAGTCGGTTCCCCTCTCCATTTCGTAGCCTGCCTACGAAGTTCCTAATTCACAATTGTTCGTCCTGGGAATTTTGCAGTTTACCTTTAGAATACTTAATACATTCCAATAGAGCCATGACAACAATGAACTGATGTCGCTCTCAAGTTAAGGGTGTGGTCTTGAAAAGTCTCGAATTCATCTCTAATGGAGGCAGTAATGAAACACGTGCACACGTGGCTCACGTGCCCTTTCTCCTTATGCTTGTCATCAACAGGTGTGGCTTCGCGCAATAGTTAGGACACTGAACTCGCAAGTAGAAGGAGAACGTCGGTTACAATTAGCGTTTGGGCATCCAGATATAGGTTTTCCTTCATTCTCCTAATCCATTTAATGCAATACTGGCGCGGGTTTTTCCTTAAAACAACACGGCCGATTTCCGTCCCATGTTTTCTCAGTCCACGCTTGTGTTCATTACCTTAAGGATTTCGTCGCCGAGGCGACGTTGTGCCATAAACACTTTTCCTTCTGCTGAATCTCGTTGGCTAAAATACAGCCAACGAAAAGTACGTCGTAATGGAAGAAACCACGAAACAGGGTACATCCAGCATACTATATAGATTCAAGGGACGTGTAGACGGATACGTAATCCGCTGATCAGGAAGCCATGAGCTCAAATATATGGTTCCTGGGCCACAGAAACAAAACGTTAAAAAAGAAGTACCTGTTAACCGCGTCTTCTGCATGGAGGATTCGTCTCTCCTAATTAGACATGCTACCAACAAGGGAACTCAGGTTGATTACATATTTCTATATTTTCCAAAAGGCCTCTGACACGGTTCGTCTCAAGTGGTTTGTAATCGAATTGCATGCTTAGGGAGTATTGTCTCGGGTGTTCGTCTAGATTATTGACTTCTTGTAAGAAATGTATGATTTCGTAGTAATTGACAGAAACGGAAGTGATATCTAAGGATCCCCAAAGAAATGTTGTAGCCTCTCTTCTATTCCTGATCTACTCGTAAACAAATTAGTAGCCAACCTGGACAACCCTCTTAGATTGTTTGCACATAACGTTATCTAGTAAGCACATCAAAGATGGCAACGAATTGCAGAACGATTTAGATGGAGCGAGAAGTGGCAAAGTGGGAGGTCCTCCACATGAGTAGTAAAAAAATTGCAGTAAACTTCTGTTACACGAAAAATTAGAAAAATGTAAAGGGCCGTAGATTAAAGTAAATACCTGGCCATTACAATTACAAACAAACTAAATTTGGTTAATTACATAGGACATGTCGTGGGACTGGCGAGCCGAAGACTACGTTTTATTGACAGAACACACAGAAGATGCAATACAGCCTGCACTATCCTTATCCGTACTCTTCTAGATTATCGCTGCGCGGTATGCGATCTTCAGCCGTTTATTACTATTCATTACTCATTCATGTACCACCTTATAACAATATTTGATTTGTCATTATAAAACAATGAAAATAAATAGCTCTATATATATACTGGGTCTAACGGGTACAAGTACAGATATTGCTGTTGGTGACTGAGGACGATGTACTGAATAACATTACATCAGTATTTACTTCATTTGCAGACTGTTAATTGAAGCCATTAGTAGTAGTATGTTGTAAGGTTCGTTAGTACCTCCAAATACATGTGACAAGAGCAAGACATTTATGTTTGTTTTCTTCTGGGCAGAAAATCAAGTGTCGAAATGTGGACATACGAAGGTAGAGTAGTTAGTCTGTACTAACAGGCTTAGTGCACTTAATGAAAAACATCAGACCGTAAAGTCTGTGATGTGTCTGTGGAAAGACAGTTCGGCTCAGAGGAAAAACAACAAGCACACTGATGTGTGTACATATCAGCTTACCACATATAAAAATACCTGCACTTCTATTCGTTACGCCCTGAATATATAAAACGGTGCTTTGTGACAACAGGACAGATGGTCGGGTAAGTGGTCGGCCGTAACACTAATGAAGGAACCATCCTCGCATTTGTCTGAAATATTTTAAGAAAACTACAGAAGAACTAAATCAAGACAGAACAATCTCCATCCTCCTGAATATGAAGCCAGTGTCTTAACAGCTGCACCACCTCATTCCATTAGTCCCTATCGTCCCTCACTTTGTCTTTATCGTTGCATACATCAAGGACACTTGCTGGTGACTCCAGAACAATTACCTTGATATTCTACCCATTGAACTAACTCCAGGACGTACGGAAATCTGCCTCCAGGCCCATAAACATGCCGCTATTCCCCACGACGACCTCATGCCCTCCCCTGGGTCCACCTGAAAAACTGAGTCAGCACACCCCCAGGATAACGGAGGCGTTGTACTGAGGAGAGGGTCAAAACACTATCATGGACTATAGATCTTGACACATGATCTTTTTGCAAAAGCATTACTGTATTTTAATGTGGCAAGATGTTGCGTTTATCCCCTTTCATCATTAACCACTGTTCTAAACCTATAAATAATGTCTGATTCGATAGTTGGCATCATTTATGAACAACGTTCTAGCTGCAGTCCTAAATAGATATTTTTTGAAAATGTTTTTCATCTCCTTGGAAAGTTTATTATACGATTCTATTCCCTGATAGGAAAAGCTGCTGCAGAGTTTTTGTTTTCATTTCCTTGGTAAATCGAAATACAAACTGACTCTTTTCTACTATGAAGTAGGGAATTATTATATACTGTAGAACGATTAGTGGAATACTTAGTAATATTTTCTGTCATATACATAAATGATTGCTAGGTGTTCTCACTTGGTACAATCAGCATACACAGTTTCGCCTGCAAACTATTAATGAGACTTATCGCAAGTTAAACAATAGTTCACTGGCCATATAACTGTGTAATATTTGGGATTGTGCAAAGTGAAAATTAAAGTGCTGTGAAACGCAACTGTGCACCTGTCGGCTACATGATTTGCAGTAGTGTGTGTTGGAATCCACAACCTATTTCTCAGCCAGTGTAGCAACGCAATACGTCGACACCGAGGGCAACAATCAATAAATTTTCATTTTATACGTGTCATGACAGTTTGAGTGTTTTACTTCTGGTGAAGGCACTCTTAGTAGTTACCGAAACCTAGGTCAAAAGGCCTCATTTTTGAGACCGAGGGCTGTTAATACTACAATTTTATTTTTTTGTAGTATTGTAAATGTTGTCGTGAAGATGAGCCGTCATCCACAGCAATCAAAGAACCCACAATTATGGCCGGGTAATTGAAGTTTCGTCTGGTCCTGACAGATTGTCACAGTAGGATAAACCTGTCGCTAACACACGTGATTACGATAGTGTTAGTCTCACAGATTGTGAGTTGGGTTCCTGGCGATTGAATCAAACTGCGCCAGCAGTATTTCTCCATAAATGATAGGAATGATGACATAATTCATTAAGATAAGAATGTGTTGAGTTAAATTATGAATAACTCTGCAGTTACTGTCTGAATAATGGATTGCGAAACTATTGTCGATCGTATGTCATGTGCGAAATTCCTGTTTTTCGAGGGAATGTAACGTATGCTGTCAATAATTTTTGACCTTTTACTTCTCTTTCATCGTTATGAGCAACAAAACATGATAATTACGCACTGTATACACTTATCAGTCGCCTTAGCAGTTGTTATGATTATCGGGATGGATGCCGGTGGTCGCTATTTTTAATGACTATGGAAAGCGAAATGATTATTATGTTTTCACTTATTTATAATTATGTAATTGGTTAGAAATTTTACTTCCCTGTGCATTTAGGTTATTACACTTATGACTCAGTGAGAGAGTTTTAAGTGTCTAACTACAAATCTGGTGTTCCTGGGTTCAGTGCTTGGTCGGTGCTAGCATTCTTTCTGCCGTTCACTTCTCCTCCTCTACGACAACGCCTCACTCAAGTCTGCGCATCTCAGAGGAGTTCACAACGCGGTACGCAGAGGATGGGAGGTTATTGTATTACGAGGGGCAGTTAATAAGTAACGCAACACATTTTTGTTCAGAAAGCATCTTGGTTTTATTCAGCATTCCGGTACGCTATATTATTCCCCACTTCCTTCGTTAAATAACCCTGTTTTTCCCTGTGCGACGGCCCTAGGCCACCTTACTGAGAGGCCTGTACGCCCACACGACACCGCTCCTCTGGTCGATGTCGGAGCCAACGTCTTGCTTCATCAGTAGCCTCCCATCATCCACGTACTGCTTTGTGACCTCATTACGGTTGCGCTGACTTGTGTAAGCCCTTGTGGTATCGTGTTGACGAAGAAGTTCGTTTGGAGCATATGGGGTCTAACACGCTGAAACTGATTCTCACACTGAAGTCGTGTCTTCAGTTTGCTGAGGTTAGCACAAAAAATTTCAGAACCGACCGCTGCTTCTTGAGGGACGACATCAAACAGAATAACACGTAAAGGGTCCCAGAAGACCTTCACCATGACTCTACCGGCTGAGGGCGCGGCTTTGAACTTTTCCTTCTGAGGAGAGGTGGTGTGGCGCCACTCCTTGAATTGCCGTTTTGTTTCCGGTTCAAAGTGACGATCTCATGTTTCGTCGGATGTAACGATGTTCGACGAAAGATTGTCACATTCAGCCCCGTAACGCGCAAACAATTCCGTACAGATGGCCCTTCGTTGCCCTTTATGGTCTTCTCTTAGGCGGCGAGGAACCAATGGGCACAAACCTCTAAATACCCTAATTGGTTAACGACAGTCCAGTTGTGTTTGTTTGTGATCCGTTGATCACCTCAACTGAGAGTGTCCGCACGTTTCAACATTGCAGGAGTCACGGATGTGTCTGGCCGGCCAGCACGCGGGAGACCGGACACGTTTGTGCGATCTTGTTGCAATGATGACAGACGTATCGCACATCGACTCTCCGTGCCTTTGTTCACTGTCAGGATTCCCTAGACACTCTGCAAGCGCCTAACAGAATCTGCGATTCGCTGGTCTTCCACCAAAAGAAATTCAATGTTAGCTCTCTGCTTGGAACGTACCTCCATTACAGACGCCATTTTGATGGCAACGTATAGCGCCACTACCTATAGGAAATTCATGAAGCTAAGGGGGCTGAAGCGTAAATATTCCCCGATGTCCCACAACGAATTCAGCATTTTTCAGCCGAAAAGAAAAATGTGCTGCATCACTTACTGAACGTCCCTTGTAGCAACGTACACTCTCTGTATTTCTAAGGTTACCCACACTGTAATTCGCAATGCTTCTCTTATAGCGTCTGCCACCAACATTGAATGAAATCAATGTGACGCTTTCGCGCTTACGAAGTGATCGCATTATGGAATGCATTGTTCCTCTTTACATCTTCTCCATATCCGTAAATGAGGAGCTAGACACAATTACTTATAATACTTTGTCATTTTCTACTTAGGTATTTTAAGAGATTATAATGTTTTCTTGATATGCTAAGTTAGAAAATGCTAAGGCTTTCTCTCCATGACTTAAGATATTTTCACAAAGTAATGATGAAGATCTTGAAAATTCATGTAAATCACAGGCATTAAAAAAGGAACTTCAACCACAGACGATATACTATAACGGACTCCTATATTACACTGAATTATTATGTTTATCAGGTCTAACACGAAAGTGTAAATCTTAAAGTCTCCGTTTTCTCCTTGAAACTAAGTTTTGTTTTCGTCTGTGCACAGACTGAGGATATTTCTTGTGCAGCATTCAGAAGTAGTCAGCTACCATGCTGAAATTAATGGCACAAAAGCGAGCAGTACTTACAATATGTTATGTCCACCCACGGTCGTCATGTGGATACATCTTCAAGGAGCCGGATATTTTAACTCAACATTCACAATACATGCACTAGCTAAAGAAAAATCGTCACAAATAATCCATCACAATAGGCTATTTCGCATGTTAAAAATATGGTTGTTATTCTGACTGATTATAACATTTAAATAGCATTTAAGGTCAATATTCTCACAAAATATTTGTTATCTTTATGTAGTTAAAACTTTAAAATAATGAAATATCAAGATCTGGTCACCTGATCGAAAACGCTCTGTTTCTGGCTGATACTCCGGTGACGTCACAGGCTAGGAGTAAGACAAAGCTATACTTATGTTAAAGTAGCGTTAGCCGAATTTACGAGGTTTTTACGTACATTTACTGCAAACAGTTTAGCTATTTAGGGACAGAAAACGCAATTAAAACTTTTAAATAACAATAGAAAGGAATGTTGCGAACACCGGTAGTGGAAGCTATTCGAAAGTTGACGCTTTTATACTCCACACATTTGGAGCGGCGATACATGCAACGACGGATATTCTTTTCTCTGGTCCCTGCAACATCATTAAACTCGCTCCAAACTAAGGAGCCGGCCAGAGTGGCCGAGCGGTTCGAGGCCGCTACGGTCTCAGGTTCGAATCCTGCCTCGGTAATGGATGTGTGTGATGTCCTTAGGTTAGTTAGGTTTAAGTTAAGTCCCATAGTGTTCAGAGCCATTTTTGAAACTAAGGAATTGTAGAACTTTTACAATTGGTTCCGTATATTATAACTAGATTGTCGACTATACGTCATGAACTACAACCGAAAACACAACAAAACTATTATATGCTAGAGTGGTGATTTCCAATGTAGAAGGCATTCAGCAGAGGTACTGCCTGTGGCAGGTGTTCCGTGGCGTAGCAGCTAACGTTTTCCACTGTGTTTAAAGGTGTCATATGTTCGAGGTTTTTCACGAAATACGAAAACAGCGTTAGCAAGAACTGATTGTAGCAGTTGTTTCGATTGTGGGTTGTATTTTACGCAGCTTCACATTAATCTTACTTAGAGAAATAGACAATAGAGGATAAGGGAATTTACTTTGCAAACAAACAGTTCACTTTTTTGGGAAGCATTGCTAGTAGTGAAGATATCACCATACGTCTACAGTACTACGAGGTGTAGGACGATGAGGTTATGCGGGGAGATATAAAGTGTTTACAACATGGGAGTGACACAAACGTAAGGGCTATTCAGTTAGTGAGTGTAAACTGATGTTAGCATCTGAAGTACACTTACTTTATCTTTATGTAAGATGACGAAACTGCAAAAGTTTAAACGATAAGGATCCTAGCTAGACAGTACAAAGATAAAAACATTGTTTCTAATAAAGTAAAATGGGTGAATTGACGTTAACTAGAAAATATCTATTTGAACGTGACGTTTGTGAACAGCGTTTGCAGAAGTAAGGACATGTAAACAGCAAGGAAAACATAATAATATTCGGTTTCTGGCCTTGTTGCGAAATTTTGTAATTGTGATTCGGTTTTCATATGAGAGGACTGTCGAGTCGTTTTACAAATAAGTTATAATATTCTTTCGGGTTAGATTCAAACTAGTGATCTATGGACATCGTCTTATAAAATTCTACGGTTTACTGCTCCAGCAACTAAGCTACCCAATATTTGAGGTGTAGTTAGGTAAAACGACCATTTTCACTGTCCTTCGTTGAGAGCATATCTAGGAGAAACTTTAATGTTAACTCCACAGTGCAAAACATTATTAATTAAGTTAGTGAACTTACGCGTCGACTCGATAGCGGTTTATCGGTACAGTGTAACCACATTTAACGCATCTTCTCATTCTCTGGAACACTCAAAAACAACTTTTCAGGAGTGTTTCCAGATATATATTTGTACAGTGTGGTACTAGACACCATTTGTAACCCATATTCCGAAACGTAAATTCCAACTCAAGACATGACTCATGTGAATTAGCGTTATGACAGCAGGAGCAGTGAGATAGTCATTGACGTCACAGGCATCACATGACTCGAATGGAAATTTGTAGCGAGCGTTCAAAGTATTCGAATTTCATTCCCGTTTTTATAAAAAAAATACTCAAATTCAAGAGGAGAAAAGCATGTTAGTAGGATAAAATAACATAATTAATCATTTAAGACGATTTCCAGAAAACAAACACCCTATTCGAGGAACGTCCATACCGACAGCACCAGAAAGAAAATTGACGTTCACGAGTATTTCCTCTTATTGTAGCTGTCAGTGGCTCAGAAAGGAGTTCAAAATGCAGCAAAACAAGTTTTCGATCATTTTCCCGGTGACATAAAATGTCTGACAGATAGCAAAACAATATTTTATTCTAACCTAACATCATTTCTCCTGAATGATTCCTTCTATTCTGTGGACGGATTTCTATTTAGAAATAGGTATTCCGTGAAAAAAATGAATAAGGACTTTGTTTTTATGTGTAGTTGTATGAATGGGACTAAAAATATTGTGTTCGTTAGTATTAACGCTGGTCATGTATACATATCCCGTAAACTGACTTGTTCCAAATCATTTCGATGTAAGAATCGGTCAACTGAGCTATGGACCAGGTAACTAACTAGTATCATGCTGTCACTTGTGCCCGTTTGGCCTTAAACCGCCCCTGTGTACCGTCTCTGTCCACACCATGGTTAGTGAGGCACTGTGGTGTTCAAACTAACCTTCGGGTTGATAAGTTTTATGTTTTAATGTATTATGCAGAGTTGCTTCCAGCATGTGTTAACTATAATTAGAGAACCAATTGAAATGTATCGAAGTGTAGAAATTATCTAGAGTGTGTTTCTATATGTGTTAGAAATATTAGAATAAAACAGTATGGAGGAAGCACAGATAGTGAATTTCATTTTTAGTAGCGCAGGTTTCTCGCCAAGATTTTTTAAGCTTTTGTTTCTTTTGTTTCTAGTATGTTATCCCGTAATAGCACAACTGACTGATACATTCACACCATTCCTCCTTTAGCTTAGATTTCCCGCCAACATTGTTTAAGTTGTAGCGACGTTTGTTTCTAGTATGTCTTTCTGATCTGACTGATACATTCAAACCATTCCTCCCTTAGCTTATTTTCTCTGTCCCCTTCCCCCTGTCATTCTCGTAACACGAAATTCCTCCTATCCTCCTTGTTATCTCTATTTCACTTCTCATCATCACCCTGCACTCTTCTCCCATCTTTTTCTAGCTCCCCTACCACTGCGCACACCTAATTCCCATCCTTTTCCTGACTACCTCAACTTCCCATTGCGCCCTATCTCTCCCCCACCTCTCTCTCTCTCTCTCTCTCTCTCTCTCTCTCTCTCTCTCTCTCTCTCTCCCACACACACACACACACACACACACACACACGTGAGCAATTGCATCGGTCGGAGTTAATGGCAATGACAGATCCTCGCCTTATTTTCTACAAATGAGGATGAAATAAGATTCCTTGGCGCGACGACCAGCGTAAAACTTCAGAGAAATGGCTCTGTTATTGGAAAAGTTCCCTAAAATTCTCTGACCGACTATGAGCGCGCCGCCGACCAGCCCGCAGTAACTGGAGATCACATTCAATAATACGACAGGTAATAGCCGTATCTTTGGATTTGAGACCAATATCCCTTACAGAGTAGCCGAATGTGATTACTGAGAATGGCGTAAGATAAGGCTCTGGCAGAATATCTGCCGTTATGTTACGTACGTCGTATACGGGAAGCCTAGCGAGCGATTTCTGTTCGCTGCCTCCACCGCTCGTCAGCTCACGCATTCACGATGTCGTTGCAGCTTTAGTAACTGTCCCCGAAGTCTCACCTGAGCTTAACACAGCAACGGAACTATTTTCAGTGTTTCTTAACTTGTATTTTCTATATATGTGAACTGACATACGGAAGCAGAACTCGGGAAATCTCGTAGTTCACTGTCTGCGCCTGAGTGTTTTTATAATTGACATTTTTCTTGCAGAATAGAAGCACTGAGATTTTAGTAACTCCCTATCGGATAGGCTTAGACCTTCTTAACGTTACCTGTAAATGATAGGATTATAAACTGAACAAGATGGGGAGTGAGGGATCTAGGAATATGAACAATCGTGAAAGCGGAACGTATACTATTGTGAAACTTCCGCTGACAGGCGTTTGCTTCTCAGAACCTCAAAGCTTGCACTCAGGTGGTGGAGGGATGGAGGCATATTCTTACTGGGTTACTTATGCAGTCATGCCTTATCTTCCAGCTTAAGTATGCAAGTGCGTCCTTCTTACTAGACCACGATGAATTTCTCCTGCGTTTCTTTCAGAACTATCAACGGTCCAGGATCTAGCTTGAATATGCCAGAAACCTTCAAACAGCTCATGTCTCTCCGCTAGAGTGGGAGGTTATTTTGGAAACTGATTTTAGGCCTTGATTTAACCATTGCTGAAGATAAAATTCTTTTGCGATTCAAATGGTTAAAATGGTTCAAAAGTCTTTGAGCACTATGGGACTTAACGTCTGAGGTCTTCAGTCCCCTAGAACTTAGAACTACTGAAACCTAACTCACCTAAGGACATCACACACAACCATGTCCGAGCCAGGATTCGAAACTGCGACCGTAGCAGCAGCGCAGTTCCGGAATGAAGCGTCTAGAACCGCTCGGCCGCAATGACCGGCTTTTGGGTTTTAATGCGTTTCATATTGTGGACTAATCTTTCGGGAAATAATAATACAAACTATACTACCTAGGATGACCAAAACTTTGGTTTATTTACAAAATACCGCTTTCCATGGACGGGATAATATGGAAGTGTGATCTGCATTATGACACAATTTTAAATATTTCTTTTTACGTCGTTGACATGCCTTTTATACACAGAACAATAGTAACCTCTAACTAGCAATATACAACACCACCACCCCAAAAATTAACAAAATTCTAGGACTGAAAAAACAAAAAACTGAACGACCTAATACACACCCCGGGTTAAGTACTGAAAAATGCTGCGTGAAGATCATACTCTAGAACTGCCAACAATCCATAAGTCTTATAACCACAATCTGGATTCTGTATAAGCCGTAGATAAACTTCCTCTCCTCGTATTTTATCCCTTCTACCTAAAGAACCTCAATCAGCATTGTGAAAACTGTCTCCAAATCTAAAAAAAGTTATAATAGTAGTATTGCCTTTTATCAACCTGTCTTTCAATATACGTTTCATCAAAGCCCCTAACTGAATTTCCCCGAGATCGGATTCTACTAGTTGTTGCATTATTCTAAAATAATTCGTGTCTCTAGTTTACGACCCTGACTTATAGAACTGATCGTTTGGTAATATTCAATCCTTTCAGCACTTGACATCTTTAAAATTGGAATTATCATCTTACATGCTAAGCGAAACAACTTTTTCATTGGCTGGATCTCCCACGGTACTCAATAATTGACAAAAAAATGTCATCTACACCAAGGACCTTGTTTCAGAACTCTCTCAAATTACTCTGGTTGGCACCGTGATTTTTGTCTTAAACTTAAAGGGTTTTCTGGTAGATTTTTTGGTTCTGATTGCAGGTGAAGTATTTAGAATATTCAATCAAATACAATGTTGACACGTATTTAGAATTTCTGTGAGATGCGAGAAGTGTAGCTGCATAATCGTTATAATAAAGAAAGTTCTGTTTTGTGGAGGTTTTCAATGTAACCTACTACAAAAAGATGTTTAATTTTACAGTTTACATGGCAGTTACTTATAAGTTTCGGTGATAATGTAATATAAAGACTTATATCTTTGTTTCACATATAGTTTCTCAAGGAAACTTCAGCAACGAGTGATAAAACGATTGGTGCCTGCTGTTGCGAATTTCATAACTTCAAGAGATTATATTGACTCTCCCGACCACACCTGATACATCTGAAGCACACCTGTACTGAAGAAGCAGCAGCGAGCAATCTCAGACTTTGTCAAAGAAGCGTATTTTTCGCACTTCGTGGTGTAGGTTAGGGATTAGGACGATTGATGACCTCCACGTCGAATGCGTTCTTCTAAATCTATGAGGTAAGACACCTGCTTCCTATGCAACTGGAACATTTATACAAAAGACAACCACTAGTATAAAAAATAAGGCCAATTAGAAAACCAGAAGTTATTCTATTCGTTATCTATCACGTTCAAAACACTTGAAGACAAGATGAATGAAATTTGAAGATCACCATGAATTTCCTTTAACCAATTTGTCAAAAAGTTTATTGGCAACTATAAGGGTCTTTATTACGAAAACTAGTAAGGATCGTTCTGGATATCTTCAAAGTGATGAATCTCTCGTTTGAACTTGAAGCCGCATTTCGTGGACTCCCACGTCAAGTATTAGCTAGAAGACCTAGATGCTGTGAGTAAGAAACAAGAGAAAGATTCCATCGAAACGTTAAACATATATAACGGGGTACCAAGATCGATGGGATATCAGCTTGATAGCAGACTACTGCTCGCTACTGCAAAGGGAGTGCCCTCGTTCAGTACGCAGAAGGAAACACAACTCAGTTATGAGGGGACTAAAAAGACTTTAAGATTCACGCCTTTCTATTAGAAAAGATAAGGATGCGTCATTTTATAACGTTCTTTTAATAAAGTATTTTTGAAAATATGTTTCATATAAATTTAATGGATCTTCATCACCACTTTTTGAAAAAGCCTCGTGTGATGGAGGGAAACCTTTAGTATTTCTGAACTTAACATATCAGAAAGCCATTAGGCTGACCTAAAATACATTGACGGAAAACAATCTCAACAGAAAAAAATTGAAGTAGGTTAATGAATTTCGGTAATATGTTTGTCTAGATAAAATATTTAAGTGATTAACATTGCAAAATCACTGCTTAATGTAAGAGCGAGATAAGTCATTGCAAATGTGAAATTCTTATGTATTAACAGCCATTTTAACCACCAGAATGTTGACTGAAAGCATGAAAATGTGCATGAATTGTGTTAAACAGGTGTCGGATGTCAATTTGTGGGCTGGAGTTCCATGCCTGTTGTACTTGGTCGGTCAATACAGGGATCGATAATCCTGGCTATGGATGACGCTGGAGTTGTCGTCCGATGATATCCTGTTGAAGCTGACTGGAGGCAGATTTGGTGGTCGAGCAGGCCAAGGCATCACGTCGACGCTCTGTAGAGTATGTTGGATTAGAACAGTGGTATGTGTGCGAGCGTTATTTTGCTGGAAAACATCCCGTGGGGTATTGTTCTTGAATGGCAGTACAAAAGGTCGAGTCACAAGACCATTTTGCAGACAGGGTGCATGGGATAGTGACGAGAGTGCTCTTGCAGTCATATAAAATTGCGCACCAGACCATCTACATCTACATCTACATGATTACTCTGCAATTCACATTTAAGTGCTTGGCAGAGGGTTCATCGAACCATAATCATACTATCTCTCTACCATTCCACTCCCGAACAGCGCGCGGGAAAAACGAACACCTAAACCTTTCTGTTCGAGCTCTGATTTGTCTTATTTTATTTTCATAATTCCTACCTATGTAGGTTGGGCTCAACAAAATATTTTCGGATTCGGAAGAGAAAGTTGGTGACTGAAATTTCGTAAATAGATCTCGCCACGACGAAAAACGTCTTTGCTTTAATGACTTCCATCCCAACTCGCGTATCATATCTGCCACACTCTCTCCCCTATTACGTGTTAATACAAAACGAGCTGCCCTTTTTTGTACCCTTTCGATGTCCTCCGTCAATCCCGCCTGGTAAGGCTACCACACCGCGCAGCAATATTCTAACAGAGCACGAACGAGTGTAGTGTAAGCTGTCTCTTTAGTGGACTTGTTGCATCTTCTAAGTGTCCTGCCAATGAAACGCAACCTTTGGCTCGCCTTCCCCACAATATTATCTATGTGGTCTTTCCAACTGAAGTTGTTCGTAATTTTAACACCCAGGCACTTAGTTGAATTGACAACATTGAGAATTGTACTATTTATCGAGTAATCGAATTCCAACGGATTTCTTTTGATACTCATGTGGATCACCTCACACTTTTCGTTATTTAGCGTCAACTGCCACCTGCCACACCATACAGCAATCTTTTCTAAATCGTTTTGCAACTGATACTGGTCTTCGGATGACCTTACTAGACGGTAAGTTACAGCCTCATCTGCGAACAACCTAAGAGTACTGCTCAGATAGTCACCCAGGTCATTTATATAGATCAGGAACAGCAGAGGTCCCAGGAAGCTTCCCTGGGGAACACCTGATATCACTTCAGTTTTACACGATGATTTGCCGTCTATTACTACGAACTGCGACCTTCCTGACAGGAAATCACGAATACAGTATCACAACTGAGTCGATACCCCATGGGCCCGCAGCTTAAGTCGCTTGTGAGGAACGGTGTCAAAAGCTTTACGGAAATCTAGAAATACGGAATCAACTTGAGATCCCCTGTCGATAGCGGCCATTACTTCGTGCAAATAAAGAGCTAGCTGCGTTGCACAAGAACGATATTTTCTGAAACCATGCTGATTACGTATCAATAGATCATTCCCTTCGATGTGATTCATAATGTTTGAATACAGTATATGCTCCAAAACCCTACTGCAGACCGACGTCAATGATATAGGTCTGTAGTTCGATGGATTACTCCTACTACCCTTCTTAAACACTGGTGCGACCTGCGCAATTTTCCGATCTGTAGGTACAGATCTATCGGTGAGTGAGCGGTTGTATATGAGTGCTAAGTAGGGAGCTATTGTATCAGCGTAATCTGAAAGGAACCTAATCGGTATACAATCTGGACCTGAAGACTTGCCCGTATCAAGCGATTTGAGTTGCTTCGCAACCCCTAAGGTATCTACTTCTAAGAAACTCATGCTAGCAGCTGTTCGTGTTTCAAATTCTGGAATATTCCATTCGTCTTCCCTGGTGAAGGAATTTCGGAAAACTGCGTTCAATAACTCCGCGTTAGCGGCACAGTTGTCGGTAACAGTACCATCGGCACTGCGCAGCGAAGGTGTTGACTGCGTCTTGCCGCTTGTGTACTTTACATACGACCAGAATTTCTTCGGATTTTCTACCAAATTTCGAGACAATGTTTCGTTGTGGTACCTATTAAAGGCACCTCGCATTGAAGTCCGTGCCAAATTTCGCGCGTCTGTAAATTTTAGCCAATCTTCGGGATTTCGCGTTCTTCTGAACTTCGTATGCTTTTTACGTTACCTGCAACGGCGTTCTGACCTGTTTTGTGTACCATGTGGGATCAGTTCCATCTCTTACCATTTTATGAGGTATGAATCTCTCAATTGCTGTTGCTACTATATCTTTGAATTTGAGCCACATCTCATCTACATTTGCATAGTCAGTTCTGAAGGAATGGAGACTGTCTCTTAGGAAGGCTTCTAGTGACAATTTATCCGCTTTTTTAAATAAAATTATTTTGCGTTTGTTTCTGGTGGATTTGTAAGAAACGGTATTGAGCCTAGCTACAACAACCTTGTGATCACTAATCCCTGTATCAGTCATGATGCTCTCTATTTGCTCTGGATTGTTTGTGGCTAAGAGGTCAAGTATGTTTTCGCAACCATTTACAATTCGCGTGGGTTTGTGGACTAACTGATCGAGATAATTTTCGGAGAAAGCATTTAGGACAATCTCGAAAGATGTTTTCTGCCTACCACCGGTTTTGAACAAGTATTTTTGCCAACATATCGAGGGAAGGTTGAAGTCGCCACCAACTATAACCGTATGAGTAGGGTATTTATTTGTTACGAGACTCAAATTTTCTGTGAACTGTTCAGCAACTATATCATCGGAGTCTGGGGTCGGTAGAAGGAGCCAATTATTAACTTAGTTCGGCTGTTTAGTATAACCTCCACCTATACCAATTCGCACGGAGTATCTACTTCGACTTCACTACAAGATAAACCACTACTGACAGACACAAACACTCCACCACCAATTCTGCCTAATCTATCTTTCCTGAACATCGTCTGAGACTTCGTAAAAATTTCTGCCCAATGTATTTCAGGCTTTAGCCAGCTTTCTGTACCTGTAACGATTTCAGCTTCTGTGCTTTCTATTAGCGCTTGAAGCTCAGGGACTTTCCCAGCACAACTACAACAATTTACAATTACAATTCCGACTGTTCCTTGATCCAAGCACGTCCTGTATTTGCCATGCACCCTTTGAGATTGCAGCCCACCCCATACTTTCCCGAGGCTTTCTAACCTAAAAAACCGCCCAAGTCCACGCCACACAGCCTCCGCTACCCGTGTAGCTGCCAGCTGAGTGTAGTGAACTCCTGACCTATTAGCGGAACATGAAACCCCACCACCCTGTGGCGCAAGTCAAGGAATCTGCAGCCAACACGGGCGCAAAACCGTCTGAGCCTCTGATTCAGACCCTCCACTCGACTCTGTACCAAAGGTCCGCAGTCGGTTCTGTCAACGATGCTGCATATGGTGAGCTCTGCCTTCATCTTGTAAGCAAGGCCGGCAGCCTTCACCAAATCAGATAGCCGCTGGAATCCAGAGAGAATTTCCTCCGATCCAAAGCGACACACGTCATTAGTGCCTACATGTGCCACCACCTGCAGCTGGCTGCACCCTGTGCTCTTCATGGCATCCGGAAGGACCCTTTACACATCAGAAATGACTCCACCCGGAATGCACACGAAGTGCACATTGGATTTCTTCCCCTCCTGCCATATCCCTAAGGGGCCCCATTACGCGCCTAACATTGGAGCTCCCAACTACCAATAAGCCCACCCTCTGCTATTGCCCGGACCTTGAAGGCTGAGAATCATCCTCTGGAACAGGGCAGGCAGCTGCATCTGGTTCAGTCAGAGACAGTACCTGAATCCTGTTTGTCAGACGCACCGGAGAGGCTTTCTGATCGGCCTACGGGGAAGTCTTTCGCTGCCTGCCTCGCCTTGGAACGACCTCCCAATCAACCACAGGCGAGGGCTCAGCCCCACTGCGGGCGTCAACCGGGGCAACCACAGCGGCAGACCGATCTTGGGAGAGACAGGACGAGGTTGACATCCCAGTGATACCCAAGTCCGGCTCCCCACAGTGGTGCCCATTGGCAACATCCTCAAGCTGCACGATCGAAGTCAGCGCCGCCTGCAGCTGTGAGCGAAGGTATGCCAACTCAGCCCTCATCCGAACACAGCAATCACAGTCCCTGTCCATTCTAATCGATGTTGAACAACAGTTACTGAAACACGAGTCCGTGCCTAGATAACGCAAGAGAAACATGCAAAGAATGCGTGAACTAACCTGTACAAATGCCTAACGACTGCGCTACAATCTGCCTGAATTTACGATTACAGTAACTAAAACTCGAAATTACACCTCCTATACGAAACTCACACACAATTTAAGTAAGAATCTACGAAGTAAACACAGAAAAGAAGCTATATACGTATCTTTCTGCGCTGTCGATGTGCACCATAGCTCTAGGTGTGGGTCCACAGTCTCTAGCACCCAAACAGGCTGTTGTAGGATCCCAACTGGCTTCCTTTTAGTCAGCACATGGCCATCACTGCTGCCACGGCAGAACCCGCGTACATCATAAAACACAACAACTGAAGCCGCAAATGACGGTGGTTGGGAGTTAGTGGAATGCACGCATCTGAGCGTCTCACTCGGAGCTGTCC
Organism: Schistocerca nitens; assembly: GCF_023898315.1. Classification (NCBI taxonomy): domain Eukaryota; kingdom Metazoa; phylum Arthropoda; class Insecta; order Orthoptera; family Acrididae; genus Schistocerca; species Schistocerca nitens. The sequence continues at coordinate 331,678,687 of NC_064622.1, forward strand.
TTGAAGCAATCAGTTTGTAACAGTTCGTTGTGTCATTGTGGTGCCAACTGCTGCTGAAATTGTAAGTAGGCTGTTTAGGTTTTTATGTTGGTAACGTCACGTAGCGCTCTGTTTGAAAATCACTGGCTGTGCTGTGTGCAGTCTGTGGCTGGTTAGCATTGCTGGAATATTTGCCATTGTAGTGTTGGGCAGTTAGATGTGAACAGCGCATAGCGTTGCGCAGTTGGAGTCGAGCCGCCAGCAGTGGTGGATGTGGGGAGAGAGATGGCAGAGTTTTGAGAGCGCATGATCTGGACGCGTGTTCATCAGGTACAGTAAATTTGTAAGACTGGATGTCATGAACTGATATATATATATATATAATGACTTTTGAACACTATTAATGTAAATACATTGTTTGTTGTCTATCGAAATCTTTCATTTGCTAAGTATGCCTATCAGTAGTTAGTGCCTTCAGTAGTTAGAATCTTTAGCTGGCAGTATTGGCGCTCGCTGTATTGCAGCAGTTCGAGTAACGAAGATTTTTGTGAGGTAAGTGATTCATGAAAGGGATAGGTTATTGTTAGTCAGGGCCAGTCTTTTGTAGGGATTTTTGAAAGTCAGATTGCGTTGCGCAAAAAATATTGTGTCAGTTTAGTGACGATCAGAATAAGTAAAGAGAGAAATTTATGAGTACGCTCAGTTTTGCTCAGCTGTTTGAAAATCAAATAACGTAGAGGTTTATCAGCCCAGTAATTAATTAATTTTTCTAAGAGGATGTTTCAAAATTGCTGCTGCAGATGAATCAGAGCAACACGCCGAAGAGGATGGTTTTCCCTCTCGGTAACGCCACTTTACCATCTGGAGCCCGTTCATCGTTGCCAGCAATCATGTACTGTGGCTACATCGCTGCCAAGTATTTTTGCAGTATCGCAGAACTAACATCCAGCTTCTCGCAGCCCTATTACACGATCTCGTACAAAATCAGCCAGTTGTTAGTAATGCAGTCTTTGTCGCTTTAAAGGCTCACTATTTCCAGTCTCGAAGGTAACGTGGATTTGAAGGACACCTGATTTACATCCTGACAGTGGCGCTACAAGTGCCATTCCTATGCGAGTGCTGCCAATAGGCATCTTCTTTCACTTGCAGAAAGGCGACTACCAACTTTCGGTTATGTCGCACAACACCTTCTTGGTGTCGTAATATCTTTCCGCCAGTGTATTTAGGTAAAAACTTACAAAATATAGATTTTTGTTGTAATTAGTTGAGTTTTGTTAATTATTTTGGGGCATGGAGAAAATCTAAAGACGAACAGAGCATTCCATAACACTTTCGCTTGATAAGTGCAAGAGCGTCGCAGTGACATTCATGCAGTTCTGGGGCAGAGGCTACAAGAGATTCGTTGTGCATTATGGTGTGGTTTACTGTTGAAATGAGGACAGCGCACGTTCCTAGAAGAGACATCTAGCGCCCTGATTCCTCCAATAAACATCGCACGAAAATGCCATGAAATTAAAGGTAGAGAGCTGTGGGTCCATAAGGAGACTTAGGAGCAGTCATTTTGCTTGTGAATTATTCGTGTCTTCGGAACAGCATACCACTGACGTGACAGTGGTACGCGATGTGCGGGGGAATGAGCAGTAAGGTGACTACCTGCGTATGAATAGGGATTTAGGTCATTTCTGATGTATTAAAAGAGTCTGATTCTGGCGATCATGCTATAATTACGCTAAAGTTGGAATATTACAGAATTAGGAAGAAATTGAAAAATGGCTTACTTTAGATCCAGAAAATAGAGAACAGTACGTTCACTAAATGTCAACAAACAAGGAACAGATCTGAATGAGACTGAGTACTGTAAAGAGACGATTGCCACAATATTCTGTACTGGATCCGTTACTTTTTTTGGTGTATATTAGTGATCATCTGCTAAAGACGAGAATGATTAAAAATAGTATAACTAGATAACATTGGCGTGATTGGGAAAGCAGTGGGATTTAATGCAGATAGTTGGTAATAGTAGTTTATGCCTTAAAGGAAAAGTCGTTCCAAATCAACTGTAAGAATTCCCAGTGTATACTGTATCTGACACTGAACTCTTCTACAAAAGAATTTTTATTGCTACACAGGAGGCTAATATTCAAAGGAATCAAACATTTGAAATATTTGAAATACTTGGTACTGAAAATTAAACGGAAAACAGAGGTAGGGAATCACTTTTCCTAAGTCACATAATTCTTTCCCATTCTGACGAATTTCTTCTGTAATCGTGCAAAAGTGTAGCACGCCCGACGTCGCCCTGGGGCTCGGCGACGCCTCAAACAGTAAGATGTCATATGCGGAAAAAAAAAGACCAGAGCTCATAAGTTCATGTTACGTGTAAAGTGCGTTGATGATGTCACATTGGCACCAAATTTCACCAAAATTCTGCCCAATGCCAACTTGTGACAGGTCAGGGAAGTCGTCACATTTCACCTCTTCTTTCGACGCCTATGCGATGGAGGGAAGAACCGCGACGCTCAACGCCGAAATCATGTTGTGCTTTTATGGGTGGCCGAGGAACACATTTCGGACACGCCGCCGCTCAGAATCGAAACGAAAAGACCCCAGAGGGTGTCACAAACGCCGTCAGTGAAACAATCCCTTTCCCTTGGGGCGTTGATTCCACACATTTCACGATCGAAATCGACACTTTTCAGTGTGATGAGAAAGAAGACGACGTTATGGAGAACCTTTGACACTGCTTAAACTCTTTCAGCGACTCAGCCTTTCTCCAAAGATATCGTGGGCCAGAAACCCCACTGAATGAGATCGCACCTCTTTGGAGTACAGCTTTTGCTGTTGTGTATATTGTGGAACCACTACGGACCGTTCCATTCGACGGAATTTGAACGCGATACGAAGCAGGAAAGTGTGCGTATGTTTTTCCAGGCTTTCTGTTTTTCGCTCTCCTGTGGCGTGAATGTGGAGGGGTGAGATATTGACACATTCGTGAATAAAACGCCAAGTTGTCCATGTAACACCACCCAGTTTGGCAACCCACCTACCTTTGTTGAGAACCTTACAAATTTACCTACACAGAGGCTAAGTGTGAAAGAGACCTAGGCGCCTACAGGTAGGCTATGCTGCTGTTCTTGCACTTGGTAGTTGGCATCCAAATTCGGATTTGTGCCAAGGATTTGCCTGTTAGCAAGCGCTTAGTGCCGTCACAGTTGCCCGCACGTGTAGCAGCGCGGTCTAAACCTGTTGGCACACGGACCGTGCATCCGAACGTTGAGCGTTGAGCGTGCCGAGTTTCTGGTTTCTGAGGTCATAGCGTGGAATAGCACGTTCTGGAGTCTTTCCGAACATGCAGAGCAATATCTGGCATGTCAGATATTCTGAGCGTTGGCCAATGAGATGGAACAACGCCAGCTACGTCACACGCACGCCGTCTCCTTTCAGTACAGAGTTGTGAGGCGGCATACTGGCATCCATTTCAAGTCTATATGTATATTTGCCGTTTCTGAACACCAGCAAATTAAGAATCACTGGAAAACCCGTTGTTAACTGCGTGATTCGTTCCAATACAATAATGAGAAACATCATATTAGAGGCAAAAGAATTATTGTGACTTATGTACGAGGGCAGTTCAATAAGTAATGCAACACATTTTTTTTCTCGGCCAATTTTGGTTGAAAAAACCGGAAATTTCTTGAGGAATATTTTCAAACATTCCCGCTTCGTCTCGTATAGTTTCATTGACTTCCGACAGGTGGCAGCGCTGTACGGAGCTGTTAAAATGGCGCCTGTAACGGATGTGCGTTGCAAACAACGGGCAGTGATCGAGTTTCTTTTGGCGGAAAACCAGGGCATCTCAGATATTCATAGGCGCTTGCAGAATGTCTACGGTGATCTGGCAGTGGACAAAAGCACGGTGTGTCATCATCGCCGCAAGGTCAAGCAAGACTGTCTGATCTCCCGCGTGTGGGCCAGCCGTGCACAGCTGTGACTCCTGCAATGGCGGAGCGTGCGAACACACTCGTTCGAGATGATCGACGGATCACCATCAAACAACTCAGTGCTCAACTTGACATCTCTGTTGGTAGTGCTGTCACAATTGTTCACCAGTTGGGATATTCAAAGGTTTGTTCCCGCTGGGTCCCTCGTTGTCTAACCGAACACCATAAAGAGCAAAGGAGAACCATCTGTGCGGAATTGCTTGCTCTTCATGTGGCTGAGGGTGACAATTTCTTGTCAAAGATTGTTACAGGCGATGAAACATGGGTTCATCACTTCGAACCTGAAACAAAACGGCAATCAATGGAGTGGCGCCACACCCACTCCCCTACCAAGAAAAAGTTTAAAGCCATACCCTCAGCCGGTAAAGTCATGGTTACAGTCTTCTGGGACGCTGAAGGGGTTATTCTGTTCGATGTCCTTCCCCATGGTCAAACGATCAACTCTGAAGTGTATTGTGCTACTCTTCAGAAATTGAAGAAAAGACTTCAGCATGTTCGTAGGCACAAAAATCAGAACAAACTTCTCCTTCTTCATGACAACGCAAGCCCTCACACAAGTCTTCGCACCCGAGAGGAGCTCACAAAACTTCAGTGGACTGTTCTTCCTCATGCACCCTACAGCCCCGACCTCGCACCGTCGGATTTCCATATGTTTGGCCCAATGAAGGACGCAATCCGTGGGAGGCACTACGCGGATGATAAAGAAGTTATTGATGCAGTACGACGTTGGCTCCGACATCGACCAGTGGAATGGTACCGTGCAGGCATACAGGCCCTCATTTCAAGGTGGCGTAAGGCCGTAGCATTGAATGGAGATTACGTTGAAAAATAGTGTTGTGTAGCTAAAAGATTGGGGAATAACCTGGTGTATTTCAATGCTGAATAAAACTACCCCTGTTTCAGAAAAAAAATGTGTTGCATTACTTATTGAACTGCCCTCGTATTATGAGAGTAGGCAATTTGAAGGCTGCGACACACTGAAGATCCACCCAAAACGCATTGTTCTTGGTACAATTTGTTATGTTGCAATTAGTAACATATCTACTATTAAGGTTTTCAGCAAGGGCTCCTGGTAGAGAATGATTTAAACTGACAGCATTTGCCCGGAAATGGAAGAAGAAATGGTAATGTAAAGTCTTTGCTCCTATGTCCTCAAAGCAATTCTAAACCTCTCCACAGTATCTCATGGATTGGATGTAATATTGTAGATTCTTACATCCGGCAATCTCCTTGGTACTATTCGAGAGGAGTAACCGGCACTGGGTTTCACGCTCTACCTTCTGGTGACCCACAACACACATCCAGCACTACACTGTGGGAGCACTCATCACAATTATCCACGTGATACAGATACACACCTGACACTTCATAACTGGTCGGAGGAAGACTAAGGAAAACCACCTTTACTACTACCTCGCCTTGAACGCCGATGCAGGATTCCTGCATCGCTCACCTACTATCATTGCTCGAGTATGGGAGTACGTTGATTTTTTACACTGGAGCTTACGACAAACCGAATGCTTTCCTGTTATGGTGATTGTGTATTACAGGCTCATTCACTATTCAGAAGCAGAGGTAGTTTGATAACAAACCGAGTAACTTATAATGAAATTATTTTGTTCTAAAGAGTCATCAGAGAACACGATACCATTATAAACGATTCTCAGAAAGTACCCGTGAACAACCTCCAGAAATTAGCCAGTGGAGTTAAATTGGATAGCGAAGAGCACCTTGTTTTGATGAATCTGGGCCCAGTGTTTCCCAGAAATCAAATAAAGGGAAGCTGAAAAGACCAGTACCTGACTCATGAAAGAAAAACTAATCAGGCGTGGTAAGGCCTACAGATGGCTGCTAGATTTGTTACCCATAGTTTCGATCAAGGCACAGATATTCTGGAAATCAAACGGAAATCCCTGGAGAGAAGGCGACGTTGTTTTCGCGAATCACTGTTGAAAACATTTGGAGAACCGGCATTTGAAGATGACTGCAGAGCGATTCTACTGTAGCCAACTCATATCTCGCGTAAAGACCAAGAAAATTACAGAAATTATGACTCGCATGGAGACATGTAGATGGTTGTTTTTCCATCATTCTATTGGCGAGTGGAACAGCAAAGGAAATAACTAACAGTGGTACAGGATACCTTCCCCCACTTACTGCACGGTGGATTGTGGTGTATGTATGTAGATGCAGGTCCACTAGACTCCTTCCTTGAAATCTGTACAGTAGCAGTTATCACGCGCATGACGTCGACTCGGCGCTTCCGGTCTGCACTGTGGGTCTGCTCCATTAGTGGAGCTGACACTGGATACCGCAGGTCGGGTTCACTCCCACTACCCGCCCCCGCCCCTTTCCCACTCCACACCCGACCACAACTCCTTAGAGTAATGGAGAGCGTATCTCGGGATCCCAAGTGCGTTCCAGAGGCTGTACCTTCATGAATCAATACGGCAGAGAGCCGTGTAAGCAGTTGGTCCAAATTGAAGCACTCTCCAAAGAAATATAGTGATGCGCAGAAACTCACAAAATACAGATCACATTCTTCAAATATTCTATGCATTGCGGTGGATCTAATTCCAGGCAACTGGAGCCGATAGCAATCGCCACGGCCGAGGGTATAGCGAGAAGTTAACGCTCATGATGTAGCGCTGTACTCCCTTCAGTTAATTTCCACAGAGTGATTCTGAAGATATAATTAACTGAAGGCTTTTACCTACATTTAAAGAATGACTTAGAATCCTGCCGGCACATTTTTGTAAGAGTATGAGGGTTGTATCCTTAGCGTGTTGATCTGAGCTGGCGCCTAATAAATGGAGAGTTCCTAGTGCAACATTTCTGGTTCTTGGAGACAGCTTTATATTCAAGTTTCACAAAAAAAAAAAAAAAAAAAAAAAATGGCTCTGAGCACTATGGGACTCAACTGCTGAGGTCATTAGTCCCCTAGAACTTAGAACTAGTTAAACCTAACTAACCTAAGGACATCACAAACATCCATGCCCGAGGCAGGATTCGAACCTGCGACCGTAGCGGTCTTGCGGTTCCAGACTGCAGCGCCTTTAACCGCACGGCCACTTCGGCCGGCTCAAGTTTCACAGCTCAGATCAGCAAAGGTACAGGATGTGACGCATGATGTCATAAATTGGACTACAGACGCTTGTATCTAGTTGAACCTGTTGTGGGAAATTGCCCCAGCTGAACCGAATTGTGTTCTGGTTGGTTGCTGTAGTAAAAGACGGAAGGGTTACTCTCTGGCCTGCGTGTCAACACTAAGACTTTCGGTTAATAGTTTTTAGTAAATTTACATTCACATCTTCTTTATAATAACAAGGAAGAACCTCTGAATATTGCACTATCATTACATAACCAAAACATCAATTTGTTATCAGCTTTTAGAAAACATTCGAATAACTGGAAAGAGCCTAATCACTTCGTGTGTCATTGGCTTCATACCGAATGATCAACTAGGGAAGTGATGCACTTCAAGCAGTTCAGTTGTTAATGCCCTCATAAAGGATAAACGCTTGTTTGTCAAATTTACTCCCATCTAGCCACGGATTTGTAAACAAGCTTGTACATGAACCAGCAAAGTTTAATAATTAAATCTCACTTCTGAAGCAGATGCTGTTCGCGTATGCTCTATGTTGACACTTGTGGGAATGGTTACAACTGAAGAAACATCCTTTCTAAGAGTGACACTGGCAGTGAGTTTAAATATGAAAAAGAAAAAGAAGGAAAAAAATAATGGGAAGAAGAAAACAAGACGCTTGTCCAGAGAATGGTTTAAAATGAGTGAGATATACACATGACAACCTGTCAAGGGAAATGTTACACTCGGAGCTTCATGATCACATAAACTTTCTGCGAATGGACAGTGAAACTTATTATGACTGGTTTAGAGTTATTTCGTCCTTGCATTCGAAAAGAAGACAGCATACGCGAAAATGTATTCTGTCCTACTTGGGCTTCTAACGACAGTTAATTAATATTTTGACCCATCATATTACACTTACAGTATAAGCCTACTTCACACATCATCATGAGGGAGAGTTTATATAATTCTGATAAAATTATAGCTCACATGTATCGCAGTTTGCCTAATAACACTGCAAAGTGTGTATCTTCGTGGCAGATAAAAAATGATAAATGATGAAACCTTCTCTTTTCTGGGAAATTCCTTCTCCAGCTGAGCTATCTGGTGAGGCTCATGACCCGCCCTCATAACTTATCTTCTGCTATTGCCTCCCTCCCACTTTTCAAATTTCACAAAGTTCTCCTGCATACCAAGAGGGCTAGCACCCCCAGAAGGAACGATATTGGTGGAGGAATGGCTTGACCACAACCTAACAAATTGTTTCCAAAATGCATCTTCCAAGAAGTTTTAAATCATTGCATTTCGCACTGCAAACTTATAATTCATTCCGGAAACAAATTCTTCTACCAATAGTCAGTCTCTAATTCTTAGTAAAATCACCATTAGACTAAAAATAGTACAAACGGCAATTTTACAATACAGTAAGTTATTTTAATAAAGTCTTCAACTTCTTAAACTTTGTGACATTATTATACTTAGTATTTTGCTACTTTGGGGTGAATAGTAATTTAAGCCTTGTCTAAACATAACATAGTCGCTTTACAAAACAATTAAAGTGATTACAATGAATATTTATTCATTAACTGTGTTCTATCCTGTTGCGTGTTTTATTCAGCTGTCATACTAAAGGGAACATCTGATCAACGTAACACATCTGCACGAAAGAGCACTATATGACGCTACATAGTGATGTACTTTTAATACTTACCTAATTAGCTGTGTACTCTCGCTCTGAAACAGAAGAAGAAATTTTTACATCAATGACAGTAATTTTTGTTACAGTTCAACTCAAGATAAAATTCTCATTCATCTACCGCTCGCAATACTAAAAGTTTTATATATGACTGCTTGTTTTTGTCTAATTTTTCCATGGTTCTTAAGTCTGTTATGGCACAGAATATGAGGATTAGGAAATTACAAATATTACTAGACCTCATTATCACCGCCACAGGCAAAATCAAGTCATTCCAAAGGCAGAGGGAGAAGCAGGAACCAAAGCAGTATGTCACAAGTGGGTCAGGCCGTCGACACATTACACCATCAGCAAAGTGAGAAGACTTCAGTATAAAGAAGACTGCTCCAGAAAACCAAAGGATCCGAGAAAAGCATACTCTTTAGCTCACAAAATATGTTATAAGAAAATCTCTCTCTTACACAAGAGCATGTAGAGAACAACTCACACAGCGGTTATCACCCTGTTGAGTCAATACGGGGTGGGTAACTGGTCCTAAAGATGCAATAATCAGAAATGATCAACGGCGCGAGGATGTAGGAGGCAATGGAAACCACTGTATTAAAGACAATTTGTATTCACAGGACATGTGGTCTGTAATTGAAAAGTGGCCCGATGGTCTCTCCATTGGCAAAAGATTCCAGAATATTCCCCAGTCAGATCTGTGGGAGGGGACTGCCAAGGGGAAGGTGACCACGAGAAAAGGATTTAATAACCAACGAAAGCATAACTTCCTAAGAGGCAGCGTGTGGAATGTCAGAAGTTTGAACATAGTAGGGAAACTATAAAATCATAAAAGAGAAATGCTAAGGATCAATCTAGATGTATTGGGTATCAGTGAAGTGAAATGGAAAAAAAAAAAACAAGGATTTATGGTCAGATTAGTGCAGGGATATATCAGCAGCAGTAGAAAATTTTACAACGGAAGTAGGATTAGTTGTGAATAGGAAGGTAAGGCAGGGAGTGAGTTACTGTAAGCAGTTCAATGAGAGGGATGCCATCATCAGAATTGAAAGCACACCCTCACTGACAACGATTGTTCAGGTACGCGTGCCGACACCACAGGCAGAAGATGTATGAGAACACTGAATGGATACTTCAATACAGAAATGGAGATGATAACCTAATAGTCATGGGGGATGGGAAAGCGGTTGTAGGGGAAGGAGTAGAAGAAAGGGTTACAGGAGAAAATGGGCTTGGAATTAGGAATGAGAGAGGAGAAAGATTAATTAAGTTCCACCATAAATTTCAGCTAGTAATAGCAAATACTCTGCTCAAGAATTACAAGAGCGGGAGACACACGTGGAAAAGATGGGGAGATATGAGATGATTACAGTTAGGTTACATTATGGTCAGGCAGAGATATACATTCAGGTCTCAATTCAATAGTGATGAAGAGCAGATTGAAGTTTAAGACACTAGTCAGAACGAATCATTCACAGGGGTTGGAAGAAAAAAATAGGTACAAAGAAGGTAACTGTGAAGGAACCCTAGGAAACAGAAGAAATACTTCAGTTGATCGATGAAAGAAGGAAGAACAAAAATATTCAGGGAAATTCAGGAAAACAGAATTACAAGTCACTTACGAATGAACTAAATAGGAAGTGCAGTGAAGCTAAGGCGAAGCGGCTGCATTAAAAAATATGACGAAGTCGAAAGAGAATTTATAGCCGGAAGAAATAACTCAACATATAGAAAAGTCAAAACAACCTTCTGTGAAATCAAGAGTGCAATGGAAATTCCACAGTTAAATGCAGAGGAGAGAGCAGATAGGTGCAAAAAGTACATAGAAGTTCTCTATGAGGTGGAATATTTGTTTGATTTAAGAGAAGAAGAAACAGGAGTCGATTTAGAAGAGATAGGGGATCCAGTATTAGAATCAGAATTTAAGAACTTTGGAGAACTTAAGATCAAATAAGGTAGAAGGGATTGATAAATTCCATCAGAATTTATAAAATCATTGGAAGAAATGGCTACAAAAAGACTATTCACGTTGGCGCGTAGAATGTATGAGTCTGGGGACGTACAATCTGAGTTTCGGAAAAAAATCATTCACACAATTCCGAACACTGCAAAAGCGACAACTGCTAGAATTATCGCACAATCAGCTTAACAGCTCATGCGTCCAAGTTGCTGACAAGAATAATATACAGAACAATGAATAAGAAAATTGAGGCTGTGTTAGAAGACGATTAGTTTGACTTTAGAAAAGGTAAAGGCACTACAGAGAGAATTCTGACGTAGCGGCTGATAATGGAAGCAAGGCTAAAGAAAAATCAAGACACTTTCAAGGTTCAAGACCCAAACTGACAAGGAAACCTCAAGCAGTATCCACGGAACTCTTATAGGATCACTTTGTCAACGATTTCTTTCTTTTTTTTTTTTTTTTTTTTTTTTTTGCAAGTAGTCAAAAGAAGCAAAGCTGTTTTGTTAATTTTTTAAGACACAAAGCAAAATCAGTAAATCCACATATCCTAGCCAAGCAAATTCAATGCTGGTCTATATTCGTAAAGTTAGGACTGTGGCACTGAATTCTGTCACTGACGTAATATTCCGAAAATATTCCAGTTACTATGGTACAAAACTATCAGCGCCATCTATTGGTTCTCTGGTGTACTACGAAACTAACAGCACCATCCATTGGTTCTTTGACATAAGACGCCTTGTCGCTAAGGTAAACGTCCAAACTACTAACGACGAGAACAAGGCAAGTGCCAAAACCCGATTTCCCAGAAACTTTGCTCTGTGGAAGAGAGGTCAAAACAAGTGAACACGTGTCTTGGATTGTTCATATTCACTCGGTCGTTTCTGAGAAAATGAAGGTCAAAAGTTTCCAAGGTACTTTATGCGTCTTTTACCAAGTAAACAGACCAACCGAAGTGCTGGCAGGGTGATTAGCTTCGCAGCTTCAGACTTCTGCAGCCTCTGTTCAAAACCTGATTATTATTCTCGTTTTTCATTTATCTACACACGTGCGTAGAAAATTACCGCACGAATGTTTTCCAGTGGATACTGAAATAATACTGTGCTTATTCATCTGATAATTGTATGACTGGGCATAATCAGTTGCAAGGGCCATTTTCGGTAAATTGATCAGTTATGCGAGGTTTCCCGCGAAATTATTTCTTTCGCGAGTGGGATTCATACGAAGAAATGTCTCTGTGGCAAATCCACCATCGCGCGATGCTAGTGGTGTTCGGTGATTGAATGTTTCGGATGATTCTACGATCGGTATTATCCAAGGTTCAAAATGGCTCTGAGCACTATGGGACTTAACTTCTAAGGTCATCAGTCCCCTAGAGCTTAGAACTACTTAAACCTAACTAACCTAAGGACATCACACACATCCATGCCCGAGGCAGGAGTCGAACCCGCGTTCGTAGCGGTCGCGCAGTTCCAGACTGTAGCGCCTTTAACCGCTTGGCCACCACGGCCGGCTATTATCCAAGGCTATGCACCAAATCTTCATAAAGAATAGACATAAGAATAAAATGTAAGAATGGATATAACAATGTAATATTAGACTAAGAGCAATTAAAAATGCGTAAGCTCTGAAAATACCATACACATCTATACAAACAAAAATCAGTTGCCGCATATATGAAAGACCATCACTTGAGAACGGCTAGACCAATCTGATTGACTTTTTTTTGCTTTTATCTTCGTAGCTGTCAGGACAAGGTTGTATGAAACAAAAGTATTGGAAAATCCATTGGAAAAGTTGGAAATTTGGATGGCATTCTTCTGTAAAAATATCAATGAAAGAAATTTGACGGTGTGTTTGACAGTTCTGCTGTCACATGTTTTCATAACAATAAAAAAATGTGACCTTCAGTCTGGCAGTTCACTTGTTCCATGTTCCCGTAACAAAAACAAATTCTACATTGGATATTGATATTTTGGAAAAACGAATAGAACAGAAAGTGATATTTCAGTGTGTTATCGATGGTGATCGTATTTCTGGCGTCTTGCAAAGACTGAATTGATATCAGTTCGTGGTAATTTGCAAACATTCAATTGGTTTCAGTTTGTGATTTACTTCTTTGTAAAAACCGTCACTAATAAGGCTTGAAATATAGATCGACGTACGCGCAACGCAGGCCAACTACGTGAGCTTCGAGTCTGTGAGAGTGACGAAGAGTGTAGACAGCGTTTAGAGGCATATCGAATAAGACTTTCCCAAGTGCCATCCATTATGGGTACGAAACAACGGATACTGACTGACTGTCACACAACGCACAGCCTAAACCATTGGAAATATACACACGTTGTACAATGAATACTTTTGGTTAAACAGGCTGAGAGATCTCATTTTGACTTCTGTTCTCAATCTAGATTTCGTTCGTAATAACAACGAATAAGGTCACAGAGCGTGGGAGGAGGAGATTGACAGAGAAAAATGGGTTGGGGGGTATGGATATAAAACAGGAGGTGGAGCATATGGGCAGAAATATGTGCGAGGAGGAGATGGTTAGAGAGAGTGTGGGATAAAAGATGTGCAGGGAGTGGGGGGAATGTGATGAACAGATATAGAGGGAGGAGAAGGAGGAGATGAGCAAATGGAGGAGGGAAGAAGAGAGGGATAGAGAGAGGGGGGATAAAGAGATACGTACGTATATCCAATTCGCATACATATTCAGAAATTGCAAAGCGTTGTCATGTTCGCTAGTATGTCATATAATATATGTATCACACTTGTTGCGAAAACTAGATGTAATTTTAGGATTAATATACCAACCTCATATACACCGACTTGATAAGAAACAGTCGTATAGCAATTTTCTGCTAACTTGGATAAATAAAAACATCACTCGGGTTTATCACACGGGGCGCAAAAGTAAGAGAACACGACTTTAGCCACTGTGCCACCATTTCATCTTGTACACATCTAAATCAGGTCGAAAACTGTGACCGTAGTTTTCCGATAAACGGTCAAGTATCTACGGATAAGCTGAGACACGTGATCGCCTATTTTGACTCCTCTTCCCCTCAGCGAAGTTTCTGGGAAATCAGGCTATGCCACTTGCCGTGTTCTCCTCGTAAGCTGAGAAGACTGAAACGTCTCTGTGAAGTTGTTTCATAAGACGCTTGTCGAATTCGGTACAACTTATTCACTTTACTACCTGATTTTTGCTCAATTCATGAACTCTTCCAGAAAGACTGAGCACTCAAATAAGGCCTATTGAATATTATATGTGCGTCTTAATGTGGAGTTTCGGTTTTGTTTTGTGGAAAACGCTGAGTTGGTCATTGTCTGCTGGGAGCAGACGATGTTGCTTCTCGTTCGAAGGAGAGCACAAGATGACCAACTTAGGTTTCCAATACCTGAACAGAGAGGTTTACCCATCTTAGTCGAAGGCTGTTTTTGTGTGTGAGGTTGGTGACAGAGGGCTACCCCTCTGGGAGCTTCCGCAGCACGGGGAGATAGGTAATATCGAAGGAGAAAGCGGCACTCTTCGGTGAACGCTTGGTGAGTACGGATCGTAGCTCTCAAGGGGGGTTTCAAGTGATAGGAAGCTGGTTGAGTTAGGACTTCGTAAAGTTTAACTGTTGAATTACTTAAGAACTTCAGCTTAACTGAAGCGTGTGAAGCGAGTTATTTTTACGAATGTGCCAATTATATTGCTTTAAATAGGCGATTTTTGGGTCTTTGAGTTAAAAGTGTGGAAGTTACTTTGTTCATTTTCAGCAACGAAGAAGTAGAATTTCAAACGGTAAATCTGATTAGGAAATGCTGGTTAGGATCACTTCAACCGTACGTGAGTGTAATACTGCGTCGAAGCGAGTATGATTTTTAATGATTTTTAATCTTATATTTTGTGGAAGTTGCTTTTGTCTTTGTGTGTCGATTTTTTGCCACGTGTTCGGTAATAAATGACCCTTCTGGTCCACCATGGCAGCCCAATAGGCTTTATTTTAACAGTTTGCTTCTTTAATGAGCTATAATTTCTGCAAGAATTTCTGTTCTTTCGTGTGCTTTCTACAAAGCAGCACAACAGTTTCATTCGGAATGCACCACGTGGTCTAGTTCAGCGTTTGGAAGCAGCAAACGCAGTATATTGAATAATTATCGCACAACCTCGTGCATTGGTTAAACCTCTCTTCACAATAGTGCATGTGTAGAATCGTAATGCGAATCTCACTGAGATATTTTTGTGGTATGAATGCAAAGGAGATGATAGTATCACTGTCTCCCACCTCCATTTTCTGTGTTTCTTCTTGCTGTAGTTAAATTGCCCTCTGTTGCATTCTCACGTAGTTATTACTTAAATATTTTTAGTCAGGTAACAGTTATGTGCAGTTAGGATGTGTAACCAAATACTTAGGTACAATAAATAATCTACGTGAAAGTTAAATTCTGTGTGTTGATCTTACCCACTTACTCCGATTTCCAATCCTGAATTAATCAAGTTGCTTCATGCACCACATGGAGTGCTATTTATCTGGCTACTTAAAGAAATTTGCATACTTGTAATTTAATTATTAAACTAATAATTTTCCACCCCAGATTTTTCTAAATGGTTAGGAAAGGCTTGGGCTAGTGGCGACACTGAATTTCTGAAATTTTATCATTATTTGTGTGAGAGAAGGAGCTAGAAATGCGAGATAAAGTATATGGCTCGATGAGAAACGTCGTAACGATAGTAATACGCTACAGTACTCCTAAAATTTTAGTTACGATGTGTATTTTTCAGACCAGATTTTGATAAAATAAAGTCTTTATGTTGTCCTAATGTACGCTTACGTTACCTTCGTAACTCCTATCAAAATCCGTCGAGTAGTTCTGAAGATTCATGCGTTCAGACAGTCACAACGATTTTAAATAAAACTTTAATTTATGATTTTTTTGCGTGATCCGATTTTGATGAAATAAAGCTTACACGTTACCCAGCATTTTACAACTGATGATTCACAAGTGTCGGGTTGATATCGAAAAACATGGGAAGCAGTAATTTTCTCAGCACATTTTTACAATTACATGCGTGTTTTATTTTATAGCCGGCCGCTGTGGCCGAGTGGATGTAAGAACTTCGGTCCGGAACCACGTGGCTGCTACGGTCGTAGGTTCGAACCTGCCTCAGGCATGGATGTGTGTGATGTCCTTAGGTTAGTTAGGTTTACGTAGTTCTAAGTCTAGGGGACTGATGACAGATGTGAAGTCCCATATTGCTTAGAGCCATCTGAACAATTTTATTTTATAGAAAAACAAATCTTATTTACATTCATAAAATGTTCTGCGTCACCATACTATTTGGAAACAAACTTGAAGCGTACAGTGGAATGAATTTTGTCGCTGTCTTCTCGGGATGTGATTTCTTTTTCTCTGAGAGAAGAGCAGTTTTGAAATTCTTAGATCAAATTCTTTAACCGACAGTAAAAATAGAAAACGCAAGATCTCGTAAGCGGAGAGCGTTTGGAGAGGAATGACTTTAGTACTCCACGACTGCAATGGTTTTTCATCCAGGGAAATCTGTATTTGTGGATTTGTTTGTCCTTCTCACCAATCAATTAGAGGAAGAAATTTGTTATGTTGCAAATAGGGTTTCATCACATCAGTCAAAATACTTTTGTATAAACACTTTTGAAGTCTCCCACAGATTGAAGACATGATACCGACGTTCCAATATTTTGCCGCGTACTCACAAAACTTTCCTGTAATCCCCAGTTCAAAAGAGCCAGTGCTGTCTTGTAGGCATTGGAATCAGCTCCGTAGCCACAAGTAGCGTTGTCTCTAGCGTCCGATGGGTCGATTTTTTACCTGCACCGGTAACCGGCTATTCGCGTGTAGTTCGGTAAGTCTGCTCGAAGGTCAGAATATAATTGACGGAATATGAAGACCTGTACGTTTCAATTACAATGTCTTCTTGAAATTTTATTTGCAATCCCATATTTTCCTTTGCCTTTCCTGTTCATGTCTTTCATGGAAATATTAATAAACACAATTCACTGGGCATTATTTTCGCATAATTGTAACTTAAGTAACGTAACCTCAGATTATTGTTCAGTACTCTTTCCACTTTGCCAAGCACTGCATGGTAGCTACGTTACGATTAACGGCTCATGCCTCGCCCGACCCGTGCCAAAAATGCCATTTTCTCTAAGCGACTGGTCATCTGGAGCTCACACTTCTGTCACTCTCATTAGCACTCAACCCTGCACATACCACAAACGTGGACGAAATTGGTGATGCCGAATAGGCGCGGTCCCCTTGTGAGAGGAGACCCACAGGCCACAACTGTAAGCTCATTATA
Organism: Schistocerca nitens; assembly: GCF_023898315.1. NCBI lineage: Eukaryota > Metazoa > Arthropoda > Insecta > Orthoptera > Acrididae > Schistocerca > Schistocerca nitens. The sequence goes on from NC_064622.1 coordinate 331,695,742, forward strand.
CAAGACGTACCAATTAGTAGTCGGCTCTTGGAGCGCCAAGCTAGGAGAGTGCAGGATTTGTATACCGTGCGTATCTCAATTAGCAGAGTACACTGACACGGGTAAAAGGGTACAAAAAAAACGGAAAGGGGGTGCCAAATGATAAGTCGCTGGTGTGGAGAAAACGTTGTCGAACAAGCACTTCTCGGAGCTACAACTTCTTGCTGGTAACGCTCGAGTCTCAAGTAATTTTTGCGCCCTGTTGGGCTCTTTGACAGCTGGCGGTCGGGATGGTGTACATGGGAACTTCACCCAGTGAAATTTGCGCCCAGTATTCCTGGAAACTACCTATACCTTAAGTCGCCGCCTACGAGCACCATGAGAGTCCTCATCCACTGGAAAGGATCCGCACTCCTGTAGTGAGGTGTTTATAAGGCGCCTCTTACGTGAGGAAGACATTTTTACCAGTTTTAGTAAATTATTGTCTCTTATTGATGTATTTACGATAGTTAGGAAGTGCTGTAGTGCGTAGCCGACCATGAGTCGGGGAGCATTTCCCACGCTGGCTGGCTAGGTGACGAAGCGACCATATGTCGCGCGTAGTGGGGTGGGGCTCGGCGCTGGACCGTAGCAACAAGCGTCAGCCTGGGAAATATACATGACGGGAAGTACCGCCATCTTAGCACCAAAGTCACCGATTTTGTTTATTTCTATTTAATAATTAAAGTCATTTATCACAACATGAATACTAGGAAGAGCCTCTAGATGTTTAAAACTATATATCATAATTTTGCCTCGTTAAAATTCACACCCGTTCATTAACAAATGCATATCTTAGTAAGTACGAACTTGATCGCAAATCCACGAACTGTGACGAAACTAGTAAGAGATACGGACTGCGCGCCAAAGTCGGCAGTCGGCGTTAAGAGCTTTTCCTGTCTTGTTCGATGGTAGCCATGCTCTCGGTTACGAGTAGTTTGTGACATGAGTGTTTCATTATTGATCTAATAGGAATAAAAGTGATATTACGGCATTCTGAATGTTAATTTCAGTGTAAATAGATACCCCAAATTTGACCGACAGCAATTTCAGATAATTAGCTTCCACCGACAGAGACATCCAATGCGCCAATGAAGAATCTGCACGGGACATTTACGAGAGCTGCACCGCGCACAGGTAGGAGGAAATCCGACGACACGACCCACCAAGGCGGATCAAGGAAGGTCCGACTTACACTCGCAAATTCCGGGTGGAAATACTCACCAGTTATACTGTACGTCACATAAACCACCCTCTACGGACTCGCGGCTAAGCTGATTAATAACAGTATCAGTTTAGAAGCGAGGGGATCTTGCATGCTGTATCGGCCTGTTCGAGCTGCGTCGACGCGCCGTGAATGACTCTCAGCGTAAACATCCTTATGGCGGAAGGAGAACCAGAACACCACCAATGGCTGATATAACATTCTACGATACGTCCTCTTACACACGCACATTGCACTGCTTCTACTTGTTTTAACGTTTAAATCCTGCTTTTCATTCTTTTGTGCTGTATACTCACTCCTAATATGAAAAATCACGTTACATGTCGTCACCATAAGAAATTGGTTTGTTATGCTCGTATATAGTTATTCCACTTGGCCGTAGTGACAGTGATATTTAGAATTGTATTTGTAAAGTAAACTGTTTCATGTTTTGAACTCACATGTAGAGGAAGTGCACTTGTAGCGCTGAGAGTGGAAGGACATGTCAAAAGCCCGAATAACCACCTTTTCCAGCGCGGAACATTGCGAGACGTGCAGGAATGGAGTCAATGAGATTCTGAAAGATACCGACAGAGCTTTGAAGCCGTGGTCAACTCTGCTGACAAACAATGACACAAACAGCCTGACTGATGTTGTCCCACAGATTCTCGGGTCTGCAGCTCGTGGTCTAGTGGCTAGCGGTGCTGCCTCTGGATCACGGGGTCCCGGGTTCGATTCCTGGTCGGGTTGAGGATTTTCCCCTCCGAAGGACTGGTTGTTTGTTATGTCCTCATTATCTCATCATCATTTGGGTAGTACCGAGATTGGAATTAGAAAGATCTGGAACTTGTACGGGCGCTGATGACCACGATGTTGAGCGCCCCACAAATCACCATCACCATCGTCATCATCGTCACAGATTCTCGATTGGGTTTAAATCCGGGGAATGTGGCGGCCAGGGAAGTATAGTGAACTCATCCTGGTGGTCTTCGAACCACGCACATACAGAGCAAGCTGTGTGAGACGTTGCATTGCCCTCTGTTAGATTCCAGCGTGTCGAGGAGAAGTACACTACGTGCAGGACACGGCGCCAAAGTATAGATGAGTGCTTGTGTTGATCTATTTTGCCTCCCAAAGTAACAAGACACCCAGACCATAACGCTCCCTCCGTCAGGACCCTTCCGACGAACGCTGCAGGGTGTTTGGCATTTGTCCGAAAACGCACAAAGTGGTTTTCATCTGAAAAGACCGCCTGCCACCACTTATTGGATCTTTAGTTGCGGTACTGACGTGCAAATTCTAGTCTTCATCACTGATGAACAGCAGTCACCATGAATGCATGAACCAGGCACCTACTGCAGAGACTCATATGCAGTACCTTTCTCTGAACGGTCATAGAGGAGACACTGTTGGACGCCCCACTGTTCTTCTGGGCAATCAGTTGAACGACCATTCGACCGTATAAATCTCTGCAGCCCACGTTCACCCCTCTCATCTACAGTCTGGAACCGCGCGACCGCTATGGTTGCAGGTTCGAATCCTGCCTCGGGCATGGATGTGTGTGATGTCCTTACGTTAGTTAGGTTTAAGTAGTTCTAAGTTCTTGGGGACTAATGCCCTCAGATGTTGTGTCCCACAGTGCTCAGAGCCACTTGAACCATTTGGACCCTCTCATCTGTGGCTCGTGGTGAACCACAATTGCCTTGGTGCCTGTTTTGGATAGTGCCATTTTGCCATGCACATTATACTCTAACAACGACGACACCTGAACAATTTACAAACTTAGCCATTCCTGAAATGCTTCCAGCCTTGTCACAAAATCCAATGACCACGCATTTTTTGGGGTAGCCGCGCGGTCTTTGGCGTCTTGCACGGTTCGCTCGGCTCCCCCCCCCCCCCCCCCCCCCGTCGGAGGTTCGAGTCCTCCCTCGGGCATGGGTGTGTGTGTTGCCCTTTGCGTAAGTTAGTTTAAGTTAGATTAAGTAGTGCATAAGCCTAGGGACCGATGACCTCAGCAGTTTGGTCTCATAGTCCTTACCAGAGATTCCCAAATTCCACACTTTTCGCCGGCCGCAGGGGCCGACCGTTTCTAGGCGCTTCAGAACCGTGCGACTGCTACGGTCACAGGTTCGATTCCTGCCTCGGGCATGTATGTGTGTGATGTTCTTAGGTTAGTTCGGTTTAAGTAGCTCTACGTTCTAGGGGCTGATGACCTCAGATGTCAAGTCCCATAGTGCTCAGAGCCATTTGAACCACATTTTTCCATGCATTTTTGGACGTCAGATAAGCAGCTCGGTTTCTGGATTACGATAATAACTGCGCTGTTTGCCGCGTGTCTGTAGCACGCTTTATATATCCTCTATAGCTAGTGCTGCCACCTACTGTGTGTGGGTGGTTGGTGGACGTTCACTTCGAAGAATGGTGCTGGTACTATTAATGTGACTGGACCGAATATGCTCGGGTTATATTCAATATATACACGGGATGAAAAAACATTTAAACACCTAGAAGGTAACACATTATCTTGACTAACACAAATTATGAAATGAGTTAGCACTGAAAACAGTTTTCTGTTGTCTCGGGGTGGGTAAATACAAATCCTGTGTCGTTTTCAGGAGAATATTATACCACTCTCCTGCAACAGAGGTAGGTTCAGATAACGTTTTCGCTAGAGATTGTAGTTGTTGAAATATTCATACGAGACGGGAAAAAGTGACCTTCAAACGCGTTTTGCGTAACTAATTCGAAAACTGTGGCCTTCAGCGAAAACGTATCCAAGCACAAAATTTTGCTACATTAAATTTCCTACTAAAGGTCGTGTTCAGTTTTTCTGTAGGACTAATAGTTTGCATGTAGGAAGAGAGAGCACGTGGTTTTTGAAGGTATTACGGGTTGCATAAAGGGACAGCTGAGTCACCCTCTACAAAAGTTACACTGAAATACTTTTTTCCCTCACGTTATTTCACGACTCCACACCTTCTCTTTATTAACCGTAAAACCACGATATTCAAATAAAGGAACTTGTATTACACAGCAGCACGACTGATTTCATGTGCAGGTGTAAACGATTATAAATGGTTCAAATGGCTCTGAGCACTATGGGACTTAAAATCTGAGGTCATCAGTCCCCTAGAACTTAGAACTACTTAAGCCTAACTAACCTAAGGACATCTCACACATCCATGCCCGAGGCAGGATTCGAACCTGCGACCGTAGCGGTCGCACGGTTCCAGACTGAAGCGCCTAGAACCGCTCGGTCACAGCGGCCGGCGTAAACGATTATATTTCAGGTACTTTGTGGTAACAGAGCAGATCTTGCGTTGTGCAGATACTATATAGTTTTTCGTGGTCATAGAGAGCACTCCTGTTTTAAGTTTAGGGCGGAAGAACACGTATTAAATTCTTGATATATCACATAATAGAATCAGTAACTGGTAAAAGAAAATTTTAACATAGTAATATTCACTTGCTGAGGCAAATGAAACGGAAAGCATTAACACAGTTTCTGTTAGTAATTTTCACTTACTGAATTTCTGTATAATGGACTTTGAACAACTAAGTACACCAGCAACCTCTGATGGAAGCCACTGAAATTGTGGCCGAAATGTCGTTTTTATTCAGAATCAGTTATTTCACCCTGTGACGCACCTCAAGAGGCAGATAACATTTATGGTGACTGACTGTGGCTGCGGAAGTCTACGAACTTACACAATAAAGTTTCGCACGTTGGCAATATTGAGGTTTCAGGTGCCAAATGTGCTATGTGCAAAACACCGAACAAGTGTAAATTTATTAGAGCACTGGCGTAACCTTAACGTCAGAAAATCAGCCTCGACAGCTAAGTGGTCAGCGCGGCCGAATGCTGTGCAAAGGGGCTCAGGGACTGGGTGTTATGTTGTCTTCATCATCATCATCATACCATCCCCATCGACAAGCAAGTCGTCGAAGACTTGCGCCATGCTACCGGTCTACCCGATGGGAGGCCCTGCCCACACGACATTTCATTTCAACGCCAGAAAAGCCAAGAATGGGACAGGTTCGTAGGGTCTGGATGCGCCACTGCTGCTCAACAGTAGCGTCGCCTGAACTGTAATCCCGTTACCTAGACTGGTAGTGCATTGTCCATTGTAGAGGTTCTACAAAGCCAGGGCATTGCGACGAGCTGTTCGGTGTGAAGCAGCTACAAATGCTGTAACTACACTGGTTTGCCTAGGCTGTGCGAAGGAGCCTCTGAGTCTGCACTGTTTCGGTCGTCATATGCATCAAAGAGTTTCTCTATCTCCTCTCTTACGACGTTGCAATTAAAATACATAATCATACATAATCAATTAATTTAACTTGAATACCATTTCAGCAACCTCTTCCCATATACTTCTTTTCTATGTAATCAAGTCCATGTAATAGTAATGAGAATCGACGACCGACTGAAGTGACAAAAGCCACGGGATACCTCCTAATATCGTGTCAAACATCCTTTTGCCTTGCGTAGTGCAGCAACTGGCAGTCGCATGGACTCGAGAAGTCCCCTGCAGAAATACTGTGCCATATCGCCTCTATAGTCGTTCATAACTGCGAAGGTGTTGCCGATGAAGGATTTTGTGCACGAATTGATCTCTCATGTCCCATAAATGTTCGATGGAATTCATTTCTGGTGATCTGGATGGCCGAACCATACGCTCGAATTACCCACCGAGCGAGGTGGCGCAGTAGCTAGCCACTGGACTCGCATTCGGGAGAACGACGGTTCAATCTCGTGTCCGGCCATCCTGATTTAGGTTTACGGTGGTTTCCCTAAATCGTTTCAGGCAAATTCCGGCATGGTTCCTTTGAAACGTCACTGTCAACTCCCTTCTCCCTGCTTCCGTAATCCGATGGGACCGATGACCCGAGTCAGCCAACCAACCAACGAATAATCCAGAATGCTCTACAAATCAGTCGAGAACAATTGTAGCCCGGTGACATGACATCATTATATGGGAACATGAATTCCATGAATGGCTGCAGTTGGTTTCTAAATAGCTGAACATAACCTTATGCAGCCAATGATAGGTTCAGTTGGACAACAGGACCCAGTTCATTCCATGTACACACAGTCCACGCCATTGAGAGCAACCACTTGTTTGCGCAGTGCCTTGTTGACAACTTGGTCCATGGCTTCGTGGAGTTTGCTCCACACTCGAATCCTTGAACTCTTACCAACTGAAATCGGGACTCATCGGACCAGGCCACTGTTTTCCAGGCGTCTAGCGTCCAACCGATGTTGTCAAGAACCCAGGTGATCTTGTGTTGTTAGCAAAGGCACTTGCGTCGATAGTCTGATGCCGTACGCATTAACGCTAAATTTCTCTGCACTGTCCTGCGGGTACTACCCCCATCTGGATATGTGCAAATCACCATCCCATGGCTTTTGTCACCTCAGTGTACATTAACAGTGAAATTTGTGACAAAATGGTACACTATACTGAGGGCATAAGATAGAGTTATAACTTACCACCGCTTTTGTTCAATTTGGACGCACACGAAGTAAATAAAATTTTGGAAGAGGAATAAAAGTGCAAGGGGAGGAGGCAGCGTTGTTAACGTTCGCTGGAGGTAAAGGTCACAAAAAGGCATCTTCAAAGTAATGGGCAGCATACTTTGCACAAAATACGTCTTCGACATGTTCTACAAATAAGTCGAGGACAGTTGTGGCCCGCTGACATGGCATCGTTGTATGGAAACATGAACTCCATGAATGGCTGAAGATGTTCTCCAAGTAGCCGTCTAGGTAAAATATATAAGTGACTAACATTGCAGGATCGCAGGTTAATGTAAGCGAGAGATAAGCCATTGAAAATGCGAAATTCTGGTATATTAATAACCGGTGTAACCGACAGATTGTTGAACTCAAGCATGCAAACGTGCATGCACTGTGTTGTACAGGTGCCGAACGTCGGTTTGTGGGATGGAGTTCCATGCCTGTTGCACCTGGTCGGTCAATACAGGGAGGGTTGATGATGTCTGTCGATGATGTCCGATATGTGCTCAATTGGAGATAGATCTAGTGGTCGATCTGGCCAAGGCAACATTTCGACACTCGGTACAGAGTGTTGGGTTATGAGAGAAGTATGTGAGCGAGCGTTGGAAAAGACCGCCTGAAATACTGTTCAAGAATTACAGCACAACAGGTACAATCACCAGACTGACCTACAAATTTGCAGACAGAGTGCGTGGGATGACGACGAGTGTGCTTTTGCTGTCAGTGGAAATAGCATCCCACACCGTAACTCCTGGTGTAGGTCGAATGTGTCCAGCAGGCAGACAGACTGGTTGCAGACCCTCAACTGGTCCCCGTTTGACCAACGCAACGCCATCACTGGTACCGAGACAGAACAAGCTTTCATCTGAAAACACAACGGCCCTCCACTGTGCCCTCCAATTAGCTCTCGCTGAACACCACTGAAGTCGCAAATGGCGGTGGTGTTGGGTCAGTGGAATATGGAATGCATACAGTGCGTTGGCTCGGCGCTGTCCTTGAAGTAACCGATTTGTAACGGTTCATTGTGTCACTGTGGTGGCAACTGCCGCTCAAATTGCTGCTGAAGATGCAGTACGATGCGAAGGAGCCGTACGCCGAACGTTGTGGTCTTCCCCGTCGGTAGTATCACGTGGCCATCCGGAGTCCGGTCTCCTTATGACCCTATATTCTTGTGACCACCGCTGCCAGCAACCATGTACAGTGGCTATAGTCCTTTGCAGTATTGCAGAAGGAAAGTCCATATTCTCGTAGTCCTATTGTGTGCCTTGATAATGGCATCTTTGTCGCCTTCAAGGCATTCTTGACTAACATCATTAAAACCATGTTTATTCATAAAGATAACTAACACACACGATTATTGTCCGCAGCTCGCTGTCTCGCGGTCGCGTTCTCGGTTCCCGAGCATGGGTTCCCGGGTTCGATTCCCGGCGGGGTCAGGGATTTTCACCTGCCTCGAGATGACTGGGTTTTTGTATTTTCCACATCATTTCATCATCATTCATGAAAGTGGCGAGATTTGACTGAGCAAAAGTTGGGAATTTGTACTGGCGTTGAAGATTAGATGGGTAGATCACATAACTAATGAGGAGGTGTTGAATAGGATTGGGGAGAAGAGTAGTTTGTGGCACAACTTGACTAGAAGAAGGGATCGGTTCGTAGGACATGTTTTGAGGCATCAAGGGATCACCAATTTAGTATTGGAGGGCAGCGGGGAGGGTAAAAATCGTAGAGGGAGACCAAGAGATGAATACACTAAGCAGATTCAGAAGGATGTAGGTTGCAGTAGGTACTGGGAGATGAAGAAGCTTGCACAGGATAGAGTAGCATGGAGAGCTGCATCAAACCAATCTCAGGACTGAAGACCACAACAACAACAACAACTGATAACCACGCAGTTGAGCGCCTCACAAACCAAACCTCATCACACACGATCGTTACAACGTTTTTTTAAGGCAAACCTAATTTGCATCCTCATATTGGCGCAGCTAGCGTTGTTCTTATGCGACTGGCGTGAAATCCGAATAGACGTCAACTTTCAGGTGTAGAAACATGTCAATCAACTATCGTTTCTGTCACATAACTTATTCTTGGAGTTGAGATTTCTTTTCTGTTAGTGTATATTACATGCATCTCTAGATATGCAACCGAACTTACATCTCTTGCAGCTGGAAAGATGATGTAACTTAACCCAACTTACATTATCTCTCTTGGCTGCGTAATATGTAATCTGGTTTGCCTATCTTTAGGTGCACGAGATATATTCTGGGCAGTTTTACTTTTCCACCCTCTGTATGCGTTTGTACAATATACAACAAATATCTGTGAAGTTCTAACGCATATTGTTCGTGTTGCACTGAGTTTACAATGTTCCATTCGTGCTGTTACGTATATTGTAAACTATGTCTAAATTTAGTGTCACTTACCTTCTCAACTGTCGTTGATTTATGGATAACAGGTGCAGATTAAGCAGTGTGGACCTAACCTACTAGTGAAAATATTTTTACTGACGGAATAGATGTATCATAGTTTTCATAGTAGGAATGCGTCATTTTCTCCTGCGTTCCCTCCATTTGCTAGTAGGAATCCGTGGAATTCGTCTCGTAACGTCTGACTGTCACGGAATCAGATTAATGGAAAAATGGAGAATTTTTAAGCTGTGTAACAAACTAATTCCATTTCACTGGAGAATTATTTTAGTGTTCTCATGAGTGCAGCTGCTGTGTGCCGCCACAGTCATGCGGAATTATTTAGCTGTTGTGTGAAAACCAGCCACTCAATATTCGACCTGAATTCATCGCATAGGCATTGCGGCTGATTGAGTATTAATTTAGTGTCAGCCCATTTCATTTTGTGGAGCTGTTCTGCGCTGTCTGCATAACTTATCAATCGACGTAACAGTAAAGCATACATTTCATCAGTAGGGATGAAATCCTTTTACAGTGGTGGAGCATTAATTAAATTATGTTCGCCCACGAGATGCAAGGAACCGTATACAAGGGCATTTTGGGTGATCGCTGTTCTTCGACTCACAGAGTGCGTTAGATACAGTTCCACTTAGTGAAACAAATACCTGCATGTGTAGTATCGAACGGGATTTGTGACTGGATTTAAGACTTCCTAGCCGATAGAGGTCAAACAAGTTGTTCTTAACGGGAAGAAATTGACAAACTGAAACGTAGTTTCTGGGATGCTCCAAGCTAGTGTTTTAGTGCTGTCACTGTTTACGGTATGTATCTAACACATTATGACGGAAGCTCTATAAGACTGTTCGCAGCGGATACAACACTGAAGCGCCAACGAAAGTGGTATAGGCATGCGTAGTCTAATAAAGAGAGATATAAAGAGGCAGAATACGGGGCTGCGGTCTGCAACACTTACATACGACGAGTGTTTGGCGCAGTTGTTACATCGGCTACTGCCGCTACAATGGCATGTTACCTAAATTTAAGTGAGTTTGAATGTGGTGTTATAGTCGGCGCATGAGCGATGGGACAGAGGTAGCGATAAAGTGGTGATTCTCCCGTATGACAATTTCAGGAATGCACCGTGAATATCAGGAATAAGGTAAAACGTCAAATCTCCGACATCGCAGAGGCCGGAAAATGATCCTCCAAGAACGGGACCAACGTCAACTGAAGAGAATCGTTCAACGTGACAGAATTGCAACCCTTCAACAAATTGCTGCAGATTTCAATGCTGGGCCATTAACAAGTGCCAGCGTGCGAAACATTCAACGAAACATAATCGATATGGGCTTTCGGAGCCGAAGACCGACCCGTGTACCATTGATGACTGCACGACACAAAACTTTACGCCTCTGCTGGGCCCTTTAAAACATACATTGGATTGTTTTTGACTGGAAACATGTTGCCTGGTCGAACGAGTCTAGTATCAAATTGTATCGAGCGGATGGACATATACAGGGAATGGGGAGGACGTCATGAATCCATGGACCCTACATGTCAGGGGGAACTGTTCAAGCTGGTAGAGGCTATGTAATGGTGTGGGGCGTGTGCAGTTGGAGTGATATGGGACCCCTGATACGTCTTGATACGACTCTGACAGGTAACACGTACGTAAGCTTCCTGTCTGGTCACCTGCATCCATTCATGTCCATTGTGCGCTCCGACAGACTTGAGCAATTACAGCAGGACAGTGCGACACCCCACACGTCCAGAATTGCTACAGAGTGGCTCCAGGAACACTCATCCGAGTTTAAGCACTTCCGCTGGCCACCTAACTCCCCAGACATGAATATTATTGAGCATATCTGGGATGCCTTGCAACGTGCTGTTCAGAAGAGATCTCCACCCCCTCGTACTCTTACGGAATTATGGGCAGCCTTGCAGGATTCATGGTGTCGATTCCCTCCAGCACTACTTCAGACAATATTCGAGTCGATGCCACGTGGCTTTGTGGAACTTCTGCTCGCGCGAAGGGACCCTACATGATATTAAGAAGGTGTACCGGTTTCTTTGGCTCTTCAGTGTAGTATCTGTAGAAAGGTTGCAATTCCAGAAGACTCCTGGGAAATGGCTGACGACCTACAGGGGATCGACGACTGGGCGCAGGGACTGGCGGTTGACCCTCACAGAAATACTGTTACACTTCAATACCACTACCAGCGATAAATCACTGGAAATAATAACACGGTGAAATACACACAATTGCCCTCTGGAGCTGCCTGAAGAGGAGTGATCACACCGAACAGGTTGTAGTTAAGGTTCACTCTCCAATCACAATGAAGTGAGCACCTGTCAAAAGCCTGAATAACCAGATTTTGCAGCACATATCTCTGCGAGATAAGAAGGAAGGTAGTCAATGATGTCCTTGAGGGTACCGACAGGGATCTGGAGCCACGACAACTCTGGTGTCGTGGCCAGCTGAGCTAGGTTTCTTTGATGAAGACCCACTACGCAAACAGCCGGGTGAGGTCGTCCCAAAGATTCTCGGTTGGCTTTAAATCTGTGGAGTCTGGTGCCCAGGGAAACAAGGTTTACTCGGCCTGGTGCTCTACGAACCACTCACGTACACTGCGAGCTGCGTGACACGTTGCGTTGTGCTGCTGGTAGATTCTATCGTGTCTAGGACAAACTGGATGTAGTGGTGGACATTTTCGCCAAGGATGTATACATTCTTGTGTTGATCCACTGTGCCTCCCAGAATGACGAGATCACCCAAGGAATGCCCTCCGGCCTGCACCCTACCGACGACTGCTGCAGGCTGTTCGCTTTCAGGCGTTTCACGCCGTGCTCGCCAGCATCCAACCGTCTGATGGGGCGCAAAACGTCTAAAGGGGAACCTGTCGCCGTTCAGTGAGCGTCCAACTACGGTAACAGCGCCTTCGTCGCCGATAAATAGCTGTCAGCATTGGTGCATGAACATGGTGCCTGCTGCGGAATTTTGTATGCAGCAACGTTCGTCGCACGGTCGCTCATGAGAAACTGTTGGTAGCCACTTGCTTCATCTGGGCACTCAGTTGCTGAATAGTTCCGCGTCTATTGAGTCGTAGACATCTCCCTGGATCTATTGGCCGTCGAGCACCACAGTTGTCGCGATTTCAGTTTTGAATAGCGCCATTTTACCATGCATGATATAATTTAACCATAGTGACACGCGAAAAATTAATGAACTTAGAAATTTTAGAAATGCTGCCACTCTTGTTGCGAAAGCCAATGATTGCACATCACATATGTCGCTCCGTTTCCGCATTTCATCAACCACTGCGCTATCCGTCGCATCATCCGAACGCTTCATAAACCCTCGAGTGCTAGTGCTGCCATCTGCCTCTGTGAGTGGTTATTTCATGTTGAAGTCGAACAGAGGAGCAGGTCACATTAATGTAATGTGTCTGTACAGTGTACACTCCTGGAAATTGAAATAAGAACACCGTGAATTCATTGTCCCAGGAAGGGGAAACTTTATTGACACATTCCTGGGGTCAGATACATCACATGATCACACTGACAGAACCACAGGCACATAGACACAGGCAACAGAGCATGCACAATGTCGGCACTAGTACAGTGTATATCCACCTTTCGCAGCAATGCAGGCTGCTATTCTCCCATGGAGACGATCGTAGAGATGCTGGATGTAGTCCTGTGGAACGGCTTGCCATGCCATTTCCACCTGGCGCCTCAGTTGGACCAGCGTTCGTGCTGGACGTGCAGACCGCGTGAGACGACGCTTCATCCAGTCCCAAACATGCTCAATGGGGGACAGATCCGGAGATCTTGCTGGCCAGGGTAGTTGACTTACACCTTCTAGAGCACGTTGGGTGGCACGGGATACATGCGGACGTGCATTGTCCTGTTGGAACAGCAAGTTCCCTTGCCGGTCTAGGAATGGTAGAACGATGGGTTCGATGACGGTTTGGATGTACCGTGCACTATTCAGTGTCCCCTCGACGATCACCAGTGGTGTACGGCCAGTGTAGGAGATCGCTCCCCACACCATGATGCCGGGTGTTGGCCCTGTGTGCCTCGGTCGTATGCAGTCCTGATTGTGGCGCTCACCTGCACAGCGCCAAACACGAATACGACCATTAATGGCACCAAGGCAGAAGCGACTCTCATCGCTGAAGACGACACATCTCCATTCGTCCCTCCACTCACGCCTGTCGCGACACCACTGGAGGCGGGCTGCACGATGTTGGGGCGTGAGCGGAAGACGGCCTAACGGTGTGCGGGACCGTAGCCCAGCTTCATGGAGACGGTTGCGAATGGTCCTCGCCGATACCCCAGGAGCAACAGTGTCCCTAATTTGCTGGGAAGTGGCGGTGCGGTCCCCTACGGCACTGCGTAGGATCCTACGGTCTTGGCGTGCATCCGTGCGTCGCTGCGGTCCGGTCCCAGGTCGACGGGCACGTGCACCTTCCGCCGACCACTGGCGACAACATCTATGTACTGTGGAGACCTCACGCCCCACGTGTTGAGCAATTCGGCGGTACGTCCACCCGGCCTCCCGCATGCCCACTATACGCCCTCGCTCGAAGTCCGTCAACTGCACATACGGTTCACGTCCACGCTGTCGCGGCATGCTACCAGTGTTAAAGACTGCGATGGAGCTCCGTATGCCACGGCAAACTGGCTGACACTGACGGCGGCGGTGCACAAATGCTGCGCAGCTAGCGCCATTCGACGGCCAACACCGCGGTTCCTGGTGTGTCCGCTGTGCCGTGCGTGTGATCATTGCTTGTACAGCCTTCTCGCAGTGTCCGGAGCAAGTATGGTGGGTCTGACACACCGGTGTCAATGTGTTCTTTTTTCCATTTCCAGGAGTGTATAATGCAGGCTGATGAAATGGTTCAAATGGCTCTGAGCACTATGGGGCTTAACATCTGTGGTCATCAGTCCCCTAGAACTTAGAACTACTTAAGCCTAACTAACCTAAGGACATCACATATATCCATGCCCGAGGCAGGATTCGAACCTGCGACCGTAGCGGTCGCGCGGTTCCGGACTGAAGCGCCTAGGCTGAAATTCAATGGATTAATAATAAAGAAATTTAATTCAGCAACGGAATAGTCGTCTTGCAAATTACCATTTCGACCAATTATTGAGTATTGTTTGTCGGTGAGAGACCGTGATTAGTGTAATGTAACAGAATTTTTGATAGCACTCCTGTATTTGCCGTCTGAACGGCGTACTGTAAATATTTTTCCGTAAGGCCTAATTAAGGAGTTCGTATCCACTATGGGTTTGGTAATAATGAGAAAAACTTTACTTTTACGTTTAATACTGAACGAGCCAGCAACACGCCTTCGTCTACTTGGATAGGAACGAAATATCTTTACGCCTGCCGGAGCGACACATTTAGCTGGCGACCGGCGACCATGAGAAGATTCCACCGATTTGTTTGCGTTGCCTGCGACCGTTATTACGATAATTGTAAATATATTTTTAAAAAAGGATATAGGAATTAATCTTTCTTACAGTTCACCGAAACCCTTTACTCGACCAAGATCGCAATGTGAAAAGCAATAACTGCTAATTTCAGCCGGTTAAACGGTCACCTTTAGGTCTGCAAATAGTTATAAAAGGTCCCAACTCAAAAATATTTCTCTATACAATAGTATTAACAAGAATAATTACGCGAAAGCTGTCAAGAGTACATACCGTGTCACAAACACGCAAATCAAGAAAATAGGTAAGACAATTCGTCATTATAAGGTTAAAATCCTTAAGCAGATGTCATCTGTAAAACAATACAGAATAAAATTACATGCATATGATTCAAAACCAATGGCACGATGCTACGTGTAACAAATTAAAGTCAAAACGTACTTTACAGTCGTATTTACAACATAAGCATGTGAAGCATATTGTAAAAACAGCATTCAGGTAATCTGAATATGACATAAGATGAAGTCATAAATCCCAGTCACACCGTCAGTCAATATTAGCCAGACAAAGGTAGCAAACAGACTTCCTGGCACTGTGTACACGGACTCACAGAGAAACGAAGATGCCAGCAGGTGGCAATAGAGTATAATGAACTGAAATGTAATATAATACAATAATTAAAAGGGGGAAATACTAAAACAGTAATTTAAAAAATTATAACTTTACCTTATGTCATTTTCAAGTTACTACAACGATGCTTGTACGACATGCTTCACGACTGTAAGGTATGTTTCACTGTAATTTTGTGGATGTAGCTTCCTGCCACTGGTTTCAGTCCATAATCATATAGTTACAGTCCATAACAATATAAAGGGCAAATGGTTTACCTTTTCCCTTGATTCAGACAGCGCATGATTGTATTCTGGTACGTACTCCTAACAGCTTTTGGAAATTACTTGATAATGCTACTGTATTTCGTAATGTTTTTGATTTGTGACCTTTTATAATAATTTCCGTATCTGAATATGGCCGTTCGAGCGGTTGAAACAAGCAAGCACTATTTTCTACATTGCGATATTGGCCAAATAAATGTTTTCAATAAAATCTACAACATTTAAGTTTACAGATCGCTGTCTCCATTATAATTATATCAGATAATTAAAATTAAACGTTTGTAATGCGTAGGTTGTCTGACATTTGATTAGACTGAAAGAAGTCAGCATATTCTGTAACTGTGAAGCTCACTAGTGCAGAAAGTAGTAGTGAATTATTTTCAGTTGAGAGAAATGAAATATAATCATCGATTGAACCACATTTCTGTCAAAGTATCCTTACCTGCCGAAGTTTTAAAAAAATGATTGGAAGCGATATATCATTTTCGAAACTGCTGGTGATTGTATGGAAAATGATTGTATTGAGGAACTAGTCGGCTATTAACGTGCAAAATTTATCATCGAAAATAGTAACAAATTTATCAGAGACATAAATTTTAAAACAAGAACGAAAGAAAGAAACAAAAAAGAAAACAATGAAGGTATCTAAGTACGATATGAAAGCATGAATACTACAAAATATAATTTGTTAAATATGTGATTGGATATTAGAATTCGCTGCATCGTCTAGTAAGAGGTTCATTCTAATGACACAGTATCAGCGAAAAAGGAACATCTACTCTGATGCTGTTATCACACTTCGCCGTACAAATTTGCACACGATCTGGATATTCCCTTCAGGAAACTGTAAAGAAAGAGTGTCTAAACTCATATGGAACTACATAACTAGATATATCTACAAGAAATGTGATACTCGCGGTACGCAATCACGTGGCCACTTAACATGAGACATACACAGTCTTGCGTTACATTAGCAAAAGACGTCGAGAAGACAAAACGAAGACTGACTGCCATGTATAACGAGTGCGCAAAATCATGAATGTGCGTTTGTCTTGTTTCTGTTATTACATACAATGTCAAACTGAAATGTCAGTAAAATAGTATCACACGTAAATACGATGTTTATTATTCTATTATTATTATCTTATTATTTTATCTTTATTATTTTATCCTCGAAATGAATCTGATTTTAAGAATTTTTCTTTTATTGTTGCAAATCGCATATAATAACAGTGATAAGATGATAATGAGATAAAATGTTAATACTGGAACTACTTTTCTTTCTGCAGTATCAGTTACGAATCTTGAACTTAGAAAAAAAAAACGAAAATAGTCCTCCTTCCCTTCTCTTCATAACATTAGAGATTTATCTTTGACTTGTTTGCCACGAGGTGACGCTCCACACATTTCGGCACCCAATCACAAAAATAAATGTGTTGGCTTTATGTCAGTGTTCGTACTAGACCAAATAACAGGGCAGTTCTCAAGCCCGATAATGTGGTGAAAAACATTTTATTATATATTTTCACTGATGCCCACTTTCTATTTATATCTGCACTTCCATAGTATTTAATTTACTTTATTGTATGTCTGACCAGCCACAGACTGTCCACGCAAAAATCATAAGACTGCAACCCAAAACACATGTGGTTAACAGGTTAAACACTGTAAGAGCTGTTTTCATTGTGTTTTTAGATTTTATTCTGGGGACCATCGCCAATGGTTGCTTTGTAATTTTTATTCTAATTACGTTTCTTTTTTATATATGTACCTGCTTGAGAATGGTCGCACAGCCGAAAAGTTGCAGTACATAAAATAAAAATTAAATTAAATTAAACAGCCGATAAAGGAAACTTATTTCTTTCAAACTGAATAATGTTGTATTTATTTTGGCAGACAATTAAACAACCTTTAGCTAAAATTTCGTTCATTGTTTATAAAGCTAAAAAAAAAACACTTTAGCAAACAAATGAAGCCGTGTAACTGCAACCCTGGACAACAAACTAGGCACAAGATTAGTGTACTCACGGGAGTTGTGGACTTGGGATTCTACAGTATTAGTGGGGACTCGTATTCATTCCATAATAGTTGTACTGTCAACAAATGTGCTTATGGGAGAAGTGGTACGGAGGTCACAAGTCAAAAAACAGATGAAGAAAGCAGAGTATGAGCAAATCACGTTTCATGTCCGATCGCGTCCAACCTAATTGAGTCAATGAAGGACTGACGTGATCAGACAACTGAATGTTATGCACGTATCTTTGGCGTACGTTCATTGCTACCTTGGGTCGTTAGGAAGTTTTTCTATTTGTGCCCTGTTAAACTGTCTTACAGCAGTAAAGATTTGACACGACTAAAGACTGGGTTAATTTGTGTTTAATTTGAGAGAGAAAAATTTTAAAAATTTTCGATTGCATGTAGGCAAGAGAGAGATTCTCACATACTGCAACAGTTTCTTCTTGTCAAATTAGATGCTCATACGGGATGAACCTGAGGCGTAGCACCGTATCACGATCCTGCCTTGGAGGCGGTTACGTGGGAGATGTGTCTCAGAGCTGGATAGTGATAGATGGTGACGCGAGACTGGACGCGCACGTAGTTTATGTATCAGCCGATAGAGGACAATATTGGATAGGGGGACTGTGATTTTAGTTTCGATTGTGCCCACTAGAGTGCACTAAAGTTATAGAATGTTTTTCATAAACTGTTCTAGTATTTTTATAAAGTGTTATTACGTCTTTTTGTGTATGTAAAATGTTATAAATGTGTTTTAGCAGTATGAATGATGCGTGAGTGTGGTTTAAGGTTAATATGAAGATAAATGTTTAACGAGTTATGTAGTAGGATTTAATGTGGGAACATTTCGAAGAAGTATGGATATGGACAAAGGGGATTTTTATAAAATAGATTTGTAAAGTAAGTTTATGGTAAAGAGAAAGTTTATTCAGGTATAAATAACAATAGTAAATAACTTTATGCATAAACGAAATTTCAGCATATTAGATAATTACGTCGGTAAAAAGTGCAGTCGTTAGGTTTACTATTTTGCGATTGGTTATTGATGAAAAGCGCGGATTGACGCGGGAGAATGTTGTTTTGCTATTGGCTGTTGAGTGAACTGACCAATGGTAAAGCAATATTCTTCGCGCGCCTTTTCCTTGCTGGTAGAGAAGACTTAGAGTATGCTAGAGGAGAGTCGAAGCCTAGCCATGAAACAGATCGGACGTGTGTAGTAGTAGTTTCGATGGAAACGATAAGTTGCCGGATCTAGCAGTGTTTCATACATCAAAAGTGTTGGAAAGTGACGGAATAATTATTCTGATATGTGTGTAGAAATTTTGGAATTTTTAATTGAATTTTGTGAAGAGAAAAGACATATATTCCGCGTGGCGTATTGAGCGGGTCGGTGGCTAAAAACTGTGACTGCATTTGGTACCGACAGACTTAATATTTGGCCAGCATTATCAATCAAAATCAATCAGTATTTTTGTAGCTATTACGTTTTCGGAAATGCAACATCATAAACTTGCTACCGTGAGTGAAAGGGATTGTGTGTTCAGACTAGCACGGGTTTGGCAGTGATACTTGTTCACCTAAGTTTCAGAATATATTACTTGAGGACAAAATTTCCAACCTTTCATTTGTGTGAAAACTTTCTCCCGAAACGTAGATTAGTGACTTAAATTGCAGCCTGGTTCACGTCGTAGTACAGTAGGTTTCACTCGGCTTTCCTACTGATGATCTGCTGAGACAATGTTCACAGGTAGGTGCAGGTCCGTCGTAAAAGGGAAGGAAAGAACCGCGCCGTCGCAAACCCTTTTATTGATTTTTGATAGGGCAATTGGATACCATTAACAGGTGACGAGAACTATTTCAGAAAAGCATCCTTTCATCAACGTCCCGTGTGATACGAGAATTATCGCTGACTTCTTAATGTTTAGTTTAAAACAAAGATTTTGTGCCCATCGTGGTAGTAAACAAGGGCCACCATTAATGGCAGATACGGCAGATTGCTAGCCTGCTTGTCTGACAGGCTCACATGACGGGCTTAAATCAACGTTTCCAGCAGTTACCAGAAGCTCAATGCGGTGCGCTGCTGTAACTATAGGATGATCAGTTTCATGAGCCATGTACTCAAGTAATTCCTTAAAATAGTACATCTGAGAACATACCGTAAATGTCAGAAGAGCAGTAGAGACTATCAGTTTTGGATTCGAAAGTTGTTTTGGGACTCAAAAGGCGTTACTTAGTCTTTAGGTATCGATTCAACGATATCGTGATGCTTTTGTCGATGTTAATGCTAGTTTCATCCGTTAATGCAAAATATGTTGTCACTGTGCAGTATGACAACCTGATGTACATCTTAGGTGAACTGGGACTGTATGATTGTAACATCCGATCGATTAGAAATCTGCACAAAGTACTGTTTTACGTGTCTGTGTTCAACTGTCAGGAGAAGTATCGGTTAGGAAGGAGTTCGCCAGAGCTGCATACTCTCCCCATTACTTTCCAGGAACTATTCTGAGATGCTGTAAATGGAGAACATCAAGGAGAGGCGGTGTTGGAGGTTCTTGGAGGACGAAGCACTTGAAGAAGAAGAAGAAGAAGAAGAAGAAGAAGAAGAAGGATGTCGTCAGCAAACACGTGACAGCTACGAGAATACAGCACGCACTGAATGTCATTAGTTTAGAGCAAGGAAAGTACTGGAACAAAGACTGGAGGACTTCAGAGCTCACATGCTTTCACGATGACTTCTCCGAACCGCAGATGACTCGTTTGGTAGCTGCCGAAACCTAGTGTCGCATTGTGTAAGGCATTGATCTGTGATACGCGCAACCTCCAACCGGGAATTCTCATTACGCAAGTAATAATTGGTATAAGGCGACATGCGCAGTACCACTGGACTAGTCATCGCTTTACTCTTGTGACGTCCGAACAGTAGAAAACCCATCGAACTGTGGCGCACGGTCGAAGCTACGGCTCGGTTGATAACCCAGGAACAAGTTCATCAAGATAATACATGCATTTCACCCGTAAACTAATTCACCGGTGTGTTGTTTATTACGGACACATATCACGACAGCCGGGCGTAATTATTTAGCAGCAGCATGCAAATCCGTCGCTCGATATTCAGTTTGAGTTCAGTGCACTGCGAGAATTGTTGATTGAGTATCAATGAAGCATCCAGCCGTAAATTATGTGAGGGTGTTAGCTGATATAATGCATCTCTAGCGGATAGCGCAGACTGGGCGTCGATTAGCAGGATAGGAAGGTGGGACACATCAGAGTAAGCTCTAGGATCGATGTCTTCATTAACACGATGATTTTTGTAGGTTACTGTACGCCCAGATGTGATTATCACAATAAAAGATTTTTCGATGGCTCATTAGAGGTTATTTTTCGTCCCTGTGGAGCTACTGGTAATGGTGAAATCACTCCTCGGGATAAGATTATATCCTGGAAGAAAGCCTGCCTGTCGAATACTCAGAACTAAAAATGGAATATGGCATTCTTGACAGCCGAATGTCATTGTAGGTGAAGTTTTGATAAACGTGCCCATAATATTGCGCAAAAAAACTTTAATTACAAAAGAATACCCATCACTTAACTTACTTCAAATTTTTAAATGAAGAAACTCTTATTCTCAATTATCAAACTGAATAAAATAACTCTACCGTCCTAAAAAATAAATTTGAATTCGAAAATGAGGCTATAAACTACATTCAATGCCATGCAACAAAAAGGCACAATATTCATAAGTTGATAGACGTGATGTTAAAGAGGTGGTTCCAGTGACTACGATCGTTGTAGAAACAGATGCCATGTCGAAATGAAAGGCTGTCGCTATTTCTTTTAACAGTACAAAGGTTTTAATAAACAAATGCTATGTGTCGTCAGGTAATGGAAGTGAGAGCGAGATTTTGAAGTCTATTGATGAACAGCTGTACAATAATAATGTTATCGTAACACAGGCCGAAAAGGTTAATGCAACTGTAATCATTTTTATGAGCAGAGTTATACTGGTAAAACTGAGCAGATTTTTTTAATTTTTTTGCGAAAACAACATTATAAAAGTAGACAAAGACCCAACCTTTAAGTATTATACTGCAGTCAGGATAAAACCGATAGATGCTCTTTTATTATAACTGGAAGAGGAAGTCTTATGTAAAAATGATTAACACTAGCATACCGAAGTCTTATGTAAAGATGACGAACACTAGCATACCGAAATTACGTTCTCAAGTTAAGACATATAAGCTAACAAATCAGTAAGCCCGACTGCTGACAACGGAACGTCACCTAACTGCAAGGTAATTAAAGTATTAAATAAATAACTAAGGGAGCTCTTGTTTTTGAAAGTCCAATAAATGTAAAAAGCAGTCAAGTACTCGTATCATTCTTACAAGACGAACAGACACCAAGCAATGCGTCATGAGCATCTTTTGATATCATACAAATATACTAACCAAGGAATTTCTTGTAGTTATAAAAGTAACCTATTATGAAACAAAAGTCCAACATTATGTAGCAGCGTTAAATATAATGCATATTAAAATTCAGTTCAGATTAGAGAGAGAGAAGGGCAAGGCCATTAATTATTTGGATATAACTATAAATGACAGAGCCTTAGGCAAAATTTCATTATTTTTGTGTAATGTTATAAAGCACAAAATCCGAAGATGGCAACAAAGCATTACCGAAACGGGTTGTGTGAATGTAATGAGTGCTTTCCTTGCAAGCTTGGCTTTTGAAAATTTCTTCAAAAACTACTTGGCTGGAGATTGTCCCCACGCTGTTACAATGTGAGGAATATACAACTTTTATTCACAAAGAATAATAAAAATAATGAGGTTTTGGGACCAAAAGCATTTATGCCAACACATATTCCATCCACCATGGAGCACGTCTGCGTTTCAGTTCCATAGTCCGTTGACTTCCAAATGACAGATTTCTCGACAGATGGATAGGAGGAAGCAAAGCAATAACCTGTCCTCCACGTCAACTGGACGTGATCCCACCAGACTTTTGTTTGTGGGGGCAAGCTATACCTCTTGCGTAGCAAACCCCGTATCAAGCTGCAGAGTATCTTGGTGTTCGTACAGCAGTTGGTTGCGAAACTGTACGCAATACTCCAGCGGTGCATCAATAACAGCTTACGACATAACTAGTTGTTCAGAGTATTGTAAGATATTCCTTGTTAAATATTGACTGAGTTGATGCACTTTCGTCCATTTTCGATTAAATACGAGATTCTGAAAGTTACAGAAAAATATTTTTAGCAGATATCCTAATGTGTGGTATCAAATATGCTGTATATTTTATGTATGTATTACACTAGAAGAGAATCATCTCCAGTTTTGAATAACACCAGTGATAAAATTTAAAAAAAAATATGGATTTTAATGTAATTCGAAGATGAAAAACACACTCTTACAGTCTTCGCTTGGACTTTATTTCCATTTTTTTCCGAGAACAATCCAGATTACTCATGAACGTCCAAGAACACCGTAAAAAAACATTCGATAAAATTGTAGAAATGTTAATATTTCACATTCAAAAATACTCTACAATGCTTAAAATACTCTCAAGTACTCTTAAATCCACTTACGCATTCAACAATGCCGTAATTTGAAATAAAGTATTGTGTGTTTCACTTATCTGTAAACAAAATGACTGTGTATGTTACAGGTCATTTTATCTAACTTACGATCTTGACCGTTGATCCCTGATGAGATAACTTAATAGGTTGGTGTCAAATCGGTCTCTTGCGTAATTCTGCTCTGCCTCCCTCCTGGTCTCCCCCTTCTCTTCCTCTTCCCTCTTCCTTGGCCTCGTATTTTGGAGGGCCCAATCGCGTTCGTGCACCGACGTCTTTCGGCCAATGGGTTCCTGACACGGGTGACTCCGCGTGTTGTAGCACTTTCTACAGTCAAATGCCTGAGCAGCATCAGCGTCAACTGTCCCCGAGCATCAGCATCAGCAGCACCAATTACCACGTAAGTTCCCAATATTTCAAAAATTACATTTAGTGCAATAGCAGACAGCAGCTAGGAGCCAGTCAGTATTTGTAAAATATGTTAGTGAAATTGTTGCCGTTACAATTGTTCATAATTGCTTCTCACTGATGCTGTTGGTATTATAATGGTTTCTTTTAGTAGCGCTGCTTCCAGCAGCGGCAGCACCGCTACGTTGAAACTTGGAGTAGCGGCAATATAGCCGCGACCTTAACGAGTTGCATTGCCTACAGTTTTGTTTCGCACCGCCACGGGGGCTAGGCAGGCAGTTGAAGGTGCTACCCTGCGTCGGTCGTGATGTGGTAGCAGTGGCTTGGGCAGGTAGTAGGTAAAAAATTGTTAATACATCCTTACCTGTCATGAGAAGCAGCGTCAATACATGCAGCAGCGTAATTCGAAAAAAACATTATACGTGTGCTGGATTAATGACACAACGCAGTACAACATTATTATTATTATTATTATTATTATTATTATTATTCTTTACTTTCTCAGACGTTAAGTCTGGTTAAAAATGGAAAGTGACGCGGACCTTGATCATGCGTCACTTCCTTTTAACTGTATGGTATGTGTTATATTGCATTTAGGAACTTTCGGGTAATTGAACATGTATCAATAATTACTGATTTCTGTAGTTGTTTATATAAGTTTGGATGTAGCTGTATTGCATTGATGTACTGGTGGATATTGTGTGGTATGACTCCTGTAGTTGATAGTATAATTGGTATAATGTCAACTTTATCCTGATGCCACATATCCTTGACTTCCTCAGCCAGTTGGATGTATTTTTCAATTTTTTCTCCTGTTTTCTTCTGTATATTTGTTGTATTGGGTATGGATATTTCGATTAGTTGTGTTAATTTCTTCTTTTTATTGGTGAGTATGATCTCAGGTTTGTTATGTGGTGTTGTTTTATCTGTTATAATGGATCTGTTCCAGTGTAATTTGAATTCATCATTCTCCAGTACACTTTTTGGTGCATACTTGTATGTGGGAACGTGTTGTTTTATAAGTTTATGTTGTAAGGCAAGCTGTTGATGTATTGTTTTTGCTACATTGTCATGTCTTCTGGGGTATTCTGTATTTGCTAGTATTGTACATCCGCTTGTGATGTGATCTACTGTTTCTATTTGTTGTTTGCAGAGTCTGCATTTATCTGTTGTGGTATTGGGATCTTTAATAATATGCTTGCTGTAATATCTGGTGTTTATTGTTTGATCCTGTATTGAAATGATGAATCCTTCCGTCTCACTGTATATATTGCCTTTTCTTAGCCATGTGTTGGATGCGTCTTGATCGATGTGTGGCTGTGTTAAATGATACGGGTGGTTGCCATGTAGTGTTTTCTTTTTCCAATTTATTTTCTTCGTGTCTGTTGATGTTATGTGATCTAAAGGGTTGTAGAAGTGGTTATGAAATTGCAATGGTGTAGCCGATGTATTTATATGAGTGATTGCTTTGTGTATTTTGCTAGTTTCTGCTCGTTCTATAAAGAATTTTCTTAAATTGTCTACCTGTCCATAATGTTGGTTTTTTATGTCGATAAATCCCCTTCCTCCTTCCTTTCTGCTTAATGTGAATCTTTCTGTTGCTGAATGTATGTGATGTATTCTATATTTGTGGCATTGTGATCGTGTAAGTGTATTGAGCGCTTCTAGGTCTGTGTTACTCCATTTCACTACTCCAAATGAGTAGGTCAATATTGGTATAGCATAAGTATTTATAGCTTTTGTCTTGTTTCTTGCTGTCAATTCTGTTTTCAGTATTTTTGTTAGTCTTTGTCTATATTTTTCTTTTAGTTCTTCTTTAATATTTGTATTATCTATTCCTATTTTTTGTCTGTATCCTAGATATTTGTAGGCATCTGTTTTTTCCATCGCTTCTATGCAGTCGCTGTGGTTATCAAGTATATAATCTTCTTGTTTAGTGTGTTTTCCCTTGACTATGCTATTTTTCTTACATTTGTCTGTTCCAAAAGCCATATTTATATCATTGCTGAATACTTTTGTTATCTTTAGTAATTGGTTGAGTTGTTGATTTGTTGCTGCCAGTAGTTTTAGATCATCCATGTATAGCAAATGTGTGATTTTGTGTGGGTATGTTCCAGTAATATTGTATCCATAATTTGTATTATTTAGCGTGTTGGATAGTGGGTTCAGGGCAAGGCAGAACCAGAAAGGACTTAATGAGTCTCCTTGGTATATTCCACTCTTAATCTGTATTGGCTGTGATGTGATATTATTTG
This sequence comes from Schistocerca nitens, assembly GCF_023898315.1. Classification (NCBI taxonomy): domain Eukaryota; kingdom Metazoa; phylum Arthropoda; class Insecta; order Orthoptera; family Acrididae; genus Schistocerca; species Schistocerca nitens. The sequence continues at coordinate 331,721,482 of NC_064622.1, forward strand.
AATTTGTTTGGATATTAAGTGTGGTTTTCCAATTTTTCATTACTATGTTTAGGAACTGTATCAATTTAGGATCTACTTTGTATATTTCCAATATTTGTAGTAACCATGAGTGGGGTACACTATCAAAAGCTTTTTGGTAATCAATGTATGCATAGTGTAGTGACCTTTGTTTAGTTTTAGCTTGATATGTCACCTCTGCATCTATTATCAGTTGCTCTTTACATCCTTGTGCTCCTTTGCAACAGCCTTTTTGTTCTTCATTTATAATTTTGTTCTGTGTTGTATGTGTCATTAATTTCTGTGTAATGACTGAAGTTAATATTTTGTATATTGTTGGTAGGCATGTTATGGGGCGATATTTTGCTGGGTTTGCTGTGTCTGCTTGATCTTTAGGTTTCAGATAAGTTATTCCATGTGTAAGTGTATCAGGGAATGTGTATGGGTCTGCAATGTAACTGTTAAATAATTTAGTTAGATGTGAATGTGTTGAGGTGAACTTCTTTAGCCAGAAATTTGCTATTTTATCTTTTCCAGGGGCTTTCCAATTGTGAGTAGAATTAATTGCTTGGGTGACTTCATGTTGCAAAATTATCACTTCAGGCATTTGTGGTATCATTTTGTATGTGTCTGTTTCTGTTTGTATCCACAGTGCATGCCTGTTATGTTGTACCGGGTTTGACCATATGTTGCTCCAGAAGTGTTCCAGGTCTGTTATGTTTGGTGGATTGTCTATTTTAATGTGTGTGTTATCTATTGTCTGGTAAAATTTCTTTTGGTTTGCGTTGAATTTTTGGTTTTGTTTCCTTCTATTTTCACTTTTTTTGTATCTTCTAAGTCGTTTGGCCAATGCTTGTAATTTCTGTTTCTTTTCATCTAATTGCTCTATCGCTTCTTGTTGTGAGATTTTACCTAACCTTTTTCGTTTTTTTTTCTGACATTTCATTTCTTATAAATTGTGTTAGCTGTCCGATGTCCTTTCTCAGTTTTTCTATTCTGATCTGTAGCCTGTGTTGCCATGCTGGTTTTGTGGGCTGCTTCTGTGTGTTGGTTGGTTCTGATCTCTGCCTAGTGTGTATATTTAGTGTAGTGAGTGCTCCTATATAAACCAGTAGTTGTAACTCTTCCATACTTGTGTTTTCATTTATTTTGTTGTGTATGATTGTGTTGATAGTTTTTATTGTTGTTTCGACTTGTGGGTTATTTGGCGGTCTTTGCAAGAATGGTCTAATGTCTGTATTTGTGTCTTTGTATTCTATATATGTCAGCTGAAATTTTTCTTCTATATCTAACATGTGTGTCACTTCGTGTTCTATTTGTGCTTGTTCTGGTGGCTGTCTTAAGATTTCGTTTTCCTCTGATTGTTTAATTGATGCGTGTTGTTCTTTGTTTGTTTGCTCTGGGATGTTTGAGTCCATTACTGTATTTTCTTCTTCTTCTGATTGCACATTATTTTGTTCCAGTATTTGTTGTACTTGTTGTTTGATGTTTTCTAATTCTGACTGGGGTATCCTGTTATTTTTGATTATTACACGGATCTGATCAGCTAGTCGTTGTTCTGTTAAAAATTTTAATTCTGGGTATCTGGTAATAAATGCTGTGTATACTTGTGATCTGTATTCAGTTGTGTTGGTTCCTAGGTTTGTTGCTCGGTAATAACAGAACATGAGGTGTCGATTAACTTTATCTGACCATCTCATCCTCTGTCTTTGTTTTCCTTCTAGGGTGGTTGCAGGAAGCATATCCTGCAAAACACCTCTATTTGGATTTGAATCATTTTCCAGTTGGCTAGCAGTGTCGTTACCATTGTGGGCGGGCATAGGGTTCAAGCGTCGTCCCCGACCATGACGGCGCTTGTCCGAGGCTTCTTTAGTTCTGTCCTGAACCAACTAATCACACTAAAAGGGGGGTTAGCCCTATTAGTGGTTTGTTCTTTTCGTCGCCTTTTACGACTGGCAGAACATACCGGAGGCCTATTCTTCTTCTTCTTCTTCTTATTATTATTATTATTAGCGTTAGTATTTGCTTCTCTCCACTGAAGTCCGTCTCTTTCACAGTGCTGTGGCAGCAGTAGCCGTGAATTACATGGGGTAATAACTGCTACATACTCTAGCTACAAAGGAAATATTTATATTAGGTATCTGCACATATGCATTTTATTTAAAAAAATCCCTACAAAATCCAAAAGATAATAGTCGTCTATATGAATCTATTCCAATATTATAGGCATCTCTACCATTAGTACGTCCATTCTAACGCCGGCTGAATCTGATTTATACTGAAGAGCCAAAGAAACTGGTACTCCTGCCTAATATAGTGTAGGGCCACCTCGATCACGCAGAAGTGCCTCAACACGACGTAGCATGAACTCGACTAGTATATGAAGTAGTTCTGGAGGAAATTAACACCATAAATCCTGCAGAAATGTCCATAAATCCGTAAGAGTAAGAGGGGTTGCAGATATTTCTGAACAGCAAGTTGCAAGGAATCACAGATATGCTCAATAATGTTCATGTCTGGGGAGTTTGGTGGCCAGTGGAAGTATTTAAACTCACAAGAGTGTACCTGGAGCCACCCTGTAGCAGTTGTGGACGTGTAGCGTGTCACATTGCCCTGCTGGAATTGCCCGCGTCCGTCGGAATGCACACTGGACAGGAATGGATGCTGGTGATCAGACAGGATGCTTGGATGCAGGTGCTCATACATGATGCCTACGGGACACCTGATACGTCTAGATACGACTCTGACAGGTGACCCACCTGTAAGAGTCGTATCTAGACGTATCAGGTGTCCCGTATTACTCCAACTACACACGTCCCACACCATTACAGAGCCTCCACCAGCTTTAACAGTCCCCTGCTGACATGCAGGGTCCATGGATTCATGAGGTTGTTTCCATACCCGTACACGTCCATCCACTCGATACAATTTGAAACGAGGCTCGTCCGACTTGGCAACGTGTTTCCTGTCATCAACAGTCCAATGGTGTTGTCGGGTTTAGGCGAGGCGTAAAGCTTTGTGTCGGGCAGTCATCAAGCGTACATGACTGGGCCTTCGGCCCCAAAAGCCCATATCGGTGATGTTTCGTTGAATGGTTCGCTCGCTGACATTCGTTGATGGCTCAGCATTGAAATTTGCAGCAATTTGCGGAAGGGTATCACTTCAGTTACCTTGAGCGGTTCCCTTCAGTTGTCGTTGGTCCCGTTTTTGCTGGATCATTTTCCGGCCGCAGTGATGTCGAAGATTTGATGTTTTTACCGGATTCTTGATATTCACGGTACACTCGTCAAACTGTCTCACGGGAAAATCCCCACTTCATCGCTACCTCTGAGATGCTGTGTGCCATCGCTCGTACGCCGACTATGACACCCCGTTCAAACTCACTTAAATCGTATAAACTGCCATTGTATCAGCAGTAACTGATCTAACAACGGCACCAGACACTTGTTGTCTATAGACGTTTCCGATCGCAGCGCCGTATTCAGCCTGTTTACGTACCCCTGTATTTGAATATGCATCCTACACCAGTTTCTTTGGCGCTTCAGTGAATATGGTATAGTAGTAGGACTAATATATTTCACCGAAATGATTTCAAATGCTTCCCTGTCGATTTTTCCCAATAAACGTCTTGTCGTTATATTTTCATTCCACTTGAGTAGAAATGGTACCTTGACTCCAAGTCTTTCAGTGACGAACTTGGAGAAAGTACTACATGAGTAATAGCGATACGATCCACATATTACCTTTTTTAACTTTTCAGACCATCTCTTTCTAATCGCTATTGACATTCCACTTCATATTTTTTAAACACGAGTAATGTTGCCCCAAAATGGCTCTGTAGAGGGAGTAGGAACATTAAAAATTTTATTTGATAAGGATGGTACAGATTTTGGTGTAATTTATATTATCAGTGTTAGTAACAATACTGTCCAGTAATCACCACAAACGAAAAGCGGTCGTTCGTTGGTCTTGTCTGCTTCTTCCCTCCCCTCCTCCCTAACTGCTGAGACACGTTTAAAACTTTGGAGAAATCTGTGTTGATACGTTCTACTACTGCAGAAGACAGATCTGATTGTGTTAAGTCTCCTTTTATAGCTAAAGAAATAATGTGACGGAACTTTGACGAGTTAGCAACGCCCAGCATCTGATGCATATGTTGTGAATACAGCTTGTCGGTGTCTAATACGTTTACAGAGCCCATTGTCTGTTCACCGCTATAAAGTATTATTAGGCTGTAAGCTGGTAGACAGCATTTCGGATATTATTGTGCAAGTTTCATATCTTTCTATTCGACCTGGGAGCACTGCTGGATTTCGTCCACAATCAGCATTCTTGATGGATCGTATTTCCATCGCAGCAAACTAATAATATTTCCGTATTTATTTGCGAAAATATTGTGTTCTGATAGCTTAAAACTAAGGTCTTGGCTTCCCACTAATAAAACCACACATGTATGGAGGGTGTCCATAAATAAAGATCCAATTTCCAAACGCTTTAGTAAGAGAGCCACTGTTCAGAATGAAGTCAAATTTGAACAACATATTATTGACGAAAGGGGAAAACGTCATGAAAAAAAAGAAAAATAACTAACAAAAATTTGACCAGGAGATGCCTCTGTGTCAGACATGCACATCAACAGACGCGTGGCACACGGATGGTTCTCAGTTTGCGTCCGAGACACACAAGACGACTGTCTCCATGGAGGAACGTGCACTGTCTGTATAGCTCATTTACACGAATGGTGACTGTGTTCCAATAGCCCTGCAGAAGTTTCGGACACTCAAGAGTGTAAAAAAAGGCGTTGATATGATGCCTGCTGAGGATCTGGAGAAAAGATTATAAAATTAGGAACGACAGGTCCTTTTAAAGAGCAGTGCGGCACAGGGAGGAAAGCAATTGGTGCGACGTCGGTAGAAGATATGGCCACACCATTGCTGGATGGATCGAGCGGTGGTATGCAAACATGTAGTACACGGGGAACTGCCTGAAAGCTGGACATGTGTGAGAGCACGGTCCATAAAATCCTACGAAACATCCTGCATTGCTATCAATAAAAAAATCACCCATCTTCAGGAGCTGCTTCCTGCTGACTTGTCGAGAGTTGCTCTGGAGTTTGTTGTCGTATGGAAGTGGACAATAAAAGGCCGTGGAACATTCTGTGGACAGACGAAGCCAATTTCCATATCCAAGGACTTGTCAATAGGCAGGCCTGCAGACTATGGGAAATGTAAAATCCGCTCTTACACTACTGGCCATTAAAATTGCTACACCACAAAGATAACGTGCTACAGACACGAAATTTAACCGACAGGAAGACGATGCTGTGATATGCAAATGATTAGCTTCTCAGAGCATTCACACAAGGTTGGCGCCGGTGGCGACACCTAAAACGTGCTGACGTGGGGAAAGTTTCCAACCGATTTCTCATACACAAACAGCAGTTGACCGGCATTGCCTGGTGACACGTTGTTGTGATGCCTCGTGTAAGGAGGAGAAATGCGTACCATCACGTTTCCGACTTTGATAAAGGCCAAATTGTAGCCTATCGCGATTGCGATTTATCGTATCGCGACATTGCTGCTCGCGTTGGTCGGGATCCAGTGACTGTTAGCAGAATATGGAATCGGTGGGTTAAGGAGGGTAATACGGTACGCCGTGCTGGATCCCAACGGCCCTGTATCACTAGCAGTCGAGATGACAGGCATCTTATCCGCACGGCTGTAACGGATCGTGCAGCCACGTCTCGATCCCTGAGTCAACAGATGGGGACGTTTGCAAGACAACAACCAACTGCACGAACAGTTCGACGACGTTAACAGCAGCATGGACTATCAGCTCGGAGAACATGGCTGCGGTTACCCTTGACGGTGCATCACAGACAGGAGCGCATGCGATGGTGTAGTCAACGACGAACCTGGGTGCACGAGTGGCAAAACGTCATTTTTTCGGATGAATCCAGGTTCTCTTCACATCATTATGATGGTCGCATCCGTGTTTGGCGACAGCGCGGTGAACCCACGTTGGAAGCGTGTATTCGTCATCGCCATACTGGCGTTATCATCCAGCGTGATGGTATGGGGTGCCGTTGGTTACACGTCTCGGTCACCTCTTGTTCGCACTGACGGCACACTGAACAGTGGACGTTACATTTCAGATGTGTTACGACCCGTGGCTCTACCCTTCATTCGATCCCTGCGGAACCCTACATTTCAGCAGGATAATGCAAGACCGCATGTTGCAGGTCCTGTACGGGCCTTTCTGGATACAGAAAATGTTCGACTGCTGACCTGGCCAGCACATTCTCCAGATCTCTCACCAATTGAAAACGTCTGATCAATGGTGGCCGAGCAACTGGCTCGTCACAATACGCCACTCACTACACTTGATGAACTGTGGTATCGTGTTGAAGCTTCATGGGCAGCTGTACCTGTACACTCCATCCAAGCTCTGTTTGACTCAATGCCCAGGCGTATCAAGGGCGTTATTACGGTCAGAGGTGGTTTTTCGGGGTACTGATTGTTCAGGATGTATGCACCCAAATTGCGTGAAAATGTAATCACATGTCAGTTCTAGAATAATATATTTGTCCAAAGAGTACCCGTTTATCATCTGCATTTCTTCTTGGTGTAGCAATTTTAATGGCCAGTAGTGTACATGAACCGGTACCACTTTATTCAGCAAAGGTGACTGTGTAGGGCAGGTTGATGGCATCATTATAGTAGGGCTGTACTTTTTCTAGCAGATCAGTCATGCGAGTTCTGCTACCTGTAGCTTCACTGGTAAACTCTATGAGAGTCGTTTTCGTACCAACGTCATTCCAATCTTTTAACCCTTTCCAGCCCAGTGATGCCTTATGGCATCATCATATTTAACTTTTTCCCAAGGCCAAACTATTTGTCCAAAGATTATGAACAAGTGTGCAGGGCTTTCTGAAGTTCGTTGTTCTTAAGTTGGCTACCGTGAATTCGCTAAAACAGAGGGCACCAGGCTACAATGCCGTGACAAAAGTATTGTTGCATGTTGTCTACGGTACAGTGCACCCAGCTGGACTTTCAAAATATTATATCAAGGTAAAGGAAGCAAACTAATATAAAAGTTGCGCTAATAAATTATTGTTGAAAATGTAAATTAACTAGTAAACACTTCGAAAATAATGCTAGTTACGGTAATTTTCTGCTTGGAAGTCACAAACATGTTTGATTCCATTTGGCATAATTGGCTACCGCGAATTCGCTAAAACAGAGGGCACCAGGCTACAATGCCGTGACAAAAGTATTGTTGCATGTTGTCTACGGTACAGTGCACCCAGCTGGACTTTCAAAATATTATATCAAGGTAAAGGAAGCAAACTAATATAAAAGTTGCGCTAATAAATTATTGTTGAAAATGTAAATTAACTAGTAAACACTTCGAAAATAATGCTAGTTACGGTAATTTTCTGCTTGGAAGTCACAAACATGTTTGATTCCATTTGGCATAATTGGCTACCGCGAATTCGCTAAAACAGAGGGCACCAGGCTACAATGCCTTGACAAAAGTATTGTTGCATGGTGTCTACAGTACAGTGCACCCAGCTGGACTTTCAAAATATTATATCAAGGTATAGGAAGCAAACTAATATAAAAGTTGCGCTAATAAATTATTGTTGAAAATGTAAATTAACTAGTAAACACTTCGAAAATAATGTTAGTTACGGTAATTTTCTGCTTGGAAGTCACAAACATGTGTGATTCCATTTGTCATAATTGGGCATTTGTTATGTTACCAAATGTAGTACATGCAATAACTTCGACTAAAGTTCACCATAATGTGTAACTCTAATATTTTCAAGTTTCTTTTGAAGCTTTATTATACTAACTAATATTAATATTTTAAAAGTTTTAATGATATAATTTACCAGTGTTTTTGCTGCTTTAGTACAAAATTCCTGGTTTGTTTACCAGATGATTCGCAATTCATAAATCATTATCAGAAGAAGAAATATTGCTGCTTCTCGAAGGTGATTTATCTGATTTGCACCTTGATACGTCTGATGTGGAGGAAGAGATTGAAAATGCTCGGCAGCAGGACCCTACTACACTGTATATACAGTTTCTTCAAGGAATGGACCTTGATATGGTTGAAATTCTGGACCCTCAAGCCAATGATGAAGATGATGTTCCCTTAGCTTCAAGATTACTTGCTGAGCCAAACCTTGAACCAAGTCATTCAGCTCAGAAAATTCAGTGTGATACACACCGGGCTCTTCGGTGGAGAATGAAGGACATTGAAGAAGTGGACACATCATGTAATGCAGTTTTTCTGACCCTCCAGGAGATGAACTGACAACTTTGCAGTATTTCAGAACAATGTGTACTGATGACATTATCCAGAACCTAGTCGAGCAATCTAATCTATACTGCACACAGAAAACAGGTGCATCTTTAAATACAAATGTTCGTGAAATAGAAAAGTATATAGGGATAAACATCCTAGCAGGTGTTGTGAAAATGCCTAGTTACAGAATGTACTGGGCAGAGGCTACAATATTTTCTCCAATAGCCTAGAAATAGGTTTCATAAGCTAAGAAATTATTTACATGTGAATGACAACACTAAAATGAAACAAAGAGAGGACCCTGATTATGACAAGCTGTTCAAGGTGAGACCATTTGTTGACAAAATCAAACAAGGTTTTTCAATTATTGACCCTGAGGAATATCATTCAGTGGATGAATTAATCATTCCTTTCAAAGGTCATTCATCCCTGAAACAGTATGTAAAAAGCAAACCACACAAGTGGGGTATAAAAGTTTTTGCCTGTGCTGGTTCTAGTGGAATTGTGTACGATTTTGAAATATACCGAGGGAAAGGAACTCTACATAATGATACTGGTCTTGGTATAAGTGGTGATATTGTGATAAGGCTTGTGGAAGGACTGCCAAAATGTAAAAATTTTAAAGTGTTTACAGACAATTGGTTCACCTCTTACAATCTTATTTCTGCCCTGAAAAACTATGTCATTTTGGCTGTTGGAACTGTTAGACCCACAAGACTTCAAGGCTGCAATCTAAAAGCAGACAGTGAGCTGAAAAAGCAGGGACGAGGATCATACGATTATCGAACTGAAACAGAAAGGAACATCACAGCGCTGAAGTGGTATGATAACAAGTCTGTCGTTCTTGCATCATCATACAAAGGAGTAAGTCCAGTAGGACCAGTGAAACGTTGGTCAGTGGGAGAACGAAAATATATTGATGTTCCAAGGCCAGACATTGTTAGAGAATATAACCGTTCGATGGGAGGAGTTGATCTGCACGACATGCTGGTTGCTTTGTATAGGAATAATATTGGTGTGAAAAGATTTTATCTAAGGATCGTATTCCACCTCCTTGAGGTGTGTTGTGAATGCGTGGCTCCTATACCGCCGACATCGCAGACAAAGAGGAATTAGCAAACACATGACTCTGTTGATTTTTCGGTCTGATGTAGCTCATGGACTGCTAAAAGCAGGAGACTTTGGTAAGAAGACGAAAACGGCCATCAGATGACAGTCCATCGCCTACATTTGTGAAGAAACGAGCCCCATTGGTTCGCAGCCAAGTTGATGATGTAAGGTATGACAACATTGGACACAGGCCACAGCATGTAGAAAACAGAGATATAAATTGTGCATTACAGCATATTCTCGAACGAAATGTATCAAATGTAATGAACCTCTTTGCTTTACCAAAGACAGGAATAGTTTCTTAAATTTTCATGTAAAGTAACGATCATGCTGTAAAAAAACATAAAATTGTCCTGAAATGCAAGTTTCATTATTGTATGTACTAATTTTTCTTTAATAAACTGCATCAAATTGTGTAATTAAAATATTCATTCAAGTTCCATTACCAAGCACTGTGACATCCGAACCACCTGACTGAAGGAAACAAATCCCGCCCAATGATGCCATATTCCCAAATTTCCCTCCAAAAACAAAAAAAATAACAAAATTTCTTATAAATATATATTATTCCAATCATTATGTAGGGAAATACGCGAAAAAATATTTTTTCCCACAAGTAAATAAAAGTTGGGCTGGAAAGGGTTAACAGCTTGGATGTGTGTATAGAATCTTTTTTATGCAAAATAGCGCTCCCCCATACTTTACACAGCCAGTGAAGTGGCTGCCGCCGAGGAATTTCGGAAATGTTAGAATTATCAGCCGTCATTTCCCTATAGTCTTGTCCTCCAGATCATGCGATCTTAATCCGCGCGACTTTCGGCTTTGGGCTTATCTGAAAGATATTGTTATCAGTGCTCCAATTACGAACGTAGCTGCATGGAAGGCATGCATTACGCAACGCATTCTACACGTGAGCTTCGAGACACTCCAATCAGCCGGCCGGTGTGGCCGAGCGGTTCTAGTCGCTTCAGTCTGGAACTGCGCGACCGCTACGGTCGCAGGCTCGAATCCAGTCTCGGGCATGGATGTGTGTGATGTCCTTAGGTTAGTTAGGTTTAAGTAGTTCTAAATTCCATAGGACTAATGACCTCAGAAGTTAAGTACCATAGTGCTCAGAGCCATTTGAACCATTTGAACACTTCATTCTGTTGCGGAACATGCCGTTTTTCGATTTTAGCTTGTGGGAGAAAACGAGAGACAGCATATTGAATATGTCTTGTACTAGTCTCACGATAGTTAGAATCCGATGTCATTTGTTTTTTAATGCGGTTTTTGGACCCAGGAAATTTAAAAACCGATGTCATTTAGCTTTTTATGCGGTTTTTGTCCCAGGGCAGTTAAATAACGATTTTTCCCATCCGATGTGATACGACCTTGCCGTGGTGGATGGGCTTACCTAGCTAACGGAGTCACCACTGTTTACTGCCGAACTTGTGCAGTCATGCACACTGAACAGTGCAGATGGCGTAATGTGCAACTCAAACTATAGGTGTCGTATTGTGATTCATCCGTGCTTTGTAGCCGAGTCCACTTACGTTAAGATGCTTGTAACGTCATCTATTGGTAAAATTTTCCATGACGTTTCCCCTGCGGCAATAAATTTCTTTTCAAATCTGACGTCATTCTGAGCAGTGAGTCTCTTTCTAGAGCGTTCTGAAACTGGATTTTTCATCATCACGGATGCCCTCTATATGCGATGGTACTCATTATATTGACTGTTGTGTCCACCATGTATCTCTGAAATTCTATCGATCATTCGAAATTAAGATAACAACTATGGTCATAAAAATAAGTGGGTGAATTCCTAAGGGACCAAACTGCTGAGGTCATAGGTCCCTAGACTTACACGCTACTTAAACTAAGTTATGCTAAGAACAACACTCACATACATGCCCGAAGGATTCCAACTTCCGGCTGGAGGGGCCACGCAATTCGTGACATGGGACCTCAAACCGCGCGGCCACTCCGAGCGGCACAACTATAGTCATACTTGAAAGCAAAAAAGACGACGTATTTCTCACGAAACACTACTGAGGGAAAATACATTAAACGTGGACTGTGATTACATTATGTCCCCATCATCGTATACCTGACGTATCGACCATACAAAGTTTTCTTGCTATGAAGTGCACCATTCTGGTGTAATTTAAGTTGTCAACGTCAGTAACATGTCTGTTCTGTTAAAAATCACAAACCACAACGTTCGTCGGCTGATGACAATAACCTTACAGCTTTCCCGCTCAGTTTGTTCGTCATACACCCTAGTTCGAGCGCCTGACTACCTTGCACAGTTGTTTGAGATGCAGTTCATCTCTCTAGATGCATATTTTGTAGCGCTGTGGTACGCACACGTACATCATCTTCTGGTGGGATCTGATTTTTTTTTTGTCTTTTTCCCAGCCAATATAAGAACGAGTACTTTTTTGGAACATGCCGTACAATTGTATGGGTGGCTATGCAGGACTCTATTCATCGATTTGCGGTTTTTCTGTTAGGTGTTGTGCTCCAGATCGGTACGACTATTCATATGCCACAATACGCTTTACTGGAGATGGCTTCGATTTTAAAGTACGGGGAACTATGCTAGCAGCGGCAGTGTGTTATTATCGTTTCATTTCGTGCGAGAAATAGGGAGCTCTGATAAGAAATCAGTAGCGTTTTAATACAGTTTACGTTAACGCCTGCAGCTCTTGCTTATCGCTCAGCTCCCGGCGATTGGAGGGGGAGGGAGCCAATTATGCCACGTTTTCTACAGCCAAATTGCCGACAGCGTCCACCGATGACAGCGTGATGGCTGGCGTCGGGAGGGGGGAGGAGGGGGAGAGACAATGGTGCGCCGACGGCTACAGCATTACAACATAGCACAGTCAGGGCTAAGCACGTAGGGGGAGCGGCAGCGAATTACGAAGAGAGATTCTTTTTCTGTTTTTTTCTGCGGCTGACGTATAATCCAGGGATAACGTAGCATTTGTGTATTTGGGGCATTGCTTGTATTATTTAGAACTCTGTTCTTCTAGTTCTTTTTCCGTATTTAGCCTACGGAATGAGTTTATCTCTCTACAACGAGATTAGTAACAAAACTCCGTGCTTACAGAATATCAGATCAGTTATGTGACTGGATTCGTGATTTTCTGTCAGAGAGGTCATAGTTTGTAGTAACTGACGGAAAGTCATCGAGTAAAACAGAAGTTATTTCTGGCGTTCCCCACGGTAGTGTTATAGGCCATTTGCTGTTCCTTAGCTACATAAATGATTTAGGAGACGATATGAGCAACCGTCTTAGGTTGTTTGCAAACTATGCTGTTTAGTAAAGACATCAAACACAAATTGCAAAACGATTTAAAAAAGATATCTGTATGGTGCAAAAATTGGCAATGGACCCTAAATAATGAAGAAAGTGAGGTCATCCACACGAGTGCTAAAAGGAATCCGTTAAACTTCGGTTGGACGATAAATCAGTCAAATCTAAAGGCCGTAGATTGAACTAAATAGTTAGGAATTACAATTACGAACAACTTAAATTGGAAAGAACACACAGAAAACGTCGTGGGGAAGGCAAACCAAACAAAGACGGAGTTTTATTGCCAGAACTCTTAGAAGATACAACAGATCTACTACAGAGGCTGCTGTTGCGCGGTCTGGGATCCTTACCAGATAGGATTAACGGAGTACATCGATAAAGTTCAAAGATGAGGAACACGTTTTTTACTCTCGCGAAATAGAGGAGAGAGTGTCACTGACATGACACAAGATTTGGGGTGGACATCATTAAAATAAAGGCGTTTATCGTTGCGGCGGAATCTGCTCACGAAATTTCAATCACCAACTTTCTCTTCCGAATGTAATATATTTTGTTGACGCCGACGTACGTTGGGACAAACGATCATCGTAATGCATGAATAGTAAGGGAAGTCAGAGGTCGCATGGAAGGATGTGGGCGTTCGGTTTTTTCGTGCACTGTTGGAGATTGGAATAATAAAGAATTATTTGTAAAGATGGTTCGATGAATCTTCTGAAAGGCACTTAAGTGCGATTTGCGGGTATCCATCTAAATGTAGATGTAGATTGCCATCGGGGTCGTCTCTGGATTGCGGTACACATTTTTTTAATAAAATGCACTTCTTATACTATACTCTGACAGGGAGACGTAGTAGCGTATCTATGGCTACGGCGGGGCACGCGGCCCTGCTGCTGTGAAGTGGCCCTGGTGAAAGAGGGGTTGGGGGGTGGGGGGGGGGCTGCGAGGATGCGGTCTTGCAGTGGATTGCTTACAGTGTGTGTGGAGCTCTGCTTCTTCTTGTTTAACGGTGTATTTTTTGTTAGAATAATGATAATGGTAAATGAATCCCACCATGACGTCGACGCAACGCGAGATGCGGAAAACTGTATAAATATGTAAAAAAATAATAGTCGAACATATCGACCTGTTGCTGGTGCGTCGAAAGACGTAATGAGTTATAGACACTACCTGACTCTGCTGTCCTGCTTCGGAGAGGCATTCCTCTGAACAATTATTACCACTGATAATTAGTGAGCCGGCCGGAGTGGCCGTGCGTTTCTAGGCGCTACAGTCTGGAACCGCGTGACTGCTACGGTCGCAGGTTCGAATCCTGCCTCGGGCATGGACGTGTGTGATGTCCTTAGGTTAGTTAGGTTTAAGTAGTTCTAAGTTCTAGGGGACTGATGACCATAGCAGTTAAGTCCCATAGTGCTCAGAGCCATTTGAACCATTTTTGATAATTAGTGATTCGTGGCTACTGCTGCCGCAGTATTGTCGAACAGTCTAACACACAACTGCGGCGGTAGTGCATGTAGAATGTTTGCTATGCATAAAAAAGTAAAATTTGTGAGAGTACGTACTCATCTCCCCGGTACCTCGAATGACGCAATAGATGTCAAGTTACGTAATTTGTTGTAGCAACATCCTGATCTTCTCCCGCCCCATGCTGTTTTGCTCCAGAGTATCCTTTTAGTCAAAGTGTAACAGCTACTCGTATTACTAATAGTATTTTGTGGCTGTTGCTACAGTGTTGTCGAACGGTCTACAACCTCACACGAAACTGACACATAGCTGCAGTAGCGAAAAGCAAATAATAATAATAATAATAATAATAATAATAATAATAATAATAAATAGTAATGCGGCAATCACATTGCATTATTAATCCCAAACACTTATAATTTTTTTCGGTCTGTACCACTGACGGTGTTGATTTTGCTCCTCACGACAGGTATGAAAATACTAATTAACTTTCTTTTTATAACTACCTGCCCACAACACTGGCACATCACGAAAGGCAGGGAGATATTAACTAATTTTTTCCATACCTCTGCATACTTGTGCAGGTCTTCTGGAAATATACTGGCTCGGCTATACTGCCACTGCTCCATGCTCACAGTGTTGTGCTGGAAGAAATATTGTGACACAGTGTCCTTTCTCGCTAGAGTACGTAGCAGTCACTGACACTAGTAATTCACGGCTACCGCTGCCACATTATTGTCTAACAGACGATCTGCAGTGGAGAGAACCAAATAATACTAATAATAATAATAATAATAATAATAATAATAATAATAATGCTCCACTGGCATTACTCCAGAATACATTTTTTTTCTCGAGCTACGTCACTGTCTGTATTGACGTTTCCGCTCATTAGAGAAGTATTAACTAATTTTTGCGACTACCTGCCCACACTACAATCACATCACGACCGACATACGGTAATATCTTGCACTACATGCCCACGTCACTGCGTGATGGCGCGAAAATAAACTACAAGCAATGCAGCTCATTACTGACTCGGCTGTATTGCCGGTGCTCCATGGTCTAATGTAGTGACGTTGCTGCTGCTGGAAGCAGCGCTGATGAAATAAACAATTTTAATGTCAACAATATCAATGAGAAACAATTACATACAATTATAATAGCAACAGTAACAGTAACATATATGACAAATACTCACTGGCTGCTTGCCGTTGTCTGCTGCTGCTCCAAGTGTCTTCTTTGCAATATTGCGAATTTATGTGGCTGTTGCTGCTGACAGACAACTAACGCTGCTGCTGCTCAGGCGTTTGGCAGTATGAATTGCTTCTCCACGCAGAATCGTCCGGCTCATGAGCCCATAGTCCAAACGGCATCGATACACGAACGCTATTTGACTCCACCAAAAAACTAGGCCTCGGGGGGGGGGGGGGGGGGGGAATAGAGAGCGACAGAGAGAATCCAGGGAGAGACAGAGCACAATTACGTAAGAGACTAATCTGAGCTCAATTAAATGGTATCAGCGGGTCAGGGCTAGATAAAACCTCCTGTTACACACACTATCATACAACTTCTGCAATCTCTACGGGTACTTGTCCCTTTCAATCTTCTTCTCTAATTTCATCTCGTTGTTCACCTATTAAATTTCCTTCAATCTATTCATTCTCTTCCATTGCGAAGCTAAACGTGGTTCTCTCCTTATCTGTTTCGTTTCTTCACTATTCTGCGTGTTCTCTTCTTTACAGTTCATCACTGGCAAGATCTCCTCTTTTACGTTTAGGCATTCTGTTAAATGTTGATATTACTTAAGACACTAAAATTCCACGTCATACACTCTTCACTACCTTAGGCAACTCACAATCCCTCAAATTTATCACACTTTCTTTTACTTTCAATTTTTCGTGATATTGCTCTTACCGACTTCCTTAAGTGCACTGGCGCACGCGTCACACCATCCGTCCAAAAGTTACGACACTTATTTTATTCCTGGCATATAAGCGTCGTCAGCGCTATAATTATAGTGATAGTTTGACCTAAGAACCGTAAACAAGAGTTGTGCATTCAACCAGACCGTCGTAAGCAGGCAGTGTTAAGTTGTGGATGTGCAACCGTAATATGTCGACGTTGTTGTGTTACAGATCGCACTGGAGCAACATCTCTAACTCAAGCGTTCAAGACATTCTCCAGGATGTTTTGAAGAAGAGAAAAGTCTTTGCGAAGTTTGACTTCGAGACAAAAGCGATGTCGCGTGGGAACCTCCCGCGAGTTGACTGAAATACAAAATACAGAGAATTATTTTTTGGAAAAACGGATTTATTATCCGTATTTATTGCATTAATTTTTTAAATGACTTGTTACCAATTAAGTTGAATCGCCATCAAATCTGAATGTATAGGTTACAAGAGTAAGATATTTGTCATGTGACGTAGAATGTGAATTTACTGATAGTTGGACAGTTTACTCTTGTAACCGGTACATATAGCTATTAGGATGGTTCGTGTTGTTCTGAACCGGTCTTTTAAAAAAATTAATGCAATCAAAACGGATGAAAAGTCTGTTTTAAAAGAAGTTGTGGGTTTGTTTTCTAAGGACATTATGTAATTTTTTGCAAAATTCTGGAAAAATCATCAGGGATGACGAGGCTTGGTGTTATCAATTCGAAACGAACTCACATGAAGCTACATCACAAATATAGAAGGCCCAAAAAAGGCTTTTGTGGTGTCACCGCCAGACACCACACTTGCTAGGTGGTAGCTTAAATCGGCCGCGGTCCATTAGTACATGTCGGACCCGCGTGTCGCCACTGTCAGGATCGCAGACCGAGCGCCACCACACGGCAGGTCTCGAGAGACTGACTAGCACTCGCCCCAGTTGTACCGACGACATTGCTAGCGACTACACGTACGAAGCCTTTCGCTCATTTGCCGAGCAGATAGAATAGCCTTCAGCTAAGTTAATGGCTACGACCTAGCAAGGCGCCATTAGTTACTGCATGTATCTCAAGATAGTCTCACTTGTATCATCAAGAATGCTGTATACCAAAGGACAATATAAAAGTTAAGTGTTCTAGTAGCTACGTTCTTTTCTTTATCACATTCATTACGAATCCTGTTTCAGACCTCACTCCATCCTTCGTGAGGTAGCGCGTGCATCTTGGCCGCCTCCTTCAATTAGTGTACGTAGTGTTGGCAAGTCTGCCGACACTACAGCTTTTTCATAAGAGAGTTTTACACGTCTGTATGGACGCTGTGTCCGTTGAAGCAGATGTGGCGGTTGGAGTTGGGGGTAATGGGATGGTGGAGACTAAGTGGAACACCTGAAGAATTAAAACCACCATCTTAACGTTTCTCTAGCCTTTTTTTATTTACTACGGCGTCGAAAACATGTTAGACTGACGGGCACATACACTTATACCCTTCTGAACTGGGACGTATCTCCACCATAATATTTTAAAACACTGCGGAAGATTCTATAACGTGCCCAAACTTTTCCGAGTCTTCAACAACATTCTAAAACATTCTGGAACAATATGAATCATTCTTCAACATTTCGAACTTCCTGGGAGGAACATTCTGACTAGTCTCTGACATTTCAGCATTCGGTTTCCAGCTGTTCACTGACATTCCATGTGAACTTTATTGGTGTAGTCTTATCTTTGTATAGAAATATCTTCGATACCAATTCGCGCAGCGCGAAACCGAAACTTCCGTGTTTGATGTGGTGTGGTAAGACACTATATCATGTAATCCCCTTGGTGTTGTGGGGATGCGTTGCTGAGTTATAGCGCCACACACGAGGAAACCACTCTTAGTTATTATATACACTAATCTGTGGTAGAATTGAGATGTGCAGCAGAAATGTATCCTAGTAACGTCATTCGTAAACGAAATAATCATAGTTCCAATGCATTTCATGTAGTACTTGTATACTGAAGGAAAAAATCGCAACACAAAAAATTAAGTAACGTAGAATAATGATATTTCAGGAATACATACGTGTAAGTAACATATTTAAGTGATAAACACTGTAAGAACACATAGTAATGTAAGCCCGAGTTAGGCCATTAAAAATGTATAATGCTGGTTCGTTAATAACGGTGTGACAGCTAGAATGTTGAATGCAAGCATGCATGCATTTTGTTGTGGAGACGTCGGATGTCAGTTTGTGGGATGCAGTTCCATGCCAGTTGCACTTGGTCGTTCAGTACAGGGACGGTTAATACTTTTTGTGGATGACGCTGGAGTCGTCGTCCGATGATGTCTCATATGCGCTCAACTCGAGACAGATCTGGTGATCGATCATCCAAAGAAACATGTCGACACTCTGATACAGCAGCGGTATATGGACGAGCGTTTTCCCGTTGGAAAATTCCCCCTGGAATGTTGTTCATGAATGGCAGCACAACAGGTCGAATCACCAGACTGACGAACAAATTTCCGATTAGGATGCGTTGGATAAAAACGAGAGAACTCCTGTTGTCATGCGAAATCGCACCCCAGACCTTAACTCCTGGTGTAGATCCAGTGTGTGTAGCATGCAGACAAGTTGGTTGCAGACCCTCAACTAGCTTTCTCCTAATCAACACACGCATGCCACTGGCAACAAAGCAGGCCCAGCTTTCACCAGAAAACACAACAGACCTTCACCCTGCCTTCCAAAGAGCTCTCGCTTGACACCACTGAAGCAGCACATAATGATGGTTTGTGGTGAGTTGAATGCATGCTACAGGGCGTCTGGCTCGGAACTGTCCTTGAAGTAACCGATTTGTAACAGATCGTTACGTCACCGTGGTGCCAACTGCTACTCAGACTACTGCTACAGACGCAGTACGATGCGCCACAGCCGTCTGCTGAACACATTGGTCTTCCCTCTCGTTAGTGCCACGTTCCCGTCCGGTGCCCGCTGCCAACAGTCATATACAGTGGCTACGCTCCTGCAAAGTCTTTCTGCAGTATCGTGGAAGGAACACACAGCTTCTCGTAGTCCTATTTCACTACCTCGTTCAAACCCAGTGAGGTGTGTATAATGGCCTATTTGTCGCTTAAAGGCATTTTTGACTAACATCGACTCACTTCGTCCAGTCTCACCTCATGACCTTTATGGCGTGTGTTTAAAACAAATCTGATTTGCATCCTCATAATGGTGTTACTAGCGCCACTCTTATGCGATTGGCATGAAATATGAATAAACATAATCTTACAAATGTAGAAACACACGTACTAACTTTCGTTTACGTCTCACAAATCCTTCTTGGTATTCTGATTGTTTTTCGGTCAATGTATTGTTCATTTTCAATATATCGTGATACTGGTATGAATTTTGTATTCATAATCAAATGGTTCAAATGGCTCTGAGCACTATGGGACTTAACATCTGTGGTCATCAGTCCCCTAGAACTTAGAACTACTTAAACCTAATTAACCTAAGGACATCACACACATCCATGGCCGAGGCAGGATTCGAACCTGCGTCCGTAGCAGTTATTCCTAATCTTAGAAACAGTTACTATGGCACATTGAATTGTTCAGATGCCTAGTTGTGAATTTTAATTGACTGGAAAAACGTTGTGAGACTTGTATTAAAATAAACACAAAAGATAATTTTGTACATAAATCAATGTGATGTAACATTTATTCATTAAAATGCCTGTGTAGTAACGGGGCGCCAATGCACAAGAAGGGAATACCTTACAGGGGGTCCGTCAGCTAGGATTGGCTGGGTTATGAGATGAATAATTTGTAATGTGTACATTTTGTAGAACTGCAGAACTCATCAAGTAATGGCGGACGCATTGAGATGTGTACGGACAAAAATAATGACGACATAAATAATCTAGTGTCACGTCGTTATTTTACACACTGTAGTTGCTAAAAGAGTAAAAATTAACTCATCTGCGAAACAACTATTATTCTGACAAGTTATGAGACCGCTGAGTACATAATTGAATGGGGCCTCAAAGTAAAACAATTATAAAGCTGATATTGTAATTATGAATGGTTCAAAAGGCTCTGAGCACTATGGGACTCAACTGCTGAGGTCATCTGTCCCCTAGAACTTAGAACTAGTTAAACCTAACTAACCTAAAGACATCACAAACATCCATGCCCGAGGCAGGATTCGAACCTGCGACCGTAGCGGTCTTGCGGTTCCAGACTGCAGCGCCTTTAACCGCACGGCCACTTCGGCCGGCTGTAATTATGAACATGTATGAAATTATTTGGGGCAGTTATACAGTAGACCATTTGTCATGTCATGCAATTCGCTGGAATTCGTTTGGCGTAAATGAGATTAGTTTCAGACTGAAGTGAATTAAATATCGATTAGCCCAAAGACTGACACCGCACAAGGACATTTTAGTTTCCAGTGTTTGCGCAGATACGACCGCAGCAGATTTGTGTAATTGAGTGCGTACGATACGATAGTTACGAAGAATCTCTAAGCGGCACTAGCCGACCAGATGCTAGGTACGTTTATTACTTTCAGTACGGTATTTCCTGCCGAGTAAAGCCACTGACAGAGTGTAGTTTTACTGGCGAATTGTGAAACAGAGAACCATTGACAGCCGGTATTGGAGTACAAATGCCATGTACGTTCAGAAAATTTACAGCTGAAACGTGTCCGCGACGTAACCAGAGAGAAATTGTGACTGTTCGCCGTAAAAATCCGGGACACGTTCTGAGGCCGGAAATAACAGCCTTTCTCGTGCTGAATGGGTTTCCCCGGCACTAGAAATATGGTTACTCGATATATGGCTATGACAGTTCACTTTCTCAACGTGTGTTAATAACGATGCAACAGTACAAAGGAAGAGTGGTGTTTAATTTCATATGAGATCGAGAGAAAAACAGATTCTAATTCTTCATGTGATTCAATTTAAGTTTTTATCTTCACACGACGTTATTTCGAGTTATGAGACTGTTTGAAATGTAGGAACACTAAATGAATACACAGGAAGGGATGAGACTTAAACAGGAACGAAAGAAAAACATTTTATCGCAGATAGTCGCACTACCTTTTCCTTCACTGACCGCATCAAGTGCAACATGTCACGAGACTTCCTTTTTAGTAACGGCATAATAAAAAAAACGAGCGATTTAATATCCCTTCAAGGGCAAGTTTCATTCAACGGTACCCTTTTTGCTACAGCAATGGAGAAAACTACTCCAAAATTTCCAGAATGACTGAGATACTTGAAAAAGCCAGCAAAGAAAAAAAATATCCACCTAGTGTGCAAGATAGATGAGGCAGGCGAAATATCCTGACAACGAGACGAATGAAATAATTCCAATCCCAAAGAAGAGAGATGCTGAAAGTTGTATTACATAACGACCTGTTTAATGAGTCGTGCTTGGAAAATACTTTCACGAATTAGTTACACAACGCAGTTAGAATAGCCTAATGGCATAAAAAGGAACAGTTCTTGAAATTCTAATGAGACTGGGCTGTAGTCTGTCGCCAATGTCATTCACTCTGTCCGTTGACAAAACTGTAAAGGAAACCAACAGAAATTGGGAAATGGAATTAAAATTAAGGCAGAAACACATAAAAAACTTTGAGGTTTACAAGTGACATTGGAGGGAATTGATCATCTCATGAACAGAGGTGACGAATCATCTAGAACACCGTCAACACTTTATTTGATCCTCAAATATATCACCAAGATATAATGTTTTTAACAACCATTACTGCTGAAACGCAAAGCAATCTTAAAGTGGACTGCTGTATATGTGCTAATATTCGTGGGAAATATGTTGCAGAAAGATATCTGTTTTAACGCCATGTCGTCTCCAAAGGAGTTGGAGGAAATGAAAGTATCCAGCCAAGGATGAGTGGGTGGTGACAGCTAGTCTACAGCTCTTAGGAAGCGATGGAGCAAGAAATGAAATGATCGTGTGGCGTAGTCGGCCGGGACGCCCAACTGGGGAAGTTCGTCCGTCAGCTGGCACGTCTTAGTGCAAGTGACGTTGCATTGGGCAACTTGTGTTGTGTGTCGGTGATGATGATGAAAGGATGATTAGGACAACGCAATACCCGGTCCACAAGCCAAGAAAATCTCCATCCCGGCCGAGTGTCAAACCAGACCCCGCTGCATGGCAGGCAAGCACGTTACCCCTGAGCTAAGCAGGCGGACAACAATGCAGAAATGGACGTCAATGCCGCAACATGAAACCTCTGAAATGGTAATTGTGACATGCAGTTCTTTCTTTGCAATGTATCCTTTCGGTCTGATGTAACTGATTCTGTACCAGGTCAATCTTTTTATTGATGTATAATACTGAATTTGATTCAGTTTTTATAGCTGAAGTCAGCTAGGGAAAAACAGAGCGCAGTAAATGTGATATTTGTTTTCTGAATGTATCAGCCTTCTTTACAGCTTTCATACTCTTTTGACTGATAGTGCTGTGTTACTGAAGTGATGATATTTGCGCCGCGCGGGATTATCCGAGCGGTCTTAGGCGCTGTAGTCACGGACTGTGCGGCTGGTCCCGGCGGAGGTTCGAGTCCTCCCTCGGGCATGGATGTATGTGTTTGACCTTAGGATAATTTAGGTTAAGTAGTGTGTAAGCTTAGGGACTGATGACCTTAGCAGTTAAGTCCCATAAGATTTCACGCACATTTGAACATTTTTTTTAATGACATTTGCAGTGAATGTTGTTTTGAAGTCGATAGTCTGAAAATTTTAGTTCAAGTATAAAGATATCTACGGCATATATTGTGAAAATGGTAGTAAAAATGTAATTACGATGAGAAATATCAGTTTGTTCGGAATTTTGCCACTATCAGCATCTTTGCACGAATGAACACATGCAAATTCATTGGCTATCAGTGGTCGTATTATTTAGTAGAGCCCAACCGATTTGCAGGGGTTAGCTTTAGAAGCAGTTGTCGGCCAAGTGTGTGTGTGTGTGTGTGTGTGTGTGTGTGTGTGTGTGTGTGTGTGTGTGTGTGGTGTGTAATGACTGAGTGAGGAGCCTGAATAGCGTATGTCTCGCACAAAGAAAGAATTTGCCATTTGATACGATGTAATTGTAGATTAACGATAAATATGATAAGTGTAGAAAGAATTTTATGGAGAGGCAACTAACTTGTGAAAAGATAATTGCACTGAGTATTTAACTGTGAGCCCTAGTTACTAATCATTGTAGTGTAGAGCTTTCCTTCTGTCCAACAATGTGTGGTATCTACGGAAACTCATAAATCATGTGTTCAGTATTCTAAACATCTTTCTTCCCACACTCTTACTTGAAAAATATTTTGTCAGGAAAGCAGAGATGAAATGATAATGAAAAAGTCTTCATCCCGTTTAGTAATATTTATATGTTGATATTGGTGGAGAATTGTTAGTTTGCTGTTCAGTAATTAAATTAATTTTCTCCGTCCACTTTTAGTTAAAGTATTTCTTTAAAAAGAGAACGTATCAACCTGATGTAAGTTACAGATTGCGTGCAAAAGTAATTTTTATGACGTGTGCGAACGCTAAGGAGAAGTCATAATTTACGTTAGTTCGAGTGTCTTTTCCGTTTCATTAAAAAGAGTCAATATCATTGCTAAATATTTTTCCATTCATTTATAAATATTTGATCATGATTTACAAACATTTCATGATGTCTACTTCCACTATTAAGTGAAAAATATCTGATAAAATCTCTACTGTCACGCCTTGCACTGTTGGGTGGCAGTGAATCACAATCTGCGCTGTCGCCCTTTGCTCTTTTGCATGGGCAATGAATCACAATTTCAAAAACGAAACAAAAGGTTAATTTACTCATGCAGCCTGATGATAAACAAGATAGAAATATAAACTGCTGTGCAATGATTTCTTTCCACTCATTATTTAGCTCATCATTCTGCAGTCCAGATTGAGCAGAACCGAATTATCTGTTGTTCAGTAAGAAACAATTTATGATATAACTTACTTTTTGAGAGGATTTTAGGAACAGCTTCGATTATTCGAGGTTCAGATAAATACAACAGATGTGTTTTCCTCACAATGCACATTAGTATTAGGACAAAGTATGTTGTACCAACTCTGCATTGTTGCCAAATTTATTCAAGAGGGCAGATCCAAAATAGCAGTCGTAGATGTGGCAACGATGCAGTAACATGGTGGGAAGTTCAAATTTTGCGGAAAATATGTCAATTTGGCTACCTCCTCTAACATAACGCCCTCCCCTCCCCTATCCAATCTGGGAATTGGCAGGAGAAGGACTCGGTCTGTCCTGGGCTGCTGGACAGAATGGACGCATGCATTGTTTAATTAAACAATTTGAGTTGTCATAGGCAGTAGCTCCATCCAGTGAGCTCTCCATGAGAATCGGAGTCCAACTGGCCTAGTTCACAGTACCACCAAATTGTGGCGCTGTCATTCCCCTCCCTCTGCCCACCCATGACACAATCCAGGATGAAAGTATGGAGAAAAATGGCGGAAAAATGTGTCTAGCTGCTGGAATGGATGGTCGTAATTTTCTACTGTGCTCGAACGACGAGACGTCTGTGCTGGTGAAGGAGGAGTATATTAGCATCTGAGAACTGTGTCATTAGCATTGATGTTTGGTGAAGACGAATATGGGCTAAGTTAAGCTTTGCAGCTCATACCGATAAATGTGTGTGCTGTAAATGTAGATCATTCGATAAAAGTCCAGTCAAGTCAGTTTCCGAACTGCAAGAGCAAGACATTAACCCACTCCTGGGCGCGGTCTCTTCCAGTGGGCCCAGGGACATGGGCAGGCAATTTGCCTCTCTACCTGCTCTGGCTTACGGTACAATCACGTGGTAGCACTTCCTATCATGTTGCTAACCCCATACAGATAGCCTTGAGAAACTGTGCTTGTGAATTTTTAATTGCTATACACTACTTGTAAAATTTGTATGTAAAAACAGGTTGCACGTGGAGTAGATAATTCATGAATGAGTACAGGTAGTTCATCTAAGTCACTAACAGTTTTACTGCACCACAATTGATGTGAACTGTTGTGTCATTTTGCTCAGCGGCAGTTACCCTCTACAGTCCTTCGATTATCTATTGCATGCTCCCTATGTTTTTAGTTTTAAATCTTACAATTATGGTAATGGAAATGGAAATGCCGTGTGGCTAGGGCCTCCCGTCGGGTAGACCGTTCAAAATGGTTCAAATGGCTCTGAGCACTATGGGACTTAACTGCTGTGGTCATCAGTCCCCTAGAACTTAGAACTACTTAAACCTAACTAACCTAAGGACATGACACACATCCATGCCCGAGGCAGGATTCGAACCTGCGACCGGAGCGGTCACGCGGTTCCAGACTGAAGCGCCTAGACCGCACGGCCACACCCGGCCGGCGGTAGACCGTTCGGTTGGAGCAAATATTTCGAGTTGACGCCACTTCGGCGACTTGCGTGTCGATGGGGATGAAATGATAATGATAAGGACAACACAACACCCAGTCCCTGAAAGCAGAAAATCTCCGACCCAGCCGGGAATCGAACCCGGGTCATTAGGTATGACATTTCATAGCGCTGACCGCTCAGCTACCAGGGGCGGACGCATTTATGGTCGTACCTGTTAAAACTTCACAAGCACAAATTTTCAGGTCCTCCTGTATGGGGTTAGGAATTTTCGTGAGGCTAGAAGAAATTATTTTATACTTTTTGTGCAAAGTTAAAGACATGTTATATTACAAATTTCTTTACTTAAATAATTCTGCTTTATATTCTGTGTGAAAAATTTTCATCGATTTCAAAATTTTTTATGAGATTACAGCTCGGACATGTGATAGATTTCAGGTTTATTTCAGGTTCTCTCCAGTCAACCAATATACCGACTCGTCCCAGATATATCTCGTGAAAAAGACAGCGGAGGTAAGATTTAGAGAGACTGGAGATCACACGAAGGCAATCATTGTTACTCGAAACATTCATGATTAAAACAGGAAAAGAGGGAAATAGCAATAGGACACAAAGTACCCTCCACCACACACCACACAAAAAAGTCAGTTAATACGGCATCATTATCCAGTTCTGAGCTGAGTTTGAAATAAATTACAAAATTTGTACTGAACAGATAGACAAGAAAATGACTTCCCGAAAACTTGTTAGAATAGTAGATGAGGACGTCAAACAGTAATGACTTCCAGTCTTGTTGCAGTCTTTGAGAAGATTCGAGTCGGTGACGAAGCAGTTAAAATCCTGGTGGTTACTATTGAAGCGGTGGGTTAAAATATTGACTATTTAGCAGTCAATAGGAATTCTTTTCACAAGTTCCGATACAAATTTGGCGGAAAACTAATACAGTATTAATTTAAGGATAAGAAACTGCAGACTGCCAATTAAAAAGAAAAATACACTGTTTATTACAGAATGAAACCATAGCATACAAGGAAAATGGTTTCCTTTGCCGTCCATTCGGATGGCAAAATACTACCAGCATTGACAGGTAAAGATATAATGGTAGGGCGTCTTGGAGTGCCTGTATTGTGATATGCAAGTGGACAAGTGCAACTATACAAATGTAAAAGACGCTCACAGAGTGGAGTCTTCCGTTCTATGTTAAGGCATTAGTTTTTGGAAGAACAGTATCGATTACGGGAAGCTTCAGTAGTGCGACTATTTTGATTCAAAATTTAAAAAAAAGAACCTTTATGTTTACCCCACATATATAAACTCAGTCTCAGCAGTGATTTTGATGAAAAGATAGTGAGTAGAAGCACAGGCATGATTATAATAATCTTTAAAAATTTCTAAAATGCTTTTATGAAATATCTGTTAAGAAATTCACTACGGAAAAATCAAGTAACACTTCTATATTTCTCGAGAATTCGATTTTGTTCAAGATACTTTGAGAGAACAGCGTCCTAGAGACGATTAAAGAGAACTTTTCAGAGTTCGTTGCGATCTTTCGTGGCGAAGGATCCATCACTTGGAGTGTCTTCGCATGCTCCAGTGGCTATATTTAAAGAAAGGTGAACTGCGAAACGTTTATGCCGTTATAAGATTTACCTTTCGTGAATAATATGAATTATCTGCACAAGAGAAAGCATATATCTGGATACATTTGGTCTTTTCAGAAATAAATCTTTACTGGTTATCCTAGAATATTATATGATTTTCTTTCTTTGTCATATCTTATTGACCATATATTTAAAACCACTCGTATATGGAAAAAACGTTGAAAAGCTCCACTTTTCTGTGTGGTCACTGTGGTTTCGTAACAAAATTTGAACTGCCGTTTTCGGTACCTACAGTGTTATTTCTTTCAGCAGGTTTTACCAATGTTCTCGGTTTTTGCTAGCACTTGTGTTCCTTCTTACCGTATGTTTGTTGATGAAAAATTGTGTGTGTTTTAATGTATACAGTCACCCATCCATTCACCCTCTCACCCAACCGCCCACACACACACACACACACACACACACACACACACACACACACACACACACACACAAACTTACATCAACACAGATACGAGAAGAAGACAAAAATGTGAAATCAAAAGTCAAGATGTTGGCATCACTGGCACAAACAAGTGACAATGCAGACACCGAAAATGGCAGTTGAGATGTTGCAAAACCACAATGACCACACGGAAAAGCGGAGGCCTTAACTCGTTTGCCGTATGAGAGACAGTTGCATGATTTTTAAGTAAGGAATTAGGCGCTCTGCTGCAAGTATATTTCCATTTTATTACAAAACACTTTCATGAATTGATTTTAAATCTATAGCCAGTATGTGAAAACAAAAAAATATGCTATATTCCAGGATAACTACTGAAGACACCATGTTAAAAAGGACAAAAAAGTGTGCGCGTATGAATAAAATAAATAATTAACTCGCAACTTGCAGAAGGCGTTTTTCTTGTAGACTAGTGCAATTTATATATACCTACTGTAAAAAATGGCCACCGCAAGAAAGTTGTTAATGCAACAGTTTTAATAATTAAGTTGAAATCATCTACTTCACCGCAATACTTCTTAATGCAAAAATTAAATGAAATATTTATGTGTATTTTCTTTTCTCTTCAATAAGAGAGGATGGCGGCATAGCTATCTCTTTTCCCCACACAGTCTTTCCAGAGACAAATTAGAATTCAAATTCCTCAGATACTTTCGCTTTACCGTCACGAGTCGCTTAATTCTGTTCCGAGTTAATTGGGTCAGGTTAAGAGGAAGTCCGGAAGGGGACTTTGTATCCGGGCTAATCAGATAGCGAGCACGCCACTGGTAGCGGTTCGGCACTCGGCGAAGTTTGACTGCGAGCGTTTAGCACCGCACTGCGGAGTTGCTCTCGCGCACTGAAAGACCTGACAACGAGCTTTGAAGACATGCCTTGGAACCAAACGAACGAAGTACCTAAACGTTCGAGTTTATCCTCTTAGGTGTGTTGAGTAGGGATACGCACGAGTGCTTATGTTTTAGTACTTATATAATATTAGAAGCAAACGTGACATACTTCACACAGAGCGAATTATCATGTACAACAGAAAATTGAATTGATGCAGCGTCTTGGTATCGTACGGAAGACCTACTACACATTATTGTCATGTTAATTAAAGCTATATTCATATATTTCTAACTTTCGTTCCTTACATTACATTTCTGTTGCTGTCCTAACTATTTGCATGTCCCAATGCGCCTAAATATGGTATGCGAGGATGTTCGAGATTGTAGATGCATGAAGAGACGGAAATTAGCTTTCAAATATTCGTTCCAACGCCTGGAATTTATATTTCCACTCTTCCCATAGATAATTATAGGTGAACATCAAATCATAGTGCATTTCTTTCTCCATCCCATCCTTGCATATCCCATTTTATGTCTCATCCCTGAAGAAATCAATGTATATTTTAAAATTCCTACTAGCCTGCCGCACCCACATCTCAGTACCCATAATAACTTATTTTGTGTGCCTTCAACTCAAATTTTTGTTGGTCATATTCCTTTCCATTGCCTGAATCCGCTACAATCGTGGTCTCCCTCTGCACCTGTTTGTCTATGTTCAAATATATTTTTGGATATTCTTTCTTTTCCCATTTTTATTAAGTGTGCAAACCCTAAAATTTGTCTACGTTCTATTTCACCCTTATCGAATCTTTCTTGTGTGTTATTTCTCGTAGAATATCATTTGTTCTGTATTCCATATGGGACACCATTGATGCTCATCCTTAAAAGTCCAATCATCTTGCGTCGTTTTGGAGCATAAAGTCTTTGAATGGGTGAAAATGGACTCTAAGTAGCCGAACGCAACTATTTCCTGTCAATAATCGATTCAGTTGGACCAGAGGACACAGTTCATTTTACATAAACAAAGCGCACACCATTATGGAGCCACCACCAGCTTGACAATGCATTGTTGGTAACTTGGGTCCATAGCTTCGTGGAGTCTGAGCCACACTCGGACCCTACCATCAGCTCCTACCAACTGAAATCGTTTCAAATGGTTCAAATTGCTCTGAGTACTTTGCGACTTAACTTCTGATGTCATCAGTCGCCTAGAATTTAGAACTAATTAAACCTAACTAACCTAAGGACATCACATACATCCATGCCCGAGGCAGGATTCGAACCTGCGACAGTGGCGGTCGCTCGGTTCCAGACTGCAGCGCCTAGAACCGCACGGCCACTCCGGCCGGCAACTGAAATCGGGACCCATCTAACCAGACCACGGTTTTCCAGTCGAAGCGATATGGTCACGAGGCCAGAAGAGGCGCTGCCAGATTGCCAATCTTGAACGTCAGTTAACTTTACGAAATATGTGCGGGACGAAATTTTGTATGAGAAATTTTTGTATTGCTAGTATGTGCGGAATAACGCTGCGACACCGGGGTACGCGAATTTTTCTTCGCCCTGTGCAGTATATGTGAATACATCAAAGTGAGTAACTATAGCTAGTTTGTACGAAATGACAGAGTGCGGACTGTATCTCTGCAGATCAGGAACTGTTTACAGCTAGCGCATATTTTGTGTGGAAGCGGACATTATACACAGGAACATAAAATATGTTGGAAACTATTTAGCGCTAGTATACTTTTTCCGCGGATAGGTGGGTACGAGTAAACGCTTCATATATCGGGAAACAATAATGGTAGCTCTGGAGAGGAATTGGCGATGCTGGAGTGGAGGAGGATAGAGGAGGTATAATATTATGTGAAAAGTAATAGATTTCGTTCTTATTCAAAATAATGTAATTTGCGTGATATCAGCGTTAGGATGAAGACTATGTGATACATGTTCAAATGATACTGCACTAAAATGTGAAATTGTTTTCGTAAACAAACATTCACCCATAGTCATACCAAAGAACTGAAATCGAGCAGAGGAAACGCTTTCACGCAGTCGTGAGCACAGGCGCCATGAAATGAATGTTAGCCTGCAGAATAACAGCCAAACAAACAATGGAAACTTTTCTCCTTGTCTGCGCAGAGGTTGCGTGACAGCTTCCAACACGGAAACTTTGCAATGCAAATAAGCGGCTTATTTTTAGGAACGCTTGCTCTGTTTACACTCCACTTTTTCCTAGTGCAGTAAAATAATATTGACGTATAAAAAAATTGTGATCATTATTTTTCCTCGTAGAATGCAGCAACGAGTATGGTCTTCTTAAGACTGGAAACAAGCAACAGATAATAATCGAAAGTTTTGAGAACTCTGTCAGTTTAAGCATACTCATTCGAATGCAGACGGCGCCTTTATCCCTCCGATATACGAAACTAGCGTTATCCCTCCGATATAGGTAACTATACTCATATGTTCTGGGTGGGCACCAAACCCTCGTTAAATTCGAACAAAGGCATTATTTTCACCAGCCGGGTGGAAGAAATGCCCTGCACTGAATACGCAATTAGAGGTACATGTTACATCTGAAGAAAACTATCGTTTGCCGTATCGGTGCCAGAAAGCTCCTTATAATCGAAGATTATAGTTACTGCCTGGGATGTCCGTCCCTGTTAGCTGAGTGGTCAGCGCGACGGAATGTCGTACCTACTGGCGTGGGTTCGATTCCCGGCTGGGTCGGAGATTTTCTTCGCTCAGGGACTGGGTGTTGTGCTTTCCTCATCATTTCATCCCCATCGGCATGCAATTCGCCGAAGTGGCGTCAGCTCGAAAGAATTGCACCAGGCGAACGGTCTATCCGACGGGAGGCCCTAGCCATACGGCATTTCATTTTACTGGATGGGATATTCATAAATTTACCTTCGACTGGTTATTAAAAATACATAGCGTGTATAGCGTCAGAGTGCTTGCTTGGATGGGAAAGGAGACATTGAATAACACGGTGCGTTGCCAGCGATTAAGCAATAAGCGAATGAAATGGATGGTGTTACCGTATCTCTCACCAGCCGAGAGGTACTTTCTGTCAATCAGTTCTCGCAAGCAGAAGGAGCCAGTCCCACCGAGATTCACTGTAGAATCTGTCGCATGTATGGAGATGGGGTTGCGTGTGGCGGTGTTGTCAGGGTGTAGAGCAGGAAATTCAAGGCTGGGTGAACGGATGAGTGTGATGAAAGTGGGCGAGGGAGACATCCAGATGTGACTGGTGAACGTGAGCAACATGACGAAATTGTACGTGTGAGATTTATGCTCACAATTTCCACCCTTCCTGAACCCAGATTTGAAGAACAATTCTCCTTAGCATTGTCGCAAAGAGGATACGTTATCATAAATGTTGTGCCCAGGGGATACCAAAACGCCTACATGGTTCTCAAAAAAAGCAAAAGAGTAATTTCAGCCTTGACATTCCCACAGCAGTCCCTCGAAGTGGGGGAGAAATTTCTGAACAGGTTCATGACTGAATAAGAGACGTGTGTGTAGTACGCGGGCTCTGGAACTAGGGACCAGTCCAAACAGTGGATGTACACTCACCCTTCCAATAAGCCCAAAAAATTCTAGCACGCGGTGTAGAACTGCAAAATGATGGTTGCACATTTTTGGATCGCGAAGGAAAGATTAGGAAAATCGTGAAATTATTTTAAAGTTTGTTGGAAGTCGCTAAGTGCTCGTAACGGATGAATATAGTCACGGTAATTTTCACACTATGAGTTATCCTACCTGACCACATGTACAAAGTTTCTATCTCCGATACTTGTCTTACTGTGTCAAACCTTTAACATAAGATTGTATCTCTTAATGGGTAATACAATGTAAATTCGGGTTGCTAACTATACGAAGCACTGAGAATCAAGTTTTGTTGCCTCTGGAAACCGACAGATAGGCAGCCTACCATTGGGAGGAAGGGGGGGGGGGGGGGGTGCACCATGAACACGACGAACTCTGTTTGGTAGCGTAGACGGCTGAAACAATCACCCGGCAGGTTGCCTATCGAACAGTTTCTATGGGAGTCACTTGGAGCGACTAAATACTCGGGACAGTGTCAGCAGTTTAAAGGCTGACGTCAGAAATACGCATGGTGTGACAAGAAGATGATGATTGTTCGAGACTTAACATTGCCTCCCAAGGAACTCGAGAGTCCTAGATATCCAGATGACAATAGTTGCTAGAATATCGATTAGTCACAACAAAGGTGACACTGACCGGTGCGTTTACCATTGGACAGCATGTTACTGAGATCGAAAAACATACGATTTCAACAAGATGGTTCCCAGCCACAAACCTAATGACATTCAGAAAGAAATTACGAAGCGCCACGAAGGATTTGTGTAAATTGGTCACAAATTGTTATTCATACAGGTATGGACGGAAAACGCAAAATCGCAAACTTTGGCCACCGATGGGTCAATGTGTGACGCTGCTGTGCAGTTTCACCGTGCAGCTGGGAAGGATAGTACACAGGGACGTAAAGTGTTTATGAATTTCACTCCGAGTACTCAGTTGGACAGGAACTGTGCCTGCAATATACGCAGATGCCAGAATTTGAGAGAGGATTTGTAGCTAGGTCCAAAGAGGTCAGTTGGAGTAATCAGCGAATCGTTCGAAATTTGAACAGAAGCGACGCCACTACTCGACGATGTTAGAAGGAATGCGTGAAATATGGTCGAAAAGAGTGTCAAGAAGGAAGCAGTCGATCTAGGGAGGCAACAGGATGTGAGGACCGAGCAAGCGTTAGAAAGGCTCTCAGAGCCCCGTATTTATCATTATCATCGATCCGACGTGCAGCTGGTGCTTCAGTGACCGTCAATAAGTGGCTCACAGAAAGGCGGTTGAACTCATGGTGCCCAAGTGATTACTGCCATTGGTATCTGTACACCAAAAGGCCGCAGTGGTGTCGGGCATATCCGGCCTGGAACCTCACTGACTGGATTGTAATTGTCTTCATTGATGAATTCTGCTTCGAAACGAGCCCCAAAAATTAGCGAATATCTGCCTGGAGACACTAAAGACTGCGGTGGGATACCAACCTGACCGTCGTCCACCATACGGCCAGACAAGCAGGAACGATCGTCTGGGGCGCCACTTTATTTCATAGCGTGGTCCCTCTGGTTGTCATTCGCGGCACCCGCTCAGCACAGCGGTACGTAGACGATATTCTACGTCCTGTTTCGTTCCCCTTAATGACAAGTCATTTGAACAAGGTAATGCACTCCGTCACACATCGAGGATTTCTATTGCTTGTCTTCGTACTTACGAAATCCTACCTTCGGCAACAAAGTCGACAGATCTCTCCCCAGTTGAGAGGTGTTGGAGCATTGTGGGCAGGGCCCTCCTACCGGCTTGGAATTTTGACATTCTAACGCGCCAGTTGGACGTAATTTAGCACGATATTCGTAAGTAGGACATCCAACAACTCTATCAGTCAACGCCAAGCCGAAGAACTGCTTGCGTTATGGCCAGAGGTGGATCAAGTCGTTATTGGGTTGCTCAATTTGTGTAGCACATTTTCTGAAACTGTAATCATTTGTTTGTCTCTATATGTACATCAGATCAATCGATCTCCATCCCATTTGGGTAATTCCTTAGCCGTGCATCTATTGTTTTTTTTTTGTTATTATTATTACTCACGTATGGACCCAATGTGCCCAAATTTGGTTCATCCTTTCAGAATGAAGTCTTTCTATTTCATCAGACGTCGGTGTTCCAGTCGGTTTTCTAATTTCCCTCTGATCAACTTTCCAAGCAAATATCTTTTGCCTAAATGTTTTTCTATCTGTAACGTCTGCCTGACTTATACTGCTTACTTTAAGATCCTCCTGCTTAAGTGAAGCGATCCAATCAATTGGCTCAGTTTTGGCCTTACTTCGATTTTCGTAGAATTCTATTATTTGTTTTGTCAACCTAATGGGTGACATTTTTTTTTTCATCTGCCCATAAAATTTAAGTCTTCGTTCTCTCATGTCACCATATATCTCTGTCTATTCTTCTATTTCCTTATTATTAATCAGCTTATAAGTTTCTCCATCAGTAATTTAGGGGCCTAAAATTTTCCTAATAATCTTTCGTTCTTTCTTTTGAATTTTTTCAATATCCCTCTTTCTATTTAAAACTTAAGTTTCTGCTGCACAAAGACATTCAAGTTTGATTGCAGTCGTGTAATACCTAAGTTTACTGAATTTAGAAAGTGATTTTTACTATAAATATTTCGTGTTAATCTGCATGCAGTTGCGATTTTTTGACAGCGATCTTCGTTGTCGGCTTTTTTCAGGCCGTTTTTTATACGATTTCCCCCAAGTATTTAAAATGAGAAACTCTTTTTATTCTTCCATATTTTGTGTTCATAAACTTTGGTGCTTGTTTGTTGCATGTCACATAATCCGTTTTTCTTCGTTTGTCCATTTATGCGCAGGAATTTCACCCCTTTTCTAATATATTCTTACATTTTTTTTCTTTACCTAATTGAGCGTTAAAATCATGCATTAAAATTTTAACATGGTTTGAGAGAACTTTGGAGATGACGCTTTCTAGCGTTCCCAAGGTTTATTAACTTATTCAGGTTTTTTACGGTTATCGTAATTGACTGGCATATGGGCATTTATTAAAGTGAATGCCTTATTTATGCATTTAAGAGAAATTGTCATTAGTTCATTATTAATAGGTTTTGTCTCCGTTATTTAGTTTAAACTATTTTTGGAGACTGAAAAAGCAACTACGAGATGTGGTGTACTATTAAGTTTCTTTTATTAGTTTTAATTTTAGAAAGACGATAATTATCGAATTCCTTGGTGTTATTGTCCGTCATTTGTGTTTCTTGAAGTCCCAAAATTTGAATTTTCTGGTCTTTTAACGTATCTGCAAATTTATGAAATTTACCTGGTTGCAAAAGTGTATGTATGTGGAGTGTTGCATAAAACGTATTTGTTTTGGTTTTAATTTGGCCAGAGGACTCCGTCTTCCTCTGCTGAATCACACTGTATTTTAACTTGGCCGCCCCAGAATCCGAAAGACCAGTTGCGCCAATAATATTGGCGGTGTATTGACCACCTTTGGGGTTGAGTAGACTCACTGCGTGAAATCAGAGTGTTAAGACTGGAATATAAATTTCAGCCGCGCCTCTGATGAATAGACACTGACCACTTTGTCGCTTGCTACAAGACAGAAGCAAAGTGGATTTGGTTTTATTTTGTCTTGGACCGGGACTGCTTATTCTGCATTCGCAGCTGTCCACCATATCCAGTGGAATGTTCACTATCCACCATATTTGACTCTTCCAATGCCCTAGGCAAGGTCAGCTTCTTAGACTTTTAGTTACAAAGTCTTGAAGTATGGATTTCATGAGTTATGTCATACTGGGAGGCCAAGGTCTCACGTTTCTCTAAAACACTTGCAAAGTTCCTACTTTCTTTTGTAACCAAAACTTTATCAATTATGGCAAAGGTAATGTTGATCAGAACACAGGGAGGAGTTTTTATCCAAATAACAATAGATTTATTCATTCTAAACACACAAGACAAAAAAAAATGACTAAAGAAACGTCACACAAACATTTTCATTTGACAAACGCTTTCACTAATATGAGGTCTATGGTGGACAAAGTGATCAGCTGGGGATCGACACACGACACTAACCAGAACACTAATCACTGTATCGGACTTCATACACATGATTCCGGGGTATGGGACAAAAACTATGCCACCATCAAGCATCTATATCTACTATTCCAAAAAAGAAAACTATGTTTGAAAAGAACAGGGAGCTGAGAAACACATATTGGAGCCCTACGCTGTAGCAGCGAATACTTTACCCTTCTGATGGTCAGGGCGGCACACCACGATGCGTTCGGCGACTGAAGTCACGGACGGCAGCAATCTGTTATTAATGGCGCACGCCCGAAAAATGCAAGTATGCAGTCTCGCGTAGTTCGGCTAATTCAGAACGCAGGTCTTTAGCTATGAGCCTCTGAAACCCCGATGGATTCCAGTGTGTAGGTGGACCCGTTTGCTGGTCTGCCAAACCCCGCGACTATGCGTGATGGAATCTGTCAAATGCTTAGACGGCCAACTGAAGACAGGTAAGTACACTCACGCATCACTCGTTGTGTGCATGATGCTGGAAGCAGTACCTGGCACAGGCTCTAAGTGGCAGACTACAAAGGACAAAAGTCTCACCGTTTAGGTAGAGACCTGCAGTTACCTACTAGGGAGGCACCAGTACAAGAGTGACCACTTCTCTTTCCCTCCTCTTTTCTCGCCAGCTCGGTAACAAGGCACATTTACATCTTAGACTATGTCCATTTTAGCACTAGCCAATCATGAACTGGAGCACCGCATTCGAAGATGGGAGACTGCCCCTTGCTCTGCATACACAAATTTGACCAGTCAGAGACATGAATGTTAATTGGAAGAAAAGGAAACAAATTCAGCTATGCGGCCTCTTTCCCACGCGTTTACACCGTGTCTTTTGCTAACAGCATGACCAGGATGGAACCACAGCCCTCCATAAGAAGATCGTTATTTCCCCTGTTGCATCCATTTCGAAGTTTCCAAAGAACGACCATAAACTCGGTAAAAGCCTTGTGCCTTCATAAATGTGTTTTGTAACAGACTCTGGACGCCTGGGCGCCAGTGACCTGTCCCACGGAAATCAATCTTCAATGCCTTGCCCATTGCAGCTGCGTCTCCTCGGCACAAGCAAGTTCCTCCAGTCCCCAGAAATTCATAAAAAAACTACACTTCACGAATAATTTTCCTGTCAAGAGCTCCTATCGTAATATTTTAACCTTACGGATGGTAAAGAGAGGAATTTTGGCAGGCATGGGTGTCTTTCAGTTGTCAAAGTGTGTCTGCACACGTTTCTTTCCCATGGTTCTTACTGTACGTGGATGTTACTGATCAACATTTTTGACTCACCCTCCACGCACTGATGATTAGTTGTGCGTCGCTCGTTTCACCCGTAATATACATCAGCGTCATAGGGGTACTGACATCTACGACCGTTATGAACCACAAAACATGCGTTTGTGGATCACAGGGTAAATGTAACAAACGCCGAAGGACCCACAGCACATATACTTTTCAGTTAAAACATTATCACTATTTGCTTAATAGCATCTCGGGCCAATTTTGGACGCAATAAACAACGATTAAGCGTAGAATCGTGTGGACAATCCTTTCGTAGATTTTCTGAAGTATGCAGCACCACATATATGCCTACATGTGACACAATGCACGTAATGTAAGGGACAGATTTCTTGGGGCCGGAGCTTCTGCCCTATTGTGCCCCAGATAATTTAATTGGGTTGAGGTCAGGTGAGTTTGGTACCCAATATATCAACGTAAGTTCATTACAATGTTCTTGAAACCACTATAGCATTATTATGGAATTGTGATATGGACTGTTATCCTGCTCAAAGTTCCCATTTCTGCCGGGAAACCATAAAGCAATCAAGCATGGTGGGATTCTGGTGGTCTTCACAGCTGTCACAGTGTCTGATCTTACTACCACAGTCCCATGGAAGCCAAGAATAATATCTCTCATAGCATAACAATGCTGCCACCAGTTTGTGTCCATAGAACCGAGAATGTTTCGAGTAGCCGTTCGCGTCTCTGGGCACGATCATGTACCTGATATAACAAGAAATTTTATACACCCGGTCCGCCGCTCATTTCTATCGATCCACGTTCCAATCATGTATGATACTATGCCCTCTTAAACAGTAATAGACGATGTCGTTAGGTCAACGTGGAATTGCGTAGGGCTGCGGAGCCCCATATACAACCATGTTCTCTGAAGAGTGTGCTCCGAATCATTTGCGCCTCCACCAGCAATGTGCTTCTTCATCAGGTCTGTCACTTATCGCCATATATCATGGTTAACGGAGAGGGCAAACCTTCGACTGCCACAGCCGGCGATGACATCCAACACTTCGTCGCCGAATTGTTGCTTTACTGGCTGTCAACAATTTTCCATATAAGGCCACGACAGTAGCTCGCGATCAGCCAACTAGCTTCGTCGATTCCGTGATGCTGATTCCCAGTTGTAGGGTGGCAGCAATCTTCGCTTTGTCAAAATCGTGTACACTGATGAGACTAAACATTGCGATTACTGCCCACCGCGAGGTCGTATGCCACAAAGTGGCGCTGAAGATACGTGACGCGGTAAAATACGTATACGAGCTGAGCAGGAACGAATGGGGAATCATCCTAGCGACGACAAGTGGCGCAAATGCGGAAATCCGCCTACTTAGACGACTTCGACAAATGCGAGATTGTTGTGGCCCAGTACCCGGGAGGAGCATCTCGGAAACGGCTAAGCTGGCCCACCGTTCACTTGCTACTGTTGGGAGAATTTATGGAAAGTGGTTGAAGAATGCTGAAACCACGAGACAAGAATCTGGACGTCCATGCATCATCACAAAGCATAAGGATTCGAGGTTTACCCGCTCTCTAAAGCAGGATAGACGGCGACCCGTGACAGACTTAACGACAGAGTAGAGTGCTGGTGCAGGCACAAATGTTTTGGAGCACATGTTCTGTGCACAGTGTTGAACATCATGTTCGGCAGCAGGGGTCCCCTGTCTGTTTCCATGTTGACCCAACAACGACGTTATATATGATTACAGTGGGCACTGTATCATAGAGATTGGACAGCGGATCAATGGAATCGAGTCACCTAGTCTGATGAACCCCGTTTATTGTTAAACTACACGCCATCATCCAATCGAATGGCTGCTCGAATCATGCTGCGTGCCACGGAGGCTGGCCTTGCGAGCAGTATTATGTTACGAAGGACGTTCACCCGGGTTTCCATGGGACCTGCGGCAATAATCAAAGGCACCATGACAGCTGTGGACTGTATGAACCTGATTAGAGACCACCTGTAACCCCCTATCTTCCCCAACAGCGATGGCATCTTCCAGCAGGTTAATGTGCGTGTTACAAGGCTGGAGTCGTGCTGCAATGGTTTTAGGACCATGATAGTGAACTCACGTTGATGACTTGGTCATCAGATTCAGCTTATCTGAATCTGATGAAACCTGTCTGGGACGGTATTGCGTGCCAGCTCCGCCCCCAGAAACCAACCGCGTGTAAATTACGGGAAATGTGTGACCTGTGCGTATGGTGCCACAAACCTCTGGAAACCCATCAAGTACATGTCAAATTCATGGCGCGTAGAATCACTGCTGAATTGCGTTCCAGAGGTGGACCAACACGCTTTTCAGTAGGTGTCCATAAGGCTTTCGCTTATCAGTATGTGTAAATGGATTTCAGTGTTTGTCGCCCTATCGTGACGCACTGCGTGACTCCACAAGCACGCCGTAGTTGCATTCGCCAACGGCTGCACACGCCCAGCAAACGTACGGTGAATACTCAGCAGATAAAAGCCTAGTAAATAAATGCACTGTTCATATACGAGATGTCTTTCCCGTACGACCATTTTACGAGTGTACCGTGAATGTCAGGAATCCGGCAAGGCACCAAATCTCCGAAATCACTGTGGCCGGAAAAGGATCCTGCAAGAACGGGATCAATTACGGCTGAAGAGAACTGTTCAACGTGACAGAAGTGCAATCCTTCCGCAAATTGATGCAGATTTCAGTACTGGGCCATCAAGTGTCAGGGTGCGACCATACAACGAAACATCATCGATCTGGGATTTCGTAGCCGAAGGCCCGCTAGTGCACCTTTGATGACAGCACGACATAAAGCTTTACGCCTCCAGTGAGCCAGTCAACACCGACATTGGACTGTTGATGACTGGAAGCATGTTGCCTGGTCGGACGAGTCTCGTTTCGAATTGTATGGAGCTGATGACGTGTACGGGTATGGAGACAGCCTCATGAATCCATGGACCCTGCATGTCAGCAGGGGACTGTTCAAGCTGGTGGAGGCTCTGTAATGGTGTGTGCATTTGGAGTGATATGGACCTCTGATACGACTCTGACAGTTGACACGTACGTAGGCATCCTGTCTGATCACCTGCATCCACTCATGTCCACTGTGCGTTCCGACGGACTTGCACAATTGAAGCAGGACAATGCGACACCCCTTAAAGTCCAGAATTGCTACAGAGTGACTCCAGGAACATTTTTCTGAGTTTAAACACTTCCTTTGGCCACCAAACTCCCAAGACATGAACATTATTGAGCGTATCTGGGACACCTTGCAACGTGCTGTTCAGAAGATATCCCCACCCCCTCGTCCTCTTATAGATTTATGGACAGTCATGCAGGATTCATGGTGTCAGTTCCCTCCGGCACTACTTCAGACAGTATTGTAGTTCACGCACGTCGTGTTGCGGCACTTCCGCGTGCTCGCGGGGACCCTACACGATATTAGGCAGGTGTACCTGTTCCTTTGGCTCTTTGGTGTATGTATTCCCACAAAGGTGATACGGATAGAGGTTAAATTTTTTAAGTGCAGCCGTGTACATTTATTCAAGAATACATTCAAACTCTCCAAGAGCTATTAAAAATATATCACACTGTACCATCTGTGTTAATAAAATGTAGATGTGCAAACGATAAGGAGTGCACTGGTTGTGAAGAAACCGAGCTGTTTACTGCCTTGATTGTATACATTATGTACCCAATATTTTGCTGTAGTAGAGGTGTGAATTTTGTTTATAATTTCTGACTCATGTAAACACTGCT
This sequence comes from Schistocerca nitens, assembly GCF_023898315.1. Lineage (NCBI taxonomy): Eukaryota > Metazoa > Arthropoda > Insecta > Orthoptera > Acrididae > Schistocerca > Schistocerca nitens. The sequence goes on from NC_064622.1 coordinate 331,762,619, forward strand.
ATTACTCCCCCTGTCCTCTCCCCCCTCCCCGCCGCCCCTTCTTTAGCGTACAGTACAATACACTGTATACCACTGAAGTCGTGTATCTTAGTAACTGCATGGAGGTAGCACACTTTGTGAATCAATTTTTGTTGTGTAAAGATGTATGATGTACAGGCCTGACTGAAGGTAGAAATGCTACTGATCTACGGAGAAATACACTGACAGGAAATAGTTTAATCACTTGCATTTTTATGCTCAGTACTGTTAGAGAACGTTATGGTAAATATTTTTTACGTCTATCTTTTACTCTTCTGTACACATCTGTACTGAAATTTGCTGTAGGCGTGAGATATTCCGTTCAGGCAAAACTACTGTACAGCAGACGATTCCCTGACAAGCCACCGCATTCTAGGTGGATGTCACGTCGTCTAATTTCACGTCTACTCGAAACGAGAAGTTCAAACACAAGACCTAGAAATCGTCGTAGCACACGAAGAGACCAATGGTGGCTGTGATCGCTGCCGTAGCTGTGAATCCTCGAGTCAGCACACGACGAATTCAACATGATGTGTGTCTCGAAAATAAGTGCAAATCACGTTTTACTATGTAATAAATTTCATCCTTAATATGTTCATCCACACCAAGAATTTCAGGGAAATGATTTCAACAACATAATTCAAGTTTGTCAGTGGTCTCAGCAACAACTTTCGACGAGGTGTCATTCTTCAACTAAGGAATTTATAATATGAGAAATATGCTTTATTGGTCCGTCGGATATCCACGATGGCTCCGAGAGGTAGAGCAACAACGTCCATGGAACGTTAATGTTTGGAGCAAAATTATTGGAGATAATATTGCCAGACCTTTCTTTGTAAATGCCAACCAAAATAACAGACAATAAGCCCGATTTTTAAGACACATTCTTCTTGTCCTCCTCGACGCCATATTTCTGAATCAGAGGATGGTCTTGTGGTATCAGCACTATGGATGTCCCGCATGTACGCCCAATTCTGGACCGTAAATACCCTGGTAAATGGATTGGACGTGGTGGGCCAGTTAGTTGGCCTGCGTGATCTCCTGACCTTACACCGTTGGATTCTTTTCCTTGGGGAGCAGTCAAGGATGCTGACCACCAAAATGTTCCAACAACAGCAGAGGACATGCAGCAACACATTATTGATACTTGTACAGCCATCGTAGAGGTAGTAGTAGCAAGATGTAGGCCGTCCTTCACCTACATAGTCACCCTATGTATGGATGCCAATGGTCACAATTTTGAAAATGTAGTGGTAGTATCACAGTAAAAGTTGCTACAATGGGGCATGTTACTTCTGTATTGTCTCAAGTACTGTAGCACGGTACTGTAAGACAACAAATCCAATAACGGTACAATGCAGTACGGTTGCATTCAGTTTTTATTGGTAATCCCTATAATGTTCAAGCGCACCTTGATGAGGTTCTCTACATCCACATCTACATCCATACTCCACAAGCCACCTGACGGTGTGTGGCGGAGGGTACCTTGAGTACCTTTATCGGTTCTCCCTTCTATTCCAGTCTCGTATTGTTCGTGGAAAGAAGGATTGTCGGTATGCTTCTGTGTGGGCTCTAATCTCTCTGATTTTATCCTCATGGTCTCTTCGCGAGATATACGTAGGAGGGAGCAATATACTGCTTGACTCTTCGTTGAAGGTATGTTCTCGAAACTTCAACAAAAGCCCGTACCGAGCTACTGAGCGTCTCTCCTGTAGAGTCTTCCACTGGAGTTTATCTATCATCTCCGTAACGCTTTCGCGATTACTAAATGATCCTGTAACGAAGCCCGCTGCTCTCCCTTGGATCTTCTCTATCTCTTCTATCAACCCTATCTGGTACGGATCCCACACTGCTGAGCAGTAAGCAAGCAGTGGGTGAACAAGCGTACTGTAACCTACTTCCTTTGTCTTCGGATTGCATTTCCTTAGGATTCTTCCAATGAATCTCAGTCTGGCATCTGCTTTACCAACGATCAACTTTATATGATCATTCCATTTTAAATCACTCCTAATGCGTACTCCCAGATAATTTATGGAATTAACTGCCTCCAGTTGCTGACCTGTTATTTTGTAGCTAAATGATAAGGGATCTATCTTTCTATGTATTGGCAGCACATTAAACTTGTCTACCTTGAGATTCAATTGCCATTCCCTGCACCATGAGTCAATTCGCTGCAGATCCTCCTGCATTTCAGTACAATTTTCCATTGATACAACCTCTCGATATACCACAGCATCATCCGCAAAAAGCCTCAGTGAACTTCCGATGTCATCCACAAGGTCATTTACGTATATTGTGAATAGCAACGGTCCTACGACACTCCCCTGCGGCACGACTGAAATCACTATTACTTCGGAAGACTTCTCTCCATTGAGAATGACATGCTGCGTTCCGTTATCTAGGAACTCTTCAATCCAATCACATAATTGGTCTGATAGTCCATATGCTCTTACTTTGGTCATTAATCGACTGTGGAGAACTGTATCGAACGCCTTGCGGAAGTCAAGAAACACGGCATCTACCTGTGAACCCGTGTCTATAGCCCTCTGAGTCTCGTGGACGAATAGCGCGAGCTGGGTTTCACACGACCGTCTTTTTCGAAACCCATGCTGATTCCTACAGAGTAGATTTCTAGTCTCCAGAAAAGTCATTATACTCGAAAATAATGCGTGTTCCAAAATTCTACAACTGATCGACGTTATAGACATAGGTCTATAGTTCTGCACATCTGTTCGACGTCCCTTCTTGAAAACGGGGATGACCTGTGCCCTTTCCCAATCCTTTGGAACGCTAAGCTCTTCTAGAGACCTACGGTACACCGCTGCAAGAAGGGGGGCAAGTTCCTTAGCGTACTCTGTGTAAAATCGAACTGGTATCCCATCAGGTCCAGCGGCCTTTCCTCTTTTGAGCGATTTTAATTGTTTCTCTATCCTTGTTATCTGTGCGACAATCTAGAGAAGGAACTACAGTGCAGTCTTCCTCTGTGAAACAGCTTTGGAAAAAGACATTTAGTATTTCGGCCTTTCGTCTGTCATCCTGTTTCAGTACCATTTTGGTCACAGAGTGTCTGGACATTTTGTTTCGATCCACCTACCGCTTTAACGTAAGACCAAAATTTCTTAGGATTTTCTGCCAAGTCAGTACATAGAACTTTACTTTCGAATTCATTGAGCGCCTCTCGCGTAGCCCTCCTCACACTACATTTTTGTTTGTCTGCAAGGCTTTGGCTATGTTTATGTTTGCTGTGAAGTTCCCTTTGCTTCCGCAGCAGTTTTGTAACTCGCTTGTTGTACCACGGTGGCTCTTTTCCATCTCTTACGATCTTGCTTGGCACATACTCATCTAACGCATATTGTACGATGGTTTTGAACTTTGTCCACTGATCCTCAACACTATCTGTACTTGAGACAAAACTTTCGTGTTGAGCCGTCAGGTACTCTGTAATCTGCTTTTTGTCACTTTTGCTAAACAGAAAAATCTTCCTACCTTTTTAAATATTTCTATTTACGGCTGAAATCATCGATGCAGTAACCGCTTTATGATCACTGATTCCCTCTTCTGCATCAACTGTTTCAAATAGTCCGGGTCTGTTTGTCTCCAGAAGGTCTAATATGTTATCGACACGAGTCGGTTCTCTGTTTAACTGCTCAAGGTAGTTTTCAGATAAAGCACTTAAAAAAATTTCACTGGATTCTTTGTCCCTGCCACCCGTTATGAACGTTTGAGTCTCCATGTCTATATCCGGAACATTAAAATCTCCACCCAGAAATATAACATGGTGGGGAAATCTACTCGAAATATTTTCCAAATTATCCTTCAGGTGCTCAGCCACAACAGCTACTGAGCCAGGAAGCCTATAGAGACATCCAATTACTATGTCTGAGCCTGCTTTAACCGTGACCTTCACCCAAATTATTTCACATTTTGGATCCCCGTCAATTTCCTTCGATACTATTACACTTCTTATCGCTATAAACACGCCTCCCTCTTCACTGTCCAGCCTGTCTCTGCGGTATACATTCCAATTTGAGTTTAGGATTTCATTACTATTTAAGTCTGCTTTTAGACAACTTTCTGTCCCTAGTACTATGTGGGCATTGTGACCGTTTATTAATGAGAGCAGTTCTGGGACCTTTCTATAGACGCTCCTGCAGTTTACTATTAGCACATTAATATTGTTATTCCCTGTTGCATTTCGCCTACTCCTACCTTGCCGCGTCTCAGGAGGCGTCTTGTCGGGCCTAGGGAAGGAATTCTCTAACCTAAAAAACCCAGATGTTCACTCCACACGTACTCCGCTACCCTTGTAGCCGCTTCCGGCGTGTAGTGCCCGCCTGACCGATTCAGGGGAACCCTACATTTCTCCACCCGATAGCGGAGGTCGAGAAATTTGCACCCCAGATTTCCGCAGAATCGTCTGAGCCTCTGGTTTAAGCCTTCTACTCGGCTCCAAACCAGAGGACCGCGATCGATTCTGGGAACGATACTACAAATAGTTAGCTCTGATTCCACCCCGCGAGCGAGGCTTTCCGCCTTCACCAATTCCGCCAACCGCCTGTACGAACTGAGGATGACCTCTGAACCCAGACGGCAGGAGTCATTGGTGCCGACATGAGCAACAATTTGCAGTCGGGTGCACCCAGTGCTCTCTATCGCCGCCGGCAGGGCTTGCTCCACATCTCGGATGAAACCCCCCGGCAAGCAGACAGAGTGAACACTGGCTTTCTTCCCCGACCTTTCCCTAAGGGGCTCCATCACCCGCCTAACGTTGGAGCTCCCAATAACTAATAAACCCCTCTCCCCGTGTGCCTGCTCGGACCTTGCTGAAGGAGCAGCCACATGTCCACTCACAGGCAGAGCGGGCGATGCCACACGGCCAGCCTCCACATTGATCCTCCGCCTCGTGCGCCGCGAACGCCGCTGAACCCGCCACTCCCCTTGGGGAGAGGGTGGCCCAACCGCGCCCGGTACCCGCGAAGATGTCTCGACAGCAGGGACAGTGGGTGAAGCATGTAACGCCTGGGGTGTACCATGCGACGCACCAGAGTCCCCACTGCCGCTACACTCCGAGGCAGGAGCCTGAAGACGGCTGACCGCGGCCATCAACACGTTCAGCTGTTCGCGAACAGTGGCCAGCTCCTCCTGCGTCCGTACACAGCAGTCACACATCCTATCCATCCTAAGAAATAAATTTACTTTAGATAGTTAAATGATTTAGTTAATGAAATGCACTGAAATAATATTTAAATTAGAGGAGTTATGTATTATTTATCATTTCAATAGCTGCTAGTTTCGTGGATAAAATGGCACAGTGTGATACATTTATAAATTGCTCTTGAATAGGGTGATTGTATTCTTCAATATACTGTAAAATGCACACGGTTCCATTTAAGAAATGCAGCCTCCACTCCGTATCACCTACACGTCTGGAGATACATAAAAAGTATATCTTCAGCAAGAACTACCCACTTCTGTTACAAAAAAGCACTGGTTGAAAAAATTTTTCATTTGACACATCAGAAAAAAGTTATTTTGGGTGAGCAAGATAAGTGGGACACCCTGTGTGCGTGCGTGCGAGTGCGCGCGCGCTCGCACTTGTGTGTGTGTGTTTGGAGTACATACACGAAGTTTTGACAGCTGTGGCTGAGCGATGGGCTTGAATGGGATAATATGGGTATAGGCAGAGTACTTGCTGGTGTAGCCGTCGTATAACTGTAAAGCACCCCCGAAGTATTAGTTGCACCGCGCTACCGTCTATCTTCGATAGAAACCCTGTGACACCTGTCATCGATCTTCTAGTATGTAGCACACCGCGACGTCCATCACGAGAAACTACCATATCTGGTGCAACTTCAGACAGTTTGGACAAAAGCTGATTCGTTTAGTTTCATAGCTGTAGCGATTCTGAGTCATTGACAAGATGTACTGCATTGTCACATCATCACGCCCGAATAGTCGGATGAAATCAATGTTGCGAGGAAAGAGTGCTGGTAGGTACACAGCGTTTATATGTGCATCCTCAACATATTTATGTAGACGGGCGTTCAGTAAGAAATGTAACACATTTTTTCTTTGCCATTTGTGGTTGAAAAAATGCGGAATTTGTAGTGGAAAATCGTGGAAAGTTCCCTCTTCTGCCCCTATAGTTTCATGAAGTTCCGATGTGTGGCGGCGCTATACTTAGCATTCAAACTGTTTTCTGTAACGAAGGTGCATTCCTAGCAGAGAAATGTCATTGAGTTTCTTCTAGGAGCAAATCAGAGCATCGAAGATATTCATAAGCGCTTGCACAATGCCTACTGAGACCTGGCGGTGAACAAAAGCACGGGGAATCGTTGGGTGTGGCGTCCCATCATGGCAACAAAGTCGCACAAACATGTTAGATCTCCCGCGTGCTGGCCGGCCGCCCATAGCTGTGACTCCTGCAAATGTGGGAACGTACGGACACTCTCATTCGAAGTGATCGACGGATTAAAATGAAGCAACTTGCAGATCAGCTGGAGGTCTCTGTTGGTAGTGCTGACATACCTATCCACCATCTTTCACAGTGGAACTGTAGAAGGATGGACAACTCCCATTCCTGGATGTATTAGTCAAGATGCTGACGGCACATTTTGGCACAGTGTGTACCGCAAACCGACACAGTACCTGCAGGCTAAGAGCTGCCACCATCTGGCACAAAACAACAGAATGCTCAAAACTCTAGTCCACAGAGCACATACTCTGTCAGACCCTGACAGTTTGGCGATGGAAACAGAACACCTAATGTCGGTGTTCAGCAAGAATGGGTTATCATCTAGAGACATCCAGAAGGCACTTCGATCTTCCAGTCAACCAGAGGATCCAGAAGTCGAACCAGAAAAGGCGAAGAGGGTGGCATATTTGACATATGCTGGGCCAATCTCTGCTAAGATCAGCAGAATTCGCATGAAACATGACATCAAGAACGTATCTTCCCACCCATTAAGATTGGGGCAATGTTGGGGAAGGTAAGGATGACCAGAGGTTATGGAAGCATTTTCACCATACCATACGAGTGGGATATCATACATCAACTAGACCACCAGGACTGTGTGCATCAGGTGTAAAGAACACCAGAGGCACACCAGACTCGGACAGCTAACCAGATCATCCATAGCGGAACACTGTCTAGAGATTGGTCACTTGATGAACTACAAAGTCAAGAACATTGTCACACAGAGCCATATATATTCGGGCAGTGTCATAAAAGAGTCCATCGAGATCAAGATCACGGAGAACCTCATCAACCGTGACACTGGATACCAGTTCAGCACGGCCTGGGATACGGCTCTTGATCTTGTGAAAACTCAACGCAAAACACGTCGAGATTTCACATGAAACAGTAGTGGGGACCGAGCAAACAGCCATAAGACAGAGCACCATACCGTACAGATTTGTCCTGACACTCCTGAGATGACGACCACCATCCTAGAGGACGGCCAAATCGGGCGCGGACGTCGGTCGGAACACCAACGATCAGAAGGAACCATTGGAGCAGCTCAAGGCGGGCGCGGATTGCGAACGAAACACTCGACGCCATGCGGACCAGTTGCGAAGCGCCCAACAAGAAACAGAAACGGAGACCAAGGGAACAGCCAGGATACAGAGCACCAGACACTAAAGATGACGACCGCGACCCCAGGGAGCGGACGAACCGGGTGCGGACGGCAGTCGGAACACTAGCGGCCAGATGACCACGAGAGCCGCGTCCGGCGGGCACGGACCGCGGAGGGAATACCGATGCGGCGCGGACCGACTAGGGAGCGACCAGCACATTACAGGCATAAATACTGGACTTGATTCGCCCAAGGACGCCTCCAGTCACTCCAGAACAAGATTCTGCTTCGGGTGTTTTATGTGCACCCTCAAGTCCCGCACTGATATATTCACGAAATAGAAGAAGAACCAGAAGTGCCCCAGGGACACCAAGAGATCACCCGCCGTTTCCATACAAGGACTACGGCATCGACTAACCATCTCATTAGAGACTTAGGGGCCCCACCTGACCGCAGAGAGCGTTACCAACGACCCATCGCAGTACCCCCCCCCCAAAAAAAAGAATAGAAAAAAAAAACTGCACCATATAAGTAATTCATCCCGTGCCCACAAACATACATTTAACACTAAAAATAAAGATGACAAAAATTCACACCGCCCTCAGAAGAAGTAGGCAGTGCCGAAAGGTAAACCCTACACAAATTTGCTGTAGAGTAGCCTTAAGAAATGCGGACGGAGCCCAAGGATCATTGTCGGGTAACACCTGAAAAAGACAGCGAGGTACGCTGTCGAAATATCGTGCGAGATCGACGCGAACATCTCTCAGAAGTTCCGTTTTTTTTTCAAACTTTCAGGTTGTAGAATAATTTTTCACACTGGTGCACAGCACTGCAGCTGTAGGAAGCGAGCTGCTCATAGTCATCTGCTTGAATCGGATGTCGACAGCACGTGTAGCCGGCCGCGGTGGTCTCGCGGTTCTAGGCGCGCAGTCAGGAACCGTGCGACTGCTACGGTCGCAGGTTCGAATCCTGCCTCGGGCATGGATGTGTGTGATGTCCTTAGGTTAGTTAGGTTTAAGTAGTTCTAAGTTCTAGGGGACTAATGACCACAGCAGTTGAGTCCCATAGTGCTCAGAGCCATTTGAACCATTTTTGAACCAGCACGTGTATGCTCTCGGACAAGGCCATGTGGCTGGCTGGTGCCCTGTTATCGAGCTGGTCAGATGAGTGTAGGACCTTTTGGTGGGCACATCACACTGCACGCATGGCGTCAGGAGTCACGTTCGTGGTGCCACTTCCCACATGTAACATACATGTAAATACAATGTTAAACAATTTTTGCAATGAATTATTTAAACAATACATATATGCGTCTTTCCTGCCACTGTTGACTAGGTAAGTGCTTACTGTATTCAGGCCTCTTTGCCATTCCATTACAAAATATACTTCCTAGAGCAAATTACAGTTGCAAAATTGTAGAGGAAACACCCAAGGAAGAGCGGAGGTAGAGCAAGATGTGTAGAGATGCTTTTATTCGTCGCACTTAGACTGGATATTTGTGTAAAAGTCTTGGCTACAAGTATAGCCAATACCCAGTACCTTACAGCTAATAGTTCGAAAGACTCCATTCACACAAATCGCCATGGGCTATCTAATTTTTACCATGACGCCATCAAAGTGTCTTATGGCAATATTTACTACCATTTTGGAGAATAAGCTATAATGTCAATAACTCATAATGTCAAAGTGGCTTAACTCTTATTATCTTGTTATATTTCATTGTTATTATATCGAAAAGAATCCAATCCCTTCACTACAGAGTATAAATGCAATTGCTCAAAGTAGGAATTGAAATTAAGTTTTTATCTATATGTTAGGCAGCTAATTATTTACAAGGTGCGTTGCATGCACATTTTCTACATGAATGGACGCATTTTTACACCAAGCAGGACAACCGCTTGCCAATGCACCAAATGAATTATGGTTCTGGAATGGTATCTATTGGTCTACCGGATCATCTCACTGTGGTGACTAGACACATGCAAATGCTCTAAACGAATAGGTATTGAGAAATTGTTGTCAAGAAACAGTTTATATCATTAATTATAAATAAATCCCCAAAAAAAGCTTGTCCTTCCATTAAAAATGTGCTGGTGCTTTCACTACAGAGCACAGACCTCGAATGATTCCTACTGGCTGAGAGCAGTGGAGGCCCTCGGCAGTTGGCAGAAAGTATGATGACGTCGATGTAAGGCGTTTGGCCGACCTCGACTCCCACTCCTTCACCTCCCAACCACCTCCCATGCCCTCCTGACCCCCCAGGCGTGACCTTGAATATAACCTACACAATTGCATCATCCGTAATATAACGCCGCTGACACCGGAAAAAAGTGGTGACATTAGCGAAAGTGAAGAGCCACCCGATCTTTATTCTGGCCAGAACATATACCGCTAACCCAGTGCAACCATGTATGATTTAGTACTGTCTGGAAAAAGCTGCACGAGTACTGAGTCACATCTTGATAAAACTTCAAAGTGTTGCAAAAACTGGCTACTTGCTTTAAATGTTCAGATACGCAAGATTATGCACTTCATAAAACGAAAAATGTAGTATTCTAAGCCAAAAATGTGAATGACTCAAATTTCGAATCGATCACTTCATGCAAATACCTGTGTGGGGATACAAAATGGAATGATCACATAGGATATAATGTTGTAGACTTAGGTTTATTGGTAGAACCCTGGAGACATGCAATCAGTCTACAAAGAGAACCACTCGTGCGACCCCTAAACAACTGCTGAAGTGTGCGAGACAATAACCAAAGAGAAACAGCAGGGTATACAGAAAAATACAGGACGAATGATGACAGGTTTGTGGAATCCCTGGGAGAGTGTCACAGAGATGCTGAAAAAACTGAAGTGGCAGACTTTTGAAGGCAGACGTAAACTATCCCGAGAAAACTTATTTGAGTCATGGCTCTAGGAATACACTACAACCCCCTAGGTATTGCTCTAGTAAGAATGGTGAGGACAAGTGTAGATAAATGAAGCATTCACGGGGGTACCTGAAAAACTAGTCGTCCTTGCTCCATATGAGAAGAACGGGAAGAACCCTAGTAATTGGTACAGTTTGACATGTCTTCTGCCACGCACTTCAAAGTGGTTTTCTGAGTGTAGGTGTAGAAGTAGATGTGTAACTTCTTAGCTGTAGCTACACATCACTCTCAATCCTTCCGCAGCTCTTTTTACAGTAATATGATTGAGGAACACACTTGTGTCTCATCAAGAACACGCTGTACTAACGGAGGGATGGAAACTTTACCTGTTATCAACAACATATCACAACAGTCTGGCTCCTGCCAACAGTGAACCAATGTAACGTTGTCGACACTCTGCCAAAGTCCGTCATACCTGTTTCTCATTTTTTCCGTACTTCATCTGCTAATTTCATTCTACTGTATCTCGCTTATACTCAGGAGCAGATAACTTATTCTCTAGATTTTATTCTTTCTGTGAGACTACCATGAGTTGCTGTTAGAACCACATTACTCCCATTCGACAAGAACATTATTTTACGAGCAATGTGCTTAAGACACCATGTGACATTTCATTTCCTGCCTGTGCTGCGTGCTTGGCTCTTGTCTATGCCAGAGGTTCACGTTTAAACTACTTCGTTCGTCGTAATTTAAATTCTAATTAATAAAAGCTGGTTCTGAGGAAACATAACGAATGATTCCGGCCACTAAAAAAAAAAAAGAATAAAAGCTTGAAATTATCAGTCCCTTTTCATATTAATCCTTTTACTGATACTGTATTTAGTTTATCAGTTTCTTTCGTGTGGTTTAAAGTTTTCGTAACTGGCTTTTCTTTCAGAAATTGTCCCCAGCTTTCCGAAGCTGTACTTGAACTCAGAACCTCCTCTTATTCACTGTGACGCGGTACGTGGGTTTTGTGGGGGATGGCTGTCATTAACTAATTCTGGAAAGCTTGTTATGAAAACACTGCTAATTCCAACGCTACTGGCGGCCGGTAACAATTTAATGATCATAAGTCAATAGCTGGTTGGGATCAATTCGCTGTAACTGGCCACCAGAGAGTGAGTTCACGGCCATTAAATTTTTGTACGGCTCACCTCAACAAGAGGGATTATGCGCTGTTTCTCTCAGCCCTTATATGAAATTTGCAAATTTGTGGTAAGGTCTTATGGTCCAAAACTGCTGAAGTCATCGGTCCCTAAGCCTACACACTACTTAATCTGACTTAAACTAACTTACGCTATGGACAACACACACACACACACACACACACACACACACACACACACACACACACACACACACACATGCCCGAGGGAGGACTCGAAAATCCGACGGGGGTGGAGTCGCACGAACTGTGACAAGGCACCCTAGACCGCGTTTCTACCCGGCCCCGCGCGGCACAGTCCTTATAGGAGCGCGGATATATCAAGGGGAATGTTAATTCGGCATAGGCGTATCACAAAATTAAAGAAACATATTGATAAAGAGATTGAGAGTAAAAAAGAAAAAGGATTGAGAATATGATCCCATAGGATAATAATGAGGGCTACAACCAAAGGATTTATCTTGACTGTTCGTTTACTCAAATCAAACACAGTTCCTTTTTCCGAATGATGGCCTCACACAAGTCGTTACTGAGCACACTATAGAAACGCTAAGACAAGACGATTATCTTTGGACAGCAAACAGAGCATTCGTTAGAAGTAACTAATGTAAGCCAAAGGCACTGAGCCGTGTATCAGATCACTTAAATTGCCTCAAAATCCTAAGGTTAAGAAAGTTCATACAAGTGGTTATAGAGTAACAAAATTCGCCCCGGCTAACTAATTCAGTCACTGATCTACAAAAAGTCTATGCCCACTAGCACTCAGAGTCACATATATTTCAAAGTCCTGGACTGGTCGACATTTAAATATTTCAGAGCCCCGAGAAAAAAGTAAGCCCAAGAGGTAATTCGATTGCTACGTTAGATTGCTACATGGCTTTTAGTTATTCACTTTTAACTGGCTCGCAGGAGTAAGCGATGCTGTTGACCTATATTTAGACTGGTTTTAATAGTGGATGCGTTGTATTCACCAAATGCACTTTAGGTCGAACATATGGATATGGCAGGAACAGAATCCCATATCACTGAGAGCAGTTGCTGTGGCGAGGTAGCTTGTTAGCATACGACAACTACTGTATACAGCTTTTTCACGGGCCCAAATAGAGTATAGAAACAGCTACCGCAAAAATAGATGACAATACAGGTTAGCAGCAATATACAATAACATTAATAGAAATTTCGCACTACTTAACTAGTTATGAAGATTGAACGTGGCAACATAGCTGAATCTGTATCGGTATTAACCTGTCAGTAAGACAGGTATAATCCTAGATCCAATGAACGATAACTAATAACACATGTAGCCTGACCATACCTGTACGGCTCTTCGTGACTGTAGATGGACCGAGCGAGGTGGCGTAGTGGTTAGTACACTTTGACTGCACTCAGGAAGACTACGGTTCTAATCGGCGTCTTGACATCCAGATATATGTTTTCCGTGATTTCCAGACAAATGACTGGATGGTTGTTTTGAAAGAGCGTAGCCGAGTTCCTTCCTCAACCTTGTCAAAGACCGAGCTTGTGATCCATCTCTAACGACCTCACTGTCGACTGGGCGTTATCCCTAAATCTCTCTTTTTTCTTTGAACGCTCACTGAGTCGCTGTCTGATGATGTCTTGAGGTACTGTCCTAATACTGTTTTGAGCGCAACAGTGAGTCTACTTATATCCGCGTTTGGCCGTTGTGTGTCCATTTGGGAACTATTTGTGTGACGTCAGGCGGTCGCATGTGCAACTTGTTTTGCAGGCCAGTCTTAAATCAGCCCCGCCTAAGTTGTAGCAGCACGACGCTCTTCTGTGTGTGCCACTATCCTGAATCTTCTGGACAACACATCAGTATCTATGGAAAGAGTCCAGATCCATAAAAAAATATCTCCATCTAAGTCTGCGGTTTAGTACGTCGCGTGATTTGTCTCGTGCTCTGCACATCTCTATCAGTATTTGGATTTCTAGAAGACAGACTTTAAAATGTTACTGATACTGGCAGTACGCACGGGGATACGACTGTACGGAGGTGGGACCGACTTACAGATCCTCAAATCAAAGAGCCTCTGAATTAAGCACATGTATTGAATAATAATTTCTTCAGGCTCTAAGGGAATTTCAGTTAGATTTCACACTGAGTGAGGACTCGGGTCTATTTATATAGAAACCCTTTTTTTTAAAAAAAAAGAAAACGGAGAAACATCCTAGACCATATTCTACGACTGAGCAATGTGAGGTTACTAGAGGTAAACGATCTTCTCTCAGTCGTATGAAATACATTCTGCTTTATTCGCTTACAATTTCATGCAGACAGTATATTCAATTGTAAAAGAAAATTCAGTCTTTCCAGATCAGATTTTCTGAAAGGCGTTCAGGACTGTACTACATAATGGACCACCTAACGATTTCAATAATTTGACTATCTTCGCAGGTACGGAGCTTCCTAAGTTATTCTGGATGGTGAATGAACAATGGAAACGAATGTAACAACAGGAATGCACCATTGAACCGTAACTGAACGGCTAATGTTTCTATGTACATTAATGACTCATTATGTATAACCAGCATCATTATTTGTTAGTTCATCTACATCTACATCTAGTTACGTTCTTCTAAAGTCACCGTATGGTGCACAGTGAAGAATACCTTGTACCACTACTAGGCATTTGCTTTCCTGTTCCACTCGCAAATAGAGCGAGGGAAAAACTGTTGTCTATATGCATCCATACGAAACTGCTTTATCTTATCTCCGTAGTCCCTATGCGAAATGTACGTTGGTGGCAGTAGAGTCGTACTGCATTGTACTTCAAACGCCTCAACACTGTTACGCGATAATAACACCATCTTCGATCCTGGGTTTCGCACCTGAATTCACGGACCATTTACTCGTATGTAATATTCGTGTGTTGATTGGACCTACCCATAATTAACCTAGCTGCACGCCCCTAAATTGCGTCGTCCTTTAATTCAACCTTGTGGAGATCCCTAACATTCGAGCAGTACTCAACGATAGCTCGCGCTAGTGTTCTGTACACAGTCTTCTCTACAGATTACCCACACTTCCCCAGAATTCTTCTAATAAACCAAAGTCGATCATTCTATTTCCCTCGATTTCCACATCGTTTTGCAACATTATACTTAGATATTTAAACCGCGTGATTTCAAGCAACACTCTACTACTCCTGTATTCCAGTATTACAGGCCTGTTTTTCATAGTTATCCGTATTAAATTACACTTCCCTACATTTAGAGCAAGCTGCCATTCATCACACCAACCTTATAGCCAGCAGGGGGGAATGTTGGAGAGAGTACGCTGTCACCGTATTATGAACCATGTCCCATCTTTTGTAATATCCAAGGGGTCATCATGAATCACTGTGACCTCAGTCTGATTACTATCTTTGAATAAAAATGTCAGTTCTCTTCGTCTCGTTGGGCTTTTCTTTCAATTACCTTCTTACTAGACTGTAGTAGTTCTTTTTATGTGTGGTGCCATTTTCATCGAGTTGTTTTATCTAGCAGTGACACATCATACAAAAGTTACTTTCGGCTTTACTTTGGGCACATCAGTGTACAAATAAAACGTTTTCTGTGTGGGCAACAGCAGGTTAATCTACTCGTAGTCAATTTTTTTTAAATATATGAAGTAAAATCTTCTATGAAATTTAATTTGCAAAACGACTTCAGCCTTCGAAAACGTCGATCTTATACAACCCACATGCCTTCTATCGGCATCTACCAGCACTCGAGCGGTAGGTACGGTCCACTGCCGGTATCAGTTTCCGCTATGGCTTACCTAGCGGTCGCGTCTGCATACGTTGTTGTGATTTCTTCATCGCAGGCGAGACAGCTGTTTTTGTATGTACTGTCAGGAGGTCAACACTGTTAAGTTACTACCGTACTGTATTTACGGGATTCTGGTGTGACACAGCTTTGTTCTTCCCCTTGTCCGCCCTATTTTTCAGGTCCAAATTAGAATTTCCCTCAGTCACGACCCGAAATTATCTAAGATTATTTGATGGATCTGTCAACATCTATTCCATCTGATGATTCTAGGGTACGTGCCTTATAGATCTGAAGGAGATCATACTAATTTAATGGATTAATGTAATCCAGCCAACAGAGTACTTTTCTATCCCCTTCGTGGAAGAGACTATTAGTTTTTTTTCACTTGACAGCCTCTAATACGAATGTAAGTTATAGATTCAACCTGAAGATGCGATTCATTATCGCGAAACTGTTTGTGTCTTGATTCTACAACAAACGAGCGTTAGTAGCTACAAGCGGACTCTACAATGTTTTACGATATTTTACCACGAAAATCAAAAAATGTTTTGTAACTAATACAAAAAACAGACTACTGCGGACACTTATGACGCGGAAGATTAACTCAGAAAAGCAATACAGTAGTGGCAAACTTCAGTGTTAATGTGGGATATATGTAACTGCTAATAAAACTATGGATGGTTCTAGGAATTGTTGATTGTGTCATTTGTACAAAATCTATAAATGAAATTCAAGATCTGCCAATGAGACGGAAGCTCCCTTCTGCGGAGCTCCAGCGGCGGGTGTACGTAAGTTCGAACATTCACGCACTGTCACCATTTTGCGCGTTTGCCAGTTGAATTAGAACCGACTCTCATAGTGGCCAGGGCTCGACATTTTGTGAACAGCCATTGTAATCACGGATGACAGATTTATGAATCTTTTTTATCTGTATATATTTGCAGAAAAATTCGGAGTAGGTATTAAAATCCATGGAGAAGAAGTAAAAACTTTGAGGTTCGCCGATGACAATGTAATTCTGTCAGAGACAGCAAAGGACTTGGAAGAGCAGTTGAACGGCATGGACAGTGTCATGAAAGGAGGGTATAAGATGAACATCAACAAAAGCAAAATGAGGATAATGGAATGTAGTCGAATTAAGTCAGGTGATGCTGAGGGAATTAGATTAGGAAATGAGACACTTAATGTAGTAAAGGAGTTTTGCTATTTGGGGAGAAAAATAACTGATGATGGTCGAAGTAGAGAGGATATCAAATGTAGACTCCCAATGGCAAGGAAAGCGTTTCTGAAGAAGAGAAATTTGTTAACATCAAGTATAGATTTAAGTGTCAGGTAGTCGTTTCTGAAAGTATTTGTATGGAGTGTAGCCATGTATGGAATAGAAACATGGGCGATAACTAGTTTGGACAAGAAGAGAATGTGGTGCTACAGAAGAATGCTGAAGATTAGATGGGTAGATCACATAACTAATGAGGAAGTATTGAATAGGATTGGGGAGAAGAGAAGTTTGTGGCAAAATTTGACTAGAAGAAGGGATCGGTTGGTAGGACATGTTATGAGGCATCAAGGGATCGCCAATTTAGTATTGGAGGGCAACTTGGAGGGTAAAAATCGCAGAGGGAGACCAAGAGAGGAATACACTAAACAGATTCAGAAGGCTGTAGGTTGCAGTAGGTACTGGGAGATGAAGAAGCTTGCAGAGGATAGAGTAGCAATGAGAGCTGCATCAAACCAGTCTCAGGACAGAAGAGCACAACAACAACAATATTTGCAGATTCATCTGACGCTGCAAGAACAGCGACAAAGTCATATATTACTTTTTCTATTTGATATTTGATGTAGAATACTTTAATGTCTGAAATCTCTGTTCATAAAGAGCATCTGCTCGTCGCACGTGTATCCACTAAAAAACCACACGGCGTGCAAGGATGACATAACAAGCGGAAGGTTAGAAGGAGTGTGGAGACAAGCATGTAAGGCGCGACAGAGGATCTGCAAGGATGCAGCTGCTGTAGAGCCCGGCCCCGGGCGCTTCCTCAGACTGTCAGAACGGAATCTGGAATCGGACGCTCTGGCTGCGGGGCCCCGCCCCTTAAGGCTCTGTGGGTCCCTGGGCTGCCGCTAGTCACTGGCGGCTCTCCCTAGGGTAGGCCTAACGAGCGGAGCTGTGCCGTCCACTCGCTGAAGCGCAGAGGCCCTTGCGCTATCCTGCAACTCTGCAACCCTACTACAGTCACTCTCACTGCGTTGCAACAGCAGTAGACAAGCGGCTACACTCAACATTCCGCTGACAGCCGATACCATGGTATCGTAAGCTCTCACCGAAATGTTCCTTTTGAGCACCAGTGACGTGCGTTATACACCGACGCAAATGTATAGTGTTACACTGTAAGTAGGCTGTTTAGGTTTTTATGTTGGTAACGCCACGTAGCGCTCTCTATGAATATCACTGACTGCGCTGTGTGTAGTCTGTCGCTGGTTGGCATTGTTGGAATATTCGCTATTGTAGTGTTGGGCAGTTGGATGGGAACAGCGCGTAGCGTTGCGCAGTTGGAGGTGAGGCGCCAGCAGTGGTGGATGTGGGGAGAATGATGCAAGAGTTTTGAGAAGTTACTGTAACCGAACAATCTGGACGTCTGCCCGCCAGAAAAAGGAAATTTGTAAAGAGGGATGTCATAAATTGATGGATATACACTACTGGACATTATAATTGCTATACCAAGAAGAAATGCAGATGATAAACGGGTATTAATTGGACAAATATATTATACTAGAATTGACATGTGATTGCATTTACACGCAATTTGGGTGCATAGATCCTGAGAAATCAGTAACCAGAACAACCACCTCTGGCCGTAATAACGGCCTTGATACTCCTGGGCATTGAGTCAAACAGAGGTTGGATGCCGTGTACAGGTACAGATGCCCATGAAGCTTCAACACGACACCACAGTTCATCAAGAGTAGTGACTGGCGTATTGTGACGAGCTAGTTGTTCGGCCACCATTGACCAGACGTTTTCAATTGGTGAGAGATCTGGAGAATGTGCTGGCCAGAGCAACAGTCGAACGTTTTCTATATCCAGAAAGACCCGTACAGGACCTGCAACATGCGGTCCGTGCATTATCCTGCTGAAATGTGGGGTTTCGCAGGGATCGAATGAAGGGTAGAGCCAAGGGTCGTAACACATCTGAAATGTAACGTCCACTGTTCAATGTGCTGTCAATGCGAAAGAGACGTGCCCGAGACGTGTAAGCAATGGCACCCCATACCATCACGCCGGGTGATACCCCAGTATGGCGATGACGAATACACGCTTCTAATGTGCGTTCACCGCGATGTCGCCAAACACGGATGCTGTAAACAGAACCTGAATTCATCCGAAAAAATGACGTTTTGCCATTCGTGCACCCAGGTTCGTCGTTGAGTACACCATCGCAGGCGCTCCTGTCTGTGATATGGCGTCAAGGGTAACATCAGCCATGGTTTCCGAGCTGATAGTCCATGCTGCTGCAAACGTCGTCGAACTGTTCTTGCAGATGGTTGTTGCCTTCCGAACGTCCCCATCTGTTGACTGAGAGATCGAGACGTGGCTGCACTATCCGTTACAGCGATGCGGGTAAGATGCCTGTCATCTCGACTACTGGTGATACGACGCCGTTGGGATCCAGCACGGCGTTCCGTATTACCCTCCTGAACCCATTGCATATTCCGGATGTCGACCAACGCGAGGAGCAATGTCGCGTTACGATAACCGCAATCGCGATAGGCTACAATGCGACCTTTAACAAATTCGGAAACTTGATGGTACGCATTTCTCCTCCTTATACGACGCATCACAACAACGTTTCACCAGGCAACGCCGGTCAACTGCTGTTTGTGTATGAAAAATCGGATGGAAACTTTCCTCATGTCAGTGCGTTTTAGGTGTCGCCACCGGCGCCAACCTCTTGAGACTGCTCTGAAAAGCTATTCATTTGCATATCACAGCATCTTCTTCCAGTCGGTTAAATTTCGCGTCTGTAGCACGTCATCTTCGTGGTGCAGCAATTTTAATGACCAATAGTGTATATATGATGACTTTTGAACCCTGTTAAGGTAAATACATTGTTTGTTCTCTATCAAAATCTTTCATTTCTTAACTATGCCTATCCGTAGTTAGTGCCTTCAGTAGTTAGAATCTTTTATTTAGCTGGCTGTATTGGCGCTCGCTGTATTGCAGTAGTTCGAGTAACGAAGATTTTTGTGAGGTAAGTCATTCATGAAATGTATAGGTTATTGTTAGTCAGGGCCATTCTTTTGTAGGGATTATTAAAAGTCAGATTGCGCTGCGCTAAAAATATTGTGTGTCAATTTAGTGATGATCAGAATGAGTAAAGAGAAAACTGTTTGAGTACGTTGAGTTTTGCTCAGCTGTTTGAAAATCTAATAACGTAGAAATTTACCAGCACACTCATTCTTAATTTTTCAAAGGGGGCGTTTCAACACTCTTAACACCTTGGCCGAACGCTGTCAACTGATACTTTTTCTTTTCTTTATATCTGGGGCATATGATGATTACAATTTCATCTTCGTGCGAATATACTTTTAAAAAGAAGGAAAATATCGCTACACATGAAGAGTACCGTGAGGACTCGGGTGTAGGGTACTTGTAACGTAAGGGAGGAAATTTTCTGTTGGAGATAGCAACTAAGCATGTCCAGAAGGCGTCCTAATCGCCGTCTTTCACTGTCTCGGAAAGGTCGAATTATTGACTCAGGTACGAGGGAGCGTTGTACCAACAGCACGCACACACAACAAGCTGTAGTGGAGTGCGGAGTTAGTGATGACGAGGTGTCGTCATTCAAGAAGTGTATGCACGGACCCTTCCGGGAGGACTATACCACGAGAAGATTGTACGATTCTGATATTCTGATGAATAGGCAGATGGCAACAGCTAAAATTTGGCAGTAGGCTACTGACGGAATGTCACAATGAACCGTCTGGAAACGGATAGTCGGTCGAGCCGTGTTTCTTTTGTCGTTGGTGCCATACCTCAGATAACTGAGACTAGTATGATTTAGAGTAGAGTCAACCGCGACATTCAGTAATATTCTGTGGTGTTCAGCGATGAGACCCGCTTCTGTTTGGCGCGGTCACATAGTCATCAACGTGTGTACAGATGACCTAATGAAAGGTTACGAAGGCAGCGATTCTTGAGACGTCTATCGGTCCCCCAACTCCTGTAATAACTGTGCGGGTAGTTACCGATTACGACAACTCGACTAATTTGGTAACTGTTGAAGGGGGGCTCTGTTCTCCTACCCTTCATGACCAACGAGCCAAATTCCATCAGGATAATGGAAGACCCCATGTTTTAGGCCACAGCACGAACGCTTTGATGAATTACTAATCGTCGACTGACCGGTCTCGTGCCATAGCTTCTCGGCCGTAAAGCTTATTGGAATATGATGGGAAGACATCATATTTCATATCGCCCTCCAGCCAGCAATCTTCATTAACTTCATCTTCATCCCTCCACTTCTCGTAGCTTCACCTGCTTTGTCGTGTCGCGCGGAATGACCACAATGCTGAAGTGAGAGGAAATCTGTATGAACAGTATTTCATGCATATCAACAGATTCCTCAAGATGACATTCAGACGTTATGTGCTTCCATGTTAACAACCACAAGACTTATTTGTAACCACGGGTGTGACACCTCATGCTGATGGTATTGATTAAAATGATTCCCAAATAGAAGTTTAATCATTTAATACACGATACAAGATGAAATATCGGACAGGTCCTTCGTGGTTAAACACTTTCTATTTCCTCTACTTTGCGCAGGCTAGGGAAGCGTTGTTTATCCACGACAATTATCCCAGAGCAAAACAAATTATTACCCATTCCAGCACAAGAAGCTACTGCCTCTAGCGGTGAATACTTTGGCGGAATATCTGTATAAGTTGCACTACCTTGCTTGCAATAAGTAACTGATAATTATTGCAGGTCACACATCTGAATGAAGTAAAGAGCAAAAGTCAGTTACCGGAAAATTGATGAAATCGCAATCACTATTGAACCACTGATTTGGAAACTTATATTTCTTATGCCAAACGTCGTTTTCACTTGACCTTTTCGGTCATGGCGTCTTCGTATAAAGCACTTCGTCTTCAGGTCACAAGTGGCCCATCGGGACCATCTCACCGCCGTGTAATCCTCAGTTGAGGATGCGGATTGGAGGGGCGTGTGGTCAGCACACCGCTCTCCCGGTCGTTATGATGGTTTTCTTTGACCGGAGCCGCTACTATTCGGTTGAGTAGCTCCTCAATTGGCATCACGAAGCTGAGTGCGCCCCGAAAAATGGCAACAGTGCATGGTGGCTGGATGGTCAACCATCCGAATGCCGGCCACGCCCGACAGCGCTTAATTTCGGTGATCTCACGGGAACCGGTGTATCCACTGCGGCAAGCCGTTGCCCGTCTTCATATAAGGACATACTAAATAAATGCTTATTATATTAAAATTCATTAAATTTTACCATTTGTGATTTTTGTCCTCGTACTGTCACAAGCAGAGAGTTCATTTGAGACCAGTGTCGACATCTCCTGCCAATCCGTGGTAGCACAAAACAAATCTGAATGTGCATGGACGCTTCCCAATAATCTCTGTAGCTCCCATCAGCTGGTTAATATCTCCTGAGTTTAGTTGAATTACTTATGCGTAGAGAGGTGGATTGTTGAAGGTGAAAACTAAAGGTGTCTTTCAGAACGACATGTGTATAACTTTATACATGTCTCCAAATGAGGACATTTTGATTGAAAGGTTTTAATAGCATAGAAATTTAGGACATTATTTCGCTGTCTTTTTAGTCATCTTACGGTGATTTTGCACTGACTCGAGTTCATGATAGACGAACGCCACTTCCAGTTACAGAGCTCCTTAATTCATCTCAAATTGACGATTATCCCATGATCCTGGCGATAATTTTGAACAAGAGGATGATGATGGAGGTTATGTTAGGCGTTTTATATCATACGATATATTGAAAGCTCAGTAGCCTAGATGAAAATCCCGCCAACTGCATGATAAGTGACACTGAGATAATCACGAAACACTCATACCATCCAAACGACAGTGCATTGGCAACAAGAATGTTATTGGACTGTATGAATTTGTTGCAGTGCAGCCAACCTAAAGCCCAATAAGAAAAATATCTATTCTAATAGTAACAGACTGAAAGGTGGCTTTGAATGTCCTTATTTGTAAGTCTCATGTCTGTTCACGTGCTTTGCGTCCGTACATGGCACGGCGACAGCCACACCTACTGAGCATTTAGCGGGTTTTGCATCCGAAGACGACATTCAGTTAGCTGCTTTTGAAACAGAACACCATTTTCGAAAATCACTTTCGACCGTTTATAGCCGGTTTTGCAACATGAAACTTATGCCATTATGCAGGCGCTGAAAAAATCTATACGGCCATGTGCCCACTTCGAAATCGACATAAAATTAATTTTTTAATGTCAATAAACTTCAACAACAGCCGTGTACATCGAGATATTTTATTTTATTCTGAAAGCAACCAGTTTCGGCAGTTCATTTTTAGATCTGCAAGCCCCATACGCTTTTATTCAAATAAACGAACTTATCCTATAGCGCCATAAAACACTGGATATCGTGAATTCCAGTCGTTATGCAAATGCTTCATTTGTGTGATTTACGTATTTCGGTGAAATAAAATCAAATGAAATACTTTGACTTTCCGACTTATACTGCACCCACTTGGACACAATGTCCTCATTTGGGCACGCGTAGTACCTTTCCTTTGAGGGCACTTCGGAATATTTTATAATCTGAAAAATCATTATTTAATTCGAAGAACTGGATAGCAAAGCCATGACTTTTTTGCAGGAAAAAAAGCAATTCATGACAAAGATTTAAGATAAGTAGCAGCACTTTCTGTCAGGAGCGATGTATGGTGGAATCCAATCTTTGGGAAGGCGGGAGTCAGACGTATACCAAAGAGTCATGAGGAAAATTAACTCACACACAAAACAGATCGCTTACAGAATACTAGTGCGATTAATTCTTCGGTTTCGAAGCCTTAATAAGTTATATTAACAGAAGAGAGTCAAAAGCTGCATAGAAGGGTCGTACGAATCATAACAAACTGCAGTGGAAGATGTTACAAATAATATACTATACGCGGAGATCATTACTGACAAAATTTAGATGGCGCGCGTTCCGGAATGAAACCTCCTACTTCCTCCCGTATATATCTCATATAGTGAGCGCAGCACCGAAGTGAGAGCGAATCTGGAACGACAGCCCTTCTTTACACGTTTCATTCACGAGTGGAATAGCAAGAGGGGGCTGGGTTAAGACATGTTCAGTGGTAAATATTATACGTTGATGAATATTATAAATAAGCTGCCTGACAAATAAGAGAAGCACCTACAGGACACGATCAGATGTCAATGACACTTCGTACGAGTACACACTCAAAGGGTGGGGGATGGGGGGGGGGGGGGCTGGTTTGTAAATGATTACAGCTACAATTCTCTGTGAAAGATAGATCGGCCACCGGTGTACGTTAGTATTGTTCGTGTTTAGTGTTGTTACCAGCCTTGGTGGCGCACATAAGGACCATGAACAGCACCAGATAGTGAGTGATGAATGTGGAGGACACGCAGATACCACGACTAGTGCCAGACAACGTTAGCAGCACCTGGTAGCAATATAAAGAGGTCCATTATGAGTCTCCATTTGGCCGGCAGATCGAATCGTGCAGTACTCGGATTGTGATATTCGGGTGTGACAGTGACCCAGTGTCGGACTGCATGGTAACGTGGGGGAATGCATACTCGTTGCCAAGGTTCCGGTGTATCACGTCTGACCACCACCAGGGAGGGTCGCATATTGTGCATCAAGCACATCGTCGCCTCTCGTAGCCTCGTCACGTCTGTGCCTGTCATCCAAGAACGAGTATTGTACTCACTGTAATATTCTGAGACATACCGCACCGTGGGTCGGATACTAACAAGGGAACCTCCCCATCGCACCCCCCTCAGATTTAGTTATAAGTTGGCACAGTGGATAGGCCTTGATAAACTGAACACAGATCAATTGAGAAAACAGGAAGAAGTTGTGTGGAACTATGAAAAAAATAAGCAAAATATACAAACTGAGTAGTCCACGTGTCGCATAGGCAACATCATGGACAAAGTGAGCTCAGGAGCGTCGTGGTCCCGTGGTAGCGTGAGCAGCTACTGAACGAGAGGTCCTTGGTTCAAGTCTTCCCTCGAGTGAAAATTTTATTTTCTTTATTTTTGCATAGTTATTATCTGTCCGTTCGTTCATTGACGTCTTTGTTCACTGTAATGAGTTTAGTGTCTGTGTTTTGCGACCGCATCGCAAAACCGTGCGATTAGTAGACGAAAGGACGTGCCTCTCCAATGGGAACCGAAAACATTTGATCGCAAGGTCATAGGTCAACTGATTCCTCCACAGGAAAACACATCTGATATATTCTATATGACACTGGTGACAGCATGTGCGTCACATGACAGGAATATGTTGTCGACCCACCTAACTTGTATACTTGGCGAAGGGGTAAAAAGATTCTTCTACCTTGCCCGATTTAGGTTTTCTTGTGGATGTGATAATCACTCCCAAAAAAGTGATGAAAACATAAGAGTTTGCCACATAAACTGAAAATAAAAATTAAACTTTTCACTCGATGGAAGATTTGAACCAAGGACCTATCGTTCCGCAGCTGCTCACGTTACCACGAGACCACAGCGCTCCTGCGTTCCCATCGTCCTTAATGTTGCCTATCTTCGCATGAACTACTCAGTTTGTATATTTTTCTTATTTTTTCACAGTTCCACACAACTTCTTCTTGTTTAATCGATTGATCTGTTTTCAATTTTTCAAGGCCTATCCACTGTGCCAACTTATAACTAAATCTTAGGGGGGTGCGATGGGGAGGTTCCCTTGTAAGAGCAGCAGGACTCCGCAGTTACCGCCCCGTGCGTTGGCTGCCGTTAACACTGTCTGCATTTTGAGTGGTTCCGCGACCAGGAACCATGGATTGCTGAGGATGACGTCACACTGTGTTCAGCGATGAATCACGGCTCTGTACTACATACAATGACCATCGTCTGCGAGTATGGCGGTGACCTGAGAGGAACATAGATTCTTCCAATGTTTCGGAGAGGCGCCGCGGTGTTACTACAGACATTGTGGTGTGGGAAACCATCTGGTAACGGCGGGTAGTGAACTTGGGAAGTCTAACGGCACATTCTGCTCAAAACTGGTTCAAATGGCTCTGAGCACTATGTGACTTAACATCTGAGGTCATAAGTCCCCTATAACGTAGAACTACTTAAACCTAACTAACCTAAGGACATCACACACATCCATGCCCGAGGCAGGATTCGAACCTGCGACCGTGGCAGTCGCGCAGTTCCGGACTGAAGCTCCTAGAACAGCTCGGCCACCGCGGCCGGCGCACATTCCACTCCTCTTGCGTTACCCCTCATACGACAGTCTTTTGGTGCGATTTTTCAGCAGGACGCTGCTAATTAACCCACGGAACGTGTTCTGTGGGCTGTCTCCGTGATGTTGCGGTACTCCTGTAGTCACTAACATACACAGATCTGTCCCTAATAGAAATTGTTGGTGTGGGACTGGCTCATGGATCAACACCGTCCCAGTGATAGCATCCTGGCTATCTAGCACCACTTATAATGGTTGTAAGTCAATTTGCCTCATAAGGGCTTTATGACACCCTCTCCAACTGAATCAGTGTGTGCATCCAGGACATGGGGTGCGCAACGTCTAGCTTATGAGTAGGTTCATACTGCTAAATTCTTTGTAAATCCAACTCGATTTTTGTAACCAGCGGGGTATCCTGTTACACTCTCCCATTTTGTTTCTTCCTCCCATTCTGGGTGCCTTACTCATTTTGCCAGCCGGTGTACATCCGTGGAATGGCCGCGACGCTGGGGTAAATTAGAATCTGTATATACAGTGTGTCCATGAAGTCCCTTTACAACTTCAAAATTTTATTACAACGGCAATACTTTACAGACATACAAACAGACACTACACACACTAGCTCAGTAACAACTAGTTTAATATTACCAGCTTGAAAAACGTTAATTTCTTATTTCAAGCAGTAAAATATTAGACGGGGTGGGAGAAAGGAGGAGGGATTATACTGGTATACTATGCACTGTTACACTTCTTCGCTAAATGTATGAGAGATTGAGGAATAAATAGGTAGACTGGATTACTAATATAAATAGCTTTTTTTAGGTCAAAGAAATCGTACTGCACTTTTATTTCAGTACCAATTAAATCTTATTTTCTCACTAGTTGTTACAATGTACCTCAATTTCCAGGTAATAGTATACGTAATCCGATTTATTCTGTAACACTAAGATAATCACAGTTCACTTGATCGGCGGTTCGCAAGCCTTCAAGAGGAAACACCAACAATTCGAGGAACGTAAGGCAGTACGTCACCAAGTAAAGTGCGCTACATGAATGACACGCTCCACGTTGGAAGTTGTCCCGCATTGAACTAATCCATACATATTATTAAAATGTACGTGTGTACGTGTGTTCTACGTTTCATTCTAAGTCACCGGACCAATTTCACCCAGACTTGGTACACACATACCTTACTGTCAGGCGAGGACAGTACTCACATGTTGCACTGGATGTATGTGCAAAATATCATTGTACGACACGGACTTAAGGAGATGCGACGTAATAAACATAAGGCCATAAGCGTAAGGCCACAAGGACAAGGCCGGGCCGGCCGCGGTGGTCTAGCGGTTCTGGCGCTGCAGTCCGGAACCGCGGGACTGCTACGGTCGCAGGTTCGAATCCTGCCTCGGGCATGGTGTGTGTGATGTTCTTAGGTTAGTTAGGTTTAAGTAGTTCTAAGTTCTAGGGGACTTATGACCTAAGATGTTGAGTCCCATAGTGCTCAGAGCCATTTGAACCATTTGACAAGGCCGGACGCTGCATGGTACGGGCGGTGGACACGCAGCTGTTAATAAATACCTGCGAAACACCAGGTTTCTCTGCTAGCAAAAACTTATAAAACGAATAGGCTGAGAATTATTTTCACACAATGAAAACAATGAAGTCTTTATGTCTGCTTTGGGTTGTTGGCATATAGTCGATCCTCTTCTGAATGGTCTCCACAATGTTCTTTTCGTGTGCGAGCCGCTCCACAATTTCCTCTGCGTCTTCTAACAAACAAATTACGCTTCATGATGCTGGCCTGCGAGTTCCATTTTCTTACGTGAAGGCAAACTTCAGCAAGGCACAATTATTTGTTGGCAATTTCAGAGTAACCTACCTTACCAGTTTGGTAACTGGTTACGATCGTCAAGAAGAAGCTGACACAGAACACCTTTATGTCTATTTTCTCAGAAACTAAGGAGTCAAGCTTGGATAGATGCCGACTTCTCCTCTCTTGATCAGAAACTTCTGCATAAGTTTAAATCGATATCCGCTACCCGTAACGGCCGACCTCCCTCTGTGAGAAAGAATGCTTTGCAGGAGTTGCGCATGCGTATGAGGTGGCTTCTGCCACCTATCTCGCTGCTGTACGTCCATGCATGCTACTCTTCAGTTGTTTAACAAGACACAAGCGAGCACAGATTTCGCTAACATTAGCTATTTGAACTGTTTCTATGAAGCAACAGTAATTAAGGAGCGTAAACAGAAAGAAATTTTCAGTTATATAGATGGACGATTTTAGGTTCCTTACTGCGACAATTTATATATTGACCAGCTCAGTTACCGAAACGCGCTGCGCGCTAGCTTGCGAGACGGGAAAATGTGCAGACTCGATACATCAGTCACCTTAGAGTGGTTTTCATGCGGTTTCCCTCATTCGTTAAGGAAAATGCTGACTTGGTTTCCAAATTCAGCCTTAGCGAATTCGAAACATAAACAGTTAAAATAGGACGACACACGTAACGAGCTTTACAGGATTCAAAGACAAGTTGTGCACACGACTTGTCTCCCTTAGGTTACCCTGATGACTGTAATATCAGGAAGGGGATCTAGCCACAAAGTCAAATAATAATTTAAAAAAAAAATTACCAAAACTTGAAAAAGAGGACCTCGTATTAGACGGGATAAAAAAATGGTTCAAATGGCTCTGAGCACTATGGGACTCAACATCTTAGGTCATAAGTCCCCTAGAACTTAGAACTACTTAAACCTAACTAACCTAAGGACATCACACACACCCATGCCCGAGGCAGGATTCGAACCTGCGACCGTAGCAGTCCCGCGGTTCCGGACTGCAGCGCCAGAACCGCTAGACCACCGCGGCCGGCAGACGGGATAAAAGCTAAGCAAAAGATGATTGCAAAAATTTACGTGTTGCGAATGTTTCATATAACATTCCTCAAATAAAAAGAGTAACATTTAAAGCAATGCAGTTGGATGTGAGCCTAAGATTAAGATTTTTAGAACAAAATATTTGATATGATGATGATATTGCTAGGGTTAAGGTAGGATGATTTAGCGGGCCAACCGAGGTGGTAGAGAGTGCGTGAATGATCGTAAATCCAGAAAAGAAAGACAACATTCGGTCACCGATATTCTTCAAAGCAGTATCGTATTCATGTTCACGGCAAACTGAATATATGTCACTAAATCATGGTGCTAAAAACAACCCCTAAACATCACAGGAACACACGTGGTATGAACTATACCACCGACACCAGCCGATTAAACTACTCCTTGGGCCCTCCGTGTATTCGACATCTTCCATCATTTGAGAAGAGGCGAAATCTCGAGTCGGCGGACCTGAGCGCACGCCTCTATTCGGCTGGTGTCGAGTTGCTGTTTTGTTTGGCTAGATGGAGACTCGAAGCTATCTTTTATTGCCTTTTGCTTGGTATCTGACGATAGATATCCACTGCATGCAG
Organism: Schistocerca nitens; assembly: GCF_023898315.1. Taxonomy (NCBI): domain Eukaryota; kingdom Metazoa; phylum Arthropoda; class Insecta; order Orthoptera; family Acrididae; genus Schistocerca; species Schistocerca nitens. The sequence continues at coordinate 331,792,017 of NC_064622.1, forward strand.
TTCCCATCACAACGTTGTCTCGAAAAATGGTTGAGGTGGACAGGTATTTGCTGACAGCAGGAATTGCTGTGACGTATGAGACAGACTGACAAGGCGTGACGCTCGTCTCGAGTCCATGTCAGTTTTGATCTTTAAACAACCACTGTTCTTAAGCCGTGTTACATGGCTGTGAGGGTATCTCATTCCTTCTAGGTAACGTTGAAGAGTCTGTATTGATGCACCAACGATTCGAACAGTTTCATTCAAGATGTTGTCATGCCCACGTCCAAACACGTTTGCTCTTTTCCGCCATTCTGTGATGTCTTGACGTCATTCCCCCTTACGGCACTGATTCCATACGACCATCTGTGCGCACCCACACACCATTCATTGGATCATACATATGTCCACGTCCTCTGGATGTTGTTTCGAATATGGCTGACTTCATGAGCATGTATTACAAAACAAACATAAACAACGCTTATAGTTCATGAGCTGGAATTATATTTTGACGCGCATCGTAAGTGGCATTGTTTGATGATATCATCTACAACAAATACCTAGGTGAAAGGTACTATGATAATACTCATGTATTTATGTAATGTCTAATGGCTTAAATGAATCACTTTGGTTTTATCCATCAATTTACTGGTTCCCCCCATGAACCATGGACCTTGCCGTTGGTGGGGAGGCTTGCGTGCCTCAGCGATACAGATGGCCGTACCGTAGGTGCAATCACAACGGAGGGGTATCTGTTGAGAGGGCAGACAAACGTGTGGTTCCTGAAGAGGGGCAGCAGCCTTTTCAATAGTTGCAGGGGCAACAGTCTGGATGATTGACTGATCTGGGCTTGTAACACTAACCAAAACAGCCTTGCTGTGCTGGTACTTCGAACGGCTGAAAGCAAGGAGATACTACGGCCGTAATTTTTCCCGAGTGCATGCAGCTTTACTGTATGGTTAAATGATGATGGCGTCCTCTTGGGTAAAATATTACGGAGGTAAAATAGTCCCCCATTCGGATCTCCGGGCAGGAGGACGTCGTTATCAGGAGAAAGAAAACTGGCGTTCTACGGATCGGAGCGTGGAATGTCAGATCCCTTAATCGGGCAGGTAGGTTAGAAAATTTAAAAAGCGAAATGGATGGGTTAAAGTTAGATATAGTGAGAATTAATGAAGTTCGGTGGCAGGAGGAACAAGACTTATGGTCAGGTGAATACAGGGTTATAAATACAAAATCAAATAGGGGTAACGCAGTAGTAGGTTTAATAATGAATAAAATAATAGGAGTGCGTGTAAGCTCCTACAAAGAGCATAGTGAACGCATTATTGTGGCCAACATAGACACGAAGCCCATGCCTACTACACTAGTACAAGTTTATATGCCAACTAGCTCTGCAGATGATGAAGAAATTGATGAAATGTATGATGAGATAAAAGAAATTATTCAGGTAGTGAAGAGAGATGAAAATTTAATAGTCATGGGTGACTGGAATTCGAGAGTAGGAAAAGGGAGAAAAGGAAACATAGGTGAATATGGATTGGGGGTAAGAAATGAAAGAGGTAGCTGTCTGGTAGAATTTTGCACAGAGCATAACTTAATCATAGCTAACACTTGGTTCAAGAATCATAAAATAAGGTTATATACATGGAAGAATCCTGGAGATACTAGAAGGTATCAGATATATTATATAATTGTAAGACAGAGATTTAGGAACCAGCTGCAAAATACTAACGGGAATTCTTTACAGACGAATGGAAAAACTGGTAGAAGCCGACCTCGGGGAAGATCAGTTTGGATTCCGTAGAAGTGTTGGAACACGTGAGGCAATACTGACCTTACGACTTATCTTAGAAGATAGATCACGGAAAGGCAAACCCACGTTTCTAAAATTTGTAGACTTAGAGAAAGCTTTTGACAATATTGACTGGAATACTCTCTTTCAAATTTTGGAGGTGGCAGGGGTAAAATACAGGGAGCGAAAGGCTATTTACAATTTGTACAGAAACCAGATGGCAGTTATAAGAGCTGAGGGGCACAAAAGGGAAGCAGTGGTTGGGAAGGGAGTGAGACAGGGCTGTAGCCTCACCCCGATGTTTTTCATCCTGTATATTGAGCAAGCAGTAAAGGAAACAAAAGAAAAATTCGGCGCTGGAATTAAAATCCATGGAGAAGAAATAAAAACTTTCAGGTTCACCGATGACATTGTAATTCTGCCAGAGACAGCAAAGGACTTGGAAGAGCAGTTGAACGGAATGGACAGTGTCTTGAAACTAGGATATAAGATGAACATCAAACAAAGCAAAACGAGGATAATGGAATGTAGTGGAATTAAGTCGGGTGATGCTGAGGGAATTAGATTAGCAAATGAGACACTTAAAGTAGTAAAGGAGTTTTGCTATTTGGGGAGCAAAATAACTGATGATGGTCAAAGTAGAGAGGATATAAAATGTAGACTGGCAATGGCAAGGAAAACGTTTGTGAAGAAGAGAAATTTAACACCAAGTATAGATTTAAGTGTCAGGAAGTCGTTTCTGAAAGTAGTTGTATGGAGTGTACCCATGTATGGAAGTGAAACATGGACGATAAATAGTTTGGACAAGAAGAGAATAGAAGCCTTCGAAATGTGGTGGTACAGAAGAATGCTGAAGATTAGATGGGTAGATCACATAACTAATGAGGAAGTATTGAACAGAATTGGGGAAAAGAGAAGTTTGTGGCACAACTTGAGAAGAAGAAGGGACCGGTTGGTAGGACATGTTCTGAGGCATCAAGGGATCACAAATGTAGCACTGGAGGGCAGCGTGGAGAGTAAAAATCGTAGAGGGAGACCAAGAGATGAGTACACTAAGGAGATTCAGAAGTACGTAGGTTGCAGTAAGTACTGGGAAATGAAGAAGCTTGCACAGGGTAGAGTATCATGAAGAGCTGCATCAAACCAGTCTCAGGACTGAAGACCACAAGATCCACAACAACATTTACTGGTTTGCAATTAAAGCCATTTTTAACGCTCATTGTAACTGGCACACAGACTTGCTTTACTGTTCAGTATCATTGATTTAAAATTTATTGAGTATTGACACTACACATATTTTCCTATACCGTAAAATATTGTACTGTTTTCAATTGTGAGCATACCAATTTCCTTCTTTTTTGATATCTAACAGCTTACGGCCGATATGTTGTTGCTAGACATTGTAGAAATTGAAAACAGTTACTTACATTTTCTATAACGTAAATGTAATAGAAATTTACTTACGATGCCAGTCCTTATACTATTATAGAGGCACGACTTTGTAAGACCTCGTTGTTAGTAATGCCATCTGGCAGCTGCGTTTACGTGTAGCACTAACGTAACATTTGTACCCAATTCTCTGGCCCCCGTTAACTGAGCAACATATGTACCTTCCGCTTGTTCCTGTAGATGGCATCGTGATTGATACGCTTTATTTCCATCCAAACAGGAACTGTATGATAGTTACCACCTTCACTTTCCTTGCATTTAAACACATGTGTTAAATGAGCTCTGTGACTAGCGTTGTAAATTATGCAAACATGACAAGTTACTTCAGGTTTGTGCGTGACAGCAACAACAATTCAGCTTAACAGATTACGACGAACTCCTGGTGATCGATAAACACTGAATTAATTAATAATTTTTATTGGTATTTATAATAGAGTTTCAGTTTATACACAAAGTGTATGATACTATTGTACATCTCTTTTACACAGTCATCTGCATTTTAGATCTGAAGAAGACTCGTCAATGAGCTGAAACCAATAACACTGTGGAACAATGAAAGTTTAATTCGAATGAGCCGAGGATACCTCACTGGAATCTTCAGATTTTTTCTTGTAGTTTGTGTAATTAGTGTTGCTATTGTTTATTGATAGTGCGTAATTATAGAGACAATTTCCTTTGTAGTTGTAGTTTTTCAGTGTTGTACAGTAAAACAGTTGTGGCATGCATGTAGATTTGCACCAAGTATTTCGCAGCTGTGCTTGCAATTAACTAGATATTATTTTCAGTGCTATGTTAATGTGTTTTCTTATTTTGCTCTTCAAATTGTTCTTTTCTGTGTTATAGCGTGAAATATTGTGACAATAATGGCGTGTGATAAACATAACACTAGGCTCCAAAGTAAATTGAGAAATGATAGTGACGACGATTGTAGCTTATCAGCACCACCGTGTATTGAATTAACAGACATTCATTCAAAGTGGTAATTTGGTAATTGTGCGTAGGGAAATGGAGCGGGCGGCAAATAATGGCGTAGACAGTGAAACAATTAGTGAACAGGGAAGCATTATCGATCGATCGGTCGGCAACAGCTCGCCTCAGGAATCCGAAATGACAGGACACAATCTCGCAAATACTGTAGATTCAGGTTTTGGCTGCTTACCGTTTTCTCAAATAAGTCAAGACACATTTTCTGCTTGTCAAAATGTGAATGTTGCCGGTGCAAATTCACTGCCGAAAAGCACTGAATGAACATGTTTCAGACACCAGTGCATTGTTATTACAATTAATACAACAAATGGGACAAAAGCTTCAAAAGTTAGACACGATGGAACAAAATCAGAGACAAACACAGCAAAAGCTTCAAAAGTTAGACATAATGGAACAAAATCTTTAAAAGTTAGACACAATGGAACTAAATCTTCAAAGGTTAGACACCACGCTTGAACAAACACGTGAAGATTTAACTACTGAGTTACATAACATCGAATCGAAATGTCAAAAAGTCTGTAATGACGTAAAAACACAAATTTGTGAGCATTTTTAACCTATTTTTCCGCGCATGAAAATGCATTACAGAATCACGAAGAAGCCATAAAAGAAATGCAAACTATTGTTCATGAAAATCACGAGGCGTTGCGGGCTAAAATTGACTCAGTTGCATCTACCGATTCGGTTACGCTACTTGCAAAAACTCAGGAATACTTAAAGGACACAGTAGATACTCTGGAAATTGGTTCAGAAAGACACATGGAGGAACTTTCGGATCAGCTAAATAATTTATCTACGAAGGTAGATGATAATCTGAATGACACAAGACCGGTAGTCTTTAATGACACAGAAGAGTACGAACAAATTAGGAAATTCAAACAAAATCAGAATCAAATTAATACGCAACACCAAAGAGAAATCCGGGAAGTACAAGATCAGTTGACACAGGTAATACAAGAATTACATATTTCAGAGGACACTCGCGCTCCAATACGGGAAGAGGGACATAGAAATACGGAACAGCCACAAAATAATAACACAGGGCACTTCGGAAATTATGAAAGAAATTGGCAAGGTAAACCGAAATTTGAGATGGAACCGCCGAAACGACTTAACAATGACCGACATGCGACTCGCCGACATGATGATTTTGACTATAAGCTGTTTATTACTACACGTAAATTTAAAACATTTAAGAATTCCGGCAACGACATTCATCCACAAGCGTGGCTTCATCAATTCTCTCATTGTTTTCCTCCCAACTGGTGATTAGAGCACAGATTAGAATTTATGTGTGGCTATTTAGAGAATGAACCAGCTGTAAGAATGCGATCGGCCATTCACAATTGTCACAGTGAAGGAAAATTTTATCATGCCTTCCTCTCAGCATATTGGTCTCAAGCTACACAAGGCCGAGTAAAACATAGCGTCATAATGATGAAACATTTCGAATTATCTGAATTTTCCAGTCTTGTTAAATATTTTGAAGACATGTTGCACAAGAATCAGTACCTGTCAAACCCATACAGCCCCTCAGAACTCATCCGCATTTGCTTAATCAAATTGCCTGAACACTTACGACACAAAATTTTGGCAGGACTTTGCAGAGACGACATTGAAGCTTTTCAGGGACTGTTACAAGAATTGGAAATTGACACTGACAATCGCGGAACGCGGAAACAGGAACCCAACAATTACAGGTCACATCCGTCGCAAATCCGCGATGACAGAAAAAATAACTGGACACGACAAGGCTATTCTTACAACGTAAATCGTGACGAAAACAGACACCACCCATATGACAACTGTTGGCAGAGTAGTAATAATTACAGGGAAAGATCACCTCTCCGCGGTAATGACTATCGCAGAGACGATCAGAGAAACAGACAATATGGGAACCAAATTAATTATTATCAAGGGAGACAGAATATCGTCAGATGCAACGGTCCACCGCGCAGTTACGATTCCGGGAGAAATTGTCCACCACATGCCGACAAAAAAGAAACTATGTAAACTACCGACAAAACGTCAGACCTGAATGTCATCGGAACTGGCGGGATTCAAACAGGGCAAGGCCCTCTCGACAAGGTGAATTTGTAGAAGTTAGATCTCCAAATCCGAATAACGACGCGCGCCAATAAAGAGACAATAGGCAATGACTCACACCGCTGACAGACACAAAACGTACTAACGAAGGTGACGACGTAGCTGCCGTGGCTAGTAATTACGTAAAAATGGAAGACATTAGGGACATTTTACTCCAGGAACACGACGTAAAACATAACAACATTGCATATCCTGTGATTCACATTACAGTAAATGACGTAAAATTTACGGCAGTACTTGACTCTGGCAGTCCCATTTCAGTAATTAGTGAAACAGCCTTTAGCAAATGCAACAAATCGAACGATTTCCACACACATCCGTTACGTAAGATTAAATTACAAGGCTCAATCGTTGGAAAAAGTGTAGATGTACGCCAACAAACCAACTTAGAATTCTTTTGTCAAAGCCACAGCTTCTCTATGAAATTTCTTACTGTTCCATTATTGTCAACGGAAATTATATTGGGAGTAGACTTTTTGAATGAATACAAAGCAATCTTAAATTTTCACGATGCTGATATAAGTTTAGAAAAGAAGATAAGTCAATAGCTTTGAAATTTGAAGATTGGCTCTCAAACAATGACGAGGAAATTAATCGGCTTTACCTTCAGTTAGACAACAGTTCGGAATTTTCGACGGAAATAGACACTAACAATCACTCTGCAAGTACTGACAGGGATGATATCGACGGCATACTTGATACTAATGAGTTAATTCAGAATAAAATTCAAAAAATTGAGAAGTGTAATGACAGTGATATTCAGGACCTTTTTGAGATTTTACAAGCACATTCCACAGTTTTTACTCACAAAACAGGAACAATCAAGGGATTTCAAATACCAATTTCGTGTTCGTGAGCATACTAAATTTTGTGTTAGACCATACGTAAATCCAGCACATTATAGGGACCGTGTTAGAACAGAAATACAATATGTGCTTGACGAGGGCATTATTGAGCCTGCAGTAATCTCATACAACAATCCATTACATGTTGTTGAGAAGAAAAATGGAACGATCAGGCTTGTCTTAGATTTGAGACAAATCAATACTATCATCATTCCTGAAACAGACAGGCCTCAAACGATGGAAGAACTTCTTTAAAATTTTTATCGTGTAAAAGTGTTGTCTTCTATTGATCTCAGATCCAGCTTTTAACAGAAAATACACAGCTTTTCTTTGTTTCGGCGTTTTTTATCAATTTCGGAAACTTCGTTTTGGTTTGAACATTTCTTTGGCAGCCTTCATTCGCGGGCAAAATTCCATATTACCTGATTTCTTAAAACGTCACATCACCTTATATGTGGACGATATTCTGATAGCAGAAGCCTCATGGGAACAACATAATCGCATCCTCAACAGTGTGTTACGTATTTTTGCAGAATCTGGAATTACAGTTAACTTGGAAAAGTCTGAATTCGGTAGGTGAAAGGTGAGGTTTTTGGGACATATTATTTCTTCTGAAGGCATTCAGCCAGATCCTGAAAAATGAGAAGCAATCAGAGCCATTCCAGTTCCATCCATAAAAAAAAAAGTCCGCAGTTTTCTAGGTCTCGTAAATTTTTACCGTCGTTTTCTGAATATGCAAATTCTAGTTACACCAAAACTTTGTTCTCTCACTGGAAAAAATACTATTTGGAACTGGGACGAATAAGCACAGTTGGAATTCAATTCTTTGAAAGAATCGCTACTTAACGCGCCGATACTAGCTCATCCAGATCTGTCACAAGATTTCTGCCTTAGCACGGATTCTAAAGTCGTTCTTGGTGCTCATTTATTTCAAGAAGCCATAGAAAATTACACTACTGTTCAGAAAACCATTGCTTTTGCTAGCCGAGTGCTAACAAAATCTGAAAAAAAATTATTCCGTTACTGAATTAGAAGCTTTAGCTATCGTTTGGGCATTTAACAAATTCCGTTTCTTTCTTTCTGGTAAGCACGTAAAAGTATACATTGATCATCGTGCATTACAATTTCTTATGTCTTCAAAATTAAATCATGACAGGTTAAAACATTGGGCATTGTTTCTGCAAGAATTCCACTTCACAACAGTCTACATTCCCGGCAAGGAGAACATTGTTGCGGACGCTCTGTCACGCGCACCGGCTGGGCTTGAGAAAAGTAACACAGAAGGCAACCTCGAGAAAAATTTCAGTATTCTTTACATTCAGAAAGTCGCCTTTGAAAACTTCATCACCACATCTTTAAAGGACATTGGTCATGAACAAGATAAAGATCCGATTTGGAAAGACATCAAAAGTAAATGGCATGAAAAGACACACACTCAGATTTGGCATTATTATCTGGTTGGAACAACATACTCTTCAAACGCTGCACTGTTGATGACAAGCTATGGGTACTTCGCATTCCTGACGATTTTGTTAATAAGCTCATATGGTACATTCATTTCAGATACGCCCATTTTGCTCCAAGAAAATGTTATCATATTCTTCGGACGACTTGTTATTTTAACAATATGGAAAAGAGAATTCGAGGAGTCTTGTCTATTTGTAAACTTTGTCAAATAGCTAAACCATCTACCATCTCACATCGTGCTCCGTTGTTTCCTATCATTCCTTCTAAATTAAAAGAATTTGCTGCTGTTGTTCTCTTGGACCCCTTCTCAGAACATCGAATGGATTTTCGTACGTTCTAGTCGCTGTTGAACTTACTTCAAAATTTGTTTCTTTCACTCCGTTACGTAAAGCCACTGGACGGTCTGTATCCAACGCCTTTGTTAAAAATTTCTTACGTGAATTTGGACACGTTAGTAAAGTCATTTCAAATAATGGACCGCAATTCAGATCTGCTGTTTGGTCACGCATGCTTCGGAACCATAAAATCAAATCTGTTTTTATTTCATTATACTCACCACATTGTAACCGGTCTGAACGGATTATGAAAGAAATCAATAAGCTTTGCAGACTTTATTGTCACAGAAAGCATCAGCATTGGGATAGATATTTACACTTATTTCAAAACGTGCTGAAAGAAATGCCTCATGACTCCACTGCTTTACCACCTATTCTTGTACTGAAGAATGAAGAACCACCGAACAGAATCGGAGAGCTTGTACCTTTCCCGAATACACCTAAACTTCGACACAAAGACATAATTGCTTTGGCTATTAAAAATATAAAATCTGCAGCAGACAAAAGGAGAAAACTACACGGTAAAGCAAATGCAAAGAAATTATATATTGGTCAGAAAGTTCTCATTAAAGCTCATTCATTGTCACATAAGAAGAAACACTTGAGTCACAAATTCTTTCTGATTTACAATGGACCTTACAGAATCCGACGTATACCACATGATAATTGAGTTGAAGTTGAAACTCTGCGTACTAGGAAGAGTAAAGGATTGCACCACATTTCACATGTAAAACCGTTTATTGAAAGATAATCTGCTTTTTAACTTAGTCTTTGCCATAAAATTTTTCACTTCACGCTACTAGTACGCGTTGTCACACTTAGAAACTGTTATCATGGGATAATGTTTTGAAGCTAACTATCCAATCTAGAACCTAGGGAACATATTTAGAGAGTAATTACCACTGCATTGTGATAGTGAACAGAGGACACAGTGTTATTGTGTGTGTACATTCTTGCTTGTTAGTTGCACGATTACATAACTACTATAAGGCTTACATACTTAGAGCATATACTGCCAATGAGATTTTAATGCAACATTTTGGTTTACTTGAAAAGACATTCTTTATTTGAAGTACTTTCTGTGAGATTAAAGATGACTTAGTATTTGGTTTCTTTGACAGCTACACGATTATATCACGACGCTACTAATGTGTGACACAATTTACATTGTTGCTTTTGTGCTGTATCTGCTTTATATCTGCACAGTTTTTCTGAATTCTTCTGGAAAGTAAAACATGTTTTTGTAGTAACTTTTGTGGTATAGCTACAATGAGACCGCCTTTTCTGTAGCACAACAATACATAACAGTGTAGTACTTTCTTGGTCACGGTACTGTACGTAATAACAACGATATATATACGCATAGCATTTCGCTTTTGTTTACTACGAGGTAAGTACATTGACTTCCACAGAACTTTGGTTACGGACGAGGATAATTACGACACTTGGCACATTTTTTACCCTTAAGTAATGACAGAGATTATGTTAGAACAAGAGGCACAATTTAGAGCAGTAGTACACGTATTTCAGTGATTAATTTTGTACTTAAAACATTTATTTTTAAAGATTTTTGAATTAAAAAGAAACTTTTCCGTGATACATTTCATTCCATTGCTGTAATCTGTAACACCTGAGGGTATAAATACATTAATCCTCAGGGGGTACACACTTGCTTTGTGTACCATGTGTTTGGCAAGTACAAGGAGCCCTAGCGAATATGATATTTGCTTATACAACTTTACACATCGGTACCATATTTCTCTAACACAGAATTACACAGCTATCTGATTATTTAACAGAGAAACAAAAATTTTTTTACTACGCCAGTGACATGTTTACACAATTACACATGGGTTAATTTCAGACTTTTCAAATTGAATTTTGTCTGCACTGTGTGAGCTGTTCATGCTTTTTCGGAACCATTGTGATACTATGAGAGCTTTGAATGTCGTATTTGGTAAGGGATCATGATTTTTGAGGTACGTTTGAGGTATATGACTTTATTGAAGGTCTTGAAATTATTGAAAGAAGCTGCGAACATTTTGAGATGTGATTGATCTGTTATGATATTATTACAATGACGATGTGTATTACGCTGTTGAGGTATGTTTATGATCAATAAGGTGATGCTACCATACATGAGGAATGTGATTACGTGTTTATATGTATATGAATAATGAGTAGTGGTTAGGGACTCTGATTTGTGGAAAAAGATGTTGGAAACCATGAATTGTACTTTAAGAATTATGAAATGTGTGTGCATGTGTGAATGTATCACAATGCCACCAAAAATTTTTTGGGCACTGTTATATCTATAGGATTTTGTTTCTATAGGATTTTGTTTCTACACATTAGTAACGCGATTTCTCGACCTGTGGAATTTTTTATATGAGACTGTCAGTGTAGTGCAAACTGCAGTCGTAAATATTTCGGTAAGAAAGCCAAGAGACCTTGACATAATGCATTGTGAGCGGCCAGCTGTGCCAGCTGCCTAAAAAAAGAAAGCCATTAGCTGGAAAAAAGAGGCTATTATCCTCGCTATTGACATTTCTTTGTAGAAAGCATCGCAAATACGACATGCTCAAACTTGAAAACATATGATTACACTGTGGAGCTCTTAATTTATGATATTTACTAAAATGCCAAATGAAATGATGAGAAACATTTTTACATCTATTGTCTTTCTAGTTGAGAGATTTTTTTACTGCCTTTGGAGACGCCATTTGCCTAGTGAATGACGTTTCACACATTGCTTTGTATATATTTGCTCATTTCGTTTAATATCTAGTTTCTAGTTGCACTGCGGCATTGGTTAAAATGAAATTTAATAGATGTACTAATATAGATATTTTATGCCTACAGATCCAGTAAATAATAATTTTATGATCTATTTCCAAACAAACGAGGGAGCACAAAAAGACATTTCCACTTCACAGGAATGCATACATAATGTTTTTCAATGACTGGAAACTTGTCTGCTAGAGTAAGTTATCGTGATGCAACACTCTAGTGTTAATGTGTGACATAGGTATTAGACATGGCCATCTTTACTGTAATATTTTTTCTGCTTTGGCTTTGTCATGTTTAGGTATAAGTTACAGCATTTGCTGCTGCTGTTTGCCAGGACTGAATTTCACTTTGTATTACTCTGTTAAGCCAGTTTTACTACTGATTTATTTTTCTTGTTGCTGCACATTGGCTCATATTAGTTGTAATGTTGCATTTGCTCTGCTAATTTAGATATACTGCTGCTTGCTTTGCCAATTTGCATTTTTTTGTCATTGCTCTTTGTGTTAATTGTTTTGTACTGCTGCATTGCCTCGTCCCTTATTATATATATATATATATATATATATATATATATATATATATATATATAAGCTCAGTAGTTAGCTTAAGAGGGGGTAGACTATATAAGAAACTGACTATGGAGAATAAGGAAAGAAAGCATTGAGAAGTTATATGAAAAAGATTTGGGCCAAAATGAGTAACGTACAATAAGAAATAAATATTCTGAAAGAAATATGAATAGAATACAGAAAGGAGGTATAGATAGGATTTTTTTGGGAATAATGATGAATGAAGGGAGATCTCCAAGAAGTAAAGAAAGTTTTGTTTGCAAAATACTGCAGTAAAACAAATCCTGTCCTTTCCTTTTGTGTTATTCCGCTATGTGTTTGTGTACCCTTGTGTATTTGTGTTCTTCCTGTCTTTATGTGTTTATCTGATAAGATTTATGTTGTAGAATTTTTCTAATACTCAGCTACATTCACTATGATGAGGAATACTGTTATCCTCAAATATAATATCCATTAATAATATGTTATTTACTTTGTAAAGATGTTTAGACATTATTAATTCTATTCTGTTTCAATGCTCATATGTGAAATTAATGTTTCGAAAACTATTCTCATTATTTTATGTATTTACTTATGTCATAATTCCTGTGACACTGATGTATATGTTTATTTCTATTCTTTTGTAAAGCCTGTATTACTACAAATGTTATCTGTACTATTATGTTCTTTAATGATGTATTTTGTACCATTGTAATTGTATTCTTATGTTGTAAATTTGTAATATATAGACACCAGTTTATCAAATTAAGTTACATTTCACTGCACACGTTTCTGTTGGTCATAGTATATACATAATAGATGAGAAGTTGGCACTGTTAGTGTTTGCACGTGTGTTAATAATTCAGCAAGGGACTGATTAACAGCATTGCTGGTTCTAAGGACAATTCCAAAAACCTTGTGAGTGCACAAGTGGTGGTTTGTGGACTTGCTATATTGTCCGCAAGACTCTTCAATGGTGATTGTGCGCCTGCACACTCGCAACAGATGGCTGCTGGCCGTCTCTACAAGGACTACAGTGGGTCTGCATCTCTGGTGGACTACCAATACCATTATTTCTACAAGGACTGCAGTGGGTCTGCACCTCTGGTGGCCCACCAATACCAAAATCTCTACCAGGACTACAGTGGGTCTGCTCTGTGATGACCTACCGACCAATATTTTTCAAAACTTCGACTGACTCTGCTGTGGGTTTGCTCTGTTGTGGCCCGTTACCTGTCTGCATGTCAAGAGTCAGCACTGTCTTTCCGTTGGAAGGACAACACTACTTATTCAAGAATGCATGGAAATCCACTACCTCAGTGTGCATTTTCTTTTACTGTTCAGACTGAGAAAAAAAACACTGCAATTTTACTGTGATGAATGATCAGGACTGTCTTTATGGACTGTGAAGAAATTTTAGCTTTTGACCAACATTTTATCAATAAGTGTGTGCATTTGATTTCTTTGTTTTTGCAATTATGAAATTTTTTTTCAAATTTGTATTGGGCACTGGCCAAAACAATTAGTAAAATTTTTTTGTGGGGAGCATGGGGGCTATGTAACTATGCTGTTTAGGTTTTTATGTTGGTAACGCCATGTAGCGCTCTATATGAAAATCACTGACTGTGCTGTGTGAAGTCTGTGGTTGGTTTGCATTGTTGGAGTAATATTCGCCATTGTAGTATTGGGCAGTTGGCTGTTAACAGAACGTAGCGTTGCGCAGTTGGAGGTGAGCCGCCAGCAGTGATGGATGTGGGGAGAGAAATGGCGGATGATCTGGACGTGTGTCAATCAGAGACAGTAAATTTGTAAGACTGGATGTCATGAACTGCTATATATATTATGACTTTTGAACACTATTAAGGTAAATACATTGTTTGTTCTCTGTCAAAAGCTTTCATTTGATAACTATGCCTATCAGTAGTTAGTGCCTTCAGTAGTTTGAATCTTTTATTTAGCTGGCAGTAGTGGCGCTCGCTGTATTGCAGTAGTTCGAGTAACGAAGATTTTTGTGAGGTAAGTGATTTGTGAAAGGTATAAGTCAGATTGCGTTGCGCTAAAAATATTGTGTATCAGTTTAGTGTTGATCAGAATAGCTAAATAGCGAAATGTCTGAGTACGTTCAGTTCTGCTCAGCTGTTTGAAAATCAAATAATGTAAGAGGTTTATCTGCATAGTAATACATTAAGTTTTCTAAGGGGACGTTTCAACATAAATGGACTAATAAATGCTCTCAGAATTAATTACAACCCTGATGAATGAAGACTCTTTATTGATTCATCGAAGTTGAACTTTAAAGCATAGGTCTTACATATTGGTAATGAGCTTCCTTCTATTTCAGTTGGGCATGGTGTGCATATGTAAGACATACCAAAACATGAAAATTTTACTAGAAGCCATCGAGTATAGCGACTATCAATGGCAGATTTCTGGTGACTTGAAAGTGGTTGCACTGCTATTAGGTTTGCCGTAAGGGGTACTAAATATTGCTGCTTTCTCTGCGAGTGGGACAGCCGAGTTCGTGCATCTCATTAAAGTAAACATGAAGGGGCCACCAGAAAATATCTTCAACCAGGTATAGAGAAAATTAAAAGTGAACCTGTTGTAGACGCTAAAAAGATTCTGCTCCCGCCCTACCACATCAAGCTGGATCTCATGAAAAGCTTTGTTAGGGGACTGAGCAAAGATGGTGACGCGTTTAAGTACTTAAGGCAAAAATTCCCTCACTTAAGTGATGCCAGAGTAAAGGAGGACAACAATGAAAGCACACAGATTCGAGAGATTTTTGGAGACCATACATTTGATAGAATCGTACAAGGTGATGAGAAGTATGCATGGGAATATTTTAAGACACTCTGTTTACAGTTCTTAGGGAACAAACGAGCAATAAATTACAAGGAGATTGTAGATAACATGTTGTCATCTCATGAAAACTTGGTTGCAACATGTCATTGAAAACACTTTTCTAACATAGTCAACTTGACTTCTTCCCAAAGATTGTAGTGCATTAAGTGATGAACTTGGGGAGACTTTTTTCATCAAGACATTGCCACATTTGAGAACAGGTATGCCAGAAAGTGGAGCCCTACTATTTTAGCAGATTACTGCTGGATTGTCATAAGGGATGTTCCCGAGTATGTGTATAAACGTCAAGCCAAGCGAAAACCGACATCTTCTGAATTTATGTCTGAACAAAATATGTAATTGTATATACTGTACATGTGGACATTTAACATTTGTAATCCTTTATATACAAGAGTTAATTTATATATTTTCTTTTGTGTTTTACATAGTTCTGGTACAAAGAAGCCTTACAAAGTATTTTCATTCATGTAATATTATCTTCAGTTTTTCTTAATACTTTAATTTCGTACTTCCAGAATGGCACTGAAATCAGTGCATAACACACAACATAATTCAAGTAATTTTTCACTTAAAATTTGTTATGCTGAATCTTGGAACTTGAATGGATATTTGGTTAGAGTTATTCACACATAAATGTAGATTATTAAAAAAAACTAGAGATAAATATTTACGAAGATGATGATTTTGTATCATTTTATACTGTGATAAATATAATTAACCCAAAACCATGAAATTTACACACTTTCACTTTCAAACCTGTTGTTCAGTGTAATCAACAAATGACTTTTAGCGACCTTGACGCAGGATTTTTACCTGCACATTTTAACATACACAACACTTCACTGCCATGACTTAATTCAGCACTGGGTGGTCAGATGACAGCCTGGAGCCAGTTCTACAGCATCAGCAGCGCTCCATGGCAAACAGTATATTCTTCTAAAGGAATGACTAACATTTTGTTCCATGAACTTATCAGTAATGTACAGAGCTCTTGTGACTCTGTCACGGTGCTTCATAAACTAACGTTTCTATTGCAGATGCAACGTTACTTCATCAGGTTGGTGTATTTAGCTTGATGAAGTCTACTAGTAAGTGGAAGAGATACGCTTGTTTATGAAAAAACGCTACATCGCAGTGCCATATCCAGAAAAGTGTTATTGAAGATCTCAAGGACCGCTGAAGACTACACTCGCACATCTTAACTTTTTTTTTTCAACGTTCCCTCTCATTGGCTTACTGCGGTTTTCATTTAAGATACAGTGCATGGTTTGCTCCTCCCGTCATCTAACAAAGAACCTCTTTGATAAAACTGCTTAACGTAGATGGTTTAATGATTTTTGCTGACCCCAGCCCCTCTGTCTATGATACATTAGAGATAATGACTCCATGGAGACGAAAGTATATATTATCTCTACTATTATATGTCATTGTTATATGACGTGTAACTATTTCCGTATTGAAGTACAACTGTTAATACGTACTATTATCCGAGAATCATCAATAATTGAAGAATCAGAAAATATTTGTTCCCTAGAAAACAAAGCCTCTTTAATGTAGAGAGATATAAGATGACGACATATGTGCAGATGCATCTCATGAGAGAGGTAAGTGGGTATTATCTTTTAGTTTTAGTACTTTTAGTTTAAGTATTTTAAAAATGAATCATTAACTATTCAACATGGTTCAAATGGCTCTGAGCACTATGGGAATTAACATCTGTGGTCATCAGTCCCCTAGAACTTAGAACTAATTAAACCTAACTAACCTAAAGACATCACACACATCCATGCCCGAGGCAGGATTCGAACCTGCGACCGTAGCGGTCATGCGGTTCAAGACTGAAGCGCCTTTAACCGCACGGCCACACCGGCCGGCCGAAACTGGTCAACATAAAAAATAATGTAGCTTTACGCTTATCACTGAAGTTAGAAAAGTATCAAGCACTGACACAACCGCAGTAACGAACGACCATAAGAAGACAGGGCGGCTAGACAGCTCACGTGTTAAGACTACAACAACGCCAGGGCGCGAGAGCACTCCTTAGACATTTTTCAGTACAAGAGAAAACTGAAACGTCGATTAAAAATGAACTTGATATCAGACATTTTACAGTTGGGGATTATGGGCAATTAAGTGGTATGTATCACTTCTGATGAACTTTCTGTCTGTGTAAATGTAATTTGTATTACGCTCTTATACCGTGCAACAAAATTAAATCATCAGTTTTTTGAAATCCCGTTATTTTCTCCCATTGCGACGCAGATGTTGGGAATTAGGCTTGAAGATTCCTAAATCTTTCCACTGTAATGGCGCAAAACCGTAGCGCACTGCGACGTCACCCTTGGGTTTGCGACACTTGAAACAGCATCGTGTCGACACATGAGGGGCAAAAATAAGGCCAGAGCTTGGACGTTCACGAGAGGCTGAGGTTGGTTAAGAATGTCGCATTGGCACCACATTTCATCACAGGTCTGCCCAACGTCACCGTCGACGCCTCACATTAGGAGAAAGTCGTCACTCCTCCCTTTATCCACATCTCTCCAACCTCACTGCTTCTCTTGACGGTTCTACGACAGAGATCAAGACCATGATTCCCAGCATTCAGATCATGTATTTTTCTATGAGTGACCGACGAAAACATTTCGGACACGCAGGTGCTCAGAATCGACACACGAAAGCCACACGTGGTATCACAACGGCGTGAATGAAACCATCCTTCCCTTGTCTTCGTACATCCATATTTAAACTGGATGAAGGTGGGACATAGCTGGCATAATTTTTATTAATAATGAAATTCCTGCAGCTGTACTTAAGATTTTTTTATTTACTTCGCTACTAGTTTCGGCGTTGCGTGAACGCCATCTTCAGGCCTGAAAATGGCGTTGACGCAACGCCGAAACTATTAGCGAAGTAAATAAAAACTCTTAAGTACAGCTGGAGGAATTTCATTTTCAATAAAAATCCTTCCCTTTGGTTGTTGACTTGCATACATTTTGCTTCCAAGACCGATAATCTCCAGTGAACGGACATCTCGGGCCTGTAGTCATATTACTATGATCTCACTCTTTTGGAGAGTAGCGTCACCGCAATATTTGCTCTGGTATAAAGAGTAAAATGAGTAGGAGCCATTCAAAACCATACGGCAATATTTGAACATGATTCGAAGTAGAAAAGGTTGTTTATGGTTCTTCATCCCTCCTTTCTCTCGCTCTCCCCCGGTGTGTGCATGGCGCGGGGGCCTGCGATATTGGCGTACACGTGAATAAAAAGGCAAAGGGTTCCTCTACAACACTTCAGTTTGACAATATCCTCGGTACTGCCCACTCACCTCAACTGGGAACTTCAAAAATGTCCCTGTGCAGAGACACTCGTGCACCACGAACCAACACTTAGAGAGCAGCGGGATAGGCAACTCTTTCCACGGCCCTCGGACTTTGCAAGCAGCCTGTAGGCGCTAATGTTGAAAGGATTGCCTTTCCTGTTTGCGTCTAGGAATATGTGAACGGGCATCTCCGTACGAGGCCATTTTTGAAGTGCTCGGCAACAGGTTTAGGGGGACACTGAGGACTTTACCGTTTGGAGAGTCTTAGAGGGACCCTTCACTGTATTATTCGCCCTTGTGTCACTGTTTCACTTCTCCCCACCCCCCCTTCCTCATCGAGCAATGCCCGCGCCATAGGCTGTTGCGAAAAAAGATGGATGAAAAACCATTAACACCATTTTCTGCTTCAGATCACGCGCATATGGTTTTGAATAGTCTCTAGTTGTTATATCCTGTAAACTAGAGCAAACATTGCGGTCCTGCTACACTCAAAATAGATGAAGTGTCGTTTAATCGGATGACAACACCATGATGTCTTAGAGTAAATTAGAGTCGCCCTTGGTTTGTCAGCAGTCACAAAGGTCGTCAAGAACGTCGTCCTGTTTATAATTTTTTACAAACTGTAGTTTTAGAATGCGAAATATGTGGAAATAAATGCCCCAAAGGGAGAGGGGTTACGCTCACGGCCTCTATGACACCACCTGGTGCTTTTTCATGTCGGCTCTAAGCAGCAGCGTGTCCGAAATGTTTTCCTCAGCCATCTGTCAGAGAAAGGCTTGATTTGAGTGCTGGGCGAGGCAGAATTATGAACTCCTAAGTTATGTCCTCTCTCTCTCTCTCTCTTTTTTTTGCATGTGTGGGTAGTTCGTTGTCTGAAGTGTCGCCGAGCCCGAGGTTGACGTCGCAGTGCTCCAGCCTTTTGCACCATTACAGAGGAAGGAGGTCTACATCTTTGACATAAATTTCAAACGTCTGGGTCGCGCTGGGAGGAAATGAAGGGTTTTCACAAAAGCGACCGAGACACGACCATACACAGAGAGGTCGTAACACGAAAAACCACAACACAGTAGCGACCAGACACCATGAAGGCAGACACGGACTATATACGAGGGACGATGCAACACTTTTCTTTTCTCAGTAAGTTTCGGTTGAAAAATGTGTAATTTGCTATGGGACGTCGTTGAAATATTCTTGCTGCATTCCCTATGGTTTCATAAAGTTCCGATATATATATATATATATATATATATATATATATATATATATATATATATATATATATATATAAGTGGCTATACGTAGCCTTGGAAGTGGCGACTGAAACGGAGGTGCGTTCCAAGCAGAAAGATGTCACAGAGTTTCTTTTGGCGGAAAACCAGAGCACTGCAGTTGTTGATAGCATCTTGCAGAATGTTTACGGAGACATGGCGGTCAACAAAAGCACGATGAGTGGTTGGGCTAGGCGTCCGTCATATCCTCGCCGTCTAATAGAAGATCATAAAGAGCAACGAAGGTCCATCTGTCCTGAATTGCTTGCGCGTTACTAGGCTGATAGTGTCAATTTTTGGTCGAGCATCGTCCCAGGCGATGAGACTTGGGTTTCTCACTTCGAGGCGGAAACAAGCTGGCAGTCCATGGAGTGACGACACATCCCCTCTCCTCCAAAGAAGGAGTTCAAAGCCGCACAGGCAGCCAGTAAACCTATGGTGAAGACTTCTGGGACTGAAAGGGGTTTTTCTGTTTGAAATTCTTCCACATGGTGTAACGATCAACTCGGAAGTGTAGAGTGCTACCCTAGGGAAATAGAAGAAACGAGTCAGTGGTTTCGTACACACAAAAATGCAAACGAACTTCTCCGCTTCCATGACAAACTCCAGCTGTCACACAAGTCTGAGCAACAAAGGGGACCTCACAAATGGCTCTGAGCACCATGGGACTTAACTTCTGAGGTCATCAGTCCCCTAGAACTTAGAACTACTTAAACCTAATGACATTACACACATCCATGCCCGGGGCAGGATTCGAACCTACGACCGTAGCGGTCGCGCGGCCCCAGACTGTAGCGCCTAGAACTGCTCGGCCAACCCGGCCGGCAGGGGACCTCACAAGACTTCATTGGAGTATTCCCCCTCATTCACCCTACAGCCGGGATCTCGCTTCTTCCAACTTCCATCTGTTTGACTTAATGAAGGATACACTCCGCAAAAAGCCGTACGCAGAGATGAGGAAGTTACTGCTGCAGCAAGACTTTGGCTCGGACGTTGGCCGGTAGAGTGGTACCAGGTGGGCATACAGGTCGTTTTATTGGACGAAAATTATATTTAAAAACAGGGTTTTATAGCCAAAGAAATGGGGACTAATATGGTGTACTGGAAACCTGAATAAAGCCAGCCTGCTTTCGGAAAGAGGATGTGTTACTTACTGAACTCACCTCATATTACACTACTGGCCATTAAAATTGCTACACCAAGAAGAAATGCAGACGACAAACGGGTATTCATTCGACAAATATATTATACTAGAACTGACATGTGATTACATTTTCACGCAATTTGGGTACATAGATCCTGAGAAATCAGTACCCAGAAAAACCACCCCTGGCCGTAATAACGGCCTTGATTCGCCTGGGCATTGAGTCAAACAGAGCTTGTATGGCGTGTACAGGTACAGCTGCCCATGCACCTTCAACACGATACCACAGTTCATCAAGAGTGGTGAGTGGCGTGTTGTGACGAGCCAGTTGCTCGGCCACCACTGACCAGACGTTTTCAATTGGTGAGAGATCTGGAGAATGTGCTGGCCAGGTCAGCAGTCGAACGTTTTCTATATCCAGAAAGGCCTGTACAGGACCTGCAACATGCGGTCCGTGCATTATCCTGCTGAAATGTAGGGTTTCGCATGGATCGAATGAAGGGTAGAGCCAAGGGTCGTAACACATCTGAATAGTAACGTCCACTGTTCGAAGTGCCGTCAATGCGAACAAGAGGTGACCGAGACGTTGGCACCCCATACCATCACGAAGGGTGATACGCCAGTATGGCGATGACGAATACACGCTTCCAACATGCGTTCACCGCGCTGTCGCCAAACACGGATGCGACCATCATAATGCTGTGAACAGAACCTGGATTCATTCGAAAAAATGACGTTTTGCCATTCGTGCACCCAGGTTCGTCGTTGAGTACACCATCGCAGGCGCTCCTGTCTGTGACGCAGCGTCAAGGGTAACCGCACCCATGGTCTTCGAGCTGATAGTCCATGCTGCTGCAAACGTCGTCAAACTGTTCGTGCAGATGGTTGTTGTCTTGCAAACGTCCCCATCTGTTGACTCAGGGATCGAGACGTGGCTGCACGATCCGTTACAGCCATGCGGATAAGATGCCTATCATCTCGACTGCTAGTGATACGACGCCGTTGGGATCCAGCACGGCGTTCCGTATTACCCTCCTGAACCCACCGATTCCATATTCGGCTAAGCGTCATTGGATCTCGACCAAAGCGAGCAGCAATGTCGCGATACGATAAACCGAAATCGTGATAAGTTACAATACGACGTTCATCAAAGTCATAAACGTAATGGTACGCATTTCTCTTCCTTACACGAGGCATCACAGCAACGTTTCACCAAGCAACGCTGGTCAACTGCTGCTTGTGTTTGAGAAATCGGTTGGAAACTTTCCTCATGTCAGCATGTTGTAGGTGTCAAATTCAAATGGCTCTGAGCACTATGGGACTCAACTGCTGAGGTCATTAGTCCCCTAGAACTTAGAACTAGTTAAACCTAACTAACCTAAGGACATCACAAACATCCATGCCCTAGGCAGGATTCGAACCTGCGACCGTAGCGGTCTTGCGGTTCCAGACTGCAGCGCCTTTAACCGCACGGCCACTTCGGCCGGCCTTGTAGGTGTCGCCACCTGCGCCAACCGTGTGTGAATGCTCTGAAAAGCTAATCATCTGCATATCACAGTCCTGTCGGTTAAATTTCGCGTCTGTAGCACGTCATATTCGTGGTGTAGCAATTTTAATGGCCAGTAGTGTAGCTCCCGCCGTATGTCACACAAACAGCTAAGTTAACATCCATCCACCAAACGCAGATATAAGTGGAGGCACATCTCAATTTCAGAGTGTATCAACATTTGGTTAGACAGCATCAACACCGCACCTCGATACAGCATCAGAACGTGTCTAAGATCGCCGCCAAGAATAGTCCGACAGGTCGTTCTCCTAGTTAAGTTAGTTACCTTTCACTGTATTCAGGACTAGGCTAGTATTCAAG
Source organism: Schistocerca nitens (assembly GCF_023898315.1). Lineage (NCBI taxonomy): Eukaryota > Metazoa > Arthropoda > Insecta > Orthoptera > Acrididae > Schistocerca > Schistocerca nitens. The sequence goes on from NC_064622.1 coordinate 331,814,784, forward strand.
AATCGGTAAGTGCTACTGAACTTTAAACTACATTGTCATGCATCGTCTTTATACTCAAAATACGTAAAGTATAATTTATATAAGTAAGTTATTGGAAACTGTTTCTAATCTGCATTGTAACAATTTTTGCTAAACTTTGCCCAAACCTATTTGTCCCTGTGACGAGGTTGCATCACTGCTGAATAAAAGTAAGCCACCTCCGTAGCAGAAATTACCTTTGTGGTATGGGATCCTTTTCCTGAGATATTTGTATGCCTGAAGCCAAGAATGTTTGTTGAAAAAAAGCAATCACGTAATGGGAATTCTACTGAAATCTACTGTGTTATTTGCACTCAGAACAATTTCTGTTACTAACTCCGTTTTATTTTAGAAGTAATTGCACCAGTAAAAAAAAATGACGTTCATTTCTTTCCCTCAAATAGAGGAACGTGGGAATTGTAAGAATGATATTTGTCAGAACTGCGGATTATTCTGATGCCGATATGGAAGTACCTTACATATCTCTCCAAGTAATATATATTGGCATATAATATTGAGCATAAACTAACGGTCATAGCAAAGGAGAATACAAGACATTGAAGGACATAAAGAACAACGGAACTACAGTCAAAACTGAGGGACGAGGAATAATGGGAGCTACATTTTAAATAAATAGTCGATGTTTTAGTATCAAGAAATAAGTCGTCTGAGAAGACGGGCCAGAGTGGATGTGACATTTCGGTGCTTTTCCTCAAACAGTTGCGCTTAATATGTCTAGTCGTTGTTTTCATTCTAAGTAAACAGTATATATGTAACGCAATGTAGAAATACATAAATCAAAGCTGCCCTATATAAAGATAAGTGACGTGCACTGATATGCAATGTAGTTTAGCTTGACGTAATATTATGGCGTGTTTCATTAGATGATTAGTCCTTCCAAAGTTCCCTGAGGATCCTGATAATAAACCTAATTCTACGATCGGAAACTTGCACGTTTGAATTATGGAAGACATTATATTAAAGATAAAACTACAATTTTTTAATTAATCGTGGTGGACTCTATATAATCACTAATGAATCGCCTCATTTTTAAACATACTCTGACGTAGGAGGCAGAATGACTGGCCAAAGGACTTCTGCTTTACTAAAAACTGTAATTGTATGAGCTGCTATTGAGGTATCAGTTTTATTATTCGCCCACAGAATCTGAAGGCATCATGGTTTCACAGTATTTCGATAGCACACTAATGAGCTAATAGTCAGGGATCCTCACAAGCCTCTTTGAAACTTTTAGAGAATTTATGAGATTTGGTTTGGTAAAGGCTGTGCTGCATCATTAGAAAAAAGCAAGTGCAACACCAATACGGAAAGTATATGCAAAGGACATGATAAGCAGTTAAATGCTGCATACATGTTTGACAATTATCGTAAATAATTAATGTTAAAATTCTGACATGTGTAATAAACTTTCTACACTGGTAGAGACAATAGCATGTGGCCAACAGATATGTAGGTAAAAACATTTTATGCTTGGTTTTAACATAACACACGATGAAAGTATTTGTGATTAGCTTATATGTCGACATCAAACCATCTGCCTCGGGGAAAGATTATCTGAGCAGTAGTTTGTAGGGTTAGTCCGTAAATTCATAAAAACTGTTTTCAAGTGTTAACCCATGCAATATTTCGAGCAGTGGGTGGGGGGGGGGGGGGGGGGGGAGGCTGGCGTACTTAGTGCCCACCTTTTCAAAATAGTGTAATCTGGTCAGTTACTTTGTTGCTTAAAATTCTGAAAAAAATATTCATTTTATAATTTGCTTTTAGGGTGAGTATAAAGTACCACCCTCTTCTTCCCATCGTTGGTGGTATACGTTATTGGACGCTCGTTTGCTAAGAGCGTCAGGTCTGGACCCTACTTACACATCATTATCTCTTTATCAAGTATGTTGTTAATGTATGTCAACAACAATGAATGATACGCCTGGGCATTGAGTCAAACAGAGCTTGGATGGCGTGTACAGGTACAGCTGCCCATGCACCTTCAACACGATACCACAGTTCATCAAGAGTGGTGACTGGCGTATTGTGACGAACCAGTTTCTCGGTCACCATTGACCAGACGTTTTTGATTGGTGAGAGATCTGGAGAATGTGTTGGCCAGGGCAGCAGTCGAACATTTTGTGTATCCAGAAAGGCCCGTACAGGCCTGCAACATGCGGTCGTGCATTATCCTGCTGAAATGTAGGGTTTCGCAGGGATCTGAAATGTAACGTCCACTGTTCAAAGTGCCGTCAGTGCGAAGAAGAGGTGACCGAGACGTGTAACCAATGGCACCCCATATTATCACGCCGGATGATACGCCAGTATGGCGATGACGAACACACGCTTCCAATGTGCGTTCACCGCGATGTCGCCAAACACGGATGCGATCAACATGATGCTGCAAACAGAACCTGGATTCATTCGAAAAAATGACGTTTTGCCATTCGTGCACCCAGTTTCGTCGTCGAGTACAACATCGCAGGCGCTCCTTTCTGTGATGCAGCGTCAAGGGTAACCGCAGCCAAGGCGTCCGAGCTGATAGTCCATGCTGCTGCAAACGTCGTCGAACTGTTCGTGCAGATGGTTGTTGTCTTGCAAACGTCCCCATCTGTTGACTCAGGGATCGAGACGTGGCTGCACGATCCGTTACAGCCATGCGTCTGGAGCACGTCATCTTCGTGATGTAGCAATTTTAATGGCCAGTAGTGTATGTGTAAAAATATTAATGTGCGTGACATGTAGGTACGTGGACAGAGCCACGAGTATAAACTTATTCTGATTTCCTGGATCGATTTCAGGCAAACCTGGTACAGAGATTACTTGCTATCTGGAAGGGAATGCTGTGGAGATAAGAACTAGCAACCTCCTATTGTGGTGGAGGTGGTAACGTGGCGAGTGAATGGGGAGGAGGAGATGGACAGAGCCAGTGGGAGGAGGATGTCGACTTAATGGGGGGAGGAGGAGATAGAGGAGGGAGGAAGAAATGGTGTTAGAGTGGTTGAGAGGAGATGGACAGGAAATCGAGGAGTATGTGGACAGAGGGCAAGGAGCAAATGGGCAGAGGGGCGAGTAGCAGATGAACGGAGAAAGGAGAGAGGAGGAGAAGGACAGAGACAGGGGGAGGAATCCATGGACAGAGAGAGAGGGGGATGACGAGTTGGGCAGCGAGAGGGAGAGGGGGAAATGGACAGAGAAAGAGGTAGTTGGATAGAGAGAGGGAAGAAGAGAAGATGCAGAGAGAAGGAAGAGAAGATGGGGAGAGAATGGGGAGAAGAGCACAGGGAGATCGGGGAGGAGCAGGAGCAGAAGGGGACAAGGGGCAGCAGGAGATGGACAGACAGTGTGGGTGGAGTAGGTGGAGAGAGAGAGAGAGAGAGAGAGAGAGAGAGAGAGAGAAAGAGTGGTGGGGGGGGGGGGTAGGAGATGGAGAGATGGGGCCAGGAGGAGACAGACAGGGAGATGGGGGAGGATTAGATAGACTAAGAGAAGGTTCAAATAAAAACGTCGTGTACTCTGCTACTCAAAAATATACATGGAATCTAAGCCTGATTTGTCCGTGCATGATGGTACGACTCTGCTACCTAACTGCACAACCCAGTGAAGATCATATGGTATGGTACCTCTCCAGCCGTGCATGAAGAAGGAAAGTGGGACTGCAGGGCTTTGATCACAAAAGCGGCCACTCTTATGTAAGTTAGAGAAGCTGCTGGGAATGGAGTGTTGGATTAGCCGAGACTGGCCATTGTGTTCCTTCTAGAATATTCAACTTTCTCACAGAATGTTATAAAATAATCCAGAAGGTTCTGGAATATTCCAGATGTTTCAGAGTGTTCAATTATGTTTTTGAGAACATGTTTGAATGTACTATAATCCTGTTCTGGTGGCGATTATTTTCAGCTCAGAAGGGTAGATACACTATGTGATCAAAGTACCCGGACACCTGGATGAAAATGACTTACAAGTTTGTGGCACCCTCTATCGGTAATTCTGGAATTCAGTACGGTGTTGGGTCACCCTTAACCCTGATGACAGCTTCTACTCTCGCAGGCATACGTTCAATTAGGTGCTGGGAGGTTTCTTGTGGAATTGGAATGACAGCCTATTCTTTATGGAGTGCATCACTGAGGAGAGATATTGATGGCGGTCGGTGAGGCCTGGCACGACGTCGGCGTTCCAGAACACCCCAAAGGTGTTCCAAAGGATTCAGGTCAGTCCATTACAGAGATGTTACTGTCGTGTAACCAATCCGCCACAGGCCGTGCATTGTGCTCTGTCGTGTCGAAACATGCGGCCGCCATCCCCGAATTGTTCTTCAACAGCGGGAAGCAAGAACGAGCTTTAAACATCAATGCAGGCCTGTTCTGTCATAGTGTCACGTAAAACAACAAGAGGTGCAAGCCACCTCCATGAAAAACACGATCACACCATAACACCTCCACATCCGAATTTTGCTGTTGGCACTACACACGCTGGTAGATGACGCTCATTGGGCATTCGTCATACCCACATCTTGCCATTGGATAGCCACATTGCGTACCACGATTCTTCACTCCACCGTTAAATCGTCCAATGTTTACGCTCCTTACACCAAGCGAGGCGTCGCGTGGCATTTACCGGCTTGATGTGTGGCTTATGAACAGCCACTCGACTATGAAATCCAAGTTTTCTTACCTCCCACCTAGCTGTCATAGTACTTGCAGGGGATCCGTTTCTTTTTTTTTTTTTGTTTTAGGGCGCAAAACTGCTATGGTCATTAGCGCTCGGTCCATGACTTAGGAAACAGTAAAAAACCGAAAATGGAAACCAGCAGCAATGGGAACGAAACTCAAAAAATTTTTAGAAACTAAAAGCAGAAGGAAGGCTTAAAAATCCACTAGAGAAAGGGGTTGGCTGTTCCCAAAACAAACTTCAAATGACTTACATCATTTCACTGGCACTAATAAACTCGAGAACGCGATCGGCCTGTCCTCCATCAGGTATCGTATGCTCTCTCTAGATCAAAAAATATTGGTACTGTTTGGCGTTTCCGGAGAAAATTTTTCATGGTATAAGTGGAGAGAGCAACAAGATGGTCAACTGCAGAACGATGCTTTCGGAATCCGCATTGGGCAGGTGTTAAAAGACTGCGGGACTCCAGCCACCAAGCTAAACGGCAGTTCACCATACGCTCCAAAACCTTACATACACTACTTGTGAGAGAAATGGGGCGACAACTAGAGGGGAGGTGTTTGTCCTTTCCAGGTTTCGGAACAGGAACGACGATAGCTTCCCGCCATCCTCTGGGAGAAGTACTGTCGGTCCAAATTCGTTTATAAAGGCGAAGCAGGTAACGCAGACTATGGGTTGATAAATGCAGCAACATCTGGATGTGGAAACCATCCGGTCGTGGGGCGGAGGAGCGAGAAGAAGAGAGTGCATGTTGGAGTTCCCGCATGGAGAAAACAGTATTGTAGCTTTCGCGATTTTGAGAGGAGAAAGCAAGAGGTCGCACTTCCGCTGCACGTTTCTTCGGGAGAAACGCTGGCGGGTGATTTGAAGAGCTTGAAATCTCAGCAAAGTGCTGACCCAATGAGTTAGAAATTGCGACGGGGTCCACTAATGTGTCATGCGCGACAGTGAGCCCAGAGACCGGGGAGAAACTAGGCGCGCCTGAGAACCGTCGAAGCCGACTCCAAACTTCCGAGGAGGGAGTGAAGGTGTTAAATGAGCTAATAAAGAATTTCCAGCTTTCCTTCTTGCTATCGCGGATGACGCGACGGCATCGCGCACGTAACTGCTTATAGCGGATACAGTTGGCCAAAGTAGGATGGTGGCGAAAAACGCGAAGAGCACGTCGCCGCTCACGTATTGTGTCACGGCACGCCTCGTTTCACCAAGGAACTGGGGGGCGCCGGGGCAATTCAGAGGTGCGTGGTATTTAACGTTCCGCAGCTGTAAGAATAACGTCTGTAATATGTGTGACCTCATCGTCGACGTTAGGAAAGTGACGGTCATCGAATGTCGCTAGAGACGAAAAAAGTGTCCAATCGGCTTGGGCAAACTTGCAGCGTCGCGGGCGCATATATGGCAATTGAGACTGCAGTCTAAGGACACATGGAAAGTGGTCACTCGAGTGTGTATCATCAAGGGCGAACCATTTGAAGCGCCGAGCTACCGGAACAGTACCAACCGAAAGGTCCAAATGAGATACATTGGTCGTGGAGGCAGACAAAAATGTAGGGACCCCAGTGTTGAGGCAAACTAGATCCGCTTGGTGGAAGACGTCTAGCAATAGTGAACCACGAGGGCAAGGATGTGGAGATCCCCATAGCGGGTGGTGGGCATTGAAGTCCCCAACCAGCAAATATGGGGGTGGAAGCTGACCAAGAAGATGAAGGAGATCAGCTCGTGCCATTGGTGTGGACGATGGAATGTATACAGTACAAAGAGAGAACGTGTATACGGAAAGGGAAAGACGGACGGCGACAGCTTGGAAGGAAGTGTTTAAATGGATTGGGTGATAATGGAGAGTTTCATGGAGAAGAATCATGAGTCCTCCATGGGCCGGAGTGCCTTCAACAGAGGGGAGATCAAATCGGACGGACTGAAAATGGGGAAAAACAAAGCAGTCATGGGGACGCAGCTTTGTTTCCTCAAGACAGAAGATGACCAGCGAGTAGGATCGTAAGAGGATCGACAATTCATCCCGATTGGCTCGAATGCCGCGGATATTCCAGTGGATAATGGACATATGGTGCACAGAAGATGGAGGAATGTGACCAAGGTTGCCGTCAACTCAACGACTGCTCAGAGCTTGGGACCGACAGCATGGAATGGCATTCAGCCGAAGGCAGAAGACCCTGATCCATAGGTTGTCCAGGAGCAGCTCCTGCCACCAGCGATCGGTCGGTTGATCGGCCGCCAGCAGTGCGCCTTGGCGACACAGAAGACGGCCGAGTGCGATTTCCGCCAGGTGGTGCTGTAGATGGGACACGCGTTGGCGGAGAAGGAGATTAACTGGGTTTCTTAGTAGCCTTCTTGGAAATATGATGTTTAGATGAAGGAGGAACCGATGGTTGCGAAGTTGGGGTACATAAAAAATCTTCACAAGTATGCTCTTTTTTCGAAGTCTTGGTGTCTGACTTTCGGGCTCGAGATTTAGCAGAACCCGATGAAGGATGAGCCATAGAGTGGGCAGGCGAAAGTGGTGAAGCTGAACGGGCGATCTTTGCGCTGGCCGATCTGACGACCGTGGCACTAAAGGTGAGGTCGCAAGTCTGCGTGGCCGCCTTTGTTGGCCGAGGAGAAGCAAGGACAGTGCTGTATTTTCCTGTGTGTGGCACGGTGGGCTGTCGACTGGCGAATAATTTTCGAGCAGCAAAGGTCGACACCTTTTCCTTTACTCCAATTTCCTGGATGAGCTTTTCGTCTTTACAAATGGGGCAATCTCGAGAGGAAGCAGCGTGGTCACCCATACAGTTGATACAGTGTGCGGATGGAGGTGGACAAGCACCCTCATGGGCATCCTTTCCACACGTAACATATTTGGCCGCATTGGAACAGGACTGGCTGGTGTGATTGAACCGCTGACACCGATAGCAATGCGTAGGGTTTGGGACGTAAGGGCAAACGGAAATTATCTCATAGCCTGCTTTGATTTTCGATGGGAGTTGAACTTTGTCAAATGTCAAGAAGATAGTGCGAGTTGGAATGATGTTCGTGTCAACCCTTTTCATAACTCTATGAACAGCCGTTACGCCCTGGTCAGACAGGTAGTGTTGAATTTCCTCGTCGGACAATCCGTTGAGGGAGCGTGTATAAACGACCCCACACGAGGAATTTAAAGTGCGGTGCACTTCAACCCGGACAGGGAAGGTGTGGAGCAGTGAAGTACACAGCAATTTTTGTGCCTGGAGGGCACTGACTGTTTCTAACAACAAGGCGCCATTCCGTAATCTGGAACAAGACTTTACAGGACCTGCAATTGCGTCAACACCTTTCTGAATAATGAAAGGGATGACCATGGAGAAGTGGTGACCTTCGTAAGACCGAGAAACAACAAGGAACTGTGGCAACGATGGAAGAACTGTCTGTGGCTGAGACTCAGTGAACTTACACTTGTGAGCAGACATAGTGGAAGGTGAGGAAACCATTGCGGAAGAATCCCCCATGATTACCGGCGTCTCCGATAGCGCGCTCCTCCCTTGTGGGGGCCCTCTCTGAGGGCACTCCCGCCTTAGGTGATTGTTCACACCTCAGGTCACACCTCCCGACAAACGGACGGAGGGACCAATCGACACTTTCGGAAGGTATCAGCTCGGGTAATCACCCCTCCCTGGGCCTGGCCGTTACCAGGGGGTACGTACGTGTCCTACCTGTCTACCCGGGGCGGGGAATTACGCGTTACCCCGTCACTGGCTACGGACAGAAATGCGTGGGTCAGCCTTCAGACACGCACAGGGAGGAAGAAAGAGAAAGGGAAAGGGAAAAACAAAGAATGGGAAAGGAAAGAAGAGAGGTCTCAAGCGCCGCAGCGAAGTAAAGGGTACAGAGAAGAGGTAAGGAAAAGAGAAGGACAAAGGAAGGATGAAGACATACAAGCAGAGAAGGCCAAGAATGCGCTACATTTACGAGCGTCCGTCTCCAGACGTAGGCACAAACCAATCTCCCAGAGGGGGAGAAAGGGAAGGTAAGAGCCAGAGGTGAGGGGAGGGGGGGTGAAGATGGGGGATAGGGAAGGATGCGGTAAAGGAAGGTATGCAGCCCGGAAAGGAAGGAGGGCCACATTAGCTCGGGGTCCAGTGCTCGCCACGCACGTATCCACAAAAGAGTTGTGGACCCCCTGGGCGGGCAGGGGATCCTGATACAGTTTGGAATTCCTGTGTGATGGTCTGGATAGATCTCTGCCTATTACACATAGCGACCCTCTTCAATTGTTGACGGTCTCTTTCAGTCAACAGACGAGGTTGGCCTGTACTCTTTTGTGCTTTATGTGTCCCTTCATGTTTCCATTTCACTGACACATCGGAAACAGTGCACCTAGGGATGTTTAGGAGTAAGGAAATGTCGGATGCAGCCAAATGGTACAAGTGGCACCCAATTACCTGACAACGTTCGAAGTCTGTGAGTTCCGCGTAACGCCCCATTCTGCTCTCTCACGATGTCTAATGACTACTGAGGTCCCTGATATTGAGTACCTGGCAGTAGGTGGCAATGCAATGCACCTAATATGAAAAACGTATGTTTTGTGGATGTCCGGATACTTTTGACCACATAGTGTATAGGGATGATAAGATTCATGCGTCAATATATTTTCCGAAATCGATAACAGCGGGTAAAGGAAAGTGAAAGTGATGGAAAGTGAATTAAATTTAAGTGTAAGTTAATTACTAACAGTACTGAACAGTTTATTAAATGGAATTTTAGTTTATTAATTAGTATTAACCGTTAACAGGATGCCAAAACGGAACAGAGATCTTACCAGAGATGGAGGGCTGAAGTAACAAGATAACAAAATGAAAAAATTCAAAATGGTTCAAATGGCTCTGAGCACTATGGGACTTAACTTCTAAGGTCATCAGTCCCCTAGAACTTAGAACTACTTAAACCTAAATAACCTAAGGACATCACACACATCCATGCCCGAGGCAGGATTCGAACCTGCGACCGTAGCAGTCGCGCGGTTCCGGACTGAGCGCCTAGAACCGCTAGGCCACGGCTACAAAATGAAGTAAGGAAAGTTGTAACGATAGAAAGCGCATTTCCAAAGTGTTAGTGAAAGAGAAATTTGAAGCAGAATAAGTACAGATTACAGTTTGGCAAGTAAAGCATTCCGCGGTGGAAATAAATTCCGTAGAAGAACATCAGAAATGTGTCAGATGAATGGAAAGATTCCATTAGTATAACTGGAAGTTCCTCCACCATAATTATTTAATTACTGTAATGGAGAAACTTCAGAATCGAAACATTATCTTTAAAATGTGACAGCAACAGTGTTTTATTTGAAATCAAATCTAATGATACCACTTCGATGTACAGTGAAGCATATCAATTCAATTAATTCTTCACGGTTTTCTTGTCGCGTCAAATCTATCTTGAGCATTCGACTACTTCCTCCGTTCTTATCTTAGAAGATTAGATTTCAGTTAGCTGTTACATACTTTATTAAGTTCGCCTAATTATGTTTTGGAGACATGACGACGTCGCCGAACTTCCATGTGCTGCCAGACTTCATCCCAATGTGTGTGACTCAAGAACATTGGCGGCGATGCTGATTTCGTTAGATGATGGCGGGATGATTCTAATGAATGTTGATTGCCTCTCGGCACGCACTACTAAGGGTGGTTTAAAATGGTTCAAATGGCTCTGAGCACTATGCGACTGAACTTCTGAGGTCATCAGTCACCTAGAACTCATAACTAATTCAACCTACCTAAGGACATCACACACATCCATGCCCGAGGCACGATTCTAACCTGCGACCGTAGCGGTCGTTCGGGTCCAGACTGTAGCGCCTAGAAACGCACGGCCACCGCCAGGCTACTAACGGTGCAGCTGCTGAAGTTGTTATTAAGCATTCTGATCTATGGGCTGTCTGCTGTCCTTTACTGGGAGCAATATCTGTTTATATTTTTTGGATGGTGGTAAATGGCGTCAATACCGTATCTGCCCAAAACTATGCCTCTTATTTATAGAATGGATAGAATCCTAAGCGCTGATTATCATATGCTGATTATCTCTGTGTCTTCTTTGTAAGTGGAGGCTAACTTAATATTTCGATTGCCATAGCCCTTCTTGTTGAAAAATATTTATTAGATATCGTCCAGCGGAATCCAGGTTTTTCTTGTGAGAGGCAGTTTTAGCTCTGTGTATCAGTGCATTTGAAACTGATTTCTTAGGGATGGATCATAATAGTTTCGCTGCCTTTCTCTCGGCGTTCCTGAAATTTATAAAATACACTCCTGGAAATGGAAAAAAGAACACATTGACACCGGTGTGTCAGACCCACCATACTTGCTCCGGACACTGCGAGAGGGCTGTACAAGCAATGATCACACGCACGGCACAGCGGACACACCAGGAACCGCGGTGTTGGCCGTCGAATGGCGCTAGCTGCGCAGCATTTGTGCACCGCCGCCGTCAGTGTCAGCCAGTTTGCCGTGGCATACGGAGCTCCATCGCAGTCTTTAACACTGGTAGCATGCCGCGACAGCGTGGACGTGAACCGTATGTGCAGTTGACGGACTTTGAGCGAGGGCGTATAGTGGGCATGCGGGAGGCCGGGTGGACGTACCGCCGAATTGCTCAACACGTGGGGCGTGAGGTCTCCACAGTACATCGATGTTGTCGCCAGTGGTTGCACGTGCCCGTCGACCTGGGACCGGACCGCAGCGACGCACGGATGCACGCCAAGACCGTAGGATCCTACGCAGTGCCGTAGGGGACCGCACCGCCACTTCCCAGCAAATTAGGGACACTGTTGCTCCTGGGGTATCGGCGAGGACCATTCGCAACCGTCTCCATGAAGCTGGGCTACGGTACCGCACACCGTTAGGCCGTCTTCCGCTCACGCCCCAACATCGTGCAGCCCGCCTCCAGTGGTGTCGCGACAGGCGTGAATGGAGGGACGAATGGAGACGTGTCGTCTTCAGCGATGAGAGTCGCTTCTGCCTTGGTGCCAATGATGGTCGTATGCGTGTTTGGCGCCGTGCAGGTGAGCGCCACAATCAGGACTGCATACGACCGAGGCACACAGGGCCAACACCCGGCATCATGGTGTGGGGAGCGATCTCCTACACTGGCCGTACACCACTGGTGATCGTCGAGGGGACACTGAATAGTGCACGGTACATCCAAACCGTCATCGAACCCATCGTTCTACCATTCCTAGACCGGCAAGGGAACTTGCTGTTCCAACAGGACAATGCACGTCCACATGTATCCCGTGCCACCCAACGTGCTCTAGAAGGTGTAAGTCAACTACCCTGGCCAGCAAGATCTCCGGATCTGTCCCCCATTGAGCATGTTTGGGACTGGATGAAGCGTCGTCTCACGCGGTCTGCACGTCCAGCACGAACGCTGGTCCAACTGAGGCGCCAGGTGGAAATGGCATGGCAAGCCGTTCCACAGGACTACATCCAGCATCTCTACGATTGTCTCCATGGGAGAATAGCAGCCTGCATTGCTGCGAAAGGTGGATATACACTGTACTAGTGCCGACATTGTGCATGCTCTGTTGCCTGTGTCTATGTGCCTGTGGTTCTGTCAGTGTGATCATGTGATGTATCTGACCCCAGGAATGTGTCAATAAAGTTTCCCCTTCCTGGGACAATGAATTCACGGTGTTCTTATTTCAATTTCCAGGAGTGTATCTCGTGAATATGGTAGCAGCTACAATGGTGAGTGTCTACGAACAATTTCTGAACGCTGAAACAGAGCACCGACGCAATACTAAACATCGCTACTTTGACAAATTTGTTGTTGTCGATAAGACAACATGATCATCATTGTTAATTTGAAAATATTATCCCATAAATCCACCTACTCGAAATCTGTCATCAAAGAAGCATTTGAGAGCAGAATGTTTAACAACTTCAAGCGAGAGTACGGCTGAACCGTCACTGGTGCACAGCAACGGGCGCTTGACGCTGAAAGGTAACAGATAAATAGGCTCAATCATCCAACATCTAGAGAAATCTGAACTGCTATCGATGTTCTTCAGTCGTAACCATGGACATAATGGCTGCTATCGTGTGGAAACCTGCGACTTAGTGACGTCTCTATGACGTAGATCGGCCAGCAACATGAAGTAACTAACGGTCTACTGAAATGTAATTTTTTGACGATGATGATGGAGAAAGTCGTTGAAAACTCAAAGCTGATGAACCTGACGCGGAAGAACTCTGAGAAGCATTTATCCAATAATGTCATCACGGCAGTGTGTCGTAATATCTCGAATAAACGAGAAGCTTGTTATTGAAACTATTACCGCTGTCAGATGACTGTTTAATTTATTAAAATATTATTATATTAGGGTGTATTGAATACTGATGTGGATTAAGAGAACTTACGAGTACGAGGTGCGTTTGAAAATCTGTGCAAAAATAAAAACTACTTCTGTGTTTGGGGTAAACCCTTTTTAATTTTCGACATAATCTCCTTTTAGACTTATACACTTCGTCCAACGCTGTTCTAATTTGTTGATCCCTTCCGAAAAATAGGAATTGTCCAAGTCTGCATAATAGCTATTAATTGCTGCAATCACCTCCTCGTTTGAAAAAAAATCTTTCTCCTGCCAGCCATTTCTTAAAATTGGGGAACAAGTAGTATTCCGACGGAGCCAAGTCTGGAGAATAGGGGGGGGGGGCGATGTGAAACGAGTTGGAATCCTATTTCCAATAATTTTGCGACCACAACTGCTGAGGTGTGTGCTGGTGCATTGTCGTGATGGAAAATGACTTTTTTGCGATCTAATCGCAGGCTCTTTTCTTGCAACTCGGTTTTCAAACGGTCCAACAACGATGAATAATATTCACCTGTAATAGTTTTACCCTTTTCCAGATAGTCGATAAGGATTACCCATTGCGAATCCCAAATGACAGTCGCCATAGCCTTTCCGGCCGAAGGAATGATCTTCGCCTTTTTTGGTACAGCTTCTCCCTTGGTAACCCATAGTTTGAATTGTTGTTTAGTCTTAGCAGTATATTAATGTATCCATGTTTCATCTAAAGTGACGAAATGACGCTAAAAGTCCTGCCGGCCGCGGTGGCCGAGCGGTTCTACTGCTTCAGTCCGGAACCGCGCGACTGCTACGGTCGCAGGTTCGAATCCTGCCTCGGGCATGGATGTGTGTGACGTTCTTAGGTTAGTTAGGTTTAAGTAGTTCTAAGTTCTAGGGGACTGATGACCTCAGCTGTGAAGTCCCATAGTGCTCAGAGAGCTGAAAGTCCTGCGGATTCTTCCTGAACAGCTACAAACCATCCTTGGTCAAGCGTGAGCTATCGCAGAACCCATGTTGTGGCTAGCTTTCTCATGTCCAAATGTTTATGTAAAATACTATGTACCTGTTCATTCGAGATGACCAGAGCACTAGGAATCTCACGCATCTTAACTTTTCTGTCGTCCATCACCATATCATGGATTTTATCAATGATTTCTGGAGTCGTAACTTCCACAGGGCGTCCAGAACGTTGAGCATCACTTGTGCCCATATGGCCACTACGAAAATTTTGGAACCACCTATAAACTGTTCTAATCGAAAGTGCAGAGTCACCGTAATGTTTATCAAGCTTCTCTTTAGTCTCCTGAGGCCTTTTGCCTTTCATAAAGTAATGTTTAACTACCACACGAAATTCTTTTCCTTCTATTTTTTGACAGACTTCGTTGAATCACACGAATGCCAAACACAAAGAAATAGACCAATATGTCTGATACTTGGTGTGCGTTTTTCCAAAGATGCTGATAACTAAACATGGCCTGGATACGCGCGGGTGGTGCCATCTCTCGGACTTTGCACGGACTTTTCAAACGCCCTCGTATTTGAGAACATTGGAGTGCATATTTGAGTCTGAGATACTATTTTTTTAACTTTCGTATTTACGATGCTCCCAAATGATCTCGTGTGATAAGTGGAAATAAAGAACCGCTGAAACGTATCATTTCCAGCCAATCATTTAATAATACATGGATAAAAATAAGTTGCTTTGTACACTGCCGGAAAGGGAAAGTGTCACTCCACGAACGCCTTGTCTAACGCTGCCAGACTGATATATATATATATATATATGCTCGGCTAGCCACCAAGCGGTGTGTGGCGGAGGGCACAATTCACGCCCGCCCCACCCCTCCATCCCCCCCTCTGTTCCACTCGCGGATCGCACGAGGGTAAAAACGACTGTCTGAACCCCTCAGTACGAGCTCTAATTTCCCTTAGCTTTGAATGGTGATCATTACGCGATTTGAAAGTTGGTAGTAATAACATACGCTGTACGTCCTCGGTGAAGACAGGATTTCGGAATTTAGTGAGCAGCCCCATCTGTTTAGCGCGTCGTCTATCTGTAAGTCTATCCCATTTCAAACTTTCTATGAGATTTGTAACGCTCTCGCGATGGCTCAATGTACCAGCTACGAATCTTGCCGCTCTTCTTTGGACCTTTTCAATCTCTTGAATGAGACCCAACTGGTAAGGGTCCCATACAGACAAACAATACGCTAAGACTGGACGAACTAACGTATTGTAACCAATACTTCAGTATTTACTTTCCTGCGGTGCATGTTGTCGAGGTTCTCACCTTGATGCACGATTCCTCTCAGTAGGTCTAGTGCAGAAGAACGTAGTTCCTACAAATGAAGAATAGTGGGAGTACATTACATCTGTATGTGAGGGGCTAATATTACTACAACTTTTCATCTGGAGATCGCAATACAGCATGCTCAGAAGATGCCTATGTCCAGCTTTTGGGATTCGAGGAAGGTCGCATCACTGGCACGAGGGTTATGGGACCCTCATACCAATAGATTGAGCTACAACTGATCTTAGTGCAACGACAGCAGAACGAGTGGTGAAGAAATTCACTCAGAACAGCAGTGTGGCGGGAAGGTAGGATTTGCTGGACTACACCACGAGAAAATCGTACTTCTGTTCGATTGGCCCTCTCGAACAGACGCAAGAGAACAGCTGATATCCTGGAGGAGGTTATAGGCAGAGTGTCACCTCAAGCCATTAGGAACAGATTACTTGAAGTCACCACAAGCTATGAGGAACAGATTACTTGAAGTCACCACAAGCTATGAGGAACAGATTACTTGAAGTCACCACAAGCTATGAGGAACACATTACTGGAAGCAAGACTGAGACATGGAGTTGCCATGGATTGTGGAGAGCTGCTGAAAATCACAAAAGGACGATTTAGTAATTGTGGAATGGAGGTTGAATTCTTGCCAGTAAATGCAAGAACAGTAGATCGTGCTGTCATACCCTTTGTGATATGGATAGCAAATAGCATATTCTAACAGGATAATGCAAGACACCACCTGACAAACGCTTTTTGGAATGCACGGATCCTTTACTAGGCTGCCTGCTCCCATGATTTGTGTACAGAGAAAGACTGGGGTGCCATAGGAAGTATTTTACTTCCATTCCAGCCTCCTTCTCATGTAGTATCCTATATCGATATCTTCTCACGGGTGTCTTAAATTTGGTATCAGAATTGCAAGTGTCCGGAATCCGGACAACCCAATGGAGCACACTTGTAGGGCCACATCTCTAGCAGCTCTGGACTACGAGCGCCCTCTTCTGTCGCGCAGTACGCAGTATAAGATGGCTAGCGGCAACTACACAGCCATTGCTCCCCCCCCCCCCCACCCCCCCACCCCCCCGGTGCCTTTCTGCTATGTGTCGCCATGCAGACGTCACCTAGTCTCGGCCCCGACACCGTCAGTAATGCTTTACTTCAGAGAGCCTTATCCTTCTTGCTATGTATAAGCAGGTCTCTATTTCTTGCTGCATTATTTGTAATGGGTCTTTGTACACTCAGGGAAGTACAGGTTAGGTAAATCTTTTGCTTCCTGTGATAACTTGTTCACTAATCCTTTCTGATCCTGTCCAGCTTTCCTACGACAACAGTCGCTATCCCACTTCGTAACCCATCTCTCCTTTGTTGTGTACAAAGTCGTACACAATAACTAACAATCTTCAAGAACTCGTATAGTATGTATTCCATGTCTTCTTCTTCTGCCACTCCAAAGTAAGGCCTATGGCTTGTTCTGGTCTCACCATCTCATCCTCGGTCTTCCCACACTTCTCTTGCCCCATGGCTTATAATCCATTCTTGGTCAGGAATTATTTATGGAGACATACAAAGTACATGTCCTCTCCAGTTTTCTTCGTATTCGATTGCCTTTCAGGTTATTGGTTGCACATGTGTTCTCCATGTATGACAGTAAATATTTCGATATTGCATTCTGAGGCTATTTTTTTCCATGTCACAACGAATACTAAACTGTCACTGTAGGTGAGTGAAACCTCATACTGTTGTTGAAAGACATCAGTTCGGAATGAAATGAAATTCTGATCTTTGGTTCCCCTTAAGGGATAAGTATCTCCACAAAGTTTGGTAAACACCGCACTCGTGCGACACTCTTCATTAGCTGACCACACACAAGCGAGCTGAGCGACGGGCCACGGATATTTCCGACGGATTATGGACTACCCGCAGGCCGCACCTGTGCGTTAGTGGAGATAGACTTTCAGGAAGTTATTAGCAGTTTTCTGAACCAGCGAATCCGCCTGCCTAGCTGGGCACATATGAGTGGATTTCTGGGATGAGTGACGTCCAAAAAGCCCTTGAGTTTTCAAATGGTTCAAATGGCTCTGAGCACTATGGGACTCAACTGCTGAGGTCATTAGTCCCCTAGAACTTAGAACTAGTTAAACCTAACTAACCTAAGGACATCACAAACATCCATGCCCGAGGCAGGATTCGAACCTGCGACCGTAGCGGTCTTGCGGTTCCAGACTGCAGCGCCTTTAACCGCACGGCCACTTCGGCCGGCCCTTGAGTTTTCCTGCGGTTTTCATGTGGCAGCAAGGTTTAGCTGTTAAAGGTAAAATGAAATGAACCAGAAATAACATCGAAAAACTCACATAATTGATCTGCTAAATACCTTGTTCGTGGGAGACTGACCCTTGAATATTACAGGAACAAGAATGTAAAAAATATGGCGTACAACTAGATTGTTGAAACATTTATAGACCGTATTCGAACTGTAGAACAAGGTGTTCATAAACTAACCTATGGTGAGTGCTAATAAAAAGTTGCTTGTGCTACGTTCATTACTGTTTTAACCACAGCTGTGTTACGTCCAGTATTTTACTGTTTTAAGCAATTACTGTACTTCAGAAAGAATCAAAGACGGCCTCTCCCTAGCATATTCAACATTAACGGTTCTGAGAGGAAGGCCATGATTTTTAATCAAATCCGTATGACTAGAATTTCATTTTTAAACCATCTATACTTCGTCCCAGTTTGTGCGATATCTCTTTCGAGAAATATATGGGTTCAAATCGCCACTGGCTGCAACAGTTTTCCTCATGCTATCGTCCATGCGAACTTACTGCCGACGAAATAAAAGAGTTTCAAAACATGTTATCTGGACATGTCACACTGTAAAACCTATTTTCGGCGAGGAATTGTCACAATTGCTGTAGTATGTCGCCTGTAGCTCTGTAGAACATGCACCACAATCCCAGGTCCGCGGAGAAATCACTAAAATAATACTGTCAATCTTAAAATCCTGATCCATCGTGTGACTCGAAATATATAGCATAGGCGTAGAGGAAATTTTCGACAAGGTATAGGGAGCATGCAAAAACTTTTACACTGGAAAATTATGGTAGATCAGTGGTTCCCGAACATATACAGGTTGTTTCCGTGATCATGGTACAAACTGTCTGGGATGATGAACGGTTGCAAGGGGCAATGGTCCAGGAGCAACCGAGTAGAAAATTATAAGCAAAAATCGTTCTGATACGTCATATAGCGGACCTCTTCCATTGCAAAATCTTTCTTTTCCATACTTTGAGAAGCGGTAATATGGGCAAAAACAAAAAAAAGTAGTCAAGTAAACGTCGCCTGTAAAATATATACATTAAGAGCTGTGAGCGCTTGCTCATCTTTGCTAATGTGAAACACTGTGAGCATATGCCCATAGCTTTAACGGGCTGCAATTTAGAGCCCATGGTTACTAGAAACTTTTTCGTGTTCTGATCCGTACTACCTCTTCCTAAAATATGAAAAGTAAATACCTTACAGTATAACGTAACACAACGATTTTATCTTCTTAGTTTCGAGTAATTTAAACAAAATAGCACCGATAGGTATTTTCTGTGACCTATCCAAGGCATTTGATTGTGTGAATCATAGTATACTCCTAGATAAATTGAAGTTTTATGGGATTGATGACATAGCCAACCAATGGATCATGCCATGTCTAACCAAAAGAGTGCAAAAGGTTGTACTTAGTAGTACTTCAAGCAACAGAATCCAGGGACGTAATTCTGACTGGGGAGAAATCACGTATGGGATTGCCGGCTGAAGTGGCCGTGCGGTTAAAGGCGCTGCAGTCTGGAACCGCAAGACCGCTACGGTCGCAGGTTCGAATCCTGCCTCGGGCATGGATGTTTGTGATGTCCTTAGGTTAGTTAGGTTTAACTAGTTCTAAGTTCTAGGGGACTAATGACCTCAGCAGTTGAGTCCCATAGTGCTCAGAGCCATTTGAACCATTTTGAACGTATGGGATTCCCCAAGGCTCAATCTTAGGTTCACTACTCTTTCTCATATATGTAACTGATCTACTGTCTAATGAAAAACAAGCAGAATTAGTTCTTTTTTCAGATGACAACAGTATTGTAATCACTCCCAGAATACATACAGAAATGGAAGAAATGGTGGATAAAGTTCTCAAAAGTTTCTGGTTTTCTGCGAATGGTCTCACCCTGAATTTCACAAATACACATCGTATTCAGTTCTGCACCTCAGGGGGGACTGCACCAGTGATAATTGTAACACAGGATGATGAAGTAGTACATAGCGCGGAAACTTCAAAATTCTTAGGTGTCCATATTGATGCGAATTTAATTGTAAAAAACAACTGCTAATACAACTTAGTTCAACCACATTTGCACTTAACATCATAGGACACTTTTGGAGAGAGGGAAATCAGTAAGATGACATATTTTGCTTATTTTGATTCAACAGTGTCACATGGAATAATGTTCTGGGGTAACTCATCTCTAAGAAAGAAAGGTCTTCATTGCCAAAAGCGTGCTGTAACTGTAAGAATAATATGTTGCGCTCACCAACGATCGTCTTGTAGACATCTGTGTAAGAATTTGGGCATTCTGACTACTCCTTCACAGTATATTTATTCCCTCATGAAGTTTGTTGTACATACTCCACTACAGTTCAAAAGCAACAATGGGGTACATAATTACAATACTAGAAGAAAAATGACATTAATTACTCAACATTAAGGTTGTCTTTAGCACAGAAAGGGATACACAACTCTGCCGGCCGAAGTGGCCGTGCGGTTAAAGGCGCTGCAGTCTGGAACCGCAAGACCGCTACGGTCGCAGGTTCGAATCCTGCCTCGGGCATGGATGTTTGTGATGTCCTTAGGTTAGTTAGGTTTAACTAGTTCTAAGTTCTAGGGGACTAATGACCTCAGCAGTTGAGTCCCATAGTGCTCAGAGCCATTTGAACCATTTGATACACAACTCTGCAACAAAAATTTTTGAACACTTATTCAGTGATATAAAATGTCTAACAGAAAGCAATGCAAAATTTGAAAATAAACTGAAAAAGTTTCTCCTTGATAACTACTCCTATTCCGTAGAAGACTTTCTATGTCTGTAATGTGTAAAAGGTGGTGGGTTGGAATTACTATCTCAATCTGTATATCTTGTTGCCATTTTTGGGAAAACGTTATATGGTGATGTTTAGAGTACAAGCAGATGTACAAATTAATTTGCAATATGAATGTAAAATGACTCGTTCCACAACATGACGATTTATCATGCAAAATGATCCATGGAACATGAGAGTAACTAACTAACTACGTATATTTATCCTCTCCGTCTTTCCTGAAAGGTTGTAAAATCACCACGGAATCATGCTGTACATAAAACTGGTCACTCCCTAAAAGGTTCAAAATGGTTCAAATAGCTCTGAGCACTATGCGACTTAACTTCTGAGGTCAGCAGTCGCCTAGAACTTAGGACTAATTAAACCTAACTAACCTAAGGGCATCACACACATCCATGCCCGAGGCAGGATTCGAACCTGCGACCGTAGCGGTCGCTCGGTTCCAGACTGCAGCCCCTAGAAATGGACAAGGTGTTTTTGAAAATGGGTTGAATTTAATATTAATCGTGGCGTTGCTTAAAACTCTATCTTACACCCGTGATTATCCCAAATCACAAACGTGGACAGGAATCCTATCCTAGTGAATTTAATTCCGACTATCCTAATTTATTATGGAAAGACTTATTCGGCTGCTGTAAAAATATTTATTGGTTTCTAATGTGTGGAGCTGTAGTGTTTAAAGTTCGTTTTATATTTTGCGAAATACTCCACTTGCAGCACATTTTTAAATCAATCCTAGCCATTTCCTTAAATAATTTGCCTTACTTGAAAAACTGCCTTGAAACAGTAAAGTTTTTAGTTAAAATAATTATAATGTCGGTTTGAAGTGAAAAAAATTATTAATTCTGCCATTTATGCACTGTGGTCAGAGTTACAGAGTTTTATTAGTGTTCATTTCATGAGAAAGTGTGTGAACTTGAATTTAATGTTGTGTTGGGATGTGCATAGCCATCTATATTTTGAGTAGGTTAAAAGACTAATTATTAAAGCACTTTTCTCATTTAAACAGCTATAGTTTGTTGTTATATATTTAATTAATAATTACTGATGAGAATACTTACCATTTCTCATACATACTTGTGTAGTTTTGTTTATGAGCGTAGTTCTCCAAACCATGAAAGTTTAAGGGCCCCCCATGTACTAGGCTAGGTAGTTAGTGAAGCAAAGCAAAGTCTCCTTCAGAGCCAGTGTAGTTAGATTTTGCATTCTGTTTAATTGTTTCAAACTGAGCTTAAGAAGGAAATGTTTATTGCGTTTGCTATTCTATTACAAGTTGGTTAATGCACAGGCACAGTGTTCAAATGGTTCAAATGGCTCTGAGCACTATGCGACTTAACTTCTGAGGTCATCAGTCGCCTAGAACTTAGAATTAATTAAACCTAACTAACCTAAGGACATCACACACATCCATGCCCGAGGCAGGATTCGAACCTGCGACCGCAGCGGTCGCTCGGTTCCAGACTGTAGCGCCTAGAACTGCACGGCCACTCAGGCAGGCGCACAGGCATAGGGACGCTGTACTAAGCGATGATGTTATAGAATATAACATTAATAGATTTAAGTCAGAATCATTTCATGCTTTTCTCTGTTTAGAATTGCCGTTAGTTTCATGTGTGTTGGTGATTGCTTCTATAAACTGCTGCATCTAGTTTATTTAGGGTACGTGTTGTCGAGAGACATGTATCGCTGTTTGCTATCTCATTGGCCATTTGTTTGTCTGACTTCCAAGTTAGTAGTACATTTATCTGCAAGGTTAGGTTAGTGTGTTGTAGTTTGAACAGGTATAAGGAAAGAGTTTTACGTGTGTGTCAAGGAAGGTTAGGTTAGCCTTATCACTGCCTTCTGCTTTATCATATTGCCTGACACAAGAATGCCTAATTAGCCTAGCGACCGATATTTACACGTAATATTACAACTTGCTTTCTGCTGGGAGAACGTTTATTACTGACTCCTTTGTTTACTGTTGGTTACACTCTGTTGGAGTGTTTCGGAAACTAGTCCCAGTCTGATTGTTCTTTTCTCGATAGGTTATGTCACGGTCACAATTTTCCCCAAATTTCCTCGCAGAGGTTTAACGTTAGCATCGATTGCCGTTTTGGGTGGTCGGTGTTACCCGTTGCAAACATTCTGGAAAATTCGAGTAAATGATTTGGCCACCCAGATCGCCAGACATGAAATCTATTGAACATGTATGCGACATAATCGAGAGGTCAGTTCGTACACAAAATCATGCACCAGCGCCTGTTTCGCAATTGTGGACGGCTATAGAAGAAGCAAGATGCAGTATTTCTGCAGGGGATTTCGAAAGACATGATGAGCCAATTTCACGTCAAGTTGCTGCACTATGCCGGACAAAAAGAGTCCGACACGATATTAGGAAGTGTCTCATGATTCTTGTGACCTCAGTAAATGACGACCTTTTCAAGTCTCAAACATCTTTGGTGCATGAATGCAGATTGAAATGACGAATGTATACTTGTACAAAGGCTGGGATTCGAAGCCGGGTATGATGCACACTAGGTAGATGCTCTAATCACTACGGCACCTTGGCACAGTGGCTTTGCACCTCTACATAGACTGACCTAGCACGCCTCACTCCTCAATCGAAATTCTCTTACACGCTTAGGCCCACCTTGGTATGCGCCCAAATCTGAGGCGGCCTTGGTACAAAGTTTCATTCGTCACTTCAGTCTGTATTATACACTACTGGCTATTAAAATTGCTACACCAAGAAGTAATGCAGATAATAAACGGGTATTCATTGGACAAATATATTATACTAAAACTGACATGTGATTACATTTTAACGTAATTTGGGTGCACAGATCCTGAGAAATCAGTACCCAGAACAACCACCTCTGGCCGTAATAACGGCCTTGATATGCCTGGGCATTGAGTCAAACAGAGCTTGGATGGCGTGTACAGGTACAGCTGCCCATGCAGCTTTAACACGATACCACGGTTCATCAAGAGTAGTGACTGGCGTATTGTGACGAGCCAGTTGTTCGGCCACCATGGACTAGACGTTTTCAATTGGTGAGAGATCTGGAGAATGTCTGACCAGAGCAGCAGTCGAACATCTTCCGTATCCGGAAAGGCCCTTACAGGACCTGCAACATGCGGTCGTGCATTATCCTGCTGAAATGTAGGGTTTCGCAGGGATCGAATGAAGGGTAGAACCACGGGTCGTGACACATCTGAAATGTAATATCCACTGTTCAAAGGGCTGTCAATGCGAACGAGAGGTGACCGAGACGTGTAACCAATGGCACGCCATAGCATCACTCCGGGTGATACGCCAGTAGGGCGATGACGAATACACGTTTCCAATGTGCGTTCACCACGATGTCGCCAAACACGGATGCGACCATCAAGATGCTGTAAACAGAACCTGAATTCATCCGAAAAAATTACGTTTTGCCATTCGTGCACCCAGGTTCGTCGTTGAGTACACCACCGTAGGCACTCCTGTCTGTGATGCAGTGTCAAGGAGGGTAACCGCAGCCATGGCCTCCGAGCTGATAGTCCATGCTGCTGCAAACGTCGTCGAACTGTTCGTGCAGATGGTTGTTGTCTTGCAAACGTCCCCATCTGTTGACTCAGGGATCGAGACGTGGCTGCACGATCCGGTACAGCCACGCGGATAAGATGCCTGTCACCTCGACTGCTAGTGATACGAGGCCGTTGGGATCCAGCACGGCGTTTCGTATTACCATCCTGAACCCACCGATTCCATATTCCGCTAACGCTCATTGGATCTCGACCAACGCGAGCAGCAATGTCGCGATACGATAAACCGCAATCGCGATAGGCTACAATCCGACCTTTATCAAAGTCGGAAACGTGATTGTAGGCATTTCTCCTCCTTACACGAGGCATCACAACGACGTTTCACCAGGCAACGCCGTTCAACTACTGTTTGTGAATGAGAAATCGGTTGGAAACTTTCCTCATGTCAGCACGTTGTAGGTGTTGCCAACCTTGTGTGAATGCTCTGAAAAGCTTAATATTTGCGTACCACAGCATCTTCCTGTCGGTTAAATTTCGCGTCTGTAGCACATCTTCGTTGTGTAACAATTTTGATGGCCAGTAGTGTATTTTATCGGTCATCATAACGATCTCTGTGTTCATTTTACACCTTAGAATCAACATTCCACTTGCAATTGGCAGCTAGACTTCACGAGGTATGAGATCTTGTCAAGATGAAGCTGTTGTTAGACTTTCCTGGGGCGACAAGGAGTTCCGACTGATGCCCGGTCTTTGCAAGCCGCGCGGCGTTACACATGGCACCAGTCGAGGACCGCCGCTCACTAGTCGTGACGTATGGAGGTCTTCTTCTGCAGGCGCCGGCGGCCATAACGTAGGCAGATATATAGAGAGCTTACCAGGGGCGCTGCAGGCGCGGCGCGGCCCGGCCCGGACGCTGGAAGCCTGCCAGACCTAACAGACAGCCACTTGCAGGCAGGCCGGGGCGACAGCCACTGCACCCTGCGGGGGCGCGCCTCACTCACGGGCTGGCCGCCCGCCGTGGAGCGTGCTTCCGTACACCGTCTCTTGGCAGGCGCAGCGACACGTGTGCTCGCCTCACTAACCCACGTACATCATCAGGTTCGTTTCACTAAGGCTGCGGGGTTAAATTTCACGTATGAGGGGGGTGCTACCGAGACTGTAAACATTTCTTTAAAAAATCTTTACAACCACTCAGAGTGAAATAGAGATCTACAAATTTTTGCATGTGCAAAGCACAAGAGCTGTATTTTAATAGAGAAATATAATAAAAGACCTAGTATAAGCTCATTTCCACAAATATTAACTTTATACTTTTTTAAATTTCCTTTAGATAAATACGCTTAACTGAAATTCTAATCTTGCACTCAAACTGAAAATTGTATTCTTGTGTACTAGGTAGGTTACAGGATCACTGAACTACAGCTATCAGTTTATGATTAAAATTCTGTTATTTATAAATTTTCGAATTTTGCACAGTCAAAATTAAGTATAATTTACTGACGTAATTTATAAATCGGGATTTAATTTAAAGATATATTTTAGTTGCAATGAGACAGCCACATGTTTTGAGCAAGTTTTGCAAATTTCTAGATCCACATCTACACAAATTCTCTCCAATTCACACCTAAGTGTCTAGGAGAGGTTTCTTCATATCAATTTATGACTATTTCTCTACCTTTCGAATCTCTAACAGCACGTGGTAAAATGAACACTTAAATCTTTATATATTACACGCATTCTGATCAGGCGGCGATCTGCAGATTGTAACGGTTAAAGAAATACTTCAGAGCCAAGGTCGCATTTAAATATTTATTTTGAACAGATGACCAGTTTTAACAGTACTTTACTGTCATCTTGGGAGCTGCGATACGACATGGAGACACAGTGCACTTGTCACGTATCTTGTACGCCAGCAGCAGTGAAACTATACCATTTTATATATGTGTAACATACCTGCTCTTCCTCAAAACTATGCCGTATGTTTTGAAAATGTTTTTAAATGTAACCTCTAGCAGCAGATAGATCACAACCGATCAGCGTGTCATTAATAAATATATATTTATAATCATGTTTCCATGCATTTTTCCCCTATTGTGTGCGGCCACACACATCCTTGTCTGTAGCTGTATTGAGTCGGGCGCTGTGATAGGGAAGCTATGTCTTATTTCCGTGAGGTGTCAGAGTGGTAACAGATGTTACTGTTTGCATTTACATAATATAAATTATACAATTCACTTCTCAGAAATTTGTACAGTAATTAAGGTCGTCCAAATCTTAAGTTAAAGGAAAATTACAGGTATTTTATAAAGATTATACAGTAGTAAAAAAATTAGAAGTGTATTACCTAAATGAGGATATTGCTCCTTTATGAAAGATTGTATATTGACAGCTATTACTACTGTATAAGCTTACAAAATGTTTGTAAATTTCTTTAACTTCGGATTTGGACTACTTTAAGTACTGAACTATTTTCTGATAAGTGAATTGTATAATTGCGTACTTACGTGTTTCATTACTGCTGGTACAGAGAAAACGTAAAAAAAAAAAAAAAAAAAAAAAAACAGTGAGTGTCTAGATCGTATTGCAGATACGGACATGACAGTACTGTTAAAACTTGTCATCAGTTCGATTTAAATGAAATGTTGGCTCTGAAGTATTTATTTAAATGTTACTTAAATCTTTCTGAACGACTTCTGATTTTCCTTATTTTATTATGATGATCATTTCTCCCTATGTAGCTTAATG
Source organism: Schistocerca nitens (assembly GCF_023898315.1). Lineage (NCBI taxonomy): Eukaryota > Metazoa > Arthropoda > Insecta > Orthoptera > Acrididae > Schistocerca > Schistocerca nitens. The sequence goes on from NC_064622.1 coordinate 331,841,462, forward strand.
ACAATAAAATATTTTCACGTTCACAGGAAGGAGTTGGTGATTGAAGTGTCTTGAAAAGATGTCGCCGGAAATGAAAAACGCCTTTCTTTTAATGGCTGCCATCCCAATTCGCTTATCATATCCGCGACATTCTCCACATTATTTTGCGATAATTCAAAACGGTTCTTTGAAGTTTTCGATGTCCTCCGTAAATCCTGTCTACTACGGATCCTATACGGCTCAGCAATACGCTAACGGAGGACGAACAAGTGTTGTGCAGGCAGTCTCCATAGTAGTCCTGTTGCAGCTTCCAAGTGTTCTGGCAATAAAGCGTAGTCTTTGGTTTGCTTTCCCCACAACATTATCTGTGAGATCGTTCTAAGTTAAGCCGTTCGTAATTGTAATTCCTATGTATTTAGTGAAACTGTCGGACCTCAGATACGTGTGCTTCATAATGTAATAGAAATTTAACGAATTTCTCAATGCATTGGTTTGGATGACGTTACACTTTTAGTTACTGAAAGCAGCTGCCACTCTTCGCAACATTTAGATTTTGTGTCTGGGTCGTTTTAGAATGGGTTTTGATCTACCCGTTATTAAGTAGCTCATAGAATTACTGATAAAACGGTTCTCATAATACAAAAAAAAGTAAAACTTAGAAAATGTAGTTTAAAGCTTTAGTTCGTATATCTCTACATCTGCATCCAAACAGACAATCCGCAAGCCACCTTAAGCAGCGAGGCGGACGGTACCCTGTACGACCACTAGTCACTTCTTTTCCTGTTCCACTGTCAAACAGAGCGAGGTAGAAACGCCTGCGTATGACCGCTCATTTCTCTAACCTTATTTTCGTGGCACTTACGCGAAATGTATGTTGGCGGCAGTAGAATCTATCGGAAGTCAGCTCCAAATGCCGGTTCTCTTTAATTTCCCCATCAGTGTTTCTCGAAAAGAAAGTCGCCTTCCCTCCATTGATTCCAATTTGCGTTCCCTAAGGGTCTCCGTAACACTTACGTGTTGTTTGAGCGTACCAGTAACAAATCTAGCAACCCGTCTCTGAAATGCTTCGATGTCTGCTTTCAATCCGACCTGGTACCGATCCGAAACACTCGAGCAGTACTCAAGAATAGGTCGCCTCAGGGTCGTATATGTTGTCTCCATCACAAGGTAAAATTTGTACACAACAAAGAAAAAAAATGTATTGTAAAATATATTTTTCGAACCCAAATCAATGACATTCAGGAAGGAAGGTCTTTCAAAATACCATCATGTGAGGGTCGCACAGATTCCAGGATGGAGGTCATACAAATAGGCATCGCTTGCGCTGAGAGGCAACTGAAAGAACTGAAAACAAATAAGTGGCCAAGTACGGATGGAATCCGAGGTCAGGTTACGGAAAGTACTCTTCGGCATTGGACCTTTACTTAGTTTCCATTTACGGCATACCTCTCGCTTAAGGAAAAGTCTCAGGCGACTAGATAAAAGCGCAGATGACTGCTGTACATAGGAAGGACAGAAGAACGGACCCAAAATTACGGACTAATATGCTGAACGTCATGCATAACTCCAGCAACTCATTTTCAGACTGTGATGCCAAAAGAAACAGTCAGAGTTGTATCTAAAATAGATGTTTGTTCGGTCGGTGACCGGTGGGTACATACGTGTATGTTCCCAACTAATGTTGACGAACATTAGTTGGGGCCATATATCCACTTTGTTTACCGCTATTTTTGGCGGACATTTTACTTGGCAAACATTTGTTAGACTGAGAATGGGCGTAACCCGAAACCAGTCACCGACTGAATAAACATTCATTTTAGTTGCATCTCCTGCTGTCTCTTTTTGCACCGCAATCCTGAACATCAGTTAGCAGCAGAGTTACTGAGCATGCTCTAAACTTCAGTATAGTAAATTTCCATGAAACAAATAATCTTTTGCCCACATATCAGCACCAATATAGAAAGCATCGTTCGTGCGAAACGTAAATTGGCTTTACCTCACATAATATCCTGGGAATCATTGATCAAACGCAACATGCCGGTTCCAGATTCCTAGATTTATGGGAAGCGTTTGACACAGTGCCCCATTGCAGATTATTAATGAAGGTCTGGGCACACAGAATACATTCTCATTTATATGTGTACCTCAATGACTTCTTAAGCAATTTGCCCTCGATAGCGGGTGTTTATCAAAAACAAGCGTATCGTCAGAAGTGAACCAGGGAAATGTGATAGGACCTCTGTTCTCTCTCTCTCTCTCTCTCTCTCTCTCTCTCTCTCTCAGCAATCTATGGCTGTTTGCTGAAGATGCTATAGTTCATGAAAAAGTGTCATCTTTGATGCCTATAGGAGGATACAGAATGACTTAGACAGAATGCCTACTTGGTGTGATGAACGAGAGATTGTTCTTAATAGACAAAAATATAAGGTAATGCAGATGAGTTCGAAAAACAGTTCTGTAATTTTCGAACAGTGGGGGATTTCAAATTGAGAATGAATGAAATGAGGTAGCCCTCAACTACGTACCCTCTGACTCAACGTTGAAATATTAAAAGTTTTGGCTGGTTTAAATGGCTCTGAGCACTATGGCACTTAACTGCTGTGGTCATCAGTCCCCTAGAACTTAGAACTACTTAAACCTAACTAACCTAAGGACATCACACACATCCATGCCCGAGGCAGGACTCGAACCTGCGACCGTAGCGGTCACGCAGCTCCAGACTGTAGCGCCCAGAACCGCACGGCCACTCCGGCCGGCTTTTGGCTGGTTTTGTTGTCTATGGCCTGGGATACGTAGTTGCCGCATTACAGGGCAAATACTGCTGAGTTTACAGTACACGATAATAGATTGTTAGAAATAGTAGAAGTACTTTTGAGAATGCGGTATATTTCTGCAAAACACTTATTGGTGTCAATGGTTCAGCAATTAAATAAAATGTAAGTTGAATAACAGGAAAACAATGGATTCCTACTGCACGTAATTAGCTATGAACAACACAGCTCGCGAGATATTCACTTCTAAACGCACACTACGTCTTCACTGTAAAAACCTAGGAAATCTCAAAAGGTCACAAGTCGGCACTCCGAAGTATTTCTATCTCTCGTGGCCACGCGCAATCCGCTCCACACTCCAACTCTCGCTTGCAACCGTGCGTCCCTCGCGCCGTCACATCCAGCACTTCCCGTGTCCTGTGCGACTCTCCAACTCCGAACATATAATATTTCCAGGGCGCCACAACTCGCCCGTTACCTCACAGTGTGCTCCTTCATGCCGTATGAAGGCGTGACATTCAAAAGCGATATGAAATGAAATGAGCTTTTAAGATCGGTAGTAAGGAAGGCGCATGGTCGGCTTCGGTTTATTAGAAGAATTCTACGAAAGTGTATCTCATGAATCAAGGAGACCACACTAGTGCGTGCCGTGCTTCAGTAATCCTCCGGTATTAGGATTCCACACCAGATCGGATTAACAGGAGAAATCTAAGTAATTCGGAAGCATGCTGTATGTGTTGCCGGTAGCTAAGATTAACACATGAATGTTACGGAAATGTTCTGTCAGCTCAAATGGGTCTCCCCGGAGGGGAGACGATGATCTTCTCAGCAAGAGCCGGCATTTCCAGATGGCTGCAGAACGATTTTACTGCCGCCGGCGTACATTTCGCTTAAGCAGCGGGAAGATAAGAAAACTTAGTGCTCTTATGGAGTCATGCAGATAGTCACTTTTCCCCACGCTCCATTTACTGGTGGAAGTGATGGAAGGTACCTTCGGCCATATACCGTATGGGGGCTAGCAGAGTATGTATTGTTGTGTACGTTGACATATGGTGCACAGCAATATCACCGGAGTCCACACCATGCAAGTATTCTTCACGCCAGGCGCCTCAAAGTTCCACAGGGTGGAACAAATAAAAGCGGCCCGGAGAACAGAGTTCCAAGTAACAAAGAAACACAGCAGAAGAAGAAAAATACAGAACTAACCTGACTATAGCAGATATTAAAAGTGACAACCATTCATCTGTTGGCACTTGTGGACCATGGTCAACAAATTGCTGAAGGCGGACCGAAGCTGGACTGCTGGAATTGCTGCAATCTCATTCGAAATGTTCTACCGCAGTTCTTGAAGACTATGTGGGTTGTTGCGGTACACCTTATACTTGAGGGTTCCTCTCACAAAGTAATCGCACACTGATAGATCAGGTGACCTGAGCGACCAGCTACCACCGCGACCAGACTAACCCGGCTAACAACTCGGTCAGGCGTGAAGACTGTATAACTGAGCTCCAAGGTTCTGTCGGCTGTATGGGTAGCTGCTCCATTCTGTTGGAAGTAACTGTAGGTCATTTCCTCCGCTGTTAATGCTGCCACAAATGGTTTCATAATGTTGCATATGTAACGCGCCAAAGTCAGTGTCTGATGGTAGAAGACGGGAGAAGTAATGCGGTGTACAGACACTGCACACCGAACCCAAACCTCCTGATCGTGCAATGGTGTTTCGTGGAAGTTATACGGATTCTCCGCTGCCCAAAACCTGTGATTCTGTGAGTTAGAATAATCACTCAGCTGAAACCAGGTTTCATCAGACATAAAGAACAGGCCCATCACTAAGCTCTTCATTGTTATGTCTGGGAACGGCCAGTCACAAATTTGGAGGCGCGAAGGAGCATCTGGTGGTTTTAATGCATGAACAGCAGACATACATGGGTCTACATGCAGGTCCAGCTGGATGATTCGTGCACGTGATCGACGTGATATGCCGGTCTCTTGTGACAGGCGTCGAGTTGATTTGATAGGATTCTGAAGCATCTTGTGATGAAATACAGCCACATTTTCGGGTGTTTGGGCACGTTTCGGAATGCTTATCGACTTGTTCAAAATATATCCTGCCTGACACCATTTTCGGACTAAGTGTACCATGGCACTCTTTGCTGGCATTTCGATACCATTAAACTTCCCAGCAAACCACTGACTACACAGTTTCCACGACTTCTTTGTCATGTAACTTGCCACAATTAACACCCGCTACTACACTGTGAGTAGCATCGTCCCTTTGGACTGCCTCACTCACGCTGATGTGCACATCACGGTGTGTGGTTAGATGCATACATTCACGACCAATCGTATCCATTTCTCTGGGCCACTTTTATTTGTCCCGCCATGCATAACAGGGTCAGGATTTTCCAAGGTTTATTGACCTCAAAAAATGGTTCAGATGGCTCTGAGCACTATGGCACTTAACTTCTGAGGTCATCAGTCCCCTAGAACTTAGAACTACGTAAACCTAACTAACCTAAGGACATCACACCCATCCATGCCCGAGGCAGGATTCGAACCTGCGACCGTAGCGGTCGCGCGGTTCCAGACTGTAGTGCCTAGAACCGCTTGGCCACTCCGGCCGGCTATTGACCTCACAGCAGGTCACAATGACGCTGCAGGATGGTAGATCTTCAGGCAACGTAGAATCGTAAGGGAAGCGAAAATAGCAGCATGATTTATTTAGCAGATCTCATACAGCCAAAATAGTCAGTTCCCCAATGACGTGCTTTAACTCTGGCCTGGTTGAGCGCATGGTAGCACTGCATGGGCAAAGACACCAGGGCAGACAGGTTGCCACAGAAGAAATGATGGCAAAGCGTCGGTGAGGACGGAGATGCGTCAGACTTGATGAAGTTAGGCATAGTGTCAGCAAACCTTCATGTAGGCAACTTACGCCGTTAAGTATAAATGCTGCAGCCAGCCAGCATCTGGCGGTAGAGGTAGTGCAATAGGCACCTTAGCATGGACTGCGAAACGAGGTCTTCCAGAAGACGCTCTGGAGTCAGGTGATGTTAGCTAGCAGGACGTCCCAGATGGAAGGAACCAGTTCAACTCCCGGTAGCATCCGGAATAGGCGTAGCTCATGGACCCATGGCTAGCGGAAGCAATGTCTAATTATAGTTGACCATAGAAGCAGCCAACTCCTGGACCCGTCAGGTTGTAATACGGGTCATTACTGCAGCGTCCCTGCTCCAGCAATATGCTGCGTCGACAATGTTCCAGCCCTGGCGGCAGGCAGCACGAGCGGTGCAGTATCCATGCTTACGTCAGTACTGGAAGAGAGGCTTTCGTCACCTCAGCTCAGCACCTCTCCAGTTTCTGCGGCCTGATGTAGTAGGCAGCCTACTGGCTCATCAGGCTGCAAGTCACGGATGCTGATTTGGAAAGAAATGCCATGACACTGCTCTCCCGCCCCCTCCCCTCCCTTTTTACAATATCCAGCCCGCTGGATCAAAGACTGCTGTTAGGTACTCTTCCAAGTACTTATCATCACCTTTACATTTATATGAACTACCTTTTCTAACTGCTCTTACACTAACCCAGTCCAGTTTGTAAGGTCCGGTGGATGGCATACTTAACGACTACCCTTTTCTTAACGGTGATCCACTCTGTTCGTATGCTGTGTACGTTCAGTATAGTGTGCTATTTTGTGCCCTGGATACACATATGCTGCACAAATGAGAATCAGAAGCAAAATGCTACTGAGAGTCTGACATGCCTGTGATCAAGATTTTCTGGTGGTAATTACTGAAATACCATATCACATAGCGAAGCATCTGATCCGTGATAATGCTCCCCTTCTGGAGTTGCTATCAACCTACCTATAGAACTAAGTGGGTTGGGATCTAAGATGCTGTACAGAAAGGCCAGGATTTGGTCGGTAGTATACCTAAAGGTTTTGTCAGGCAAGTCCCACAATATATAGTTAAAACTCCTTTCCTGCCACCTATTCTTGGTTCACATTACCTCATATTCAGCATCGTTACCCCTGTTGCGGTTGCTAGGAGCTAAAATGTTGGCTCCGAATTTTTCACAAGTCGTGTAAGTTATCGAAATAGCACTACCTTTCGGTTCCAAACATTCAATACTCTTAGGTCGCAATGCTCTTAACAAATTGCGATGACCACAACTGGGTTTTGTATGAAATACGCCCAGTGTAGATCTTATTTGTGGAAATAAGCTTTTGCTGCGAGGATATTCCACGGACATCCACCTACTCCTGTACCATATCACATAAAACGAGTCCATTCCCAGCATGTGCTGTTTCTTCATAAACAAAACAATGAGCTGTGTCTCATACTGCCGGGAGCTGAACTGGTGCTGTGTAGATGGAAGCCTACTGCTACATGACAAAATAAAAAAACTCCACGTTACTGCGACATCATAAGCAATTGACCCATACCCGATATTTCCAAAATAACTATTAACCTACCGCAAATGACTTCTACCCACATATTATGCTCCACCACTAATATCTTAAAATACCACAACATCTTCTTTCATCATTTGTACACAGTTCACAGAACTTTGCTTGTGGTACATGACGCAATACATACATACAAAGACGTCTTAATGTGCCGTTACTTCTATGACCTCGATACATATGACGAAATGCATGTGACGTGCCCAGGTTTTGTTGGCTTCTCTTTCTTCTTCATATACCCTCCTCCCTCCTCCTTTGGACGTGTTGACAGTACCAGTGGCAACGAATCTGGTGTGCCCTTAAAAGGATGTATATGTTCGATTCATATAATCATTTTACATGTCGGAAATTGCAGTTTGACGTTCAATGGTGAGGTCTTCTGAATAACCTGGTATGGAGTTTGATACCAGGTGACAAATCGTCTTCCCCTTTTGGGTCTATGGACTTGCCAGAATTACCCACTGATACTGGCAGATTAAAATTGCGCTGCTCCACTCTCTCTTGCATTCATGAGTCTTGGCACAAATATGGAATTGTTGCATTCATGCCAGACCTCTCTCAACGTTTTCACGTGATTTCGCAATGAGTCTCCACTTTCCCCCGCCTTAGGTTTCGTTATTTCGAATTGTGATGGCATATTTCCGCCATATATCACGTCACATGGCAATAGTCCTATTTTAATGGGTTTTTGAATTATAAGCCATGACCATGTAAAGCAATAAAGTATCCCAATCACTGTGATACCTATTCACATAGTGGCATAAAATTTTCACTAACATTCAGTCCATTCTTTAATTATACTGTAAGTGTAATGGACTTGTTCTCAGCCTGTGAAAACACAAAATATGGCACAATTGCTTCATCAATTCTGGCATAAAAATGGTGACCTGATTCGTGATTATTGTTTCTGTAAAGGTAAACTTTAGTAACAGGTTAGTTACCTCGCATGTGCAGCCTTAGAATAGTGACCATCCCTATATAGCATGAGAGCAGATCCATTATGATCAGAACATTCCCGAATGATGTCTGGCTAAAACATCTTAAAATATCCATGCCGATCACTTTAAAATGTTTACTGGCTTCCGGTAATCTCTGCACCAAATAATACAAATGGGTTAAGTCGGTCCATTATGCACATGGTACACCGGTCTTAACATACCGCTCTACATCTTATCTAGGCGTTCACCACTATGACTGGACAATGTATGACGACGTGTCTGTTACAACACTTCTTCTCGCAGCATGCCAGGAACCACAACACGAGGACCACCATTGTGTATGACGAATTGTGGTTGCATTGTCAATAGTTCACAGTCGAAGTCAGCAGCTAGTGCTCTATGCTACTCTGCTATGCTATGACCTACTATCCATACTACTCCAATCTTCTTACTAAGGCCATTCGCATTGCCGGGTTTATGGACTACTCTGAAGTCAAATTCGCTCAGTTTCAGTGCCAGATATGTAAATCTATTAGACAGATCCCTTAACCCCAACAACCACTTCAGCACTGCATGATCCATTATCAGCTTGAACTTTTCCCATACAAACAGCAGTGGAGGTATGTCACGCCCTATATAACGCTCATTATCGCTTATTTTGTAGGAGAACAGTTTCTTTCTTTTTTTTCAGTTGTCATGATGCGTAAGTGATTAGATACTCCTTTACTTCTCTACTTTACACGCGACTCAGTGAATGAATACCGGCAAGACATGATAACACACGCTCTTTTTCCTAACATGGAAATACTAATAATGGACTCGTGATGCCAACTGAGGAGCGACTTCACCAAGTAGTAGCGTCTGGGTGAGCAGTGTGCTCAGCACATAGCCCTCCATACCATATTCAGTGACACCACAGGCCGAACATGACATGGCGGGCGGTCAGTACCGAAGAGCGCACCACGTCCTGTGTACGTAGTCCACGTCTTCTTTACACAAAGCAAAGGACTGCCACCATCTTGTGAAAAGACCACTCAAGCTTCAAATACTTCCTGGAAACGTTTCATACACTAACATCAACCTCGTAGCAATGATTCAGAATTGTTGTTGTTGTGGTCTTCAGCCCAGAGACTGGTTTGATGCAGCTCTTCGTGGTACTCTATCCTGTGCAAGATTCGTCGTCTCCCTGTACCTACTGCAACCTACATCCTTCTGAATCTGTTTATTGTATTCATCTCTTGGCCTCCCCCTACCATTTTTACCCTCCACGCTGCCCTCCAGTACTAAAGTGGTGATGCCTTGATGCCTCAGAACATGTCCTACCAACCGATCCCTTCTTCCAGTCAAGTTGTGCCACAAATTTCTCTTCTCCCAAATTCTATTCAATACCTCCTCATTAGTTATGTGATCTACCCACCTAATCTTCAACATTCTTCTGCAGCACCACATTTCGAAAGCTTCTATTATCTTCTTCTTCTCCAAACTATTCATCGTCCATGTTTCACTTCCATACATGGCCACACTCCATACAAATACTTTCAGAAACGACTTCCTGACACTTAAATCTATATTCTATGTTAACAAATTTCTCTTCTTCAGAAACGCTTACCTTGCCATTGCCAGTCTACATTTTATATCCTCTCTATTTCGACCATCATCAGTTATTTTGCTCCCAAATAGCAAAACTCCTTTACTACTTTAAGTGTCTCATTTCCTAATCTAATTCCCTCAGCATCACCCGACTTAATTCGACTACATTCCATTATCCACGTTTTTCTTTTGTTGACGTTCATCTTATACCCTCCTTTCAAGACACTGTGCATCCCGTCCAACTGCTCTTCCAAGTCCTTTGCCGTCGCTGACAGAATTACAATGTCATCGGCGAACCTCAAAGTTTTTATTTCTTCTCCATGGATTTTAATTCCTACTCCGAATTTTTCTTTTTGTTTCCTTTATTGCTTGCTAAATATACAGATCGAATAACATCGGGGATAGGCTACAATCCTGTCTCACTCCCTTCCCAACCACTGCTTCCCTTTCGTGCCCCTCGACTCTTGTAACTGCCATCTGTACAATTTCTGTACAAATTGTAAATAGCCTTCCACTCTCTGTATTTTACCCCTGCCACCTTAAGAATTTGAAAGAGAGTATTCCAGACAACATTGTCAAAAGATATCTTTAAGTCTACAAATGCTACAGAAGTAGGTTTGTCTTTCCTTAATCTATTTTCCAAGATAAGTCGTAGGATCAGTATTGCCTCACGTGTTCCAACATTTCTACGGGATCCAAACTGATCTACCCCGAGGTCGGCTTCTAGATTCAGAATTAGATTGACATAAAGAACGATATTAGCTGTGATCCAGAAAATTTAATAGGGAATAATATCAAAGCAGGCACGGAGCCGCCTGGCGTCAGTTCACCGAAATCAGTCCTATAAAAACTTCACAAGTAAGTAAACTTCCCCACTACATAGAACTTTCATCAGCACAGTCACACACAATTACCTTTGGCTTAGCTAACTGTTTCAGTTTTGTGGCTTTTTGCTGGAAACATAATGTATATTTTCTTCCATTATTATCTGAGTAGAAAAACTAGTAAGAAACTTTCACTTTTGATCTCACTCACGAAAATGCCATGTCAGCACATATCATGCAGTTGATAGTCGACTTTCACAGTTGTTGGCCAGAGTAGTATGTTCAGAGGTCAGGTTCATGTGGTGTATTGGTCTGAATGTCGTAAGTTTTACTTTGAGGCGAGTCAGTTGCGTGTGATACGACTGACCATGAGGAAGAGGGTGGGGGTATGGAAGGCTGATCAGTGTTTAGATGGTGGTTGTGGCACTGCCTGTTGCCAGGCGTGGCGAGCTTTTTGTGGTACGTTTACGATCCAATCGTAACGCGAACACAGAGTGCCAGGTGTCTGTGTAGAACGCGCATTTCTGTCGTCTGTAGCTTTTGCTTTGATCATGAAGATCAAGTTCGATAAACAAAAAATTTGTTGCGATCTGAAGGAAAAGGCAGTTTTTGTGACAATAACTGCTTCGTGTATTAAGTGCTCTCTACTTAATTATCCCAAGCGTTAGAAAACGCTACAAGTGGAGGATGACTATTCCACAAAGCTGGTACAGTGATAGAACTGTTCTGCTTCACAGGAAATGGTAATATCAAGGCACAAAGAACTACAGACTCACTACATTCCTTTATATAATGTACAAAATGTTCACTGAAATATGTAAAACATATTCTACATTTTAGTTAGGAAAAGGTACCATCACTAGAACAAACATGTAATTCTTTTTAGGAAAGGGCACAAGCTGGCTTTTAAAGTGGTAGTAGCACCTCAAGAATACAGAAGTCACGAACAAATGTATAGAACAGTGCATTGTGTGAAATTGTTGTGTGGGATTCAGAGGTTTTGAGAAATCTTTTCAACACGACTTTTACTGGCTCCTCTCCAGAAACAAGACATTGATTCAACCTACTTTAGTATACTGCATGACGTATACACTAATACTGCAGCTTCCATTAGACTTCATCAATATAGTGAGAAATTCAGAATGAAAGAAGAGACGCACCAGGAGACAATATGTCACCAACATTATTGTCAGTCGTCGTGGAGGATGTTTTCAGGCTCTTAACATGATAAAACAAACAAATGTTTTAATAGCATATATTTAAGCTACTTTCTCTGATAAATGTTTAGAGGATGCCTTTTTCCCGAATTATAACTGAAATGGCTGAAAGAACCGATGCGCAAAATAACAGACCTATGTCCTTTGTTTGCTGCAGAGTTCTTGAACATGCTCTGAGTTCGAACGTAATAATTTCCTTGAGATGGAAAAGCTTCTATCCAGAAATTAGCAGAGATTTAGAAAAAAATGGCTATGTGAATGTGAGCGTGCTCTTTTCTCACATGAAATCCTGTGAACCATCGGTGAAGGGGAACGAGCAGATATCAAATGAATAGATTCCCAGAAAGCGTTTGAAACGGTGCCCTGCGGCGGATCGTTAACAAGGGTCCGATGATACGGACTAGCTTCCCAGATATGTAAGTGACTCGAAGCCCTCTTAAGTAACAGAATGCAGTACGCTGTCCCTGACGGCGTGTGCTCACCGGAGACAAAGATAAGGGCAGGAGTGCCCCTGGGAACTCCGTTAGTACCGCTGTTATTTTCTGTATATATAAATGATCTGGCTGATAGGTCGAGCAGTAACCTGCGGCTGTTTGCAGGTGATGTCGCGGTGCACGGTAAGGTGTCGTCCAGTGACTCTTACGGGGATACACGATGACTTAAACAAGACTCCTAGCTGGTGTGGTGAATGGCAACTTGCACTAAATATACAATGTGTAAGTTAAAGCAGATGAGTAGGAGAAACAATTCCCTAATATTCGAATACAGATTTCCTAGTACGCTAGTGGGCATAGTCACTTAGGTTAAATAGTCATGCGTAACGTTAAAAAGCGATAGGCAATGGAACGATCACGTGAGGACGTAAGTAGCGAAGGCCAATGTTCGATTTCGGCTTATTGGGAGAATTTTATGAAACCGTAGCTAATCTGTAAGGGAGACCGCTTGTAGACGGCTAGCGTGACACATTCTTCAGCATTTCTCGACGTTTTTGATCGCTACCAGGTCGGACTAAAGGCAGCAATTCAGTGGCGCGCTGCTAGATTAGTTACAGTGGAGTCAATAAACAAGCAAGTATTACGGAGATGTTCCATGAACTCACTGGGGATCACTGTAGGGGAGATGACGTTCTTTCCGAGGAACATGACTGAGACAATTTAGAGAACCTGCATCTGAACTAACTGCAGAATGGTTCAACTGCTGCCAAGGTATAGGATCACAAAGATGAAATGAGAGAAATTTGAGCTCGTACGGAGGCACACAGGCAGTCGGTTTTCACTCCCTTTATTTGTGAGTGGAATAGGAAAGCAAATTACTAGTAGTAGTACGCGGTAACGTCCACCATGCATCATCCGCTGGCTTGGGGAGTATGTATGTCGATGTACACTCCTGGAAATGGAAAAAAAGAACACATTGACACCGGTGTGTCAGACCCACCATACTTGCTCCGGACACTGCGAGAGAGCTGTACAAGCAATGATCACACGCACGGCACAGCGGACACACCAGGAACCGCGGTGTTGGCCGTCGAATGGCGCTAGCTGCGCAGCATTTGTGCACCGCCGCCGTCAGTGTCAGCCAGTTTGCCGTGGCATACGGAGCTCCATCGCAGTCTTTAACACTGGTAGCATGCCGCGACAGCGTGGACGTGAACCGTATGTGCAGTTGACGGACTTTGAGCGAGGGCGTATAGTGGGCATGCGGGAGGCCGGGTGGACGTACCGCCGAATTGCTCAACACGTGGGGCGTGAGGTCTCCACAGTACATCGATGTTGTCGCCAGTGGTCGGCGGAAGGTGCACGTGCCCGTCGACCTGGGACCGGACCGCAGCGACGCACGGATGCACGCCAAGACCGTAGGATCCTACGCAGTGCCGTAGGGGACCGCACCGCCACTTCCCAGCAAATTAGGGACACTGTTGCTCCTGGGGTATCGGCGAGGACCATTCGCAACAGTCTCCATGAAGCTGGGCTACGGTCCCGCACACCGTTACGCCGTCTTCCGCTCACGCCCCAACATCGTGCAGCCCGCCTCCAGTGGTGTCGCGACAGGCGTGAATGGAGGGACGAATGGAGACGTGTCGTCTTCAGCGATGAGAGTCGCTTCTGCCTTGGTGCCAATGATGGTCGTATGCGTGTTTGGCGCCGTGCAGGTGAGCGCCACAATCAGGACTGCATACGACCGAGGCACACAGGGCCAACACCTGGCATCATGGTGTGGGGAGCGATCTCCTACACTGGCCGTACACCACTGGTGATCGTCGAGGGGACACTGAATAGTGCACGGTACATCCAAACCGTCATCGAACCCATCGTTCTACCATTCCTAGACCGGCAAGGGAACTTGCTGTTCCAACAGGACAATGCACGTCCGCATGTATCCCGTGCCACCCAACGTGCTCTAGAAGGTGTAAGTCAACTACCCTGGCCAGCAAGATCTCCGGATCTGTCCCCCATTGAGCATGTTTGGGACTGGATGAAGCGTCGTCTCACGCGGTCTGCACGTCCAGCACGAACGCTGGTCCAACTGAGGCGCCAGATGGAAATGGCATGGCAAGCAGTTCCACAGGACTACATCCAGCATCTCTACGATCGTCTCCATGGGAGAATAGCAGCCTGCATTGCTGCGAAAGGTGGATATACACTGTACTAGTGCCGACATTGTGCATGCTCTGTTGCCTGTGTCTATGTGCCTGTGGTTCTGTCAGTGTGATCATGTGATGTATCTGACCCCAGGAATGTGTCAATAAAGTTTCCCCTTCCTGGGACAATGAATTCACGGTGTTCTTATTTCAATTTCCAGGAGTGTATATGTAGATAATTATCTTTATAAACGTTTCCATGTCGTTCTCTATGTTCCCAGATTCATAAATTGTTAATAAAAAGCAAATTACAGTGTTTTCATTTGTTTTATGTACTTGTAAATATTAGGGGTGCCGGAAAATACTGTCGCATTGTAGTGCAAATAAATCAAATAAAGAGAGAGAGAAACACACTTGGGACATTTGTTCCGGCACTCTGGAGGGTTGTAGATTTAGTTCTGGAGTAGATCAAGCAGATACTGCAACATACACAAAATATTTGATCACCTTCTTAAATCATGGACAATCTAAACACTTAACTTGGGAATAGTGAATGTCCACAGGAGTGTCTGTGTACTTGTTGCTGTTGCTGAACACGTAACTTATTACTACACACGATACTGAATGATAAGCTCATATCAGTGTACAACTGACTATGAACTTCTGTACAGTTCTGAATTTTAACGCATCTCTCGCTTCTGGATCTGAATAATGCTGCCATCGTAAACGATGGTTCCAGAGTAGGATTAGCGTCACTGTTCCCTGACGTAAGTACTCTTCCAGCAGCGGTGGCGTATGGAACCTCTAGAGTCCCTATCTATGCCTGCGTCTCTCGTTCGTTGCTGCGTCAGGCAGCGATTGTTCTTACACGTGGTTCCGTCGTGAGGTACCCAGTTTTTGTGTGTCAAAAGCCTGACATAGGATCGCGTTCTTCAGACGACACCACAGTTTGTTTGCCTTAAATTCAAACAGGTAAATTGTCAGCAAGTTTTGATTTTAATCAGTAATTCGTTATTAATAAGAGTTGCCATCTCGTGTGTAAATTTTCAATGCGAGATCTATAAGAGGTAATTGGCTTGTCAGCAAAATATCTGGGGATGGCACTTTGGACAATATCCAAATATTCAAATTGTATGCCTCTTAGAAAATGCTGTACCGATCTGAATAATTGGAAATTCGATGGCGCAGTATCAGACGATTATGATGGATGAGGCAATAAGCTGCATACGGTGGACAAGTTAGCTTTGTTTGTGTTTGCCAAATTTGCTGCAAATTTTTTAAGAGCGTTTGACAGTTCGTCGATTGTGTGACATGGATTTTCTTCCACTTCCACTCTTAAGTTATCTTCGTCTAAAACTGTTAGTCTTCCTGATAGATCAGAATTATCGGATCTGAACTTGGAAAACCACGTTTGACATTTACAAACGTCTAATACAGTTGGATAAAAATCGCAAATATTATTGGTCGCGTTATTACCCTTACAACACTCAGAAAGCAATGCTGAATATGTGCCTCTTCAGGTACTTCACTGGCCATTTCATCATAAACTGCAAAAAAGTGAAGATTTAATTACTTATAAAGAAGCCGCATGTACCTGAAAATGTCTTTGGCACGGCTTTTAAGTACACAGTGAGCTGATAAATGACGAACGAATATCGACATGTGCAGAAACGACATTACACTCCAATCCCCCTAATATTTCTATGTACAGTATTTTGACGATCGCTATGGAGTTTTTGAGCAGGTCATTAAAAAATATTTTGCCATTGTTAATGGCGATGGCCGTTTAATGTACAGAATGATTAGGCTAAGGTTTTCATCTCGGATAGATACTGAACAGTTTAACACACCGTTATTCTGTTTTGACCCCAATTAATTGTGAAAAATTCTCCAATAATTGACGTATAGTCTTTTTTATAGTTGTATTAATTACTGAAATATTGGTATCACCTCCAACTGCGAAAATGGGGATTTAATAAATTCTGGCGCTAGGATCGTTGTTGTAGCAGAAACGAAGTCATTAGCGTTTCATTTTTTAGAATATGATTAGTAGTTTAGAGGATGTTACAGTATGTTGAACTTAGGATTTTTGTGTTTATAACATGAAACAGACTGCTGTCCTACGCGTAAGCCAAAATGCCACTGAACTGTCGCTCCAATATAATGGGGTATTATTGCATATAAGACAGTCTGCTTATAAAAGCAGAATAGTGGAGAAAGGTTTAATTTGGAACTACTAATTACACTTGGCCACACGTGGTTTCAGTGGCACACCAACTGGAAGGCAAAGAACGTGCCGTCTACGGAGTATTCACGAGATAACTGCGTCCGCAGGTCGTGGTCTAGCGGCTAGCGTTGCTGGCTCTGGATCACGGGGTCCCAAGTTGATTCCCGGCCGGGTCGGGGATATTCTCCACCCGGGGACTGGCTATTTGTGTTGTCCTCATCTCATCATCATTCGGGTAGTGGCGAGACTAGAAATGGAAAGATTGGAACTTGTCCGGCGCTGATGACCACGATGTTGAGCCCCCCACAATCCAACATCGTCATCATCGCCAGATAACTCAGATAAGAGTTCTGTTATTGTTTCTGCCAGACCCTTGAGAGAAAGGTACACGTCATAAATGGAATGAATTCGTAAAGCATGGAACTGAGGCATAAAGATTATCAAATGATAACTTCAGGTAATGAGGTTAATGTTAAGACACACACATACATTGTAAAAGTACGTCAGTAACAGCAACAAAAAATAAATCGTAAAAAATTTGATCATAAACTTTTCCATAAAATTTCATTTATGTCGCCAAGTGTTCGAAATGCCGCAGCCTATCGCAGGTTGTCGGTGCAGGACTTCTGAACATATGAAGAGATTTCTTCGATAGCACTGCACAGGATGCGATATCTTAAGTAATCTTCCTTCGCCGGCATTTGTGCATAAATTTTATCTTTGAGTTTACCTAAGAGACAGAAATACAATGGCGTCAAATCACGCAAATATAGAGGCCAACTGGTAACGTCTTTACGTCCTCTCCCACGACCAGAGGTGGATGAGCGTATTGCTAGCCACATTCGAGCAGCAAACAGGCCTGCCATAATAATGGTTCCATATACTGTACATGGAGAAACACCCATGCGATAGCTTGGATGACGAATGACGATTTGTGACTGACTATGTAGAAGTGTCGGTTCTGACCCTGTTAAAAAATTGCATAATACCGGCTTCTAAATCATTTTCTTGAAAGAGTAACATCTAACTTAACTATACGTTTTCCTTTCCCCCTGATATGGGCGCTCTTGTGTGTATGTACGTATTTCAAGTGACGCTCCTCTAGTAGAATAAGGACGAGTCACGTAGCCTTCAATAATCCTGCACAATACGCTCAAATTCCACTGCTTCTGTTGTGCAACATGCCTTGTCTGGGCGGATTCTCTGGGGCCCAACACCGCGTATTTCTTACATGCAGCTTTCCATTATTTGTAAGGTAGCTTCATCTTATTCTAGAGAGATTCACTTTTCCTCAGGAGCTAACATGCAGATTATGAGCGAAAGCTCCCAGAACATTTATTTAGTTCGCACCGCTCGTTGCACGAATACTAGCAGATTTAGCACGTTCGCCGAACTGTCATTCTTATCGAACAGTGCCTGTTGGAATACTTTTGGCGTTGAACTCACTTGTTCTCTTAACGTTTGTTTTTCATTCTCTGTAAAGAAGTAGCGTATCTGGTTTCTATTGGTTTGTAAGAAACATTTATTTTGTGAAACTAATCAGCTCACAACAAAAGTCTATGACACAAAAGCAATTGAAGCTACATTCCCTGTGTGCCTCTTTTATACAGGTATTGCGGAGTTGCAACACTTTGTTTTTCTCTTAACCATGTGTTGTATTTCCTTATTTGGGTATGAAATCAAAAAACATCCGTATAAGACAGCGATGGGTTTCATGTTCTAAAGAGTTAAATCCTTATATCTAACTAATGTTAGCACTCTGAAACTAGAAATCGGAGACGGAAGAGTAATGCATCTTTGAATTCCTCTCTTTTAAAAATGGCATACAAGTCGCAGATATTGCTTAAGTTCTGTTTGAAAAAGTGAAATTATATCGATATCTCTGTATTTAATGTACTGAGGGCTTTCTCACGATTTATCCGAGAGCAGAATTTTTGTATGTTAAACGGCTACAGAAATACACTGCCTGAAAAAAAAAATCACCCAGAATGGAAGGAGGAAACGAAATAACGAAATGAAACTTCACTCTTTGAGAGAGTATGTGATGTTATTTGAGTGACCGCAAAATCAAGTCAAATTTACAAAGAAGTTTGGAGTATGGTCCCTGCCATAAGCAAGATGTTGCACACTCTCTGGCTTGGACGCATGCACTGATTCGCTTAGGGTGTTAAAAAAGCGTTTTGTCCTCTCCTGATGAAAGCTGTCCCACACCTGTTGAAACTGGATCTCGATGTACTGGACGCAGTTGACGTCCGAGATGGTCGCACGCACAGATCTGGGATCGTCTTAGCCATAGAAGTGCCTCAAAACCAGCAGCCAGTTCACACAATAACATGTGTGTGTGTGTATGTGTGCGTGTGTGTGTGCGTGTGTGTGGGCGTGTGTGTGCGTGTGTGTGGGCGTGTGTGTGCGTGTGTGTGGGCGTGTGTGTGCGTGTGTGTGGGCGTGTGTGTGCGTGTGTGTGCGTGTGTGTGCGCGCGCGCTCGCGTGTGTACAGTCGTTTTTGTGTGTACATTCTATTTTCCTTTTGTTGACACTTTCTACGCCTTAATATTTATGATGAGTATGAACTATGGAACACGTAGCTTACTCACTTAGTTCTTTTATATCTTTTGTCCTGAGAGAACCTACTTCCGAGATCGAACTATGCATCTGTCGCTGCGGTAGTTTCTTGCCCATGTCTGAGATTCAGCCGTGCAGCATAATCATCTCCTACGCATACAATTGCCGTTGGTATCTTTTTTATTAATCTGGATTTCGTAGGCATTTGCAAGCACGTTTACCATTCCAGTTAACAATCCGACTTAGTTCCTGTTCACTTTCGGAGATCACTTCTGTATCATCAACAAACGGTATCATAATGATTTCCTACCCGTGAGGGACAGCTTCTATAACAATATAGTCATTTTCCTCCCTCACTTTCTATTCAGCACACAAATGAGTATCATTGGTGAGAATATGTAACGCTCCCTTACATCTTTGGTGTTTTGACTTATTGTACTGTTCTGTCAGTGTTGCCTGCTGTAATGGGTCACACAAAGAGAATGCTTTAATCTTCTTCTATATATTGTCTAAGAGTGGGTAACATTTTATTAATTTTATCCGTAATGGATGGCCTTAAACTCCGTGACGTTAAAGGGTGACGGTAAAGGAAATCTGTCATCGGTCATAATTAGGTGCTTCATATGACCAATTTGAAGTTAGTACGCAATTGCCATTGGAAACTCGATCTATAGTGAACTCCAATACTAAATGTGCGAAGGCTAAACTGAATGTAGTCACGTGAAGATGGGCATGAAACCCAAATCGATCGTCTTTTAAATAAACTACCTTAAATTTTGAGTAGTAGTCTAAGTGATTTTCTTTGACATTATCCTGGATAACATTTTACTCTTAAAAATTACTGTGTTTAAGAATTCAACGTACGTTTCCTTTCGGAGATTCTCACAATTTTACTCAATAAAAGAACAGTGAAGAAACTGCAGGATAGTAGTAAATATGCTGGTGTCCAAAATTAAAGCAACAAACCGCTATTTCACCTTCCTGCGTCTAATTCACGGTATAATCATACAAACTGTCAACCAGATATCCGTATGATCGTGTTCTGCACGGAAGATGACATTCCGGGCCGGCCGGAGTGGCCTTGCGGTTCTAGGCGCTGCAGTCTGGAGCCGAGCGACCGCTACGGTCGCAGGTTCGAATCATGCCTCGGGCATGGATGTGTGTGATGTCCTTAAGTTAGTTAGGTTTAATTATTTGTATGTTCTAGGCGACTGATGACCTCAGAAGTTAAGTCGCATAGCGCTTAGTGCCATTTGAACCTTTTTTTTTTTTTGACATTTCGGTCAACAGACAACCACGCCAACGATGACATAAGGGAATATATAAAACGAGGTAGTGTTTGCTGCGTAGCCCCACATCCAAAACCGCTGTGTACACAGTCATAGACGGTGCAGCATGGTACAGAGAAGATGCCTACGAAACTCTCTGTGCTGGAGGGCCACTCACAAACTGATGGGGCTCGATAGCAAAATGTGAATTGTTCTGTTGTTTCTCGGATGCGGCGACTGTTTATAGAGACCGAAACTGTATCCAGAAGATCCGATGACCAGGGCATGTCCGATCAAGTGTGACTTCAGAAGAGAAGATAGTTATTTGGCTGTAAGGGCATGACATTACAACCTTATAACTGCACGGCAACTGGTATGTGAGCTCGCTGCATCCAATGGACGTGTTGTATCGAGGCAAACGGCGTGCATAAGGCTTCAGCAGAGAGGCCTTTATTGTCACAGACCTGCTGTAAGTATACCTCTGACTTTGTTTCAAAGAAGGGAGCGTCTAGAGTGGAGTTATCGATACGCCACCTCGACGGTCGAACATTGGCCCAATTTTGCTTTCACAGACGAGTCCCTATTTAGTCTGGAAAGTAATTCTCGATGAATTCGTATTTGGAGTGAACGTGGAACACGATGTCGGGCTCAAATACTGTAGAAAGATACCGAGATCGAGGAGGATCCCTAATGCTGTGGGAGGGATTATGTTTATCACTCGAACCTCTCTTCATGAAGCTGTACGGGTTGAATCGTTTAACTGATGTCAAGTACCCTGACGTGGTGCTGTGGTCCCAGACGTCGTACTGATGGACGATATCTTGACTTCACACAGCATGGGTGATTGTTGGAAACGGAAGGTACTGCACACATGGCGTGATCTGCGCGCTCTTCCGATTTGAATCCCATAGAACAAGTCTGGGATGTACTAGGGAGACGGCTTGCACCATGTCCGATTCCACGAACCACTCCCCAAGGCCGCGAGCAACCCTGCGGGTAGAATGACAGTGACTGCCTCAACATGAGACACATGACATCATTCACAGCATGCCCCGTAGTTGGCCGGCCTGTATTGCTGTCAGAGGTGGTGACACCCCATATTGAGCACATTAACTAATTGTGTGAATGGGTGTGCAAATCCATTAAGTTGGAAAAAAAAGGCAGAACATTTTTGTCTACCGTAATGCATGTTGAAGTAATTTACATTCTGTATTTTTTACTTTGTTTCTGATTTAGTATCACCTATCTATACCGTTTTGTCGCACAATAAATGCAACCTTACATAATTTCCGTTTGTTTCATTAATTTTGGACACCAGTGTACTTCTGTCGCTGTCTCACAACTGTTTTCGGTTAGTGTTAATGTTTGCCACACCACTAAGGTAATTTTTTTAACCCTCTGAGTCATTTCCGCTCTATTTCAGGCCGTATTCAGACGTAAAACCTGACTGGCGAGAGGGGTAAAGGGCGGAGGGGAACGTTAGCCAAAACAAATGCGCTGTTGGAATTGCAAAGTTGCCGCCGCGGACGCAGCCGCTGTTGTCACGCAATTCCTGCGCACAGTTGCGCAGTTCGTCTGGCCATTGTTCCACGGTCCAGTTTTAGTTTTCATCTCACACCACTGCTGCTCGCGATACTGGTCATGCTTTCTGGTTTTCTCCGTGTGGGACGAAATATTCCCGTATTACAGCGTAGCGACGTTTTTCGCCCAGTCGTACGGGAGATTACATCAGCTATGAGTAAACTTATCTATTTTCGTTGCTAAGGAAGCTCATCATCGTGGCCATTAGCATGTACACTAAAATATTATAAAATAAATGTAGCATAGGAATTCAAAATGTGACACATAAAACGTCAAAAATTCACTCATCTCTGACTCCCTGTTCTGCGCTCATGGGCAGCACACCGCGCCTGGTATACGCGGCAGTCGGGACCCCAGCACAGCTACTACACCTGATGATGGGCTTATAACGACCCGAAACCGGTAGTGTGAAAATAAAGTAATTTACAACTGCAGCGGTATTTTCAACCTATCCTTACTTGGTTTTATTGGCATCATCACACACAAACAACCACTTCAAAGGTTAAAATGTGTTTTCATTCTATTTATGCATAATTCACCTCTAATGAATTCAGTTAACACTGTATAAAATGTACATAAGGAGAAACGTCGACGAGAACGAGGATGGGGAAGTAAATGGAACGTGTCCTTTGGAGTGGCATCAATCTCAAACGATTTAGTAAAACCTCGGACTTCCTATAATGAAGAGGCAAAGAGACACGTACTCATGCCTAATATCGTGTACGGCCCCCGCAAGCACGTATAAGTGCCGCAACTCGACGTGGCATGGACTCCACTAATGTCCGAAGTAGTAATGGAGGTAATTGATACCATGAATCCTCCATAAATCCGTAAGAGTACCAAGGGGTGGAAATCTCTTTTGAGCAGCACGTTGCAAAGGCACCCCAGATTTTCTCAGTAATGTTCGTGTCTGAGGAGTCTGGTGGGCAGCGGAAGTGTTTAAACTCAGAAGAGCGTTCCTGGCGCCACGCAATTCTGGGCGTGTGGGGTGTCGCATTGTCCTGCTGGAATTGCCCAAATCCGTCGTAATGTACAATGGATATGAATGGATGCAGTTGATCTCACATGATGTTTACGTACGTGTCACCAGTTAGAGTCGTATCTAGACGTGTCAGTGGTCCGTTGTGACTCCAACTGCTCACGCCCCACACTATTATAGAGCCTCCACCACCTTGAACAGTCCCTGCTGATATACAGGGACCATGGATTCAAGAGTTTCTCTCCATACCCGTACACGTCCATCCTCTCAATAGAATTTGAAACGAGACTCGCGCGAACAGGCAACTTGTTTGCATTAATCAATAGTCCAGTGTCGCTGTTGACGGAACCAGGCGAGGCGTAAACCTTTGTGTCATGAGTCACCAAGGGTACACGAGTCGGCCTTCGGCTCCGAAAGCCCATATCGATGATGTTTCTTTGAATAGTTTACACGCTGACACTTTGTGGTGGCCCAGCATTGAAATCTGCAGAAATTTGCCGAAGGGTTGCACTTCTGTGACGTTGAATGATTCTCTTCAATCGTCATTTGTACCGTTCTCGCAGAATCTTCCTCCGGCCGCAGTGGCGTCAGAGATTTGACGTTTTACCGGATTCCTGATATTCACTCGTGAAATGGTCGCACGGGAAAATCCCCACTTCATTGCTACCACAGAGATGCTGTGTCCCATTGCTCGTACGCCGACTGTAACATCACGTTCAAACTCATTTAAATCTTAGTAACTTGCTACTGTAGCAGCAGTAACCGATCTAACAACAGCGCCAGACACTTGTTGTCTTATATACCGCAGCGCCGTATTTTGCCTGTTTACATATCCCTGTATTTGAATATGCATGCCTATACCAGTTTCTTTGGCATTTCAGTGTAAATGTAACACGGAGATTTCAAGGCCATACCTCCAAAATAAAACCAGAACGTTTACGAATAAATCACCATACATGATTCGTTTAATCAAAGTGGTTTGCCTGATCGCGTATATAAACAGAAAAAGATCTTGATTTAGCCTCTCCGAAAATGCAATAAATTCGCTTCTCTAATAATATGAGGTGCAGGAATTTATACGGAATTTATAACAATAGACTAATAAAAGAATTAAACTTTCCTTCTTTCTTTCTTTCTTTCCTTCTTTCTTTCGCCTTGTCCCACTTCAACACGAGATCGACCTTTTTATTACGGATTTCATAATGTTAGTTACAGAGGGTGTCCAGATACCCTTCCTGCCGCCACCCCAAACACCCCGGGACGTAAGTAGTGTACCCCACCTGTCTGTGTCTAGTGTAAGCCATGAAATAGTGCGAAAGTCTTCAAATGTCTGTAACTGAGGCGGAACGTGGGGATCAGCCCGGTATTCATCTAGTGGGATGTGGAAAACTGCCTAAAAACTACATCCAGTCTGGCCGTCATACCCGTCCTAGTCGTTAATCCGCCAGGCGGATTCCATCCAAGGCCGGCGCGCCTACCCGAGTCCAGGAACCAGTGGCTGGTTAAAACAATTAAAGTATCACTGGGATAAAATAAAGAAAAATAAAAACAATTTGGATCTGGAAAGTTAAAGGGAGATCAAGAAACAGTAGACAAAATTCTTTTCTGAAGTGAAGCATTAAAATTGGGAGATCAAGACACAGTAGAAAAAATTCTTGTCTGAAGTGAAGCATTAAAATTAAAAGTGGAGAAAGGAGAATGACGTGTGCGACGGAAGGAGAAAAGACACTTGCCGGAGAGGTTTCTCAGAACAGATTCGAGTGAAGTTATATAATACTTGCAACTAATTGTGGTGTACCCGACCAGATCTTAAGTAAAGAAAGCCCTAGAATGTTATCATGTGATGACAGAATGATATACTAAGATTTAGTGATTTCTTATTAGACTGACTTAAGGGATAGCTATTGTTGACTCAGATTAAAGTGAAGGATTAAAATATTTATCTTCAGCTGTAAATATTGGTGACATTTTTGTGCACATGTATTGCGGAATATTCAATAAACTCATCGACTATGTTAAATAACGCGAAAATCTGTGGCTATTGCATGCAATTGAGTTTCCAACTTTTAATTTTACTAGTTTCTAGCAGATGTTTGCATTTTAGAACAGAATGATTCAGCTAAGCTGTACATTTAAAATACACTGCCTAACAATTAAAAGTGAATCACCCACAAGTCATGGTCAATGTTACCTAGGACATGAACACACAATCGACGAGTCAATAATATTATTCACATTTGTTGTTGTAACCAGGTCTGGTAGGGAATATAAAGGGCGTGAGCAGCGTCAGTTGCTCAGTGATCGCTGAGAAAGATATAGAGATACCGCTTACTCCAGCGAGACAGTGTCATCAACATGTGACAGAGTTCGAAAGCGGCCTCGTTGTGGGTGTCCTGTAGGGCAGTTTGGTGAAATCGTGCATTATCCATATTTGTGGGGAATTCGGCTGTGAAGTGGCCCGATTTTTTAATGTACGGGAACATGAGGGCATGCGTACGCGTTGCCAAGGCTCCGGTCGAATCCGTCAGACCACAACAGAGCAGGATCTTTATTCTTGCGCCTGCCATCCTAGAACAAGTATGGACCGCCCTGCAACGTTCTGTGTCATCTCTCTCCACCGGTTGGAGAATTACCGTCCCATGTGTAGGCTGCCGTTAACACCGCCACAAGTATGGCTGCCTTTGCTGTGGTGCCGTGACTGGGAAACATGGGCTCCTGATGGATGTCTTCAGCGGTAAATCGAGGTCCCGCAGTATCCCGGAGGACCACCGTTGGCGAGTAAGATGGCAACCTGAGGAGAAGTCCGATTAATTCCGTGTTTTGGAGAGATACAGCGGTGTGACACCTGATTACACGGGGTGGAGGACCGTCGGGTATGACTTCAAGTCACGACTGGTAGTGATTCTGAGAACATGACCGTGTTACTCTAATGTTCAAATATGTATGAATACCTAAGGGACCAAACTGCATAGCTCATGCTCTAGACTTAAACACTACTTAAACTAACTTATGCCAAGAACAACACACACATCCATGCCCGGGGGACGACTCGAACCTCCGGCAGGAGTGGCCGGACTGTGTTACTGCTCATGCGACAAAATCGTGGTGCCATTTTCCAACAGGACAGTGCTCATCCACAAATGTTTCCGTGATGTTGAGGTATTCCCGTGAATAACAAGAACGCCGTATTAATCCCGAATAGAAGAAGTGTGGCACCAGCCCGGACGTCACCCTCCTTTGCAGTGCCAATTTCCAGGATGTCAAGAACCAATTACAACAGTTGTGGGCCAGCCCCTTTGTAAATTTGACTCGACTTTGCAATCATGAAACAACATCACATACCCTCTCAAACCTTGAGGTTTCATTTCGTTTGCTTCTCCCGTTCTGGGTGCTTCGCTAGTTAAGTCAGATAGTATATAAAGCACTCCGTCTTCAGGCCACGAGTGGCCTACGGGGACCATCCGAGCGCCGTGTCATCCTCAGTGGAGGATGCGGATAGGAGGGGCGTGGGGTCAGCACACCGCTCTCCTGGTCGTTATGATGGTATTCTTGACCGAAGCCGCTACTATTCGGTCGAGTACCTCCTCAATTCGCATCAAGAGGCTGAGTGCACCCAGAAAAATGGCAACAGCGCATGCCAGCCTGGATGGTCACCCATCCAAGTGCCGACCACGCCGGACAGCGCTTAACTTCGGTGTCTCCACTGCGGCAAGGCCGTTGCCATGTCAGATAGTATATGCACTATGTAATTAAAACCATCTGGACACGCTTATGTAATGCGGAATTGACCTCTAGCTACTATGAGCGGTGGATACACCTGAATAAGAATGGATTATTGTGTTGTCAAAGGCAAAGCTGTAGCAGCAGAATGGGTGAACTCAGGGACTTCGCACTTGGATCAGTCATCGAATATCACCTGAATTAAAGATCCATCAAGGACAGTTCAATGCTTCCGGTGCTCCTCAAGCCGACGTCTGGTTGTGTGAATGTGAGGCGGAAACTTAAAGGTACCATCATAGCTAATCCAATACCATGCAGACCTCGTGTAATGGTGGGCAGGTATCACAGAGCACTGTGCAGGATGGTTTTAAAAAATCGTATTAAATCAGCGGACGGAATCATTCGTGAATTCCGAAGGGCTACACCAGTCCAGTTAGCACAATGTCTATGCGTAGGGATTTAAAAGGGGTACAGTGGTTGAACAGCTCCTCATAAGCCACACATTTCTGCAGACAATGCTTAGCGAGGCTTGACGCGGTGTAAAGAGCTACGTTATTGTACAGTGGGTGTCTGGGAACGAATGATTTGGAGTAATGAATCATACTATACCCTGTGGCAACCCGATGGAACGAAGTGGGTTTGACCGCTGCCTGGACAGCCCTACGTGCCATCATATCTAATGCCAACAGCGAAGTAGGGAAGAGGTAGTGTTTTGATAGAA
The DNA here is from genome assembly GCF_023898315.1 of Schistocerca nitens. NCBI lineage: Eukaryota > Metazoa > Arthropoda > Insecta > Orthoptera > Acrididae > Schistocerca > Schistocerca nitens. The sequence continues at coordinate 331,868,882 of NC_064622.1, forward strand.
GACTGTTTCTCGTATTTAGCAAAATGTTAAATGCGGAAGGATACGAACACATTTTACAGCACTGTCTATTCCATACAGTGGAGGAACAGCTCGGAGGCGATAATTTTTTGAAACAACAGGTCATAAAGCAGCATCTGTGAGGCAATGTTTATGGACAATGATATTCCTGGACTGGCTTGCTAGGGTTCGTGACCTGACGCCATTGGAACGCCCTTGGGATGAGCTAGGACGTCGACTTCGATCCAGACCCCAGCATCCAAGCACACCTTCTCTGGTTTCGGTTCTTGAGGATGAATGGTCTGCCATACCTCCACAGATATTCAGGCACGTTATTGACAGTGTCCTCAGTCGTCGTAAAGTTGAAAGGTGGATACACCCATTATTAATACCGACTCATATATGACGGGATACTGCTGATTAGATAGCGTCCATGTAAATGAAAAAAAAATATGTATATGGTTGCATACTAGTTACTCAAGATTTCTTTCTGTAAAAATGGCTAGTTATTTCTACTTAAGAATTCCTCTACAGTATAGGAGGACTTGTTAAGAAGGAATATCTTTCATATGCAATTTAAATCACTTCTGTCAGGCATTTTATACCCATGGGTTTGTTGTCAAAGAGTTTAATAGCTATATACTTCCCACCTGCCTGACCTAAAAGTCTATTCGTTAGAGAGAAATGCAGATATCTTTCCATCTAGAGCTGTACTTCTGAATTTATCTGTTACTCTATGATGGAATTTTGATTAAAAATATCGTAAGTGAATAAATGTAGTGTGAGACTGTGTTTAATAACAAACGTTTAAAAGGTTCCTGCCAGATGTACACTACACGCAACTCCAGTTACTTCGTTTCGTTCACAGAATTCTCTTCCATTTGTGAGGCCTTACTCCAGAATATTGTTTAATAAGATAACAGTTAATGAAAATATGTAAGCTGTGCGAAATTACTGACTTGTGAAATCCAACGTTTAAAATTATTTTTATGGGAACAGCAGTCGAAACTAAACGTTTTACCAGATCTATACTATGATTTTTCCAGTTTAACTTATGGTGAAAATGTACATCTCAGAACATAGTTTTGCACCCTGTGTATTATGTCTTGTCGGTTTGCTAGGAGGTGAAGTCTGAAACCTCCCTCTTCTTGTGTTTCTGTCAGTACATGTACTTCGACGTTTTGCTTATCAGTTCTATAGTTAAGATTCCCCGTTAGTGTAACGTTTGTGCCGTAATTCGTGACTTTTGAGGCCATATCTTGTGTTATATTTTCAACTGGTATACTTGGTTGTATATATATGCCTATTACCGTTTTTGTGATGGATCTGGTAATTACTATAGTTATCTCTTTGATGCTTCGTCCGATATTCCCTCTTTCCCCCTTAGTAGGCAGGTAACAGCTGCTTTTGGTCTACCTTCAGCTGGAATTGTTAGTGCATGTATGACGTAGTAATCCTGACGTTCTGTAGGATCATTGAGGAAATTCTCTATGAATATTATAACATCAGTTCCTTCCAATATCTCCATAGTCTATTTTTCATTCCCTCAGTGATCCATAAGAGTGTATTTATGCTCTTATTGGTGTATGAGTCTCTTTATAAGTTTATTGTCTCTCTCTCATTCGGTTTCCTCTTTGTGTCTCCGAAATTTGTATCTTCTGACGATTATTCCTTTGGGCCAGAAGTCCTCTCTTTGTGTTTCTTCTAGACAATAGAGTGGGAAACCGCTCTTGAAAGTTTTCCTCCCTCCTGGAAATGTGGAGTTCTTCACAGTCTGTAGTTCCATCAATACCGCTTCTTTCTAGGAATTTTCGTATATTTTGTGGTTTGGTGTTTTGTTTTAGTCTTTCTATGTGGAGCCAGGTCACCTTTTCTGTTTCTTCTAGCAGCAAATACGACACTACACAGAACATAACGGAACCAGTGCGATCAATCTAGTATTTTTTAAAAGAGAAAACAATAATGACAAGCTCCCTCAACGAAAAAAAGACGAAAAAAAGAAGGAAGAAGCAACTGCACCAAATGATGAGGAATGTCTCAATCACAGCAGGAGAAATTCACATGAAAACGTGGGAAACACGTATATTTGAAATATCGAAAACAGAAAAAAAGACCAGGCATATGAAACGAAATCATCGAAGAATACACACAACCTCGGATCAGTAACGACAGATATGCAGTAAAAGGTGGAAGGAACAACAAAGCGGCGGGCTCAGACAACATATACAAGTAACATCTCAAGGACTCTGTCGACAGCATGGAGAAACTATGGAAAGTTCTAATGAACGAGTGTCTCAAACATGGGAAACAGCGACAATAAAGATCCTGAACAAAAGGAAGAGAGACAGAGCATCCTTGGATTCGTTCGGAGGAATTATGTTAGAAAATACTTTCTTCAAAATATTGACTAAAATGTGCGACAAAAGTCTATTGGATGCAGTGGAGGAAAACATCCTGTACTGCCAATTTGGCTTTATGAAGGGTAGGCGGACGGTATAGGCAGTGAAATACTTAAAAAAACCGCCGGCCGCGGTGGTCTCGCGGTTCTAGGCGCTCAGTCCGGAACCGCGCGACTGCTACGGTCGCAGGTTCGAATCCTGCCTCGGGCATGGATGTGTGTGATGTCCTTAGGTTAGTTAGGTTTAAGGGGCTCCGGAACGCCCTATACTTGCAATGTTAAAATAACGCTTATAAATTACATCTTTCCTCACAAAGTATTTGAGGTAGGAAGTTGAACTTTTTACAGATTATTTATTGGAATATGGGCTACAACTTAACACAGGGATTTTACAAAATTTTAGTTCAGTTATTAAAGATGATTTTTTTCAATTGTAATGATAATTCACAACATTTTTTTGCAATTTTTTATTCATATATTCAAAAATATACAGTTTTTTGGAAAAAGGCTGTGTTAAATTATGCAGAAGGTACTGTGTAACATTTATTGGAAGTTTGAAACAAATATGTTTGGAAGATCCTTAGCATCGCTCGTACCATGTTGGAACCTATCTTCATTCCCATATTTCTAAATACCTTGCACCTTACAATGTTGCCATCATTGAAAGTCGCAACAGCATCTTACACACCAAAGTGAAGTGTTTCTATTCCAACAAATACAGTCTTGGGGGATTCTCGACCATATAACACTATTTACGCTTTCATTGGGGTTTTGAGTTTTTCCGTGAATACACTTTTTCAACAGTTCAGCTGCTGCTAAGTCTCTGAAAATAGGTTTTATCACCTCCATTATTGCATGAGGCAGACTATGCTTATGTGTGTACACTTCACCAGTTAGCAATCCTTTGTTATATTTACACCAACTGTCTTCTTCTTTGGGACACAAGCTATATTGGGGATTTTCATCGTCTTTATTGTTTACAGTAATAACACATACCTTTGGCTTTCCAACATTTCTCCTTTTCTTAAAAGCCTTCAGAGGATTTCTAATAACTTTACTTTTACTCATTATTATACTTCAACAAAACAGTGACTCAAGAAACAGAATTAATTACGAATATTTTCGAGATAACGACAGAGTAAATAAACCTGAAACAATCGACAATCACACCAGCGATATATATTGAACCATCACAGGTTAGCCACAACACATACTTTATCTCACATCACTAAAATGTACCTGATGAACACGGACGTTAATAATAACACCATTTGACAGCAGTTTAACAGCGCCACAGTGGGTCACGCCCATGTAGAACACATTTCAAAAAAAATTTAAAAATAGTTGTAGTCTTCGGAATTGAATAAATTATATATCTGTTAAAAGGTAATAGTCTGCAGATTCAGAAAACGCAAAAAAGTAAAAATTGAACTTTTCATGATTTTGAGCCTTTCCGGAGCCCCTTAAGTAGTTCTAAGTTCTAGGGGACTGATGACCACAGATGTTAAGTCCCATAGTGCTCAGAGCCATTTTTTTTTATCAGTTGCTGACCCTCGAATCATGAAACGACGCAGTCATGTTTTCGATTCATGAGGGTCAGCAACTGATAAAAAAAATGGGGCCCCCCGGGGTCCCAAGGTCGCGATGGCGGCGTCACTGTCCCGCCGAGATAATTTGTCCTTTTAGGACAATTATCTGAGCAAGCACCCACGCCAGCAAAAGGTTGCCCGACACGTGTTGATAACAGGATTTGTTTTAACCGGCTGTACCCGAATTTTAGTATATAAGGATTTGGAACACAGCACATCATGTCCTCTGAACCGACAACGTCGACATCTACGAGCAGCAGCAGCAACACCACATTTGTAAGTACATTTCTGAATAATGGAGACGCTATATAATTTGGCCAAAGTAGCAGTATGTGGTCAACTGCAAAATGCATTAGATGCTTTAAAATTAGAATTGCCATCTACTGTTGAAGATGATATACTGTTAACATATAGAGTATCAAAAATGAATTATATCCTTACCAATTACAGATTGCCAGAATGTTATATTTTTGCTAGCTGAGACACCAAAGAGGAAAGTACTAAGGAGTACTTGTAGGTTTCAGAAAAGCGTTCGCCTAGGTAAACAAAGAAAAACTTACACAGAAACTGAAAATAATGAGCGGAGGGAGAGACCCAGCCGCGTGGGATTAGCTGAGCGGTCTGGGGTGCTGCAGTCATGGACTGTGCGGCTGATCCCGGCGGAGGTTCGAGTCCTCCCTCGGGCTTAGGTGTGTGTGTTTGTCTTTAGGATCATTTAGGTTAAGTAGTGTGTAAGCTTAGGTTAAGTCCCATAAGGTTTCACACACATTTGAACATTTGGAGAGACCCACAGGCGAGAACAATAGAGGGATGCCTTCAACGAAACAGAGCCAAAGAAACAATAAAGTTGAAGTCCAAGACAGAATTATCAGACGAATGCAAGTCTCCAAGGAGACCCTATAAGTCCAACTCTGTTCAACATCGATACAGATGAAGTAACAAAAATTAGAGAGGAAGTCTCAAAAGGAGAAATGCTGACGACTTAATGACAGGATCAGCACTAACAGATGATGTACAGAAGGCACTTGTAGAAACTGGGACAAAGGGAAACAGCCTAAAAATATTCTAAGAGAAGACAGTGCAAATGACATTAAGGAAGGGAGGAAAAACATCACCCAAAGACGTTTTAACTCTATACAGTGAATACTGCAAATAATAGGGAGATATAAACGTCTACGAATTATACTGGGTGGTTATAATTAAACTTTCCCTGTTTAACACGTTATAACACGGAAACTAATTTCCGTACGAGTACCAAACTTGGTAGCGTTGATGTCAAGGAGATTAGAAGAGAAATAATGCATAATGATTTAAATTGAAACTCTTTTAATGTGGTGCTATAGTTCATCATAACGCTACCATTATTACTACAAAAAGGGACTCGATAAGGCGCCCATCGGTGTCCATAAGAGTCTGGCACCGCTGGATTGCATTCCGCACAGCAGAACGAAGCGTGTCCCTCGGTATGCTGGGCACCTCTCTTGATATGCTGCTCTTCAGATCAGCACATGCGTGAATTTTCTTTTGGTAAACCCTGTCCTTCAGGTAGCACCACAAAGGGAAATCACAGGAAGTTAGATTAGGTGATCGTGCCGACCAAGCATTTGTAACGATTGGCTGATAATTCGATCGTTTGTTTACAAATGTGTCTTGGAGAAGCAGCTGAACCTCACGAACGATGTGCTGTGGGGCCCCATCGTCCATCAAAACTGTTGAGCTCAATGCGTCTCTCTCCTGCAGGACGGGTATGAGATGCTGGCGAAGCATATCGCAGTAACGCTGGCGAGTCACACTGCACGTCTTTGGTCCTTGAGCGCCACCTTTTCAAAAAAGAATGGGCTAAATCATGGCTTAACAACTGGCCGGTTTTGAGCGCGAGTACTCGCGTCTGCTCAGGCACGTGCTCGCGAGCAGCTGCAAGGTCGTGGAGTAGGGAGGGAGGGGAAATGCGCGCGCACGTTTGAATAGGGCCGCAGCGTGCCTATTGAATTCACGCCGACTGTGTAACGTTTAAAGTACTACGATCAGCTCTTAACAGTCACTTTGCTGGTTAAGAATCATGTGAAGTCGCCGTTGTGTAACCCCAACCATGCTTTCGCAGTTCAACCCCCATTGGGAGGAATTGTATCTGTTTACAGAAAAAGATGGTGTTCCAAAATGTTTAGAATGTCACAAAACGCTGAATTCTTTTACGAAATTTAATTTGCAGCGACATTATATGTCGTACCACGCGAAAGACTACGGACGTGGAAAATGTGATTGACCAGATCGTGCACAGGAAGTTATTAAACTTAAAAGGGAGCTATCCGAAGAAGATCTGGACGACGAAGAAAAATCAACTGAGGCAGCTCTCAGAGTGGGTTACAAAATTGCTTTGCTTTTAGCAAAATCCCTGCGCCCCTTAACTGATGGCGATTTAATAAAAGAATGTTTGGTAGTTGCAGCGGAGCATTTGTGTCCATCTCAAGTTGAACAATTTCGGATTGTGCCATTATCTAACATGACCATTATGCGTCGCATACAGGACATGGCAGACGACGTCCAGAGCCAGCTTGCAAATATCTGTAAAGATTTTATGGCGTATTCTCTAGCTCTGGACGAAAGTGTTGATATCACTGGAACAGCGCAGCTTGCCATATTTATTAGAGGTGTTAATAGAGATCTTCAGGTGAGGGAGGAGCTCCTCGATGTAGTAGCCATGAAGAACACTACAACCGGAGGTGATATTTTAAGTAGCGTTGAAGAAAGTGTTGAAAATATAGGATTTTCGTGGAATTCTTTAGTTTCAGTGTCTACAGATGGTAGAGGCATACACTAAGCTAGTAAAATTATTTGGCACGTCTACATTCTCCTTTATTTGTTTTATTTGTCGCTGTAACAATTCGTGAGTGATATCCCTGCAGGTGGCCGCGGATTTACGTCGACTGGCGGCAGCTGTTGTGTACCCCAGGTGACTCTCCCCACTCTCCGCTCTTGTCTGGTAGTGGGGGTAGCGTACTCGCGCTGCTCCGTGCTCGCGCCTTGCTGCTCACAGCTTGCTCTGCGAGCACGTATGTTGTGAAGCCCTGGGCTAAATAGTCGTGAACCCACACCATACGGTGACACGTTCACTATGTTCTGTGTGTTTACCTCATCTGTCAAAGAAAACTGAGCTTCGTATGTCGACAGGATGGTCTGGGGTCAGCCCTCGTCAGCTTCAATCCCTGCGAGAAAGTGGAGAGCGAAGACAACACGTCGTTGTGCGTCCTGTGGTGGAAACTGCTGTACGATATGGATCCCGTGCGGATACCGTTTGAGAATGGTTCGAAGCACCTTCCGTAAAGTGGACCACGGGATGTTCAACTGTCGTGACACAGCACGCGCACTGACTGACGATCGGGAATTGCGTTGTCGGCTATAGCAACAGCGATTTCATCAACCATCTATGGTTCAACCGGTCGTCGTCCTCTTTACGGAGCGACGCCAAGTTCTCCAGTTGATTCATACTTCTTCACGCTCCGCGCAGCAGATGGAGAAACGAGACCTTTTTGTAATCCTTTCTGCCGGCGATATTCTCGAAGCGCAGCTGCAGCATTACTGTTGTTTTGAGTATAGAGCTTCACCAATAATGCTCTGTTCGTTTTGTCCAAGCTCATGCTGAGACGTCAACATGTGCACTGCGATTGGTCAGATGTGTGCGAGTATGGATCACGATGATTCACCACGGCACCTGGTGGCCATAGTTGGAACTGGACGGTGGCGCTGTGACGCATCGAAATCATGCACACCATACTCCAGACATTAATGTTACCAAGTTTGGTACTCGTACGGTGATTAGTTTCCGTTTTAAATAGGGAAAGTTTAGTTAAACCACTCGTTATTACAGACAACAGTAACATATTTCGGTATGGGTTCTCACGGAAAAGTAGCAGCAACCATCAAAGCCCTTTCCAATATCCCGAACATAACCAGTCTGTGAAGCACAGCGATGACACTACGTGAATTGGCAGTGGTGCTCGTCATAATGTATGAAATAGAAACCATTTTGGGAAAGCTTATGATCGGTGTATGAAAGAATACAACATGCCAAGACAATATTCGTGGAAAGGTTACTAAGTGTGGGAAGAACACCACCATCCCTATTTGCAAGCCGCGCGGAGTGGCCGCACGGCTTGAGGCGTCATGTCACGGGCTGCGCGGCCGCTCCCGCCGGAGGTTCGAGTGCTCTGTCGGGCATGAGTGTATGTGTCGTACTTAGCATAAGTTAGTTTCGGTAGTGTGTAAGACTAGGGGCCGATGGCCTCAGCAGTTTGGTCCCTTAGGAATTCACATACATTTGAAAATTTTTTGAACCCATTTGCAAATGGACTCGTGTTAAAGACTTAGTTCATATATGACATCAGATTGCAACACTGGCTACCGTCCACAGGATCACATCAGGAACTGATTGATACCATGGATCGGAAGAAGAAGGCGTTAAACCTGGAGGTTTACAACACACCAGCCATGCTGGATGACAGTTGGACCAGGCAATGTAGAAACCAGTGGATTTAGCAACTATATTTGTAATACATGAGTTTCATCATAAAATATGTGTCAACAGTGAGCTCAATGAACAACTTGAACGGTGTAAACGTATGCTATGCGGAAAAAGGTGTAAAAAATACACCATAAAGTGACTGAAGAGAAGGAAAAATGTAACAGATTATAGCAATGACTAAAGGCTTGTAAAGACTTGCGTAAACTTGTATATTAATGCTTACTCTGAGCGCACTTTTCTCATTAATAACAGCAATAGGATATGAAGTATTTTTCGCAGAGAAATGCGTGGATGATCTGCGATTTTTAAAGTTTAAAGTAATTCATTTGTGCCATACCAATTACTAATTTTCATAAAAACGTCATCTACTATTTATTCTGCTGATGCATATTTTTCCGACGTGACAACACAGCTCGTATCATCCGTAAGCAGGTATAGGTCTTCCTCCTCATTCAAATACAATAACAGATGATATATCTGATGCAAGAATGGTAGTGGGCCCATACCTGTGGGACTCCCATAATTACTTCTTTCCATGTAGAAGATGAGGTGTCTCTGTATTACTCGAACAGTCTAGGGGAACTTTCTGCAATACTTTTCCAAAGTAGGAGTTAAACTAGCTATGTGCTAGTCCGTCCGATTCTTGAGTATTGCTCATCAGTATGGGACCCTTACCGGGTTGGATTAATAGAAGAGATAGACATGATCCAGCGAAAAGCAGCGCGATTCGTCATGGGGACATTTAGTCAGCGCGAGAGCGTTACGGAGATGCTGAACAAGCTCCAGTGGCGGACACTTCAAGAAAGGCGTTACGCAATACGGAGAGGTTTATTATCGAAATTACGAGAGAGCACATTCCGGGAAGAGATGGGCAACATATTACTACCGCCCACATATATCTCGCGTAATGATCACAACGAAAAGATCCGAGAAATTAGAGCAAATACGGAGACTTACAAGCAGTCGTTCTTCCCACGCACAATTCGTGAATGGAACAGGGAAGGGGGGATCAGATAGTGGTACAATAAGTACCCTCCGCCACACACCGTAAGGTGGCTCGCGTAGTATAGATGTAGATGTAGATGCACGTATTCCATTAAAACTGAACTTCTCTAACAGAATACTAAGACTGAGAAAATGAAATTCCTTCGGTGAATCACAGAATATCCCAATCAGTGATATTTTATCATTTACAGATTTTCTTATGTGCTCGTTAAATGTATAAATAGCTGTGTCCGTGAAGTTCCCCTCTTGACGTCCAAACTGTGATTCGCTAAGTATCCCATTACTAAAGACATGTGTGTCAACCACGGAGTTATTACGCTTTCAAGCCTTTCAGAAAATTATTTAAACAGTGCCACTGAATGGTATTTATTAACATTTGTTGGGTCTCCATCTCATGAAAAGATTTTCCTATAGACAAGCCATCGAATTGAGTGTTAAAGCACATTATGGAAGAGACAATAGGCTGAGAGTTTATCAGAGTCAGCCTGCGACCGGTCAGTGATAAAAATGGCTAATGAAGAATATAAAGGAACGGTATATGATGTCTGGCTATATAACATGTGTCATTTCTAAAACTGCAGTAGCACAAATGGGGGGGGGGGGGGGGGTAGGAAATAATAGCAGGAGGTTAACCTAGATCCTCTTCTTTTTCATCCTTGCCTTGTCATTTTCGATTACGTGGTTGCCATCGTTCTTTGGGCTGAAACAATGTTATTGACAATGGGTGGTCATATGCCCTTGCTGACGCAACCAATCCTCCGCAGAAGGAAATCCTACATATCATCTGTCTGCGTTTAGAGTAAATCACATTTCCAGGTCTGAGATATTTCCCCAACGTTGTATCTGAGAGAGAACGTGGGAAACAGCCTGTAATTTACCTAGGTGGATGTGTGAGAAGACGCCTACAACCACACCCAGGCTGGCCGAGAATTGACACTCGTCGTTAATTCGTCAGGCGAATTCGATGCGGCGCCAACGCAACTCCCCGAATCCCGGAAGCGATGCGTTGACGCACTTTCCTTTCTCGGTGGGGCAGTAAGCCTAGATAAGAGAATAAAAGCGAATTCGTTGAAGTTGTAGGGCGCAGCAGTTACACCGAAATCAGAAGTGTAGCAAAGAAGCGAGAGAAATGAAGAATTGCATCAGACCAAACGGAAGATTGTTAGTCGAGAAATCTAAATTGCGTGGACCTAGGGAGGTGGCGCAGCTGTTGGCACACTGGACTCGCATTCGGGAGGACGACGTTTGAAACCAGCGTTCGGCCATACTGATTTAGGGTTTCCGTGATTTCCCTCAATCACTTCAAGAACATGCCGGAGTGACTTTTGAAAGGGCATGGCCGATTTCCTTTCCGTTCCTTCCCTACTCCGAGCTGATGACTTCGTTGTCGCCGGTCGGGGTGGCCGAGCGGTTCTAGGCGTTACAGTCTGGAACCGCGCGACACTACGGTCGCAGGTTCGAATCCTGCCTCGGGCATGGATGTGTGTGATGTGCTTAGGCTAGTGAGGTTTAAGTAGTTCTAAGTTCTAGGGGACTGATGACCTCAGAAGTTAAGTCCCATAGTGCTCAGAGCCATTTGAACCATTTGAACTTCGTTGTCGATGGGACGTTAAACATTAATCTTCTCCTCCATTGCATGAGCAAAACAAAGACATGTGCTGAAAAGAGGGCTAACACTCAAATGTAAAAACTTAGAGATAAGTACTGCCATCTGTCGCAGGGTACAGGAACTTTCAAAATTGACGTTGCTCTCACCACTAAATACAACATTGCATTTCGATGGTTATAATTTCTGTAATGTCAAAGACGGGCTAACCTTCAGTTACACTCCGGCTTCCCTCCAGCGGAAAGAAGCTGGAAACAGGATAGCCAATACTTCGCCATATGATAAACAGACAACAGCTGTTTAACTGTAATTTTAAAAGGGTTGAAGGCTGAGGTAGGTTATATTGCAATTAAGAAACGTACAAGCTCGAAATACAGTCCTTGTGCAATATGTAATATTAATCACGTTATGAACCTAGTTTACAATGATTGAAGTGTTCAGATTGCACATTCAATATAGAATACAAATACCAATAGTGAACATGGCTGATGTAGAAATGGGAAACGTTGACGACTGTGAAAAGTCAGTGGAAATTATAAAGAGAGGAAGCGTAATCCACAGAACTGGCGCAAAGAAGTTGATAAGAAGAAGCAAACAGTGGTAAGGTGTACAGTAATTATAAGGGTGTAGTGAGAAAGGCAAAACCACAAGGTTCAGATTGAGTTAATGCGAGAAAATGCTTCGATATTGCACCTGCAGGTACACGGGAGAATTGTTTAGTAATGTCCGAAATCTAAATAACAATCATCGTCAAAATTCTTGTATATTTGGATGTGACAATATGAGGCCTGTCAAGCGGAGGTATACTGATGACCCAGAGAGGAGTAGGCGGCAGACAACCAAAATCGATAACTGCAGGTGAAATAGACATTCAGATTGTAAGTAAGCTTGTCTAGCAATTATCGGTACAACCAATGGACGCTTATTCCTAGTGGTTTAACAAAAGAAAACATCTCAAACTCGTGAAGTTAGTTTCCGTGTTTCATTAGGCAACAAAATACTAGACGTACAGTCATGCTCAAAAGTATCCGAACGACCTGAATTGCATTTCTCCTGATTCGCATGCAACCCACATAATGCAGCTGACTAGCAGGTTCTCTAATCGCTCCTCGGTACAGTCGTTTGACTATTGAAAATGGTTCCAACAAGTCACCACTAGAAAACACTGCTCTCTATCTCAATAAATCAAGATGTAAAGTTATACCACGATACTGCAAATATCAGGGAACACCTTATCACAGATAAGACTGTCCTTAACGCTTGCAAGCACACATTAATTACAAAAAAAAAAAAACATACCCGAAATGTTACCACTCTCATTATTACGTCCGATAGGTAATGCACGTATTAAGTTCGTCGTATTCATGATTTCCTCTTCAAAGTAACATACCGTACTTATTATCTAACACAAAATTACATTAAAAATTTAAGTTCTTCACGAGCAGCTAGTTCAGAATATGTATGAACTTCAAATGACACGACGAACAGTCTCGTTCTGCATACGGATTCAAACCCAGGTCATGCAGACTAAGCCAAGATTTCGTGACTGACGGAAACTAACAGTCATTCCTGACTATGCATACAGAGAGTGACATACCTCGATTTTAGACAGTTTCAGTTGGCAAATATCAACTTTAAATTACATATCGTAAACATCATCCGTTAAAGCACACTCCTGGGGCTGGGAAATGTGGCCGCAATGGTCTGGTGGAGTGAACTATCACAGGTGCAATGCCGGGGTTCAAGCATCTACTTTTAAGAGGCACAAACGTATTTACATTACCTCTGGGAACCTCGAGAGAAAAACGTTATAATCCAGAATCCGCATTAAACATCATGTTCCTTCATTACCAACTGGGCAGAGCCGGTTTACATAGGGACATGACATAGGTGAAAGTCATGGTAAACAGAAATACAGTCGGCAATGAACTTACTTACACTACAAAAATTTATTTTATTTGATGAACCGGTAGCCATTTAAAGGAACAGGTCTCTCATTTTAGTTGTACTTGATTGAACTAGAGTCGTTGAAACTTAGGTGCTGGACTGTGATTCGAATTCGTATCTCTTCATTCAAGGATCTCAATCTCTTGGAACAGTGTAGTTCAATCATTTCGTTCCTTTTTCCAAGACTGCAATCATTTCTAGGTCTCCTCCAAAGGTAAGTTGTGGGTCCAAATCCTGATCCAGTACAGAAATACACATAATTTCATTTCAAGCCGTATCACGTGCACACCGGCCTGCTTGTGAGAATTAACGTGCATTTTTAATGTCTACTCATGTGTTGCCAACATTCGCAATGGATGTCGTTATTTCTGGTCAAACACGCACACATCATACTGTTGGTGAGTAAGCAATTGATACTTAAGCTATATACGTGGATGATAAAGAAAGACAGTAGGTGTGCGGTTCGATTGTCGCTCAGGCACAAATATTTGTATCCTTATTTTAGATTCAAACACCTAGCAGCTGGTAAGAAAAACCCATAAGTAACATTTGATTTTACTTAGTTAACAATCCGATTATGTGTTTGGTTCGTACCTCTGTCACAGAACTTCACATCATGCGCTTCATCTTTAAATGCATGCACACTTTGTTACTTCTGAATAGAGGTATATCAGACATCTTTCGTGGTTAGTTAACAGGGCCGAAAGGGTCTTGTTAGGAGTCCTGGTTTATTAGAAGAACTGCCGTCTTTTATTTTAAAGTTTAGATTTGGTTACTGATATTGGCGAAACTTTCGGTAATTCATGACTCTTCATGTCTAGTTAGCAATATGTTATGATTAGATTAGATTAATACTTGTTCCATAGATCATGAATATGACATTTAGTAATGATGTGGAATATATCATTTTAATGAAAGATTTCTTTACATACCATGATTCAAGTTCTTTACAACAGTTTTTTACTCTCTGTCATTTTCTTTTATTTTTATCTCTCTCTCTCTCTCTCTCTCTCACACACACACACACACACACACACACACACACACACACACACACACACTCATCCTCTTTTTTTATTTGCTGGTTGTGCTAGACTATTGGTGAGTCTAGAAAACGTCCGTGAATGAGTTTGTTAGGATTGAGTACACTTACGAAAGAAATATAAAAACAGCTATGACAGTTACCGATTTATGATGCTTAGTTTGCAGTCAGTTCTGAGTATTAACGCTCCATTCGCTAAACCTAGTTACAGAAATGCGAATCAGACGCATTTCCTATTCCAGGCCATAGCAGCTGCGTCTTTGAGACGCCAGCTATGGTTACTTCCCAGCCCACTATAGGCTCACGTCGGTTCGTCTTCTTCCTGCTGATACTGTAACTGAGATCTGGCAACACGGCCAGGTATGTTTGGCAACTCTGATCAACGAGTTACTTCCTGGTGTGCACGGAATTAAGCCTCTAAGTTCACTTGATTTTTCCTGTCATTTCCATTGAATAATCTGAGTTACTATCGCTTGAAGTGTAATAAATTATGGTAAATTTACGGTTTTTCGGCCCAGGAAAGTGGTTTCACGTGGAAATCGTAACTAATCTCATCCTTTAAACAGCTGTTTACATATTCTAGCCACTATTGGGCTCGTTACGTGCGAACATGTGAAACAGCGTCTGTTATGGTTAGCGGTTCCAGTCTCGCTGACAGTAACGTTTTTATCCCTGATGTAAAAGAGCTACAAGCAGTCAGATCAAACATCGATTAGGAAATCGCAAGAAAATACTTTCGGCTCATAGTGTAATGGTGAAAAACTTTCAATGCTGCACTACAGGTAACGCCTCTCTCCACTGCTGACATGCAAATTTTGGGTTTATAGGATTACATAACTTTGTTTATGAAATGCCACATATGTATACCTCTTGAGTATGATACAGCATACCAATTAAGCACAGACTCAATCGAAATATAAGTGAGTAGTGTTTTTTTTCTAATTCGTGCCAATAGAGGCACACTTGTGACAGATACTCAGTTTTATTAAAACAGACTTTCGTCGTAAGGTTATCATGGGTAGTTTTATTTCATTTCTTATAATGCTGCTCACAATTTCTTTTAGTGTTGTTAAAAGAATAGTAAACATAAGAGAGAAATTAATCATCAATGATATATGCGAATTCTCTGATGTTCTTTATAAGAGTCTGACAATGCACATGCAGTTTATTGATTACATTCATGTAGAAAACTTGTTCTGAGTTAAAGCTGTCAAACAAGAACAAAATGCCACTACCACACGACAGATAATGTAGAAAATACTTTGGTCGCGCGGTAGCGTTCTCGCTTTTCATGCCCGGGTTCCCGGGTTCGATTCCCGGCGAGGTCAGCGATTTTCTCCGCCTCGTGATGACTGGGTGTTGTGTGCTGTCCTTAGGTTAGTTAAGTTTAAGTAGTTCTAAGTTTTAGGGGACTGATGACCATAGATGTTAAGTCCCATAGTGCTCAGAGCCATTTGAATCATTTAGAAAATACTTTTCTGACGTATTTCGGCACGATGCGCTCTCCCCATACATAATACAAAAGTTTCGAGATGCATCTGCTGCCTGGCCGTCTATTAAACCTGACTAGGTCAAAATATCGCCGAAGTTAAACCTTTTTCCTCATGGGACTATTTTGGGTTGAGAAGCGAAGGGAATTATGTTCAAAGTTCCATTAGATCGATAACTTCAGCAGATAGCAGAATTGCGTTTTAAAAAAGTAGCACTGAATGTACTTGAACTCGCGACATCTTACACACGGTGCGAAACGCTTACCATTATGCTACTAGCTGACACTTACGTACAGCACTTCCAGAAGTCAGTAACAATTTCTCCAGAATTTCCGCATTCCACAGTGCTGTGAGGTAATGCATATGACCGGATGTAGACTTCTGAGAGACAGACAGTTACAGCTTTTCTTTTGCACTGCACGACGTTTTCAACAAACAGCGCAATTGAGTAGCTCAAGTGGAAAGGAACACTTCCTATTTAAATTTCTACATCCTACTCTGTTGGCAGTTCTGTGTAGGTGGCAGTTACGTGATTATATTTCTGTGATTACAAAATAGAGTCGAATGCATGCACTGGGTAACTGAGGCAGCTAGTTCATGGCGATTCGGTCAACCAAGTAAATGAATGAACTGAACATGCTGCAAACCACTACAGGGAGCCCGTGTGTCAGAATTCTGATCCAGTGTGGTGCAACGGCGTTTTGATCAGAGGATTCGATGGTCTGTTGGATTGACAATAGGTTCATATACTTATGGTCTGGGTTCGATTCCAACTTCTGCTGATGATTTTTGATAGGGAGAGACAGATTACATTCTCTTCTGGCTACACCAAGTGAAGAAGTGGCATTGTGGTCTGAAATTCACATTAAAAATGATATTCCTTCTCTACCAAGTAGACGTTAGGTTGAGCCACAATAAAGCTGAAGTGGCGACATGTAGAAACTATCACCAGTAACCTTTCTTATACCAGTTATTTATTTCTAGTGACGAAACGAACGGTATGTAGGGTCACACGACGCTTATTCCATCTTCTGTTTGAGCTTCTGTATGTCGATAAAATTGGTTCTGAACTGGGAATGGAATCCTGTACCAGCACTAAAGTTTTCGTTATGTGTTATCAAGCACTAGCATGAGAACACCTATCTGCTGGTGGATAATAATTTTGATTGTTAATGTATTTTCATTCGTTGTCAACACTAACGATATCTGACGTTTTTGACTCCCAGTGAGACAAAGAACTATTCGAGAGATCACTGTAAGTTCAAGGATGCTGGTGGAGAAAAATTCGGTAGCTGACGTCTCTTTGTGTGTAGTCAACAACGATATGTGTGGGGTTCGATTCCCAGTCAGCACTGAACTCTTCGTCATACTATTTCTAGTTCAAACATGCTCACATGTTGCTGCTGGTGTAACAAACCCATATTTAACGTTCGTTTTCTCTAGAATATAACAGCGATAGGTGTCGGGCTGGAGTCCTGGGAAGGAAAAAATTAATTTTTCGTCTCGTCATTTCAGTTAAAACAATTAGCTACTTCCGAGAATATCCGATACGCACAGTTGATTGTGCTACGATAACAATCTGATTAGGTTCTGCGTTCGAATCTCTGTCCAACACAAAACTTTACTTCACGGCATTCAAAGTAATTTACTTGTGAAGAAGCAATATTTAACATCTCTCGTAGTTCGTTAACAGGGATAATAGATGATGGGTAGGCATTCCTTTCCGTTAAAAACGTTTACGATATGTAATTTAAAGTTGATATTTGCCAACTGAAACTGTCTAAAATCGAGGTTATGTCACTCTCTGCATGCATAGTCAGGAATGACTGTTAGTTTCCGTCAGTCACGAAATCTTGGCTTAGTCTGCATGACCTAGGTTTGAATCCGTATGCAGAACGAGACTGTTCGTCGTGTCATTTGAAGTTCATACATATTCTGAACTAGCTGCTCGTGAAGAACTTAAATTTTTAATGTAATTTTGTGTTAGATAATAAGTACGGTATGTTACTTTGAAGAGGAAATTATGAATACGACGAACTTACTACGTGCATTACCTATCTGACGTAATAATGAGAGTGGTAACATTTCGGGTATGTTTTTTTTTTTTTTTTTTTTTTTTTATAAATGTGTGCTTGCAAGCGTTAAGGACAGTCTTATCTGTGATAAGGTGTTCCCTGATATTTGTAGCATCGTGGTATAACTTTACATCTTGATTTATTGCGATAGAGAGCAGTGTTTTCTAGTGGTGGCTTGTTGGAACCATTTTCAATAGTCAAACGACTGTACCGAGGAGCGATTAGAGAACCTGCTAGTCAGCTGCGTTATGTGGGTTGCATGCGAATCAGAAGAAATGCAATTCAGGTCGTCCGGATACTTTTGAGCACGACTGTACATTCGCAATGATACATTTATGATTAACATGACACTAGAATCTAAATATTTTATTTAAGGTCGATAAGAGGTGGAGAAGTACGATCGCCCAAAAAATGCAGCGAAGATCAAAACTTTGGCTGCTCTCATGTACGAGTAAATACACTGAAGAGCCAAAGAAAATGGTACACCTGCCTGAGATCGTGTAGGACACACACGAGCACGGAGAAGAGCCGCAACAAGCCATGGCATGGACTAATCTAATGTCTGAAGTAGAGCTGGAGGGAACCGACATCATGAATCCTGCAGGGCTGGTCATAAATCCGTAAGAGTACGAGGGGGTGGTAATCTCTTCAGAACAGCAAGTTCCAAGGTATCCCAGATATGGTCAATAATGTTCATGTCTTGGGAGTTTGGTGACCAGTGGAAGCGTGTAAACTCAGAAAAGTTTTCCTGGAGCCACTCTGTAACTAGTCTGGACGTATGGGCGTCGCAGAGTCCTTCTGGAACTGCCCAAGTCCGTCGGAACGTACAATGGACATGAATGGATGCAGCTGATCAGTCAGGATGCTTACGTACCTAGACGTATCAGTGGTCCCATATCACTCCAACTTCAAACGCCCCACACCATTACAGAGCCTCCACCAGCTTGAGCAGCCCTGCTGACCTGCAGGGTCCATGAATTCATGAGGTTCTCTCCATACCTGTACACGTTCATCCGCTCGATAGAATTTGAAACGAGACTCGTCCGACCAGGCGACGCGTTTCCAGCCATCAACAGTTCATTGTCGGTACTGACGGGCTCAAGCGAGGAGTAAAGCTTTGTGTCGTGCAGTCAGTAAGGGAAGCCCATATCGATGATGTTTTTGTTGAATGGTTCGCACGCTGACACTTGTTGGTTGCCCAGCATTGAAATCTGTAGCAATTTGCGAAAGCATTGCACTTCCATCACGTTGAACGATTCTCTTCAATTGTCGTTGCTCCCGTTCTTGCAGAATCTCTTTCCGGCTGCAGTGATATCGGAGATTTGATGTTTTTCCGGATTCCTGATATTCAGGTCCACTCTTGAAATGGTAGTACGGGAAAATCCGCACTTCATCGGAACCTCGAGGATGCTGTGTCCCATCGCTGGTGCGCCAACTGTAACATCACGTTCAACTCACTTAAATCTTGATAGCAGCAACGGATCTAACAAATGCACCAGTCATTTTTTGTCTTTTATAGGCGTTTCCGACCACAGCGCCGTATTCTGCTTGTTTACATATCTCTGTATTTTAATACGCATGCCTATAAAAGTTTCTCTGGCGCTTCAGTGCTATTCTCCTACGCAGTCAAGTCACTACTTTATGAAAAAGAATCCCAACTTGACGTATCTGTATGCAGTTAGAAACATTAGAAAGATGTACAGTCTTTATCAAGATAAGTACAAAGACAGCAACAACGTACCTCTTAGCGTTGGCTTGTGTTGTAAAATATATTATCAGTTTTTCAATATTGGATTTGCTAAACCTGTGAATTTTGTTATCACCTTGAGATGAAAATTGCATGTGAGAATATTGAACAGGCTAACATTGCCTAAGAAAATGTGAAAACAGACTCAGAATATTCACAAACTCACAATTCTATTATGGTCATTGCTTTCATCAACGGAAACTTTTTTGCGACTTCTAACTATGACAGCGGCCATTGCCTACACGTCATGTGTTATCACCAATTTTCCGGAATACAAACGTCCCAAAAATGAGATCGACAGGAAGTGCAAAATGGCTAAGCAGGGATGGCTAGAGGACAAATGTAAGGATGTAGAGGCTTGCCTCACTAGGGGTAAGATAGATACTGCCTACAGGAAAATTAAAGATATCTTTGGAGAAAAGAGAACCACTTGCATGGATATCAAGAGCCCAGATGGAAACCCAGTTCTAAGCAAAGAGGGGAAAGCAGAAAGGTGGAAGGAGTATATAGAGGGTCTATACAAGTGCGATGTACTTGAGGACAATATTATGGAAATGGAAGAGGATGTAGATGAAGATGAAATGGGAGATACGATACTGCGTGAAGAGTTTGACAGAGCACTGAAGGACCTGAGTCGAAACAAGGCCCCGGGAGTAGACAACATTCCATTAAACAACCTTGGGAGAGCCAGTCCTGACAAAACTCTACCAACTGTTGAGCAAGATGTATGAGACAGGCGAAATTCCCTCAGACTTCAAGAAGAATATAATAATTCCAATCCCAAAGAAAGCAGGTGTTGACAGATGTGAAAGTTACCGAACTATCAGTTTAATAAGTCACAGCTGCAAAATACTAACGCGAATTTTTTACAGACGAATGGAAAAACTAGTAGAAGCCGACCACGGGGAAGATCAGTTTGGATTCCGTAGAAATGTTGGAACACGTGAGGCAATACTGACCCTACGACTTATCTTAGAAGAAAGATTAAGGAAAGGAAAACCTAGGTTTCTAGCATTTGTAGACTTAGAGAAAGCTTTTGACAATGTTAACTGGAATACTCTCTTTCAAATTCTGAAGGTGGCAGGGGTAAAATACAGGGAGCGAAAGGTTATTTACAATTTGTACAGCAACCAGATGGCAGTTATAAGAGTCGAGGGACATGAAAGGGAAGCAGTGGTTGGGAAGGGAGTGAGACAGGATTGTAGCCTCTCCCCGATGCTATTCAATCTTTATATTGAGCAAGCAGTAAAGGAAACAAAAGAAAAGTTCGGAGTAGGTATTAAAATCCATGGAGAAGAAGTAAAAACTTTGAGGTTCGCCGATGACATTGTAATTCTGTCAGAGACAGCAAAGGACTTGGAAGAGCAGTTGAACGGAATGGACAGTGTCTTGAAAGGAGGATATAAGATGAACGTCAACAAAGAAAAACGAGGATAATGGAATGTAGTCGAATTAAGTCGGGTGATGCTGAGGGAATTAGATTAGGAAATGAGACACTTAAAGTAGTAAAGGAGTTTTGCTATTTGGGTGCAAAATAACTGATGATGGTCGAAATAGAGAGGATATAAAATGTAGACTGGCAATGGCAAGGTAAGCGTTTCTGAAGAAGAGAAATTTGTTAACATAGAATATAGATTTAAGTGTCAGGAAGTCGTTTCTGAAAGTATTTGTATGAAGTGTGGCCATGTATGGAAGTGAAACATGGACGATGAATAGTTTGGACAAGAAGAGAATAGAAGCTTTCGAAATGTGGTGCTGCAGAAGAATGTTGAAGATTAGGTGGGTAAATCACATAACTAATGAGGAGGTATTGAATAGAATTTGGGAGAAGAGAAATTTGTGGCACAAATTGACTGGAAGAAGGGATCGGTTGGTAGGACATGTTCTGAGGCATCAAGGCATCACCACTTTAGTACTGGAGGGCAGCGTGGAGGGTAAAAATCGTAGAGGGAGAGCAAGAGATGAGTACACTAAGTAGAATGAGAAGGATGTAGGCTGCAGTAAGTACTGGGTGATGAAGGAGCTTGCACAGGGTAGAGTAGCATGTAGAGCTGCATCAAACCAGTCACAGGACTGAAGGCCACAACAACAACAACAATAGGAATTTTTAGTACAGTTAATGGTAATTTGTTGTTGTGGATGTTTGATAATGTACAAATCTTCACATTTTATCGTCCTTCTTTGTTATTATTTTGCATATTACGTTCCAATATAAAGTATATAACGCATCAGAAACATTAAATGGTCCATACGATATGGATTTACGTTAAAAAAATAAGAACAAAATAGTTTGATGTATTTTTCCAACGTCATTTACACAAACCCCATTTTCCTCATTTCTAAATACTGTGTGTTAGCCCGTTTTTTCGTGCATGTCATCAGTTGTATCGGGTGCAAAGGTCGTAGTCTACGCAGCCAGTAGTGATTTCGTTGCCAGCAGAAAAATCCTAATAGTTTTTTGACTGTCATTTCACGAGTTGTAGGTAATGCGAAATTCCTATTAGGAGAAAGGACCTTTTTGATCTGACGAGCCGCTCAAACCTTTTCCACGTGACGCTGATCCTCCTAACCGCTGTCGCCAGTATGACGCTAACAGCGCAAAGGAACGGTTGTTTGCTGTTTATTTGTGCGGTTTGAAGTGTGCGACAAAATAAACTATCCCGCGAGGCGTAGGGTTCGTAGAATAATACGGTTATGACTAGAAAGAAAAGTTCCGCCTTATCGAAATTTACAGGCAGGTAACCGAAGTTTATGAAAATGAGATGAATGAAGCTTCAGTTCGAAAACGGTGTACCAAGTTTAATGTCGAATGAACGAACACTCACGATGAAGATCGGTTAGGGAGACCATCAGTTGCCCTTGAGGAACTCTAATCGAGGGCTTAGGAAGAAATACAAAATGACAGACGTTTCATTATTGATGGAGAGGGCTTCTGCTTTCACGAAATTTTACTAGCATTTCTTTATCAGAGTCTTCGTGATAATACGGTCCGTGGAAAATTTTGTGACATATTTGACATATGTGTTCCTCAACATCGGACATAAAACATAAAAAATGGAATCTTCTAAGGTTCTTGCTATTTTTTGAATATGAAATACTTAAGGAAATAAGTCCGAAAAATGCCCTCAATGGAATAAGCCACCTCATGAACAATATTTACCTGTATTAATTAAATAATATCGCTATCTGAATGTAAAATTTGTAGAACATTACCACTACAGAGATCACCTACTTTGTGCAGCCATTTATAATTGGTATATTAAAAGTAAGCTGAATTTAGTGAACCTGAATCGTTCTTTGTTTTCTCAGGATGTCTGCCAAATAACCGCTGGTTAATGGCCTCGGAGCTGGAAAGAATCGTAGTTTTTAAAATAAAAATAGAAGGTTTACTCGTGCTGGCGTTTGTTTCAAAATAAAGTAACAATTCTAGAATTCTGCAGACAGACCATTCCATCAGAACCACCTGATGATGGCGGAAAAGTTATTCGCCGAAATATCGTGGGACTTCAACGATCGCATTCGGCTGGACACTCGAGATCCCTGGAAACAACACATACGGCAGGAAAGCCTCCGATTATGCTGCCAGTCTTGCTTGTAAGATGAAAGCAGAGCTAACCATTTGCATTATAGTGGACAGGACTGATTACGGACCTCTGGTACAAAGCCAAGTGGAGGATCTGAATCAGAGGCTCAGACTATTCTGCGACCGTGTAGGCTGCAGATACCTCGACTTGCGCCAAAGAGTGCTTGGGTTTCGGGTTCCGCTGAATAGGTCAGGTGTCCATTATACGCAGGAGGCGGCTACACGGATAGCAGAGGCTGTGTGGCGTGGACTGGGCGGTTTTTTTTTTTAGGATAGAGGGTCTCGGGAAAACACAAGAAGGGCTCCAGTCACAAAGGATGCAGGCCGGACACACGAAAAACGTAGATACAGAAACCATCGGTACAGCAGTTGCGAATTGTCGTTGCTGTGTTGGGAAAGTACCAGAGCTCCAAGCGCTAACAGAAAGCACTGATGCTCATATCGTTATAGGCACTGAAAGCTGGCTAAAGCCGGATATATGCTCAGCCGACATTTTTGCAAAGAACCTAACGGTGTTCCGAAAGGATAGGCTAAGCACAGTTGGTGGTGACGTGTTTGTTGCTGTTAAAAGTAGTTTACCTTGTCGCGAAATTGGAAGTAGATTGTTTCTGTCAGTTATTATGGGCTGAGGTCTTTGTTGGCAACCGGAATAAAATAATAAAAATAAAATGTAAGTGTCGTGTGGCTAGGGCCTCCCGTCGGGTACCCCGTTCACTGGGTGCAGTTGACGCCACTTCGGCGACCTGCGCGTCGATGTATGAAATGGTGATGATTAGGACAACACAACACCCAGTCCCTGAGCGGAGATCTCCAACCCAGCCGGGAATCGAACCCAGACTCTTAGGATTCACATTCTGTCGCACTGACCACTCAGCTACCAATGGCGGACAATAAAAAAAAATAATTGGATCCTTTTACCCACCTCCCAGTTCAGATGATAAAATTGCTGGAAAGTTCAAAGAACACTTGAGTTTGATTTCAAACACGTACCCGACTCATACGATTATAGCTGGTGGTGACTTTTAATTTATCCCCAATATGTTGGCGAAAATACATGTTTAATTTCGGGGGTACGCATAAAACATCATCCGAAATTGTGCTAAACGCATTCTCAGAATATTATTTCGAGCAGTTAGTGAATGAGCCCACACGATTAGTAAACCGTTGTGAAAACACACTTGCCGTCTTAGCAACAGATAATCCCGAGTTAATAACGAGCATCAAAACGGATACAGGGATTAGTGAACACAGGGTTATCGTAGCGAAATTAAATACTGTAACCCCCAAACCCTCCAAAACTAAATGACAAATATACATATTCAAAAATACAGATTAAAAATCACTTGACGCCTTCCTGAGAGACAATCCTCACTCCTTCCAAATAAATAATATAAGTGAAGACCAGATGTGGCTTGAATTCAAAGAAATAGTATCGGCAGCAATTGAGATATTTATACCAAATAAATTAACAGACGACGGAGCTGATCCTACTTGATACACAAAACGAGTCAGAATAGTGTTGCAGAAACAACGAAACAAACACGCCAAATTCAAACAGACGCAAAATCCCCAATATTTGCGATCTTTTTCAAAAGCTTAAAATTTAACACGGACTTCAATGCGAGAAGCCTATAATAGTTTACACAACGAAATTTTGTCTCGAAACCTGGCAGAAAATCCAAAGAGATTCTGGTCGTGTGTAAAGTATGTTAGCGGCAAGAAACAATCAATTCCTAATCTGCGCGATAACAATGATACTATGGAAGACAGTGCTGAAAAAAGCGGAGTTACTAAACACAGCCTTCCGAAATGCTTTCACAAAAAAGACGAAGTAAATATTCTAGAATTCGAGTCATGGCCGTGCGGTTCTAGGCGCTCCAGTCCAGAGCCGCGCTGCTGCTACGGTCGCAGGTTCGAATCCTGCCTCGGGCATGGGTGTGTGTGATGTCCTTAGGTTAGTTAGGCTTAAGTAGTTCTAAGTTCTAGGGGACTGATGACCACAGCAGTTGAGTCCCGTAGTGCTCAGAGCCATTTGAACCAATTCGAGTCAAGAACAGCTGGCAACATGAGTAACGTAGAAGTAAATATCACCGGATTAATGAAGTAACTTAAATCACTGAATAAAAGCAAGTCTTCTGGTCCAGACTGTATATCAGTTAGGTTCCTTTCAAAGTATGCTGATGAATTAGCTCCATACTTAACACTCATATACAACTGTTCGGTCGAAGAAAGATTCGTACACAAAGACTGGAAAGTTGCCCAGGTCACACTAATATTCAAGAAAGGTAGTAGGAGTAATCCACTAAAAAACAGACACATATCATTAACGTCGATATGCAGCAGGATATTGGAAAACACATTGTGTTCGAACATTATGAATTACCTCGAAGAAAACTGGCATTTGACCCTAAATAAAGAAAAGTGTGAGGTCATCCACATGAGTGCTAAAAGGAAGTCGTTAAACTTCGGTTACACGATAAATCAGTCAAATCTAAAGGCCGCAAATTCAACTAAATACCTAGGAATTACAATTACGAACAACTTAATTTGGAAGGAGCACATAGAAAATGTTGTGGGGAAGGCTAACCAAAGACTGCGTTTTATTGGCGGGAGACTTAGAAAATGTAACAGATCGACTGAGGAAACTGCCTACACTATACTTGTCCGTCCTCTTTTAGAATACTGCTGCGCGGTGTGGGATCATTATCAGATAGGGCTGACGGATTACATCTAAAAAGTTCGAAGAAGGGCAGCACGTTTTGTATTGTCGCGAAATATGGGAGAGAGTCACAGAAATGATACAGGATTTGGTCTGGACATCATTAAAAGAAATGCGTTTTTCGTTGCAGGGGAATATTCTCACGAAATTCCAATCACCTACTTTCTCCTCTGAATGCGAAAATGTTTTGTTGACACCGACCTACATAGGGAGGAACGATCACCACGGTAAGATAAGGGAGATCAGAGCTCGTATGGGAAGATATAGGTGTTCGTTCTTTCCGCGCGCTATACTAGATTGGAGTAATAGAGAACTATGAAGGTGGTTCGATGAACCCCCTGCCAGGCACTTAAATGTGATTTGCAGAGTATCCATGCAGATGTAAATGTAGAAACCCAGCTGGCTTATCGATAGGATCGTTCTCCTAAAAACAGGTCGTCTCTGCGTGTAATATTTTTAAACCATCCTGCTGCACAGAGAGGATATGCACGCTAGTCTTTTCTCGTGCATACTCCACACGTTGTTGTTGGCCTTTTCCTCCCGGTGCTTGGCAAAAATTCTGAACAATGTCTGACTATAATACGAGTTACCTTTGGTGTCGATGCGGACTTTTAATTGACCTTTATTGTTTACAGAATACGACCAACTGTTCCCGAAGACTAGACATGGATGCCAAGCGGCTGTCTTCTATCCAGTATGCTTGGTGCAGAACGCATGCACTGAAGCTTGCAGCGTCCAATACATAGCGAGAAACCCTCTGAAAATATTTCTTCAGTCTGTTTCTAGCCATTTGTTAGGTTTACAACTAGGAATCGCTCCTACCTATGTCTCACATATTTTTGTTGTACCTCATGACACGATATGACTCTTTGAATTTATTTCTGAAATAAAATCTGTCATCACGGAATGAACAAGGTGTTTCAAAAAGGACTTTACGACTTAGAAAATTCTTATAAACTGATTCAGAGTACCTACAGAGATGACTGCAATGTTAATTTGTAAGGAAATACATCAACTTTTGTCTCGTGTAGTTCGCTAGTGACTAATCGCACCGTAAGAAGCGCTAGCGGCAGTTGTATTAAAGATGACTGTCTTCGCCCGCATCTCGTGCTCGTGCGGTAGCGTTCTCGCTTCCCACGCCCGGGTTCCCGGGTTCGATTCCCGGCGGGGTCAGGGATTTTCTCTGCCTCGTGATGGCTGGGTGTTGTGTGCTGTCCTTAGGTTAGTTAGGTTTAAGTAGTTCTAAGTTCTAGGGGACTGATGACCGTAGATGTTAAGTCCCATAGTGCTCAAAGCCATTTGTTTGATGACTGTCTTCACTGGACCCGAGCGTGCTAGCTGTGTGTTTTGGTTTGAAGAATCGATGTCGGCGACAAGTGTTCAGCGTAATTTCCGTATCAAGTACGCTAAAGATCCTCCTAGTAGGCCTAGAATTTATGAGTGGCATAAATGATGTGTAGAAACAGGACGTTCGGTATGACATGGGAAATCATCAGGTCGTCCAAGCACATCTGACGACGTCGTTGAGCGAGTGAGAGAACGTTTTATCAACATCCCTACGACGTCGACCCCGCGTGCATCTCCCGAACTGCAAATCCCACATACGACTGTGTGGCGTATGTTGGGAAACCGTTTGCATTTGAAACTGTACAGATTGACGATCGTACAAGCAATAAAAGATGCTGATAAAATTGCTCTCAGGAACTTCTGTGCGGGTATGTCAAATCGATTACATTAGGATGAACATTTCTTGGACAAAATCATCTTTTCTGACGAGTCGACTTTTAAGTTAAGTGGCAAGGTTAGTACATGTAGCTGTAGGATTTGGGGCAGTGAAAACCCACAGCAAACATTGCAACATGTTCGTGAAAGCCCTAAGCTGAACTTTTTTCATGCATTGAGCAAGAACAGAAGAAAAAAGTGTACGGTCCCTTCTTTCTGTGAGAGAACCTTTAAGGGGATAATGTACCTGGATATGTTACAAAAAGTTTTGATACCACAGATCGATGAGGATGACCAAGAAAGAAATGTTTACTACATGCAAGACGGTGCACCACCCCACTACCTGGCTGACGTCCGATATTTTCTCAGTGACCGCTTTCCAGGTCAATGGATTGGCCGTGATGCGCCAACTGCATGGCCCCCACGTCCCCCAGACCTAAAACCAGTCGATTTTTTTTATGGGGATTCATCAAGAGTATCGTGTTTCTACCTCGTGCGCCAATTTCTCTACCTGAACGTATAGGAAGAATTTACGCCGCCACTGAGCAAGTTACACCTCCAATGCTGCAGCGTGTTTGGGAAGAAACTGACTTCTTGTGGGATGTTCGCAGGATAACCAACGGAAGCCACATACAATATTTTTACTTTAAGGTGAAGAACTTGACGTGTTTCCCTACAAAATAACACTAAGCCCAGCTTTATATCTTTTTTCAATAAATGTATATAAATTTTTAAGGATGTAAACTTCTTTTTGAACACCCTACACCGTTTATCACGACGTCCCTGTTGTCCTTCCACTTCAGCAACAGTGAATTATTTTTATATTTTGTTACCTATTCGACCTTTTCCACTTCGTAAATTTTCATATAGTAAGGGAACTCCTTTCTCTTTCGACGGACTGTACCTATAACAATGGTATTATTATTCGTTAGTTTGTCAACTAGATCATGATTAGTGTGCCAATTGTTGACTTAAATACGATAATTTCATCCGAGAATCTTTATGAACAACCTCTAAAGCAATTTGAGGAGCTACTTTCTCTTCAGGATAGTGACTACCTTGTCCTAACATTTATAAACAAGGAAAACTGTTATGTCTGACCGCCGGCCAGAGTGGCCGAGCGGTTCTAGGCGCTACAGCCTGGAATCGCGACCGCTACGGTCGCAAGTTCGAATCCTGCCTCGGACATGGATGTTTGTGATGTCCTTAGGTTAGTTAGGTTTAGGTAATTCTAAGTTCTAGGGGACTGATGACCTCAGAACTTAAGTTCCATTGTTCTCAGAGCCATTTGAACCATTTATTTATGACCGAGGCTATATTATGTTGAGTGACAACAGGTGTCATATTGTAAGGTGTCAGGCAAATCCAACACCTTCCATGAAAACCCTGACATGATAGCAAATCCGACAGTATGTCACATAGTTCCGAATAAACCCCGACATTAAATTAACCAAAGTAATACGATCAACGAGTGAGCAAATGGAATACCAAAGACTAACACAAGAACACCTAAATGCATGTCATACCTTCCCACCATGAAACAGACGTAGTTCTGAGGGGAGAAACGAGAACAGAAGCCGAGAGCAGAATCGTGTAGGCTAGGAGGCCCTACGATAAGGGATGGACACCCACATCGCCAGCCGACCGCCAAAACCACCCCCCAAACCCATGTTAAAACATGGAGCCCTCCAGAAGAACAGTATAGATCTTACGATAACACTAAAAGGGCCACACCAGCCGCAAGTTTTAGCGACAGACTATACGCGTCTCTGTTACGTTGCAAACATTAAAAACATTGCCCCACCACGAAAAGTATAACGTTTCCCATTGGATAGACAGAATTTTTGTAGGCACAGCTTAAGGTTAACATTGAGAACCCGATTGGTCAGTTGGAAACACAGCCAGATACCGTCTTTTTTTTTAAACCAACTTCGGTAAATTGTAGTAAGGAGAAGTTAGAGAGAGTTTCTTCCGGGATGATGAGCTGTGTGGAGCTGCGCCGCCCGCCGCCCCCTGACGCTGACTAACCACCGACAAGGTAATGAACGCAAGCGATGCCGCATGAGGCTTCACTCAGAACTGCAGAAGTCTCATCTGTTACTCCCCTTTTTACGTAATACTAGTGTCGATCGTGAATTATCGAGGTATTCACATTTGCTACTTGAAGTTAAAATCTTAAACGCGATGATTTTTCTGTTATATAATTATTGAGAAGCCACATCAGCCACTGTAATTTACGACAAGTTAAATAAGTAATTAAAGATAATTGAGGTTCACTGTAGACCATTTTGATAGTTTTCTCTTTTATGAAACTTAATTTAAACCTAGATTATAGATGTGATATGGCATAGGTCATCCTTCGATCTATTGTAGAACTTGGAAACCCACTCAGGGAATATTCGTTCACATTTTTGTTGAACGCAGTTGGTTTTTATCATCCTGTATTAAAATAATTCCTTTTATCAATAGTGCAATTTATAAACAATGTTTTGTGAGTAGAATAAAAATTCCAATGGTAAACTTAACTGCTTTTTCAACATTATTTTACCAGCTAACTAAAAATAGGAAAGCCTTGAACCCCTTCCACTAAATTTAGTTAGTATTAAGATTCTTTTACAGGGAATGCAGTGGAGCTGACGCTGAAATCATTAAGTATTCGATTATATCATCGCTAGTCTCACTGAACTCTTCTGAATTCTACATGTCATGTGTGGTCTGGCGTCTCCTTACCAGCAACAGGTCCCAGGTTCCAACTAGTCAATTCCCTAAAAAAACACGCTCAGAGCCTCGTTGCGCGAAAGTGGTAGGAAGACACGACTTGGAACAGACAGACATCACGCAGAATGTTAGAATATAATGCTCGAACCATCAATTAGTTGCATTACAACCGACGCCTTTCTGAAACTCGTAATTCACATGTCTACAAGCCACAGAAGGCTGCAGACGAATACATTCGTTGAACCCACGGCGAGCGAGCAGGCCGTGGGCGCCTGTGTCCGTCGTGCTCATTTATAGGAACATAATGTCACCAGAATGAAGGCCCGCATCTCGTGGTCGTGCGGTAGCGTTCTCGCTTCCCCCGCTCGGGTTCCTGGGTTCGATTCCCGGCGGGGTCAGGGATTTTCTCTGCCTCGTGATGGCTGGGTGTTGTGTGATGTCCTTAGGTTAGTTAGGTTTAAGTAGTTCTAAGTTCTAGGGGACTGATGACCATAGATGTTTAGTCCCATAGTGCTCAGAGCCATTTGAACCATTTTTGAACCAGAATGAAAAATGCTCTTCTCAAAGCACGGAAAACACGACAACGTCCTGAACAGTGTTAGCGATGTAAATGAAGGGCACTAGCTTTTCAACTTATATGGCGGCTTACTATGGGTGGGGAATCGTCTTCATTTTGGAATCACAAACTTTAGCCTACAAGTTCAAGATACAGCTACACCAACACATTTCAGTTAAAATAGTTCACTCCGCTCGGGAATTAGGGATCACTGGTAAAAAAGCGCGAATACATCAAGATGTTTTGATTTAAATGTATCTGAAGCTGCCAAATAAATCGAAAAGCTAGTTCCCTTCTTTCACATACACTACTGGCCATTAAAATTGCTACACCACGAAGGTGAACCGACTGGAGGAAGATGCTGTGATATGCAAATGATTAGCTTTTTAGAGCATTCACACAAGGTTGGCGCCGGTGGCGACACCTACAACGTGCTGACATGAGGAAAGTTTCCAACCGATTTCTCATACACAAACAGCAGTTGACCGGCGTTGCCTGGTGAAACGTTGTTGTGATGCCTCGTATAAGGAGGAGAAATGCGTACCATCACGTTTCCGACTTTGATAAAGGTCGGATTGTAGCCTATCGCGACTGCGGTCTATCGTATCGCGACATTGCTGCTCGCGTTGGTCGAGATCGAATGACTGTTAGCAGAATATGGAATCGGTGGGTTCAGGAGGGTAATACGGAACGCCGTGCTGGATCCCAACGGCCTCGTATCACTAGCAGTCGAGATGACAGGCATCTTATCCGCGTGGCTGTAACGGATCGTGCAGCCAAGTCTCAATCCCTGAGTCATCAGATCAGGACGATTGCAAGACAACAACCATCTGCACGAAGTTCGACGACGTTTGCAGCAGCATGGACTATCAGCTCGAAGACTATGGCTGCGGTTACCCCTGACGCTGCATCACAGACAGGAGCGCCTGCGATGGTGTACTCAACGACGAACCTGGGTGCACGAATGGCAGAACGTCATTTTTTCGGATGAATCCAGGTTCTGTTTATAGCATAATGATGGTCGCATCCGTGTTTGGCAGCGTCGCGGTGAACGCACATTGGAAGCGTGTATTCGCCATCGCCATACTGGCGTGTCACCCGGCGTGATGGTATGGGTTGCCATTGGTTACAAGTCTCGGTCACCTCTTGTTCGCATTGACGGCACTTTGAACAGTGGACGTTACATTTCAGATGTATTACGACCCGTGACTCTACCCTTTATTCGATCCCTGCGAAACCCTACATTTCAGCAGGATAATGCACGACCGCATGTTGCAGGTCCTATACCGGACTTTCTGGATACAGAAAATATTCGACTGCTGCCCTGGCCAGCACATTCTCCAGATCTCTCACCAATTGAAAACGTCTGGTCAATGGCGGCCGAGGAACTGTCTCGTCACAATACGCCAGTGACTACTCTTGATCAACTGTGGTATCGTGTTGAAGCTGCATGGGCAGCTGCATCTGTGCACGCCATCCAAGCTCTCTTTGACTCAATGCCCAGGCGTATCAAGGCCGTTATTACGGCCAGAGGTGGTTGTTCTGTGTATTGATTTCTCAGGATCTATGCACCCAAATTGCGTGAAAATGTAATCACATGTCAGTTCTAGTATAATATATTTGTCCAATGAATACTGGTTTATCATCTACATTTCTTCCTGGTGTAGCAATTTTAATGGCCAGTAGTGTAGTTAACTCCGCCTGGGACATATTCACCTTGTTTGTGTTATGATAGGAGAATTTTCAATCTGGTTCCCTACTTTGACTCTACCACAGTTTTGACAACCGTTTTAGATGGTTGACTAGAGTGAAGATTGATCAGCTATAGATTCTTTTTATTGTCTTTCGAACCATGTTGCTTAGATCGTGGCAACAGATAAAGCTGTCACCAAACAACAAGATGAGCATAACTACACGAATTGCAAAGCCTAGCAACAAATTTGAACTGAATCGCAAGTTTTTAACATGGCGTGCATAAAAAGACTCGCAAAAAAATTTTTTTTTCAAGTAAAATCCGAATGAAGCTAAATTTTTTAAAGTGAGATTTCAATTTTATCATGAGAACGCATTTTTTTATTTATTTAACTCGCTTTAGCCTTTACCGCGCATTCAAGTCATGTAAGAACGAATTTAACGTGCCACACTGAATTTCTTGTGTCTCTACAAGGGACAAAGATTATTGGATTAAAAAAAAATTCATCCAGACGTTACCTATTTATCTGCTTTCGTGCAACATTTGAGCCGATTGGTAGAAGTGCCGCGCTTCTGAAATCTTCTAGAAAACGATGCACATACAATTGGCGTCATCAGCTGAGCTTTAATTTCTGCCGAATTAAAATCTTTTGCAAAATCTGCCTGGGCGCCAACTCCGGTTCGTCGTTCAAACTTTGCTTAATATATTATCACGCAGCTACAGCGAAATAGATGTTCGAATAACTGTACAAATAGCCGCTGGTCAGGGCTAAGCCAAAGACATTTTACAGTACGTTCTCAGCTCAAGTAGGAATCGAGCACCAAGAACCCACAAACCGCGGTTTTTGCGAGCCGCCTTTCCCTACGTATTTGCTACAGCGCTTCCGCTGGAGTCGAATTTGCAAACTATTAGCATTACCCCTAAACCGATTTACCGTACGGAATGAGGAGACTCTTATCGCGCCAGTTAATTCCGGTTTCGCAGAGAGATGGAATCGGGGATGCGCCACCATTGCGTCGGCACTGCAGCTCGAGTGGTCCACTGCGCACGCCGCATCGAGCCCTTGGCAGTGCAACACGCCCGGGCCACACACATTGAATTACTGCGGGCGGCGGCGATATTGCATCGGTGCCAGACGCGGCTGCGGCTGCGGCCGTCTATTGTCTCGATGTGAATTGCAGAGGAGGCCGCTCTGGTAACCGT
Organism: Schistocerca nitens; assembly: GCF_023898315.1. Taxonomy (NCBI): domain Eukaryota; kingdom Metazoa; phylum Arthropoda; class Insecta; order Orthoptera; family Acrididae; genus Schistocerca; species Schistocerca nitens. Next base: position 331,902,491 of record NC_064622.1, read on the forward strand.
TGAAGCCAATAAAAGGTCGGTAGATCAGTGAGTGACGGCCGCGAAAGGAACGATCCGCAACAGCGGCGGAAAGGCGGCAGCTTTTCCTATACTGTCGCTCGCTGTTCCGCTTCGTTGTGCGTACTCGTCGGATTTCCTCCCGATTCCGACGTCATAAATACAATCCACTCGTTCACTGCGATATACGAGTTTCAATCACAACTTCTGCGCTGTAGAATTCTGGGACGTGTAACACGCACCACTTCAAGCAATTAATCGGCGACAGTGTACTTGTCAAGTGGCTAAAGTTACGAATTACTCTGTGTGCCCATTTTTGTTATTAAGCCTTCGTCGATCTCTAATGTGTGTACTACGATTTGAATGGATTCCCAATTTAACTGGTTTACTACAGTATTCAAAGTTGTGTAATATACAGAGTGAGTGATGTAACACCCTTTTTACATCCAGACCGGTTCCAGATAAGGAAATGAAGTTTTGGCAGTTTGATAATATGATGAGCTGCACGTAATGTTTTGTACGAATAATGCACTGAAATGCAGTGTCAACCGAGATATAAAACTAGTATGTCTTCCTACGAAAATTTGTTTTGTAATAGTGTGTTGCCGCATTGCACTTCGCGGAACACTGGGTAAAACTGACGCATGATCTGCGTAGAATAGCTGCATGTTCTTGCAGTGCACTGCGCAAGGCTTTCTTTCCTTCAGCTGGTTTGCTCCTGCGCTGCACTTTTATTTCACAACTTTCGAGCAGAAGTGTTTCTGTTGACACAGAAGAGTCACAAAATTTGTCAGGGCCAGTTTAACACCAGTCAGGACACAGTAAAGTCATTCAAGTTAAGCGTCGGGTTTTAAAAGTTATAATCGGGTTCCGTTTAGGTAAAAGTTGACTCCAGATCTCACTTCTTATGCAGATAGTCTTATTCTTACAGTCCACTGTTACATTCGTGTGTGCATCATTCAGTGTTTGGAATTTTATTTAGTCAGTTTGCATACGGACATTTACAGGGCATTTTAATGGAAGCATTTTCTAGTTTTGTTCTTGCAAAATTCGTTTTCCAATTTTATGCACATCTTTTATTCTGACAGTTTTGTGTGTTGGAACTAAAATTTACCTTCTGTGACGTCACACATTGTAACACTGTTTACTTCACTCGATGATACATTATTTCACGGAACAGCTTCTTTAGAATACATTAGATTTTCTAAAAGTTAACTGCAATAGTTATACAATTTCAGATGTCACGATTCGTCCGTTGCCAGGTAACGTTTGCCGGCCGGTGTGGCCGAGCGGATCTAGGCGCTTCAGTCTGGAACCGCGCGACCGCTACGGTCGTAGGTTATAATCCTGCCTCGGGCATGGATGTGTGTGATGTCCTTAGGTTAGTTAGGTTTAAGTAGTTCTAAGTTCTAGGGGACTGATGACCTCCGATGTTAAGTCCCATAGTGCTCAGAGTCATTTGAATCATCAGATAACGTTTATATAATTACATCAGTAGCATTGTTCATGTTCACATTTGACAAAGACATGCATGAAAGAAAAAAGAAATACTTGCTTCTGTATCTCAATCAAGACTCCTTATTACATACCAACAACACATGCCCCTTACTGTACTCCCATTTGTCGAAAAGCACTTTTCTACACCTGGAACTGTTCAAGAAACTGAATGACAGTTACGTCTTACGTGACTCATCCTTTATTTTTCTATATTTAACGTTGTAAGGTAATCAGGAAAAAAGCGCAGCAGAGTCCCGAATATGAGAAGGGTGAAATAAGAAAACGGACCCGTAACATTAACGACCAATATCATCAACGTCGGTTTGCTGCAAAATTGGTGAGAACATTTTACGTTCGAATATAATAAACATTCTTGAGACAGAAAAGCTTCTGGCCACAAATCAGCACGGACTTAGAAACCATCGCACGCACGAATCTCAGCTTCGCCTTTTCTTACACAATATTCTGCGAACCATGGATGGAGGGCAAAAGGCAGATTCCATATTTCTAGATTTCCGTAAAGCGCTTGACGCTGTGCTCCGCTATAGACCGTTAACGAAGATCGCAGCGTGCGGAACTGGTTTCCAGATATGTGAGTGATCAGACTTGTTAGTAATTCAACCCAGTACCTAATCCTGTACTGTGAGTGTTCAAGCATCTCGTCAGTAGTAACCAGAGAATTGTGATAAGACCTCTGCTGTTCTTTTTACAGGGTGAGGCAGTTAAGTCATAGCACCCCTTGAATCTCCCCAACCGTAGTAGATACGAAGATGCCATTTAGACAGTGAATTTCAGGAACAGGGGCTACTTGAATACATCACATTTCATGTTTGTGCTATTTTTATTACAAATATATGAGCCCATCTTTGATTTTTTAAATAGAAGCCTATGTTAAATTTTAGCCTAACATGATGGACTTACAAAGACGGTTTCAAATATGTGTATATCATAATATTTAGGCGAATAGTTTTTGAGACAGAAATATGTTCTCGTATCGTGTTCATCCTCCGAAGCGGCGTTGTCCAATGCTACCTTCCCTGTTGTGTAGAGTACATGGTAAACGTCGCGAGTCCGTCCTTACACAGACATGCCCATTTACCCGACAATAGTAATACATACAGCAATATTTTGCGCAAAAATTAACTGATGATGTCGCGCAAATATTCAGTTATTTGGCAACTGTGATACCAAAATAGCAGACAACATACAGAATTAAAATACTTCAAGATGTTACTACATTTTAAGTAACAGAAATACAAATGTAAATGAGGAGGCCCTTATTGGTCACAATTATTTCGTAGGTATTCATTTTTTATTTGAAAACATTTACTACTGATCACAATACGAAGCAAATACACACAAAGATGCAAAATACATACTGTAAAAAAAAATAATGTTCAAATGGCTCTGAGCACTATGGGACTTAACATCTATGGTCATCAGTCCCCTAGAACTTAGAAATACTTAAACCTAACTAACGTAAGGACATCACACAACACCCAGTCATCACGAGGCAGAGAAAATCCCTGACCCCGCCGGGAATCGAACCCGGGAACCCGGTCGCCATACATACTGTACATGATACAAAACTTTACTGAAGCATGTGATCAAAATGCTTCCCCTCAGCTGCAATGCACATTTGTAGTCGCAGTTTGAATTGTGAACGGCTGCGAGGGTGTCACGTGAGATATCAGCGCACGCTTCGATGATACGTTGCTTCATATCGTCTGGCTTAGTTAGTATTTGAGCATACACTTTACGTTTGATTGCTCCCCACAGAACAAAATCAAGAGGGGTCAAATCAGGAGACCGGGCTGGCCACTCCACTTCAGCACGTCGTCCTATCCAACAATCAAGGAACTTTTCATTTAACAGCTCTGTAGTCACACGGGAAGAGTGAGCAGGACAGCCGTCATGTTGGAACCACGTGCACTGACGCATAGTTAGTGGTACCTCTTCCAGCAAAATGGCAGAATGTTTTGCAGGAACTGTGCATGGTTATTGCCATTTAGTATACCCGGAATGACGTAAGGGCCCACAATGACATTTCCGACGATGCCACGCCACACGTTAGCATTCCTCGGTTGCTGATGCTATACCTGTCGAAGCTAATGAGGGTTCTCTATTGATCAGTAATGGATATTATGCAAATTCACATTACCGTGGTTGGTGAAAGTCACTTCATCAGTAAAAATCACCCGTTTAAAAAACGTTGGATCATCTTCTAGGTACTGCAGAGCAAACCGGCAAAATTCCTAGGGCCGTTCGAAATCCACACCGGAGAATGCTTGATGTAATGAGAGTAAAATGGGGGAAATCTATGCTGGTGTAAAATGCGTAGAACACTTCCTTGATTTATACCACATTCCGAGGCGATACACCGCGACGAAACAGAAGGATCGTTATGCGCCAACGCTAGAACGCCCTCTTCATGTACCTCGCCAATTGCAGTTATCTGCCTTGTCCTCTGTATGGCGTTCCATGATCCCGATTCAAGTAGTTTCTAGCAAATACGCGCAAGAAGCTGCTGCGTAGGATGCTCACAATCAGGATACAGCTCTCCATACCGCTTTATTGCTCTAACAGCATTTCTTCTGCTTTCACCATACACTAGAAGCATATCTAACTTTTCTTAGTTGATATACATATCTGCTCCAAGAAATTGTGACGGCAATGCGATGTATCATACCCCTGCAGCACATATATATATCCTTCTCTCCAGCTACCTCGTGCTCATCGACAAGCAGGAAAACAACGCCTTCCCTGTTAAGTTCCTCAGTGGTCAACAGGAAAGGTCTCATTGGACAACGCCGCTTCGAAGGACGAACACGATACGAGAACATATCTGTGTCTCAAAAACTATTAGCCTAAATATTATGATATACACATATTTGAAACTGTCTTTTTAACCCCATCATGTTACGCTAAAATTTAACACAGGCTTCCATTTAAAACAATCAAAGATGGGCTCATACCTCCGTAATAAAAAACAGCACAAACATAAAGTGTGATGTATTCAAGTAGCCCTTGTCCCTGCAATTCACTGTCCAAACGGCATCTTTGTATCTGTTACGGTTGGGGAAAAGGGGTGTTATGACTTAGCTGCCTCACCCTGTATACACGAACGATCTTTCGGATAGGCTGAACAACAAAATGAGATTTTTGTTAATAGCGCTTAGTGTCGTCGCAGAGTGGCACTACGATGATACAGGATGACTTAGAATTTATATTTAATATAACGAGTGGCATTGCTACCAATGTAGAAAATGTTTAGGAATGCGAATAGTAGACTGCGGCTTGTTGGTAGAATTCTAGGAATGTGTAGCTCGTATTTAATTGAGCCCTCGTATACAACACTAGTGTGACTTTTTGTTGAGAATAGTTCGAGTGTTTGGATTCCCAGCAGTTCGGATAAAAGGGAGACATCGAAGTAGTCCAGAGGTGTGCTCTTAGTTTCGTTACCCGTAGATTCGATAAACACGCGAGCGTGAAGGAAATTCTCCATCAACTCATATTGGAATTCCTGGAGGGAAGACGATATTGTATTCGCGAAACACTACTAAACAAATACAGAGACCCTCAGTTTGTGGGTGACTGCAGAACGACCCTATTGCCGCCAACGGACATTTCATATAAGCACAGCTCGGACAAGATAACGGGAATTAGGACTTCTGTGGGGGCATACAAGCGGTCGTTTCCATCTCGTTCCATTTCCGAAAAGAACAGGAAACGGAAACAGTTAGAAGCTGTCATAAGTATTCTCCACCTGTACCATATACTGGTTTGTGGAGTACGTACACTGAGATGACAAAGTCATGTTATAGCGATATGCGCATATACAGGTGGAGGTAGTATCACGTAAACAAGACGTAAGTTGGAAGTACACTGGCGCAAGTCCTGTTTGTGCTCAGGTGGTTCATGAGAAAAGCTTTTTGACGTGATTATTGCCGCACGACGGGAATTAAAAGACTTCGAACACGGGATTGTAGCTGGAGCTTGACGCATGGGAAATTCCATTTCATAAACCCTTAACACTGCCGACGATCTTCACCTAACGACCGAGAGCAGCGGCGTATGCGTAGAGTTGTCAGTGCTAACAGACAAGCAGCACTGCAGGAAATAATAGCAGATATCGATGTGGCACGTACGACGAACGTATCCAGTAGGATAGAGCTCCGAAATTTTACGTTAATGGGCTATGGCGGCAGACTACCGACGCTCGTTCCCTTGGTAACAGCACGACATCGCCTGCAGCGCCTCTTGTGGACTCGAGAACACATCGGTTGGGCCCTGGACGACCGGAAAACCGTGGTCTGGCCAGATGAGTCCCGGTTTCAGTTGGTAAGATCTCATGGTACGGTTCGAATGTCGTGCAGACTCGACGAAGGGATGGAGCCAGTTTGTCGCCAAGGCACTGTGAGAGCTACTGATGGCTCCATAATGGTTTGGTCTGTGTTTACATGGAACTGACTGCGTCCTCTGCTCCAAATGAACCGATGATTGACTGGAAATGGCTATTTTCGGCTACTTTGAGACCAGTTGCAGCCATTTATGGACTTCATGTTTCCAAACAACGATGGAATTTTTAAGGGACAGAGTCGTTCGCGATTGCTTTGAGGATCACTCTGGACAATTCGAGCGCATGATTTGGCCACCGAGATCATCAGACATGAATCTCATCGAACATTTATGGGACGTAGTTGAGAGGTCAGATCGTGGACATTATCCTTTCGCGATAACACTTCCGCAATTATGGACGGCTGTCAAGACAACAAGGTTCAATATTTCTGCAGGGGACTTCTAACGACTTGTTGTATCCATGCCACATCCAGTTGCTGCAACCAAACAGGACAAAATGAGGCCCGAAACGATATTAGGAGTATCCTAGGACTTCTATCACTTTCGTGTTTGTAGATGTAGACATGAACAGAAACCTCGAATATCTCCTCAAATTTGATTAGGATGTATGTGATTAATTTTAATATATAAATTAATACCTTAATTGAAAATTTCTGTAGTGGTATTGCGAGTAAGGGTATTGGTAAACAGGATCCTACATGGGTGATATTAAGATGATTTGGGGAAAGAACGTGTACACAAATAATGGTTATGAATTAAATCATCGCAATATACACTAAATTACAAGACAAAAAAATCATAAGAAAAGAAAGAAAACTGAATCAAACTGACCAACAGGGAACTTAATTCCTTTAAGGGAATGGGAAAAATATAATAGCGGATGTAATCGAAACCAGATCCGAGTACACAGAATTGGAAGAAGGTGAGACTGACAAGACTGTTCAACATATGAGAATTATGATGATGGAAGTAAATAATGCGGTAGCTAAAATGAAGAATGGGCTATCATCTGGTCCCGGAAATATTTCAGTGGAGTTATAGAAAGCTGGAAGACAGCATTTGAGAAAAAGAATAATGATCCTTAGGAAAAAGTGTTCTCAACGAATTCGTAAGATCATATATGGCTTCCATTTTCAAAAAGGGGAATGGAGAGACACTAACTGCTACAGAGGCTTTAGTGTGAACTGCACTATGTGGATTTAGACAGAACAGATGACCTCTTTATTTTAAAAAAGCTAATGGAGAACCTGATAACAGTAGGGAAGGAGTTACACAATGCCTTTGTAGATTATGCAAAGGCTTATGACACGGTTTCTAGAGCGAAACTGTGGGCAGTTATGTAAGATACAGATCTGGATGATCATCCTTTCATTATTGAAATGTACAGAGGTAATAAGGTACAGATTAGAAGGGGGTGAAAACTATCAGAATTTATTAATGCGACAAAAGGGCCGAGACAAGGTTGTACTTTGCCACCTACATTGTTCAGTTTCTACGTAGAAGTGGCTCTCCTAAGAGGGCAGAACAGTAGTGAAGCAATGGGGATAGCTTTTAATGATGATTAAGGTATTCTAAGACAAGACGAACAGGATCTTTAGTTCATTATAAGACGCTTATGTCAGCGATATGGCAAATGAGCACTAAAATGAGTCTAACAAAAACAGAATATCTGTTAGTGTACATTGACACAAGATTTGAAGTCCATATCAATGAAAAATCAGTTATGAGACAGGTAGTAAAATTTAAATATTTGGGGGCATATATTGACAAAAATGGGTCATATAGCACAGAAGCAGAAACAGAAAAAAGTGTTACAAGAATGCAGAAAAGTAACATGGTGAATGAATGTATGAATTCTTTTTTATGGACCAAGAAAATTTGTAGCAACAATAAGAAAAGAGAGGGAAGGCTAATGGTTGAACCTGGCCTACGCAGTGGATCAAAGCTACGGACTTTAAATGCTTAACTCGAACGAAGACTGATAGCTGAGGAAATTGATTATTTACCCAGGAGCGCCAGAATACCAAGAATTGAGGAAAAAATTGGCGATGAAGTAAGAGCTGTAATGAAGGCAACCGAAACAGTGAAAGAATTGAAAGAAAATTAGTAAAGAGGCTTGGGTATTTATCGAGAGTGCCAGATCACTGGTGATCAAAGAAAATTTTTAAATGCGAACAACGTAGCAGATGTAAACGAAGAAAACCAAGACTCTCTTGGAGAGGTCACATCAACAATCTCATTGACCATCGTGGTGTTCGCAAGGAGGATCCCCTGAATAGAGCGGCTTGGTAGAAGTTAAAAGGAATGCAGCAATATTTTGTTATTAATTTATCTTTGTGTAATTCATCCTGAAACAATTATAATAATATTAATAATACCTGAATTTGTCCCAGGACTCTAAGCCCCTTCGGTTTAAATGTGTGGCTAATAAGTTCCATGACAAAGGAATCCTTCGAAAAGTATCTTGCTCTTGAGATTATCACTTGATAAACGCATGTTTTGATACTGTGTACCCTAGCGCAGTGTTCGCTTGATCAAATCGTGACAGGCGGGTGGAGACCGTGCTAAAGGGACGCTCACAGAGGAAGAGAAGAGAGAGCGACGGGGCGGGATGGTAACAATGAATGGAGGACAGTCACGATCGGGAGTATGTCCGCAGAGTGCATAAAAATTAACGTTTGTAAAATATCGTGTCGAGGGCGCAAGAAAGGCCCTAGTATCGTAAGTGAATAGTACCAAAAATTTTGGTGTTCACTGTAGCGTCTATCATGACCCCTAAATATGGAGCAATCGCTACTGGCTGCTGGGAATCTAAGCGATTAATAATAATTCGTATGTAGATAACAAATACAGGCACAGGCTCCTTATATAACATAATCACCGTCCCACGAATATCATGACAAAATTTACAGTGATGCCACGACGTGGTAGTGACACATTCAAGCAGGACTCACCACTATTGTAGAGGTAAAACAGAGAACGTTATTGACATGCCCTGCGAACCCGCACATCAGGTGCACAGGACCAAGCAATACACGCTTTTAATACGCGAACAATGGGATATAGTATAACAGAATAGACATTACACGTCACACATTCTTTTACTAATACTACGCAGCCAGATTGCAACGAAGTAGAGCCTTTGCAGAAGAAAGAGTTAAATGACGGTTACTATAAAATCAGCATCTGTGCACTTAATTTGTGCTAGGTGTCTTTTTATTTCAGCACTACACTGCTCTACAATACTTGAGGCGATCCATATAAAGTAACACAACCTGTTAACTACTCTGTAGAAATGAATGAAAATGTGAGAGGAATTTGCCAGAGGTCTTCAGTCGTGCACAGGAAGTTGGACGTGATAAGGCGTGAGGTCAGCATGACTATAGCGCAAATGGTTCTGAACCGAAACATGAGGTGGTTGAGGGTACGTGAAAAGACGGTGTGTGTGAATCTGCGGGCAGCTACGATGCACTGTGGTGGTGGTGTTACTCATTACAAAACGGCACAGACACAACTTATGGATGGTTTCAAATGAAGAAGAATAATCTGAAAACTGAAAGGAGGACGATTTGTGGGGAGTGTAGACCAGGAGATTGGTACTGATCACAGCCTAGCTCTTTTGCATGGGGAGCGTTATGAACCACAGGTACTGCTGCCCCAAAAAGAGGAGATGGTCGACCATCATCAACTGCTACAGCAGATGGCTGCTTGCCCTACGTCAAGCAGCGGTCTACAAGAGGGGGTGGTCTCTTTGCCGGACGATAAGGTGTTTTGTTTTGTTCTACACCCGCTCAGAGACGGCATTGTTTGTGACAGTACCAAGAGCATAGGGACTGGACCAAAGAGGAATAGGGTCGCGTACTCTACTCAGGTGAGAGCAGATTTAGTTTGAGCAGTGACTCTGGACGTACTCTCATTTGGCAAGAGGTGGGAACACGTAATGGGACGAGGGACATTGTCGAACTTGGTCGTTCTGGTGGTGCAGTTGTAATGGTGTGGGGAGGCGTAATGTGGAGTGGGAATACTGACTTCCAAATAAACGCGGTACTCTCACTGGTCAAAAGTATTGTGACACTGTTTTCTTTCCTCGTGTTCTTCTTCTGAAGGTTGCACTTAGCCCAGACTTGATTCTCATGGATGACAATGCACAGCCACAGAGATCGGCACAGGTGGAGCAGCTCGTCGTACTAAATTGTTTTCGGCGAATGGACTGGACTCCCACTTCTCCAACTTAAATTAGAGATGCACTGAGGAGACACATTACAGCACATCCACATGCGCCAGTGACCATCCAGTAACTGCGCTGGTGCAGGAATGGAATGCCATGTCACGAGAACTGCTTACCAGCCTTATGGGATGTGGTGACGGTACTCACGACTCCAGACAGTACCGCACCACAATCGATATCCCGCATTTGAAACACTCGTAGCGCAGCAGATTTGTGAGTTGAAAGTACGAACTATAACGATGTCCGCTAGGGGTCGCAGCTGTAAACCTATGGGCATCATACATGTGGATAGCGACTGGTCGACACCTCGTTAAATACCGGAACACTGAGCTACTGGGGGAAGTTCTCTTCAGTATGCCGAGTCGTGTACAGTCTCCATTTGCCGCCGAATCTACGACCTGGGGCTTTCGTCCGTCGTCTCCGAGACTTAGGCTCCGTAGGCGTGTTAGGTCAGCTCTAGACTCTACGTAGGCATCACTCAGAGGCACGGTGACAGAACTTTAATTTCAAGCGTCTAATTGTATTGGATTTTTCGCAAGAAGAAGAATCATTTAAGATCAGTAATTATTCATATGTAATGAATGTCATTTTATTAATACGAGGGTTAGTCAAATGAAAACCTCAAATTTGTAAAAACAAATTGAAATCTCGCGCCGTTATCCTGTAAGTTGGTAAGCGTGTTACAAACAGCGTGCAGAATGGCCTGTAGGTAGCAGCATAATGCATATGCACACATACCGTCGCAGGATATGTATAAAGATGGCTGCCCAGTTGTGACTTGCACCAGGGAAGAACAGTGTTCTGTTATTCGGTTTTTATGTAGTGAAGGTGTGAAACCTATTGAAATTCATCGACGAATGAAGGTTCAGCACGGTGATGCGTGTCACAGCAGCAAGTCTACGAATGGAGTAGGAAGTTCGCAAATGGTGTGACTTCAGTGGAACATGCTCCTCGTCCAGGTCAGGCACAACGATTTGTGACTCCACACAACATTGCAGCAGTTGAAGCCATAGTGAAGGAAAACCGCCGAGTGACACTGAATGACATTGCAGCATGTTTACAGATTAGTCATGGGTCAGCACATCACATTGTGCATGATATCCTCCAGATTCACAAAGTGCCTGCAAGATGGTTGCCACGACAGCTGACTCCTGAAATGAGAGAAAGACGTGTTGATGCTTATGAAGAACTTCTTCGGCGCTTTGAACGAGAAGGTGATGGCTTCCTTGCTAGGGACGAAACCTGGGTTCACTTCCACCAACCGGAAATGAAGAGAGCGAGCAAGGAATGGCGCCATTCTTCATCACCAAACCCAAAGAATTTTCGAACAGAACCATCAGCAGGGAAGGTTATGCTGACTCTCATTTGGGACGAAAAGGTGTCATTTTGGAGCACCACATGCCTAGAGGGACCACTGTCACCAGTGCATCACACACAGACCTCCTAAAAAATCATCTGTGGCCTGCAATCAAATCAAAACGACGTGGATTGTTGTCAGCAGGTGTCCTTTTGCAACACGACAATGCAAGGCCCCGCACTGCCCGTACAACAGTTGCAACAATCACAGACCCGCATTTTGAGTGTCTTCCTCATCCACCATACTCACCAGACCTTGCCCCAAGTTCTTTCCATATGTTTGGACCACTCAAAGACGTAATGGGAGGAAAGAAGTTCCGTTCTGATGAAGAGGTGCGCCACGTGGTGCATGAGTGGTTGCGCGGACTACCGAAAGAACTTTTTTCTGAAGGAATTTATGTACTTTGTAAGCGCTGGAGGACTTGTATTGAGCGTGGAGGCGATTATGTTGAAAAGTGATACAGCTTTGTACCACTTCTGCACAATAAATAATATTTAAAAAAATATTTAAGGTTTTCATTTGACTCACCCTCATAATTGTTAGGAATATTTATGACCGAAGATAACCTATGGCGTCCTCTTGCATTATCAACATGCTCAGCATGTGATCACGTTTCAGAACATGCACTGCTGCTTGTAGTGATCACATAGCCTACTAAGAACCACGTCCCGCTTTCTCTAGTGTACAGGCGACTATCATAAATCGTGGTGACTTCAGTGTGATTATTATCTTTGAATAAAATTGTTATTTCAGTCCATCCCATACCGTATCTCTTTCATTTACCTTTTGTACTATACTCTAACAGTTCTCTGTACGCATGGTCCAAGGTTCATTGAGCAGTGACACATCATTCCCCCCTCAAGTATTGCACACCAGTGTACTTTCCAAGGTTTTTTTTCCCACGGTGTGTATGTTAGTCCTCTGACGCTGTACTGTTATGCTATTTTTCCTTACTCCATAACCGTTGGAACGGACTTGAAAACATGGTGTGCATCCGATGTCCCCTTCATGGGTGCTGGCCGATACAGGCTGGTAGCTTCCCTCCAGTTTCCATTAGCTAATCTCCATGCGAAAGTTGTGCTTGTGATTCCGTACCCACACGCATCGCCATTTCACTGGAGGTAATCGAGAGTACTCTTCAACCTGAAAACACAAACTGCAGTGTTACAGAAATTCATGTCAGAACTGATGCTGTCACTGTAGGCTTACATGACGTGCCGCTTGCAGCACATTAGTCCTGTTTTATCCCCATCCTTCACGATGCCCACCTATGTTTTTGGGTGGTTTGCCTGCTCTACAAACCTCTCACATACTTACTTGAATAATGAATCAGGGTATCACTGTCATAGTTACAGAATGAAGATGTATTTGCTACAGTAGCTGTCGGTTTTGTCCAGTGACCTAATGGTAATCGCTGCTCTTACGTCATTTCTTGGTGCTTATTTCGATTTTAATTTTGTGTACAGCGTTATTCTTCCTCAAATTTCCGTTGACTTCGAGAGGATTACCTTTTTTAAGCTCTGCTATTTGTGAGATTCAAAATACTGTATCTTCTGTTTCGGCAGTAATTCTAATACTTTGTACATTTATAGTTATTTTTTCAAGATAAATATTTTTTTATTCATACTGCGTAATGTATAGCTGTAGCACTTTTTATACTATACTCAATTCGTTTTGTTTCTGATAAATAAAGTGCTGTTCTCTCTGAGGTTTTCTCGTGTGATTGATTAATGGTGTATTTCCGGTTGCTCTGCCAAGGTGTTGTTTCCATTTTATGGACAATACTTCGACGAGCGATCCCGCGATCTTCGTCGTGTGTGCTCGCTTCCTCAACTGCAACCAGTCTGATTGCAGTTCAGGCAGAACTAAGCAGAACAACAAGTAACACACCATTAGGTAAAGAGCCTACCATGACAATTTCACACATTCGTAACTGATAGCACAGTCTGTACTTGACGTGTATAGCTAACATCTATTGAGCGACAGTAGCCCTTTGTTCCAAAACAGTAGGAGAATAACTGAAGAGTAGGGGGATCAGTGAACAATCGCTCTTTGTTTTAGAACAATACAACGAGAGAGGGTGGTGGCCTTCTTAGTTGGGCCATTCATCAAAAGCTGTGAAAGCAACGCTTTCTGGGACAACAGCCGGCCGGGGTGACCGAGGGGTTCTAGGCGCTACACTCTGGAACCGCGCGACAGCTTCGATCGCAGGTTCGAATCCTGCCTCGGGCATGGATGTGTGTGATGTGCTTAGGTTAGTTAGGTTTAAGTAGTTCTAGGAGACTGATGACCACAGCAGTTAAGTAACACAGTGCTCAGAGCCATTTGAATCATTTTTTGGGACAACTCGAGTAGAGTGGAAATATTTATATATTTTTTCGATAAATATTTTTGTGTTCACATATTGTGTCGTAATCTCCATTACAGCTGCAGAGCTTTGTTTGCTTACTTTTGTAAGGGTGTGGCATCATCCTTTGTTAGGCTAGAACCGGCACTGCCTGCCTTCTATGGTGCACTCGTTTCCGGATTTGGTTTCTGTATCAGAGTGTTACATTTTCCCTTCTCGATAACCTCTGAAAACTTGTGCCAATAGCATGGAAACACCCTGTATCAATGAGAATGGCGCATCATACTTTGATCACATATCACGAAGTTGCTCCTACAGCACAATCTAAGTTTTGGTTTGTTGGATATGATCAGTCATCGTATGAAAGTTTGTAAGCTAATTATTACGTATAACAGTCAATAATTCTACCTTGGAACTTGTCAGGCACTGAGTACGTATTCTGTCCCCCTGAGACATAGAAAAAAAACTGCTGCCAGTGCCCTTGAAATTAAAAATGTTGTCTGTGCAACAGAAGATCTGTTCCTCTCTTCTCTGCAACAGTATCTGCACGGGAAGTAAATCATGCTCCAGAACAATGTGATTGCATGTATTTGTACGAGGTGGTCTTCGAATAGTAAACAGGATGTTTGGAGTCGTAATATAATGTGAGTCAAACATTTACTTCAGTACGAATTTCGTATTAAAACTAAAAAAATATATACGTGGTCACAAGACTCCATTTACTTTTTAAATTTAAAGTGAGTGTCTCTTTGAATACACGAAACAGGATACATGAAATGTATTCTCAGGTGCGAATACGAACAACCTTCGGCTGTATAATGTAATGACGACAATGAAGTACGATGCATGCTTGAAGGAATATTGCATCATACCTCGTACGAACACAGGCACTGGAATATCGTGTATATCAACCATTGCCTGGCCAGCGATATTCAAATAAAATGTCTCCATTCTAACGGAATTACAGATTGCCGGTTGTAGGCACACAAACGACTACATATGGACAAAAAAATGGCTCTGAGCTCTACGGGACTCAACTGCTGAGGTCATTAGTCCCCTAGAACTTAGAACTAGTTAAACCTAACCTAAGGACATCACAAACATCCATGCCCGAGGCAGGATTCGAACCTGCGACCGTAGCGGTCCTGCGGATCCAGACTGCAGCGCCTTTAGCCGCACGGCCACTTCGGCCGGCTACATATGGACATTTAGGTCTAGCAGCGAGTCGTGCTCGGACAGCCGAAGCAATTAAGGCGCACGCTCCCATCATGTGGTAAATCCAGGGTATGTCCCAGTCCAACACAATGTCAATTCAGATTACGTTACAAAAAAATGGCTCTGAGCACGATGGGACTTAACATCTATGGTCATCTGTCCCCTAGAACTTAGAACAACTTAAACCTAACTAACCTAAGGACATCACACAACACACAGTCATCACCAGGAAGAGAAAATCCCTGACCCCGCCGGGAATCGAACCCGGATTACGTTACGTCCACAGCACATGGCCACTACTTGAACACATCAGATCACATCAACAGATGCTTACAATGAATGTCTAATGCCACGAAATAATTGTGACGATAAGCTATCGTTTGAGACCGAGCTAGAGTGCCAAATAGACTTATCTACCTTACCGCTAAAGTCCACGTGGTGACTACGAAGTGACTATGAAGTGAATGATTTTCTAATTATGAATCTCATTTCAGAAGAGTGGCTCGCAACATTATTATTCTGCCCGAATCATATTTAAAATATTAGAAATCGCACCGCATGCAAAAGCGTCCGTACACTTAACCACATCCAGCACGCAGTCGGCAGCTGTCACAGCGACAGCAGTCACTGCACCAGCTAGTGTGTGCCTTGCCAAGTTCCACCTGTCCGTTAACTTTTAGGGAAAACCTGTGACATCAGCTGTTACCACACTTAACAATCCTGCCACAGACGTCTAACCCTTGTGTGCCTTCAGATACGGGACTCTTTGGCTGAGTTACCAGACTATAGCTAATGCCTTAGTAGTGTAAGCTTATTCCCAAATAAACCTACAGCCACCTCTCAAACTCTGAGAGTATTTAATAATCACTTATAAAAAGAGGTTGCTCCACTAGCGAGAAATTTAACTGCAATTAAAACTGCGAATTCTGTACGCGAGGTAATGTTGGTTATTCTGCAGAAGCCCCTGAGCTACTTACTGCAAAAGCGTAAACAAACAGCTCGTCTACTCACCCCGCGCTTGTTCCGGTGTGTGCCGTCACTAAACAGCCCAGCTGCGGCTGTTCTCTGCACCCTCCCGATTACAGTCAGCTAAGAACAGCCGTTAGTATGGCATACGTTTCCGCAGCAACGCATCGCTACCAACAATGCGTCAGAGATTTTAGCGGAAGGAAAACAAAAGACTGTTTTATAAAGCTGCATTATAAAATCGCTGCAGCTTGTACCTGATCTATAAATAAGCAAAACTTTCGTAATGATCACACTCAAACAGTAAAACCAAGACAACTGTCAGAAAATTCCTATTTTCTGATTTCTGAAGCTTTTGTGAGCACAATAGCTATTCGTAAAATGTCACGGAATTCCGTATGTTCCTCCTCGGACACCCTACGTACATCGTGTAATTCTATTCCTAGGTTCTATTCCTAGGTTGGCATAAATTATTTGGACGTTTTATCTTCCCTATGTAGTTACCGTTAACTTAGCCGGTTTGACGAGAAAGTCGTTCTGTGACGGTCATCGGTATGAGTCAGTCTTACGAATCACACTAAAATGTTACTTAATTTGTAAACTTCTAAGGCACAGGGATAATAATATATAACTGTAAGGTGAACAAGTGTAGGGGTCGCATTGGATGAACATGCAGTATGCCGAATACAAACGCTTGAAGACGTATTGTGTGCTCCACAGCCAATAAAAATCTTCTAACATTAGTGATGAATGAAGGGCAAGGATATGGTCCGGATGTTTACAATGTGCGTGTTAATGGAACAAGACATTTAATCTCCATGCACACAGTAAGCAGAAAGTGACTTGTTCCATAACCTGGCCTAATGAGTCATTATGATAAGTAGAAATGTGTCATATGGCATTGTTGGCTGGGATATCCCACGGGGTGGGTTCAGTTGCCCATCGGAAAGGTTGTTCTTTCTCTGCGGATATACACTATGTGATCAAAAGTATCCGGACACCTGGCTGAAAATGAATTACAAGTTCGTCGTACCCTCCATGGTTAATGCTGGAATTCAATATGGTGTTGGCCCACCCTTCGCTTCCACTCTCGCAGGCATACGTTCAGTCAGTTGCTGGAAGGTTACTGGGGGAATGGCAGCCCGTTATTCACGGATTGCTGCCCTGTGGAGAGGTATCGATATCGGTCGGTGAGGCCTGTCACGAAGTGCGCGTTGCAAAACATCCCAAAGGTGTTCTATAAGATTCAGATAAAGACTCTGTGCAGGCCAGTCCATTACAGGGTTGTTATTGTCGTGCATTATGAACAGGTGCTCCATAGTGTTGAAAGATGCAATCGCCATCCCCGAGTTGCTCTTCGACAGTTGGAAGCAAGAAGGTGCTTAAAACGTAAATGTAGACCTGTGCTGTGATAGTGCCGCGCAAAACAACAAGGGGTGCAAGCCACCGTAACACCACCGCCTCTGAATTTTACTGTTGGCACTACACACGCTGGCAGATGACGTTTACCGGCCATTCGTCACACCCATCGTACTTGAAGTGGATCCTGATGCAGTCTGGAATTCCTGTGTGATGGTCTGGATATATGTCTGCCTATTACACATTACGATCCTCTTAAACTGTCGGTGGTTTCCGTCAGTTAATAGGCGAGGTCGGCATGTACACTTTTGTGCTGTACGTGTCCCTTGACGTTTCCACTTCGCTATCACATCGGGAACTGTGGACCTAGGCATGTTAAGGAGTGTGGAAATCTCGCGTACAGACGTGTGACACAAGTGACACCGAACCACCTGACCACGTTCGAAGTCCGTGAGTTCCGCGGAGCGCCCCATTCTGCTCTCTCACGATGTCTAATGACTATTTATGTCTCTGATATGGGCTACCTGGCAGCAGGTGGCAGCACAATACAGCTCATATGAAAAACGTATGTTTTTGGGGTTGTCCGGATAATTTTGATCAGACAGTGTATGAGAACAGATCCATTTGTGTAGTTTCAGAATGTAGGTGATTGTTCGGGTACATGTATAGCGTTGTGTTGTGTTTGTGTTGTATATTGGTGACGTGACAAGTGGGTGGGTGATAACCCGTGCCGAAACATAGCATGCTCTTCTCGAGTAACACCTGCGGACGACCGTCAATAGTGTAACATTACCTCACATTATTACACACAGCAGAGAAGCTTGGAATCTAATACAGAATGCTGGCGCAAATGCCTAGCGATCAGGGAATTAAAGACACCACCACTTCTCCGTATGCCGACCAAATACAAGCAACGAAAATTTCCACTATCAGAATTCGATTCGGACGCCACTGCACAGGAGGTGACTTTTTTATTGCCTTGCGCTTTTTCCAGTCGCTAGATACTCTTTGTTATTTCAGCAATGCACGATAAACAGCTACAAGAAGGGGAGCAAGTTGTTTCGTAAAAACTTATTCTTATTGGCTTTCTAGCGGTGCCCATTCTTTTATTTTTTTAGTGGAAATTCCGTAAACGGCATACAAATGCACATTTTTTTATTATATTGTCTTTCAAACGTAATATATATTACGTTTGAAAGACTATATATATATATATATATATATATATATATATATATATATATATATATATATATATGAAATAATACAGTCAGTGCTGAAAAAATATAAATAAAAAAACGTGAGTGGAACTCGATCCAGCGACCCAAAGTTTTCTTTTATTTTTTTGTGAGTTATGTTGCGCAATTGGTTTCTTGTGTTAAGAAAGCAAAAGTAACACAGCCGCGGCTGTGTGTTAGTGGTTACATGGTAAGCCCCTTGTCCCGCAGACGAGGTCCAGGCACGTCGTCTCGAAGAATTATGTCACATACCTGTCACTTTTCCTCGTTCTGAGAATTATACATTCACTATGAATTTACATTCTCATGCCCGGCACACCCCAGCTGCAGGGAGAGTCCAACAACACGATGCCAAAATAATTGGCATTGTACTACCGATGAGCGCGGGTAGTGCTGAAGAGAGTAAAAAGTTCTTGTAGAAAATCATAAAAACCAAGAATGCTCTTGCCTCATCCGGGACTAAAAGAGATTGTGGGTCCACTGTACATGGGGCCGTGCGAAGATGAAGGTCAAGCATTTTTCGTATCAACTGCCGCAGAAGACCTCCAATCCGTGCGATGTAAATCTGTGTCTGTGCAGACAACACTGTCGACAAAGTGGAGATTAAGCCATGTTAATGGCAAGGAGACGTTGCCGTGTCATTTGGTTGACCACTAGACACCAAGTCGTCTGGGTCTTCGCATCAGGAAGTGGGTGGAGTACTGTGTGCTGCAACTCGGGCCAAGCTATCATAGGTTGACGTAGTCTACACAGAGTACGCGAAAGAACTTGCCCCCCTGCTAACAGCCGTGTACCGCAAGTCTGTAGAGGAACGGAGGGTTCCAAATGATTGGAAAAGAGCACAGGTAGTCCCAGTCTTCAAGAAGGGTCGTCGAGCAGATGCGCAAAACTATAGACCTATATCTCTGACGTCGATCTGTTGTAGAATTCTAGAACACGTGTTTTGCTCGAGTATCATGTCGTTTTTCGAAACCCAGAATCTACTATGTAGGAATCAACATGGATTCCGGAAACAGCGATCGTGTGAGACCCAACTCGCTTTATTTGTTCATGAGACCCAGAAAATATTAGATACAGGCTCCCAGGTAGATGCTATTTTTCTTGACTTCCGGAAGGCGTTCGATATAGTTCCGCACTGTCGCCTGATAAACAAAGTAAGAGCCTACGGAATATCAGACCAGCTGTGTGGCTGGATTGAAGAGTTTTTAGCAAACAGAACACAGCATGTTGTTATCAATGGAGAGACGTCTACAGACGTTAAAGTAACCTCTGGCGTGCCACAGGGGAGTGTTATGGGACCATTGCTTTTCACAAAATATATAAATGACCTAGTAGATAGTGTCGGAAGTTCCATGCGGCTTTTCGCGGATGATGCTGTAGTATACTGAGAAGTTACAGCATTATAAAATTGTAGCGAAATGCAGGAAGATCTTCAGCGGATAGGCACTTGGTGCAGGGAGTGGAAACTGTCCCTTAACGTAGACAAATGTAATGTATTGCGAATACATAGAAAGAATGATCCTTTATTGTATGATTATATGATAGCGGAACAAACACTGGTAGCAGTTACTTCTGTAAAATATCTGGGAGTATGCGTGCGGAACGATTTGAAGTGGAATGATCATATAAAATTAATTGTTGGTAAGGCGGGTACCAGGTTGAGATTCATTGGGAGAGTGCTTAGAAAATGTAGTCCATCAACAAAGGAGGTGGCTTACAAAATACTCGTTCGACCTATACTTGAGTATTGCTCATCAGTGTGGGATCCGTACCAGATCGGGTTGACGGAGGAGGTAGAGAAGATCCAAAGAAGAGCGGCGCGTTTCGTCACAGGGTTATTTGGTAAGCGTGATAGCGTTACGGAGATGTTTAATAAACTCAAGTGGCAAACTCTGCAAGAGAGGCGCTCTGCATCGCGGTGTAGCTTGCTCGCCAGGTTTCGAGAGGGTGCGTTTCTGGATGAGGTATCGAATATATTGCTTCGCCCTACTTATACCTCCGGAGGAGATCACGAATGTAAAATTAGAGAGATTAGAGCGCGCACGGAGGCTTTCAGACAGTCGTTCTTCCCGCGAACCATACGCGACTCGAATAGGAAAGGGAGGTAATGACAGTGGCACGTAAAGTGCCCTCCGCCACACACCGTTGGGTGGCTTGCGGAGTATAAATGTAGATGTAGATCTAGATGTAGTTCTATCACCTTCTGGTTATGTCCTCTCATCATCAGACGGCGAACATCACACTCCGTAAGGGCCTTGGTTCGTAGGAGATCGGCGTAAATGTAACTGAAGGCAACGAAAAAGGTCTTAACGTGAGAAAGCGATGAAGATATATGCTCCATTACATGGCTAGTAATCTGGAGGTGGGATCAGGGTGCCGTCAAGTTGTGCTGATCCACAGCTTTAATAGGGTATTGACATTGAGGGCCGCAGCTCATACTTGGACGCTGACGAGACCTAGGCTAATGTCGCTGATAGTTAGGGTGTGTGTCTTGTATCGGACTTTTAAACAACCATGCTCAGGCGAAGTAACCAAAGACCACCATCAACCTGTGTATCATCATCTTTAGCATCATTAAAATTATATCCAAAGGGGTATTCTGGATGCCAGGTGAATGTTGACATAAGAAACCCCTTGAATTACGTTCAATGTCTCTAGCAGACTGTCTTGGACACTCATGCGTATCCCTTGAAGAATTCGGTTATAATTAATCACCGCAGACCTGTCGCCGCGTGCGAAGACAGTCCCTAAACATTTAAGTGTATTTTGTGATCAGTGTACAATCGGCAGATGAAAGCGTGGTTCCTCAACGCAATGCCCGTCAACCAGCATAGCAGCCCAGATAACAGCGGCTCGAGATCGATGGTATACAGAATCACTGATAGCGGGCATCCGTGCTATACCGATCGGGATATGGTAATAGAGCCTGCCATGCATCTATCGATCTCTGCATGTGATGTACACTACAAACAGACACATAGCGGTATAGATGAAGGCAGGGGGGCGGGGGATGGGGGGTGGGGAGGCCATAAGTCGCAACGCCACCTCCACGCAGTCGTGATTCAGCCTGCCAAGGGCGTGGTAAAGTCCACCAACTCGAAAGCTCCGCTCAAGCGACAAGCCTGTGCCAGGACGATAACGTCCCTATAATCTCCGAACACTTTATATTACCGTTACCAGTAACGCGTTTAGAACAAGGAAACGATTCGGGGTAGGACACACTAACTGGGAGCAGCTAGAATCTGTGCAAAGAAATCTAAGTTCCTGTTAAGCATAGTGAAAGGGCGATAACGTTCCGTGATACCTGATGACTTGAGGATTGGTATAAGGAGGCCCTAAGTGTAAACATGTGGTTGAGGGACGCCGGGAGTTACCAATTCCTGGTGCATAGTTACCCAGCGAGGAACCATAAGGTCTTTGAAAGCGTGGAAAAAGACTACCGGGAAATAACATGGGCCCGGTGATTTGTTGGCAACCGCTTTGAGAACAGCAGCTTCAATGTCATCAGTCGTAACTGAGTCCGCAACCTCTCCATCAAGAGGTCGTTTGTCGCTGAGGCGTCATCATTACCTGCTTCATAAAACCGCCAGTAGCGCTCCACAAATGTATCTGCAATATCCGTTCGGGCCATCAGGTGTCGGCCATCTGAAATGTCGAAGGGAAGTGCCGACCTTCTCCGATATCCTTATTTTTGCGATGATGGGGTTCATGGGCGGAGATTCGCCTTCGATCCAATCCTGACAATGTGCACATACAACTGAATCCTCCAGAACGCATCGTGTGAGCGTGAAGACCACGCCTTTATTCACCATAATTCCATCTGACGTGCATCAGACGGCGCTTCAATATAAAACTCCCGTAGCAACCTAAAGTAGTACTCCATTGTTTGGTGAGGCGACGCATTGTTTCATGACTGTATTGTATGAGGTTGCCTCAGAGGACGAGTTTGGCACTTTGGAACCACGACCTAAGTGTGGACCGATATGATGGTAGGTGCCGCTCACATCCCCTTCATTTCTCTGTTATCAGCTGCAACCACTATGGTTCCTTGAGGAGCACAACATCCGGTTTCCGTAAGTACCGACCACGCTACGCCTTCTGCCACTGTAAGGATAATGTGCAGGCGTCAGTAACACGGTCAGAGAATACTGCCAGCCATAGCTCTGCATCAAGCGTTGCTGCTGCAAATGGTGGGGAGATGTAGACACGGTCAATGTGGCTCGCAGAGTAGCTGGTGACGTACGTGAATCCTTGATAATCGCCATGTATGAAACGCCATGTACGTGTGAAATGCAGTTCATTTACTTTCTGGTTCAATTCTGCACAAGCGTTGAGGTGCAGCATTTGGTCCTTCATGGATAAGACGCAGTTGAAGTCTCCTCTGAGGGCGATGTGATCCTAACAGTCCCCAAACAATGGCCTTACCTCTTCCGTATAAAACTGGGCCCTTTTCTTCATTTATCGGTACCAGAGGGAGCATATGGCATAAGTTGATGTTTCTGAGGCCCCAATAGGTGATGTGGTGGCCCTGTGTCAGCGGGAGGCAGATCACTTTGTCTATCTTGCTACCATCCTGTAGGATTATGGCTGGCTGTTCCGCATCCATTGTCCATGCAAGGCGTATTGTAGGTGTCGTATACTTAAATAAGTGAGAGCTCATTATGGCGAGCTTCCTGCAGGAGGACCACATTGAGGTCTGCAGCCCTCAACATGTCACGGAACATATGGAACTTGAGCTATGTACCGATTGCGTTGAGATTAATAGTGTCTATCCAGTAGGATTGCCACTGAATCACGATTTTAGAAGCGCTCATGAAAATAGGAAGAGCCGCAGAGTTCCGGAACGGCTCTGTCATCGGCACAAGTTACCCCTCCTCCCTCCACCCAAGTTAGAATTCGCAGAGCAATGTGGCTGTAGCCGCTGCAGCCGTCACAGCCGTCCCATCGTGCGGGCTTTCATCGATATCATCGCACCATCGTTATCAGGAGAAAGAAAACTGGCATTCTACGGATCGGAGCGTGGAATGTCAGATCCCTTAATCGGGCAGGTAGGTTAGAAAATTTAAAAAGGGAAATGGATAGGTTAAAGTTAGATATAGTGGGAGTTAGTGAAGTTCGGTGGCAGGAGGAACAAGACTTTTGGTCAGGTGATTACAGGGTTATAAATACAAAATCAAATAGGGGTAATGCAGGAGTAGGTTTAATAATGAATAAAAAAATAGGAGTGCGGGTTAGCTACTACAAACAGCATAGTGAACGCATTATTGTGGCCAAGATAGACACAAAGCCGATGCCTACTACAGTAGTACAAGTTTATATGCCAACTAGCTCTGCAGATGATGAAGAAATTGATGAAATGTATGACGAGATAAAAGAAATTATTCAGGTAGTGAAGGGAGACGAAAATTTAATAGTCATGGGTGACTGGAATTCGTCAGTAGGAAAAGGGAGAGAAGGAAACATAGTAGGTGAATATGGAGTGGGGGGAAGAAATGAAAGAGGAAGCCGCCTTGTAGAATTTTGCACAGAGCATAACTTAATCATAGCTAACACTTGGTTCAAGAATCATAAAAGGAGGTTGTATACCTGGAAGAATCCTGGAGATACTAATAGGTATCAGATAGATTATATAATGGTAAGACAGAGATTTAGGAACCAGGTTTTAAATTGTAAGACATTTCCAGGGGCAGATGTGGATTCTGACCACAATCTATTGGTTATGAACTGCAGATTGAAACTGAAGAAACTGCAAAAAGGTGGGAATTTAAGGAGATGGGACCTGGATAAACTGAAAGAACCAGAGGTTGTAGAGAGTTTCAGGGAGAGCATAAGGACACAATTGACAGGAATGGGGGAAAGAAATACAGTAGAAGAAGAATGGGTAGCTCTGAGGGATGAAGTAGTGAAGGCAGCAGAGGATCAAGTAGGTAAAAAGACGAGGGCTAATAGAAATCCTTGGGTAACAGAAGAAATATTGAATTTAATTGATGAAAGGAGAAAATATAAAAATGCAGTAAATGAAGCAGGCAAAAGGGAATACAAACGTCTCAAAAATGAGATCGACAGGAAGTGCAAAATGGCTAAGCAGGGATGGCTAGAGGACAAATGTAAGGATGTAGAGGCTTGCCTCACTAGGGGTAAGATAGATACTGCCTACAGGAAAATTAAAGAGACCTTTGGAGAGAAGAGAACCATTTGTATGAATATCAAGAGCTCAGATGGCAACCCAGTTCTAAGCAAAGAAGGGAAGGCAGAAAGGTGGAAGGAGTATATAGAGGGTTTATACAAGGGCGATGTACTTGAGGACAGTATTATGGAAATGGAAGAGGATGTAGATGAAGATGAAATGGGAGATAAGATACTGCGTGAAGAGTTTGACAGAGCACTGAAAGACCTGAGTCGAAACAAGGCCCCGGGAGTAGACAACATTCCATTAGAACTACTGATGGCCTTGGGAGAGCCAGTCATGACAAAACTCTACCATCTGGTGAGCAAGATGTATGTGACAGGCGAAATACCCACAGACTTCAAGAAGAATATAATAATTCCAATACCAAAGAAAGCAGGTGTTGACAGATGTGAAAATTACCGAACTATCAGTTTAATAAGTCACAGCTGCAAAATACTAACGCGAATTCTTTACAGACGAATGGAAAAACTGGTAGAAGCCGACCTCGGGGAAGATCAGTTTGGATTCCGTAGAAATGTTGGAACACGTGAGGCAATACTAACCTTACGACTTATCTTAGAAGAAAGATTAAGAAAAGGCAAACCTACGTTTCTAGCATTTGTAGACTTAGAGAAAGCTTTTGACAACGTTAACTGGAATACTCTCTTTCAAATTCTGAAGGTGGCAGGGGTAAAATACAGGGAGCGAAAGGCTATTTACAATTTGTACAGAAACCAGATGGCAGTTATAAGAGTCGAGGGGCATGAAAGGGAAGCAGTGGTTGGGAAAGGAGTGAGACAGGGTTGTAGCCTATCCCCGATGTTATTCAATCTGTATATTGAGCAAGCAGTAAAGGAAACAAAAGAAAAATTCGGAGTAGGTATTAAAATTCATGGAGAAGAAGTAAAAACTTTGAGGTTCGCCGATGACATTGTAATTCTGTCAGAGACAGCAAAGGACTTGGAAGAGCAGTTGAACGGAATGGACAGTGTCTTGAAAGGAGGATATAAGATGAACATCAACAAAAGCAAAACGAGGATAATGGAATGTAGTCAAATAAAATCGGGTGATGCTGAGGGGATTAGATTAGGAAATGAGACACTTAAAGTAGTAAAGGAGTTTTGCTATTTAGGGAGCAAAATAACTGATGATTGTCGAAGTAGGATATAAAATGTAGACTGGCAATGGCAAGGAAATCGTTTCTGAAGAAGAGAAATTTGTTAACATCGAGTATAGATTTAAGTGTCAGGAAGTCATTTCTGAAAGTATTTGTATGGAGTGTAGCCATGTATGGAAGTGAAACATGGACGATAACCAGTTTGGACAAGAAGAGAATAGAAGCTTTCGAAATGTGGTGCTACAGAAGAATGCTGAAGATAAGGTGGGTAGATCACGTAACTAATGAGGAGGTGTTGAATAGGATTGGGGAGAAGAGAAGTTTGTGGCACAACTTGACTAGAAGAAGGGATCGGTTGGTAGGACATGTTTTGAGGCATCAAGGGATCACAAATTTAGCATTGGATGGCAGCGTGGAGGGTAAAAATCGTAGAGGGAGACCAAGAGATCAATACACTAAGCAGATTCAGAAGGATGTAGGTTGCAGTAGGTACTGGGAGATCAAGAAGCTTGCCCAGGATAGAGTAGCATGGAGAGCTGCATCAAACCAGTCTCAGGACTGAAGACCACAACAACAACAACATCGCACCACATCATCATGTTGGGTTATTGATCGTCTTGTTGAAGCACTCTGTCTATAGTGGTCAGTGTTTCACCCGCCGTGAAGTCGTCGGTTGGCTCTGGCTGCTGTCCTATATCCAAAGGCATGCCACAGTGCATGTGATCGCCTTTGCCATTCCCGACAAGTGGCGGGCCGGAGGTTCCATGCCTGATTCGTCCTGCCCTGCGGGCAAGGATCATTGCCGTTTGGGTCACTATCTTTCTGAGATAGTGTCTGGCAGGAATCCGACACAGCCAGCCAGAGTTTTCACCTCTGGTTTAGATATCATTGCGCACATGGTTGTCGGTGTTCGGAGACACCTGAGGGTCCTAACTGTCAGGGACGAAAGCTTCGGTTTTCACAACCATGGAGGCGACTTCCATCCTCATAGCCTCCGCCACCCCGATGGGATATTTCGACGTTGCAAACAGCTGGAATTATATGACCTTGTCCATCCCAAGTGCGTCCTCAGTTGACTGTCACACATGATGTTGGTGCAGCAGCCGCCGATATACAAATATGACGAAACATGTTTGAAAAATTCAATGCTGATCTGTCGCACCCTGTTAAGAACAGGTTTTTTGGTGAAGCGCATCCATATATCGACCGTATGCCTAGTCACTTTTGCATAGGTATTCAGCCCAGTAACCACTATCTTCATGGGAACTTCCAACGATAGTTCTAAGACCCGTGTAGTCCTTTCTTTGAGCCTCACATGTTGGACCTGCATCTTACTTACAAGTCAGACAGAATGTCGTAGTTTAAAACTATCAAGCATCGTATTAAAATTCCCGTTGCACGCCGTGTCATTGACCATCTCTACACACACCATACTGCACAGGACAGAAAGATGAATGCCTACAAGATCATTATAATAAATCTGGATTTCGTCTTGTAGAAATTGTACCATTTCCAAAGCCTTGGGTCTTGCAAACTCTTTCGAGATACTGAACTACAGTGTCGCTTTGCGGCATGAATAGCTCCTTCTTTACCTGTGTAAGTCTCGTGCACGAGGACGGCTGAGGTACACAACTTCTCACTCGCAGACGTCCGAGCCGCTTCCTTGCCAAAGACGGGTTCAAAAATGGTTCAAATGGCTCTGAGCACTATGAGACTTAACTTCTGAGGTCATCAGTCCCCTAGAACTTTGAACTACTTAAAACTAGCTAACCTAAGGACATCATACACATCCATGCCTGAGGCAGGATTCGAACCTGCGACCGTAGCGGTCGCGCGGTTCCAGACTGTAACACTTAGACCCGCTCGGCTACAGCGGCCGGCGCCAAATACAAAGTGCGACTTCAGTTATAGAGGAAAGTTATTGCGAAGTAGCAAGTTTTTCCGTTTTTAGGTAATGTATATTCCTGAATCAAAGGCAAACTGACTCGATATGATTCATTCTTTCATACATCACAACCTGTACCTTTCCCGAGGTACACAACAGTAGTAGCGCAATATTCTAATGATTACTGACTTTACGGAGTAACATTTGTTCTTTCTGATGTGTCTGCCAGTAGCAGAAGGCCTACTGGTACCAGCAACGGAAATATCCTCCGTATACTGACACGAAATCGATATGTTTCAACTACTGAAATATTGCGTATCATATTATTAACAATGTTTGTAACTGTAATGAAACTATTTTCATTTCTTCCGCTTCCTACATAACAGACGATATCCATCGCTGCCACGGCAAGCACACTTCAGTGTAACCACAGACCTGTAACAATGTGTTAATTAGATTAGCGCTGTTGAATAGTTACTTCAATTACAAACTCAATTAAAAATAATTATTCACAAAATAAGAACACATGGCAAAAATATTACTAGGCCCAAGAGACATCACGCTAATTCCGTGCAACACCGTTTCTAGCTCTTGGACTAGGAAGACAGTCCAAACGCTCCTCCAGTTTTGCTAGCTCCAGCTGAAGCCAAGCATCGATGATGAGATCTGTAGATCATATTGAGCGGACGATGAGTGCTACGCTTCACTCGATGTTTAAAATTGTCCCGGACACCATCTATAGGATTATGATCAGGTAATTTAGCGGAAAAGTCGAGAGGCGAGAGAGTGCCTGTTTGGCAAACCACGAAAATATGCGTTCAGCCCTGTGAACACATTTGTTGTCGTTTTGGAATACGTAGAAAAAGGGCAACATTGGGTCAATGGGCACGATTAAACAAACATTCACGTTCATGATCACAACAACAAGAATGATTGGTCACATGTCGTTGGGCGAAAACACCTCAAGAACGTCGCAGAACCACGTTCGGCCTGGATATAATCACCAGACATGGCGTGTTAAACGGCACCTTCGAAGAAATCGCTTCTTTGCTCTTTAGCGTAATGAAGACGTGCAGCTTTATGTGCGGTTGTGAACGGTAGCCGTTTTCAAGGCTTTTTTTTAGTGAAATGTCAGTTTCTGACTGATCTGATACGGCCAGCCACGAATTCCTCTCCTGTACCCACTTGTTCATCTTAGAGTAGCACTTACAACCTACGTCGTCAATTATTTCCTGTCTTCCTTTACAGCCCCCTCTAGTAGAATGGAAGTTATTCACCAGACTGTTAAGTGCACTCAGCAGATCCCATATTTCTTCTTCAATTTCACTGAGGGTAGTAATGTCATTAGCGGATCTAGTCATTGACATCCTTTCACATGAAATTTTAATTCCATCTTCTCAACTTTCTTTTATTTCCATCACTGACTCTTCGATCTACGGATTGAACAGCAGGATCGAAAGTCTACATTCATGTCTTACGCCCTTTTTAATTCGAGCACTCCGTTCTTGGTCTTTCACTCTCATTGTTCCTCTTTGGCTCTTGTGCATATTGTGTATTACCTATGTTTCCCTATAACTGATCCCTGCTTTTCTTATAAAGATCTTCAGCCATTTGACGTTGTCGAACGCTTTTTCCAGTTCGAGAAATCGTATGAAAGGGCCTTGATTTTCTTATCTAGCTTCCATTATGAACCGCAGTGTCAGAATTTCCTCTATGGTGCCTTTACTTTTCGCAAAAGCCAAACTAATAGTTATCTAACACATCCTCGATTTTCTTCTCCATTCCTCTGAATGTCAGCAGCTGGGATGCATGAGATGTTAAGCTGAGTGTGCTATAATCATCGCACTTTTCGGCTCTTGCAATCTCCGGAATTCTGTGATGAAGTTTTCTGAAAGCCAGATGTTATATCGCCACACTCATACATTCTACACATCAACATGAATAATCATTGTGTTGGAACTTCCCTTAACGATTTTAGAAATTATGATGGATTGTTATCTATCCCTTCTGACTTACTTGATTTTAGGTCTTCCAAAGTTCTTTTAAATTCTGATTTTAATACTGGATCCCCTTCATCTATTCGCCTTCTCCTCTACGTTTAGCAGTGGAATTCTCATCGCACTGTTAATGTTACCATCCGTAATTTTAACTTTTCGATGGTTGTTTTGACGACCTCAAATGTCGAGGAAATTTCGCGCGGAAACTGGTTGAAGCGAAAACTCATTCATTGACACCTGCATTGCCCGTCGGAATTGAAGCCTATTTCCAACGACAAGGCCTGACACTTATCTCCGGTCTCTGTCGGTTAGGATATTTTTGTAATCACAGTTTTTACACCGTTTTACATGGCTGCGAATAGTTCACTATTGTAGATATGTTGGACAGTCCACGTTGATGCACGATAATGTCAGGCAAATCCATTCACATTGTGGTCACAGACAGGTCATAACTCGATAGCTCTATACAGCAATTCTGTCACGTCCCCATGTCAACTCGACTCAGTGATGTAATTCCAAACAAACCGACTGTCACATTTAGACATTTCACTACCATGGCTCACGTCAGTTGTGACGTCCTGATACCACTTCTGTATCACCTATAGCCCTACAAAGTGACCAGTTTGGTTTTTTAATGCGTAACTAATACAAAATCCGTTACCTCATTTAGATGATGATTGTCGAAGAGTTACACAACTCCATTCGCTGAGGTACCTTCATCAGATTTATACGGCGTCTTTCAGAAATAAGTACAGAATTTTTGTGGGATGAGAAGTTCGATATAGGCAATCATTTTATATACGAATATGGTATCGCTGGCGCATATTTATCACTGTAGCCGACCTCAAAAAGTCTTCGGTCCGCCTGGTGTTGCGATAACCGGCGGTACGTATCCATAGGTTTGGATGTCTATAGTCATTTGTTTACACTGGTAAAACCCTGCACTAGTTCCCTATATCTTGATTCGGTGATGTGTACGTCAAGTGAGCTGTCGTTTGGGTACTTCGGTTGCACTTCAGTGTAATTCGTAATCAAGTGTTGTACTAAAGGTAAGGTAGTGTGTTATGGAACAATGGTATGCACTTTAAATGTAAAAAGATTGTTTATTCTGTGGTATCATGAGTGGGACATAGAACGTTTCACGTGGAATGAATTTGCAGACATGCTTGATGCTGCAGGAACTATAGCAGGATCACGGTGTTTGTACGCAGAACATTATCCAAATAGACAAATACCAAATCAGAGAACATTTGCTGCTGTGGATCGTCGTCTCCGTCAAAGGGGAACTTGAGAGAACATTTCAGTGCTCGAGGTTGTAATATTATTGGTCTTTCCGTCGTATGAAAGCAGTGAGTATCCTTGGAAAGGCATTCACCTAGCTGTGTATTAAATGATCAAATTATGAGATGAGACCTATTCTTTGAAAGACATTCGTTTTATATAATTTATGTAACTGTAAAAATGGGCGTTTGGCGTGGACGCTAATACATCGATTGCGCAGTCAAAGAAATATTTTAACAGAAGCTGAACTGAACGTTCCGCTTCGATCTAAATAAAAGATGACAGTAAAAACCTTTGTAGATCTTCAAATTTTATCGCACTTCTTCTTGTAATGTCAAGCGTAAAGAAGGTCGTCTTTAAGCCATAAAAGTGAGAGGTCTTGCCAGCGAGCAGACAACAGTTACTGATTAATAAAATTCAAGTAATTTATGTTCGATACTGTAAATCGGCAAGTTATTGTTATGAAGGTGTTGAACGGTGCAAGAATTGTCTCGAAGGAAGGAGAAAGGTAATGACTGTAATTTGTGACAAAAACGTGAACCAAGAAGTTATGGTCGTGCGGTTCTAGGCGCAACAGACTGGAACCGAGCGACCGCTACGGTCGCAGGTTCGAATCCTGCCTCGGGCATGGATGTGTGTGATGTCCTTAGGTTAGCTGGGTTTAATTAGTTCTAAGTTCTAGGCGACTGATGACCTCAGAAGTTAAGTCGCATAGTTCTCAGAGCCATTTGAACCAAGAAGTTAGCACAGGACAAGCTGAAATCTGATCGCACCGTACAGTCAGAAAATTACTTACGTAAGTTATACTGTTTATAAGGAAGCCGTAATTGCTTGTGAGAATTATTTGAATAAATTTAGTGTTCACCATATTTCTCATTCTATTCTTTTCCTTTATTTTTTCTTTTAGCCCCATGTCATATTATTTTTATAAATGTCAAACAGCCTTTACTACAGCAGAGAATACTGCGGCATCCTGGTCGTAGACAGAAGGCCGCTCCTTGTCGTCTGTACAACTAATAGCTGCCCCATTTATTAATGATTTCATTTGCAAACGCAATTTTTTAATTGTTCATTGTTAAAGGTCCCTTAGGTAATTATAAAATTCATATTCTTTACCAAATAATAGAAGCATTTGCGTAATCAAAAACTAGCCTCCTTCTGACAACGATCAGGAGCCGACCAGAAGACGGACGTTTTCAATCGCTTTCGTGTTTCCTGTGGCAAAGCTGTGCCAAACTGGGAACACGACATTCTAGTATGAAACACAACATATATACACTCCTGGAAATGGAAAAAAGAACACATTGACACCGGTGTGTCAGACCCACCATACTTGCTCCGGACACTGCGAGAGGGCTGTACAAGCAATGATCACACGCACGGCACAGCGGACACACCAGGAACCGCGGTGTTGGCCGTCGAATGGCGCTAGCTGCGCAGCATTTGTGCACCGCCGCCGTCAGTGTCAGCCAGTTTGCCGTGGCATACGGAGCTCCATCGCAGTCTTTAACACTGGTAGCATGCCGCGACAGCGTGGACGTGAACCGTATGTGCAGTTGACGGACTTTGAGCGAGGGCGTATAGTGGGCATGCGGGAGGCCGGGTGGACGTACCGCCGAATTGCTCAACACGTGGGGCGTGAGGTCTCCACAGTACATCGATGTTGTCGCCAGTGGTCGACGGAAGGTGCACGTGCCCGTCGACCTGGGACCGGACCGCAGCGACGCACGGATGCACGCCAAGACCGTAGGATCCTACGCAGTGCCGTAGGGGACCGCACCGCCACTTCCCAGCAAATTAGGGACACTGTTGCTCCTGGGGTATCGGCGAGGACCATTCGCAACCGTCTCCATGAAGCTGGGCTACGATCCCGCACACCGATAGGCCGTCTTCCGCTCACGCCCCAACATCGTGCAGCCCGCCTCCAGTGGTGTCGCGACAGGCGTGAATGGAGGGACGAATGGAGACGCGTCGTCTTCAGCGATGAGAGTCGCTTCTGCCTTGGTGCCAATGATGGTCGTATGCGTGTTTGGCGCCGTGCAGGTGAGCGCCACAATCAGGACTGCATACGACCGAGGCACACAGGGCCAACACCCGGCATCATGGTGTGGGGAGCGATCTCCTACACTGGCCGTACACCACTGGTGATCGTCGAGGGGACACTGAATAGTGCACGGTACATCCAAACCGTCATCGAACCCATCGTTCTACCATTCCTAGACCGGCAAGGGAACTTGCTGTTCCAACAGGACAATGCACGTCCGCATGTATCCCGTGCCACCCAACGTGCTCTAGAAGGTGTAAGTCAACTACCCTGGCCAGCAAGATCTCCGGATCTGTCCCCCATTGAGCATGTTTGGGACTGGATGAAGCGTCGTCTCACGCGGTCTGCACGTCCGGCACGAACGCTGGTCCAACTGAGGCGCCAGGTGGAAATGGCATGGCAAGCTGTTCCACAGGACTACATCCAGCATCTCTACGATCGTCTCCATGGGAGAATAGCAGCCTGCATTGCTGCGAAAGGTGGATATACACTGTACTAGTGCCGACATTGTGCATGCTCTGTTGCCTGTGTCTATGTGCCTGTGGTTCTGTCAGTGTGATCATGTGATATATCTGACCCCAGGAATGTGTCAATAAAGTTTCCCCTTCCTGGGACAATGAATTCACGATGTTCTTATTTCAATTTCCAGGAGTGTATAATTATCACATTAAAATTGAAAAAACTGAAATACATTTAACATTTTTTTTTCTTTTATCATACTAGAAGGTCGACCGCGGAGTGTACGCAATCCTGGTTTCGAAGAAAGAATACTTCAAATGTTCGACAATAATCCTTCAGAGAGAGTAGGCACCATTACTGATGCTCTAAACCCTAGTTCTAGCAGCGTTTGGACAACTCATCGTCATCCCTACAAGTAGTGTAACGTACAGGACCTTCTGTCAACTGATTTGACAGTTCCGAACGACTTTATCGCTTGGTTTTTGAAGCAAAGAATGCTAACTGCCGATTTCGCAAAACATTGTTCTGTAGACTGATGAATAGTCTTTCGCCCGCCAGGGAATGTTCAACAGTCGCAACTCCCATGTATGGTCTCGTGAAAGTCCTCGAGGTACGGCTGTTCACCATTTTCAGGAACGATTTTCAGTTAATGTTCGGGCTAGAATTATTCACTACCAAGTAGCGGTGCCTTACATTCTTCCGCAAGGCCTAACTGGTCGCTTTTACCGTGTAATTCTCAAAAAAGTACTTCCCAGTCTTTTCTATGACGTGCCGCTTCAAATCATGAGACGAATGTTACAGGAACCTACGCATTTCACAAATCGAGTGAAGAGATTCTTGGACAGACAATATCATGGAAGCTGAAATGGACGTAATGGACCTATTCACTGGCATCCAAGATCCACAGACCTCATACCACTTAATTTTTATATTTGGAGCCACGTGAAAAACTCCAGTGTATCAAACTCCTGTGAAAACTCTTCGCTCGGAGTGCTGTAGCTGCGGGAGACTTCCGAGATCAAGCCAGTGAAACGTTACCCAACGTCCACCGTTCCGTGGTTGAACGGCTTGAGATACGCCATCAAGGCAGCGGCGCACAGTTCGAGTATTTGGTGCAGTAAACACAACGTGCACTCATGTTTTTTCTGGGCAAAGCGAATCCGCTTTGGCGTTGTATAGCGCGCCAAATGTGAGCCAGAGACCTGATGCTCGTATACTTAAAAAGGATTGCTTATATCAAACCTATCAACGTACAAAAATTCTACACTTATTTCTGAAACACTCGTTGTTCTACTGCGAATCATTCAGTGGATTCAGTGGGCTGATTTTTATGCAGTGCTAAGACTGCTGTTAATACTCTTCTGGCAGGTTTTCGCTCTTCACTAACTCGACACGGCCTGTCAGCTCTTTTAAACACGGTGCTTTCCCTACGTAACATTCTTTAATATCATATTATCTTTTAATAGTTAAATTAAATAGTTATTACTTCATGTAACACCTGCGTAACAAATAGTCGTCACACAACGATTGTGTAACATACACGGACGTGGAAAAGTTGAGCACGAAAGTATCTTTCACATTATGTGTCACTGAAGTAACATAACTCAATGAAACTTGTACCATACATAGAAGAAAGTGCTACAGTGTAGTACAGAAGGTGACTGAATGAAATACACAATGAGTCGAACGGAAATGACATTTATATTGAGGGATGACAATTACAAGCACTTACTGCGATGCATAGCAACGGCCTTGCCACCGTGGATACACCGGTTCCCATCAGATTACCGAAGTTAAGCGCTGTCGGGCATGGCCGGCACTTGGATGGGTGACCATCCGAGCAGCCATGCACTGTTGCTATTTTTCGGGGTACACTCAGCCTCGTGATGCCAATTCAGGAGCTATTCGACCGATTAGTAGCGGCTCCGGTCGAAGAAAACCATCATAGCGTCCGGGAGAGCGTTGTGCTGTCCACACGCCCCTCCTATCCGCATCTTCAGCTGAGGATGACACGGCGGTCGGATGGTCCTGATGGGCAACTTGTGGCGAGTGCTCTATCGCGATGCATGATATTCTCCTGGACATTACAGAGAACGAGACATGGTTTTTAATAGAGTGTGTGATCATTACGGACTGCAGTGTGTGTCCTTCATCTGCCATGTTCGTCAGGAGGGTGGAAAGAGCTCTCGTGGTAGGACTCTCCATTCCTCTATCAGCGCGGTTCACAGTTGTCGGATGGTCGTTGTGCCATGTGAACGTGCTGAGGTACGTCTTCCCTATACATCCCAACGTACTATATGGGATTTAAGTATGAGGAACGGGCAGGCCTGTCAATCCACCGAATACCTTCTCTTCCAATAGGTCCTCCACCTCTGCTGTTCGATGCTGTCGGGCACTGTCATCCATAAAAAGGAAGTCTAGGCTGAATGCCCCACTGAAAAGAAACACGTGGGGAAGGAGTACAGTGCCTCAGTAACGTCGACCAGTGACTGTACCACGATCAAAGAGCCGACACAACATTATGCTTCCTCAACCCATAACTTTGGATCACCAAAAAGGTTACGGTCGACTATGGTTCCCACGTCTCTTCATATGGGGGCACGCCTAGCATTGTCGAACATTTTAATTTTGGTGGTTCAGGTGTTACGGTGCCGAGAGCCGTAATTTTGCTCGGTCGTAGATACTATACTCTTTCCCGAGTGAGTTTTTTCAGGGGTGCATTCGACCCCCATTTCATTTTTATAGACGACAACGCGTGACCGCGTCGAACAGCGTAACTGGACGAGTTCAGATAATGGTTCGAATGGCTCTGAGCACTATGGGACTTAACATCTGCGGTCATCAGTCCCCTAGACAGACCTACTTAAACCTGACTAATCTAAGAACATCACACACATTCATACCCGAGGCAGGATTCGAACCTGTGACCGTAGCAGCAGCAAGATTCCGGACTGAAGCGCCTAGAACCACTCGGCCACAACGGCCGGCTAACTGGAGGACTCCTTGGAAAAAGGGAGAGTCGGCAAATGGATTGGTCTGCCCGTCCGCCGATTTAAATACCATCGAGCATGTGTGAAAGGGTTTGGGAGATGTATAGCTGCACGCCCACGTGCACCAACAACCGGCGAGCAGTTGTCAACCATGTTGACGAAGAAATGGAACGCCTCACCACAAGGAAACCATATCATTGTTTCAGCCAGCTGCGAGCAAGTGGTGGTGGTTGTTAGTGTTTAACGTCCCGTCGACAACGAGGTCATTAGAGACAGCGCGCAAGCTCGGGTTAGGGAAGGATTGGGAAAGAAATCGGCCGTGCCCTTTCAAAGGAACCATCCCGGCATTTGCCTGAAACGATTTAGGGAAATCACGGAAAACCTAAATCAGGATGGCTGGAGACGGGATTGAACCGTCGTCCTCCCGAATGCGAGTCCAGTGTGCTGCGAGCAGGTTTCAGAGCTTGTATGGCAGCCCATGGTGATCACACATTCTATTAAAAACCTTGTCTCGCCTTTTACAACGTCCATGGGCCAATATGAATGGCAATGACTCCAGCGTAATTATTGTATTTGAATAAAACTATAATTTCTCTTCGTATCATTGCATACTCTTTAGTGACCTTCTGAACTATAGTGTAGCAGTTCTTTCTATGTATATGGTCCAATTTCTGTCGAGTTGTGTTACTTGGTAGTGACTTATCATGCGAAATTTAGTTTCGTTTTGCACATAAGTATACATTCGAAATAGTAACTACCAACAGATATTTACAACAAATGGAAGTAACTATTTAATTTTAAATTTAAATTTCAAAAGAAAAAGCTAAGACAATGGCCTTCATGGAGAAACAATTAATCAGAACCAAAAAAGTGATAGATCTGAAGATTTTAGAGCAAGTAAACCATTTCAGTTACCTCGGATGTGAAATGACATATGGCTACAGCAGAGATATTGAAATGGGTATGTCGAACAGTTAACAGGAACCTAAAAAATAAAACCAGGAAAGACAGTCAAATTAAATTTTACAACACTGTTGCAGTTCCACACTGCTCTATGGAAGTGTGACATGGGCGATTACCAAGAAGCAAGAAAGCCGGATTCAGACACAAGAAATGAAATTCCTTAGAGATGTTAAAGTTCGCACAAGAGAAGACAGGCCAAGAAATCAAAATATTAGAGAAGAACTCCAAATCTTTAGCCTCAATGATAAAACTCGAAATTACAGAAGAAAATGGAACGAACATCTTCAAAGAATGGAGAGTGAGAGACTTCCCTTAAAGGCAAGAAATTATAAGGGCCGTGGGAGAAGAGACAGAGGAAGACCACGACAGAGATGGGTACCGTAACAGGCAATTCCTGCCTAATACCTGAAGAGAAGATGAAGGTGAATACCCATTTTGATGCCGGCCGGAGTGGCCGAGCGGTTCAAGGCGCTTCAGTCTGGAACCGCGCGACCGCTACGGTCGCAGGTTCGTATCCTGCCTCGGGCATGGATGTGTGTGATGTCCTTAGGTTAGTTAGGTTTAACTAGTTCTAAGTTCTAGGGGACTAATCACCTCAGAAGTTGAGTCCCATAGCGCTCAGAGCCATTTGAACAAACCCATTTTGATATCAAAGACATGGTTTCAAACGATTTTGTTCTCATCTGTATCTACACTCCTGGAAATGGAAAAAAGAACACATTGACACCGGTGTGTCAGACCCACCATACTTGCTCCGGACACTGCGAGAGGGCTGTACAAGCAATGATCACACGCACGGCACAGCGGACACACCAGGAACCGCGGTGTTGGCCGTCGAATGGCGCTAGCTGCGCAGCATTTCTGCACCGCCGCCATCAGTGTCAGCCAGTTTGCCGTGGCATACGGAGCTCCATCGCAGTCTTTAACACTGGTAGCATGCCGCGACAGCGTGGACGTGAACCGTATGTGCAGTTGACGGACTTTGAGCGAGGGCGTATAGTGGGCATGCGGGAGGCCGGGTGGACGTACCGCCGAATTGCTCAACACGTGAGGCGTGAGGTCCCCACAGTACATCGATGTTGTCGCCAGTGGTCGGCGGAAGGTGCACGTGCCCGTCGACCTGGGACCGGACCGCAGCGACGCATGGATGCACGCCAAGACCGTAGGATCCTACGCAGTGCCGTAGGGGACCGCACCGCCACTTCCCAGCAAATTAGGGACACTGTTGCTCCTGGGGTATCGGCGAGGACCATTCGCAACCGTCTCCATGAAGCTGGGCTACGGTCCCGCACACCGTTAGGCCGTCTTCCGCTCACGCCCCAACATCGTGCAGCCCGCCTCCAGTGGTGTCGCGACAGGCGTGAATGGAGGGACGAATGGAGACGCGTCGTCTTCAGCGATGAGAGTCGCTTCTGCTTTGGTGCCAATGATGGTCGTATGCGTGTTTGGCGCCGTGCAGGTGAGCGCCACAATCAGGACTGCATACGACCGAGGCACACAGGGCCAACACCCGGCATCATGGTGTGGGGAGCGATCTCCTACACTGGCCGTACACCACTGGTGATCGTCGAGGGGACACTGAATAGTGCACGGTACATCCAAACCGTCATCGAACCCATCGTTCTACCATTCCTAGACCGGCAAGGGAACTTGCTGTTCCAACAGGACAATGCACGTCCGCATGTATCCCGTGCCACCCAACGTGCTCTAGAAGGTGTAAGTCAACTACCCTGGCCAACAAGATCTCCGGATCTGTCCCCCATTGAGCATGTTTGGGACTGGATGAAGCGTCGTCTCACGCGGTCTGCACGTCCGGCACGAACGCTGGTCCAACTGAGGCGCCAGGTGGAAATGGCATGGCAAGCTGTTCCACAGGACTACATCCAGCATCTCTACGATCGTCTCCATGGGAGAATAGCAGCCTGCATTGCTGCGAAAGGTGGATATACACTGTACTAGTGCCGACATTGTGAATGCTCTGTTGCCTGTGTCTATGTGCCTGTGGTTCTGTCAGTGTGATCATGTGATGTATCTGACCCCAGGAATGTGTCAATAAAGTTTCCCCCTCCTGGGACAATGAATTCACGGAGTTCTTATTTCAATTTCCAGGAGTGTGTATTACAACTTGTCTTACGTTATCGCTGAATATTTATCAACTTAGCTATTGTCAAATTTCATTGATATCAAGATCATCTCTGTCAGGCGTAGAAATTTAACCATTTACTTGATATTTATTACAGTTTTACGATTAGATCAACGCTTTAAACTCAGGCCTCAACAGTGCATTCCTACAGTGATTTCAGCATTTTTCGCGGTCATGTTACTGTGAACTTGCATTTGGTTTTGTCTCCCACGTACAGCACACTCTCGTCACGACATACGACGCAGTAGCCGTAGCCGTATAGATCGCATATATAGGAACGGAGACCTCGCTGGCTGTTACGGGAAAACTGCCACCTGCAGCACCGTCAACCCGGCGGACACCTTCTGCGCCGTTCCGTATGAGAGACGTCATACGTCAAGATAGGAAAAAGCATGAGTTATAAAAAAAGGTGGTGGATTTGTTCGTCCATTTAAATGTGATCAAGAACAACTAGCAATATGAAACTTCCTAGCAGATTAAAACTGTGTGCCGGACCGAGACTCGAACTCGGGACCTTTGCCTTTCGCGAACAAGTGCTCTACCAACTGAGCTACCCAAGCACGACTCACGCCCCGTCCTCAGAGCTTTACTTCTGCCAGTACCTCGTCTCCTACCTTCCAAACCTTACATAAGCTCTCCTGCGAAACTTGCAGAACTAGCACTCCTGAAAGAAAAGATATTGCGGAGACATGGCTTAGCCACAGCCTGGGGGATGTTTCCAAAATGAGATTTTCACTCTGCAGCAGAGTGTGCGCTGATATGAAACTTCCATTACGAGCGAGATGTTGAGTCCTATCCGCAAGAGACTCTTGAATCCATTTGCAAATCTGCTATGATACTTGATAAGCTCATTTTTTTTAAAAAAGCAGCCATGCGGATCGACTTCAAATGCTTCCCTGAAGTCAAGGAACATCTCGTAGCATCAACCCGAGAGCCGTTGTCTACAGCGCTATGGATATCGTGGAAGATCGCAAAATCTCGACTCACTCTGATCCTCCACGATATCCATATCGCTGTAGACAACGGCTCTCGGGTTGATGCTATGTTCCTTGACTTCAGGGAAGCATTTGAAGTCGATCCGCATGGCCGCTTTTCTTGCTGTTTGTAGAAGCCATGTTCATTTTTTATGGAGCACATCAACGTGCTCCAAAAATATCGCAATTCTTGAGCATAAAACATGTTCCATTATTCTACAATAGATTGAAGTCAACGATATAGGTCTATAATTTTGTACATCCGCGTGCGCCCCTTCTTGAAAACGATGTTTGTACGGTGACAAAGGAGAAACCGCGTTACGATCTTCCACGGTGAAACAATTTCGGGACAGTGAATTCAGAATTTCGGTATTCTCTCTGTTATCTTCCACTTCGGTGTCAGTATGATCTCTGAATAAGTGAACAGAGGACTTCGAACGACTTACTGACTTTACAGAAGACCAAGACCTCTTAGGGTTTTAGATCGGCTGAAAAAATTTTGCTTTCATCGTCGCTGAACGCTTGTCTGCTCTCTTTACGCTCATTTTCACTTCGTTTATCTTCTGTTTGTCAGCTAGGTTTTGACTTCTCTTGAATCTGAGATGAATTTCTCTTTGTTTACGGAGCAGTTTTATAATAGGGGTTTTAAATCACGGCGTGTCTCTCCCATCTCATAAGATCTTGCTCGGAACATGCTTCTCTACGGCTTATAGAACGATGCTACTGAATTTTTTCCATTTGTGCTCCACATCTTCGTCCTCGTCTCGGAATATTTGATACCAACTATTCAGATACTGTGCAATTTGTATCCAGCTAATCAAAAATATCTTCTTACCTTTCTTAACATTTCTTATAAAACCCGAAATTATAGCTGCTATCACAGCTTTGTGATCATTGATACCTTCATATAAGT
The DNA here is from genome assembly GCF_023898315.1 of Schistocerca nitens. Taxonomy (NCBI): domain Eukaryota; kingdom Metazoa; phylum Arthropoda; class Insecta; order Orthoptera; family Acrididae; genus Schistocerca; species Schistocerca nitens. Next base: position 331,943,989 of record NC_064622.1, read on the forward strand.
TAATTGATTCGATAATTTCAGGTCAGTTTATTGCTAGGTGGTCTAAGGTGTTACCTTCAAAAGTTGGTTCTCTATCTACTCCAAGTGATTTTTGGACGATAATGTCTCACGAATCCCTGTTTGTGGCACCAGTTTTGATAGAATGACTGTCTACACACTGACAAGTTGATGTCGCACCCCATTTCAGCATCTTGGTCTGGAAAATTACCATCGATGTTCTGTAAGTTCTCCCTGAAGCGCTGTGCCACTACACCCACTGAACCAGGCGATCTATGAAAGAATCCGGACACAATTTTTAAGCGGCCTTTGAAGCTTAACTTTACTTCCATCAATTTACATTTGGTATCCGATGATAATCTCGCTAGATATTATCGAGTTCCTACTAAAATAAATACGCTGCTACCGTGGTCGACGAACTTTTTTTGTGTGTCATCAGTCTTCTGACTGGTTGGATTCCACGGAAGATCGTCCCGGCCCCCATCCTCAGTCAGTCACCGTTGTGATGGGCAGGACGGCGGCTTGCAAATCAGAAGTCCTCTCCACGGGCCCGCTGCTCTCTTCAGTGCCAAAGTCTTCATCTCAGAGTAGCCCTTGCAACCTACGTCCTCAATTATTTGCTGTATGTATTCCAATATTTGTCTTCCTCTACAGTTTTTGCCCTCTACAGCTCCCTCTTGTACCATGGAAGTCATTCCCTCATGTCTTAACAGATGTCCTATCATCCCGTCCCTTCTCCTTATCAGTGTTTTCCTCGTACTACTTTCCTCTCCGATTCTGCGCAGAACCTCGTCATTCCTTTTCTTGTCAATCCACATAATTTTCAACATTTGTCTGTAGCACCAAATCTCAAATGCTTCCATTCTCTTCTGTTCCGGTTTTCCCATAGCCCATGTTTCACAACCATACAATGCTGTACTCCAGACGTACGTTCTCGGAAATATCTTCTTCAAATTCATACCTGTTTGATACTAATAGACTTATCTTGGCCAGGAATTTCCTTTTTGCCATTGCTAGTCTGTTTTGATGCCCTCGTTGCTCCGTCCGTCATTGGTTATTTTGCTACCAAGGTAGCTGAATTCCTTAACTTCATAGCCGGCCGGAGTGGCCGAGCGGTTAAAGGCGCTACAGTCTGGAACCGCACGACCGCTACGGTCGCAGGTTCGAATCCTGCCTCGGGCATGGATGTGTGTGTTGTCCTTAGGTTAGTTAGGTTTAAGTAGTTCTAAGTTCTAGGGGACTTATGACCACAGCAGTTGAGTCCCATAGTGCTCAGAGCCATTGGAACCATTTTGAACCTTAACTTCATATACTTCGTGGCCATTAATCCTAATGTTAAGTTTCTCGCTGTTCTTATTTCTGGAAATTCTACTTTCGTCTTTCTTCGATTTACTCTCAATCAGTATTCTGCAGTTATTAGATTGTTCATTCCGTTCAGCAGATCATGTAACTCTTCTTCACTTTCACTCGGGATAGCAATATCATCACCGAATCGTATCACTGATATCATTTCATCTTGAATTTTAATTCGACTCCTGTACCTTTCTTTTATTTCCATAATTGCTTCTTCACTGTACTGATGGAACAGTAGGTGGGGAGGATTACATCCCTGTCTTACACCCTTTTTAATCCGAGCCCTTCGTTCTTCGTCGTCCATTCCTATTATACCCTCTTGGCTCTTGTACATATTGTATATTACTCGTCGCTCCCTACAGCTTACCCCAATTTTTCTCAGAATTTCGAACATCTTGCACCATTCTACATGGTCGAAGGCTTTCTCCAGGTCGACAAATCCTATGAACGTGTCTTGATTTTTCTTTAGTCTTGCTTCCATTATCAACTGCAACGTCAGAATTTCCTCCCTCGTGCCTTTACCTTTTCTAATGCCAAACTAATCGTCATCTAGCACATCCTCAATTTTCTTTTCCATCCTTCTGTATAATATTCTTGTCAGCAACTTGGATGCATGAGCTGTTAGGCTGATTGTGCGATAATTCTCGAACTTCTTAGCATTCGCAATTTTCGGAATTGTAGGGATGATATTTTTCGGAAACTCGGATGGTATGTCTCCAGACTTATACATTCTGCACACCAACGTGAACAGTCGTTTTGTTGCCACTTCCCTCAATGATTTCAGAAATTCTGAGGGAACGTTAACTATTTCTTCTGCCTTATTTTATCTTAAGTCCTCAAAATCTCTTTTAAATTCTGATTCTGATACTGGATCGCCAAATGGTTCAATTGGCTCTAAGCACTATGGGACTTAACATCTGAGGTCATCCGTCCCCTTACAACTACTTAAACCTAACTAACCTAAAGACATCACACACATCCATGCCCGAGGCTGGATTCGAACCTGCGATTTCAGCAGCAGTGCGGTTCCGGACTAAAGCGCCTAGAACCGCTCGGCCACAGAGGCCGGCACCTAATCTCCTATCTCTTCTAAATCGACTCCTGTTTCCTCTTTTATCACATCATACAAATTTTACCCCCCATAGAGGCTTTCAATGTATTCTTTCCACCTATCTGCTCTCTCCTTTTCATTTAGCAGCAGTGGAATTCCCGTTGCACTCTTAATGTTACCACCCTTGCTTTTAATGTCACCGAAGGTTGTTTTGTCTTTCCTGTACGCTGAGTCTTTCCTCCCGACAATTATTTCTTTTTAGATTGCTTCACATTTATCAAGTAGTCATACCCTGAACTTCCTATTTATTTCATTCGTCAGCGACTTGTATTTCTGCGCTCTTGAGTTCCTCCGGACATTTTTGTACTTCCTCCTTTCATTGAACAATTGAAGTATTTCTTCTTTTACCCATGGTTTCTTCTCAGTTACCTTCTTTGTATCTATCTTTTCCTTTCCAACTTCTGTGATGGCCCTTTTTACAGATGTCCATTCCTCTTCAACTTACTTACTGCTGTATCTATAACCTTACAGAACTTTAAGTGTATCTCGTCATTCGTTAATACTTCTGTATTCCACTTCTTTGCGTATTGTTTCTTTCTGACTAATGTCTTAAACTTCAGCCTACTCTTCATCACTACTACATTGTGATATGATTCTATATCTGCTGCTGGGTAAGCCTTACAATCCAGTACCTGATTTCGTAATCTCTGTCTCACCATGATGTAATCTAGCTGAAATTTTCCCGTATCACCCTCCCTTTTCCATGTATACCTCCCCTCTTGCGATTCTTGAACAGAGTATTCGCTACTACTAGCTAACCTATTCTTACGATAAATATTCGAGTCTGAGCTTAGGATTTCGTTGGTATTCACTTCCCGTTTCAGCTAAATTTCTGTTCGTAATGTTACCTAAGAATTATGCCCATAAATGACACTAATTCAGGGACCTTTCCTTGGGTGCTTGTGCAGTTTACTAATATCATGTTAACCTTTTCTATAGACAAGAGTTCTCTGAGAACGTTGTGGCTGATGTAACTTCGATTTTCGTAGGCAACTCGTCTCTGATTGCAAAGGGAGAAGTGGGGGTCGGGGGGTTCAAAAAATGGCTCTGAGCACTATGGCACCTAACTTCTAAGGTCATAAGTCTCCTAGAACTTAGAACTACTTAAACCTAACTAACCTAAGGACATCACACGCATCCATGCCCGAGGCAGGATTCGAACCTGCGACAGTAGCGGTCGCGCGGTTTCAGACTGTAGCGCCTAGAACCGCTCGGCCACTCCGGCCGGCAACAGAGTTGTTCTTCCATCGGTATAGGTAATGCATATGGAATGGCCTAACTCTGAGAATGAACTTGAAAAGTCACAGGTCTTATAGCAGGCGATGACGTGTTCTCCAACCTGTAAAATGTTAGGATAATAGTAAGAGGACGCTTTTCAACATGCCATTATATTACTTGCCCAATAGAGGTGAAGACCCTTTAAATGAGTTTGCACGTTACGGGAATTTTCATATTATTGCGAGAGAGTGCTGAAAAGTAATACTTCCGAATTTTTTGGGCGAAAACCATTGAAGTTTGTTAATAAATGGCTCTGAGCACTATGGGACTTAACATCTGAGGTCATCAGTCCCCTAGAACTTAGAACTACTTAAACCTAACTAACCTACGGACATCACACACATCCATGCCCGAGGCAGGATTCGGACCTGCGACCGTAGCGGTCGCGCGGTTTAACTGTAGCTCCTAGAACCGCTCGGCCACTCGGGCCTGAAAAGTTTGTTAATATTCTACATGTTTATTCTTCATGTGTACATATTTGCAGCCCTCTGCCGTTAGAGGGCTTCGAATTGAAGCGAGTAACACGGTGGTGTGTAACGTGCGTACCTGGGGAATAATAAAAGACACGATGACAGCTGTGGACTACGTAAACTAAATTACGGACCACCTGCATCCTTTCATTCTTGATGTTGTTCCCGACAGCAATGGCTTCTTTTAGCATGATAATCGCACCTTTCACAGTAACATAATCGTGATAAAGTGGTTTTGAGGAACATGAGAGTGAACTCACGTTTATGTATAGTGACCAAATTCTCCTGATCTGAAACCGATGTACCACATTCCAAACGCTGTAGGGCGCCAGCTTTGTGCCCTCAAACCACCGACACGCAACTTTCACGAATTGCGTGACTGAGCATAGACAACTGGTGCCACATTCCTCCGGTAACCTCCCAAGGACTTGTCGAATCGCTTCCTGTATTGCGTTCCAAAAGGCAGATGCACACCCCATTTAGCAGTTTCTCATAATGTATTTGCTCTTGATAATTTAGAACCAAAAGTCAAGGAATGTCTGGCAAAATCAGACCTCGAATGAGCAATTTATCATACAATTCCCTGCCGCATCGACGTTGGCGAAGCTACCTTAGCACATAGTTTGTGGCGAGTCCACAGTGGAGCTTAGCGCTGTTTTCTTTTCTTAATTGGCAAACTTCGAACAGTTTGGTAGGTACTGGAAAACCATCCTGTACAACTTACACTTACCAAAAATTAGATAGTGTAGCAGACGGTGGCCGGGACACGAGTCGCACAAAACCTTAGTTCAAAATCATCGATTGCTCATTTAAAAAGAAAAATCTCACTATGGAACAGACGATTAAGTGTTGTTCCCTATGTGACGAACGAGAATATCTCTTATTGTACGGAAAAAAAAACGGTGGAACGCATAAGGAACGTTTCACCCCTGGTGCACGAAATGCACATTAATAAACATGAGACTGGTACTCTTCTGGAGTATTGTCTCCTTAATTGGTCAGCATCTTCGGGTCAAGTACTGTGTCGGGAGCGAACTTGATAACCTGAATTACGGAGTGAAAGCAACCAGCTTTCCCACGCCGGTTAGATAATGCCACGGCATCCCGTCCTTTGATGTACATACGTAAAAGGGAAAAAATGTGATGCTGAATTATCCTCTGGGGACGGCAGTGGCGACACAACGTCTTCTGCATTGAGCAACAGCTGGTGCTGATACTGCCGACAAAAACATGGAGCAGGCCCCAGCCAAACTTCCGCGACAACTACGCAACTTCTCAGGGACACCCAACTTTCCTAATGGAGCGTCGCTGACCACGTCCTGCCGAGAAATTAAAAAAAAAGAGGCCACTCCGAACGCCCACCTTCCTTTGAAGAAAAACGCGAAGGTTTCCTTTGACGCTCAAGTTTCCAGTCCACACAATAAAATAACCACGAGTTAATGGCAGAAAAAAGTACCAAGAAACCCAAAATGATACCACTCTGCGAACCCAACTTCTCAGGAAGAAAATCGCAGTGATTTCCACTGAGGTACAAGTGTCCAGTTCACTCAACAAAATAACCTCGATGTACTGGCAGAAAATGAAACTATGTCGCATAGGAACATATGACTATCATATCACAGCATAACAAATTTAATTACAATAGTATGTCGGCTCACTCAGAACATGAGCGAACGGTATACCGCCAAGACGTCAGTTCACGAAATGTAATTCCTGCTTCTATACACCAGAAATATAAAGTATCAGACAATAAATAATGGAAAATGACGTTGCTGAGAAGCTAGACCTGGTGGGATATCTACATAACTCTATATACACTATGCAAAAGCATCTACATATGCGATCGAAGGAACAAATATTCGCGAATCATTTCCATTTTCAAGAAGGGTTCTCAAACTATGCACACAGCCGTAGGGCTATGTCGGTGACGTCAATCTGTTGTATAACTTTGAAACATCGCTATGCTCATATATTATGACCTTTTTGGAGACCTAAGTATCTCGTCTGTAGGAGTCAATATGTATGCCGCAAACAGTACATCCCAGTTCGTTCAGTTCGTCAACAAATCCAGGAAGACAGCAGGTGCCACAGCCCAGATTCGTGTCGAGTTCCATGACTTCCGAATGGCGTTCAGAACAGTTCCGCTTTGTTGTGTAACGAACAAAACTCGAGTGTATGGAATGTCTGACCAGCTTTGTGAGTGCGCTAGCAAAGAGTTCCTAGCAAAGAGTTCCTGGCAAAGAGAGTACAGCGTATCACTCTTGGCGGAGAGTACATAAAAATAGCTAGAGAGCGTTTTTTCCGAGAAGAAGCAATCAATATGCAGCATTCATCACGCATATCTCGTGAAAAGGTCATGTACGTCAAATCAGAGACATTCGAGCTTACATGATTGTTTTTCCTGCGCACAGTTAGCGTCTCGAACATGAAGTTCCCTCCATTTCTCATCGCCACTTGGCTAGCGGGGAATGTACGAATATGTAGATTTAAATGCATAAGTAGGCTCTCAGCTGGGACTTCTAAATTTCCATGTAAATCCTCAACAAACAGGACAAAAACTCTGTTGCTATGAACATTTTCCTGTGAACTCAAATTATGGCCGTAAATAAAGGAAAGAGAACAGCGTAATTTACGGAAAACTTTGCTGCTTATGTGTAAAAACTTCATGCCTTTCCGAGTTAGTAAGTGAGAAGTTCATCACAAGCGCTGCTTTTACAGTACTTCGGTTGCGTGAAACACGAAGAGGTATCATACCCTAGCTAGTAATTTACCGTAGGACGAGATAATCTCGTCCATTTTAAAGGGGACAACATGACCCGCTTTCGTTTTCGTGTGCGGTTTGAGCCACAACTTGTTGCAGTAACTAACTTCTTTCATTTTTCTTGTCGCTGCACGTTAAGCACGTAGCCAATGGAGAAGGAGGATGCACCTGTGCTCATCTATTTCTTTATCCGAGTTCAGTCAGTTCCCCTTTCCTTGCTCCTGTGTGAGTATGGTTCTGTGTAAGTGGGTACACAAGCATTTTTGAACTCGGCAGTAGTGCAGTAAGTTTGTGGTACCAACACAGTTTCTTCTCTGCCTTGAGGGAGGTCCAGAGACGTAGCTTTGCATCAGGAAGTGGTCGCTCCGCACTCTAGCGTATCACAGGTATTGACAACTAATGTTCGTTCTCCCCCACCCCCACCCACCCCCTTACCACCCTTTGGTTTAAGTGCGACTGGACACAAAGTTCTAGGGCTCGGTAAGTCAAAGACGCATTTGGCTTGATCTCCTGTGCGGTCGTGAACAAAATGTTTACTAGTTAGGGTTTGGTTAACATTACTGATTTTTCATTTCAGACAGTTATGGTGATTATGTGCAGCGTGTAATCCCTGACACAGTACTCGTTAAAGCCTGTGCCATGGTAAGTGAGCGGGATTCACCTTATGAGAAAGGATTTTCGCATAGATATCGATCGCGTGTACCTGAATGGTGGCAAATCAGACTTACATCCACTCTGTAATAACATTGATACGTCAAGTAAGTTCGAAATGCAATTACACGTCAGGATGGTTCAAAAATGGTTCAAATGGCTCTGAGCACTATGGGACTTAACATCTTAGGTCATCAGTCCCCTAGAACTTAGAACTACTTAAACCTAACTAACCTAAGGACATCACACACATCCATGCCCGAGGCACGATTCGAACCTGCGACCGCAGCGGTCGCGCGGTTCCAGACTGAAGCGCCTAGAACCGCTCGGCCATGCCGGCCGGCTCGTCACGATGGATCAAAAGGAAACCAGAAGATGCTACCAATGTGACAATAATACGGTCGCCAGCCTAATTAGGCATTAACTGAGTTTCTTCCCTGTACAAGTTGGTATATATTCATGCAAAACAACAAGTTGTAACACTGCATAATATAGTAGAATTTTAGAACCGGAAAATCTATTGAACTGATAGTTTCACGTTCTGTACTGATATGGAAAATCATGAATACATAACACTACACTATAATGTTTACTACAAAACATTATACTGTCTATTAATCAGATTAAAATCGGACAAAGGTTACCTTGGAAATTGTACTTTCATGCGACACACACAAAATGTCAATTTTGATAAAGATAAAACATTGATAAATTTTGACTTTTATATTGACTTCAACTTTTGCTGGTCAAACCAATTTAGAAAACTTCAGAATTCAAATGAATGAGGGGGGGGGGGGGGCTGAAACTGTTATGATCGCTGTATTTAAAAAAAAATTACTGAATTTTTTATTGATTCAATATTTCCAGTATATAAGTTATTACTCCTTTTATCTTATTTACTGCTCATTTAAATGCCTTTAAATCTGTCTCGAAATATTAAACTTCATTACGATATCAATACTAAAGTTATCTTTCGTCTCCGTTAGACCTTCGCTATTCATTTACTGGTTCATTAACATAACATTTCTTTAAACACCATTCTAATATAGCTAGTTCTGCAAATAATTATTATTAACACAATTTTTTATTTTCATTTCGGGGCACTCGGATTGCACAACGTTTGCAAAGGACACTGTCTAGGTTAGTTGTGAGGATAATTAAATGATGGAAAAGTTCTGGTAAAATTTAGGTTATTATTGCACCAAACAAACACAGTTCACTCTCTGATCCATACGAATACAGCACTAAAAGTTTCAACCTGCTAGTATCGATGCGGCGGTTGGCGAGCGGCAAGGTGGCAAGGCACAGAGCACACATACAACCACAGCTATGGCTCTTGACGTATCGGCACTTTAATTGTTCTTAGCGTCGCAATACTTTTCCATTTAGTGCCTATAGAATTTTGCCATGCTGTGTGGGCGTTGGAAAGACATACCCGAGGTTCAGTGAAGCTACGTCTTCCAGGAGAGCCTCCTCGCTCCAGAAGGTGTTGCTCAAACCAGTGCTAAACTCCAACTACTACTGCTGAGCCCGTTGTGCCGCGCAGTGGCCATGCGCATTTTCCCGCGCTCGCCTGCCATCCACCTTTTACCGCTCCCTGACAGACCGGGTATTCACCCGAGGTTTTGCATTCTACATATCCTAACACATTGCCTACGTATGGACGAGATTCACAGTGAAAATTTTAAACATCTTACAACAGTTTCAACATTTGTTACATTTCAATTATGTTACAATATTACTTGACAGTTGACATAAACATTAATATTCACATTGACACTTATTTACAATTTTCTTAACATAATGGCATGAAACAAAAAGAAATGAAATCAGAACATCAATTAAACAATTTTATCGTAAAATCAGATGAAAAGAATTACTTATACGTACGACGGCAGTTCAATAAGTAATGCAACACATTTTTTTTCTGAAACAGGGGTAGTTTTATTCAGCATTGAAATACACCAGGTTATTCCCCAATCTTTTAGCTACACAACACTATTTTTCAATGCTACGGCCTTACGCCACCTTGAAATGAGGGCCTGTATGCCTGCACGGTACCATTCCACTGGTCGATGTCGGAGCCAACGTCGTACTGCATCAATAACTCTACGGTCGCAGGTTCGAATCCTGCCTCGGGCATGGGTGTGTGTGATGTCCTTAGGTTAGTTAGGTTTAAGTAGTTCTAACTTCTAGGGGACTTATGACCTAAGATGTTGAGTCCCATAGTGCTCAGAGCCATTTGAACCATTTTGAGCCATCAATAACTACTTCATCATCCGCGTAGTGCCTCCCACGGATTGCGTCCTTCATTGGGCCAAACATATGGAAATCCGACGGTGCGAGATCGGGGCTGTAGGGTGCATGAGGAAGAACAGTCCACTGAAGTTTTGTGAGCTCCTCTCGGGTGCGAAGACTTGTGTGAGGTCTTGCGTTGTCATGAAGAAGGAGAAGTTCGTTCAGATTTTTGTGCCTACGAACACGCTGAAGTCGTTTCTTCAATTTCTGAAGAGTAGCACAATACACTTCAGAGTTGATCGTTTGACCATGGGGAAGGACATCGAACAGAATAACCCCTTCAGCGTCCCAGAAGACTGTAACCATGACTTTACCGGCTGAGGGTATGGCTTTAAACTTTTTCTTGGTAGGGGAGTGGGTGTGGCGCCACTCCATTGATTGCCGTTTTGTTTCAGGTTCGAAGTGATGAACCCATGTTTCATCGCCTGTAACAATCTTTGACAAGAAATTGTCACCCTCAGCCACATGACGAGCAAGCAATTCCGCACAGATGGTTCTCCTTTGCTCTTTATGGTGTTCGGTTAGACAACGAGGGACCCAGCGGGAACAAACCTTTGAATATCCCAACTGGTGAACAATTGTGACAGCACTACCAACTTAGATGTCAAGTTGAGCACTGAGTTGTTTGATGGTGATCCGTCGATCATCTCGAACGAGTGTGTTCGCACGCCCCGCCATTGCAGGAGTCACTGCTGTGCACGGCCGGCCCACACGCGAGATATCAGACAGTCTTGCTTGACCTTGCGGCGATGATGACACACGCTTTGCCCAACGACTCACCGTGCTTTTTTCCACTTCCAGATCACCGTAGACATTCTGCAAGCGCCTATGAATATCTGAGATGCCCTGGTTTTCCGCCAAAAGAAACTCGATCACTGCCCGTTGTTTGCAATGCACATCCGTTACAGACGCCATTTTAACAGCTCCGTACAGCGCTGCCGCCTGTCGGAAGTCAATGAAACTATACGAGACGAAGCGGGAATGTTTGAAAATATTCCACAAGAAATTTCCGGTTTTTTCAACCAAAATTGGCCGAGGAAAAAAATGTGTTGCATTACTTATTGAACTGCCCTTGTACAATAGTACAGAGTCGTTGTTGTTACAAGCGACGACGAATTATAACTTTCGTCAAATTTCGGTACAAATTTCCGCGAATAAGTGGGAGTCATGAACTTGGTGTTTTTCATGAAAACTACCATTAGAGTAATGGGTTCACGACTAGCTCATAAGACGATGTGAAAGCGAATTCAATTTGTAAAGTGATTGCATTTTCCGTACGTTCGTGTATTTCAATCTTATTCGCGTGCTGGTTCTAAATATTAAGTGGATTTATTTTTGTAATTGACATACTTGCATCTCAGCCGCTACATTCTCACGAACACCAGAATTACGCATTTTACTGTAATAATCTAAAAGATATTGAATTTGTGAACTGAGTGTACAAGAGGCGTTGAGTAAATAATTAAACACATTTCTTCCGACAATTTCGGTTGTAAAAATGTGGAATTTGTTGTAGAGCATCGTGGAATATCTTTGCCTCAGCCTCTATAGTTTTTTGAAGTTCATATATACAAAGCCTTCAAAATGAAGTCTGTAGCGAGGGTGCGTTTCTAAGCAGAGAGCTGCCATTGAATTTCTTTTGGCGGAAAACCAGAGCATCGCAGATATTCATAAGCGCTTGCAGGATGTCTGGCAGTAAACAAAAGCGTGATGAGTGGGTAGGCCTGGCATCTGCCAGCTCCTCGCCGTCTAACAGAAGATCATAAGGATCAACGAAAGACCACCTGTGCGGAACTGCTTGCTCGTTACGAGGCTGATGGTGACAATTTTTTGTCGAACATCGTCACAGGCGATGAAAATGGGTTTCTCACTTCGAACCGGAAACAAATCGGCAATCCATGGAGTGGCGCCACACTACCTGTTCTCCGAAGAGAAAGTTCAAAGCCGCACCCTCAGCCGGTGAAGTCATGGCAACTGTCTTCTGGGACTCTGGAAGGATTATTCGGTTTGATGTCCTCCCTGATGGTGCAACGATCAACTCTGAAGTGTATTGTACTAACCTGAGAAAATTGAAGAAATGGCTTCTGTTTGTTCGTCGCCACAAAAATGCAAACTAACTTCTCTGTCTCCACGACAACCCAAGGCCTCACACAGTTATGCCGACCCTATAGAAGCTAACAGCACTTTACTGCACTGTTCTTCCTCATCCACGGTAGAGTCCGGATCCCGCACCTTCCGACCTCCATATATTTGTCCCAATGAAGGATGCTGTCTGCTGGAAACAGGCAGGTTATTGATGCAGTAAGGCGTTAGGCGTTGGCTTCGACATCAACCAGCAGAGTGGTACTAAGCGGGCATACAGGCCTTCTCAGAAAGATGGCGTAAGGCCGTCGCACTGTACAGAGATTACGTTGAAAAACAGGGTTTCGTAGCCAGAAGAGTTGGGAATAATATGGTGTACTGGAATCGTCAATAAAACCAATCTGATTTCAGTAAAAGGGGCGCATTAATTATTCAATGCCCCTCTTACTCTGTGGGTGTGAATTACTAAATTTTGTCGCGATGTCGAGCTTCTGTTACACCCTGCTGTTATGGTCGCTGGAGAAAAAAAATTAATCACTAGATGTTCAGCAACTGAAATTCATTGACACGTTTCGAGTAAACTCATCCTCAGAATATCTTTAGAAAGGTTAAGGAGGCCATAAGGAACACAGACCGTTTTGAAGTAATTACCAAATAACAAAACTGACAAAAGTTTAGGAGAACATAAATTAAAATGAAGATGCCAAAAGAGTTAGGGAGCTTCTTACAGATGTTATGGCGTCATGTACAAATAGCAATTTCGGAGTACAACTTAGTGAGAAAATTTGACTTTACATACGAAATAAAAGACATGGTCACCAGGTGGCGTTAATAGTTGCACAAGGTGTTGCTGAACGCTTTCGACATCCCCAATACAGAAACAAAATTACGTAAAAACAAAGCGCATGAGATAGGATGTGAGACACCAATGACCATAAAATACATTCCTACGGCCGCGCGAGGTAGCCGCGCGGTCTCAGGCATCTTGCCACGGTTCTTGCGGCTTCCCCCGTGGGAAGTTCGAGTCCTCCCTCGGGTATGGGCGTAAGTTAGTCTACGTCAGATTAATGAGTGTGTAAGCCTAGGCACCGATGACATCAGCAGTTTGGTCCCACAGGAATTCACACACATTTGAACATTTTACAATGCTACGATATATCGAAAACAAGAGAAGTAAAATAAAAGTAGAACTAAATGTAAGGTCGGATAGGTGTGCCGGACGAAACACGTGAAAACTTGGTGGGACCGTTGATATGTATCGTGTTACATCAAAATGGAGATACATAACTATACGTCACATTTTACAAAAGACAGAAAGTTATGAAGCTTCTTTGCTAAAATAGTGTTCATGCGCCAAAATTAAGAATGGTATTAGGCGGTCCAGCGGAGATCTGGTAGTGCTCCGGATCGGTGATCAAACTTTATTCAGTTATCCTTCATTTATTGGTGAAACTCCAACAATCCCGCCGCCGAACAGCAACGACCGTGGTGAGTCAGCGCCGCTTGAAAGCGCGGGGTGGTCAGTGCCGCGCGAGAAATTTGCTGAGCACGGGTCCTGACGTTGCCCGTGCTCGGATCTGCGGCCCCGTCACAGGAGGATGCGGTGGTCGGGCGTCCCCGCAACCTAGCGTGGCTGCGTCGGAGGCTCAGCGCTCTCGATGGGACAAGCTGTGCTTAGGTTCGGCCCCATAAGTCTACACGCCCCTGTTGTCTGTTGTCGAGATGATGTGCAGGCGGGAAACCCAGCAGCAACACGAACGACAGCCCGAACGGCGATCCCAGCATACAGCTGGTAAGGCGGTACTTCTACTGTCCCAGTAGTGGCGACGCAGGCGGCCAGTGCCTAAGTTCAACAGCTTGTTCACGGGCAGATCGGTTCGGCATCCACTGAAGATAGGCCCGGTCCCCATCCTCGGTCAGTCACCGTTGTGATGGGCACTACGGCGGCTTCTAGATCAGAAGTCCTCTCCACGGCTGGACGGCTGTAGATTTCCAGCATTGGACTCCAGATTGGCGGCAGCTTATACAGGGTGTTTCAAAAATGACCGGTATATTTGAAAAGGCAATAAAAACTAAACGAGCAGCGATAGAAATACACCGTTTGTTGCAATATGCTTGGGACAACAGTACATTTTCAGGCAGACAAACTTTCGAAATTACAGTAGTTACAATTTTCAACAACAGATGGCGCTGCGGTCTGGGAAACTCTATAGTACGATATTTTCCACATATCCACTGTTCGTAGCAAGAATATGGGGTAGTCTCTGAATGAAATTACCCGAAACCTTTGACAACGTGTCTGGCGGAATGGCTTCACATGCAGATGAGATGTACTGCTTCAGCTGTTCAATTCTTTCTGGATTCTGGCGGTACACCTGGTCTTTCAAGTGTCCCCACAGAAAGAAGTCACAGGGGTTCATGTCTGGCGAATAGGGAGGCCAATCCACGCCGCCTCCTGTATGTTTCGGATAGCCCAAAGCAATCACATATCATCGAAATATTCATTCAGGAAATTAAAGACGTCGGCCGTGCGATGTGGCCGGGCACCATCTTGCATAAACCACGAGGTGTTCGCAGTGTCGTCTAAGGCAGTTTGTACCGCCACAAATTGACGAAGAATGTCCAGATAGCGTGATGCAGTAATCGTTTCGGATCTGAAAAATGGGCCAATGATTCCTTTGGAAGAAATGGCGGCCCAGACCAGTACTTTCTGAGGATGCAGGGACGATGGGACTGCAACATGGGGCTTTTCGGTCCCCCATATGCGCCAGTTCTGTTTATTGACGAAGCCGTCCAGGTAAAAATAAGCTTCGCCAGTAAACCATATGCTGCCCACATGCATATCGCCGTCATCAATCCTGTGCACTATATCGTTAGCGAATGTCTCTCGTGCAGCAATGGTAGCGGCGCTGAGGGGTTGCCGCGTTTGAATTTTGTATGGATAGAGGTGTAAACTCTGGCGCATGAGACGATACGTGGACGTTGGCGTCATTTGGACCGCAGCTGCAACACGGCGAACGGAAACCCGAGGCCGCTGTTGGATCACCTGCTGCACTAGCTGCGTGTTGCCCTCTGTGGTTGCCGTACGCGGTCGCCCTACCTTTCCAGCACGTTCATCCGTCACGTTCCCAGTCCGTTGAAATTTTTCAAACAGATCCTTTATTGTATCGCTTTTCGGTCCTTTGGTTACATTAAACCTCCGTTGAAATCTTCGTCTTGTTGCAACAACACTGTGTTCTAGGTGGTGCAATTCCAACACCAGAAAAATCCTCTGTTCTAAGGAATAAACCATGTTGTCTACAGCACACTTGCACGTTGTGAACAGCACACGCTTACAGCAGAAAGACGACGTACAGAATGGCGCACCCACAGACTGCGTTGTCTTCTATATCTTTCACATCACTTGCAGCGCCATCTGTTGTTGAAAATTGTAACTACTGTAATTTCGAAAGTTTGTCCGCCTGAAAATGTACTGTTGTCCGAAGCATATTGCAACAAACGGTGTATTTCTATCGCTGCTCGTTTAGTTTTTATTGCCGTTTCAAATATACTGGTCATTTTTGAAACACCCTGTAGACACTTATTAAATTCGCCAAAGCATCCTGCGGCTTAACAGAGTTGTTCTTCCATTGGTATCCGTAATGCATATGGAATGGCCTGAGAATGAACTTGAGAAAAATGCAAATCTGTGGTAAGGTCTTATGGGACCAAACTGCTGAGGTCATCGGTCATTAGGCTTACACATTACTTAATCTAACTTAAACTAACTTACGCTAAGGACAACACACACACACATGCCCGACGGGCGAAGCCGCGCGGAACTTGAGAAGGTGAGAAGGCACAGGTCTTACAGCAGGCGATGACGTGATTGCCCCCACAGTTGTAACCGAATGCACTCTTGTTTTCTGTGACTGTCAGCGCTCTCAGCTGCTCTAAAGTTTAACTTCAGGGTTTCAGAGCGTACTTTTACTCGAAGTTTGCGTAAGGTGTTCTCATGGCATCTGTAAGTAATTTAATACATTTAGCCTCGTTACGACAGCACTTTCCGTATATTCCGCACTGTTGTCGAAGTGCTGAATGCGTTGTTCTTGCCTTCCCTTTCTCGTAGTCTGATGAAATGTGCGCACAGTTTGTTTGTACTGTGGGCCGCTCGTGTTGACATTCGGCTACGTCACAGTTACGTAGCCGCCAGAAGTGCTCCAGTAAGTCGTCTCTGTGGATCTTACTATTCTGCTGTGCAACACTGGGAAGAGGTAGGAAAGAGACGTACCCATTGAAAACCTTAATTTCTTACATTACATATATTCAAAAAACAGTAAAATAGCATACTATAGTTCATAAAGAAAAAAATAAAATTTTAATAATGAACACCAGTGGTAAAAACCATAAAGTAATCGGTATGCAACCACATTGCGGAGCTTAAGGAGAAAAAGAGTTTACATGGCCAATCACATAATGCCAAAATTTGAATAAAAGGAGATTACTGTGAAAATTCTGGTCTTAATGTACCATTAAAACGTGCATATAAATTAACAAAATGATATTAGAATCTAGTCCATAATGGATTTACATAGGCTATACAAACCCGCCTAATTCGTGAATTCTCGGCGTATCAATAAAGAGTGGGTGGGGATAAATAAATAGATGAGGGGCATGGTTGAGAAGTTAAAAGTTTACTTTAGGAAAACACCAAAAGGAACGGACATTTCTAAAAGACATTTTAACCCCTCAGCCCTCCACTTCCCCTTATTTATTTTTCCCTCCCCCTTCTCCCCCACTTTTCTACCTTCACTTTTTGTTCAGACACCTAGCATTAACAAATAAGTTATATGCACAGCCTTCTCTGGACTACGTTCTGTTATCATTTTGCTAATATACACTACTGGCCATTAAAATTGCTACATCATGAAGATGACGTGCTACACACGCGAAATTTAACCGACAGGAAGAAGATGCTGTGATATGCAAATGATTAGCTTTTCAGAGCTTTCACATAAGGTTGGCGCCGGTGGCGACACTTACAACGTGCTGACATGAGGAAAATTTCCAACCGATTTCTCATACACAAACAGCAGTTGACCGGCGTTGCCTGGTGAAACATCGTTGTGACGCCTCGTGTAAGGAGGAGAAATGCGTACCATCACGTTTCCGACTTTGATAAAGGTCGGATTGTAACCTATCGCGATTGCGGTCTATTGTATCGCGACACTGCTGCTCGCTTTGGTCGAGATCCATTGACTGTTAGCAGAATATGGAATCGGTTGGTTCAGGAGGGTAATACGGAACGCCGTGCTGGATCCCAACGGCCTCGTATCACTAACAGTCCAGATGACAGGCATCTTATACGCATGGCTGTAACGGATCGTGCAGCCAAGGAGCGCCTGCGATGGTGTACTCAACGACGAACCTGGGTGCACGAATGGCAAAACGTCATTTTTTCGGATGAATCCAGCTTCTGATTACAGCATCATGATGGTCGCATCCGTGTTTGGCGACATCGCGGTGAACGCACATTGAAAGCGTGTAGTCGTCATCGCCATACTGGCGTATCACCCGGCGTGATGGAATGGGGTGCCATTGGTAACACGTCTCAGTCACCTCTTGTTCGCATTGACGGCACTTTGAACAGTGGACGCAACATTTCAGATGTGTTACGACCGGTGGCTCCACCCTTCATTCGATCCCTGCGAAACCCTACATTTCAGCTGGAAAATGCACGACCGCATGTTGCAGGTCCTGTACGGTCCTTTCTGGATACAGGAAATGTTCGACTGCTGCCCTAGCCAGCACATTCTCCAGATCTCTCACCAATTGAAAACGTCTGGTCCATGGTGGCCGAGCAACTGGCTCTTCGCAATACGCCAGACACTACTCTTGATGAACTGTGGTATCGTGTACCCGCCATCCAAGCTGTGTTTGACTCAATGCCCAGGCGTATCAAGGCCGTTATTACGGCCAGAGGTGGTTGTTCTGGGTACTGATTTCTCAGGGTCTATGCGCCCAAATTGCGTGAAAATGTAATCACATGTCAGTTCTAGTATAATATATTTGTCCAATGAATACCCGTTTATCATCTGCATTTCTTCTTGGTGTACCAACTTTAATGGCCGTAAGTGAAGATGCGTTTTATAATGGTATATTTCAACGAGCACTTTGACAATAATTTTCCTTCATCCAAATTCTTGCATTGTATAATTGCTCATATAACCCGTTTTTCTCTTTAGGCTCCGCATTGTAGTTGCATGCCAATTTCTGCGTGGTTTTTAGTGAATTTATTTTGATTGTGAGTAGTATTATGTGATTCACTGTTTGTTAATACTGTATATCTAATAAATAAAAGTTGTCAACGGGCACATCTCTTCAAACCCTCTTCCTATGGTTAATTCTAGCCGTAAGTACTTTATTTTAGCCGTGTAAATAAGATTCCATCGTTTGTAAAATGTAGTGTGTATGTATTTCCTTTTTTATCTAATACGACACATGACTGGTGTGCCACCTAGTTTTCATATTTCTCCCCAAGCGTTATCTTTTGACATTGATTTAGGTATATTGTATGGTATTTCTCTTGCTTTTGACACATTATGTCTGTATTTTAAGGTGTTTGCTCTATAATATCCTATTTGACACGCTTTGTTTTTCCGTAATTTTTCATCTGTGGGGGGGGGGGGGGGGTTGTTGAACGCGTTCCGCTCTACCTTGTGCTACTATAAGACCACCTGCTATATATGTATTTTACTTTGTATGTATGTCATATTTTCTCATTGAGCTGTACTCTGACGTTGGTAATTGAAAAAGACATCGTATCGTGCGTATGAACTTCCCTTCCTCCTTTGGAATGTTCATTTTAACTTATGTTGTCCTAAACTTGGTAATTGATCATTACTAAAGAAACTGTGTTCCTCTTGACTTTTGTAACCTTTCTGTGCATTTTCTAAAGATGAATTTACCCGAAATGTGTTAATAACGTTGAGTTGCTGAACATCAAGTGACTAAATTTTTCTGCAGTGACCACAACAGCAGTCTACAAAAAAATGCACCATATGTATATAAAATGGTAGCGTGCCTCTTAAGTGACTGTATGTCACACTGCACATTCATATTTTTCGCGAGTTACAGAGTTCAATATGAATGATTTTTCCTGGCCCTCAGCAACCATCTGTTCTTGAAATGGACGTATTGCATTTTTAAGCAAGATAAATATCCAGATCTTTTCCCACTGAGTTTGCCGATGGCCCGTGGCAGTTTTAACTAGGATATTTATGAAATGTGATGCTTTCAGTAACTTAAAGAACTTGGGTTACAGGCACGACCCCTAAAACCCTATGCTAACTCATTTAAACCAAGTTAACTATTCGGTTGTTTTGTTTCTGAACCCAATGATAGCCCGCATGTTCGTGAAATTTGAGTATTTTGGATGTTATGTAATTTTGCGTAATGTAAAGGCTTTGGCGCCCACTCGACATGTGTTCTTATGTGACCGCATGTGGCCTGGTAGTTCTGGCCAGAGAATCGTTAATGTTGCTAATAACTGACATGGCGATGTACACGTGCGGAAAATTACTGCAGATCAGTAAGTTGTATATTCCAGCCCACTGCAAGTGCTAATGATGACTACGCAGGTTAAAACATGCGCACTTTTGTGGCACTCAGTGTTCTGTAAACATTCCTCAGGTTTATTAGCCTTATAAATTGTTAGCATGCTTTTTCTGAGTTGTGTATCGTGCATAATTTTGATTTTGTCACTCAGGCGTGATTAGACGAACTGCATATGGTGGAACTATAATTCGACTGCTTGTTGGCTGTATAGGGAATTGAATAAGCAAATTATATATAATTTGAGTTACAAGTTAATGGAATATGAAAAGGGCCCTGTAGTCAACTTGTAATAAACCAGAAACAGATAAATACATTTGGAAAAATTGATGCACCCTACAACTCTCCGACAATCCATAGTCTCCGTTATTTTTAATGAATCAAAAAGGCAACTATCAGAATAAAATCTCGAACTCTAATAATCAAGGGAAGTCCAACAGCCTTCCACACAGTTTATCAATTCAATTCACTGCAAACGACACTTGCTTTGAGATATATTTGTATGCCAACCGTGCGTTAACAGCCTACGGACATTATCTGCTGCACGACAATATTCTTTGATCAATTTTTGGCCTATTTCTGTCAGATATTATGTTTGACAGTAACCGAGCAGCACGCAGACAAATCAAAATGGCGCGCATGAGCCGACCAGACTACAAAAGCGGTGCGTAGCTGCTCGTTGTGCGAGACAATAGTCGCTGAGATTAATCTTGCACAGATCTGAGGATCAATGGAGAGCTCATAATAAGCATAAAGGATATGGGGAGAGGCTTTGACACTGTAATCTTCACCCAAAAACGGCACTGGAATCACTATTGCGATCTCACACAAATTAATGAGCAATAGGTACTGGTGCTGCATCCGAAATTTCACGAAGATTTACCCTGAAATTGTGACTTTGAGGAAGAACAATTAAAATTTCGTGTACGCATACATGGTTTCACAGCTTCCCGGTGCGTCCAGTGGCAAACAACCCGCGAGCTTTCGGGTGAGCGTACTTCCGTCATTGTCAAGTGGCGACTGTTATATGGTTGCTGTGCCGTCCTCTTATTTATTTATTTAAGCTGATCTGATAAGGGTCATCAGTGTTTCACTCATACAGATTCTTTTTTTTTTACATCGTAGTTACCTATGAAATTATAATTTTAGTATGACGTACAGTATTATACAATCATGCTACCGCCTGTGACGTTAAAGGAGCCCAGTCCAGCGCCATATACACTGAGTTGACAAAAGGCAAGGAATACCTCTTAATATCGTCTCTTACATCCTTTTTCTCGGCGTACAGCAACAATTCAACGTGGCATGGATTCAACAACTCGTTGGAAGTCGACTGGATAAATAATGAGCCATGATGCTTCTACAACCGTCCATAATTGCGGAAGTATTGCTCGTGCAGGTTTTTGTGCACGAACTGCCCTCTCGATTACATCCCATAAATGTTCGATGCGATTTATGTAAGGCGATATGGGTGGTCAAATCATTCACTCAAATTGTCCAGAACGTTCTTCAAACCAATCGTGAACAATTGCGGCCCGGTGACGATTGGGCAATCTCATCCAGAGAAATTCCATCGTTTTTTGGGAACATGAAGTCCATGAATGGCTGAAAATGGTCTTCAAGTAGACGAATACAACCATTTCTAGTCAAAAATCGGTTCAGTAGGACCAGAGTGGTCAGTCAATTCCATGTAAACACAACCCAGATCATTATGGCGCCACCACCAGCTTGCAATGTGCCTTGTTGACAACTTGGGTCAATAGCTTCGTTGGTTCTGCGCCTCACTCGAACCCTGCCACCAGCTCTTACCAACCGATATCGGGATTCATCTGACCAGGCCACGGTTTTCCATCGGCTAGGGTCCAACCGATACGGTAACTACCCAAGAGGGGCGCCGCAAGAGATCTCTTAGCTAGGGCACTGCCGTCGGTTGTGCGCCGTCATAGAACATTAACTCCAAATTTCATCGCACTGTCTTACGGATACGTTCGTCATACGCTCCACAATGATTTATGCAGTTATTTCATGCAGTGTTGCTTTTCTGTTAGCACTGACAACTACCGAAACACCGCCGATCTCGGTCGTTTAGTGAATGACGTCGGCAACTGCGATGTCCGTGATTGGAAGCAACACCTGAAATTTGCTATTCTCAGTACACTCTTGAGACTGTAGATCTCGCAATGTTGAATTCTGTAACGATATCCGAAATGGAATGTCCCATGCATCTAACTCTAGCTACCATTCCGCGGCCATCTCCCGTCGTGGGGTCATAATCACGTCGGAAACTTTTTCACCTGTGACACCTGCGTACAAATGACAGCTCCGTCAAAGCATCGCCTTTTTTACCCTGTGTACATGATACTACAGCCATCTGTATATACACGTATTGATATCCAATGACTTTTGTCATCTCAGTG
Organism: Schistocerca nitens; assembly: GCF_023898315.1. Lineage (NCBI taxonomy): Eukaryota > Metazoa > Arthropoda > Insecta > Orthoptera > Acrididae > Schistocerca > Schistocerca nitens. The sequence goes on from NC_064622.1 coordinate 331,966,000, forward strand.
CAGAGTAATGTTCTGGATGCAAGACCACCGTGCCCGCTTCAACCTTCTGACGGCCAGGTTCGTATGTACGATCATGGTTTTCTAACCACTGGACGCTGCTGTAATCTCGACAGAGATTCCGTACGTACTAAAAGACGTGTAATTTTTCGTAAGAAAGCTCTTGGCTTTCAAGTGTGTCTATTTGGACTTCCCGTACAATTGCTGGGAGAGTACGATCCTCATAGGACATTTATGTTACTGAGACACATCAGGTAGTTATTGGTCAGATAGATATCAATTTCGCCGGTCGAGGTGGCCAAGCGGTTCTAGGCGCTTCAGTCCAGAACCGCGCGACTGCTACGGTCGCAGGTTCGAACCCTCCCTCGGGCATGGATGTGTGTGATGTCCACAGGTTAGTTAGGTTTAAGTAGTTCTAAGTTCTAGGAGACTGATGACCTCAGATGTTAAGTCCCATAGTGCTCAGAGCCATTTGAACCTTTTTTTTTTTTTTTTTTTTTAGATATCAATTTGGTCTTTGTCCTCTTTTACGCACTTTCTTACATCAGATATACAGTAAGTCTATGTTCTATCCATGTACTTAGATAACTGAGATATCCATTCAGTCTGTGTTCCTATGAATAGAGTTGAGATGATGTAAAAATTCGATTAATTTACACTATGTGATCAAAAGTATCAGGACACTGCAAAACATACGTTTTTCATATTAGATGCATTGTGCTGCCACCTACTGCCAGGTACTCCATATCACCGACCTCAGTAGTCATTATACAACGTGAGAGAGCAGAATGGGGCCCTCCACGGAACTCACGGACTTCGAACGTGGTCAGGTGACTGGGTGTCGCTTGTGTCATACGTCTGTACTTAAGATTTCCACAGTCCTAAACATCCTTAGGTCCATTGTTTCCGATTTATAGTGAAGTGGAAACGTGAAGGGACTCTTACAGCACAAAATCGATCAGGCCGACCTCTTCTGTTGACTGACAGCGACCGCCGACAGTTTAAGAGGTTCGTAATGTGTAATAGGCAGACATCTATCCAGACAATCACACAGGAATTCTAAACAGCATCAGGATCCACTGCAAGTACTATGACAGTTAGGCGGGAGGTGAGAAAACTTGTTGTGTGGAGTTACGAATCACGGTACACAATGTGGCGATCCGATAGCATGGTGTGGGTATGGCGAATGTCCGGTGAACGTCAGCTGCCAGCGTGTATAGTGCCAACAGTAAAATTCGGAGGCGGCGGTGTTATGGTGTGGTCGTGTTTTTCATGGAAGGGGCTTGCCTCCGTGTTGTTTTGCGTGGCAATATCACAGCACAGGTCTATATTGATGTTTTAAGCAATTTCTTGCTTCACACTGTTGAAGAGCAATTCAGGGATGGCGATTGCATCTTTCAACACGACCGAGCACCTGTTCATAATGTACGGCCTGTAGCGGAGTGGTTACACGACAATAATATCCGTGTAGTGGACGGTCTACACAGAGTCCTGACCCGAATCCTACAGAACTCCTTCGGGACGTTTTGCAACGCTGACTTCGTGCCAGGCCTCACGACCGACATCGAGACTCCAGTGCAGCACTCCGTGAAGAATGGGCTGCTTTCCAGCGCCTGGTTGGACGCCTGCCTGCGAAAGTGGAAGCTTTCATGGAGGCTAAGGGCAGGCCAACACCTTGTTGAATTCCAGAATTACCGATGGAGGGCGCCACGAACTTTTAAGTCATTTTCAGCTAGGTGTCCGGATACTTTTGATTACATAGTGTATCATATAGGGGACACAGCGGTTAGTCTTCGAGTTTTAAGGCGAGAGTACAGCCGAAATAAGAGAGCACAACCGTGCCGTCGATCAATTTCTAGGCCTAAGCTTCTTTGTCGAACTTGGGAAGATTAGAGCCAACTTACATTTAACTAGTCATTCTACGTATTTTACATTACATTCATTACGGGAAGTATGCTGTAAGTCACATCTAGTATAGTATTCAAGGTTTAGAGGTTTCTTTAGTGCCCGGGAAACACAGTTTGTATTCGTTCATGAGAAGTACCACAACAAAGACAAATTAAATGCAGGTAGGTTCAAGTTAGGAACACTAGCAGCAATGGACATGAGACAAACGGTGTAGAAGGTGGAATGAATTAATGGAGCTAGAGGAAAAGAAAGTGTCGTAACTGATAGAGAAATGAAAAGAGGAGTAAGCGTAAATTTGAGAAGATAGGAGGATTATTGTACCGTTTGATAGAGAAGAATTGGCTTTATATGTTCCTTTTGGGGGTAGCGCTGTGATGTTTACAGAAGGAAACGATTTTTTTTCAAAGCAATAGGGCATTATATCGTACCCAAAGTGAGGGTAGCGTATTCCAGAAGTGGACACTAGCAGCGGCGGATGAGTTTGCAAATGTTACAGAGTCACTTCAAGGTGAATCCCGGCAGTGAATAGTGTGCTGGCTGTCAGAATGTTTGTGCTCCTTCGTGAAATACATTGCTGCGCAGTTAGTGGAATTAATTTTGATATAGCAAACTTTGTACTACCGGCTAATTCTATCCAACTGCCACGGTAGTTTTCTGTGAATGAACAGAAGGTTGCTTCGGTTCTTATGCATCGCAAAGAGGTCGGCGCAGAGTGAAATTTTGCCACCAGTCTGTTTAGTTTTATCATTGTGTAAACGGTGTACAGAACGGGGCCTCATACGGAGCTTTGCGGTACTCCTTCCTTAGTTGGCCGTTTCTGGCTGGAATGAATACCATTCCGTATGACGATCTGCCGCGTCATTAGGAAGGAGTCGATTACTGATTACATCGATGCTACCCAACAAAGTATTTGTTATGAAAGTTCACAGCGCTTGGAACTGGTTATGAATGCCTCTATATATCTGCGACACTAGACTCTTTGATCTTATACACAGATAAGCAGGTTGCGTGCAGGTAAGTGTAGAGATTTCCATACACTCTGTCTCCTTTGCGGTCTTATCAACGCACACGAAGAGCACTTTAATGAAAAACAGGGCACAAACACTCGTTCCTACTAGAGCATAAACCTTTCTGTTCCATCCCGTCCCTCAGCCACTTTTCAGTAGCAGGACGTGACTCTGGAATACCCTTCCCTATTATGTTAGAGAACTGAGTAACACCCGCCGTTTCAAAAGATAATTAATTACATATTTACTGAAGCAACGACAATGTCTACTTTTGCTCCTGCACACACTTGTTATCCCCATTACATCATTCTTTGCAACCAGAGCCTCCTCATTTCCTAAGAAAGCTCTTAGCTGGTGCAGTCTACTGAACCTTCCCATCTACAAAACTCGCTATATCAGAAAATATCAGTTCTCTAAACCTATAAATGCTTTTTACATCTACCACCATCGCTATTGTTATTATTAATAATATTATTATTATCATCACTATAAGCTGCAGTCGCAGCAGTAATGTAAGTACTACCAATATTAATCTTATTAGTTCTTTGTACTAGAGCTGCGCTCTACCAAAACTACGGTTGGGCAGCTTTGGTACACTACATAAATGACATAGTAAATGATACGGTCACCGGCTGGCTGGTTTTGGGGAAGGAGACCAGACAGCGTGGTCATCGGTCTCATCGGATTAGGGAAGGATGGAGAAGGAAGTCGGCCGTGCCCTTTCAGAGGAACCATCCCGGCATTTGCCTGGAGTGATTTAGGGAAATCACGAAAAACCTAAATCAGGATGGCCGGACGCGGGATTGAACCGTCGTCCTCCCGAATGCGAGTCCAGTGTCTTACCACTGCGCCACCTCGCTCGGTTACGGTCACCGGTAGTATTGGCAGCATTGTTAAAGAAAGAAACGTAATAGGATGTGTGAAAGGGAGAGTTGGACCCGACGACTCTTTGATTTTATGTTTATTTCGTTGTTTGTTTGGCACATTATTAGAACAGCACATTATTCAGTGTTAGTGCCGTTTATATTTTATAGCCTCGAATATAAACAGCACTTTATAAGTAGTAAAACTTAGTTGATCGCGTAACGTTTGTGCTTATATGTAGTAACAGCTATCACCTTTGATGCAAGTAGTTTAGATGCACAAAGTCAAAAGATACATGACTATAGTTGTTTTGTATTCAATAGAATTTTTTCGACATAATAATAGGTAAGAATTTTCTGTTATCAGCTACAACTGTGAAAGCTGTTTCTATTATTCACAAACATGTTTTGTGCATGTTCTACGAAGTACTGAAGCTATGTTTGATATATTTTTGTTTGGTGTCCCTTCTTTTATTTTGTCTTTTCGTTGAGGAAATTGCATTTTCTAACCAAATGTTATTAATCTGTATTGGTTTTATAATTTTTAATACAACATCCCTCGTATCACATTACAAATCAGCGATTTTAGAATAAAACCAGAATTAAATATTGTAAATTTTAATTTTGCTGTTAATACTGTTTACTTCTAAATAAAGGATACGAGGACAACACACGAAACAGAAATGTTCCATAGGTTATACGGCCCTTTATATATTCTCGCTCAGTTTGTAGGTGGTTCACCACATCCTGTTTTTGGAGGATCTAGTAAGTCACTGAGCCCATACGTAAAGAAAGCGATCGCTATGAGGTAACGCCCGATATACATACAACACTCCTAATGTATACGTGAAGTGGGTATGACCATAAATGACCAAACCGTCGAGGAAAACTGCCGTAATCTAGGATTACTTATGAAAATTGTAGCCTACGGTAGGCAGTACTATTTATTCACACTGGCTCAACATAAAGCCAAGTCCTTTTATTAATATTTGTCATAAATATATACTGTACGTGTTAAGCTGTGGACAGATGTTAGAGGGGACGTGAAGGCCCTTATCTGATCGAGCTTTCGTACCAAGGGGACGAACGCCACAAGCGTGAGCGGCGACGTTCAGTCCGTGTAGGCAGGGACAGTTCGCCCTTTAAGGGCCTCCCCAGGCGTCATCGGCGCCGACCAGTCGCGTCCCAGAGGGAGGTGTGACGCCTAAATTGCTGGCCAGTGTTTGAGGAACACGGCGCAGCTGCAGCTACATCGTTGTCCCGAGTCGCACTGGGTGGGTCAATGAACGCACGCCGTTATGTCAGCGCGCTGCACAAAGGCGTTTACATGTGCGCCCTACTGTCCCCCAGTCTTCAGTTGTTGGTCCAATGCTTTTCATCCATACTTTATTGTTATAACTATTACTGATATGTATTCAATTGTATCTAACAGAAACCCTAAGGACATTGATGCTGGTGTCAGGTATTAACCCTCGCAATACCAAGGGGGGGGGGGGGGGTGAGGGGACACTTTATGGTCACCTTTTGATTTTGAAAATGTTGTAATCTACTCATATAACTCATATTTTAAAATCCAGAAAAAAAATTGTTTCTAAGGATTTCTTACAGCGTATTTCGTAACTGTTATGAATTTTACTGTAAAACGTAACCAAAAAATTTAAGTCTTATTAACAATTACGCCAAAAGATATTATCAGTTTCTGTATACTATTTTTATATTAGTACCTATCTGAAAGCGATATTGTATATGAGAGATAACACCGGTTAAAGCAATTTGTTTTTCTTTTCTTCAATGTTTTCGTGGTTAGCATAAGATGCCCTCGCTCTTGGTATTGCGCGTTACATTAAAATCGTTCGTATTTCTAGGGTTTATGATGATCTTTTCCCAGTATCACGATGGTCACAGAACCCAGGTCTTAAACAAAACGCTAAGAATGTAGTTTCGCAAGCTTCCACGGTTAAGGTAAACTAGAATAAAATCATCTCACGTGTGAGGCCACGTCATTATCAAAAACTAAAACAACTACAGTAAGAAAAAGGGTCATATTTCATGCATGGTTCATTCTTGCGTAAATTTACTAAACGAATATATCAACAGCTTGACGAAAAAAGTGAAGCAAGTACGAGCGTCTGAATTTATGAAAGGAATATGTACACTGCCTAGCAAGAGACGGTGAGCAACCGAGCACCCAGTAGACATGGTCAGATGTAATTGTAATTTCGTAGACGTACACACCACCGGCTTATATATACAGAGTGGTCCATTCATAGTGACTGGGCCAAATATCTCACGAAATACGCATGACACGAAAAAACTACAAGGAACGAAACGCGTCTAGCTTGAAGGGGGAAACCAGATGCCGCTATGGTTGGCCCGCTAGATGGCGCTGCCATGGGTCAAACGGATATCAACCGAGTTTTTTTAAATAGGAACCCCCACTTTTATTACATATTTGTGTAGTACGTAAAGAAATATGAATGTTTTAGTTGGACCACTTTTTTCGCTTTGTGATAGATGGCGCTGTAATAGTCACGAACGTATAAGTACGTGGTATCACGTAACATTCCTCCAGTGCGCACGGTATTTGCTTCGTGATACATTACCCGTGTTAAAATGGACCGTTTACCAATTGCGTAAAAGGTCGATATCGCGTTGATGTATGACTATTGCGATCAAAATGCCAACAGACGTGTGCTATGTATGCTGGTCGGTATCCTGGACGACATCATCCAAGTGTCGGGACCGCTCGCCGGAAAGTTACGTTATTTAAGGAAACAGGAAGTGTTCAGCCACATGTGAAACAACGACATGCAACAAATGATTATGCCCAAATAGGTGTTTCAGCTGCTGTCGCGGCTAATCCTCACATCAGTAGCAGACAAACTGCGTGAGAATCGGGAATCTCAAAAACGTCGGTGTTGAGAATGCTACATCAACATCGATTGCACCCGTACCATATTTCTATGCGCCAGGAATTGCATGATGATGACTTTGAACGTCTTGTACAGTTCTGCCACTGGGGACAAGAGAAATTGCGAGACGATGACAGATTTCTTTCACGCGTTCTATTTAGCGACGAAGCGTCATTCACCTATAGCGGTAACGTAAATAGGTATAATATGCACTATTGGGCAACGGAAAATCCACGATGGCTTCCACAAGTGGAACATCAGCGACTTTGGCGGGTTAATGTATGGTGCGGCATTATGGGAGGAAGGATAATTGGCCCCCATTTTATCGATGGCAATCTAAATGGTGCAATGTATGCTGATTTCCTACGTAATGTTCTACCGATGTTACTACACGATGTTTCACTGCATGACAGAGTGGCGATGTACTTCCAACATGATGGATGTCCGGCACTAATAGTGAAAATTCGAGACAGCTCGATGTAACTGAAGCCCATCTTCAACGGTATATACACTCCTGGAAATGGAAAAAAGAACACATTGACACCGGTGTGTCAGACCCACCATACTTGCTCCGGGCACTGCGAGAGGGCTGTACAAGCAATGATCACACGCACGGCACAGCGGACACACCAGGAACCGCGGTGTTGGCCGTCGAATGGCGCTAGCTGCGCAGCATTTGTGCACCGCCGCCGTCAGTGTCAGCCAGTTTGCCGTGGCATACGGAGCTCCATCGCAGTCTTTAACACTGGTAGCATGCCGCGACAGCGTGGACGTGAACCGTATGTGCAGTTGACGGACTTTGAGCGAGGGCGTATAGTGAGCATGCGGGAGGCCGGGTGGACGTACCGCCGAATTGCTCAACACGTGGGGCGTGAGGTCTCCACAGTACATCGATGTTGTCGCCAGTGGTCGGCGGAAGGTGCACGTGCCCGTCGACCTGGGACCGGACCGCAGCGACGCACGGATGCACGCCAAGACCGTAGGATCCTACGCAGTGCCGTAGGGGACCGCACCGCCACTTCCCAGCAAATTAGGGACACTGTTGCTCCTGGGGTATCGGCGAGGACCATTCGCAACTGTCTCCATGAAGCTGGGCTACGGTCCCGCACACCGTTAGGCCGTCTTCCGCTCACGCCCCAACATCCAGCAGTAAATACAATTTTTGCTTGCAAACTTTTTTTATGAATAACCGATGTTGTTTGAGACGAGCACTCGCTAGGCGAAGTTTTAGAATATGACACATTTGGTGAGCAGCTCCAGTGAGATGGAAACCTTTTGAGATGTGTGATTCGGGGATCAAAATGCTGCCATCTCTAGAGAGTATTTTCAGTCTAATTACTCGAGCCGTGTTTACAGTTTGGGTAATGATTCTATATGAAGAAATTCTTTATGTGCGATGGCGTAAGGGACTTTTCAGAATCGTAGCACGGTACGAATATTTTGGAGCAAGAAGTATTCCAACAGAAACAGTTTATTTCGCGATTCATAATTATTTGCATTCAAGTAAAGCCTTTTGTAATAAAGACAGAAGCTGAAATAAAATTAAAATTGGTGCCAAGGTCAGGACTTGAATCCAGGTCTCCTGCTTACTAGGCAGACATGATATCCAATTTTTCTCTTTTTTTTCAAATTACGATTGTTATAGGTCTCAACAGATGTCGCATGACATTTGTTCATGTCGATCGTTGAATACTTCATCTTTTTTTTCCCAGAAGCAACCAGTCTTTTCACCGAACATGCTGAGCTACCATTGCAGCACTGTTAGACCATCCTGGTATTGCGGTTAACAAAGCTGAATGGCCAGCACTAGCGTAATGGCCTCCATAATAATATCAAAGCAGGTACCTATCAGATACCCTGCTAATGTGCTAACAGATGCGTTAGACGGTGCGTACTGTCGAAGATCTTTGCCAAGAACACCAACGCTACACCAGATTGCAGCAGCCTAAGAATTCGGCAGTCGCAGAACGTTACCCGATGGAACTGCATGGAATGTACGCTAAGCACAACAAGGTTCTGACACAGACGTCCAAAGTCTTATCAAGGAATCTATTGAGACTCGAGTGAGGGAACCGCTGACAAAACGTGATAACGGGTACGTACTTAGCAAGGCATGGGATCCCGCTGTTAAAATGGTCAAGAAGAGGAATGAGCTACTAGAAAGGTCAAGAAGAGGAATGAGCTACTAGACAACAGAGTGACTTCGGAGACAAGCAGAGGAACAGCAGAGGTGCCGCCAGCGCTCGCACCTGGATGCGAACCTAGGACGGAACACTGGTCGGCGGGAGCAGGAGGGCGAAGGATGCTGGGCGCGGACGACCGATGGAGCGGCCGGTCAAAGGGGTGGAGGAGAGGATAAAAGTGCGGCGCCGGTCGCCCTTCAGTCAGCTCATCAGCGCACCTGATGATAGAAACGCGGTCATTTGCCGAAATATCGTGCCCTTTGAACACCGACATCCGGCAATTCACTCGTGAACTATTTCGACAGGTATTCTTGACTCCACGCCCGCCGTGGTATTGAAGAACACATTGCACAGGTTTTCACACATGTAAGTCAGATCCAGGAGGGAGCAGATTGTAACACAAGATAATTCTTTTAAATATTTATTGTAACAGTCTCAAGTGTAATTAGTCACACTTGATAACTAGTTTTGATCGCATTTAATGATCATCTTCGTATCTGAAGAACGAATTTTTTTTTATAAAAAAATGTACATAATCTGATGATGTACATTAACTAATTAAATGACACTGGTAAGTATACCACTGGTCTTAAATGCTGTTTATAACTTCATTTACTATAAACAATCGATTTTACTGGTATTAATACATCCACAATAGTTTCTCTACGAGTATGAATACCAATTTTATGTTTCCAAGTCGCTGGGCTTGAGATATCTGGCAATAAGTGACTAATGGTACGAATATTTACCACTGACCTTTGAGTCAGCTACCAAATTCCGTCTTGATATAAACGATGGTAAGGTCGATTCACAGTAAAATTTCCTACATTGTAACGAACATAATTAGTTCGGGAATCATTTCTATGAATAACTAAAGCTAGCTGTCTTCCATGCCGTACATGGAAGCAAATACATTATAGCGAGTTCACTTCCCGGTTAAATCCAATGTTTCTGATTATATTCTTCGAAATGCTTCTTCTAATCAAAAATAAACATTGAAGATAATATTGTCTTGCAAATTACCTCGAAAACGTTTGCTGCAGAAATAATATAAATCGTTTCCGCTGACAACGCAGATATATCACGATCAATGAAAATATTCAACACGGCGAAAATCGCTTATGCCCAGACTTAAATGTTATAAACAGACTATTTTGCTTGGTTTTTATAGTTATAGGGATCATACTGACGCTCGTGAATATTTCCTTTAGATCTATAAGAAAGACTTCATGGAGGTGATTTAGTTCCATTCAAATGATGCTTTGGCTTGCTGGCATTCAACGGCTGGGAGGAGGTTATGGAACAACAGGCAGAATATTCAGAATTTGGAGAAGATACTGATGCAGACAGATAATGTATAGTCTCAAACAGCGCTGAAGTAACTGGTGGTTGTCTGCGTAACACAGTGTCAAGTGCCGCGCGGGATTAGCCGAGTGGTCTGTGGCGCTGCAGTCATTGACTGTGCGGCTGGTCCCGGTGGAGGTTCGAGTCCTCCCTCGGGCATGGGTGTGTGTGTTTGTCCTTAGGATAATTTAAGTTAAGTAGTGTGTAAGCTTAGGGACTGATGACCTTAGCAGTTAAGTCCCATAAGATTTCATACAGTCACACACACGCGCACACACACACACACACACACACACACACACACACACACACACACACACACACACATGAGCGAGGGAGGACTCGAACCTCCGGCGGGAGGGACCGCGCAATTAGTGACATGGTCTGTTTCAATGGTATGAATATTTCCCACCCCATGTCTTCCAAAGAAACTAGTAAATACCTACATTCTTTAAAGAATCGAACTCCCACGTACAGAAGAGTTTCAAACATCTGGTTACTTTACAAATACGTCAATGTGTTATATATGGGCTGTTATCGTTTTTTTTGTTTTGTTTTTTTTTGTTTTGGGGCACAAAACTTCTATGGTCATTAGCGCCCGGTCCGTGACTTAGGAAGCAGTAAAAAACCGAAATTTAAAACCAGCAGCAATGAGAACGAAAGTCATAAAATTGGAGAAACTAAAAGCGGAAGGAAGGCTTAAAAATCCACTACAGAAAGGGGTTGGTTGTCCCCAAAAAAAGCTTCAAATGACTGACGTCATTTCACTGGCACTAATAAACTTGAGAACGCGGTCGGCGGAGCGCGTGTCATCTGCTAAAATCGACGATATATCAGGCGATAGCTGTAGACGGGAGCGTAACGGATTAAAATAGGGGCACTCAATTAAAAGGTGTCTTACCGTCCACAGCTGAGAGCAGTGGGGGCAGAGTGGGGGAGGATCGCCGCTTAAAAGATGTCGATGGCTAAAAAGGCAGTGCCCTATCCGGAGTCTAGTTAAAATTACCTCCTCCCGACGACGCGGTCGGGAGGAAGAGGTCCAAGCACAAGGAAGAGCTTTCATGTCCCGCAATTTATTATGGGTAAGTGTCGACCAATGCGTGTGCCATAAATGGACAACATGTCGACATAGAACGCTCCGTAGATCGGCGAAGGGAAGCGATTGAATAGCTGGCCGAGGAAGTGATACTGCAGCCTTGGCTGCAATATCGGCCGCCTCATTTCCACAGATACCAACGTGTCCCGGGAACCAGAGGAACGCCACCGGGACGCCCCCCAGGTGGAGCAAGCGCAGACAGTCCTGAATCCGGTGGACCAGAGGGTGCACAGGGTAAAGAGCTTGGAGACTGAGGAGAGAGCTGAGAGAATCTGAGCAGATTACGTACTGTGTTCGCTGATGGCGGCGGATGTAGTGGACAGCCTGGAGAACAGCGTAAAGCTCTGCAGTATAAAACGAACACTGGTCGGGAAGCCGAAAGTGATTTGGGGTGTCGCCAACAATATAGGCACTCCCTACACCTAACGATGTTTTCGAGCCGTCGGTGTAAATAAATGTGGCGTCCGTCATTTGTGCACATAGAGCAGCAAATGCCCGACGATAAACAAGTGAAGGGGTACCATCCTTGGGAAATCGACAAAGGTCACGGAGCAGGCAGATCCGGGGACGGAGCCAAGGCGGTGCTGTACCCCAAGTTGTCAAGAAGGTTTTAGGAAAGCGGAAGGAAAGAGAATGGAGTAGTTGACGGAAGCGGACTCCCGGTGGTAGTAGGGAGGAGGGGCGACCTGCATATCCTACATCAAAGGAGGCGTCGAAAAAAAGGTCATGGGCTGGATTAGCAGGCATGGAAGACAGATGGCTAGCATAACGACTCAGAAGGACTGCTCGCCGATTGGACAGCGGAGGTTCAGCAGTCTCAGCATAAAGGCTTTCCACAGGGCTGGTGTAAAAAGCTCCAGACACTAAACGTAATCCACGGTGGTGGATAGAGTCGAGACGCCGAAGAATAGACGGCCGAGCAGAGGAGTAGACTATGCTTCCATAGTCCTATTTCGAGCGCACTAAGGCGCGATAGAGGCGGAGAAGGACCACTCGGTCCGCTCCCCAGGAGGTACCATTCAGGACACGGAGGGTGTTAAGGGATCGATGACAGCGAGCCGAAAGATAGGAAACGTGGGAGGACCACCACAGTTTTCTGTCAAACATAAGACCCAAGAATTTAGCGACGTTGGAAAACGGAAGGTTGACAGGACCTAGATGTAAGGAGGGCGGAAGAAACTCCTTACGTCGCCAAAAATTAACACAAACGGTCTTACTGGGAGAAAAACGGAAGCCGGTTTCGATGCTCCAAGAGTGGAGGCGATCGAGACATCCTTGAAGACGTCGTTCAAGAAGGCTGGTCCGTTGAGAGCTGTAGTAGATCGCAAAATCGTCCACAAAGAGGGAGCCCGAGACATCAGGAAGGAGACAATCCATAATTGGATTGATGGCAATGGCAAACAGTACAACACTCAGCACGGAGCCCTGGGGTACCCCGTTTTCTTGGGAGAAGGTACGGGAGAGAGTAGTGTTCACCCGCACCCTAAATGTGCGCTCTGCCATAAATTCGCGAAGAAAAAGGGGCAGCCGACCTCGAAAGCCCCAAGAGAAAAGTGTGCGGAGGATGCCTGTCCTCCAACAGGTATCGTATGCTCTCTCCAGATCAAAAAATATTGCTACTGTTTGGCGTTTCCGGAGAAAATTGTTCATGATATAAGTGGAGAGAGCAACAAGATGGTCAACTGCAGAACGATGCTTTCGGAATCCGCATTGGGCAGGTGTTAAAAGACTGCGGGATTCCAGCCACCACGCTAAACGGTAATTCACCATACGCTCCAAAACCTTACAGACACTACTCGTGAGAGAAATGGGGCGATAGCTAGAGGGGAGATATTTGTCCTTTCCAGGTTTCGGAACAGGAACGACGATAGCTTCCCGCCGTCGTCTGGGAAAAGTACTGTCGGTCCAAATTCGATTATAAAGGCGAAGGAGGTAACGCAGACTATGGGTTGATAAATGCAGCAACATTTGGACGTGGATACCATCCGATCCTGGGGCGGAAGAGCGAGAAGAAGAGAGTGCATGTTGGAGTTCCCGCAAGGAGAAAACAGTATTGTAGCTTTCGCGATTTTGAGAGGAGAAAGCAAGAGGTCGCACTTCCGCTGCACGTTTCTTCGGGAGAAACGCTGGCGGGTAATTTGAAGAGCTCGAAATCTCAGCAAAGTGCTGACCCAACGAGTTAGAAATTGCGACGGAGTCCACTAATGTGTCATGCGCGACAGTGAGCCCAGAGACCGGGGAGAAACTAGGCGCGCCTGAGAACCGTCGAAGCCGACTCCAAACTTCCGAGGAGGGAGTGAAGGTGTTAAATGAGCTAATAAAGAATTTCCAGCTTTCCTTCTTGCTATCGCGGATGACGCGACGGCATCGCGCTCGGAGCTGCTTATAGCGGATACAGTTGGCCAAAGTAGAATGGTGGCGGAAAACGCGGAGAGCACGTCACCGCTCACGTAGTGCATCACGGCACGCCTCGTTCCACCAAGGAACTGGGGGGCGCCGGGGCAATTCGGAGGTGCGTGGTATTGAACGTTCCGCAGCTGTAAGAATAACGTCGGTAATATGTGTGACCTCATCGTCGACGCTGGGAAAGTGACGGTCATTGAATGTAGCTAGAGACGAAAAAAGTGTCCAATCGGCTTGGGCAAACTTCCAGCGTCGCGGGCGCATGTAGGGCAGTTGAGGCTGCAGTCGAAGGACACAAGGAAAGTGGTCACTCGAGTGTGTATCATCAAGGGCGAACCATTCGAAGCGCCGAGCTAGCGGAACAGTACCGACCGCAAGGTCCAAATCAGATAAATTTGTTGTGGAGGCAGACAAAAATGTAGGGACCCCAGTGTTGAGGCAAACTAGATCTGCTTGGTGGAAGACGTCTAGCAAAAGTGAGCCACGTGGACAAGGATGTGGAGATCCCCAAAGCGGGCGGTGGGCATTGAAGTCCCCAACCAGCAAATATGGGGGTGGAAGCTGACCAAGAAGATGAAGGAGATCAGCTCGTGCCATTGGTGTGGACGATGGAATGTATACAGTACAAAGAGAGAACGTGTATCCGGAAAGGGAAAGACGGACGGCGACAGCTTGGAAGGAAGTGTTTAAATGGATTGGGTGATAATGGAGAGTTTCATGGAGAAGAATCATGAGTCCTCCATGTGCTGGAGTGCCTTCAACAGAGGGGAGATCATATCAGACGGACTGAAAATGAAGGAGAACAAAGCGGTCATGGGGACGCAGCTTTGTTTCCTGAAGACAGAAGATGACCGGCGAGTAGGATCGTAAGAGGACCGACAATTCATCCCGATTGGCTCGAATACCGCGGATATTCCAGTGGATAATGGACATAGGGTGAACAGAAAATGGAGGAATGTGACCAAGGTCGCTGTCAACTCAACGACTGCTCTGAGCTTGCGACCGACAGCATGGAATGGCATTCAGCCGAAGGCAGAAGATCCTGATCCATAGGTTGGTCAGGAGCAGCTCCTGCCATCAGCGACCGGCCGGTTGATCGGCCGCCAGCAGTGCGCCTCGGCGACACAGAAGACGGCCGAGTGCGATTTCCGCCAGGTGGTGCTGTAGATGGGACACGCCTTGGCGGAGAAGGAGAGGAACTGGGTTTCTTTGTAGCCTTCTTGGAAGTATGATGTTTAGAGGAAGGAGGAACCGATGGTTGGGAAGTTGCCATACGTAAAAACTCTTCACGAGTATGCTCTTTTTTCGAAGTCTTGGTGTCTGACTATTGGGCTCGAGATTTAGCAGAACTCGACGAAGGGTGAGTCAGAGAGTGGGCAGGCGAAAGTGGGGAGGTTGAACGGGCGATCTTTGCGCTGGCCGATCTGACGACCGTGGCACTAAAGGTGAGGTCGCAAGTCTGCGTGGCCGCCTCCTTTGTTGGCCGAGGAGAAGCAAGGACAGTGCTGTATTTTCCTTTCTGAGGCACGGTGGGCTGCCGACTGGCGAATAATTTTCGAGCAGCAAAGGTCGACATCTTTTCCTTTACTCTGATTTCCTGGATGAGCTTTTCGTCCTTAAAAACGGGACAATCTCGAGAGGAAGCAGCGTGGTCACCCATACAGTTGATGCAGCGAGGGGATGGAGGTGGACAAGCACCCTCATGGGCATCCTTGCCACACGTAACACATTTGGCCGGATTGGAACAGGACTGGCTGGTGTGATTGAACCGCTGACACAGATAGCAACGCGTAGGGTTTGGGACGTAAGGGCGAACGGAAATTATCTCATAGTCTGCCATGATTTTCGATGAGAGTTGAACTTTGTCAAATGTCAAGAAGACAGTGCGGGTTGGAATGATGTTCGTGTCAACCCTTTTCATAACTCTATGAACAGCCGTTACGCCCTGGTCAGACAGGTAGTGCTGAATTTCTTCGTCAGACAGTTCATCGAGGGAGCGTGTATGAACGACTCCACGCGAGGAATTTAAGGTACGGTGCGGTTCCACCCGGACAGGGAAAGTGTGTAGTAGTGAGGTACGCAGCAATTTTTGTGCCTGGAGGGCACTGACTGTTTCTAACAACAAGGTGCCATTCCGTAATCTGGAACAAGACTTTACAGGACCTGCAATTGCGTCGACACCTTTCTGAATAATGAAAGGGTTGACCGTGGAGAAGTCGTGACCTTCGTCAGACCGAGAAACAACAAGGAACTGTGGCAACGATGGAAGAACTGACTGTGGCTGAGACTCAGTGAACTTACGTTTGTGATCAGACATAGTGGAAGGTGAGGAAACCATTGCGGAAGAATCCCCCATGATTACCGGCGTCTACGATGGCGCGCTCCTCCCTTGTGGGGGCCCTCTCTGAGGGCACTCCCGCCTTAGGTGATTGTTCACACCTCAGGTCACACCTCCCGACAAACGGACGGAGGGACCAATCGGCACTTTCGGAAGGTATCAGCTCGGGTAATCACCCCTCCCTGGGCCTGGCCGTTACCAGGGGGTACGTACGTGTCCTACCTGTCTACCCGGGGCGGGGAATTACGCGTTACCCCGTCACCGGCTACGCATGGAAGTGCGTGGGTCGGCCTTCAGACACGCACAGGGAGGAAGAAAGAGAAAGGGAAAGGAAAGAAGAGAGGTCTCAAACGCCGCAGCGGAGAAAAGGGTAGAGAGAAGAGGTAAGGAAAAGAGGACAAAGGAAGGATGAAGACTTACAAGCAAGGAAGGCGAAGAATGTGATACATTTACAAGCGTCCGTCTCCGGACGTAGGCACAAACCATACTCCCAGAGGGGGAGAAAGGGAAGGAAAGAGCCAGAGGTGAGGGGGGGAGCCAAGATGGGGGATGGGGAAGGATGCGGAAAGGGAAGGTATGCAGCCCGGAAAGGAAGGAAGGCCACATCAGCTCGGGGTCCCGTGCTCGCTACGCACGTATCCACAAAAGAGTTGTGGATCCCCTGGGGGGAGGGCTGTTATCGTGTAAGCCAGTAGAAGTATAGAAATGGTTTGAAATTATGCTTCAAGTATGTTGGAAGTCACTATGTATTCTCATTATGAAACACTGGACGAATATAGTCTGGCTAATTTGCCCTCCATTTTAAGCAAAAGCAAGTTTTTCACGTATCTCAATGTTGGTGACGTATTGTACTAGAGTGTATTTTTGCAGAGACATTCAGTGATAGTGAAGATACTGTCGGCAAAGTATGTAGTGAAAAGAGTTAACAGCTAAGAAATTATAAATTAAAACGTCATACCTTATGTTGAAGTTTCTGCGCGCCATTTTAAACAGAAGCTTGTTCTTCATGCATGTAATGTCTATAGCGTCATATTTCCTGAACTGTTTGTCCTTGTTTCGTAAGGGTTTGAAATTATGTGTGAAGTTTGTTGGAAGTTTTAAGTGCTACCACCCTTAAACACTGGATTAGTGAAGTACAGGTATTTGTGTGCTGTCAGTTATTACGCTGCCTCAAGAAAAACATGCAGTTTCTAACTGTAAAACTTGTCTTATTGTGTTAATTTCTAAACATAAGATTTTACCTCCAAATGAGTAAATAATAACAATATTCAAAATTTTTGGATTCGGTCAGTAGTTACGCGGAAAACTGACAAACTTTTGTCGCTCTGGAAGGCAACATGCAACTGGTAGGAGTGTCTGGATTTCGGGAGAGAGGCGCTTAGCTCTACAGATAACTACCATAGCGCCCGCTGCTTCGCTCGCGTTTGCTTAGTAATTACAATAAAAGTAATTTCATAAACATGTTTTAGATGTGCGTAAAAATTAAAGTATCAAAAAGGCGTTTCTTTTTCTATGCAGTTAGCACAAAGCCGATATGTTGTGGTGACTGTTAAGTAGCTTTCTTTGGTTTCTTTCACAAATTGCAACACCAATACTGTTCACGCTGATTAATTCAATGGAAACTTGGTCTTTTCCGAATGTACTTCTGCCCAAAAAGCGACTCTGGTAGCTAGAGTCAGAGGTCTTTGTTAATGTTGTCTTTTCAGTTCTTGTGGCGACATTTCTATAGAAACTTTCATCCCCTAACACATATATCAACATTTCTAACCGAGAACTGAAATACCAATTATTTTAGATTTAGCTTAAAAAATGTTTTATGTAAAGAAATATTGTCACAAAAATTTTCATCCCCTACATCACCCTCTTAGTGACAGAATTTCCAAAAACACTGAACACTTTTTTTTTAAATTTCCAACTGAGAAGGTAATTTCAAGTGTACAGAGATTCAGTCTTAAAAATACGTACATTATGAAATATGTTCATACTTTTTATCCTCCCTTTAACTCTCTTAGAGGTTGTTGAAATTCCAAAAATGCTGAAGCATATTTTTTATTTATTTCTAATCGACAAGTGAAATGCCAATTTGCATAGACGTACCTTTAAGAATGCTTTAGTAGTTCTTTAACAACTTTTTATTAAAAGAAAGTACTTTCACCCTTTAGCGTTGAATTTCCAGAAACAATGAAAGCCATATTTTCTTATTTTCAGCCTAGAACCAAATACAAATTTTTATAGATTTAGTTTCAAAAATATTTTCATAATGAACTATTTTCATAAAGATTTCCACTCCCTATTTTACCCTGTTATGGGTGAAATTTCGAAAAATTTCTTCTTAATCGATGCCTACAATGTAAAACCAAAACCCCGTCCAAATTTCAGGTGTCTATCCACAGCCGTTTGAGCTGGGCTAAAATGAGTCAGAGAATTAGTCAGGACATTTCCATCTATTCATACTGATGCCAACTGTATCAGTCATTCCAGTCATTCCAGTGAATGAAGCTGCGAAATAAACGTTTGAAATCTTGATACTAAAATGGCGGGAACCCTGGATATTCTTACGAGGAATTGGGACTGGTTACCTGTTGTCAGAGTGAGTGAGCCGCTGGCCAAACACTCAGCAGCCACAATGGCTCTCTGTCGCACGGGCAGAGGGACGTCCAGTGCTGACGTGTGTGGCGGGCGCGCCGCTTTGTCTCGCGGCAGGCAGGAAGCCGGCCTGAAGTGATTAACGGCTTCCCGCCCTGAGAGCCGAGCGAGCACACCCAGCCGGGCCCGCTCTGGCTGAAGTTCTGTGCGCCAGGCGCGGGTCTGCTGTTCGCCTCCCCTCTCTACGCTCACTACGACATCAAATGCTCTCACACGATGCCAGTTGCCAGGTCATTTTCCCTTTCCATTGCTTTAGTTATTTTGTCCCACCACCTAGTCTGCTGCAATGACCTGCATGGCGCCAATGCAGCAAAACGACATCATTGTAAGTGTAGTGCCGTCATCATGGTGACCACACACTATGACGTAAGAAGACATATTCAAAGCGTAAGAATACTTATTCAGTACGCTGAAACTACAAAATACCGGGTAATCAAAAAGTCAGTATAAATTTGAAAACTGAATAAATCACGGAATAATGTAGATATAGAGATGCTTGGAATGACATGGGGTTTTATTAGAACCAAAAAAATACAAACGTTCAAAAAATGTGCGACAGATGGCGCTTCATCTGATCAGACTAGCAATAATTAGCATAACAAAGTAAGACAAAGCAAAGATGGTGTTCTTTACAGGAAATGCTCAATAGGTCCACCATCATTCCTCAACAATAGCTGTAGTCGAGAAATAATGTTGTGAACAGCACTGTAAAGGCATGTCCGGAGTTATGGTAAGGCATTGGCGTCGGAAGTTGTCTTTCAGCATCCCTAGAGATGTCGGTCGATCACGATACACTTGCGACTTAAGGTCACAAAGCCAATAATCGCACGGACTGAGGTCTGGGGATCTGGAAGGTCAAGCATGACGGAAGTGGCGGCTGAGCACACGATCATCACCAAACGATGCGCGCAAGAGATCTTTCACGCGTCTAGCAATATGAAGTGTTTTTTTTGTCCTAATAAAACTCCATGTCATTTCAAGCATGTGTGTCAATTTTTACGTCTCTATCTACATTATTCCGTGGTTTATTAAGTTTAAAAAAATTATACTGACTTTTTGATCACCCGGTATGTCCGCCGCCGCTTCTCAAGTTGACACACCTTTGAGCTGTGACAGGGTGTCCAGTAAAGCTGACCAGACGAGAAAAGCAGGCCAAGTGAAGTCACTATCGCTTCAGAGTGGCGAGCAAATGTGCTAACTTGCTTTGATTACTGGACTACAGCACGAAGAAAAAACACTAGCTGGCCTGGTTCACATAATCATTACTTCAATTAAACCCTCTCCCTCAGAGTGCTAAGATGTACTCAGTATCCAGATGTGCACATGATGGGAAGGTATGCCACCAGTACCAGCAACTACCTTCGAGATGAAGACCGTTCGCAGTATATGTTGATGAATCCATGCAGATACTATTGCGTTAGGGTCCAGAACTGAAAGATATCCACTTGATCATGCAGACTACCTGGCGTCTTCACAGTGCCAAATCACCTGCCGAGTTACTACCTGCTAAAGGTGTCCACCTCCCTGGTAGGACATGTGTTCCAGTCCAAACTGTTATCTGCGTGGCTAAAATGTGCACCATCCAGTGCTTTGTTGATGCTACAGGCTACGATTTCAGTTCTGTCCTTCCATGTCCTGCTCTGTGGCGTTTTCTGCAGCCTAGACGCTATTGGCTGCTGCGCACAGTCCTTGTCAGCTACTGCCATCAGCGAATGATGCAGCCTATACACACCGCTGCCCAAGCGCACCTGCTGATGGCGGCTCGCTGAGCTTTTGCAGCTCAATATGTAATCTCAGGCCAACAGTTCACACACCAGAAATGTTCACTTCCCTGTAAAAAATATCAATAGAAGTTCAGAAATTTCATCTATCGCTGTTACGATGGATTTGCAATATACAGGGTGGTCCATTGATAGTGACCGGGCCAAATATCTCCCGAAATAAGCATCAAACGAAAAAACTACAAAGAACGAAACTCGTCTAGCTTGAAGGGGGAAACTAGATGGCGCTATGGTTGGCCCGCTAGATGGCGCTGACATAGGTCAAACGGATATCAACTGCGTTTTTTAATATAGGAACTCCCATTATTATTACATATTCGTGTAGTACGTAAAGAAATATGAATGT
This sequence comes from Schistocerca nitens, assembly GCF_023898315.1. Taxonomy (NCBI): domain Eukaryota; kingdom Metazoa; phylum Arthropoda; class Insecta; order Orthoptera; family Acrididae; genus Schistocerca; species Schistocerca nitens. The sequence goes on from NC_064622.1 coordinate 331,986,824, forward strand.
TTTAGTTGGACCACTTTTTTCGCTTTGTGATAGATGGCGCCGTAATAGTCACAAACATATGGCTCACAATTTTAGACGAGCAGTTGGTAACAGGTAGGTTTTTTAAATTAAAAAGAGAACGTAGGTACGTTTGAACATTTTATTTCGGTTGTTCCAATGTGATACATGTACCTTTGTGAACTTATCATTTCTGAGAACGCATGCAGTTACAGCGTGATTACCTGTAACTACCACATTAATGCAATAAATGCTCAAAATGATGTCCGTCAACCTCAGTGCTTTTGGCAATACATGTAACGACATTCCTCTCAACAGCGAGTAGTTGGCCTTCCGTAATGTTCGCACATGCATTGACAATGTGCTGACACATGTTGTCAGGCGTTGTCGGTGGATTACGATGGCAAATATCCTTCAACTTTCCTCACAGAAAGAAATCCGGGGACGTCAGATCCGGTGAACGTGCGGGCCATGGTATGGTGCTTCGCCATCCACTTGTCATGAAATATGCTATTCAATGCCGCTCCAACCGCACGCGAGCTATGTGCCGGACATCCATCATGTTGGAAGTACACCGGCATTCTGTCATGCAGTGAAACGTAGTAACATCGGTAGAACATTACGTAGGAAATCAGCATACATTGCACCATTTAGATTGCCATCGATAAAATGGGTGCCAATTATCCTTCCTCCCATAATGCCGCACCATACATTAACCGGCCAAGGTCGCTGATGTTCCACTTGTCGCAGTCATCGTGAAATTTCCGTTGCCCAATAGTGCATATTATGCCGGTTTACGTTACCGCTGTTGGTGAATGACAGTTCGTCGCTAAATAGAACGCGTGCAAAAAAATCTGTCATCGTCCCGTAATTTCTCTTGTGCTCAGTGGCAGAACAGCAGACGACGTTCAAAGTGGTCGCCATGCAATTCCTGGTGCATAGAAATATGGTACGGGTGGCCTCGATGTTAATGTAGCGTTCTCAGCACCGACGTTTTTTAGATTCCCGACTCTCGCGCAATTTGTCTGCTACTGATGTGCGGATTAGCCGCGACAGCAGCTAAAATACCTAGTTGGGCATCATCATTTGTTGTAGATCGTCGTTGACGTTTCACATGTGGTTGAACACTTCCTGTTTCCTTAAATAACGTAATTATCCGGCGAACGGTCCGGATTCTTGGATGATGTCGTCCAGTAAACCGAGCAGCATACATAGCACACGCCTGTTGGGCATTTTGATCACATTAGCCATACATCAACACGATATCGACCTTTTCCGCAATTGGTAAACGATCCATTTTAACACGGGTAATGCATCACGAAGCAAATACCGTCCGCACTCTGGAATGTTACGTGATACCACGTACTTACTCGTTTGTGACTATTACAGCGCCATCTATCACAAAGGGAAGAAGTGGTCCAACTAAAACATTTTCTTTACGTCCTACTTGAATATGTAAAAAAATTGGGGTTCCTATTTTTAAAAAAAAAACGCAGTTCATATCCGTTTGACCTATGGCAGCGCCATCTAGCGGGCCAGCCATAGCGCTATCTGGTTTCCTCTTCAAGCTAGACGAGTTTCGTTCTTTGTAGTTTTTTCGTTCGATGCTTATTTCGTGAGATATTTGGCCTGGTCACACTATCAATGGACCACCCTGTATATAGTATAGAGCAGATAAGTGTGAGAACTATCCCACAATCAGCCTAACAGCTTATGCATCCAACTTCAGACAAGAATAATATACAGAAGAACAGAAAAAAAATTTGGGACTAACAGTTGACAGTAAGTTTGGTTTTAAAGAGGATAAAGAGACCAGAGAGCCAATTCCAATATTATATGAATGCATGGTGTCAAATATTTCTGACACGTTTGAAAGAACAGGTATCATGCACTCATAAAACTGATTCACCTCGATGGGCCATGAATCCATCATTGTCATTGCGGATGCACAGTTACATTCAACCTGTGGCGCAGAGGACATGGATGGAGACTGTAGATACGTTGGGCTTACGGGAGGTGTGTGTCGACTGGGAGGCGTGCCGAGATAGTCCGCGCATTTGCGATAAACACTGTGTCCGGATGACGCAGCGGTTAATACAACTGCCAAGTTCACAGGATATCCCTCATCGAGTCCCTTTCTGCACAGATTTTCACTCGTCAACACTGATCCCACATAGTCTCAGTACAGCTGACATCACTGATTCTTTCCCTTTTCTTTCCTTTTTCTCCGCTCCACTATCACTTCACTTAGTTTTTCTGATTATGGAAACAGGATTCTAAAACACCGAGATTTTTGATAGCATTGGTCGATCTGGAAAAACCATCCGTCAGTGTAAGATGCCTTGTCAAATTAAATCTGTGGACTGGGCCGTGACTCGAATATGCAACGCTCTAATTGCTCTTACCGACAGATCTATCCAGGTACGACGCACGCCCTTCACACCTTCTGTTTTGCCAGTAACTTGTGCTGTGCAGCTTTTGGGATAAACAAAGCACTTGCTAACCATGTAATCAATACTGTACTCAAACATCAGGTAAATACGTTTGAACAACTTTCTACAGTTACAGCGTAAAGTCAAGCGCGGGACGCCAGTCGGGAACGACAGGAAAGAGAAGGTTGTGTGAAGAGACCAGCCAATTGAATACTGACTGGACCTCGCTCCAGGACGACAACGTCACAGCAGCGGCCCCTTTGTGAAGAGTACTTGGGCGCCACGACCTGCTAGTGACAGCCCAGTTCGATAGCAGCTTCAAGATTAGCCACTTGTATAGCAGTGTTGATATAGTTCAGGAAAGACTTTCGTCAGTTAGAGATAAGCGGTCACTGCAAAGACTGATTATTTTGTATGTCGCCCATTGCTTGAGACACATTTGTGTAGTTGTCAAAGTTAAGTACTGTATTTGATTAATTGTAATAACACTCATTAATCCGACTTGTTTGATTGATTGTTTGTCTGGCAAACCGAGTACGCAAGTTTCCTAGACACAAGGCTGACGATGAGGCTGGACGAAATATCTACCACTGACCTTAATAAAACAGTCTCGGGTTTCAAGCCGCGTCAAGTGGTTTACTGCTCACGAGCTTTCGGCACAGATCTCCTCTGCCATTGTCAAGTGGATGACGTGTGTTTGTCATTACCGTGCTTATATTGCCGCGCCGTCGCTAGTGACGTCACTCGTGACGTCACTGGTGCTCGGTCCCCCACCATATATGGTAATGTTTTGGCCGAGCGATCGCCGGGGACGCTTCAACTCCCTCAACACCGGATCCCATGCTGTACTCTGCTGCAATCCACCGTCTCTATTGAAGGCGTTGTCAGAAATTCTAATCTGTATGGCCTCGTTTATCACGCAATCTCAGAAGCTATTAGTCCATTTAATAATTGACGTCTCATCGAATGCAATCCGGTGTCCGTTTTCCAGAGCATGTTCTGCAACTGCTGACTTTTCGTGATAGCGCAGACGGTAATACCTTTCACGTTCTAAGCGGCGCTGTTCAATAGTGCTAACAGTCTGCCCGACATAGAACTGCCCACATCCACACGGTCTCTTGTAAATTCCTTGCCGATCTCTGCCGAAAGCTCGTGGGCAGTAAACCACTGGACGCGGCTTGAAACCCGAGGATATTTTATTAACGGATATCGCCGCGAAAGCATGCATTCGAACATACCACTGACCTTGTTAATGATTCAATACGAACACTTGCTGTCCTTCGTTTCAACGATTACTGTGTTAATGAATTATCAAGCACTCACGAATACGATGCACTAGTACACTAGGTACGTCGTAATCTGTTAGATATATTCAAGTACCGTCTAACAGCACTTCTGCCGAGCGTAGTGTTGTGTAATGTTCACTGTTCGTATCACATACACTACTTTAACAAAGAGTCTCGTGCAGAAATGGTCTAAGCTGGGTGTACCAGTTCCACATACACCACTAATGATAGCTCGTGTTGTACCTTGCCTTACATCACCGCTTTTCACACTCGTAAGCGAAAGCAACTTTACTAAACGTCGATAAAACTTTACAAGACCCCTTTCGATACGAGATTTATTCGATTACAGGATCGTGTAAACTGATGCAGTTGTACTCACACGACGCTGCATCTACGGACCAGTTGCACCAACTTCAAATGTAGCACGAGCTTGTTCTGTCACCGTAAGAACGACAAGCCAACCCTCTACTGATAGCTTTTCTATTAGAAGATCGCAAGACCTTGCAATGCGGTCGCGCTTACAGTTAAAATACTTCTGTAACTATAGTTACTTCGACATTAGCTTTAGTTATGATTAACCTATATTCTATTTACACGTTTATAGTGCTCTGACTTATATCAAATTCGTCTGGACACTTGCAGAAAGACAGTATTCGGTAATGATAGTTAACAAGCGGAAATTCAGTCAGTTCGTAAGAAATTCTGTTTTTATAATCGAAATCCTCAGTGAAATATTACTCGAGTAAGCACTCATGTCAAAAAAATATCGTAATAAGACAAAAATATCGAAGTTTTCTTAAGAAATTTCTTGTCATTAGTACATAAAACCTATTATCTGGAAATATTATTGGATTTTACACACAACGCCCATACTGAGACAAAATCCCAAAATAATTATAAAAGCTTTTCCCTTTAGAAAGTAATATTAGTTGCGATTAATTGACCTTCCACTGCGTACCTTTTAATTTATTCCGCTGGCTATTCGTTTCTCGAAACTTACAGTAACACGAATCATATACTTACAAAATCCAGTTCATAAATAGCAAAGCTCTTTTAATAAGCGAGCCTGATATTTTTCTTACAATGTTTATACGACGATTCAATGTTAATTATCATCATCTTGCTTCTACATTCAGTGATGAACGTAATTACACATAAGCGATATAAGCCTTCACTATCTAAAAATGAATAATCTCTTTCCTCGGTAATAAAGAAAATGCTTCTTAATACCAATCACTCGAAATTTGATTCCTTTGCCGTTTAACTCAAAATAGTTAGGAACATTGCCTTCACAAAATACTTAATACAACCTTTTAAGCTGCCATGAGCACCTTAATTCTTTTTTAATCAATAAACTTTAAATATCTTTGTGTATTACGAAAACGCTGAAGATTATAGTAAATCTATCTAGATTACTTAATTCTTACTCTTAAAGCTGTTTACTTTTATTAAAATATTTTCTTTGTTTCTTTCTTTAGACAAGTAGTAGGCAGACTTCTGTTTATTAAAAACTTGGTATTCTTTCTTTTTCGCTTTAAACAAATTCTTCTTTATTTCTCTTGTTTAATACAGCTCATCGTCGTTATGTTACGGCGGTAGGCAAGTCCCTGCAGAGCGGACCGAATATCAATAAAAACAAATCAAAAATAAACCACTGAGGGCCACCGCCATTTAAACTCTGACATTTAAGCAATGCTAGCTGTAAAGTTGTTCCAGGCGTCCGACCGATATACCACGTGAGATAAAGATCTTAAATTAGTCACTCGTAACTTTCCTTTCCCGTAGATAAGACCACTTTATCTGCTCAGTCATATTGTTCCGTGCTTAATTGGTTCGCTCCAAAAAGGACTAAAACTAAACTTGGGGATCTTTATCGTAAAATCAAATCAAATGTTTACTTTGATATCATATAACGTTCTGCCCACACGCCAAAACTCATCTAACCACGCACTACCTTCTCTCACATTGCCCACAAAGCCAGAACTGAATACGAACGCTGTGACTCAACTAGCCCTGAGCGAGCACGACCGGTACACTACTTTGAACAGAACTATCGGATCGCCGATCCAAACCAAATATCGCCAAATCATGCAAACTGACCTCTTCTCAGACAAACAAGGTCAACAGCAGTTGTTACACGTCATGTGCCACCACATAAAAAGGTCTCACGAAATTATTTCCTATTGGGATTGTAGGAGAACGACGTAGGCTATATTCAGTCAGAAAGATTTCTAACAATTAATAATAAAATGATATTTATTAAACATGAGAAATACTCAAATAATACAACCTCTTGTGAAATTTCCAGCACAATCAGACAAGTGCTCTAAAATATTAAAGTCCTATCACTGTGCCTCCGAGTGATGCCAATCTAGAGTCCTCCGTTTCTTTTCTCTTTCTCTTTCTCCCCCCCCCCCCCGCCCCCCCCCTCTCTCCCTCTCTCTCTCTCTCTCTCTCTCTCTCTCTCTCTCTCTTTAATCTTACTGTCCAGGTGTAACGGTAAGATTTTTCTACCTTATAATGACATCATTGGAGCTCACGTTGAAAGAGTGACGGTGGGACTTACAGTCCTGTACCACCCTCTGACCGTGGAAGCTCAAAGTTGCCGGAAAAACGTAACACAACTACGTAGGTGGCCCTACCGTACCATGGATGTCACATACTGAGTGGCCGTATACGTTATTTGTGGCCGTAACAGGGCTATCGTAATCATTGTCCGAATTTCATTCCTCGAGGATGGTAAGAGGGATAAGACGGCAGTGCTAGTATCGGGGAGACGTGGTGTAATGTGTTGTATGCCAGTGACCGTGAGGCGCAGGGCATCCACTTTGTCATAGAGACGCCGTGCCTTCTCTCGAATGGTCGTCTTTAGAGTTACCATGTTTGTTACTTTTGAATACATCTTCAGACCATGGAGTAGGAACCTCTTTCTGCTGGAGAATCACTACTAATTCCCCAGCAGAAAGCGGTTGCCACTCAATTGTCTGAAGATGACCACAGTAGTGATCGAAGGTCACCTTAATAAATAAATCGTGATCAAGACTGTTTTAATAGTAAATACCATGTTTTTCTCCTCGTGGGTGTTAACAATCCTCGTTAGAGGAGAGGCATGTAGACTCCAGCGAAGCATCTTATTCTGCAGGCGCTGGAGGATCTGCATCCGGGAGGCACTAATCGTGGCCCACGTCGAGGAGCCATAGATGATGGAAAGATGGACAACCGTCCAGTACATTCGGAGCTTGGTGTTTAATGTCAGTTCCCTGCTGTCGAAGAGCGAGTACAATGTTTCTATCAGTTTCTGTCATTTTTGAGTGAAATATTCTGCATCTCGATGGAAGAGCAGTTTCCTACCCACCCGGACACCTAGATATTGGGTATCCGCTAACCATGGGACCTAGATGGCTGCAATAGTGATGCTGTGACGGAGGACTGGGTGCCATTTGTTGAAGTGTCCACCGTAGCTCAGTGCTTTGGTATTTAACAAGGCATCGACCAATCTCTATCCACACACGTGATGCCCATCTGTTGGCAGCTACGGCCCCTGGCGGACCTCGGTATAATTCGTACTGCCAACTCTTACATCTACCGCACTACGAGTGTTTCGAGCGCGGATTATCGATTGTGTTGCTGTACTTTCTATACATGATGATTCTTATTAACATTAAAAAAAAAACAGAAGCGACGCAGATGATGCTGAGACAAGTAATTTAAGTCACAAGGGGTCGCAAATGTCGAGAAATACCCCAAAAATGGATGAGAAATGTTGAACGTATGACGTCACCAGATGACGTATCCCGCCGCAAGTGCAGCAGTTGTGCCTGGACGTGAAAGGACGATTGAGCGATGCAATACTTGCAGTGTAGCAAAAGATGAAAATTTCGAACACCTTTTGTAAATGTGATTCGTTTTAAAAGTAGATGCAACAAAATTGACGAAATAAATCTCGGGTGAACAGCCTGGTATGAGTGTGCATGTTGTTGTTGTTGTTGTGGTCTTCAGTCCTAAGACTGGTTTGATGCAGCTCTCCATGCTACTCTATCCTGTCCACGCTTCTTCATCTCCCAGTACTTACTGCAACCTACATCCTTCTGCATCTGCTTAGTGTATTCATCTCTCGGTCTCCCTCTATGATTTTTACCCCCCCACGCTGCCCTCCAGTGCTGAATTGGTGATCCCTTGATGCCTCAGAACATGTCCTACCAACCGGTCCCTTCTTCTTGTCAAGTTGTGCCACAAACTCCTCTTCTCCCCAATTCTATTCAATACCTCCTCATAGTTATGTGATCTACCCATCTAATCTTCAGCATTCTTCTGTAGCAGCACATTTCGAAAGCTTCTGTTCTCTTCTTGTCCAAACTATTTATCGTCCATGTTTCACTTCCATACATGGCTACACTCCATACAAATACTTTCAGAAACGACTTCCTGACACTTAAATCAATACTCGATGTTAACAAATTTCTCTTCTTCAGAAACGCTTTCCTTGCCATTGCCAGTCTCCATTTTATATCATCTCTACTTCGACCATCATCAGTTATTTTGCTCCCCAAATAGCAATACTCCTTTACTGCTTTAAGTGTCTCATTTCCTAATCTAATTCCCTCAGCATCATCCGACTTAATTCGACTACATTCCACTACCCTCGTTTTGCTTTTGTTGATGTTCATCTAATATCCTCCTTTCAAGACACTGTCCATTCCGTTCAACTGCTCTTCCAAGTCCTTTGCTGTCTCTGAGAGAATTACAATGTCATCGGTGAACCTCAAAGTTTTTATTTCTTCTCCATGGATTTTAATACCTACTCCAAATTTTTCTTTTGTTTCCATTACTACTTGCTCAATATACAGATTGAATAACATCGGGGAGAGGGTACAACCATGGGACTGCAATAGTTCGGTATAGTTCGTATTGCCAACCCATACAGCTCCTGCGCTACGAGTGTTTCGAGCGCGGATTACCGATTGTGTTGCCGTACCTTCTATACATGATGATTCTTATTAACATTAAAAAAAAACAGATGCGACGTAGAAATTGCTGAGACAAGTAATTTAAGTCACATGAGGTCGCAAATGTCGAGAAATACCGCAAACATGGGTGAGAAATGATGAACGTATGACGTCACCAGATGACGTATCCCCTCGCATGTGCAGCAGTTGTGCCTGGACGTGAAGGGATGATAGAGTGATGCAATACTTGCAGTGTAGCTAAATATATTTTGAACACATTTTGTAAATGTGATTTGTTTTAAAAGTAAAAGTAACAGAATTGACGAAATAAATCTCGGACGAACAGCCTGGTATGAGTGTGCATAGGACAAAATATTTCGGCAATTGACCACGTTGCCATCATCAGGTGCGCTGATGTACTGACCGGCGGTGGGCCGGAGCCATGTATATATAGGACAATCTCTCCCGCCCCTTCCTCAGGCGCTTCCTACGAGTCGGTGCGGTCCGCGCCCCCCGCACGGTCCAGGTACAGTGTCCGTTCTCCCGCCGCCTGGGCGCTGCGTCCTACGTCTTCTCGTTCAGGAGGGTCTGCCGGCACCGCTCTCGTTATTCTTCCCTCCTTCCCCGAAGTCGGTACACTCTGGGAAATATCCTTCTTCTTAATCGGGGTGATGGCGGGTTCCCGCGCATTGCTAAGGATGTAACCGCTGTCACGATTTAGTTGTGGACCTCTTACTCTGATCTCTATGGCTTCTTTGATGACACAGTCCCAGTACTTGGAAGTCTGTGCCAGGACTTTGGTTTGGTCATAATCCACGCTGCGGAGTTCCAACAGGCAATGCTCAGCGATTGCCGACTTACTGGGCTGTTGCAGTCTACTGTGCCGTTGGTGTTCTCAGCATCGGTCCTCAGTGGTACGAATGGTCTGCCCTATGTATACACTACCGCCGGTCAGTACATCAGCGCACCTGATGATGGCAACGTGGTCGATTGCCGAAATATTGTGTCCTATGCACACTCATACCAGGCTATTCACCCGAGATTTATTTCGTCATAAAATACGCCTGGTGAAATTGAAGAATCACAGTAACAAAATTATTGTTCTCGCCTAATCAAGCAAAAGCTCTTCTTATTTTGTGTTTCTTTCGCTTTGTCCCTTCTTTTGTTGTCAACAGACATTATTTTATACAGAAACCGTAGGTCATTTACTGGTAGCGATGCAGTTCGGAGGCTTGGGTTTACACATGACGCAATACGGTTTTGGTTGCATTTTACTTTGCGATATACCAACGGAAACCAGAAGACCAGTAAATAAAATAACAAATCTTACGTCAATGTAAATACAAAAATCTTTGTCGTAATGAAAAAAAAAAAAAAAACTGCCTGCCAGTCGCAAGATTCGAAGCCTGAGCCCCACGCTCTGAAGTCGTGCACATTGACCCAGAGCCACACCGACGGTATTGCCTGACTGAGTTGGGATTAACAGGTGCGACAAACCAGTAGTCTCAACCGCTGCACGTACAGTAATGTATGTGAGTGATGTCATATGTTCAACATTTGTCATCCACTTTTGGGGTATATTCGGACATTTACGGATCCATGTGCCTCATGTTAAAGTACCTGTCTCAAAGTCATCTACACTACTTCCGAGATTTTTAAAAGCTGGTAAGGATCACCCTCTATTTTCAGTTCCCGACACCCGAAGTCCCGACACACAACTACATACGTAGTCTTGCGAAACAGAACTTTAACCATCCTATACTGATAGGTTGATATTTTCAACAAATCGTTTGTACATTAGCAGGAACCCGGCGGACAACTCCCGACTACTCACTACAACCGTACACTCTTCGATCGAGTCATGACTGAACTGAATTAAGCTCGAGTCCAAACGATATTGCCGGCCGCTGGTGGCCGAGCGGTTCTGGCACTACAGTCTGGAACCGCGCGGCCGCTACGGTCGCAGGTTCGAATCCTGCCTCGGGCTTGGATGTGTGTGTTGTCCTTAGGTTGGTTAGGTTTAAGTAGTTCTAAGTTCTAGGGGACTTATGACCTCAGCAGTTGAGTCCCATAGTGCTCAGAGCCATTTGAACCATTTGAATCCAAACGATATTGACCATTCGATTCAAAACGATACTATCTGTTTCATGTTTAACTAACGGGAACCATTTTTCCAAAGCGCTCCCCTCCACCGGTTCACAATCACATTATTTTTGTCGTTTACTCCATGCGATTCTGGGTACCGCTCTGCCAACAACGGCCGCCTCGGCATTGTAATACTAAATTACATTTGTCTCCACTTCTACACAGTTACAAAGGAACAAATATAAGAAACACAAAACATGTCTCTTTGCATATAACACATTCATTAGACTTCAGTTTACGTACAGCTGATTGCCAATGCGACTGAGGCGGCAAAATTTAACGTAAAATTTGCCCTAGAAAATTTGAACTCATACAAGCTCCCCCACACTTTTACAGCTTCGCAGAACCTCTTGTGCATACAAGGGTTGATGATGGTTTGTGGGGGGGCTCGACATCGTCGTCATCAGCGCCCATACAAATTCCAATCTTTCCATGTCCAGTCTTGTCACAACTCGAATGATGATCAGATAATGAGGACAACACAAGCACCCTATCCACAGATGGAGAAAATCCCCCACCTGACCGTAATTGAACCCGGGACACCACGATCCAGTGCCAGCAACAATACCACTAGACCACGAGCTGTGGACATGTACAAGGGGTGGACAATAACATGGCAACACCAGAAGCACAGCGCGCTGCCATGCATAATATGGTGTATGAAAACCGTTGACGTTCAGAATACTTTCAGGTCGTCTCACAATGGATAACTACAGTTGCCGTATGGCCTTCAAAGAGACCTTACACCATACTTCCGGAAATATAGTGGTACATTCAGGAAACAATGATTGAGGTGGACAGCTATCATGCACCCTTCTTTCCAAGACAGACCACAAAGGCTCAATAACATTGCAATCTGGTGACTGTAGAGGCTAGGGGAGCTGCGACAACTCATCTTCGTGCTCACAAATCCAGTGCTGGAGGATGAGAGCTGTGTGAAAAGGTGCCACGTTGGCTTGGAACACAGTATCAGCATTGAGGAACAAACATTCTACCAAGGGATGGACCTTGTCGTACATCTGATCTTCGTATCTGCACAAAGAGTGTGCTAATCTGTGAAACTTAGCTTACTACTTATCGCGCAAATGTACAAAACATCTTAACTGTCTTCTCAAGCCCAGGGTATCAAACATATCAGATGCGAATCATAACAAAAATAATTAGAAATGCTGCTGTCACGTAACTAGAATGCATGAATTAATAAAAGTGAAAGTTTGCGGTCTATTCTAGAAAGACAAAACAGCTATTCTCTTTTTTATTCTAAATATAATTTATCAACTGTTGCTTTCAGGGGTCAAGTGATATACAACAATAATTTCCAATTACTTTTGACACTCAGTAACAAAATATTTAATTATTGGACATATTGAAATGACAATTATTAAAATCGTTATCTCTGCACATGAAAATTTATCACAGGAAAGAATGATTATTAAACATCCCCATCAGTTCATTTAAATCTACATTGTAGTGGACTGACAAGGCAGCCAGTCCACAGTGACGGGTAGCCGAGAGGGGCACGCGTACACACACGCCGACTGGCGCGAAGTCTGGAACAGGATTCGTAATGAATGTGATAAAGAAAAGAACGTAGCTACTAGAACACTTAACTTTTATATCGTCCTTTGGTATACAGCATTCTTGATGATACAAGTGAGACTATCTTGAAATACATGCAATGGTACAAATGGCGCCTTGCTAGGTCGTAGCCATTAACTTAGCTGAAGGCTATTCTAACTGTCTCTCGCCAAATGAGAGAAAGGCTTCGTCAGTGTAGTCGCTAGCAACGTCGTCGTACAACTGGGGCGAGTGCTAGTACGTCTCTCGAGACCTGCCTTGTGGTGGCGCTCGGTCTGCGGTCCTGACAGTGGCGACACGCGGATCCGACATGTACTAATGGACCGCGGCCGATTTAAGCTACCACCTAGCAAGTGTGGTGTCTGGCGGTGACACCACATACATCAACATAGCTGGTCAATGCACCGAATTGGTGGACACTAAATTTACTTTTTGAACCAATAAAGAAAAACTCATGGCACACAATGTGAGGGTAGCTTAGTATCCAAACTTTTGATATTCAATGGTCAAAGCGCACACAAGTTGGACTGAGCAAAATCTAGGCTCAACACTTACTGTGACCTTATACATGATGGTACTTTACGAAGCAGCATCTGCAACGGCGTTGACTCCGTGCTAGATCTGAAATGCTAATTCCCTACTCTGGCCTTGACTGAATTCACTCACCTACAACTTTCCTGCGTTCCGTAGAACGTTAATCTTTCCCTAGTCAAAATAATGGCTATTGCACACTCGCTATGGGTTGGAGCGACGTGCACAATTTCTTCGCCCGCAAAAATTCCCGCAGGAATAATTAACTACCGCTTTGCTATCTGTTGCCATGATACGTGAAGCGTATCATCCTCACTTCGCAGAAAGCAAAGCTCTCAACACAGTCGTTTATTTCCAGACACTTTTGCAATCCGCTGCAAGACGAGAGAGAGACAGATAGAAATTTTAAGTCTCAAAATGCTTTTATATAATTGGGATCTCTTCGCCGTGTCGCATATGCGTCGCCAAGTATGGCTTCAGCCAATCACCGTCTTGCTACAGGAGAATACATTTTTATTTTTCTTGCTGGGTCGCAGCCTAGCCATGTTAATGATGTGCAGCCACTTGTCCTCGGTTCCATCCATATTTACGTTAAAAGGAATAATGTATTGTTCTGGCCTTATCCCTTTCTGTACTGAAGCTCGCCGTTCTCTTACTGACGTGCTCGTTTCGAGTCCAAAATGTGTTTCACTTTAACTTGTTTGTTTTCGGCACATGAAATTAACTGCAATTGCCTTTTGTCGATATAATCATTATTTTCTAAGGATCTCATACTGTATCATCCCGTCGTTATGGATCAAGCTCTTGTAAGGTCTGTAAAATCTGGATGCCTTACAACCTAATATGTCACACAATATTTGGCAATGTGACTTTGCATTGTACCCATGTGGCACATAAAATACCATGATAGGATTGCTCAGATTATCTCTAAATCACCGCCATGTTCCGCAGTTGACGCTAAAAATCAGCCGGAAGTTGGAAACAGTGCACAACAAGACTCATCCCATCAAATGACTTCCTTCTAACGCTCCATACATGAGGTTTTATAGCTTCGGTACCACACTTTCCTGTTACGAACATTTGGATCGCTGATGAGTGGCTTAGGAATTCCAGCTCACCCTGAAGACCCCTACTTACGTTGCTCCATTCATGTTGTTTTAGTACTGACAGGGTTCGCAAGCGCGATATTCTATTCTGCAGTGACTTTTGCAGCTGTCATGCTCTTACATTTCGTCACAGTCATTTTCAATGACCGCCCATCACGATTACTTAACACACACTTTCGCGCAAGTTGCATACTGTATAAACCATTGCTACGGTGCCTCTTGAAATACCAAACACATCGATTCCCTATGTTACAGAAGCATCCACTATGCAAGCACCAACAGTTTGCCTACATTCTAATCCACTTAGCTCCGACATAATGCGCTCACAACAACACAGGAAGCTTTCTGACGACGACTGCCCCTTGCAACGTATTAACGACTTTGCACGAGCGCAGTTCAGGGTGAAATACAACTCCGCACCTGGAGATTTGGCTAGTATCTGCATTTATGATCGAGTGTGCATTTGTTGTGGTGTTTCCATATTCTCATCCATCCCATGATAATTTGCTGGTTTAACACTACCGGTCCGACACACAGTTTTAATCTAGCATGAAATTCCAAAACAGCGTTCACTCCGCTACAAACCGTCCCCTCTCCGGCGTCTAATCCGTTTCTCCACAATGTCCCTCCCTCCAGGAGAGTGAGTCTTGCAAAGTATGCAGGAGAGCAGCCGCGAATTCTGGAAGGTCGCAGAGAGTTACTACAGGCGGAAGAGAAGCTGTGAAGGCGGGTTGTGAGTCGTTCCCGGATAATTCAACTGGTACCTGTACTTGCAGCAAGAGGCAACATTTCGGATTCAAGTTCTGGTCGAACACACAATTTTATTGCTATCATGAGAGATGTAGCAGCTGTATAGTTATGAAATATTCACTGTAACAGTCTCAGTTGCAGCTTGTCATAAATGTCCACTTAAATATCTTCTTTAGATTTAAAAATAAATATTTATTTAAATAAAATTACTTATTAATATAATTTTTTTTACAAAAAGACTAAAAGTATAAAATAGTAGCCAGTCTTCCCAGATTTTTAAACTCATACGGATAGTCCTGAAAATTTCTAATTGTGAATTTTTAATAGCTATGACAATATTCGTCAAATTTAAAACGAAAAAAAGGCGATGCATGCAATAGATAGTTGACGCATGATTATTCGTAAGTAACCTAAGGTCGCTAAGAACCACATACAGTAGATAATTGATGCATGCATAGTTCACTAAATTACTGCCAATATTATTGTACTGCAAATGGTAAATACTGTTTTGTGGTTTTTCTCAAGACATTTATTCTCTACAACCCTTACTATTATTTACTGCATGCACCCCACGTTTTTCATTTTAAATTTTAGAGTTATTATCGTAGGTTGGTTGGTTGATCCAAACAGCGAGGTCATCGATGCCATGAAATTAGGGAAAGATGGGGGGAGTCGGCGGTGCCCTTCCAAGTAAACCATCCCTCCATTAGAGTAAAGCGATTTTGGGAAATCATGGAAAACGTAAATCAGATCGCCTGGACGAGGGTTTGAACCGTCGTCCTCCCAAATGCTAGTCCAGTGTGCTTAACCACTGCGGCACCTTGCTTGGTATTGCCACAGCTACTCCTGTTTCTGTGTGCATTACATGTTCCCAGTTCTAATCATATTAGAATAGTTGAACATTTTCGGACATGATCGTTTTGCTGGTGTAGGTGTTACGGTGAGGGGAGGCGTAATGATGCAAGGGCGTACTGACCACCAATTCTTTAAGCGCCCGTTTACAATGTTGGCAAACTGTACTCCTTCCCGAAATGCCACTTTTCAAGGGTGGATTCGTTCTTGTTATCATTTCTATGGATGACAACGCACGACCGCACCGAACAGCGAACATGGATGACCCCTAGGAACAAGGGGATATTCGATGAATGGATTCACCTGCCCTTTCCCCGACTTAAATCCCGTCGAGCGCCTTACAGAGAGGTATTACATGCACCTACCACGACCAATCAGTTGCCAATTGCGCTGGTGGATGAGTGGAATTCCTTATCGCCTTGCGGCCAGCATGAGAGTACATTGGAAAGCATGCATTGCCATCTATGGTAATGACACGCCCTGTTAAGAACCATGTCGCACCTTTTGTAATATCCAACGGATCATCATAAATCGCGTTGACTTCAGTGTAATTATTATCTGTGAATAAAACTGTCACTTCTGCTAGTCTCACTGCGTGTTAATTTCAGTTATCTTCTGTACTACACTGTAGAAGTTCAGTCTATGTATAGTCCAGATTTTATTGAGTTAAGTTATTTCGCAGTAACATATCATGTGAAAGCAACATTCGTCCTTCAGTTTTGCACAACTGTGTCTCAGAACATACGCAACATTCCCATTGCGCTGTAAAAGACAGTATAATTTGTTGACAACACAGAATGAGTGTGACTTTATAGCTGTGAACGTATGCTTTTGGTCTGATGAAGACCGCAGGATGGACGAAAGACTTTCATGAATGTGTCGTAAGGAGTTAGAAGTAGAGAAAATGAATGGGTTTAATTTAGTTCAGTTATTAACTGATTTACCAATTCACGACAGCAATATATCAACAACTCCTCATCTCTGTACGCTATCGAATGAATGTTTCTGTTACTTTATAGTTTTTTTTTCCTCTTAATTTCTGAAAATCAGTCTTGAGCCATGACTATCAACGGCACGAATAATCACACCCACCAGAGAGCGCTATCGATGTCTTCTCACTATGTCTACCGGAAACAAGTATAAGATCCATGTCTGGAGCAGGAGGTTTGGGGAGTTTGACAAGGAAGTGACCGCAATTAGTGGGCGGTGATCGAGTGTGCGGTGACGGCTCAGAAAACAATAACGATGGAGACGCCACTAGTACGACGAAGAGAGTAGAGCAGGGGCGGCCAAGACTTTGGCCCGCGGGCCAAGACTTTGGCCCGCGGGCCATGCCCAGGACCCAAGTGACAAAGCTCTCAGCGCCGGCCGAAGTGGCCGTGCGGTTAAAGGCGCTGCAGTCTGGCACCGCAAGACCGCTACGGTCGCAGGTTCGAATCCTGCCTCGGGCATGGATGTTTGTGATGTCCTTAGGTTAGTTAGGTTTAACTAGTTCTAAGTTCTAGGGGACTAATGACCGCAGCAGTTGAGTCCCATAGTGCTCAGAGCCATTTGAACCATTTTTGAAAGCTCTCAGCCTTGGCCGGCCACGGTGGCCGAGCGGTTCTAGGCGCTTTAGTTCAGAACCGCGCTGCTGCTACGGTCGCAGGTTCGAATCCTGCCTCGGGCATGGATGTGTGTGATGTCCTTAGGTTAGTTAGGTTTAAGTAGTTCTAAGTCCTGGGCGACTGATGACCTCAGATGTTAAGTCCCATAGCGCTCAGAGCCATTTGAACCATTTCAGCCTTGCTGCACCTTTCCCCCCATCACCGCACCACGCTGTCTGAGGGTGAGGAGGGGGAAGAGTGGAAAACTAGGAACGTCACCCATTTAAACGGCAGTGCAGTCACACTGCAAAAGTTCTGAATTTCACATTTTTCAACACCGTTGGTCACAAACAAAACAAATTTTCAGTATGATTTACTTATTTGGTTGGTTCAAATGGCTCTGAGCAGTATGCGACTAAACTTCTGAGAACTAATTAAACCTAACTAACTTAAGGACATCACACACATCCATGCCCGAGGCAGGATTCGAATCTGAACTGTAGCGCCCAGAACCGCATGGCCACTCCGGCCGGCATTTACTTATTTCTGGCACGTTGAAGACATAATATGATTTTTATCTGGTACAAACTGTCGGCATACCGGCAGACGCAGACAACTTCACAGAATTTTGCACTGAAGTTGGTAAGTAATAGTGACTTATTTAGTTTCACAATCGAAGAAAGATCTTTCACAAAAATATTTCGATCGAAGTATTGTCGCACTTTCGGAACCTCATTATAGAGACGTGTAAATTCTACCTGAGGAAAGCAACGTAGACGCCCTGGACTGTATTAACATAAAAATGTTTGTCAATAAAATTGAAATTATCTTGTAGATCCATCAGTTACACCTGCAGACGCACAGGTGTGCATTCAACTGAAACGGCAAACGGTCTCGGAAACAAGTATAGCATTGACACTGTCCTCAAAACCTTTGCAATACTGTTTCTGTAATTCTCTCAAGGCCGCAATGAATTGTTCAAACCTCGCGTTTTCTTTAAGGCAGTGAGCTTAGGGAAATTGACTGCATTTGTCAGAATGTGTACCTTCTACAACGCAATTTTCTTTTCTAATGCATTTCCATCAAATCAGAAAGAAGTTGTTCCTCGCCTTGCATTGTCTTACTGTGGGCAGTGTGCAGTCAAGTACACCTCAATTGTGAGATCTGCAGATGTTCTAATTTTTTTTGCTGCGCTACTTTTGTCTTCATACACCCCCAATTGGAATAGAGATCACCTTTAACATCACTTCCTCGCTTTTTATTGCTGATGAAAACCACACATTGTATGTTGTACCACCTCACAGCGAGACCTTCAGAGGTGGTGGTGCAGATTGCTGTACACACCAGTACCTCTAATACCCAGTAGCACGTCCTCTTGCATTGACGCATGCCTGTATTCGTCGTTGCATACTATCCGCAAGTTCATCAAGGCACTGTTGGTCCAAATTGTCCCACTCCTCAACGGCGATTCGGCGTAGATCCCTCAGAGTGGTTGATCACGTCGTCCATAAACAGCCCTATTCAGTCTCTCCCAGACAAGTTCGATAGGGCTCATGTCGAGCGATGTCGTTATCCTGAAAGAAGTCATCCACAAGATGTGCGCGAGGGGGGCGCGAATTGTCGTCCATGAAGACGAATGCCTCGCCAATATGCTGCCGAATGGTTGAACTATCGGTCGGAGGATGGCATTAACGTATCGTACAGCCGTTACGGCGCCTTCCATGACCACCAGTAGAGTCCGCCAGCCACACATTACACCACCCTTAAACATCAGGGAACTTCCACGTTGCTGTACTCGCTGGACAGTGTGTCTAAGATGTTCAGCCTGACCGGTTGTCCTACAAACACGTCTCCGACGATTGTCTCGTTGAAGGCATATGTGACACTCATCGGTGAAGAGAACGTGATGCCAATCCTGAGCGGTCCATTCGGCATGTTGGGCCCACGTGTGTCGCGCTGCAGGAGATCTGGTATCCGGGGTGACGCAAAACTTTTTTGATGTGTGTATGTAAACACTTCATAATCTTTGTTCAGTTCCATTGAAAATTGTTGCAAATGACAGTGCACTAATGTATACGCCCTCATTAATTTTACTATTCATAACACCGGTTTTTTTTAAGTGCTGCGTGCCCGGAAATTTAGACAAAAGTCTTTCTAGATGTACTGAACAGTGAAACCCGTCTGTCGACGGTTGCAGTTTCTTGCACTTCCCAATTAAATCTTTAATTTACCTCTAGATACACCATGTTGTAATACAGTACAGTTTTACAGAAAATTTGCAGAACCCATCACTTTTGCATAAAGATGTAGAGAATTATCATCACTCTCTTTTGTCATTCCCATTCATTTTAAAGGCTAGTGACGGTATTTCATTAGACTACCTCTTTTTGTAAGACTATTCACTGAAAATGTGAACGTTGTTCAAATGCCGAGAAAAATGTGAAGAGTAAACAGCGCTGACACCGCAGTTATGCCGACTTGAAGAGAGTTGTCTCGACCAAAAAATACCACACAGCAGTGTTAAATAAAACGTCATGCTGTACCGAGTACTTCCGAGAAGGAACGACCTAACCCGAGATAGGCCGAGCCGAGGCCCACGCGCGGTCCCGCACACGCTGCCCATATGTAGTTTGGCACACCGTGGTCAGCCCTGCAGTAGAGGTACGAGACCAATTACGGGATGCATACTTTAAAAATCAAGGCGAAACTATCCCGACAATGCCATACTGCGCGAAGCCCACGAGAAACATTGTCCCCATATACGGCGTTTGTTCCTCCCGCTCCTACCGACCGAGGTAGCGCTGTGATTAGCGTCCTGGACTCGTGTTCGGATATCCTGATTTTGATTTTCCTTGATTTCCCTAAATCGCTTCAGGCAAATGCCCGGATAGTTCCTTTGAACAGGCACGACTGACTTACCTCCTATCCCGATGGAACCTATGATGGTCCCCGCCTCCGAATGAGCCAACTAACCAACCTTCGGCTACAGTTCGGCAGCTACGACTAGTCAGAGAAAGATGGCGTGGAGGAATGTAAGGCTACTCGTGAGTTACGATGAAAGTTGAGTGTATTATCTCGCTGTTGTAAAGTAACACTGACAAGGTGAAACGGCAGACTATCAAGAGCAGACGGTATTTGACGATGTCATGTTTTGTGAGGCTGTGGTGGTGTAAGAGGAAAATTAAGTGATGCACTGTATACAATTTCAAATGAGCTCCATAAGAGGAAGAATGATGTCTGGGAAAAGTTAGGTAGTATAATCCACGCTTCAGATGAAAAACGTCCAATTTTCGTCGAGTGCGAACTAAGTGGTTGTATTCCTGATTATTCCACCTCCTCCTTGAGGAAACATAGGTGCTCCGTTAAATGAAAACTGTGCACAGGGTAAGCTTACTGTTATGTCCATGCGACCAAAGCGTATGCTAGTCCTATATTCTTTTCAATACGTGAAAATGCTTTTATGAGTCAAGAGCGAATTGTATAGCTATATAACTTTTTCTTAGACTGTTGCAACTTTAGTCTTACACTTAACCACTATTTATAGAATGCACTTCATCATGGTGTGTCAAAGAGAGTCGATAATGCGTCGAAATTTTGTGTACATCAACGTATTAGTTAAACAATCTTAGAATAGAGCTTAAATGTTAAAATAAATCATCAAGGCCATGACGTGTCTGTCGACTCTCTGAACAGCGGTGGGATACCAACCTGACTGTCGACCGCCGTTCGACCCGAAAACCGGGAGTAATTTCATATCAGGGCCCGTTTGGTTTCCATCCGCGGCACTCTTAAAGCACAGTGGTACGTCGAAGATATTGTACGTCCTGTTTTGTTACCCTTCATGGCAAGCCACCCTGGGCTTATATTTCAGCAAGATAATGCCCGCCCGCTCACAGCGAAAATTTCTTCTGCTTGTCTGTGTACTTGCCAAGTCCTACCTAGGCCATCAAGGTCGCCGGATCTTCCCCCAAGCACCTTCGGATTTTGCCAATCTGGCGCACCAATTGGACAGAGGACATAGCACTACGAATCAATGAGAAGCCGAATAGCTACCTGCATAAGAGCCAGAGGTGGAGCAACGCGTTACTGACTTGCTTCAATTTGCGAAGCTATTTCTCTTGAATAAATAATCCAGTTTTTCTGAGATTGTATTCATTTGTTTGTCTGTATACGTACGCCACATCCACAGATTTCACTCCTACTCTGATAATTCATTCCTGTAACATTTTTATTTTTTGTCTAAGAGTGTAAAATAATCCTATTGCTCAGAGATTCCTTATGTAGTGGCTATGACGCTGTATGCTTGCGAACTCATATACTCGCTGTCTTTTCTACGCGGATCGAGTCGAGTTCACTTCTATCCAGTAACAGACTCAAGTAGTGAAATTCCAGTTGGGTAGGTAGTGACGGAGACTTTAGGGTCGATGGACCGAGCACAAGAAGACGTCGAGTTTGCAATTGATGTTATAGGACTGACCAACGAGTTTAATGTGAGCATACGGAGTTCATTTCTGATCTGTAGAAGTTAGCTGTAAATCGTAATAGTAGTGCCGCCGAAGTTAACAAGCACGCGGTCGAGCTATGTATCTTCATCATCAGCGCCGTGCGTTATTGACAGTGTGTGGCTTGTTTCCACAGCCGAGCTGATTGAAAGCGGCAGTGTACTGCGGTACGGTACATCCCACGTCCGTCGTTGTTTCGCTGATTTATGGTACGGAGATGCGAGTATTTTGCTGTCGGCAAGTGGTTGCTCCACATCTGTCGCAGCATTGGACATCGCCGTACGTAATATTGGACAGCTTTTGGATTATAGCTCGATTAATTGGTATTCCTTCGTGCAACGTCAGTCGTTTGAAATCAGCACTAATGAAGTGATCGTGACGTAGACTGCTGTGGGTATCGTGCTGGAAACGTGCTTAAAAGATTAGTGCACGTCTGAGCTCTTGATGAACTGCTTGCAGCCGAGATACGGTTTTTGACTTACTTGGTAATCATTGTTTGGTCACTTTCAGAAGTGTTGTCCTAATTATTCTGTAATCATTAGCTGGCATCTTTAAGAGCTGTTGGTTGAACCATTTTGTAGTCAAAATCTAGAGACTTTTAGGCTTTGTTGTGCTGCGCAATATGGCAGATTGTAGGTTAAGTATAGTTTTATAGGGACTTTGAAGGCATTGAAGTTAACCTTCGTTTATATTACAGCGTTTATGTTCCTGCCAGATGACGGAAGATCTCAAAAATCTAAAGTGGAAGTTCATAGTGGGCTGAATTACTTCATTAACTAGTTGAATGTTCATAAGCAGTTCTCTTCTAGTGAAATTTGAAAGACTGCTATTTGTTTACAATGTTAACGTTTTAATGTACATATTAGGTTTTAAGTGTTTAATACTTTTATTGGGTTTAACTGCTAAAGTATTCACTAATCGCTGTTATGAATTACACATATAACAAACTCACCTTTTCAGAATTTTGTATTTTTTACAGATAAATAGGACTGTGTGTAACGTTACTTGTAACTGAGGAAGCCGTAAACAGGAAGTTAGAGCTTCTTGG
The DNA here is from genome assembly GCF_023898315.1 of Schistocerca nitens. Classification (NCBI taxonomy): domain Eukaryota; kingdom Metazoa; phylum Arthropoda; class Insecta; order Orthoptera; family Acrididae; genus Schistocerca; species Schistocerca nitens. Next base: position 332,009,583 of record NC_064622.1, read on the forward strand.
AAAATAAAAATGTGTTTTGAGAGAAATGCTGTTTTTGGCACGCAGTTTCACCACTTTCTCTACGGCCATTCCAAATCTTTCTACTAATCACAATTACTCTTCAGTTACCTTCACAGTTTCATCGTAACATCTGTAACACCTCGGTTCAGTTTACAGTGATAAAAGCTATAGAAAGAATAATTTAAAATTAAGAATAGAATTTTTAGAGGGGACAATAGTGTAGAATCAGAGTTCGGTAATTGCAGATCAAAATTATAATATATCAGCAAGTAGTTTAACGTCTAAGTACAGCAAAGCCACGGAAGCTCAGTCATGGAGATGAAAAACCTATAAAAAGGCCTGATCGTCATTATTGTCGCCTTTTTTCCTTGATTGTTTCGTTAAAGGGCGGGGAACCGGTGTCAGTCAGCGAGACAATAATTAGATTGGACTTCATCGTGTTAAGATTCACGATAAACTGTTAGAATGTTACAGAGATTAAAAGTGATGTAGTGTACGATCTCTGACTGTTGGTTGCAACGGAGTATTAAGGGGATTTTAGGACTTTAGTGCTACATTGGAACTTTACGGACATATAGACGACATAAACTCAAATTATCTGCTGATACGAGTGAATTCAGAGGTACCGGTATTCAGATATTAACGTGTGGACTTTTGAAAGTGTCGTGTGCGGTTAGTTGCGAATCTGGACGTAGAGCGCGTGCATATCGGCATTTACGGACTATTTAGATTCCTCCAGGCTAGGAACCTTTTAAATAGACCATCATCCATCACCATCTTAATCCTTGAATATAGAGTGAAAGTGAAATACAAGAGTGTTGTACTTATTTCATTTACCTAGAACTAATCAGTGAAGGTTCTACGGAACCAAAGCTATTCAGCAGTAAGTCAGCACCATCTAGCGAAAAGCGTACGCATTAACTAACACGCTGACTGAAGTGAACTTTTACTTGTTTTACGGACTGCTTAATATGAACTTTTGTGACTCTTTGACGTCCCCACTCCCTCCGAAAGGTGGCGCAGGCTGTCTTAATCATAAAAGGGGAGAGTTTTAGCCGGGTAAATTACTAAATAAAAGCGACATTTACAAGACTCGCAGTAATAGCAAAACACAAGGCCCGCACCTCATCGGAGAGTCGTCGCTGTCACGTCGGGAAGTAAAACCGGAAAACCTACCGACGATACGTATGTACGAGCAGACGTCGACGTGGAGTACCTAAACAGGAAACCACAAGAGAGTTGGGGATGATTCACATCCACATACAAGTATATGAATAAATATTTTTTTGTTTAACATACCATACAACACACGTCGCGTGAACATTACTAGGATCGAAACGTTTCAGATAACAGCTGGTGTTATATATATAAAAAAAGTCTGAATGATCTTTACAATAGTGAAATATGTTTATTTTCTTATCATTCTGCTTCATACGTAAAATGTACCAGTTACCATATGTGTCCAGTTCAGACTGCTGATTGATGATGTGCAATATGACATTTTACCATCGTTACCGTTCTCGCGAATTTTCTGACATACAACAAACAACATAATTCGCACTAGACGAGATCAGTTACAACAAAATATTCTTGTTTCTAATCATTCCCTCAAACAAATTCTCGGATCAGTTTCCTGTCATGATTTAATTACTGACTTGCATTGAAAAATGCACCAGCTAACTGATACGAGATTGTCGAATTTGAATGATATAAGTACTTGTCGAAGTAGTCTCGAAGTGGATGAACGATTTAAGAGTGACCTGTATGAGAAGATGGTGGTACCAGCTTTAAGCTTCTTCTTAATTTTAGATAAGGCTTTCCCGTACTATTATCGTGCCGTAAATGCTGTAAACTACTGTGAAACGTACTAGCAACGATACAAAGTCGTGATTTGAAGAATAACACCATTTCACCTCATCTTCTAGTAGTGACTGAAAAGTTGGAGTGTTTCAAGCGCGCGCACACACGCACGCACACGCGCACACACAGACACCTTAAAGAGACGTACTGGAAGAGATGCGTAGACTACGGAAGAGCAGAGTGCAGTATGTGGCTGGAGCGCTGGGAGGGAACCGGTTTTTGCAGTTCAATGAGAGCGGAGTGTAGTCTAGTGGAGAGCTGTTAGCAACTTGTCGAGAGTTTGAACAAGCTGTCAGGCTGGCCGAGTACTGTTACGTTATGTAGGGCACAATTATGACGGCTCGGCACCCGCTGTGGATGAATTCATTACAGTGTGAACAACTGGGTCAACTTGTATGCCACGCCCGGTCAGCATTTCCTTGCATTGTAATGCTGTGCATTATACCGTGAGGTTAAGCGGTAACAAGAGAAACTAGTTTCGGAAAAAATACTTTTTTTTTTGTTTTTGTATTTATGATTTCTAACTTAATTACACGTAAGATGTATATTGGTCTATTGGCTACTTGCAGCGTCTCCGGTAAAATAGTTTATTAGTCGTTGGGCTAATCAGACATGGTTACATACACACAGGCACCTCTCCAAATCTTCCGAAATATGTTGTAGATACTGTTTTCCAATTCTTCTTTGACCCTACTAATGTAGCCCTCTACCGTTGATTCCAATGCCGTGTTAATTTTTCCTCTATGCTTTCGTAAAAACTTGACCACTTTTTACTCTTTTTATCCCATACGCGCTATCTGTTGAAAAGAACGCTGACGTCGCTATATAAAGCGGAATTCACCAACAGACGTCACGAGACGCTGGTCCGCCAGTATAAAAGGAGAAGGCCCTTATTGCGCTGTCGGTAGAAAAGCTTTGACAACGGAGTGGGTCGGACAGGAGAGCTCAATGACTACGAACGTGTACTAGTCATATGAACGCCACCTTCGCATCTGACATACTTCAACCATTATAAAGCGTCCCACATCAATTGTTCGTGACTGGGTCTGAAGTGGGAAGGCGAAGGAACAACCACAGCTAAACCAAGAGTGTTAACGGAGAAGGACCGTTGAGCATTGCAGAGGGTGACTGTAATAATGGCATGAGGTCAGCGGATAGGATCTCTCGAGAGCTCCAAAGCGCTATCAGCAGTCCAACTAGCACAATTATTTTGCGTGGAGCGTTGAAAAGAATAGGGTACACTGATCGAGCAGCTTCTCATAAGCCACAAATTACTCTAATCAATGATAAGCAACGCGATAGGTGCTGCTACCGCACTGAGCAGTGGATAAATGGAACGAGTGATTTGGAGTGCAGAATATAGCGATATTCCGTAGCAATTATATGGGAGGAATTGGGTTTGGGGAGTCCCTGGAAGATGTTACCTGCTATCGCGTGTAGTACTAACAGTGAAGAACAGAGGAAAAGGTGCTAAGGTAGAGGATTGTTTCTCTTCGTTACGGCGTAGTCCCGTCAGAAAGCAACATCTGTGGATCATTTTCTGTTGACAATAACTTTCCTGAAATGGAATGGCCCGTCCAGATCCTCGACCGGAACCCAGTGAACCACCAACTGAGATGAGTTAGAACATGTCGCTCTAGGTCCAAGCGTCCAGCGTCACTACCTACTCTGGTTTCGTCTCTTGAGACAGAATGGGCTGCCATTACTCCACAGACATTCAGGCACTTCATTGAAAGTGATCCCAGCAGAGTTAATTCCGTCAAAGCCGAATGGTGTACACACCCTATATTACTGTCCACTAAGTGATGTCCAGATATTTTTGATAGGATAGTGTATGTTGTTGTGGCTTGGCAAGACAGCCAAGCCACTATGAGGAAGCCGAAAGGCACGCGTTTAAGCTCACGCAGGCTGGCGTGAGGTCTGGAACAGATAAAGTAATTGAGACTAGCAAATAAAGTACGTAGCTGCTGGAATACTTAGGTTAGTGTTCCGTCGACATCGAGATAATTAGAAACGGAACTTGAAACATCCCCTTGAAAAATTATGAAAAACTGCGCTAGTAAACTTTTATGTTATTTGATACAAAGACAGCTGAGTAAAACTGAACGTACTCAGACAGTTCTCTATTTACTTATTCTGATCATCACTAAACTGACACACAATATTTTTAGCGCAACGCAAACTGACTTTCAATAATCCCTACAAAAGAATGGCCCTGACTAACAATAACCTATACCTTTCATGAATCACTTACCTCACAAAAATCTTGTTTATTCGAACTACTGCAGTACAGCGAACGCCAATACTGCCAGCTGAATATAATATTCAAACTACTGAAGGCACTAACTACTGATAGGCATTGTTAGCAAATGAAAGATTTTGATGGAGAACAAACAATGTATTTACCTTAATAATGTTCAAAAGTCATCATATATATCTATTAATTCATGACAACCATCTTTACAAATTTCCTTTTTCTGGCAGACACACGTCCAGATCGTCCGCTTATAGCAACCTCTCAAAACTCTGGCTTCTCTCTCTCTCCATATCCACCACTGATGGCGGCTCACCTTCAACTGCCCAGTGCTACGCGCTGTTCACATCCAGCTGCCCAACACTACACAAACGAATATTCCAACCAGCCACAGACTGCACACAGCACAGTCAGTGATTTTCATACAGAGCGCTAGGTGGCGTTACCAACATAAAAACCTGAACAGCCTACTTACATATATGCTCGAAATGTTTCAAGGAAGGGAAAGGAATTCGACCGTGCCTTTTCAAAGGAAACATCTCGGAATTTGTCTGGAACGATTTACAGAAGTCACCGAAAACTTAGATCTTGATAGACGGACGCGGATGTGAACCGTCGTCTCCCCGAAAGCGAGCCCAGTGAGCGATCCACTGCGCCACCTTGCTCGATGTGATTGAAGACGTGAAGAACCAGAGCTGCTCTGTTTATCCAACCCAAGATTGCCACTCGTGGAAGGTGTAAGACTGTAATTACGCTGTTTCCATAATGTTAACTGAGAAAAATTTTTCCACGTCTCTATTGATGTAGCCAATAATAATAATTATAATTAACTGGAAGCTGAAAGAAAGAACTAATCGTTTCGCCATAGTAGTACCAAAAATAGTAACAGAGTTCGTTATTTTACTTGTGAAGAGAGCCTCAGTGAAACAGGTAAGTATGGTAGTTGGTGCCAATTGGTAGAACTAATTGTAGAGTCTATACCGCAAACTGGGTTCGGATGTAGCTGGTGAACAGTACATTTAGGCGATGTGATCTGCATGGTTGCGGTTTTATTTTTTTGGGAACAGATATAACCAATACGCCGTGAAACATGTAGGGCTGTAGTGCGTGGAAATCAACACAAACGACATTTAAAGGCAAAATGCGGAAAGAATGAACGCCTATATCTTTCCGTACATGCTCTGATTTCCCTTATTTTATCGTGGCGATCATTCGTCCCTAAGTAGGTTGGTGTCAACAAAACATTTTCGCATTCGGAGGAGAAAGTTGGTGATTGAAATTTCGTGAGAAGATTCCGTCGCAATGCCCAATGCCCAAATCCTGTATCATTTCTGTGACACTCTCTCCGATATTTCGCGATAATACAAAACGTGCTGCCTTTCTGTGAACTTTTTCGATGAACTCCGTCAGTCCAATCTGGTAAGGATCCCACAACGCGCAGCTGTTCAAAAATGGTTCAAATGGCCCTGAGCACTATGGGACTTAACATCTTAGGTCATCAGTCCCCTAGAACTTAGAACTACTTAAACCTAACTAACCTAACTAACCTAAGGACATCACACACATCCATGCCCGATGCAGGATTCGAACCTGCGACCGTAGCAAAAATGGCTCTGAGCACTATGGGACTCAACTGCTGAGGTCATTAGTCCCCTAGAACTTAGAACTAGTTAAACCTAACTAACCTAAGGACATCACAAACATCCATGCCCGAGGCAGGATTCGAACCTGCGACCGTAGCGGTCTTGCGGTTCCAGACTGCAGCGCCTTTAACCGCACGGCCACTTCGGCCGGCGACCGTAGCAGTCGCGCGGTTCCGGACTGCGCGCCTAGAACCGCTAGACCACCGCGGCCGGCTATTTAGGGTCAACTGACACTTTTCGCACCATTCAGATATCTTTCCTAAATCGTTTTGCAGTTTATTTTGATCTTCTGATGACATTATTAGTCGATAAACGACAGCATCATCTGCATACAACCTAAGACGGCTGCTCAGATTGTCTCCTAAATCGTTTATATAGATATAATCTGCAGACCTATTTCTGCACAAGTTTCAGGTAACGATTCGCTCCCTGTGTTTTGCCCCTGCCACCTTGAGAATTTGTAATGGAAATCAACGGATAATACGCGCTACTCCTCTCTCCGCTGCACTCAGACCAGCGTAACCAGGCCGAATTTCTGGAGCCACATTCGCTCGTGTGCGCACTGTTCTCCGCCGGTTTTATTCCGTCTCGTTAGCTACGTGCTTTGTCGTGGCGAGCCCCTTCCGCGTTCATGAAGGAGGAGGAGGAGGAGATTAGTGTTTAACGTCCCGTCGACAACGAGGTCATTAGAGACGGAGCGCAAGCTCGGGTGAGGGAAGGATGGGGAAGGAAATCGGCCGTGCCCTTTCAAAGGAACCATCCCGGCATTTGCCTGAAGCGATTTAGGGAAATCACGGAAAACCTAAATCAGGATGGCCGGAGACGGGATTGAACCGTCGTCCTCCCGAATGCGAGTCCAGTGTGCTAACCACTGCGCCACCTCGCTCGGTGTTCATGAAGGTAAATGGAGTTCTGTTGTAAGGTTAATAACCCTCTTTGCCCGGCTTCTAGCGCCGGTATACAGCGCCTCTTTGTTCGGTCGCAGTCTGCCTGCCCCGGGAAAAGTGAGCGAGTGTATCGCACGTGTTGCGGTAGTCCGTCGGGAGCGAGGAGGCTGCATCGCAAGACGGGGTTGGCAGCACTGGCTGAGGCATCAGCTATTCAGCAGGGCGGTCTAGTCTTCCGCTTGGCTGACTATGAGCGCCGATGCTAGTTTCGCATTCCACGCGCAGCGACATTACTCCAGGTATTCAGATCCCGCAACTACTCGTAATGAATGTGCCCGTCGTTCCCCCTGCGGCACGTAACCACAGAACTCGCAACATCACAGGTTGCCGCGTGTCCTGCGGCTAATTAGCGGATCGGCGCATGTTACGACTTCATTATGTCACGTTACGCTGCCATCGACAAAATAACGAACAGAAACGTACTTCCGAGAGAAATTAGTTACCCGGTGGCAGTAACCGACCTTGTTGTGGTCACACTACTGTGGTTCTCAAATGTTAATGATAGGCTGTCTCCACACTGGGAGGACCATATCAAGAATTTAGCCCTCTATTATCGTGAAACGAACACTAACCACACCTGACTTGAATGTGTTATCCAAAATTTCTACTTTACATATAGGGTGTTTCCGTAAGGACGTGAAAATATGTAACAGGACATAGGGAATGCTCCACTGAACAATTCGAGATAAGGAACGAAGGGTGGGAGGAGCCGACATAAGGAGATCTGAAGTAAACTTGTCTACCGCTTTGTCTAGCATTACTATTTTCCAGCTTATTTACAACTAACAAAAAATGGTTCAAATGGCTCTGAGCGCTATGGGCTTAACATCCGTGGTCACCAGTCCCCTAGAACTTAGAACTACTTAAACCTAACTAACCTAACACACACATCCATGCCCAAGGAAGGATTCGAACCTGCGACCGAAGCGGTCACGCGGTTCCAGACTGAAGCGCCTAGAACCGCAAGGCCACACCGGCCGGCTACAACTAACAAGCGTACAAGTTTCCATGTACTGTGTTCTTTATTTACATGTACATTCTTTATTCCCTGGAACGAAACAAGGAGGACGAGCCGGATTGCTGGGAAGTTTTGTGTACTTTACTTATTCATAAGGTGGCTCTGTTCTGTCGTTTTTACTTTGTTCCATGACAGAACGTTCTATGAATCAACGACAGACCCATTCGTTGCTCACAAGGGGAGGCCGCCAATTGTGAAATTCAGATTCGATTCATACTGCGCATAATAAAAGCTCATGGCCAGAGGTGTAATGTGGCAAAGCACTAACATGCACTTCTCAGCAGTTGTCGAGAAAATCGACAGTTAAAAGAAACCGTTGCAGTGAAATTTCTCTCTACGATCATTAACATTCTCCAGCGTCGTGGCGCAGCGGTAAGCGTTCGGGTTCGTAATCCAAAGGTCGCCGCATCGAATCTCGCGCCATGCAATTTTTTTTTATAATTAGTTTTTTGTAATTCAAATTAATATATATATATATATATATATATATATATATATATATATATACACTATTAATGAATTGCTTATGCATGTTGGTGAAGGCGGATCGCTCTCCAATTGTACCGCCTCCATTTTTCCGTTTGTTTAATAGGGTGTACCAAAGCTCTCCCGTCCGCACTGATTTTCGACGATGTTATAAGTTGCGCTAGGGACCGCATCTACCTTCTTCGAAGTTAGCAGGCAACTACGCTAGTTATGCGGCGGCTCGTTTCGGCCCATTCAACGTCTGTTCTTGAAGTGTAACGAGCGAGTAACGGAGTTTATATTTCATACCTGCCACAGCAAATTTGTGTTCGTGGGGTGTCTATTCAAATTCGAACGTTTGACTTTACGCTATACGTATTCGTTTCGGAATATAGTTTCTACGTCTTCCGTTAACTATACGTGGTTAACATTATGAAGACAATTAATAACATTTGTGAAATACAACTTTGTTTACGGAAAACATAATGATGTTCGAAGTCGCCAGTTTTTCCACGACAAACGACTTTCAACAACTTATTATATGCATAATTGTTACAACTGATTGCCGGAAATTATATATATATATATATATATATATATATATATATATATATTTGAACATTTGAATTACAAAAAACAAATACTAAAAATAAAAGGTTGCATGGCGCGAGATTCGATCCGGCGACCTTTGGATTACGAAGCCCAACGCTTACCGCTGCACCACGACGCTGTAGAAAGTTATTAATCGTAGAGAGTATTTCACCGCAACGGTTTCTTATAACTGTCGATTTTCTCGACAACGGCTGAGAAGTGCATCTTGGTGCTTTGCCACATTACACCTCTGGCCATGAGCTTTTATTATGCGCAGTATGAATCGAATCTGAATTTCACAATTGGCGGCCTCCCCTTGTCAGTGCTGTTCAGAGACAATACTATGGAGAAGTACCGGTATGGGAAGGATCGGAAGCTGAGGTCATATTCCATGGCCTGCGAGGTCAGCTGACCTGAATCCCCTCCATTATTTAATATGAGGAAACCGTAAGTCACTTGTGTATGACATACCAGTGGATACAGAGATGGAATTAATTCCCAGAATTGTAGCTGCCTGTGATGTGATTCGAAACATACCAGGGATATTTGTCAGGGTGCATCAGAATCTTGTTCGCCGATGTCACGCTTGCATTGAGCTTGATGGCAATCAGTTAACCACACTTTGTAAGATACAGTTCAAATAGTACCTTCATTGCGTCAATGATGGTACTTGCAGTTAACTAACGCAAATAAAAAAAGTACGCAGTGATGTGATTTTATTTCTATTATCTCCTTGAGTTGTCTTCTCCGATCCCACGTTCCCTGCCTGAAATTGTTTAGTGGAGCATCCTCTGTGTCCTGTTATATTTTTTCATGCTCTCACGGAAACACCCTGTATGTGTCTCGAGATTTGTAATTTTCAAAAGCCATCGCCTCTAACGAGTTTCAACTTACTACAGCCGCGCCCACCGTGTCGAGGGAAGCCGCAATAAGGGTCGCCGTGGTTACAGTCCGCTGTGGTGCAGACGCTGTTCTGGCAGCAATCGACCCCGTGTCCTGACTCGGGGTACGTGACATGGCTGTACGATCCGGCACCGCCAGGCGAACAAATTGTCCGCCCTCACAACTGGCAGTTTCCCTGGGGCGCTGACACCGTGCATGGACTTGAACACGGCTCTACTAAACTGGTCGCTTCCATGACAGTCACGACACCCGACCAACGAAAAGCAACTGCATCGCGGAACGGTAATCCACAGTCTCGATATGTCACTATCTTGCCGCTGTATAATTCATAAAAATGCTGGTAAATATTCCTCCTTCTTACACCAGATACCACCTCTTCACAAACAATCGACATTCAGATCATTGAACGAAAAACCCGCTGCGTAATCTGTCACATGCAGAAATTATATGGGCCCAGCGAATCCGCTTCTCCCTTCTTTCTCTGCCTATTACCTCCTCACTCGCTTTTTGTCTATATCCTTCCCCTCCCCCTTTCTCTCCGTCCATCACCTCCTCCAGCCTCTCTATATCTATCTCATCCTACCCCTGATCCTATCCATCTCCTTCTTTCTCCTCTGTATGTCCATTCCATCCGTCCATGTAAAAATCTGAAGTAAATCGGTCAAGAACTTTTCGAGAGTTTTGGTAAGACTTTAATCGATGATTGATTGTGTGTGTTTGTGTGTGTGTGTGTGTGTAGCCGACGTACGCCCAAAAGTTTATCAGGGTATTGCGTAAAAATCTGAAGTGCTTGTCTTCCAAGCATTTGACCCAGGGTCGATTCCCGGCCACCGCAACTGGCACTAATTTTTCCGTATCAGGCACTTTGTGAATGTTGGTACAATGTTTCCTCTTTATATATTAGTCAGTACATATTTATAGCCACGCGGTGTAGCCGCGCTGTCTCAGGCGTCTTGTCACGGTCCACGCGGCTCCCTCCACGGGGTTCAAGTCCTCCCTCGGGCATGGGTGTGTGTTGTTCATAGAGTAAGTTTAAGGTAGATTAAGTAATGTGTGAGTTTATGGACCCAAGACCTAAGTAGTTTGGTCCCATAAGATCTTACCACAAATTTACAATTTATTTTACATATTTTTACACCGGACGCAGCCTATGTCCGTACGAACATTTTTTAGACCAGCGTGTAAAAATTTGGAGTAAATCGGTCAAGAATCTTCCCAGATTTATGGTAACAACGTTAAACGTAGACTTGTCTTCACAAAGAGGTATAGATATTACGTGTTTACCCGACACATATAAAAAAATGTATACATATTTATACACCGGACGTAGCCTATGTCCGTACGAACATTTTTTAGACCAACGTGTAAAAATTTGGAGTAAATCGGTCAACAATTTTCCTACAGTGATTACAGAATAGAGACAAATTTACAAATGACGTGGCATTATGAGCTCAATAATGAGTAGCATGTTACATGCACTGTGGGCAGTACGTATAGATTAATTCAGTCGGGAAGGACGTCCTTTTCTGAGGCATGCTGGCCGACAATTGTTGTAACTGGCATAACACAGTTTTGTTTTCATATGCGATATTTACGGGATAGAAAAAATTTCCGGTCTCCTAGTTTCGTACGTTAGAGGTCGCGCTGTCACTTCACTTACGAAACATCGACTAATTTTCACTTCGCTATCTTTTTCCTTTTAATATTCATATTTCGTAAACTAACTGTTGTGGAACACCGCTACTGGTCTCGTACAAACTCCATAGTCATCTCACGATAACTATGCGTGTTTTCTGCCGAAACTGCATGTTCAATTGGTGTTTCGTTTCTTATTTGTTTACGCAAGTAAATATGCAAACCTAGCTACTATCCATTTCTGTTCTCTCTCTCTCTCTCTCTCTCTCTCTCTCTGTATGTGTGTGTGTGCGTGTGTGTGTGTGTGTGTGTGTGTGTGTGTGTGTGTGTGCGCGCATGCATATGTGTTCATGCATGTATTTTCCTTTTTTTTACTTCAGAGATGTTAACATTGTGTTAAGACACTGCAGAGGATGGGATTGTCCTCATGCTTCTGTCGTGCGTCCGCATCGTGGTGTCATTTTTCACCAGGACACTATTCATCTACATACGGCGCATGCCTCCATGAACTATTTGCGTGACGTCAAATTACTCCCATGGACACACACACACACACACACACACACACACACACACACACACACACACACAGAGAGAGAGAGACAGAGAGAGAGAGAGAGAGAGAGAGAGAGAGAGAGAGAGGGGGGAGGGGGGAGGGGGGAGAAAACAGAAATGAACGTCGTTGGGTTTGCAGCATTTACTTCATGATGTTGGCAGCATTTACGTAAACAAACAAAAAACCACCAAATGAACATACATTTTCGACCGAAACCAGTGGACCGATGACCTTAGCAGTTTGGTCCCATAGACCCTACCTACCAGAAACCAGTCACAGTCGTCGTAAGAAAAACTGCTGTTATTGCCAGACCAGCAGTGGTGTTCCACAGCAGTTAACTTACAAAATATGAAAATTAAGAAACAAGATGGTTATGACGTGGAAATACGTCGATGTTCCGTAAGTGAAGCGACAGTGATATCTCTAACCTTGAACATATGAGAGTAAAAGCAGATTTCTGGCGGGAACACGATTAACTGTGTAAAGAATTATGGCTTGAACTGTTTTCTAATCTGTAAGTACCGCATTTGAAGAAAATACTGATTTTAAGAGAGGAAACGCGTCTAGAATATATGCCGCAAGAACGCGATTCACTTTACAAAACCAATACTTCGCATTATGTGCTGGAAGAGAAAGCACTATCTTGTTTCATCTTCTCTAGTAATTTCCCATGGATATACTGTCTTAACACTCATTCATAACGAAATCAGTGCGAGGATCCGTTCAGTAGGTAATATGCAATGAGACCCTACACTTAATTTCTAAATGACACTATGTGATAAAAGCACGCGGTGCACGATAGGACATTAGTAGGATGTGGCCGAAGCCTAATTAAGGACAGTGAACATTTTTATTTAATTATTTACTTATTATTACTACTTTTAACGAAATTGTCGCCATCTTAGTGTAAGATTTCTAATATTCATTTATTCCACATTATCAAGATCTCGGCTTTATATTCATTATCAAGTGCAAAGGTGAAAAAAATGGCACTAAATATATGACATTTCTGAATAACATCTCGTAGTCATTCAGACATGCTCGATAGCTAACGAGTTTTTGCGCCTTTGCTTTTGATAATGGCTAAAAATCCGAAAACTCGTAATATGAAGTATATAAATAATAAAAAATGTTGGCCAAATGGTGGCAGTTACATTCAAAAAGTACATTATGACTGTAGTTCCCAACAGGGGAAAATCAAACAATCTTGTATCGAAACGCAAAAGAGTAGATGGCTGTCTGCACAACCATTTATCCTAAGACGCCGATTGTTCCTCTGCGATAGATATCTACGTAGGATTTTGAATATGACAACACCATTTACATTCAGTAGAGAACAAAAAGATCGCTTTTATGTTTTGAAGCGACACGTCAGTTTTATGGCCAATAATAAAACTGACGAACTCAACTATAAAACTTTCTGCGGCGCCCTGTATCCCCAAGTTTTATCCGAAACCTACGCGGTCCTGAAAACCATACGAAGGTAGTTGTAGCACAATAAAAGCTTATGTAGGTCGAGATGAAGATTGAAACATCGCAATACGACACAGGACGCCCGTCTTTGAAATCCCACGGAGTCAATACATGCTGTAAACGTCTGTAATTAAAAGCATTGGTGAATTGACCAACCAGCGGAAGAATAATACAGAAAAATAAACTTTTTGTCATTAGACTAAGTCCAGGTTCTGGTCTCCTCAGTAGCTACTCTCGTATATTAAACACTTATCATCCCACAGTTGCGGTATACGGTGTAATACATTCCGCACCTCCACTGTGCGAATCTATAAGTCTAAATCGTTCTCTGCCACTTCCATTTAAACTATGCGTCTGCAAAACAAAGGACCTAGCAACCTGTACCTGATCCAAAACCATCGAGCATTCAGAAACATATTAAAGCTTTCCCCTGTATCACCGGCGTAGCTTCCCAATCTGAAAATTCCAATTGCCCTTTTGTCTCCAACTGCAAACCATTATATCTAATCAGGTTTCCTCATCCATATCTGTTTCATTTCGCTTCTCATTCATCTTATCTGCTACATTTATTCTTTTATTTCGCCATCTGTACTGTTGCTATTCGTTTCTCTTAGGAGGTCATTACTCTCATTACTTTCAGTTTCTTTACACAGTGTTAATGATACTGAAATTATACTACGTATATTCATTACTATACTACTAATGTAGTTATTAATATCAGTACGTTTGCACGAGAGCTCGACCCTTAACTGTTATAGTTTCCGCGTGATACACACTTGTATCCCCTCTATTCTGAACTTCTGAAATTTCTTTGTCCTTGTACAACACGACACGAAGTAAATAATGAGCTACAATCTAGTAAGTGTGATACAGATATACTTTATAGGTAATCCTAGCCACAGTTTACGGTGTTATATACAAAACGGTTGTCGCCCACTGCCGTGAGAAACCGTAGTGTCGGAAAACCCTCTGAAACACGAGATGATAAAGAGGTGATAGCTTATTTACTCTAGCGAGTGATTCTTCTTCCAGTCCACTAGCACTTTAGGGGGGTAAGATTAGTGTGGATAGCGATGACTCCTCCTCAGCTTTGAATGTGTAGTTTATGGTCACTGACTTTTCTGTGTAATGTGTCTGACTCTTACGTCGGGATAATCTGTAAGATACAAGCATCGAATCGGTACAGTCAGACAGCTGAAATTTGAACTCAATTCGATAAATTTGTAATGTCTGATATCTTAGCGGGAAACGTGGACACATCGCCCGAGTACACTAAGTAGAAGATGACAGCGTGTTTTTGCATAGGTACGAAAGTAGCGAGAAGTAGCAGAAATGAGAACAGCGAGAAACTTATCAGAATTTTGGATCACGAAGTAGACGAAGTTAAGGAATTCTGCTACCTAGATAGTAGAATAGCCCATGACGGACGGAGCAAGGAGGACATAAAAAACCGACTGCGTCTGACAAAAACGGAATTGACGGCCAAGAGAATTCTACTAGTATCAAATACAGGCCTTCATTTCAGATAGAAATTTCTGAAAATGTACGTTTGGTGCACAGCATTGTATGGAGTGAAATATGGACTGTGGGAACGCCTGAACAGAAGGGAATCGAAGCATTTGAGATGAGGCGCTACAGACAAATGTTTAAAATTAGGTGGACTCATAATATAAGAAATGACGAGGTTTTCCGCGAACCGGCGAGGAAACTAATATATGAAAAACGCTGCCAACAAGAAGGGGCAGGATGATAGGATACCTATTAAGGAACCAGGTAATACTTCCATGGTTCTCGAGGGGGCTGTAGAAGGCACAAGCTGTAGAGGAAGACAGATATTACAAAACATCCAACAAATAATTGAGGACGTAGGTCCCAAGTGCTACTCTGAGATGAAAAGATTGGCACAGGAGGAGGCATCGAACCAGTTAGGATGGAAAAAAAGGAACATTGGATCCAGGTGTTACAGGGTAAAGTCAAGCGCCAGCACGGCAGTCGGGAACGAGAAGACGTCAGCCAATCGCTCTCTGACCGACCCCTCTCCAGGACGACACCGCTACAGCAGCGGCCCCTTTATAAAGATGATATAAGCGCCACGTCTGACTGGTCGGGGCCCAGTTGAAGAGTAGTTTCAAGACTAGGCACTTATATAGCAGCGACGTAGGATAGTTTATGCTGAAGAACGTTGCTTGTTTTGCGTGCCGCCCTTTACTTGTGACACTTCTGTGTAATAGTCAAAGTTAAGTATACTAATCTTTTCCTTTTGTAATAAAACTCATTAATACGATTTGTTTGAATGTTATCTAGCGATCCGAGAAAGGATGTTTCCTAGATAGCCCATATTTGACAACTAGGCTGGATTTAACACCAGGTAACTAGAGCGATGCTCAATCTTGGGTTTGCTAAATGCACTTACTTCTGTAAGAAATGATTTTTACACGTGGTTTCCGTTGTTTGATCGTTGCCTTGGTGCTACTATTTATTTGCCACACATGTTTGAAACTGAAATTGACAGTATATACTCCTGGGCACATATAGTGCTTAAGGTAGTTTTTTCTATCAAATGATAAGGTGTCCTGAAGGGCGGTCGCTTTGTCGCAAGATCTTCTCTCATACATTGCGCAATCGTGCACCTTGCGTAAATCATTGACTCCCATACCACCAGCCATTCCTGCACATGAGAGCGATGTACCTTTGCCAAACAGGAAAGATTAGGTATCTCCTGCAGCAGACCTTGGACCAGCGCTGGCCAGTTAGGCTACTAGGCGCACAATATTTCGGTTGGTCGCCTCATGCATTTTGAAACAGGAAACCAATTTTGTCTCGTTTGTTGACAGGGGCAACACATCTGGTCGGAATTGTCGTACTTCGAGTCTTTACTGGTACTATTGTTTAGTAGTAGAAGTATTGCGTCTGTGTCATGAATCCAGTCTTGGCTCATTGTTATGGGTCATTTTTTGTTTATATTCTAAATTACTTTTTCCTTCTGGATGTAAGGTACACATACTCCTATTAGGTGCAAGGGCTGCTGAAAGAGAGCAATTTTTGGTGGACACGAAAAAAGAATGCAGAAATCTGAAGACTCACAACCAATTATTTTGGATTAGAGTGGCGTCTCATGGACAGGATGTCTATTTTGTTAACTGCAATACAAAGAAATAACATTAATATCATTTTTTAGTTGGAAAAGAACCCAAAACAATAATTGTAGACTTTCTGTGATCAAACCTCCAGCAATGTAGCAGAAGCTGCGCAAGTTTGTGTAGTTTAGTCTTAACCTCCACCACATTACCTGTAAGATACCATGGCAGCATGCTGCATGTATTTTTACCCATGTGTCAGTCTCTTTCTGCACTGGTATCCGACCGCTTAATGTTTTTGTAGCCGTGCTTATTGTGTACATTTTTTTTTGTTGATAAATAGCAATATTAAGAACATGGAAAAATCTATCCTAAAAATAAAGCTGTAAAACCGCCGTCTATTCCTGGTTGTCTGTTTGAAGACGCTAATCCTCAGAGCTACTCGACGAATTGTCATGGGGTTGTCACAGGTATGTTGATCGTAGCTTTAATCAAAATTGGTAAAAAGAAATATATGGAAATTTAATGTTTTATCTAAAACCGTTTGCTCAAACTGTTCAAATGTATGTGAAATTTTAAGGGACTTAACTGCTAAGGTCATCAGTCCCTAAGCTTACACACTACTTAACCTAAAGTATCCTAAGGACAAACACACACACCCATGCGCGAGGGAGGAGTCGAACCGTTTGCTCAACATGTTAGTTCGGATGTTTAAACATAGTGGCTGGCGCTGTTAGCTTTTTTTTTTTTTTTAACTTAGTGATAGGTGTATTTTCGGAAGTTTACATCTCTGCCAGAATGTAGTTTCGGTATCGTATCTTTACAAATACAAAGAAACAGTGAATTTACTTGGTTGTGACATATGGCTTTACTCATTTCTGTTTCTGTATTAAAAATTTAACTACATTGCTTTGTTTCTTTCGATTGGTTTTCTTTATATTCTTTGCTAAGAAAACGATTTTTAGTGTTTGTTTTGCGATTTGTGTGCCTACTCATTACGTTTTCATTTCGTTTTACTTACGAAAAAAATCTTTAGAAAATGGTCAAGTCTTTCTGAATACACCAGAACGACTAAAAGACTGAGGACTATGCAGTCTCAACAGTCGAGTGAAGATACAGAGGCGAGACTTGCTTTGACTCAGGAACATCAGGCCTTAAATTGCTCTTTGGAAATTCCTTCGAAAAGGGAACTGCGATATTAATGGCTCTGAGCACTATGGGACTCAACTTCTGAGGTCATTAGTCCCCTAGAACTTAAAACTAGTTAAACCTAACTAACCTAAGGACATCACAAACATCCATTCCCGAGGCAGGATTCGAACCTGCGACCGTAGCGGTCTTGCGGTTCCAGACTGCAGCGCCTTTAACCGCACGGCCACTTCGGCCGGCAGCTGCGATATTACTCTGATCGAGAGCGCCATGCATTACCTCGCTCCTGAGAAACCTTCATTCACGGAGGCTATAAGTTATTTCTCTCCAATGTAACATAAAAGCGGATATTTTGATGGTAAGCGGTACCAGCGAGCCAGTCTTTATACCCTGCATCCTGATTATTCCTAATTGTTTACCATTTCACTTTAAACATGCAGAATTCCCACCGTGATTATGTTATGCCATGATCATTAACATAGCTCAAGGTTAGATGCCGCATGTTGTGGATGTGGACCTTAGTTTTAGTTACTTCATACATGGCCTTTACATGGTTCTCTCCCATGCTAGTGAGGGAAGCAAGATGTTCGTTCATAATCCCAATCCCCCAATCATACTATTTCAAGCGTAGTATACAAAGAAGTTTTATAAGTCAAAACTAAATTCCACGTGCGCCAAGACTCTGGCACACCTATAAATAAATACCCGGGCAATGGCGGGTTTCTCAGTTACTTAATAAATATACAGGATGGACATTAATAAAATCGACAAGTTGCAGGGCGGTATTCCTGGCCGAAAATGGAGGAAAAAATGTCCTGTGAACACGTGTACAGGAGTGCATCATTGCAATGTTAGATTGCGCTGACAAATGACGGTTCCTCTCAGCACGTGCCGTGTGTTGCTTGTGTGTTGCAGGTCACGTAATTGACACGGTGTACTATAAGCAGCAGAATGGGTCGATATTAATATTGGGAAGAAGCCGAGAAAGTGTTTGTGTACGGCCAAGCAGACGGAAACGGTCGAGACGCAGTACGCGTGTATCGAAAACCAGTACCCTCACAGACACTAACCATGTCGCACCATTTCGTGTCGTTTTTGGACAGTTCTCTTTCAGACAGTTGATCTTGCAGGGATACGGTGGACTGTGCGTACACCACATTTGGGGGAACGGTGTTCTACAGGATATTGAGACAAATCCTTGTACAGACTTCAGATCTTGTGTACGCATAGTTCGTCGCCTCCCTGCACGTTCGTCTGTCTGGAAGACCCATGATCACACAAACACTCAAAAAGGACTTGAAGTCTTGTGTGAGGGTGCTTGTTTTGGTATACCCGTGCTGCCTCTCGACCGCTTCCATCTGCTTGGCTGTACACAAACACCACCTCGGGTTATTCCCGACGTGAATACAAGACCATTCTGTTGCTTTCAGTACACTGCGTCAGTCACACAGCTTGCACCACACAGGAAACAAACAGCGCTTGGTCAGAGGAACTGACATTCGTCAGCGCCATCTAACGTGGCAACGATGCATTTCCGGGCACATGTTCACAGGATTTTTCTCTCTCCATTTCCAGTGAAGAATCCGCCCTTACAGTCTGTCGGTTTTATTGATGTTCAGTCTGTATGTATTATGACACAGTTCTCAAGACCAAGTTTTTTTGTAGACATGACGTTCTAAAACTAAAACGATGTTCGAAAACTAACAACAGTTCCAATTCAAGTAACACGCATCTGTACTCAGTCATTGTAAGTTGAGTTTCTCCATGAAATGAATAAAGAATAAATTAGTTCCTTTATTTCTAAATTTATATGGCAACCTTATTCTACTCACTTTTTGTGTACTGTAGTTTTTTTCTGAAACTGCAAAAATTGCTGCAGAAAAGTACCTTTTTTGAAATTCGAAGAAATGCTCCAAGGTACATTGTGTTCATGTACCTAGGAACAAAATCGAGAAAGTCTTGTCGGTATCGTATTTGATAGTCTACTTGTACAGTATTACTCAACTACACACTAATAATCAGTGAGTGAAATCTAACGAAGTAGAAATGTTATATAAAACTAGTTACATGTTAAATACATTTTGAAATAGAAGCTATTATTTTCAAGGCCGGTAAAACTCTTAGGACAATAAAGGAATTCAGTTCATATCCTGATACCAAACGTTCCATGATAGAAGAAGGTCTACTTCCGTTCCACCGTACAAGATGATGCACGAGAAACAAAGTATAGCTCAACTGTCCACACATTATACAACTAGTTTTAAAAATAGATTGACGGAAAAAATCGCGAAACCAATAAGGAATTCCGCGACGTAAACGAAAGTCGGCAGTGTATTTCTATGTCTGAAAGATGATGTGTGTTCAGATTTTGCATCAGCCGCAAAAGAGTGGCGCTAGTATCGCCACTATAAGGATGCAAACCAAGTTTGCTTTCAAATCACGCTGTAATGGTCGTGAGCGCTAACTAGCTTTGAGATTGGACGTGGTGAGTTAGTCAAGTATGCATTTAAGGCGACGAAGATGCCATTATCAAAACATGACTGAGCATAAATGAGGCCGTGTAACACGTCTACAACAAGCTGGATATTGTTTCTGTGATACTGCAGAAAGACTGAACAGAAATGTAGTCACTATACGTGATTGTTGTACAGTGGTGGTCCCCCGAATGTATGGTTGCAAGATGATCGCGATCTGGACAGCCACTTGGCACTACCGAAAGGAGAAACCTCGTGTTCGGCATATGACTCGAGTGCATTGCACTGCATCTGCAGCAGCAGTTTGAGCACCTGCTGGCACCAAAATCACACAACGAAGTGTTATAAATCTGTTACGTCCAGGACAGCTACGAGCCACACTCCCCGTAGCGAGCATTCCATTGACCGCAGGCCACTGGCATTTGAAACATCGGTGGTGACAAGCAAAAGCTCATTGGAGAGTTGATTGGTGGTCCACTGTGTTTTTCGATGAAAGCTGGTTCTGCCTCGGTGCCAGTGATGGCTTCATGTTGGTTACGAGGACAGCTGAGGACCTGCAACCAACCTGGTTGCGAGGTGGAGACATTGGATCTACAAGTGGTCTTATGGTCCGAGACGCGATTTCGTATGACAGCAGGAGCAATCTCGTGGTTATTCCACGCACCCTGACTGTAAATATGTGATCTGACCTATTGTGCTAACATTCATGACCAGCATTCCCTTTGGATGTTTCCCGACAGGATAACGCTCACCCAAATACCACTGTTGTGACCCAACATCCACTACAGTGTCGACATTTTTCCTTGGCTGCCTCGATCACGAGATCTACCTCCAATCGAGCACCTACGGGACTGAAGGACTGAGAAAATAATAATATGTAAGTTGAAGAAACAAAAAACAGAGAAAAGGTTTGGGAAATGTGTAGAGTAGGAAAGAGTCTAAGTTAGAAGAGTGGAAAAAAACTGGACTGAAGTGGTCTGAAACATCAAGAAATCACACAAGAAACACGTGACAGAGTAGTGAAAGAAAAGGAGAGAACAACGAATAAGGAACTGAAATTGATACATGGGCCTTAGTAAGCCATCCGAGAATGAAAATACAATGAGTTCCTTATATCTCAAGACTGGTATCAAACCAATACTAAAAAAACCGTTGCATCTATCTGAAAGGTTGAACCCAATGAATACTAAAGTCTCGTTGCCAACAGACGGTTGGCTGAGCAAAATATGTTTACCAGATTCCTCACTGACAGAAAGTGTTGCATCATGAACGCCTTGACCGAACGCTGCCAAACTGATACTCCAGTATCTCTATTCTTGTAGAAGTTACCCTTGGGAACACATTACCAGAAAATGGTGGATTTACCAGGCGTCATTTACTGCTAACACCATACATTGACAACAGAGGCCTGCACTGCTCAGTGCTGGGTTCAGCTGAGACACTGAGTGGAATTCCGTGATGTGCACTAGTACTAGCTGAAAATAAAACATTTTTGTAAAGGTAGGCGGTGTTCCAGCGTATTTTTGATTGTGTGTTTCAGATACGTCACGGTACTTAAAATGTGTAATCACATGCATTTTTGATACAAACTGAAAATTTCTATGAGGTGTTCACACTGTTGCTACTTTGTCTTTACAATAACGTCACTACTACATTGCGGTGTGTTCAGTGCAATTTTTTACAAAAATTTGTTTTATTTTATAGTCTATCATACAGATATCGTAGACATTCGCTATTGGAGCCAGGAGGGTCGCTTTGAGGCCAAAAAAAGAAGAAACGAGAATTGACTATTTGTGGGGATTTGAAAGTGCACGCCATCATCATTTTCAACAGTGTGGCTGTAAGAAGTACGCCTTCTTCTTTTGCAGATTGGGCGGTCATGAAAAAAGACAAGCACTGGACTCAGAAAATCCGGTTGATTATAACGGCGAAAAGTTGATGTAAAACATTCCTGCTTCCACTCTACATGAAACTCGGCGTTATAAAACAGTTTATTAAAGCCCTACCAAAACACGGTGATGTTGTCAAGTATGTGGAAAGTGAGTTTCCGCGGCTGTAAGAAGCTAATCTGAAACGATCTGTTTTCATCGGTCCTGACTCGGAAGCTAATGAAACACGAAACATCAAAAGGCTAATTGAAAGAATTTGTAAGATCACTTGGATTTCGATTAAACAAGTTGTTAAGAAGTTTTTCGGTAATTAAAAAGACCTTGATTTCGAGAACTTCTAAGGCTTCAGACGCTCCGGTAAGCTTGAAGCTGAATTTCCAGGACTCTCACGTCAGCTGTTTCCTATAAAATGTAGGAGCTATGGGTGAGGAACAGGGAGAAAGATTCCAGAGAGAATTTAAAGAAATGGAACAGAGTTACCAGGGTCGATGGAATATCAGCATGATTGCTGAATATAACTGGTTACTGAAGAGGGTGTGTCCTCAAGCAGTGCACAAAAGAAAAGGTTGTAAATGGAGATTTGAAGGGAAAAATGAAAGGTATTAAGGTGTATGCCATTGTATTAGTACTGGGGAACATAATAATTAATTATAGCATTAGGAGTGCCTTATTTCATCCTGATTTTCGTTTTAGTAACGATTTTTTTATTATAGGCGTTTTGTATGAATTATTTGAATCTTTATTCCTTCGTGAAGAAACCTTACGTGATAGAGGGAAACCCTTAGAATTTCTGAAAAAAATTGTTCAAATGGCGCTGAGCACTATGGGACTTAACATCTCAGGTCATCAGTACCCTAGAACGTAGAACTACTTAAACATAACTAACCTAAGGACATCACAGACATCCGTGCCCGAGGCAGAATTCGAACCTGTGACCGTAGCGGTCGCGCGGTTCCAGACTGAAGCGCCTGGAACCGCTCGGCCACCAGCTGCCGGCAGCACTTCTGAATTTACCATTTAGAAAAGCATTATGATCACCTCACATGATTAAGAAAAATTGCAAATTAGAAATTTATAGACTTGTGTAATTTGTCTCTCTTATCCGTGTGAAAGTGAAGTTGACACTAACGTGACCGTAAACAACATAGTGAAATGTCAGAAGATGGCTTCAAAAATGGCTCTGAGCACTATGCGACTTAACTTCTGCGGTCATGTGTCGCCTAGAACTTAGAACTAATTAAACCTAACTAACCTAAGGACATCACACACTACCATGCCCGAGGCAGGATTCGAACCTGCGACCGTAGCGGCCGTGCGGTTCCAGACTGTAGCGCCTTTAACCGCTTGGCCACCACGGCCGGCAATGTCAGAAGGCTCAGAGATCCTCCAAATTCTGGAATCATGGTGTGGGCAAGAGTGATAAACTCTGTTGTCATAACCTTCATGACCAGAATACAAAATGGCAAATTCTAGCAAAATAATGCTTGACCCCACACTGAAGTTCACAGCACAATCGCCCTGCGGCATTCTTAGCTTGAATGGCCGGTCGCCTGATTTGTCACACATAGAACAGTCTGTGATGAGATATCGAAGACTTTCATTACTGTCTCCATACAGCTATCTTCATATGACGCAACGCATATTTCAGATCTCAAGACGGCATTCGGAGGCTGTCCGCTTCAATGCCACAACAAACAGGAGGGTGTATTCGTGCCATTGTCGAGTTGAATGAAAGTTAACTCATTCAACACGTGTAATGAATTTCTCCAGAAAGTTTGGTAAGTATAGGACTGACGCATCAGGACGTAAAGATTTTTTTTCTTTTATATCTGTAGTTACTGCTGCAAATAATCTGACTCACTTTTTTCGGAACAGAATGTGGTCGCTTACTGTGCCTAAATGTTTCACCGGATGGCTACGCTCTGGGTACGCTCTGCGCATACTACCTCTCGGTGTAAATTTCCCTAATGCCGGGCAGCGATGTCGCAGGGTGAATGGAACGGTGGCACCGGCGGGAGACAAGAGGCGAGTGCAGCTTCAATACCCCTCGCGCTTTGCTTATCGACCCCAGAATCCTCAGAGGCCTGTCACACACGCAATGCTGGCTCAACATCACGCGAGGCTGATGCCCGACCAACAACAGAACACTGTTCCTGGAGCACCGGAGGCTCTCGTCAGCTAACAAAACACATGCTGTACTCACAAAATATCCGCGAAAAAAATCCGAAGCGTGCGTGACGCAGTCCGAATTCAACTTGCATTATATGTATACGTTACCGAGGAAGTTTCAAGTCATACGTGAAATTTCATTTAATACTTTCCCCAGGAAATTTAAAAATGCCTGGATATTTCATAAAATGCAGAACACACAGCTAAAGCATAAAATTACAATAAAATAACATGTTCAAACTAGAAATTTATACATTTAATGGCAGTCAAATTAAAATGTGAAAATTCTAGCATTTTGGTGTGTGTCTGGAAACTGGCTCATTCTGAAGTAGATGTCTTTTAAACATTTTTTAACAATTTCTAATATATAGTAAACAATAAAAAAAGTTGCACAACAATTATTACAGATGTATAGTAAATAATAGCTGAATATAAACTTTTAGTATTTATATACTTCGAATCTATACTTCTTCCATGCTTTATTTATTGCAGGAAGCTGAATAAAATGATTTTTCGACTGCAAATAACTTCTTTCCACACACCACACAAACACCTGAGGTTCTGGAATTTATTTTCGCACACACACTTCACAAATCCTTGTCCATGCCCGGTAGATTGCTGATTCCATTACCACATCCAGTAGACAAATCCATTATCATCCAGTCTCACTCACCACGCCCAATACAAGCGTCATAAAGTATATAACTGGCACAGCATGTGGTAAAATTTGATTTGCTCACATATTTCAATCAGCAGCTGTTATAGTTTGTGTGTCCCCTGTACGTTCAAAACTCTGTAGTCGTTCGTTAACAAATAATGACGAGGTTCCTTGTTTCCGACAATCTTAGCCGTATTTAAGTTCCTTAATATTTCCTCATGATGGTTTCTGTTAGAAAAATACTCTTCCTTAAAGAATTACTCCTCATTATCTGTAACTCTCTATAAAATCTTTGTTTCATTACTGTTGCACGGTCGGGAATCACAACATTTTCACAATCATCACATGTAGCCTCCATTTTAGTGAATGTGTTATTCTGATACAACTGTATTCTAGCGGAGCTGGACTGAAACTGTTGCTACAATGTCTGTATCTTGAAACTGTCGAAAATTTCAATTTTTTCTTTCAGTCTTTGCCTTAAACTTAACCTTCATTCTATTAAATGCCTAGACAAAATATTAAATAAAATACATTTGATACTCACTCTAATGATTTTTAATATTCTGTGTATTGGCTAGGCATTTCATAAAATGTCAGATTTCACAGTTTGCCGGTAACATACACAAACGTATTTTCGCAACACCAAGAAGGAGTTTTGCGAGATAAATTAGTGTTGGTAGGTGTGTTTCTA
This sequence comes from Schistocerca nitens, assembly GCF_023898315.1. NCBI lineage: Eukaryota > Metazoa > Arthropoda > Insecta > Orthoptera > Acrididae > Schistocerca > Schistocerca nitens. Next base: position 332,035,035 of record NC_064622.1, read on the forward strand.
CACTCCTGGAAATTGAAATAATAACACCGGGAATTCATTGTCCCAGGAAGGGGAAACTTTATTGACACATTCCTGGGGTCAGATACATCACATGATCACACTGACAGAACCACAGGCACATAGACACAGGCAACAGAGCATGCACAATGTCGGCACTAGTACAGTGTATATCCACCTTTCGCAGCAATGCAGGCTGCTATTCTCCCATGGAGACGATCGTAGAGATGCTGGATGTAGTCCTGTGGAACGGCTTGCCATGCCATTTCCACCTGGCGCCTCAGTTGGACCAGCGTTCGTGCTGGACGTGCAGACCGCGTGAGACGACGCTTCATCCAGTCCCAAACATGCTCAATGGGGGACAGATCCGGAGATCTTGCTGGCCAGGGTAGTTGACTTAAACCTTCTAGAGCACGTTGGGTGGCACGGGATACATGCGGACGTGCATTGTCCTGTTGGAACAGCAAGTTCCCTTGCCGGTCTACGAATGGTAGAACGATGGGTTCGATGACGGTTTGGATGTACCGTGCACTATTCAGTGTCCCCTCGACGATCACCAGTGGTGTACGGCCAGTGTAGGAGATCGCTCCCCACACCATGATGCCGGGTGTTGGCCCTGTTTGCCTCGGTCGTATGCAGTCCTGATTGTGGCGCTCACCTGCACGGCGCCAAACACGCATACGACCATCATTGGCACCAAGGCAGAAGCGACTCTCATCGCTGAAGACGACACGTCTCCATTCGTCCCTCCATTCACGCCTGTCGCGACACCACTGGAGGCGGGCTGCACGATGTTGGGGCGTGAGCGGAAGACGGCCTAACGGTGTGCGGGACCGTAGCCCAGCTTCATGGAGACGGTTGCGAATGGTCCTCGCCGATACCCCAGGAGCAACAGTGTCCCTAATTTGGTGGGAAGTGGCGGTGCGGTCCCCTACGGCACTGCGTAGGATCCTACGGTCTTGGCGTGCATCCGTGCGTCGCTGCGGTCCGGTCCCAGGTCGACGGGCACGTGCACCTTCCGCCGACCACTGGCGACAACATCGATGTACTGTGGAGACCTCACGCCCCACGTGTTGAGCAATTCGGCGGTACGTCCACCCGGCCTCCCGCATGCCCACTATACGCCCTCGCTCAAAGTCCGTCAACTGCACATACGGTTCACGTCCACGCTGTCGCGGCATGCTACCAGTGTTAAAGACTGCGATGGAGCTCCGTATGCCACGGCAAACTGGCTGACACTGACGGCGGCGGTGCACAAATGCTGCGCAGCTAGCGCCATTCGACGGCCAACACCGCGGTTTCTGGTGTGTCCGCTGTGCCGTGCGTGTGATCATTGCTTGTACAGCCCTCTCGCAGTGTCCGGAGCAAGTATGGTGGGTCTGACACACCGGTGTCAATGTGTTCTTTTTTCCATTTCCAGGAGTGTATATCTGAGAGATGATGGCTGTTCAAATTTCGCCACAGTCGCATAAGAGTGGCGCTAATAATGACACTATGAGGATGCACACCAGGTTTGCATTAAATACACGTCGTAACGGTAGTGATCGCTAGCTACCTTTGAGACTGGACATGGTAGTTCATGTTAATCAAGAACGTCTGCTAGACACGTAGGACCTTCACCTCGAGCTATGGTCTGGGGTATGATTTCGTATAGCACTAGGAGCACTCTCTTGATTGTCACACGCACCCTAACTGCTAATCTATGATTAGACCTGTCCTGTTAGCATTCATGAACAGCACTCCAGGAGTGTTTTCCAACAGGATAACGCTCTCCTACATACCGCTGTTGTAACCCAACATGCTCTACAGTGTCGACATGTTGACTTGGCCTGCTCGATCACCAGATCTGTCTCCCATTGAACACATATGTGACATCATTGGACGACAAACAGTGTCATTCGCAAACAGCACTAACCGTCCAAGTATTGAGAGACCAATAGAGCAGGCATAGAATGCCATCCCAAAAAATGGTTCAGTGGCTCTGAGCACTATGGGACTCAACTTCTGAGGTCATAACTCTCCTAGAACTTAGGACTACTTAAACCTAACTAACCTAAGGAGATCACACACATCCATGCCCGAGGCAGGATTCGAACCTGCGACCGTAGCGGTCGCGCGGTTGCAGACTGTAGCGCCTCGAACCGCTCGGCCACGCCGCCAATGCCATCCCACAAACTGACCTCCAGCACCTGTACAACACAATTTCTATACGTTTGCTTGCCTGCATTCAGTGTTTTGGCGCTCCGGTTACTCATGTAGCCGCATTTCACATTTGCAATGGATTATCTGGTGCTTACATTAACTTGTGATGCTGCAATGTTAAACATTTAATTACTTTACCTAGACAACTGTATTCCCGAAATTCTGTTATTTTTTGGTGCTGCAATTTTGTTTCCATCAGAGTATATATTAAAAACTCCCAGATATTCAAACAACTTACGGGAATTCAGCCAGGTATTATTAACAGCTATTGCAGATATTACCTGGCTGAATTCCCGTAAGGCCGGTCGGAGTGGCCGAGCGGTTCTAGGCGCTACAGTCTGGAACCGCGCGACCGCTACGGTCGCAGGTTCGAATCCTGCCTCGGGCATGGATGTGTGTGATGTCCTTAGATTAGTTAGATTTAATTAGTTCTAAATTCTAGGGGACTGATGGCCTCAGAAGTTAAGTCCCATAGTGCTCAGAGCCAATTCCCGTAAGTTGTTTGAAAATTGTTTGCGCCAGGATAAACTCAGAACTCCCAGATAGTCAATCTACCTGTGTAGAGTGGTGGCATCTTTGTTATCAGCCTTATTACTCGCACTGCTCCTGTTAGTGGTGAACAAATGGTAAAATGTATTACTAGCCAAGGTGATGTAACACGGTGGCAGTGGGAACTAATTTGGTCATGTAAATCTGTACACTCATGTTAGTAGCACGTGTTCTTACTCCGCAGTGAGAGCAAGAAGAGAGACTACGGGAAATGACTTCACGGGAAGTTGTCAACGTTATTAAATTTATTGACAACAAGAAGGACAAACTTGTTAGTGTCGACAGAAGAAGCGACGGAAGGCGCAAGCAAATATCGACAAACAAATGTTAAGTTAGTGGACGGTATGCAAATTACGGAAGAAAGAACATGATGTTGAGTGGAGCTTAGGACGAGCCTCCACTCTATTAATGCATAAAGCAATAAAATGTATGAAACAGAGAAACGTCTTTAATTGTTTTTTAAATGAAAAGCATATTTTGAGCTGTAACAACGCTATTGTGGTGCAGCCAAAAGTCTCACAAAGGAGGTCGCAAAAAAATTAATTACTGATCTATCTTTTGTGGCTTCGCGACGTAAAACGTGGCTCGTTGAAAGGCTAGTCAGCGTCTAGGTTTTGATTTCCAGTTAAAAACGCCATATCGTTAAATTCGTTTCAGTACATCAATATGTAATTACACTCGCGATTTTTATCACACAGAACCATTTGAATGAACACAAGCATAAAATAATAAAATTACAGCTGATAACATAGGAAACGAGTTACTTGTCGATTATCTTTTGTTTGAAGTTATTTTAAAAGTTTGTAATTAAAAATTTTGATGTCGATGACTTCAAATGAAAATAAAACTGAATGAGCAAATTCCGGAATAAATCTATTGTATTAAAGTACAATTAAGTATTTTGAAAATTAACTGAAACTATTATCATTTATATCAAACCCATCACCTGAACACGCGTTTTGTATATAAATATACATCTATTTTATTAATGTCATTAAAACTCTATGAAATGTGAAATTACAATATTCACCTCGTTTGTATCGTACAGGGCCGGCCGCGGTGTCCGAGCGGTTATAGGTGCTTCAGTCCGGAAGCGCGCGACTGCTACGGTCGCGGGTTCCAATGCTCCCTCGGGCATGGATGTGTGTGCTGTCCTTAGGTTAGTTAGGTTGAAGTAGTTCTAAGTTCTAGGGGACTGATGACCTAAGATGTTAAGTCCCATAGTGCTCAGAGCCATTTGAACCATTTTGAATCCGAACGTGGACAAAATTATTGTTGGTGCTTGTATGGTGGGTGATTCCGTAAGCAACGGAGGTACTGTATCGTAGACATACAATATATTGGAAAGATGGAGAAACGTCATCCGCTAAGTCACAACTGGGGCGAAAGTATGTCTTGAGACATCATGACAGACGGTTATTGAAGTGGACTGTGACGTAAAACAAGACGACAGTTGCAATAGTCACTGCAGAACTCAATATCGCATTCCGTAACTGCTAACTGGGCCCACGCTACGCCGGACGAATTCTATGTGCAGGCTAGCTGATTGGCCACCACAAACGGAACCGTGGGACTGCTACGGTCGCAGGTTCGAATCCTGCCTCGGGCATGGATGTGTGTGATGTCCTTAGGTTAGTTAGGTTTAAGTAGTTCTAAGTTCTAGGGGACTGATAACCACAGCAGTTGAGTCCCATAGTGCTCAGAGCCATTTGAACCATTTTTTGAGGCACCACAAAACAAATAACGTCCTGTGAAACGCATCACGTATCTTCCCAAGCCAAAGAACTACAATAGGAAGAACACCATAAAGAACACCATAGATACCAACGCAGCAACATGCGATCCTCTTTGCGTAATAAAATGTATTCAGGCGAAGCAAAAAGCCTCGTTTCTCGCCTCAGTAGCGAATCAACCGGAAGAGGGTCATAGCTTTGAAACCAATGTGCCATTCTTTCGGTGGGCGTGCACAGAAGGCTACTTGCCAAATGTCGTGGAATGAACGCGGCATATTTTTCTTTCTGCGTATGCACTGCTTGTTATCAATAGGATTCATAAGGTCACGCCAGCCGATGTGACCGAGCGGTTCTAGGCGCTTCAGTCCGAAACCGCTCTGCTGCCTCGGGCATGGATGTATGGATGTTTGTGATGTCCTTAGGTTAGTTAGGTTTAAGTAGTTGTAAGTCTAGGGGACTGATGACCTCAGATGTTAAGTCTCATAGTTCTTAGAACCATTTGAACCCACCGTCCACAGACAGCTGCCTATTAAGACACTAGCGATTTTTCAGTGTAGTTGTTATTACCAAAAATATTTGAGGTTTATTATTGACTAAACCATTGGCCAGATAAGAAAGAAAAAGATCACTTTCAATAGCAAATTATCTATACTTTCGGACGCATAAAAATCTCATTCCGTATACAACCAAAAATTTATATATTTACCAGTGTACAGGGGACAGTTTCTGTTTGGACTGTCATATTGGTAGATTATATTTTATACAGTGATGATGGTATAATATCTAAACTGACAGTTGTAAGTAAGAGCCAAATAAAACAGCTACGTGTCAAGCTTTTAGAAGACAAATTTAGTGTTGCATTTGTGATTTCTAAGTTAAAGGAATCACAAATTTAAAAACGGACACAAAATATGTCAAAATTATGACTAATACTTATACATAGAGGTGGTTACGAATTTGCAATTTCTGCGTTAGAGTACACCAATGAAACAAGAGCCTCGCCGAAGTGGCGTCGCTTACCGCTTCAGCGACACAGATAATCGTAACGTATGTGTAACCACAACGGAGGGGTATCTGTGGAGAGACCACATGGTTCCTGAAGAGGAGCAACAGACTTTTCAGTTGTTGCAGGAACAAAAGCGTGGGAGACTGACTGATCTGCCCTTTATCATAAGCCAACAGGACTTTGAAGTGTTGGTACTATGACCGGCTCAAAGTAAAGGAAAATTGCAGCCGTTATATTTCCCGAGGGCATGCAGCTCCACTGCGCGCGTTAAAGATGATGACATCTTCTTGGGTAACAAATGCCAGAGGCAAAATAGCCCCGTTTCGACGTCCGTGCGAGTCAGAACGATGTCACCATCACGAAAATCGAAACTGGCATTCAATGGGTCGGAGCGTGGAATATACGCTCCCTTAGATGGGTAGGTAGGTGAACGAATGTAAATAGGGAAAAGGATAGGTTGAAGTTAGATACAGTGGGGATTAGTGAAGTGTGGTGGCGGGATGGTCAGGTCTTTCCGCCACCTGAGAACACTATTGTTTACACTATACCAGTTATGATAATACAGGAGTAGGTCTAATTCACACATATTGTAAAAACGGACGTGAGTGTGTGTGTGTGTGTGTGTGTGTGTGTGTGTGTGTGTGTGTGTGTTTCAAATGGTTCAAATGGCTCTGAGCACTATGGGATTTATCTTCTGAGCTCATCAGTACCCTAGAACTTAGAACTACTGAAACCTAACTAACCTAAGGACATCACACACATCCATGCCCGAGGCAGGATTCGAACCTGTGACCGTAGCGGTCGCGCGGTTCCAGACTGTAGCGCCTAGAACCGCTCGGCCACCCCGAGCGGCCTGTTTGTGTGTGTGTTCCACATTTCCTCCTAAACCACTGGACCGATATCCACAAAACTTCGTACAGTATCCCTTACTGTCAGGCAATAACCGCTATGGTGGTAAGAACCACCTACCTGTCTTAGTTCAGGAAAGATGGAGTCATAAATAGTAAGATGCGTGGGAAACTGTCGCATCATTCAATATATTTAAATGTATTACTTCTTTGCTACTGAATCTATTCGCAACATGTTTTGCAGACAGAATGCAATTATTCCACTGAATGGACCTACAAAAATATATCACTGTATGACACATAGTTCAAGAGTTATGATGTCATAAACACTGAGATGTGTGACAAATGCCGCGTCATGCATCAAGTTCTAAAACGTTTATTCTTAAATAGTAAGAGACTCCCACAGTCGACTCAACTTAAGGAAATCCCTGACACCTGCTAGCATTATTGACACCTTTCAACTGGGAAGAGCAAGCGGCTATAGGTGAAAACAATAGCCGTCTATAGAACTATGACGAGGCGTTGCCATTGAGACGTCTACAAAATCGAGTTGTATATACAAGAATAAGCAGCGCGTAGCATACACGAACCGTCTGGGATACTTTACTTGTACGTTCGTACATCATGCATAATCCCTTGTAGGACTGTTTAATAATTTCAAAGGTGTTTTAACGAATACATGGAACTGAAGTTTTTTCGTTATTACACTACATACACAGTTCACTTTTTTATTTTCGTTTCTAATAGAAAATTGGTAAAATTAATATCCGAGGAATGCCGTGTTTGTTAGTTACTAGTGAATGAGAAAACAGGAATGCGGGCAAGCTACTATGAGCAGCAAAGTGCCAATATAGAAACGAAGCCACTACACACAATAACCCACAGACTTTTCGTGGGCAAATACAGCGCGTGGCATGGCCACAAAAACTATTCTCCCCAGCACCAGAAACAAAGATAGAGGGCGACAAAAAATTAACTCCTATGATATGATTACTCACTTACATTGCTGGTAAGAGAACGAATCGATTGATAGCAAACACAGACTGATCAGCTGTTTAATTTAAAAGTTCCTTAATTAAGTCATTCGATTTTACCATGAAAGCTAATTTTCTGCGGCCGTCAAACCTAACCGATGTCATGACTTCAAAGCGGACTATCGGGTGGAGGTTACTAACGTATTTTCCTGATCACTGCTTAATTAATATTAATATTCCTTAAGATGACCAGCTGCCTTAAAATTAGTGGCCGTAATTTTCAGACATGATCAGAGGGCAAGAGGTCACGCTAGGACACCAAATTCGTCGCGCGCCTCGGAGGTTGGCGACCGTACGGGAGTGGAAACGCAATCTTCAGCACCAAGCAACGTGTCCAGTCGGGAGTACAAGAACCGTTGGCGCCGTCTCCTCCAGTTATACTCACCGTCATCTGACTCCTTTTCTTATATTGCAGTGGTGCACAGTGAAGAGAAGTCCAGGTATCAAACGTCCTGAGCACCCTATTTTAAGCCCAGTCTTACGTCGCTGTTCGGAAATGCAAAACCGTCGAAGGAGCATGCTGAGGCCGGCCGGAGTGGCCGCGCGGTTCTAGGCGCTACTGACTGGAGCCGAGCGAGCGCCACGGTCGCAGGTTCGAATCCTGCCTCGGGCATGGATGTGTGTGATGTCCTTAAGTTACTTGGGTAGCACCACACCATGGCAGTCCCAAAAAATACTCAACGTCACCTTGCCTAACGATGATTAGGTGCTCGCCTTTTTAGGTTGTGGTGAATCCACGTATATCGATTTCTTGCTTCGCTCCTTTGTCTTGCGGTCATAGTGATACGCTCTGCCCAGTTCCTGGTGATTAGGCGGTTGAAGGCGGTTGAAGAAACTGGCCAGACAGAACTGCAACATTTCCGTTGCTGCCTCGGTTCAGCGCGTTTTGTGAATGGTTGTGCACATTGACGTATCCCAGTGGACGGATATTCAAAATGTCGCGCAAGATTTTGAAATCTGATCCACGACTTATTTTTCCCTTTCACCACTATCATCTCGAGTGCGACACGCCGGTAATCGAGCACAAGGTTCTTGCGATTCCCGGTACTTCACAGAGAGATGATCTGGGACTCCGTTCTTCGTCATACAGACTTTCATGAGTACACTTGAAGCAACTACGATACCTAAAGCCATCCTCACATGGAACGAAGCAGCCAACGTTGAGATGCCGGCCGCGGTGGTCTCGCGTTTCTAGGCGCGCAGTCCGGTACCGTGCGACTGCTACGGTCGCAGGTTCGAATCCTGCCTCGGGCATGGATGTGTGTGATGTCCTTAGGTTAGTTAGGTTTAAGTAGTTCTAAGTTCTAGGGGACTTATGACCACAGCAGTTGAGTCCCATAGTGCTCAGAGCCATTTTCCAACGTTGAGATGGATGCAGACAGAAAATGCAGTCTTAGGAGAGACAGTGCACACATCACATGGGACGTGCTAGTTAACGTGATTTTCGACTGTAACGCCGTCCAGCGGCAACTGCTAGAATATCTGGCTCGCAAACTGCACGCTTTGCTCCCGTAAGTGGACTCGCGTAAAATTCCTACTTCAGCTCTATTGAAACACACATTTCCTCCCTTGTCAATGTGCTAGTAATGCTTTTCTGTATGTGATTAACATAAACAAGAATGCCAATATCCATGAACCTGTAATAAGACAAAAACAAAAGAACTATGTTTAGTCCGTAAAGACATCAGCATACAAAACTTTACAAAATCATACAAACACACTCCTAAGAAAGAGTGCAAAATGGTTCAAATGGATCTGAGTATATGGGACTCCACATCTAAGGTCATCAGTCCCCTAGAACTTAAAACTACTTAAACCTAACTAGCCTAAGGACAGCACACACATCCATGCCCGATGCAGGATTCGAACCTACGACCGTAGCGATCGTACGGTTCCAGACTGAATCGCCTAGAACCGCTCGGCCCCACCGGCCGGCAGAAACAGTGCACTTATATTTAATTCATCTATTGCAGAAACAGTACTTTCGCACTTTCTCACATTTTGAGTTACTCATATGTTCGTGATCGTAAAGGCACTACCTACAGTTTTATGTAGTAAGAACACGTGTACCATGCATACCTGGCCTACAGACAGGACGTAAAATTTCAGTTTAGCGCAGAAACGACACTAATCCTGGAGAGATTCTGTTTCTGCTCTAAATGTGAGCATGAGGTACCAGAGCAAGTAGCGTTCTACGCAGGCAACTCATCATTAACGAAATTAATATTCACAACATGAGGAGCAACAGTGAAAAATATTATATACACCATGCGGGAGATGCTAAGTAAAGTCCGTATGAAGTTTGCTCTTTTATCTTACGCAATGTTAGTAGTGAGTTACCAAGTTCTACCAAGTACCGGTAAAAAATCGTACCCACATATGCATGCTGTCACGCCGATATGAATTAATAAAATATTCGCACGTTTCAAGCATCGTCAATTGATTAACTATCAACGAACTTTCGGCAGATCTCTCCTCTGCCATTTTCAAGTGGTTGACTGTCGTGTGAATGCCACTGCTATGCTTACACAGCCGCGACACCGGGAGGCCCACAAGAAAGACAGGCAGTGGGGCGTACGTCACAGTGCGTGACACTGCAGCTGTTACGGGTGCGAGCAGCCGTCTCCGGCGGGGAGCGGGTAACTGTTTCAAAGGAATTTAGAAATTCCTCACTGTGTATTTTATTTTTTTGAAGTTTTCGGTGGCACACGATAAAATTAAGACCTTTACTGGGCACCTTTTGACTTTAATATTGATTTCAGACCCTTCACGGAGCTGAGCGTTCTCGACAAGCCGACTAGTGTGGCGTCACAAGTTCTTTGCAGGGCCCATATATCTCTTGGGCCCTGACCGCCGCCAATGACGTCACTGGTGCCCAGTTCTTCACCATGTACGGCAATGCTTTGGTTGCGCGACCGCCGCGTCCACTTCAATTCCCCAATCACAGGATCCCAGGCGGTAATCAGCTGCTATATCTGTATTTGTTGAGAGTGTTGTACGACCTGGGATCCTGTGATTGGAGAGTTAAAGAGGACGCTGCTATCGCGCCAGCAAAACATTGTGCTATGTGTGCTGCGGGACTGGGCACCAGTGACGTCACTGGCGGCGGTGCGGCTATGTAAGCACTGTAGCGGCATTCACACGACATTCAACCACTTTACAGTGGCAGAGGAGATTTCTAACAAAATCTCGTGGGCAGTTAACCACTTAATGCGACTTGAAACCCGACAATATTTTTATTAAAATAACACCTGTTAGATTTCTCCAAACCCTCGTTACTACTGGAAGACTGAAAATTGTACACCATTATTTTCACACACATGGGCATTCTTTCATGCCAAGTGATCGTGATTTTGGCGATAGAAATGGGGAGATAGGCTCACAAGTCAGAATCTATTCACTGGTTGAATATGTAGAATTAATGGTAGCTCCTAACAAGAACAATGGATTTATTGTCGAAATGTCCGCCCCGGTAGCTGAGTGATCAGCGCGAGAGAATGTCAGTCCTAAGGGCCCGGGTTCGATTACCGGCTAGGTCGCAGATTTTTCTCCGTTCAGGAACTGCGTGTTGTGTTGTCCTAATCATTGTCATTTCATCCCCATCGACGCGCAAGTCGCCGAAGTGGCGTCGAATCCAAAGACTTGCACCCGAGGAACGGCCTACCCAACGGGAGGCCGTAGTCACACGACATTGTTGAAATTGTACAGACAACAGACACTGACGTTTAAAAATTAACAATTCAGTTGCACTAGCGAAATCGGCAGTGCTTCTCAATTGCTAAATGTATATAGGAATTCGATTTACATCCTAAACTCACCCCCTCCCCCATGTCGCTGCCCATCTTCTCTTTAGCCATCTCTCTCTCCATTTCCTCCACCCTCGACCCTCACTATTTCCATTTACTCCTCCCCACCCCTCCCAGTTTTCTTATCCCTTTCTATCTCATCTTCAGTCTTGTTTATTGCTACTACAAACGAAATCTTCATTCGGAATAGAAAACGTTTAAAATGAATGGGTAAATCGGCTGGAACCATTGGTACATAAATTTATGGGAGCGATATCTCCAGTTGCTAGATCTCAGAGTATATTACCTTCAACGACACCATTTCGCGAAATTTAATCTGCAAGTGGGTAGGTTTAGGAAGTTTTGGACAATTCGCACTATCCTAAGCAGATAAGCCATAAATAGGTCTCTCCTGCTTTCTGTAAAACCAACGCCAAGGAAGAAAACAAACAGAACTTTTTTTGTATATAACTTTTGTATATAACTTTTGCCTTGCTATCGTGGCTGAAATTTTCTGCAGGAAAGAAAACAAAACCGGACTTCTCACAGCACAGCTCAGCACAGCGTTTTCTTTCGAGCAATCAGTCTTAAAAGAAAACCTGTATGTTGTGGATTAAAAAGACACAGTCGATGATCGTCTAAGTATTTATTAGTATCTCAAGTACAAATTTAAAGTGAATCTATCATTAACTTTTCGAGACTTTTTGTAACAAGGCCCGCATCTCGTGGTCGTGCGGTAGCGTTCTCGCTTCCCACGCCCGGGTTCCCGGGTTCGATTCCCAGCGGGGTCAAGGATTTTCTCTGCCTCGTGATGGCTGGGTGTTGTGTGCTGTCCTTAGGTTAGTTAGGTTTAAGTAGTTCTAAGTTCTAGGGGACTTATGACCACAGCAGTTGAGTCCCATAGTGCTCAGAGCCATTTTTTTTTTTTGTAACAACATTTCCTCTTCATATATTACATTTATATTTATACACTATGTTGTGGATTGGCAAGAGGGCCAACCCACTAATGTAAGAGGAAGCCGAAAGGCACGCGTTTTAGCTCACGCCGGCTGGCGTGAGGTCTGGAACAGGACAAGGAAGTTAGACTAGAAAAAACGAATGTAGCTGGTGGAATACTTAACTTTAATCCAGTAATTTTGAACGTAGCTCTTGTCTATACATTCTTTACAATATCAATAGCAACTGATAATGGCGCCTTGCTAGGTCGTAGCAAATGACGTAGCTGAAGGCTATGCTAACTATCATCTCGGCAAATGAGAACGTATTTTGTCAGTGAACCATCGCTAGCAAAGTCGGTTGTACAACTGGGGCGAGTGCTAGGAAGTGTCTCTAGACCTGCCGTGTGGCGGCGCTCGGTCTGCAATCACTGATAGTAGCGACACGCGGGTCCGACGTATACTAACGGACCGCGGCCGATTTAAAGGCTACCATCTAGCAAGTGTGGTGTCTGGCGGTGACACCACACACTATACATATTATTTTTGCTGTTTCCTTTTATGTATATATTTATTTCCCTTTATGTATATATTTATAAACCATATGCAAAACCATCCTCCCCCCCCTTGAACCATGGACCTCGCCAGTGGTGGGGAGGCCTGGATGTCTCAGCGATACAAATAGCTGTACCGTAGGTGCAACCACAATGGAGGGGTATCTGTTGAGAGGCCAGACAAACGTGTGGTTCCTGAAGAGGGGCAGCAGCCTTTTCAGTAGTTGCAGGGGCAACGGTCTGGATGAATGACTGATCTGGCATTGTAACATTAACCAAAACACCTTCCTGTGCTGGTACCGCGAACGGCTGAAAGCCAGGGGAAACTACAGTCGTAATTTTTCCCGAGGTCAAGCAGCTTTACCTTATGGTTAAATGATAGTGGCGTCCTCTTGGGTAAATATTCCGGAGGTAAAATAGTCCCCCATTCCGATCTCCGGGCGGGGACTACTCAGGAGGATGTCTTATCAGAAGAAACAAAACTGACATTCTACGGATCGGAGCGTGGAATGTCAGATCTCTTAATCTGGAAGAAAGGTTAGAAAATTTAAAAAGGGAAATGGATAGGTTAATGTTACATGTAGTGGGAATTAGTGAAGTTCGGTGGAAGGAGGAACAAGACTTCCGGTCAGGTGAACACAGGGTTATAAATACAAAATCAAAAAGGGGTAATGCAGGAGTAGGTTTAATAATGAAAAAAAAAGAGCGTGGGTAAGCTACTACGAACAGCATAGCGAACGCATTATTGTAGTCAAGATCGACACGAAGCCCTCGCTAACCACTCTAGTACAAGTCTACATGCCAACTACCTCCGCAAATGTCGAAGAGATTAAATAAATGTATGATGAGATAAAAGAAATTATTCAGATAGTGAAGGGAGACGAAAATTTAATAGTCATGGGGGACTGAAACTCGATAGTAGGAAAATGAAGAGAAGGAAAAGTAGTAGGTGAATATGGAATGGGGGAAAGCAATGAAAGTGGAAGCCGCCTGGTAGAATTTTGCATACGGCATAACTTAAACATAGCTAACATTTGGTTTAAGAATCATGATAGAAGGTTTTAGACGTGGGAGAGGCCTGGAGACACTGGAAGGTTTCGGATAGATTATATAATGGTAAGACAGAGATGTAGGAACTAGGTTTTAAATTGTAAGACATTTCCAGGGACAGGTGTGGACTCTGACCACAATCTTTTGGTTATGAACTGTAGATTAAACCTGAAGAAACTGATAAAAAGGAGTCAATTTAAGGAAACGGAACCCGGATGAAGTGAAAGAACCAGAGGTTGTAGAGAGTTTCAGAGAGAGCATTAGGAAACGACTGACAAGAACAAGAGAAATAAATGCAGTAGCTTTGAGAGACGAAATAGTGAAAGCAGCAGAGGGTCAAGTAGGTAAAAGGAAGAGGGCTATGACAAATCCTTGGGTAACAGAAGAGATACTGAATTTTACTGATGAAAGGAGAAAAAAAAAATGCAGTAAATGAAGCAGGCAAAATGGAATTTGAACGTCTCAAAAATGAGATCATCAGGAAGTGCAAAATGGCTAAGCAGGGATGACTAGAGGACAAATGTAAGGATGTTGAGGCATATATCACTAGGGGTAAGATAGACAGTGCCTGCAGAAGAAAAGAGAACCACTTGTAAGCATATCAAGAACTCAGATGGAAAACCGATTCTAAGCAAAGAAGGGAAAGCAGAATGCCTGAAGTAGTATATACACGGTCCATACAAGCGCGATGTATTTGAGGGTAATATTATGAAAAGGGAAGAAGACGAAGATGAAGATGAAATGGGAGATATGACAAGGCACAGGAAGTAAACAACATTACATTAGAACTACTGATAGCCTTGGAAGAGCCAGCCCTGACAAAATTCTACCATCTGGTGAGGAAGATGTACAAGACAGGCGAAATATCCTCAGACTTCGAATAGAATATAATAATTCCAATCCCAAAGAAAGCAGTTGTTGACAGGTGTGAAAATTACCGAACTATCAGTTAAATAAGTCATGGCTGCGAAATACTAACACGAATTCTTTACAGAAGAATGGAAAAACTCGTAGAAGTCGACCTCGGAGAAGATCAGTTTGGCTTCCCTACAAATGTAGGAAAACGTGAGGCAGTACTGACCCTACGACTTATCTTAGAAGAAAGATTAAGGAAAGGCAAACCTACGTTTCTAGCATTTGTAGACTTAGAGAAAGCTTTTGACAATATTGACTGGAATACTGTCTTTCAAATTCTGAAGGTGGCAGGGGTAAAATACAGGGAGCGAAAGGCTATTTACAATTTGTACAGAAACCAGATGGCAGTTATAAGAGTCGAGGGGTATGAAAGGGAAGCAGTGGTTGGGAAAGGAGTGAGACAGGGTTGTAGCCTCTCTCCGATGTTATTCAATCTGTATATTGAGCAAGCAGTAAAGGAAACAAAAGGAAAGGAGTAGGAATTAAAATCCACAGAGAAGAAATAAAAACTTTGAAGTTTGCCGATAACATTGTAACTCTGTCTGAGACAGCAAAGGACCTGTTAGAGCAGTTGAACGGAATGGACTGTCTTGAAAGGAGAATAGAACAGGGGACTGACGACCATGGATGTTAAGTCCCATAGTGCTCAGAGCCATTTGAACCATTTTTTTGAGAATAGAACATCAACAAAAGCAAAACAATTATAATGGAATGCAGCCGAATTAAATCAGGTGATGCTGAGGCAATTATATTATAAAATGAGACTCTTAGTATAGTAAATGAGTTTTGCTATTTGGGAAGCAAAATAACCGATGATGTCCGACGTAGAGAGGAAATAAAATGTAGCCTGGCAATGCCAAGGAAAGCCTTTCTGAAGAAGAGAAATTTGTTATCATAGACTATAAATTTAAGTGTCAGGAAATCTTTTCTGAAAGTTTTTGTATGGAGTGTACCATGCATGGAAATGAAACATGGACGATAAATAGTTTACACAAGAAGAGAATAGTAGCTTTTGTAATGTGGTGCTACAGAGGAATACTAAAGATCAGATGGGTAGATCACGCAACTAACGAAGAGGTACTGAATAGAATTGTGGAGAAGAGGAAATTTTGGCACAATTTCACTAGAAGAAGAGCTCGGTTGGTAGGACACGTTCTGGGGCATGAAGGTATCACCAATTTAGTATTGGAGGGCATAGTGGAGGGCAAAGATCGTAGACGGAGACCAAGAGATGAATACACAAAACAGATTCAAAAGGATGTACGTTGCAGTAGGATCTTGGAGATGATGAAGCTTGCACAGGATAGAGTAGCATGCAGAGCTGCATCAAACTAGTCTCTGGACTGAAGACAACAACAAAAACGTATTTACAGTCTATGCCTGTCTGTGGATTTATGAGAGTATTGTGCAAAAATTTATAGAAAATTGGACAAGAATTTTACGAAATTTTTCCAACGAAGCTGGAATTCGGTGCAGAATTTCTCGTGATTTTTACTAACAACTTTTGAGGAAGTAGGTACATGTATTCGAAATAAATCGGTCAAGAACTTTTCGACGTTTTCCTAAATAGGTTTCTCCTTTATATAGTATTTATACGTATTAAAAATACGTATTTATACGTATTAAAATGTGTAGTATGCGTTCTCCTTAACGTTATTAGAATATCATGAAACAATTTGAAGTGAACCAGTCAAGAGCTTTTCGGTATTTTTGCTAACCGCCATTCTCACTTATATGGCTTACTTACATACCATATATATTTAAAAGTGCACTCAATACAGTTGAAACCGTTATTAGGGTATCGTGTAGTCATTTAAAGTACATCGGTCAAGAACTTTCCGAGATTTTTGTTAAAAACCTTAAACTGGGACTTGCCCTTATACGGTATATTAGTACAGATAACGTCGAATATTATAGATACTGTTTCTCTTAATTTAATAAGAAAATTCCACAACCATTTAGAAAACACAGAGATGAAAAACTGTCTGTATGCAACAAGCTTCGATCCCTCTACCCTTTGTTTCGTAATTCTGTACTTCTGCCACTTAGGCTTTCCAGAACTTACGTAACAAACGACTTTGTTATGTTATGATTTCCTGAAGGTTTGATCACCCATATACTGTCAACCGGACTTTAATTCAGTATTTTAAACATAGCTGCGCTACAGCAACGGTTCCACGTCAAAAGATTAAAAAAAAACAGCCGACCAGTTGCAAAGGATAAAGTAATCTTTACCTAGGTTTCAATAGATATAAATCTATCTTCTTCAGAAGACGGCCTGGGGACAATGAACATCATAATTTATATTCAAGGTAAGATACATGAGTCAAGTTTTTTTTTTTTTTCCTTTATTGTATTTCAATTCCCCATCGGGGCGGGCTGGCAGCAGCATAGGCGCTGCTCTTCAGCCGAAAGACATAGAACAAAACAATAGAAGACATTTAAAAACAGCAAAGGAGAGAATAAGGTGAACATAGATATAAAAAAGGGGAACATCATGGAAGGCAATAGACAAAAAACGGGGTGACTGTAAAATGGAGAGAAAAAACTGTTTAAAAGTAGCACACATAAAAAGCCACACACTGCGACGGTTAAAAGAACACAAGGCACAGTAAGACTGGAGCATAAAGGTAGCGACGGACGGCATAGCACATAACGTAACACTGGCGGCGAACCTCAAGGCAGGACACAATTAAAACACACCTCTTGACGCACACGAGAAACAGCACTAAACAACACTGATGTGGCACACTGATGAAGAGCAACACAGAGGATCTGCCAGGCGCTAGGAGATGAGGGAGACCTGGAGAAGGGAGGGAGGGGAAGAGATGGGGGAGGTGAGCGGGGGGCGTGCGGAAGAGGGCCAGGTAGGGAGGGATGTGGGAAGGAGAGAGGCAAGTATGGGGTGCAGGGTCTCAGAGGAGGGGGGGACGGAGGAAAATCCGCTCTGGGAGAAGGAGGAAAGAGGAAAAGGGGGCCCTGGGGAGGGGGGGGGGGAACAAGGCCAGGCTATAGTTGGAAGGAAGGGTAGATGTCACGGCGAAGTTCGTCATCCGGGAGGGGGAGGCATTGGAAATTGCCCTGATGAAGGAGATGGAGGGTGTGGAGGTGGAGAGAGGGAGGGATACAGCGATAGAGGCGCGGCAATGGGCGGGGGGTGGAGAGGAAGGAGGAAACCACAGGGTGGGGGGGATCAAGCCTGCGAACAATGTAAAGGATGCGGAGATGTTGGAGGAACAGGAGGAGGTGGTGGAAGGGGATCAGTTCATACAGGAGCCGTGTGGGGGAAGGAAGGTGGATACGGAAGGCAAGGCGGAGCGCATGGCGTTCAGGGATTTGGAGGGCCTTGTAAAAGCGGGTGGGGGTGGAGATCCAGGCAATGCTGGCATAACAGAGGATAGGACGGATGAGGAATTTGTAGGTGTGGAGGATGGTAGAAGGATGCAAGCCCCATGTCCGGCCAGACAGGAGTTTCAGAAGGCGGAGGCGGGAATGGGTTTTCTGCTGGATGGTGAGGAGATGAGGGGTCCAGGTGAGGTGGCGGTCAAGGGTGAGGCCAAGGTATTTCAGGGTGGGGGTGAGTTGGATAGGACGACCATAAAGGGTGAGGTAGAAATCATGGAGGCGGAAGGAGCGAGTGGTGCAGCCTATGATGATTGCCTGGGTTTTGGAGGGGTTGAGACGGAGGAACCACTGGTTACACCAAGTGGTGAACTGGTTAAGGTGGGTTTGGAGGGTACGTTGAGACCGTTGAAGGGTAGGATAGAGAGCCAGGAAGGCGGTGTCATCAGCATACTGGAGAAGGTGGACTGGTGGGGGTGGCTTGGGCATATCAGCTGTATACAAGAGATAAAGGAGAGGGGAGAGGACAGAACCCTGGGGGACGCCAGCCATGGGATAAAAGATACGGGAGTTGGTGTTGTGGAGGGTGACATAGGAAGGACGGTGCGAGAGGAAGGAAGCGACCAGACGGACAAAATTGATAGGCAGGGCGTAGGTTTGGAGTTTAAAGAGGAGACCGGGATGCCATACACGGTCATAGGCATTTTGGAGGTCAAGGGAAACAAAAATGGCGGAGCGACGGGAGTTGAGCTGGAGGGACAGAAGGTGAACAAGGTTGAGGAGTTGGTCGTCAGCAGAGAAGGAGGGTCGGAAGCCACACTGGGTAAGGGGGAGGAGGTGGTGTTGAGCAAGGTGCTGATGGATACGGCGGGAGAGGATGGATTCAAAGACCTTACTGAAGACGGAGGTGAGGCAGATGGGACGATAGGAAGAGGTGGCAGATGGGGGTTTGTTGGGTTTGAGGAATAAGAGGACGCGGGAGGTCTTCCACAGGTCAGGGTAGAAGCCAGTAGAGAGGACGACATTATAGAGATGGGCGAGGACAGTCAGGAAGGAATAGGGGCTTTCGCGAAGGTGACGGTAGGTGACACAGTCGTGACCAGGGGCCGTGTTGCGTTTGGACCGGAGGATAAGTTTAATGTCTTGTGCTGTGATGGGAGTGCTTATGTCGGAGGGGGGCAACTGCCCCAAGTACTGGAGACTAGGAGCAAGAGGAGCGACCGAGGTATCGGCACGTTCCATGACCGTGGGGAAGAGAGAATAATCAAAGTGGGGATCATCGGGGATGGAGAAGACCTCGGAAAGGTGGGAAGCGAAGTGGTTGGCCTTACTGAGGTTGTCAGGAAGGGGGCGATCGTTATGGAGAAGGGGGTAGTGGGGAGCGGAAAGGCAACCAGTAAGACGATGGAAGGCGGACCAGTACTTGGAGGAGTTGATAGGGAGGGTGGCGTTGAGTCGTGTGCAGGTCTGGCGCCAGTCTCGGCGTTTCGTTGCTGTAATAAGGTTCCGTACGTGTCGCTGTATTTGCCGGTGGCGTTGGAGTGTATCCCTGTCACGAGTGCGCAGGAAGGAGCGATAGAGGCGGCGGGATTCATGGAGGAGGAGGACAGCCCGCGGAGGGAGAGTGGGATGGTGTGGGTGGATGGTTTTAGTAGGAACATGGGCCTCCACGGAGTCAGTAATTACCTGCTGAAGGAAGGACGAGGCGTGGTTGATGTCGTCAGGATGGCGATAGGTAACAGGGTGGCTTTCGACCTGGGCGGAGATGGAGTCCCGGTAGGCATCCCAGTTGGCACGGCGATAGGCATGGACGACCTTGGGAGGGGGTGCAGGGTGCGGAGCCGGAGGGGGGCGGTTTGCAGATGTGATGGTGAGAAGGACAGGGAGGTGATCGCTACCTGTGGGGTCAAGGACGGCGACAGTGATACGCCCAAGGAGGTTGGCGGAGGCAATGACAACATCGGGGGTGGTGTTACTTTCAGGTCGGATGTGCATGAGTCAAGTTTTTTTTTTTTTCTTTATTGTGATTTCATTCCCCTGCCCCATATGGGCAGGGGAGGGCTGTCATCAGCACAATCCGCCGCTCTTCAGCCGAGTGACATGACAATTAAAACAAGAATAAAATAATACATACATAAGGAGGTAAAAAAGGGGGAACATAAAACAGAGTAAGGGGGGAAAATGGAGGTAAAAATACACTGATATGTAGATGTTCATTGGGGACAGTTAAAAAAAACACACCAGAAAGTTAAAAAACACAGTTGGCGATTCGTAAAACACAGAGAAGTCACTGGATGCGCAGGCACAGGATAAAAGTCGGCCACAGTATTAAAAACACTCCGAAACAACACACTTAAAACCCACTTGGAGCACACACGACGAAGAAGAAAACTACCAGGTGGGACCTGCCGCGGGAAACGTCAGAGAGGATGGAAAAGGAGGGGAGAGCATGGGGCAGCTGGGGAAGCGGCGGGATGAAGAGAGGAGGGGCAACCGTGGGTTCACGAAGAGGCAGGAGACACATGGGGCGGGAGAGGAAAAGGGAAGACAGGGCAGGAGGGAGCGCAGAGACACTGAAAGAAGGCACAAGAGATGGAGGGGGAGTAGGAGGGGAAATCCGCTCAGAAGGAGGGAGGGGGAGGAGAGGGAGCCCTGAGGAGGAGGCAGGAAGAGGGGGTTAGAGTTGGAAGGAAGGGTAGATGTCAGGGCGAAGCTCATCATCTGGGAGTGGTTGACGGTGGAAGTTGTGTTGGGAAAGGAGATGGAGGGTGTGGAGATGGAGAGAGGGAGGGACACAACGGTAAAGGCGCGGCAACTGGTCGGGAGTGGAGAGGAAGGGAGACACCAGGGGGTGAGGGGGATCAAGGCGACGGACAATATATAGTGTGCGGATGTGTTCAAGGAAAAGGAGAAGGTGGGCATGAGTCAAGAATAAAGTATAACATATATTAGGAGAATCTTGTATTACAACATGTGAGAAGGATTGCTGATACTTACAGTATTACATTAACATGGAGTGAAGTATCCTAGTCGTTTTTGCAAACATTTACATAACTCAGTTAATCCAAATAAAACATAGGCCTGAGAACAGGGTTTGTCAGACATATAAAAATTAAGAACATAGTAGTTGAAGAGCGCATGGGCGACTGAGTAAAATCGGCCAGCGTAGTAGCACTGCGGCCAGGGCAGGTGGCGCTCAGGTCGCAAACTATTTGACGATTGGCGTACTAAAGTAACAAGTGAAGTATCAATATTAAATGCGTCCTTAGATAGAGTTACAAAAATAAATAAAATCATTTACCACTCCCGTTGTGACATTCTGGGAGTTATAGGAACAATACGTAGAACATTCGTCAACAAAGGCAGGTGGCGCTTTCGCCGTGAGTAATATGTAGTGGCATATACAGCCAGAATATAAAGGTTATATTACCATAATAGTGAAGCACATAGGATGTATATAAGTAAAAATTTTAAGAAAATCGTAATGGCTCTTAAGTCATAATTATGAAACCTGGGCTACAATCCAGTTAATACATATGTTAGAATGAGAAAAAATTATTACATGAAGGCCCGTATAGTGGCAGCCATACATCGTGAGATAAATATATTATATGACAGGCAGTGAGCTAAAAGATAAGAAAGTGCATTACAGCTTCCTGAGGAAATAGAGTACTGAGGTTACTAGCATTTATGTTATATATTAAACAGTACGGGTTTAAAGCCTTCGAAAAATTGTCTACACGCAAGGTTCAGCTGATCATTCAGTATATTGCCGTCTTTGAGCTCAAGATGTTTAAAAATAAATAACTCTTCCCACAGATCTAGTCTCCGCCCTTTGACTTGTCTGCTGACTTAACTCATCCAAAAGCTCATAAACTGGCATTTTTTCATTCCGCCATTCATCGAATGGTAACCACTCCTTTATCACCTGCGGCCCAAAAAAAGGAATTGAATGTCATCAAAGCTATTGCAGTCAATAATGGGTACAACCAGAATATGATCGATTACCTGCTCAATAAGAAAAATTCCCAAAATTGCTCGACTTTGAGAAATAACCTCCCCACAGATACCATAGAAACTAAAAAATTTATTTCCATCCCCTACTTGGGTAACATTTCTTATAGGATCAAACGTCTTCTAAATAAAAAATATAACTGTAACGTCTCTTTCTCCACAAATAACAGTTTAAAAAGAAATCTTGTACAGTCAGTAGAGATTGTCAGGGATTGATTTTCTAATTCAGGTATTTACAAACTAACCTGTAATAACTGCCCCTCATATTACATTGGTCAAACAGGCAGAGCTGTGAAAACACGATATAAAGAGCATCTATTAGGTAAAAAAGGAATGAATATTCGCAACTCTACTTTTGCTGAACACCTCTTGATAGGCGGCCATACGCCTAAACAGTTAGAAGACACGGTTATCCTACACAGACAAGTCAAAGGACGGAGACTAGATCTGTGGGAAGAGTTATTTATTTTTAAACATCTTGAGCTCAAAGACGGAAATATACTGAATGATCAGCTGAACCTTGCGTGTAGACAATTTTTCGAAGGCTTTAAACCCGTACTGTTTAATATATAACATAAATGCTAGTAACCTCAGTACTCTATTTCCTCAGGAAGCTATAATGCACTTTCTTATCTTTTAGCTCACTGCCTGTCATATAATATATTTATCTCACGATGTATGGCTGCCACTATACGGGCCTTCATGTAATAATTTTTTCTCATTCTAACATATGTATTAACTGGATTGTAGCCCAGGTTTCATAATTATGACTTAAGAGCCATTACGATTTTCTTAAAATTTTTACTTATATACATCCTATGTGCTTCACTATTATGGTAATATAACCTTTATATTCTGGCTGTATATGCCACTACATATTACTCACGGCGAAAGCGCCACCTGCCTTTGTTGATGAATGTTCTACGTATTGTTCCTATAACTCCCAGAATGTCACAATGGGAGTGGTAAATGATTTTATTTATTTTTGTAACTCTATCTAAGGATGCATTTAATATTGATACTTCACTTGTTACTTCAGTACGCCAATCGGCAAATAGTTTGCGACCTGAGCGCCACCTGCCCTGGCCGCAGTGCTACTACGCTGGCCGATTTTACTCAGTCGCCCATGCGCTCTTCAACTACTATGTTCTTAATTTTTATATGCCTGACAAACCCTGTTCTCAGGGCTATGTTTTATTTGGATTAACTGAGTTATGTAAATGTTTGCAAAAACGACTAGGATACTTCACTCCATGTTAATGTAATACTGTAAGTATCAGCAATCCTTCTCACATGTTGTAATACAAGATTCTCCTAATATATGTTATACTTTATTCTTGACTCATGATCGCCACCTCACCTGGACTCCCCATCTCCTTACCATCCAAAACAAAGCTCACAACCGCCTCCGCCTCCTGAAACTCCTGTCCGGCTGGACGTGGGGTCTGCATCCTTCCACCATCCTCCACACCTACAAATCCATGATCCGCCCCATCCTTTGTTATGCCAGCATCGCTTGGATTTCCGCCCCTCCCCGGTTCTATAACGCCCTCCAAATCCTCGAACGCCATGCGCTCCGCCTCGCCTTCCGCATCCGCCTTCCATCCCCCACGCGCATCCTCTATGACCTCATCCCCTTCCCCCACCTTCTCCTTTTCCTTGAACACATCCGCACACTATATATTGTCCGTCGCCTTGATCCCCCTCACCCCCTGGTGTCTCCCTTCCTCTCCACTCCCGACCAGTTGCCCCGCCTTTACCGTTGTGTCCCTCCCTCTCTCCATCTCCACACCCTCCATCTCCTTTCCCAACACAACTTCCACTGTCTACCACTCCCGGATGATGAGCTTCGCCCTGACATCTACCCTTCCTACCAACTCTAACCCCCTCTTCCTGCCTCCTCCTCAGGGCTCCCTCTCCTCCCCCTCCCTCCTTCTGAGCGGATTTCCCCTCCTACTCCCCCTCCATCTCTTGTGCCTTCTTTCAGTGTCTCTGCGCTCCCTCCTGCCCTGTCTTCCCTTTTCCTCTCCCGCCCCATGTGTCTCCTGCCTCTTCGTGAACCCACGGTTGCCCCTCCTCCCTTCCTCCCGCCGCTTCCCCAGCTGCCCCATGCTCTCCCCTCCTTTTCCATCCTCTCTGACCTTTCCCTCGGCAGGTCCCACCTGGTAGTTTTATTCTTCGTCGTGTGTGCTCCGAGTGGGTTTTAAGTGTGTTGTTTCAGAGTGTTTTTAATACTGTGGCCGACTTTTAACCTGTGCCTGCGCATCCAGTGACTTCTATGTGTTTTAAGAATCGCCAACTGTGTTTTTTAACTTTCTGGTGACTTTTTAACTGTCCCCAATGAACGTCTACATATCAGTGTATTTTTACCTCCATTTTCTCCCCTTACTCTGTTTTATGTTCCCCCTTTTTTACCTCCTTATGTATGTATTATTTTATTCTTGTTTTAATTGTCATGTCACTCGGCTGAAGAGCGGCGGATTGTGCTGCTGACAGCCCTCCCCTGCCCATATGGGGCAGGGGAATGAAATCACAATAAAGAAAAAAAAAACTTGACTCATGTATCTTACCTTGAATATAAATTATGATGTTCATTGTCCGCATGCCGTCTTCTGAAGAAGATAGATTTATATCTATTGAAACCTAGGTAAAGATTACTTTATCCTTTGCAACTGGTCGGCTGTTTTTTTTTTGTTTTTTAATCTTCGGACTTTAATTGTAACGAATCCTGTGAAGGAAGACGCATTTTTTGTGAATATTCAACGTCCCGTTACCGTAAAACGCCATTATCTCATAACACGCAAATTGTCACTCGAAAATAACTAGTTACGAGAACTCTTTCACAACAGTATGATATTTCCCGTCATTTTATTACAACTAATCTTGCCAATAACGATGCGTTTCCGAGAGCTCCGAGATTTGTTGGCGCTCATAAATGGCATATACAAGTAGGATCTAAATTACAATTATGGGTTTCGCCTGAAAACGACGAATACAGTGTGGCATCTCGCTAGTTCTACTTATGGTGTTCAGAGCGTTCTTGCTGCTTTTTGGTTCTGCTTTACGCGACACGTTGCTGAAATACCGCGGAATTGTTTTGTGTTTTATGCGACAAAATGACTCCTCAGACTGACATAGCAGGTATTTACATCACAAAACTTGCATACCTCCACGTCAACGTAATTCCATCTCCCCGTGTGAGGACAGCATAACCATTACTCCTTACGACAGTGCTTTATTTCTGTATACTTACACTAAAATCAACATGGGCTGATGAAGCGTTGTTCCCCTTAAATTATAGAAAAAGTATTACTGCATTTCAGTGGGCTTCGATTTTATGTCTTGGCTTACCCAGACCCGTGTTACGGTACTGCAGCGCGGGAATCTCAATGAATACTGGGACTGCTAACACGTACGCGTAAACAGAACGTACTTGGGAATGTTTCTGTGATGCGATAATTAAAATTCGCGTAATCTATTGGAGTAACCTCTCGCTTCGTCACACCACAGTGCTGCTGCGGGTCCCAACACAGCGGAACCATCTCCCCTGGCGCCGTGTGCCAGTCGCTCTTCCTTCCCCGTGTGGAGAGGCGGGGGTTTCCCTGTGGTTGCCGGCTGCCTCGCGACCGCCGCCGGCACTTTAGCCGGGGCTTCCCCCACCACGGGGTTGCGAACTGCGCGCGGAACATGGAAGTGTGCTCTCCTAGCTGCGGCTCTGTCTGTGGGTCTCCAACACAGCACGTGAGAGCGAGCGCCTCATTTGGAGGGCTGTCCACGTCGCCAACTGCCAGCGCCGCAGCAGGAAATAAACTTCAGCCCGAGAAGGAAGAGCGAGGAAGTAGTATCACACACCAATGAAGCGCCACTATATTTAATTTGTACGAGAGGAGCGCCGCTTCGTAAATAGGAAAGTGAGGTTTAGTGGTATAAAACAGAAATCCCTCCACCATGTAATACCTTACACCTCCTCCAGCTGCTACGTAACACAGTACGTTTCGTTTCGTGACTGTAATGTAGTAGTTTACACTATAGTTTTATTTCAAAATGGCTCTGAGCACCATGGGACTTACCTACTGAGGTCATCAGTCCCCTAGAACTCATATCTACTTAAACCTAACTAACCTAAGGACATCACACACATCCATGCCCGAGGCAGGATTCGAACCTGCGACCGTAGCGGTCACGCGGTTCCAAACTGAAGCCTTGGAACGTGCTGTTCTGAAGAGATTTCCAACCCCTCGTACTCTTACGGATTTATGGACAGCCTGCAGGATTCATGGTGTCAATTCCCTCCAGCACTACTTCAGACATTAGTCGAGGCTATGCCACGTCTTGATGCGGCACTTCTTCGTGCTCGGGGGGCCCCAACACGATGTTAGGCAGGTGTACAAATTTCTTAGGCTCTTCAGTGCATGACACTACCAGGGAGACACTGAAAGACATGGCTGCACGTTGCATGAAACTTGTACAATTGTAATCAATCTTTCTTTGAATCTTTTTTTTAAATTTTATTTTACTGTTGGTTTGTTCTATGCCGTCACCAGATGTGTATCCACTTCTGCAATCAAAGTCGCTAACACATACCTGTTTAGTTGGAATGCTACGGCTGGATAAAATTTTCAGCGACAGTATTTGGATGGGAAGGGGATGACCAGGCTTTGCGTCACTGTCCTAGATTAAACCTCTTCGCAGCATCTCATGAAATGAGGGCATGTGACTCTGTTGGCGGTGACCCATCCCTTGGATGGGCGCATTAAGATCGGCAGTGCCCTTGGTGCTAATCGAGAGTAGTAGACCATGTGCTGGTACCGAATTTCACCCTGTCTCCATTCTCATCACTATCAGGCAACTCAAACATAACATTACACTATACAGATATATATATTACACTAACCTACACTCTACAAATACACAAATGACACAAGCCTCAAATCTGAAAGGAAAGGGGCCGGTGAGCCAGGGTGAAGAACACCCTTTCCACTCTACATCCGAACACAACATGTGGAACGTCGTAACCAACACTGCCATAAAACGTTAAATTTTTGCTACTTATTTATGTCTTTCATTCTAAACTATTATATGAAATTTATTAACAAGACAGGCACTGTCAACGGATGTAACGACGTAATAAAAATATGAAAAGCACACACTGAACCCATAGTGTAGGGTCACCATCAGCAGGATGGCACAGTATGCTGGCAGAGACCTTACACTAAGGGGCGATTACGTTTGATTATTATATTTTTACTACATCTTTAATTTTTGATGTTGAGTGGTACTACAAATAAAAATAGTTAACAAAAATTTTCAACTCACCTCTGTACTGAGGAACCCAAATAGGCACAGCGAGCTAGCTCATGACTTCGTGGTATAGCCATAACTGCTACCAGAGCAATAAGTTGGAATAGAACTTCCCTGTCCTCCTTTCGTCGATGACAAATGAGAATGAGTCGGCAGCAGAGATACATTTTCTGAAGGGGACATCTAACCAATATAAAAATAAGCTAAATGAAATAAAACTATATGCCGGCCGGAGTGGCCGTGCTGTTCTAAGCGCTTCAATGTTCATGTCTGGGGAGTTAAGTGGCCAGCGGAAGTCTTTAAACTCAGAAGAGTTTTCATGGAGCCACTCTGTAGCTATTCTCGACGTGTGGGGTGTCGTATTGTCCTGCTGGAATTCCCCGAGTCCCTCCGAACGTACAATGGACATGAATGGATGCAGCTGATCAGACAGGATGCTTACGTACGTGTCAGCTGTCAGAGTCGTATCTAAACGCATTAGTGGTCCCATATCAGTCCAACTTCAAACGCCCCACACCATTTCAGAGCCTCCACAAATTTGAACAGTCCCTGCTGACATGCAGGGTCTATGGATTCATGAGGTTGTCTCCATACCTGTACCCGTTCATCCGCTCGATAAAATTTGGAACGACCAGGCAACACGTTTCCAGCTATCAACAGTTCAATGTCGGTGTCGACGGCGTAAAGCTTTGTGTCATGCAGCCATCAAGGATACACGAGTGGGCCTTCGGCTCCGAAACCCCATATCGATGATGTTTCGTTGAATGGTTCGCACGCTGACACTTGTTGATGGCCCAGCAATGAAATCTGCAGCAATTCTCCTCAGTCATCGTTGGTCCTGTTCTTGCAGGACCTTTTCCAAGCAGAAGCGATGTTGGAGATTTGATGTTTCAGCGGATTCACACTCGTGAAATGGCCGTGCAGCAAGATCCCCATTTCATCGCTACCTCGAGGTTAAGTCCGGCGCTCGTGCGCCGACTATAATACCACGTTCAAACTCACTTAAATCTTCATAACCTGCCACTGTAGCAGCAGTAACCTATCTAACAACTGCGCCGACGTCTTATATAGGCTTTGCCGACGGCAACGCCGTATTCTGCCTGTTTACATATCACTGTATTTGAATACGCACGCTTATACCAGTTTCTTTCGCGCTTCAGTGTATTATCATGTGGACAAGAACACTCAGTCCATGTTTTTGGCTGCTACTGACCAGAATGACGAGCTGCCTGCTCGTTGGTCCTGTATGTAATGTGATGTCATCTGGGGGGTGACTGTCTTCTTCGGAAGGCATGGCGGGGTAGTTCCATCCGCTTCGGGCCCTCTTGAGGTGGCCGTTGGTATCAGCCTTGCGAACGGCTTCGCCTGCTAACTATGCAACCAGTGCGGTAGAAAGGGATGTTTCCAGCGGGCGTCGACGAATAAAACGGCTGTACTCTTGCTCCTCAAATCCGTAAGCATAGACTTTCCAAATAACATAATTTTCAGAAAATATTTTCTGATGCTTTCTCAGTAATATCAACAATGTTATTTATTTTCATCCTAACCTGTTACTTATCCTTTCTGATCATGAACTACATTACTAATGTCATTCTCCGACCAAATAAAGTTACGTTTTATATTGCAGATTTTACAGTTTTCGTTCTGGTTTACGACGTCACAAGCAACTTTATGTTTCACACAAGTCATTTATTTATGCACTCCTAATAACCCCCCCTAACGTTTCCTCTTAAGTAATTAATTCGCCATTTTCAGTATCCAATTTCCAGACATTAGCGTAATTTTCCAGTCCAACAATTCAGAGTTCATGTCGGCCCTTTCAGTTTTAACTTTCATTCATAATTCATCACAATAATTGGTCATCTGATCAATTCGCACATTAATTTTCTTTGGTAGACCTCTTCTGGTTTGTTTACTGGTCAGACACTCATCAGAACCCTGTACTTTGGTACACAGGCAGATCAGACCCATGTCAGTAGCAGACACTGCGGTACACAGCCAGATCAGACCCCATCAGTAGTTCAAATGGTTCAAATGGCTCTGAGCACTATGGGACTTAACTTCTGAGGTCATCAGCCAGGTCAGATACCCATCAGAACCCTGTACTGTGGTAAACAGCCAGATCAGACCCCCATCAGTAGTCAGAACCACGATACACAGCCAGGTCATACACTCATCAGAACCCTGTACTTTGGTACACAGGCAGATCAGACTCATGTCAGTAGCAGATACTGCGGTACACAGCCAGATCAGACCCCATCAGTAGTCAGTACGGCCATACACAGCCAGGTCAGATACCCATCAGAACCCTGTACTGTGGTAAACAGCCAGATCAGACCCCCATCAGTAGTCAGAACCACGATAGCCAGGTGAGACACTCATCAGAACCCTGTACTTTGGTACACAGGCAGGTCAGACCCGTGTCGGTAGCAGATACTGCGGTACACAGCCAGATCAGACCCCATCAGTAGTTCAAATGGTTCAAATGGTTCTGAGCACTGTGGGACTTAACTTCTGAGGTCATCAGTCCCCTAGAACTTAGAACTACTTAAACCTAACTAACCTAAGGACATCACACACATCCATGCCCGAGGCAGGATTCGAACCTGCGACCGTAGCGGTCGCGCGGTTCCAGACTGTAGCGCCTAGAACCGCTCGGCCACTTCGAGCGGCCCCATCAGTAGTCAGTACGGCGATACACAGCCAGATCAGATACCCATCAGTACCCTGTACTGCGGTACACAGACAGGTCAGACCCGTGTCAGTAGCAGATACTGCGGTACACGGCCAGATCAGACCCCCGTCAGTAGTCAGTACCGCGATACACAGCCAGGTCAGACACCGATCAGAACCCTGTTCTGCGGTACCCAGCCAGATCAGGCCCCCGTGAGTAGCCGGTACCACGGTACACCGTCAGGTCAGACGACCATCAGTACTCGGAACCGTGGTACACAGCTAGTTCAGAACCGCGTCAGCAGCCAGTACTGCGGTGACCTCCGCACTTGAGGTACGTATCGCGACTCTCCACGCACCGCCGAAGCCGTCGACTTGTGGACGCTCCCGACGATCAGATTTTTCCGGCCGTACCGCCTCCAGCAGCCGGTACTGCCTCTCTGCCGCCGCCGCACTCGAAGTAGCGCACGCCAACCATGATGATGTCGTCTTCACTTTCTCAGTTCCATTTGGAGTATACAAGCTGCCATCAGATTAAGATTGTGAAAATAGCGATACATTCATAGTTCATAAAATCCTTTTCACGTCTACAGTTCAAAAGCAATATTCTTTCCTATCAGCTGTAGTCCGTGATAAACATTTCGCCTTTTCAAGTCACACGGGAATCTTTACATTCACAGTCCACATTGTCGTTATTCACAAAAAAATTTCACGTTTTCCTTTAAATATGCGCTGTTCAAGATTCCCCCACTTCAGCGAATCTCTATATTTATAAGCTTACAAGCGATTTCCACTCCATAAGCTTATCGTCTCAGGACAGCTCCTGCCACAGCGATTACACACAGCCTACTGGCCATTTTTTCCAACTAGGAATGCCAAGTGTCCCACTAAAATGAGGATTCAATGGTTCCTATTAAAATTAACCACTGTTTAAGCGATTTTTCACCACAGACGGGATGGCAAGTGTAGCACCATCTCACGAGGACTACAAAAGCACTTGTTCAAAATGTAGTCTGCCAGTTTAGTCACACGCACAGGCCCAGACATGGCAAGTGTAGCACTAACCCAGGAGACAGGGGTATGAATGTTCGAAATATCGTCTGCCACAATATACAGGGTGAGTCACCTAACATTACCGCTGGATATATTTCGTAAACCACATCAAATACTGACGAATCGATTCCACAGACCGAACGTGAGGAGAGGGGCTAGCGTAACTGGTTGATACAAACCATAAAAAAATGCACGGAAGTATGTTTTTTTAACACAAACCTACGTTTTTTTAAATGGAACCCCGTTAGTTTTCTTAGCATGTCTGAACATATAAACAAATACGTAATCAGTGCCGTTTGTTTCATTGTAAAATGTTAATTACATCCGGAGATATTGGAACCTAAAGTTGACGCTTGAGTACCACTCCGCTGTTCGATCGTGTGTATCGGAGAGCACCGAATTACGTGTGGATCCAAAGGGCGTTTCATAGGACGTGGAGGACGCATAAATTGGCCAGCCCGTTCTCCTGATCTTACACCTCTGGACTTCTTTCTGTGGGCTACGTTAAAGGAGAATGTGTACCGTGATGTGCCTACAACCCCAGAGGATATGAAACAACGTGTTGTGGCAGCCTGCGGCGACATTACACCAGATGTACTGTGGCGTGTACGACATTAATTACGCCAGAGATTGCAGTGGTGTGCAGCAAATGATGGCCACCACAATGAACATCTATTGGCCTGACATGTCGGGACACACTCTATTCCACTCCGTAATTGAAAACGGAAACCACGTGTGTACGTGTACCTCACCCCTCATGGTAATGTACATGTGCGTCAGTGAAAAAGACCAATAAAAAGGTGTTAGCATGTGGACGTAATGTGCTGTTCCACTCTCTTCTGTACCTAAGGTCCATCACCGTTCCCTTTGGATCCCTTCGTAATTCGGTGCTCTCCGATACACACGACTGAACAGCGGAAGATTGGTACTCAAGCGTCAACTTTAGGTTACAATATCTCCGGATGTAATTAACATTTTACAATGCAACAAGCGGCACTGATTACGTATTTGTTTATATTTTCAGATGTGCTAACAAAAATAACGGGGTTCCATTTAAAAAAACGTAGGTTTGTGTTAAAAAACATACTTCCGTGAATTTTTTTATGGTTTGTATTAACCAATTACACTAGCCCCTCTCCTCACGTTCGGTCTGTGGAATCGATTCGTCAGTATTTGATGTGGTTTGCGAAATACATCCAGCGGTAACGTTAGGTGACTCACCCTGTATACACGGGGACGCACAGTGATGCTACGAGTGGTTTACAGATGAAAGTCTAGTGCGTCCGCCACCCACTTCTCGTAACTGAATTGTAGCCAGCGTGTTACCTCGCGCCTCGTAGCTGTTGCCCCACCTGGTTTCTTCTCCGTCGGTCGCGAGCTCTAACGCTTGGGCAATAAATAATGCATGACAATGTGACAAGTGGGTAGGTTTCAATGATAAACGTAATAAGAATCGCAAATTATGTCAGGATATCAACTAATTTTATTTCATTTCCTCAATCGCAAAATTATTAAAACTACGTCCAGAGCTAACAAGCCTCCGACCATTACCCATTAGTTCCTGAGCACCGCAAATGTCACATAAATGCTTCACTCGATCTTAGAATCAACGGGAGATCGCACAAATATGTTTTCCGAGGCAAGTTTAACAGCTCTAGTTCGCGTGATGCCACCATGAAAACCGATCATAGACTGCCTACGTTAACACACCATCGCACAAGTATGTCAGCCGAGGCAATTTTTCAACAAACTGTTCAATCTTTACATGAGACCAGATTCATGTATTACCTCCTTGGAAACCGATCGTAGACTAGTCATTAGCTATCTTAGCAGTTTGTAGCCTGCCGTCTCAAGCTTTCGATCATCCTTTTCATCAGTAAGCACTGACAGTAATTAAAATTCGTAATTAGCAATTCCTGATGAATCGAATGGTACTGAAATTAGTATTAACAGGTTCTCACTAGAAGTAACATCATCAGCACTGTTGGATCTGAGTATTAATATTTAAACAGTCAGTACAAATAATAGCAGATTGGCTCCTAAGCGCCCAGCATGGTAGGTGAATCCCCAGTGTCTCTCTTTGCTCCAGTAAGATACAGCTCTAACTTGCCCGGCCGTTCCCACGGTATGTGACCATCTGGCGCGTCGTTCGATGAGTCTGCCTTGTGACCCTACCTACTCGTTACTCCCATAACAAAATCTTCCTCTACTGTGCGTTAAAGCATAGCTACGAAAATTAATGAATGTGGTCAGGAATGTGGCATAAACACCACAAACTCGATGGTTTAGATGTAGTATTGTATGGCGGGCCTGAAGGCCAAATTTGAACAGCTTTTTTGAATAGTATTTCTTTATTGTAATAGTATATCAGGACGTACATGGTAGTAAGAAGACGAAATTTACCATATCTCCTGAAAAGTCCAGACAAGGAAACTAATGGAAGTTTCTGCCATGTGTAGATATCCATCTGACTCTATATACTATAATCTTTCTTTTGGACAACACGGCTTTATTCTAAAAAGCAAATTCTGAACATGTGATGGAATTAATAGTACAATGTTAAGACAATGAACAGAAAATTCCTCAAAAAATATTAGAAAATTAGGGATTTCAAATTAAGAAGCAGATTATCAGCAGGTATACGAGTAATGCATGGTCAATTAATACATTGTGGATACTACAACACTGTGTAGCAAAACGGTCACATCCACTGAAGTTGCTAGAGAGAAGGTGGGTCCCACCTCAAGTTTGCACATGTACGTGGAATCAAGCAAATGCATAGG
This sequence comes from Schistocerca nitens, assembly GCF_023898315.1. Classification (NCBI taxonomy): domain Eukaryota; kingdom Metazoa; phylum Arthropoda; class Insecta; order Orthoptera; family Acrididae; genus Schistocerca; species Schistocerca nitens. The sequence goes on from NC_064622.1 coordinate 332,068,809, forward strand.
AAAAAAAATGACAACTAAAAGTGACATCAGAGAACAGCTATCTTAACATTATGGCAGAAAGAAAATATTAGTGATCCTCTAGAATCGATTTAAATAACGCCAAGACCTTTATTGCTGTCTACCAGTGGATTGCTGAAATAAGCCACCCTGCTTACAATCCTGATGCCAGCAGCAGGGTGTCGGATGGTGAGCAAGCTCAGACTGTCCATCACCTGACCAGGAGAGGGAAAAATTTCTTTAAGCCGAAGGACAGGCTACCAACTGCTTTTGGGGCATTGCATTGACATTGTCCTCGCCCTGTTACTGCTCGACAAACTCTCTGAACTCTACGACTTCCTACTAGCAGGTTAAGTGGGCAATGCCAGACCTTCGTTACTATAAACTCTGCCCACGTGGAGGCTGCTTGGAAACCACCTTATGCACGTATTTGTCCACACGCAGACACATACAAGGAAAAAGTGGTATAAAGTGATTTGCCTAAGGGACAGTGGACTAAGACTGCTACTTCTTTAGAGTCTCCTTGTATTTACGGTGCTACGAAAATCACAGCGAGCCAGACACTGCTCGCTTGTAAGATGCGAAGCGCTCTCAATATTTATGAAAAGGTTTCAACTGTACGTAGCTTGGTTATTATTGAGATCATGGTAATGTGTTGGTCTCTCTTTCTACAGGCTGCAGACACTAATCGTCTATGTGGTGAGAGATTACAAATAGCTGTAAGGAGTCTTAGGTTATCTGACGTGAAAAAGCTAGGCGCCGCACCTCGTACGCATCCATCACGTTGCTTCGATTTGCGCAAGATATCCTCAGCCTTGACCTAAAATTATTAACTTCTCTGTTAGAGCGTTAGCTAGCTTTGAAGATCCCAAGGCCTCCCGACCATTTTGGTTCTTGATTCTGTAGGTGTTTATCAAGCAGACCTTGAGATCTCGACAGTTAAATAGCGCAGTAGCAGAAAAGGTAACGGATTCAGAAAAAGAGCTAGAAGTTGTCACGTATAAAGAGGCCATGGGAAGGCAGCGCCGTGTGTCTGTGTGTGGGTGGTATTGTTGACTCGTCAGCCAGTGGGGCAGGCGGTGCCCTGAGTAATGGAATGAAGAGTGCGGCGGAAGGTCGGCACGCCGGCGGCGGTGCCAGGCGGGGCGGCGAATCGGTATCGACGTCTGGCCCCGACTCAGTCCTGGTCAATTAATCACCGCTTCCTGCCTGCCGCTGCCACAGCCGCTTCTGTCCGGGCCCTTCCGCGAGTGGACCTGTCCCTCTGTGAGTGGGCCTGTCCCGTCCGAGCTGGGCGGACCAGGCGCTGCCGGAAAGGCCAACAGGCGCAGGGCATGCTCAGAAAAAGTAACCACAACTCAAGAAGATACGTCGTGAAACATACAGGGTGGCTCACTGGAAATATTACATTTTCAGCAGCCGAGCATGCTAAGATGTGCCCGCGCCATCTACCTCACGTAAGCCGAGCCACACAGTTTGCCATTCAGTGCAGTACGGATTTTAAAGTACAAATGAAACTACTTGGTACCAAAGGACATTTCAAGTTTCAAACATCTATCGTTTATACGTGCAGACTGTAGCGACGAATGAAAATTTTTACCGCTGCCGGAATTCGAGCGAGAGTCTCTTCCTCACTAGGCAGATGCCCCAAACACTACGCCACCCCAGCACAGTGGCTTTGGGCAACTGAACGGACAACCACCCTAGCACGACTATCTCCTCAATCCAAACTCTCATTCACACCTTAGCCCACTTCGAATTCCACATAAATTCTAACAGCATCGCAGAGGATCTCCAACTGTATCCGAAGTGCACCTCAACATAGAACAAAACGGAGGATCCTTTCTGAAACCCAGTCACAGGTACATTGTCCGCCCCGATAACTGGATGGTCAGCGTGATGGACTTCCGTCGTAAGGGGCCCGGGTTCGGTTCCCGGCTGGATCGGAGATTTTCTCCGCTCAGGGACTGTGTGTAGTGTTCTGTTCATCATGATTTCATCCCCATCCGGTGCGAAGGTCGCCCATTGTGGCGTCGAATGTAATAAGACCTGCACCTAGGCAGCCGCAGCTGCCCCGTAAAGGTCCTCCCGGCCAATGACGCCAAATGCTCATTTACATTTTTCCATAGGTACATTAATCAAATGACACTATATGGTACCAGAGAAATTTGCAAGTTTCAAACATCTATTATGCAAATATGATGGCAAGATCTCCCGTTTCTTTCGATGCTGAGGTGCTATTCCAATATTGTTGGAAAGCCCCTGTGATGCTGTTCGTGTTTAGAAAAAATACCAAGTGGGCTGAGGTGTGAATGGGAATTTTGATTGAGGAGGGACGCGTGCTAGGATAGTCCAGTTGTCCAAAGCCACTATGCCAGGGTGGCGTGGTGGTTACCGCGTATGTCTAGTGAATGGGTGACCTGATTTCGAATCCTGGCCTTGGTACAAATTTTCGTTCGTCGCTTCAGTCCGCATACATACATTTCAAGAGATCTTTGGAAGACTTAATATCAAATAAGGCACAAGGGATAGATAACACTGCATAGGAATTTCTAAAATCATTGGGGAAAGTGGATACCAAACGACTGTTCAAGTTCACATGTAAGCTCTACGAGAATGCGACATAGCATAAGACATCCGGAAAACCATCATCCACACAATTCCGAAGATAGCTAGGGCTAATAAGTGCGACTATTATCGCATAATAAGCTTAGCAACTCACGTGTCAAAGTTGGTGATAACAGGAATACACAGAAGAATGGAAAAGAAAATAGAGTATCTATTAAATGGCAATAAATTTTGGTTTCAGGAAAAGCAAAAACACCAGAGAAGCAAGCCTAACGTTGCTCTTGATAATGGAAGCAAGAGTGAAGAAAAATACGTTCGTAGGATTAGTCGACGTGGAAATGCGATGATGCAAAATTATCCAAGATGTTCGAAATTCTGAGAAAATATGAGTACTCTACAGGGAAAGACGGGTGATGTATAATATGTACAAGAGCCAAAAGGAAACAATAAAATTCGAATACCAAGAACGCAGTGCTAGAAGTAGAAAGGGTGTAAGACAGGGATGCGGTCTTTGGTCATACTGTGCAATCTACACATGGAAGAATCAATGGTGGAAATACAAGAAAGGTTCAAGAATAGGAGTAAAATTCAGCGTGAAATGATATCAGTAATAATATTCGCTGATGACTTTAGTATTCTTAGTGAAGGTGAAGAAGAATTACAGGATAAACTTAACCCAAGAACTAATACCACGAAGTAGACGACGTTAAGCAATTATTCTGTGTTGGTGGCAAAATAACCCTTGACGGACGAAGTAAGGAAAACTTTAGAAGCACACCAGCACTGGCTAGGAGGACATTCCTGGCGGAAAAAAGTCTTCTACTATCAAACATAGACCTTGTTACACAAGGCATCAGGGATACATCTATGCGGGAAAAGCCAGCAATAAGTCCTAAACCTCCGGCGATTGGGACCTCGCACCAAAAGAAAAGAGAAAAGTTAATAAAGACAAAGAAAACTTAAAACGGAAATTAATCACCTTAAACGCTAAAAGAAAATGACGACATAGCTAAGTCCGAATAGTAGATCATCTGAAACACCGGTTTCCCAAATAAGGTACCAGACAGTTAACATTGCAAATATAGAAAAAAATCCCAGTGACAAGATAAGAACAATTTGGAACATAGTAAAATGAGGCCAGAAAGAGGGATCAGCATAATTTTAAAAATAAAGAAAAATGAACTGATGAAGGTAGTCCCAGAATTGTAGACACTTTCATTTTCCTAAGAGGCAGATAATTTCTGTTGGGATACGTTTTTAGCGGGTACATTACAGCTCCTCAGAAACGCGATAAAAACACTGCAGCTGAAAACAGCAAGAAATTTTCCGCAACGGAAGTTCCTCACACAGCGGCACCTAGAATACTCGTTTAAATTCATTGGAAAAAAGTTCGTGTGTGGAAGCGTAGGTGAGTGCGACCGACGGTAGGCAATATTTCTGCAGAGATTGATAATGATTTATCGACTACGCGCCATTCAATAAACTCGTCTTCGGCGTGATTATTTGATATATCTGACCATTAACACAAGATCGTAGGATGTCATGTCTAAGTGATAGTTGTTACTAGAAATTATTTATAACTGAAATGAATCAGTGCGTTAAGGAATGACAATCATGTTAGGTCTTCTAGGTACAGTGTTGCTCCATTACCGCAGTTATCAGTGAGACGAGTCAAAATATTAGGTGCTCGAATTCTAGCGGTCTCAATCGACTTAGTACCAGGAAGCACTCAGCACTCCGTCGTCAGGTCTCAAGTAGAACATCGGGACCATCCGACCGCCGTGTCATCCTCAGCTGAGGATGTGGATAGGATCAGCACACCACTATCCCGGTCGTTATGATGTTTTTCTGTGACCGGAGCCGCTACTATTCGGTCGAGTAGCTCCTCAATTGACATCGCGAGGCTGAGTGCAGCCCGAAAAAGGGCAACAGCGCATGTCAGCCCAGACGGTTACCCATCCAATTGGCGGCCACTCCCAACAGCGCTTAACTTCGGTAATCTGACAGGAACCGGTGTATCCACTGCGGCAAGGCCGTTGCAGTACCAGGAAGACTAGAAGCCAAATACAGTGCTTGATGAAAAAGAAATGGTTGGATATCAATGGAAATTTGTATACGCAGATAGCGTGGTATTGTGTTGAGAGATGAATCGCGATTCTGCAATACATGGCAACCTTGAAAGCGGTTCCAATGTCCCGGAGAGGCAGAGCGGCGTTACTCCTGATGTCATGGTGGGCGCCATGGGTATGACTTCAGGCCACGGCTGTAGTGATTGAGGTATCTCTGCTGGCTGAAAACTACATCACGGACATCCTGCGTCCTCATGTGTGACCTCTGATGTGACAGTATTGTGATTACATTTTTCAATAGAATAATGCTCGTCCATAGATCTCACGTGTCTCCATGATCTGTAGGCGAGATATTGAGATGCTCTTGTGGCCAGCCAGATCAGTGCCAGTTCCAGTATTTAAAGGATATGTCACGACACTTGTGGGCCACTTGGCTCAGGAGAGGATACAGCGGCTTTACGACATCCTTTACAATCGAATCACTGAATGCACTCAGGCCAACGGGGGTGCAACGTGATACTGATAAGTGGGCTCATATTGCCAATTTCTTTGTAAATTTGACTCAGTTTCGTGATCACCGAAATAACAGAACATATCCTCTCTACCCATGTAGCTTTATTTGGTTTACCCCTTTCCTTCTGAAAGCCTTACATTTTTTGTGAGGCAGTGTATATATCATCGCACTCTACTGAGATCTAGAATAAGAACTGCAGTGGTACAAAGACGATGAAGCTCATTTAATTATATGTCAGCAGGAACGACAGTTTCAAATAGCATTTCACTTAAGAGAGCTATTCGGAAAGTGGGAAACGATCGGTCGCGAAATGGAAACCACCGTGAAAATCCGACGAGGCTATTCACAGACGTGCTGGGCAGTGTCTCTAGCATGCCCGTGGAGTGCATCAAGACGCTCTTTTCAGTTGTGAGCGCACTGTGAGCGGGTAAAGATGCTTAGAACAACAATGTCTCCCATCAGGTAGGAGGGCCCACTGAGAGGCTTCGCCTTAATGAATGCAGCCCACCTAACACAACTGCCACGCACTTCCTTCTTCATGGAAATTCTCAGCCGCACTCTGCAGGGGCAGTAAAGACGCTCCTGCAGCCTTTTCAATGGGATGTGTTCGATCACCCACAACACAGCCCTAATTGTCTCGTCCTGAGCATCATCTCTGTTCACATGAAAGTTGGATACGAACACAACACTTGGGCGCAGGCTATGCTTTATAGAAGAGCGTAGAGAATTATCGAAAAGCACAGGTGGCTGCCTTCCATGACGATGGTGTTGTAAATTTGAAATAACGCTCCGACAAATGTTTAAGGCGGAGGGGCGACTATGTAGAGAAGTGCCTGGAAGCTGTAGATAAATGTGCAAAGAAAACTGTTTTGATTTTCACTATGGTTTCCATTTCGTGAGCGATCGTTCCTTACTTTCCGAACAACACTCTTATTTCATACCCACAGTTTTTAAGACTCCTATTAGCTGATAAAAAAGGAAGTGATTAATATATAAAATCCACCTGTAATACATTACGAATTCTTATAAAACGTACTATCGCTATTTATTACGGATATGCACGGAAAATGTGTGTTTTAAGGCACTGTGCTGACAAAATCGATTTGCTCAAGATTATCTGCAATAGCAGATGCAAAAGTCCCATTGGAAGGGGCACTTTGTACGAGATTGTATAACTTCGAGTATTTCGATTCTCCTGTAATTACAGTATTTATTACACTCAGGCTTCTCCAGCACCTAACGCTTCAACCAAGCTGTGACAAAAGTCATGGGATAACGACATGCACGCATACAGATGGCGGTAGTATCCGTACAGAAAGTATAAAGGGGCAGTACATTGCCGGAGCTGTCATGTGTACGTAAATGATCCATGTGATTATGGCAGCTCGGCGGGAATTTACAGACTTCGAAGGCGGAATAGTAGTTGGAGCTAGATTACATTTCGGAAATCGTTTGGGAATTCAATATTCCGAGATCCACACTGTCGAAAGTGTGCCAAGTACACCAAAGTGTGCCAAGGACACCAAAGTTCAGGCATTACCTCTCACCACGGAAAACGCAGTTGCCGATGGCCTTCATGTAACGACCGAAAGCAGCGGCGTTTGTGGAGAACTGTCAGTCCTGACAGACAGTAACACTGCGTGAAATGACCGCGAAAATCAATTTCGGACGTACGACGGACGTATCGGTTAGGACAATGATGCGGGATTTGGGATTGATGGTCTATGACAGCAGACAATCGACTCTGGTGCCTTTTCTAAAGCACGGCATCGCCCGCAGGCCTCTCCTGGGCTCTTGACCACACCGCTTGGACTCTAGACTACTGGAAAACCGTGGCCTAGTCAGGTGAGTCCCAATTTCAGTTGATAAGAGCTGATGGTAGGGTCCGAGTTGCCACAGACCCCACGAAGTCATGGGCCCAAGTTGTGAACAAGGCAATGTGCAAACCTTTGGTGGCTCCATAATGGTGTGGGCTGCGTTTAAATGGAATGGACTGGGTCCTTTGGTCCAACGGGAGCGATCTTTGATCGAAAATTGTCATGTTTGGCTACTTGGAGACCATTTGCAGCCAATTCATGGATTTGACGTAGAAAAACAACGAAGGAATTTTTATGGACGACAATGCGCTATGTGACTGGGCCACAACTGTTCGTTACTGATTTGGCCTCTTAGATCACCCAACATGAATTCCATCGAGAGTTTATGGGACGTAACCGAGAGATCAGTTCATGCACAAAATCTTGCACTGTCAACGCTTCAGTAATTATGAACGGCTATAGAGGTAGTACGTCTCATTATTGCGGCAGGGGACTTTCGGCGACTTCTTGTGACCATGCAACGTCAGTTGCTACACTACGGCGGCCAAAGGAAATACGACACGATACTAGCAGGTATCCCATGACTTTTGTCATCTCAAAGTATAAGTGCCGTGTCGAATATCTCCATAATCAATTTAAACATACGGCTTTGAAAATTTATGTTGTGCGGCCGCGGGAAGGTGCAGATTTGCCGTCTGTGTTTTGGCTGCCACGGAGAGTCAGAACTGAGACGATTGTTGGTGACTTACCTCCTGAGTGCTGTCGTTGCTCCGCACTCGTACTGCAATATAAGGTTTACTTAAGACTTTGCGGTCTGTGGACGGATCCATTTCTGTTTCTCGCCAAAATTGTCGTCTCTAGTCTCAAACGGATGCTGAGCAACGGGGTGGGCCTCTGCAGGGGCGCCTCCATTGTTGCGAAACGCGGCTCTTCGCTATTCCTTTCTTGCTCTTAGAGAACGTGAGGAAAACAATCGCTATATAAGGAAATTATCCAGCGACAATAGAAGAACGCAATTATCTAGCACGTATAGAACAATTCCCCGAGGATCCATAGACAAATAGAACGAGTGCAAGAAGGAAAAATTGAAGTAGCGAAAAGTGGAAAATAAGTAGAATCTATCAGTCAAGTTAACTCTTTCGCTATATTTAACTAATCAAATATTATTCTGGAAACCCTTCAGACGTAAAGATACGCGAATCAATTACTTTCTTCATCCGGGTCAAAAATAAATCTGCAGAGGGAGTCGAACATCAGTTAGCTGAATCTATATAATGAAAAGCTATAGAAGTGAGCAAATGTTACTGCCAAGGCTATGATGAAACATCCGACATGAGTGGTGTATGCAACTGTGCGAAAAAAAATATATAGTTCTTAAAGGCACTATAGAGGTTAATCAAGAAACAACTCCGTACCGCGGAACGACTGATATCTACAAATGTGTTGGCGTCACAATGTTACGGTGGTAGACTTTAAAAATTTGTTCCCTGTTAAGTACATCCATGATAATACTAAAAGGCGTCAATCTCTATGCATTGGGGTGGCATATACAACCCTATATAAGCACTTAAAAGCTATACATTGACATAATTATTAATACTGACGAACGAGATTCTGCAATAGGTCTTAAAGACACAGTTAAATCCCTGAGCTTTGTTATTTAACGTAAAGTACTAGAGACAATCAGTATAGTACCTTACGCATTAAGTCTGAAAGTATGGACGCAGAAGCTCCATATGACGATTTAGAAACTGCTCTGTCATAATGGATGATTCGACTGATGAAACTCTTAACGAAGAAGACTGAACATGGAGAGTAAATTCTCTGACAAACGAGTAACAACAGTAAAGGAGGCTGACAAGCCCCTCACTAAAATTAGAATGATGTTTTACTCATACAGTGATTGAAAACATCGGAACAAGATACCTACTTCTAAGTAGTGATGTAAGTTGCAGATGCATATGGTGAGTAACGTCGGAGAGAAAGTAGTCTAAATCGTTCAGGATTTAGGAGAAGAGATTAGTGGTTGTAACAAAAGCAGAGAATATTTTTCTTTTTTCCCCAAGCTAAAAATGTGTACGTTATGCACTGAATCCGGAACGGCTACCTGGTTTAGCAACACTATCAATAGGAAAACGGTTATATGTATAGTCACAGAATTCTTTGTCTGGCTAGTGAGTACAACAGAAGTTTTGAAAAACATTAACTATCATAACTTGAAGCAACATGCCTTACTACTCGCAAAAACGTGTCTCCAAAATTCCAAGACTTGTCTATTGGCGTAGAATATACAAATACTGGTGTCCTTCAGGCAGCTACTTATCCATCCTCTAGAAAATGTGCACATAAAATTAGGCAAAAAATATCTCGCTCAAAAGCGAACGTTCTCCCCACAGTCCTTCTGTGGATGGAAAAATAACAGAATTTAATATCTGGTTCAGTAAAAAGTATACTCCTTCCTACATTTTACAGTGTTTGGCAGGATATATATCTGCAGGAAGTCAAAGATCACGAAATGCTGATTTTCGTTTTTTAATAATAGGCCAGTTTGCGCATAAAAGAAATGATGAACCACACATTTAAGCAAGACACGAATTCTGACCACAAGGTATCCCAAGTGGCGAACGTATCAGTATAAAAGGTGAGGATTCCCGCAGTCATGGACTGTGCGGCTGGTCCCGGCGGAGGTTCGAGTCCTCCCTCGGGTATGAGTGTGTGTGTTTGTCCTTAGGATAATTTAGGTTAAGTAGCGTGTAAGCTTAGGGACTGATGACCTTAGCAGTTAAGTCCCATAAGATGTCACACACATTTGAACATTTTTTGAGGATTCTAGTGTCGTCAATAGAGAAGTTGCAACAGCGAAATGGGTCGCCCAGGAGGGCGCAGCGACTTCGAACGTGGAAGTTGTCATCGATGACACCTCAGTTACATCCATCGGAGATATTTCAACCATTATAAAGCTACCCTAGTCGATTCTTGGTGATGTGATTCTGAAGTAGAAATGAGTGGAAACAACCAGAGCCAAGACAGGGCAGACTTCATGTACTTACATGAGGATGGTATCTGTTCTTTCGACGTGTCCGAAAGAACAGATACCATCTTCATATACACTCCTGGAAATGGAAAAAAGAACACATTGACACCGGTGTGTCAGACCCACCATACTTGCTCCGGACACTGCGAGAGGGCTGTACAAGCAATGATCACACGCACGGCACAGCGGACACACCAGGAACCGCGGTGTTGGCCGTCGAATGGCGCTAGCTGCGCAGCATTTGTGCACCGCCGCCGTCAGTGTCAGCCAGTTTGCCGTGGCATACGGAGCTCCATCGCAGTCTTTAACACTGGTAGCATGCCGCGACAGCGTGGACGTGAACCGTATGTGCAGTTGACGGACTTTGAGCGAGGGCGTATAGTGGGCATGCGGGAGGCCGGGTGGACGTACCGCCGAATTGCTCAACACGTGGGGCGTGAGGTCTCCACAGTACATCGATGTTGTCGCCAGTGGTCGGCGGAAGGTGCACGTGCCCGTCGACCTGGGACCGAACCGCAGCGACGCACGGATGCACGCCAAGATCGTAGGATCCTACGCAGTGCCGTAGGGGACCGCACCGCCACTTCCCAGCAAATTAGGGACACTGTTGCTCCTGGGGTATCGGCGAGGACCATTCGCAACCGTCTCCATGAAGCTGGGCTACGGTCCCGCACACCGTTAGGCCGTCTTCCGCTCACGCCCCAACATCGTGCAGCCCGCCTCCAGTGGTGTCGCGACAGGCATGAATGGAGGGACGAATGGAGACGTGTCGTCTTCAGCGATGAGAGTCGCTTCTGCCTTGGTGCCAATGATGGTCGTATGCGTGTTTGGCGCCGTGCAGGTGAGCGCCACAATCAGGACTGCATACGACCGAGGCACACAGGGCCAACACCCGGCATCATGGTGTGGGGAGCGATCTCCTACACTGGCCGTACACCACTGGTGATCGTCGAGGGGACACTGAATAGTGCACGGTACATCCAAACCGTCATCGAACCCATCGTTCTACCATTCCTAGACCGGCAAGGGAACTTGCTGTTCCAACAGGACAATGCACGTCCGCATGTATCCCGTGCCACCCAACGTGCTCTAGAAGGTGTAAGTCAACTACCCTGGCCAGCAAGATCTCCGGATCTGTCCCCCATTGAGCATGTTTGGGACTGGATGAAGCGTCGTCTCACGCGGTCTGCACGTCCAGCACGAACGCTGGTCCAACTGAGGCGCCAGGTGGAAATGGCATGGCAAGCCGTTCCACAGGACTACATCCAGCATCTCTACGATCGTCTCCATGGGAGAATAGCAGCCTGCATTGCTGCGAAAGGTGGATATACACTGTACTAGTGCCGACATTGGGCATGCTCTGTTGCCTGTGTCTATGTGCCTGTGGTTCTGTCAGTGTGATCATGTGATGTATCTGACCCCAGGAATGTGTCAATAAAGTTTCCCCTTCCTGGGACAATGAATTCACGGTGTTCTTATTTCAATTTCCAGGAGTGTAGATATGGCTTACCGGCCAATGATATTCATCAGTGCGGATGCACTCACATTGCTCAAACACTTACGGGAATCTGTAGACTGACCGCCGCGAGTAATGAGTATAGTGGGCAGGAGCACTACAAATGAAGTGTGTGGACAGTAAGTTGAGAATGTGAGTCTCACGGGGAGCGTGCCAGAGATAAGTCCCTGTAGTTGCACTACCCTCTGTGTCCTCGGTGGCTCAGACGGATGGAGCTTCGGCCAAGTAAGCAGGAGATCCCGGTTGGGGCACACATTTTCAACTGTCTCCGTTGGTATTTATCAACGCCTGTAAGCTGCTAAAGGTCTGGATTTCACTGTAATTTCATGTACTTACGGACAGCGACAGCGGAGCATTGCGGAAGAACGTTGTAAAGAATAGCATGAAGTCAGCGGAATGACTCACTCCTGAGATCTAGAGTGCTGCCAGAATTCCAGTGAGCACAATGATTGTGTTTATGGACTTAGTAAAAGAATGGGGTCCATCGCTGAGCAGCTCCGCCCAAGTCACACATTTATGTGGTCTATGCTAAGCGACGCCATCAGACAGTGTATGATACAAAGCAGTTTGAAGTGATGAATAACACCATACTCATTGGAAATCCGATAGGAGGATTTTCGTCTGGCAAACGAAACACACAAAATGGCGAGATGACAGTAATCCTTCTCTACACAGAAACGTAAATATGATCAGTGCATTGAAAGTATTGTGTGCAGAAAACCCAACACATATACGTGGAAGAACAAGAAGAATGAAGGAAACAACAAAAAAAAACCTGGTCACTGAAGATGCTACAGAATAAAGCGAAACGCTTCTGGTTTTAATAGTATTTTCATTGCAATTGCAAAAAATGGTAATTAACCAATGTAACTTGTTTGTTGTAGTAACTGAATATGTGAAAGGGCAAAGATTTAGAGTTCAGCCCTTTTTTATAATTGTTATAATTAGTGATAGCCTCTCTGCAAGGATTTCGCCCTTTTAATGCTAGAATTCAGGTAATTCGTCTATAATTTCTTTGGACTTTTTGACCTTCGTTTCGTGTACGAGATCGGAGCACAAGACGATAGTGCAACCAATACTCAAAATCTTGCTCCATTGATCGGAGTCCTTACAAAGTAATCGTGACATTTGACATCGATTCAATTGGGAGACGCGCTGCTGGCATCGCATCAGTTTCGTAAAGTCTCCGTGAAACTGTAGTAGTGGTGTTTATCAGGCAACGTAAATGAGAATATTTAGAAGAAATGCGACGTTATCGTCATTAAATCTTGCTGGATAAACTAAGAACATAGGTACTGAAGAAAAATCGTTGAAACAATTTCACTGCTTCAAAAGTATACTTCGCGTGACCACGTATTGTAAGTTTCATTTTTTCCCGCTGTGTGCTGGCGGCAGGAGAGCTGTCCTGATGCATGTCAACAACTACCGTTGGGCAGTGACATACTAACCGAAATCGGCAAATACAGCAAAATTAACAGGAGAACTTCTGTAAAGTTTGGAAGGTAGGAGACGAGGTACTGCCAGAAGTAAAGCTGTGAGGACGGGGCGTGAGTCGTGCTTGGGTAGCTCAGTTGGTAGAGTACTTGCCCACGAAAGGAAAAGGTCCCGAGTTCGCGTCTCGGCCCGGCACACAGTTTTAATCTGCCAGGAAGTTTCATACCAGTGCATAATCCGCTGCAGAGTGAAAATCTCATTCTGAAAATAAACAGCGTTATTCATAGGTACCGCTGGGGTTTCAGAAGACGACTGCATTAAAACTACAAAATATACGGAAAAAATAACTCATTTCACGGATAGCGCATCCCTCCTAGTTTCGACACGTATTACGCGCAGTATGGTAATTTCACTAGATGGCAGGAGTGGTAGAACATGCTCACCAATCATCCGCCCCGTATTGCCGCTTCGAATTAGTTCGAAACAGCAGATAGACAATCCAGTGAACAGGTTCCCAATGCGGGCTACTGTCAGTCATTTCAGTGAATTGCACACACGTTTCGACATTCGCCACGGCACAGACGCTGCTCATATTGAGCACCTGTAACATTAGCTAAATACTCCGAGAGCTGCCCTGACCACAGATGTGTGTCTGTTTTTGTACCTCTTGTACTTTTAAAGCGATCGTCTTCTGAAACCAGGGAGATACTTCTGAATAAAACTGTACTTAAAGACGATGGAGGAAATGTTGTCATTTCAGAAATTTTGTACGAGTGTGGTGTGTGCTCTAAGGAAAGCGAGAATAATTGCTTTGCGAAGTGTGTAAGAGCACGAAATCCATGCATTTTCTTTAATGTCTATCGTTAATTACTCATATTACCGCTGCAGAATCGTGTCCTTTTCGCTCAAATATTCCGGTAGACTGAAATTTAGATTGTGCGTTGATGTATAGGTACAAATTCGTCCGCTGGAAGTGCATGTGTAATCAGGAGTTTCCTTCTCACAATATAAAATAACTAGCTTATCGCCAGCTGCTTTGCACGTGTTGACTATATATAATCTCTACATATTTCTTTGTTTTCCTTCAACCGATTTATTACGTGGTTCAAAAATAGAAAATATCTTCAAAACTTTGCACGCTAATTAAAGCCATAGAGCTATCGTCTCTTCCGGATGAACTGACCGAAAAGCGATTTTGGCAGCCAGAGTCGAAGGGCTTTATTAATTCTGTCTTTTGAGTTATTGTGGTGATATTTCTAGAGAAATTTTCATCCCCTAACACATATTTCCTTAGAAGTCAAAAACAAATTTTCATAGATTTACCTTTGGAAATGTTTTAATAAAAAGAAATAGCTTGATAAAAATTTTCATCCCCTACTTCACCCCTTTAGTTAGGGATTGAATTTTCAACAACACTAAAAAAACGTAATTTAAAAAAAAATGGCTCTGAGCATATGGAACTTAAAAGCTATGGTCATCAGTCCCCTAGAACTTAGAACTACTTAAACCTAACTAACCTAAGGACATCACACAACACCCAGTCATCACGAGGCAGAGAAAATCCCCGTAATTTTTAAATCCGACCAAGATGTCAAATACCAATTTCCAATACGTGTGGCTTTAAAAATGCTTTATTAGTACTTCAATGATGATTTATTTTCCAAAAAAAACATTCGTCACTATTTTACGCCCTTACTGCTTGAATTTACAAATATGCTCAAGCAAGTACGTTAATTTTGGCAGAGGAACCAGATTCCAGTAATTGTAGTTCTAGCTTCAAAATTGCCTTAATAGCGACATAATTTAAAAAAAAAAAAAAAAAACCTTCCATCCCTCACGTCACACCATTACGGGTGGAATTTCGAACATTCCTTCACTAAACGATGCCTACAGTATAACACCCTCTCGAAATTTCAAGTTTATGTCGTTAGCGGTTTCTACTGGGCGATGATGAGTCAACGAACCAGTCAGGTGCTGTTCCACCTCCTTGGAGATTGCATTTACAAAAACACTGAAACACATTATTTTTTATTTCTAACCTAGAAGTCAAGTACCACATTTCGTAAATATAGCTTTAGAAATACTATAGAAGTTCTTTACTAACGATTTGTTTCCAAAAAATTTTCACCCACTATTTGAATTCCACAAGGCTTAAATTTCCAACGATCCTGACAAACGATTTTTTTTTAAATTTCTGATCGAGGATTCAGTTACCAGTTATCGTAGTTCTGTAATGTCACGCAAGAGTAAAAAATTGGACACGTGGAATATTGTCAAAGTTTCGTTGCCTATGCCGAGAGCCAGAGGCAGCAGGCTAGCCAAGAGGTAAGAGGATTGTGAATATATCGGAATGTGTCGTCACGCAGGGGCAATGGCCTGGTTACACACAACAGGCGAGAGAGAATTGCTTAGCACGCGGGTTTGTGTTCCACGGAGACTTTCGTACAGTGTAAGACAGAGGTGTAGCATCAGCTGTACTGCATTTCACAACTTCACGTAACAACTGCCAGCTTTCATAGCAGCAAGGCACTCGCAGTTAGACTTGCAGTTAGATGTGTACTGGGTCGCTGCGTAGCGCTCAGCTCGGTGATCGACATGTTAATCTTTATTAAGGAGATGTTGCAGTAAGGGCGGCCCATCCAGCAGCAGACGTGAGGGGATAGTACCAGCTCTGGTCCTCTCTGCTGCCGCTGCCAATCATCAACCCAGGATTAGCAGATATCGCGGCAGACTCGCTCGCCACCAATGCTCACCACAGCCGTCGACTAGATCGCGCCGCCACAACCGGGCGAGCCGACGACGCTGGGGGACTGCAGCCCGTTCCGCCCGTCCACCGCGGGCGAGCCACCAGGAGGAGCAGGGAAGAAGACGGGGTGGGATAAAGTACACTCCGCACTGCGAGAACGCCTCTCGTGCCGGCAGCGCCGAGACTCCAAACCGGAGCCTCCTGTTGTCCGCCGCCGAGCCGACCAACCCGCCAACGCCGCCAGCCACGCACGGCCGAAGTAAGGGCATTCCTCCACTACGTCACGGCACGCGGCGCTGCGCTAGCAAAACTGATGCGGCCCGGAGCTGGTGTCATCGCTACGAGTCAGCGAGGACTCGGGGATGGTCGTTGATATCACCAAGCTCAGCCAGCCTGTGTAAGCGGTCAACATTGTACTTGGCGTTTCTGACGCGTCCACAGTCCTTTCCTAGCATCCTGACAACTGGAGAGCTCAGCACTCGGCCTCCAGTCCACCGTAGGCGGGCGACAAGACTACCTTCCATTAACAGCGACTTATTTTCAAAAAAACCTTTCATTCTTTAGGGGTGAAAGTTCGAAAAATCCCTTCTTAAACGATTATTCAGTATAAGATGACCTCCTCCAATTTTAAAGTTTCTATCCTATTTCGGCAGGGCGATGTGAATCAGTCAGGCAGGACACTGCCCTTTACATACTGGGACTGTCCCCTACGTGGAACTGTGCATGGATGCCTAGAAGTGTTTCAATGCCAGCTCACAGTGAAGATATAGTTGCTGACCCGTTCGCCCGCTGCAACACATAAAACACTGCTTTGGTTTATGCTTCTTGATGCAGAGTTCCATTGTTGGAAATTATGGTTATAGCCTATATACGCGAGTGCAGCGATGGCACTATTGTGATTTATTTTACTCCAATGGGCCTGCATCGTACTTTAGCAGATAAGTGATATTTCGACACTAAGGTATTCTGCTGTTCTGCTCTCAGGCAAATATTTGTTTCTCACAAACACGCGATAAAACTGATTGCAGAATCACTAATTTGGAGGTTGTAATACCGTAATAACAAAATAGCTTTGAACCGGAACTTGTGGAGATTCACCTGGTCTGCTCACCAGATTTTCTATTATAAGGAGCCCATGGAAAGATACACTACTGGCCATTAAAACTACTACACCAAGAAGATGACGTGCTACAGACGCGAAATTTAACCGACATGAAGAACATGCTGTGGTATGCAAATGATTAGTTTTTCAGAGCATACACACAAGGTCAACGCCGGTGGCGATACCTACAACGTGCTGACACGAGGAAAGTTTCCAATCGATTTCTCATACACAAACAGCAGTTGACCGGCGTTGCCTTGTGAAACGTTGTTGTGATGCCTCGTGTAAGGAGGAGAAATGCTTACCATCACGTTTCCGACTTTGATAAAGGTAAGATTGTAGCCTATCGTGATTGCGGTTTATCGTATCGCGACATTGCTGCTCGCGTTGGTCGAGATCCAATGACTGTTACCAGAATAAAGATGGAATCGATGGGCTCAGGATGGTAACACGGAACGCGGTGCTGGATCCCAACGGCCTCGTATCACCAGCAGTCGAGATGACAGGCATCTTATCCGCATGGCTGTAACGGATCGTGCTGCCACGTCTCGATCTCTGAGTCAACAGATGGGGACGTTTGCAAGACAACAACCATCTGCACGAACAGTTCGACGGCGTTTGCAGCAGCACGGCCTATCAGCTCGGAGACCACGGCTGCGGTTACCCTTGACGCTGCATCACAGACAGGAGCGCCTGCGATGGTGTACTCAACGACGAACCTGGGGCACGAATGGAAAAATGTCATTTTTTCGGATGAATCCAGGTTCTGTTTACAGCACCATGATGGTCGCATCCGTGTTTGGCGACATCGCGGTGAACGCACATTGGACGCATGTATTCGTCATCGCCATACTGGCGTATCACCCGGCGAGATGGTATGGGGTGCCATTGGTTAAACGTCTCCGTCATCTCTTGTTCGCATTGACGGCACTTTGAAGAGTGGACGTTACATTTCAGATGTGTTACGATCCGTGGCTCTACCCTTAATTCGATCCCTGCGAAACCCTACATTTCAGCAGGATAATGCACGACCGCATGTTGCAGGTTCTGTACGGGCCTTTCTGGATACAGAAAATGATCGATTGCTGCCTTGGCCAGCACATTCTCCAGATCTCTCGCCAACTGAAAACGTCTGGTCAATGCTGGCCGAGTAACTGGCTCGTCACAATACGCCACTCACTACTCTTGATGAACTGTGGTATCGTGTTGAAGCTGCATGGGCAGCTGTACCTGTACGCGCTATCAGGTCTGTTTCACTCAATGCCCAGGCGTATCAAGGCCGTTATTACGGCTAGAGGTGGTTGTTCTGGGTACTGATTTCTCAGGATCTATGCACCCAAATTGCGTGAAAATGTAATCACATGTCAGTTCTAGTATAATATATTTGTCCAATGAATACCCGTTTATCGTCTGCATTTCTTCTTGGTGTAGCAATTTTAATGGCCAGTAGTATATTTATATTTTTTTCTGTTGCGAACTTTAATTTACTGATTCAACGTCTGTAGATTATTTTCCGATGCTAACTGAGAAGCAGCTTGTCCATGAGATGACAGAGGTGTTGTTGTAGTCTTTGTTTCAAACACTGGTTTGATGAAACAATCCACGATAATCTGTATTGTACAAGCCTCTTCATCCCTTCAAATTATTGGAACCTATATCCATTTGAGTCTGCTAATTTTATTCAAGTCTTGGTCTCCTATGGTGCCCTTCCAGTACCAAATTAACAATTCGTTGACGCCTAGGGTTGTGTTCTATCAACACATCTCTTCTTTTACTCAAATCGCGTCCTTAATTTTATTTTTACCCAATTCGATTCAGTGTTCGTTTAATTATGAGAATTCATCTGCAGCATCATATTTTAAAAATTTCTTTTCTTGTTCTGTTTTTCGTCAACGTTTCAGTTCTGTGAAAGGTAACACTCCGGGCAACTACTATCATAACAAAGTTCCTAAGACATGAATTTGTAATATGTGCTAAGGAAGTTGAAATTCTTACCTATTTTTGATATTATTTGTAACATATATGTTGTTATTAATTCAGCACTTAATAATTATCAGTTTATTCGCTTGACAAAATATCATACGGCAGTTCCATTATACACTAAAAATTTGAATATAAAAATGAGAGCTAATGAATAGATTGAAGCCCCTGCATTTAGGCTCTTCAGTTTCAATAAAATCTCTATCGTTACAGGTGTCACACTTCAAATTCTTTTTGTTACTGGCCTCCTCCATATACTTCTCTAATTCTTTGTGACTAGTGCTGTTATGACGGTTTTGGACTGTGACGCTACATACTGTGCATTTTGTAACATGCCATGGTGCAGTGCACCCGTGATGTTGAGTTCTTACTATGAGATTATTGTTCACTTATAATATGCCAAAGCAAAAGAAATAATTGTAGCGAACAGTTTTTCGGTGTCTTGATGGTTAGTAGTCGTTAAGTACTATTGAAAATATATCTAGTGCTTAGCAAAGAATACCCGCAGCGCTAAACAATATTGTGATTTTTCACAGGGTCTGATAAAGGTAAATTCAATATGGAAAATTGTCGAGGAACCCGGGTGTGTGTATTACCAGCATAGGTGGCATACTTGAGCGCCTTGAACCTACACTTTATGCTACTCTGTAACGCTGCTTGGGAATAAAATCAAAATTTGTGACAACCAAAGTCTATCCAGGCGAAAAACTTTCTTCGAGACATAAATAAATGGTGTGATTTGATCCATTATAAATGGTTTTTGAAAGCCTGCGACTGTAGATACAATAGGTTTGTTTATAAATAAATAAATCTTCTGCTACCACACAACACCAGGTACACAGAGCACATTAGAGCATACACACACAACAAACACACTACATCAGCAATAGCAACACACATACATAATACAGGACACCCATTTGGAAAAATAAAGCAAAATGTCAAAGTACTCCACCGACTAGATAAAGGACATAAAATGGATTTGTTTGAAGAACTGGAGATATATTCACATTACAGAAAATATGAAGATAAAATATTAAATGAAAAACTTGAAAGTGAATCAGTGAATTTCTTCAGATGTTTCGATAATATACTTAAATAAGAATAGTAAAACATAGAAATAAGCACAATTGTAAAATCAGTATAAGTAATTCATGAGCCAAATTGTAAAGATAAATTAACCTCTGTACAAAAGCATATCATAATCTGTGGAAGACCTATAATGTTATCTCTGTGAACTACCTATAAGAAGATCTTTGTAACTGTTTTGTTTATATAAGATATTTTCGATGTGTAAAATGTACAAGTTGTGTGTGATGTTAAGTGTGTGTGACTCTCTACACAAATGGACCATTAGAAAATTGTAAGTACAAATTGTTCTCAAACTTTAGCCACTAACCTCACAGAAAGAATTGATACCCAACTAAAAATCGCGTTTCTTATGTATTACAGTAAAAGTCAACAAAATGAAGCAGACTCACACACACTGACAACATCAAAAGAAATGGCTTAACACACATCATAAAAACGCACTTGAAAATGGGAATCATTTCTCGAAACGCGTCGTGTGAATAGTAAAATAAAGAAAATCGTGACTGGTAGCAGAAGATTTATTTATTTATAAACAAACCTATTATAATAAATGGTGTATTCAGCGTACGAAATTAGATTTCTTGTGAAAGTGGTTAGAGTAATTCGGAGCTACGCTTGAAACCATTAATTCCAGATTAATACTTGACACTTGTGTCTCTCTTAACGACAACGATCAGAATATGGGTAAAACTTTTTGACCCGTAGTAACCACATCCAAGTCTAAATCCGAAATCAGGGTCGTCGATGTAGTACAACACTTAGCACCAGAAGCACTTTTGTTAGTAAAACTTACGTAGAGCAGAACAGAAATCAACTCCTCGACAGTGTATGCTGCTGTTTATATTACACATAACGAATGTTCCAGAATATATGAACATCACAGTTTCCGAGAACCTTCCGAAAATAATAAGTACTAAAGACAAATATGTGATGGTGATCGGGTATGGACTGACAACCAGCAGCACACCAGCCAACGGCTCTAACCGTTAGCCAGCGGAGTACGGAACGTTGATCGTGGCATTGCTGCCTCAGCGACCCGATGTTTTAGGAAGTCCTCAATGAGGCCGACTACAGCAACCTACAGCTGGACCTTGTCAGAGGTTGTCTATATAACGGCGCTGGACGATATTCGCGTTGTGATCGCGTTGTAACATCCTCTTCACTACGATGATCGTCAATAATAGCCCCTCCAGTCAGTTTGCGATCATTGAGCAGGTCTTCAGTTTCCTTTAACAAACTCCCATCGTCGATCGACGTCTTCATACAGAGAACATGGACGCCGTCTCTGCTTTTTCGTCTCCTTGATGAAAGGGTCACAAACCTCGATTTCGTATGTGTCGTCCGGCAAGCGACGAGGGATACGATACGTCCCAAAGTAGCGCATTATTAACTAATCCGATAGTCACACTTCTCTCACAGGCGTAAAAATCCATACGAGACCTCTTCTGCGTCTTACTGCCCGTATTTTCGCGCTGTAGCACTCTCGTTGTTTCTCCTGGGCGTCGAGGATCCGCATGCGAGCCAGATGCCTTGCTTTTCAGTCCTAGTGATGAGATGTTTCACTTAGTCATCCTGAGCACCGTCTGGCTGAAACGGAAAAGTGTAGTATCCGTTGAAACTTCCTGGCCGATTAATTGTCGTTGCGGCCTCGTAGCCATGCTGCATGCTGTGTGGAGCAGCGGTTAGCTTCACCACCCAGCGTCTTCACCACAATATCTTGTCGTGGCCACAATCAAGTTCAAATCCAAAAACACGGTTGGCAATGAAGTTCAACACTTCGCACTGAGAACACGTTTATTACTCACACCACATACATGCAGCATGAAACTAAAGTCCTGGATGTAGGGTGGTGCTCACAATGAAGACATATAACATATCGGAATATATAAACATTAAGAACATTAAAAATTTCAAGAACCTTCCAGAAGGGGTAAATAACAAATAAAAAAATATATACCGCAGTGGTCTTACTGACTGTAAGGATTGCAGTCGGAGCTATACTAAAAAATGATCTAGGTATGAGTAGAAGGAAGAACTCATTTACGGGGTTGATGGTGCAATGTGTAGAATACGATCGAAATTGTTTGCGAGACAAACATATTTGTAACTTCACTGGAAACAGTGATAGCAGCTAGAGGACACAGGAAAGTGTGTAAGGCTGTTGAAGATATACGTATTGATGCAGTCACCATTGAACTTAATACAAAACTTCTTGATACGCCGCATACAGAGAGACGTGGAAAACATAGCAGTATTAAGCTAAAACAGTGTAGGCTCACTGGATAGTGTTAGAGACCACATTAAAAGATTTCCCAAATACAGAATTCATAAGCCACAGAAGGTGTTCATTGTAAATGCGAAAACTGACTGAAATGCAGTATCTGTGTGAAAGACCATAAATGAATGCCAAGATTCAAGAATGTCACCCGTAAAATATTAAATATAAGCAAACGTTTTCAGTATTGAGTTTAATTTAACCTTTAAGTTACCGCATACAGACGCATGTAGATATTGTGATGAGTGTGCTGCTTGTACAATAGGTAAAATACAGACAGACGCTGAGAATTCCGCAGTCTCTGTCTTTTCTACTGTCTTATCAACGTACACTGTCCCCTATATCTCTCCTCAACATTAACGTTCTTGTCTTAACAACATGGCAGAAACACCTGTTCACATCAGAGTTAAATCCTTTCTGTCCCACTCCAATGTTCAGCCACGTTCTCGAAATCTAGAAAAGCCTCCCATATTAATTTAGAGAACTGAATAATATCGCCAGCTTCAGAGGACAGTTAGTGACATATTTACTAAAGAAACAATAACGATTACCATTGTCCCTGTCTACACTTGTTACCCTCGTATCCTTCTTTCCAGCCGTATGTTCGTCGTTTCCCAGTATTCTTAGCTGGTGCATTGTCCTTTCCTTGCCCCAGAACTAGCTATATCAGAAAATATCTATTTCATCATTTTAATAACATTTTTCGTATTAAAAACGTTATTTCGTTGGCACCTATTATGTAAAAAAGTATTGTATCTGTGGAACCCTGGTCCGATGTAAGAGGGGGCACGATGGCGCTAATCAGGTCAGGTTAAATAAAGAAGCACTCCTTTGACTGTTAAGCTACATCAACTATAAGCTGAAAAAGCATACTCTCTGCTGAGGGAATAAACAACGGTTTGTTCTACTAGTGGCTGCGACTCGTGTACATTTGACGACAGGCAACAGTGGCAGTTGTGGGTATACAACCTTGGCATCATCCAACTCCAATTCAGATATTGTGTGTATCTGTCCAGAAGATGTGGTCTCAAAGGGTTCTTCAGAAATTGCTTCCTGTATCGTGAACGGGCTCAGTGATGTCGAAAATGTTCATTTTAAGACAATTTTTTTTTACATATTCTTGCATGGGCAAAACAAAATATTCATTGATTAATGCGCATTACTACCTCTGTTTCTTAAAGGACTGTGTAAATCCTTTCAGCATTATTTCCTTGTTCCAGATATACCTATTGAATCAGCTATCAAGCTTTTGGCACAACAAAAAATAAATCCGAGAAGACAGATCATATTTACGTACCTGACCAGAGGTATGAAGTTGTGGAAAATATTAAAGACCTGTTTGAATGAAAACAGAAGATTTCAAGGATTTTCAACTTTTAAAAGTATGATCGTAAAGAGTGGAACTGAAATAATTCGTCTCAGTTTAAATACCAGGAAAATAGCTGCTGTGGAATCTAATATAACCAAGCTTGCTTTTTTTAAAAAATAATTATGTCTCTTCTGAACAATAATGGTGGCATGGACTGCAACTCTTCAAGAAGATGCCAGGTCTTCGTCCAGAAAGCAGAAGAGAACCTGTTGATTGATTATCCTTACATGACAACTTCTTGAAGAAATAGCATTACTCTATCCTTTCAGACAGCCCATATCATCTGTGAAGTAAAAAGACTTCATGGCAATAATGCCACATATTCCCACAGTTTTTCATGGTGTTTACCGCTAGCTAAAATCCATAGTAACCTTGGTCAGTGATTATAAATTTGTTTTCTGTACCTGACATGTGAACCTCTTAACATGCTTAATATGCAGAACCCAGTATTTAAGCCAGGGAAAAACTCTTTGAAACGCCAGTCTAAAATGTTTGCATGCTCTTTACATTACATTTATATTTTTCCTTTTGCATAATTTACCTAACAGTAAGTTGAGCAATAAAATCTTATTCCTTTATTCTAGAAATAATGCCTCAACGCAGTGGTTTTGAAAATTCAGTTTGTCTCCATTCTTGTCAAGGTGGCATAGCTCAATCACTCGATAAGCTCCTCAGACGGATGCAGCATGATAAGATCTCGAAAAGTAGGGTACTGTTACTTTACGGTACCGACTAAGTTTTATGCATCGGAAAAATAGATTCAAAACAGAGCTACGTGGTCAAAGCATATCCCGTTATGTGCGAGTTATTTTTGGGTTGGACAGCATTCCAGAAAATGGGTCAGTCATAAAACGTCACTTGATGGAGCACTGCAAAAGGAGAACCGTGTCCGCCACTTCTGAGCTTCGCATCTGTTTGAAGTATACAGTGAAAGAAAATACTTAAGCGCTGTCAGAGATTCACGAGGTGAAACTCGCAAAACGGGAGGCAGCAGAGCGGTATCCCCAAGTGACGTTCTGCAAGCGCCATGGCAGAGAAGCTGTCCCTCAGGGACATACTTCTGGCACGGCGCCGGGCTTCGTCGTGATGGACGCAACGCACTCCCACAAGTTTTCTTTTCCGACGGCTGGGGCAACAAACACTAACATGGCCAGCACACAGTGAGACTTTCGACTCTTGCGTGAATACTTTGATTCTTGTAATGCTGATGGACTAAGGTGGTAATTGTGTACTTCCTGTTGCTGTACTTGTAGTTTCCAATCCGAAGACCGGTTTGATTCAGTTCTCCACGCTCATGGTTCCTGCGAAAGTCTCTTCATCTCAACAAAACCTCTGCAACCTACATCAGTTTGAAACTTGTGACTTAGTCAAGTCTTCCTGCACACAGTTGCTATCCCATCAGACACACACACACACACACACACACACACATACACCGGCACCAAATTAGCTTTTGTTTCAAAGCTCAGGATGAGTCCCAGTGATGTATCCCTTATTTAAGCCAAGTTGCGCAACAACTCTCCCCAAGTAGATTCAGTACCTCTTCATTAATTATCCGAACTACTTATCTAGACTGGTGCCGTTACCTAGAACACCACGTTGCAAAAGATTCTGTTTTTTACTGTGTGCTGTTTATACACTGATTGAAAACAATAACAACACCAAAAAATAATTAATATACAGTAATGAAATTTCTAGACTGTATATGTTTAGGGAGTTCTTAAACATGAGAAGGGAAGTTGGTCGTAGGCTACGGGCAAAGAAGAGGGATTATTTGAACAATTAAATTAAAAAAACGGAAACAAACAATAAAACAACAGACATTAAGGAATTGTACCTACACATTAGAAAGGGGTTCAAGGCTAGGACAAATGCACTTCGAGGGGATGCCGGGGGAATACTGACAGACCCCAGTGCTATATTAAGTAAATGGAGGGCGTATTTTGAGCATCTATTAAATGTTCACCAGGAAGCAGGAAATGAGAAGGCGTACTAAATTCATACAGCAGAACCCCAGATACCTGAGCCAACGTTAAAGGAAACAAGAGATGCAATCAACAAATTGAAAAACCATAAAGCATCAGGATCAGATTGTATAACTGCAGAATTAGTTAAAAATGGGGGACAGAAATTGGTGGAAGTAGTTCACAAAGTGATAACTAAAGTATGGAACTCAGAGATGATACCTGAAGAGTGGCAGGAGTCGAATCTGATCCCAATTTTTAAGAAGGGCGACAAAATGGAGTGTAGTAATTATAGAGGCATGTCGCTATTACCAGTATGTTCCAAAATTTTCTCGAATATTCTGCTAAGCAGGCTTACGCCATATGCAGATGAAATTGTGGGGGAATACCAAACTGGCTTTCGGAGGAACAGATCCACTACAGACCAAATATTCACCCTGGTCAAATTTTGGAAAAGAAATGGGAATTCAATAAAGCAGTTCATAATCTTTTCATAGATTTTACAAAAGCATATGATTCACTATTGCAATCAAACCTGTACAAAATTTTTTTGTAACTTGGAATACGAAAGAAGTATGTTAGACTTATAGAAGGGAGTTTCAAAAACACAAAAGGTAGAGTACGCGTGGGGAAATTGGAGTCAGAAGAATTTTTAATAAAGAACGGACTTAAGAAGGGAGATGCCCTGTCTCCGCTACTGTTTAATTTAGTCCTGGAATATATTGTACGAATGGCAGCAGATAATTCAGAGGGTGTGGAGTTAAATGGAAATATTAAGATATTAGGGTATGCAGATGACCTAAACATCATTAGCGATAGGAAAGAATCTGTAACAGCAAATGCGAATGCGTTAATCAAGTCTAGTGAAGATGTAGGTCTAAGGATAAGTGAAGACAAAACTAAATACCTGGTTACTACTAGAATGCCAACAGCAGTAGATCTGGAAATGTTAAGAGTTGGAGACATGCAGATTGTAAAAGTGAACACATTTAAGTATCTAGGCGTGAACATCACTTCGAGAAATGAGATTGAATCCGAACTGAAGAAGAGATTACGGGCGGGAAGTGCGTGCTACTTCTCACTGAATAGATTACTTTCATCACGGATATTGTCTAGGAATTTAAAGATTAGAATATACAAAACTATTATTCTACCAGTTATGCTGTATGGGTGTGAGACTTGGTCTCTAACTGTGCAAAATGAAAAGCCGTTTCGAGTATTTGAAAACAAAATTTTGAGGAAATTTTTCGGAGCAAAAAGGGATGACATTAGCGGAGAGTGGCGAAAACTGCATAACGAAGAGGTTCACGAACTCTATTCAAGCCCTGACATAGTCAGTATTATTAAATCACGTAGGCTGCGATGGGCGGGTCACGTAGCTCGAATGGATGAGGGCAGGGCAGCGCGCAGAGTACTGGTAGGGCACCTAGAGGGAAAACGTACTGTGCGGAGATCGAGGCGTAGATGGGAGGACAATGTGAAGGCTGATTTGAGGAGCCTAGGTATTGAAGGTGAATGGAACTAAATAGCCCAAGACAGGGACAGACGGAGAAAATACGTTGCTGCGGTAATGGACTCTCGAGTCCGGTATGACCAGTGAGTGTGTATATGTCTAGGAATTGTATTTAAATGATTAACATTGCAGGATCACAGGTTAATGTAAGAGCGAAGTAAGCCATTGTAAATGTTAAATGATGGTACACTAATAATCGGTGTAATCGCCACACCGTTGAACGTAAACATTCAAACGTCCACGCATTGTGTCGCTCAGGTGCCGTATGTCAGTTTATGAGGAGTTCCTTGCCTGTTGCATTAGTCGGTCAACGCTGTTCGTGGTTGACAATGGACTTGTTGCCCGATGATGTGCCATATGTGCTCCACTGGAGACAGATCTGGTGATCGAGCAGGCCAAGGCAACGTGTACACTCTGTAGAACATGTTGATTACAACAGCGGTATGTGAGCGAGGGTTATCGCTTTGTAAAACGCCCCCAGAATTGCTGTTCACGAATGGCAACACAACAGGTCTAATCGCCCAGGCTGATGAACATATTTTCAGTGAGATGGCCTGGGATATCTATGAGACTACTCCTGATGTCATACGAAATCGCACCCCAGATCATAACTCCATGTATAAATCCAATGTGTCTAGCATGCAGACAGGTCGCTTGCAAGCCATCAGCTGGTCAGCTCCTGAGCAATACACGGCCATGCTGGCACCGAGGCAGAACTAGCTTGCACCAAACAACAAAACAGACCTCCACCCTGCCCTCCAATTAGTTCTCGCCTGACTCGCAAAAAGATGTGGTTTGAGGTCAAAGGACTGCACGCTACAGGGCGTCTGGCTCGGAGCTGTCCTTGAAATAACCGATTTGTAACAGTTCGCTGTGTCACTATTGTGTCAGATGCTCCTCAGATTGCTGCTGCGGATGCAGTATGATGCGCCATAGCCATCCGTTGAACATGCTGGTCTTCCCTTTCGGTAGTGTCACGTGGCTGTCCGGAATCCGGTTATATATATATATATATATATATATATATATATATATATACACGACGGTACATTCACCTGACCACCGCTTCCCAGCAATCATGTACAGTGGCTACATTCCTGCCAAGTCTTTCTGCAGTGTCACAGAAGGGACATCCAGCTTCTCGCAGCCCTATCATACAACCTCACTGAAACTCAGTGAGGTGGTGATGGTTCAAATGATTGAAATGGCACTGAGCACTATGGGACTAAACATATGAGGTCATCAGTCCCCTAGAACTTAGAACTACTTAAACTTAACTAACCTAAGGACATCACACACATCCATGCCCGAGGCAGGATTCGAACCTGCGACCGTAGCGGTAGCGCGGTTCCAGGCTGTAGCGCCTAGAACCGCTCGGCAACCACGGCCGGCTGAGGTGTTGATAATGGCTTCTTTGTCGTCTTAAAGACATTCCTGACTAACATCAAACTACAACGTCGAACTCAAAGATAACCGCCGCTCACGACCGCTACAGCGTCTGTTTAAAGCAAACCTGATTTGCATCCTCATAGTGGTTTGGTGCTCTAATCCACCACTGACTTGCGTGTCAGGATGCACTCCAAGTACTGTACTTTCAGAAGAGCCACGCTTAACTCCATGTTCATTGCTAACAAATTTATCTTCTTCATAAAAGTTTTAGTTGCTGTCACTCTACTTAATATCATGCCATCATTCATTCCACCCATCGTCACTTATTTTTTACTCGCAAATAAAAAATATCTACTAGAAATTTTACTATCTCATTTCTTAATATTCCCCCAGCAACATAATTCGACTACATTCTTTTACTCTTGTTTGAATGTTGTTGATGTTCATCTTATAACCGCATTGAAAGACGCTATCCATGACCTAGAACTGATATTCAAACTCCTTTGCTGCGCACTAAAGACTTACTATATCATGAGCAAACTTAAAGTTTTATCTGAACTTTCATACCGTTTCCACTTTTCTCCTCAGGTTTCCTTTGGTGCATGAACAATGCAGTGATTAAGTAACGTCTAATACAAGCGACAACCACGTTGTGCCTACCTATTATTGCTGCTCTTTCATGTCGTTCGACTCTATCGCATTTATCTTTATTATGATTACTGGTTCCGTTCAAATTCCGAAAATCTGCAGATGCACTGTAATTCCAGAGTAGCCTGACAACTTAACGTGCAGAGTGTAGCCTCCATAAGTCGGTAATGTCACCTTCGACTCTAGTTACTGCAGTACGGTTTCTGTAGAAATTTTGATAATATCCCATATTTTACAAACTGTAATAGAATTAAGCAGATACTATTTCTCCAGCCCTGGAAGCGATGCAGCTATCAGTAACATGTAATATGGTCTCCATTATCAGGAATGTGTAGGTTCAGAGTCCGAATGCGTAAACGTAATAACCATACAGCTCCGTTAAGATTGTAGCCTCAGAATTGGAAATGACTTTAGGCAATCCTTGTTCCTAAATTTGCACACTACACATCGTCTGTCTGACTCGCACATTTTCCACACTATCAAAAATTCTAAAACGACATTTTGGAGTTGGAAAATGATGGTAGGTAGTTTATCCAGATCAACAGTGCAAGAGACTAAAAGAACGCACCTCCAACTCTCGTTTGCAGATGATACTCATGTCAATTCTGAAACATTTTCAGTGGTTCTCTTTGATGCCGCCTCCAGAGCGTCCCATGGACACCACAGGGCCGACTGGGAATTTAATTCTACTTTAATAATTATCTGAGCTTGAGACACACATGCTATTTAATGATTATGACAGAACGTAAATACGGATAGTCCAGGTATGCATTTTCATCGCCTAATAATGTTATATCTTTCATTTAAGACAAAAGGAAGAAAAATAATGATCTCAGCACATAAAAACGTTATTGAGGTCGTTTAAATTAATCATGAGCAATAAATAGTTGACAATTCAAAGCAAGATGATGAAAAGAAGAATAATGTGACATAGATTATTATCTTAAAAATTTGATACTACTAGTTTTAAAAATATACAAAACATGAACTGAAAAAATATTTGTGCGTAGTTGATAGTTATACCAAAGATAATTTAAGCAGAGGTATAGGATTTCAAAGTTTAAAATCAAAGGTAATTTTAAATTTGTTGGTTTTGTTACTTAAATGGACTAGCAATATATTTGCTATGAATCATAATTAACAGTGATAACTGTCATCGGTAAAAGTATGCGATAATAGCACAAAAATATAGGGGTGAATAGGGGTGATAATACAGTATACTCAGTAAAGTGGTGCCGAATTTCACCCATGGTCCATAGTAGAGGAATGTGGTACATACCTGATGGGACACGGAATATTTTGCTGCTGATGTGTGAGAGTTAATGACAAAGTTGTAATTATCACCTAGAAAAAAAATTAGATTTTTAATTAGTTCTTTGCTTTCGGAGGTTCGTGTTTGTAGTTCTGGTACACATAAAAACCACGCTGATGATGGAACCAAAACAATATGGCGCTGCCCGTTAATAAAATGGACTATCGTGTGGTAATTTGTTTTCTTAATTTGAAATGGAGCGACTCCGTAATAACTCATGCTAATATAGTGTAAGCGTTCGGTAACTAACCTATGATACAGTATATAGGCGGCGCAGACACGTGCAGTGTGGCCAGACACGTCTGAATGACGAAATGACGAAGAACGAAGAGGCAGTGCTTCGCTCGGTGAAGAATGTGTAAGAAGTGGAGGCCTTGGTGCTCGAAGACCAAAAATGTGAAAATTAGTCATCGATCAGTTATCAGCTGCTTGCACGACATTTCGAACCTGGCAAAACTGCCGCCCGTTGGGTTCCATGACTGCTCACAACCTTTCATAAACGTCAAAGAACAAACGCTGCAGTGGAAATGTGGTCGCCGAGTCACGCCATTCCACCACAGACAAATGCTGTGTTCATCTGATGACCCAGACAGGACGTGCGCAACAGGCAGTGCAAAAGTATAGTCATCGACATCGAACAGAACACTGGAACATCTTTGAGTAAAGTGGTGCTGAATGTTTTTGGGGGCTGCCATGGTGTGGTGCTGTCGGATTGAGCTCATAAGGGGCAAACCGTCACAGCAACATACCACCGGAATTCCCTGACGTCGTTACGTAACATTGTCAAATATAGTTTGAACATTTGCAACAGATCTTTGCGACAATGATCTTATTATCTGGAAGATCGAACCTTAGTTTATTTGATCAAGAGTATCCCGGTGCCAGTTATTGGACATTAATAAGAGCTGCGACCACTCTTCGCCATTATGACAGCTTGAACTCTGCTGGCGACACATTCAGTGAGGTGTCTGAGTATGTATGGAGGATTGGCAGCCCGTTCTCTCTCAAGGGCGGAAACCAGAGAAGGTAATGATGCTGGACGCTGACGTCTGGCTCGAATTCGGCGTCCTATCTCATCCCAAAGATGTTCTACTGAGTTCACCTCGGTACTCTGGGTAGGCCTGTCCAATTAACGAATGTAATCGTCCACAAGCCACTGCCCCACACATGCTGCTATATGAGAGGGTGCGTTATCATGTCGATCGAATCAACATCTTTGAACTGTTACTCTATTGTATGCAGTACACAGCATTGTAAAATGTGTTCTTATCATGCCATATAAAGCATTTTCTCCAGTGCTGCAAAGTGATCATATCCTAACCACGAAAGCAAACCCCACGCCGTAACACTGCCTACTCCGCACTTCGGTGTTGGCACTGCACATAATAATACTAACGTTCTCCGACCTTTCCGTCGGATTGCCAATGGGTATGGCGTAATGCCTCACTCCAAGTCACTCGTTTCTAGTCATCCACTTTACAGTGGCTTCGCTCTTTAGATCACGTCAAACGTCGCTTAGCACAGACTACAGAAATGTGTTGTCGACTATTATATCCTATTCTTTTTAACTCCATATGCACCGTCACTGGACTGATAGTAGCATTTTGTAGCTTACGAGTGATTCAGTCTCCTTATTTTATACAATTTTTCACAACTATCCTTCCCTATACTCTATGTTCCATATTATCGTTCTTACTTTTCATTCAAACGCGTAATACACGTGCGAGGTCGTTGAGCTCTCGAGACTGACCTGTTCTAATGTTCCCGCCACTCTATTGACAACATACACTACCCACCTCCTTTTATACTGGCGGGTCCTGCTCACGTGACATCTAGAGGTCGATTCCGCGTTACAGAGGACTGTCCTGATATCTTTGATCAGATATTGTTTACCAATTAATCCTACCGAACAGTAAGGAACTAATTTTTATGAAGTACAGAACTGTAATCACCATATCAAGTGAGTGTGACTTCAAACTGTTAAAAGTATTGTGCTGTGTTTCGAAGCATAGCGAAATTTAACCTACGAACGATCTCATTCCTAATTTCTTTATGATGTACGCTAGTATTTTTTCTAGAATTTTAACTGTGAGCGCATTAGTTTAGAACACATGGGACCCTCCTGCGTGCAAATACGAGTAACGGCTGTGACAATTTCTAATAGTTAAATACTCGATGCCTACGTTTGAGAGAAGTTTTAATGGAAGGGCAACTTACGTTCACAATATAGATATACAAAGTCATCGTGCACAATTTAAAGTAGAGCTGATTTTTCGTCAGAAGGTGGGATTTGTACGTAAGTTATTTTTGCTGTCTGAACCATAACTTGAAATACTAACCAAGTTACCGAAAATCGTTGATTGGTTGCTAAATATATTGATATGGTTTTCCAATAATAAAAGGGATTTGGAATCTAGACCTAACCTACCGGTAAGTGGATGATAGGTTGCTGGTCTCGCTCTCGTATCAGTCACACGATTTACATACACCCCAAGTCTGATTCCTCATATCAGGAACATATATGGTTACGACTATTAGAGATAGAGGGAATTCATCTGGTAGAAGTGTTGCAAGCTCCTACTGAGCTCACTAACGCTATCATTAACAGACTGACTCCAACAACTGCGCTAATGCTCAGGGTAATTTCTTCTTTTTCTTCCTCCTCGTCTTCATCGTCTTCTTTTCATATCCCATGTCTCCACGAGGTCGGAGTTTTATTTAGGATGTTCCATTGTTGGCGGTAGTGCATGGCCGCAAACGCCAGTTCTCTGTCACCGTAAGCTCAGCTATGCTTCAGTTGCCACGACTTGTGGCCCTGGAACGTTGTGTCACTGGGACCAGAAATCTTGGTTTGAACAGCCGGATTGTAGGGATGGTAAAAATATCTATGAAAAACCCCCCAGTCTAAAGATGTGCTCCGCGCTGATGAGATGCATTGCTGTTCATGTGGAACAGTCATTAGCGTGCAACCTCTGGGGAACCTGCCGCACCTCACTCGTATCAGGCTATTTACATGGGGCTCTACGTAAGTCTACTTTCCTAACTGCTCTTGGGACCACAATGGATCCTTCTAAATGTTCCCTCCCTCCTATCAGAGGAAACTGCGCGAAGCTGGAAGTCACCAACAACCTGTGCAACAAAAAGGTTCATGTAGCCAGTGCTCCCAACCCAGTCAATGGTAACAGAGCACATGATGTTTCTCCGAATTTGTTTATAATAGTTAATAGGAAAGAGGGCAGTTTCCACAAACTTGCCCTATTTTGTACACAAAAACGTTTGGAGAACATTCGAGGAACATTAAAATTTGTCAAGCGTTTGCAAAATGGGAAGCTCTTCGTCGAACCGTCAACTTACCAACAAGTTATGAACCTACAGAAAGTTCATGCCTTGGAGAGTATGCAGGTGAAACTTAACTGAACAAGTTCTTGAATTACAGCAGTGTTATGAGTTACAGGGATCTGGTTGGCATTCCCCGAGAAGATCTGAAAGGTGACTGACCACGGGAAGGCACTGTTGACGTGCAAAACATTATGAAGAGCGTGGATGACCATCTTGTAAAATCGGACTCGTTTATGTTGACTTTCAGCAGGACAAAACGTCCAGAGCGCGTTAAGGCTGGCTTCCTTCGCCTCGGCATTCGGCCTTATTTTGCAAATGCTATGATCTGCTTCAAATATCGGCCCTTTGGACAATCTACTCTTGTCTGTAAAGGAGGAACGACTTGTGGTAAATGTGGTAAAACCACCCACCACGAAGTTGATTTTCCCTGTCCTCTGAAGTGTCTCAACATCTCCGGGAATCACTCTGTCTGGATTAGTGACTGCAGTGTCTTCCTTGAAGAACGTGTTGCGGCTGCATGTAGTAAACGTTGCTTCACGCAGTGGAGAATGGCAAAACAGAGGCACGCCGGCGACCAAGGCGTTGGGAAGTAAGCACACAGATAGCCCTGCTGACAGTAGCAGTCTACCAACAGGCTGACGCAACACGCACACAGACCGATCGCTGAGCAAATCCTGGAGAGTGCTGAGTAAGGTGGCCAGCAAGCTAAGTTAAGCTGCAATATACTGCGGGAGTAATAACAAAAAGCTATCACTGAGGGTAAAAAACGTCCTCCTGCCGGATATAAATAGTGGAGCGCAGGCAGCAACAGACAGAAGCCATTAGGAAGGAGTTCGGATCTGAAGACGGACGTGGTCCGTGTCCGAATGTTCAATCTTCATAGGTGACGATCCTGGAAGTCTGTTCCAGCTCTCAGGAGTCATCCGTTCGCCGCCAGATGTCAACTTCAGCTCTGGAGGTCAGCCTGAGTTCGGTCGGCACCATAGCTGACTAACTACAGCGAGAACTTCCAGCTGGGACGGCCGCAGCGTGGTCTCGATCACAAGCACTGCTGGGGACTGACGCCCGGACTTCACGGCAACCCGGCCCCACAGCGCGTGGTCCGTCCATGATGGGACCCCACGGACCTCGCGACAGACGGCTTTCCAGCCGCCGGAGCAGCAGGCGTCGGCAGCTGACATCACGGCGACGCGGCTCCGTGGGCGTACCGTACTGGGGCGCCGAGCGGCGACGAGTTCATCTCAGCCACAGGGCATCCTGGCTTCAGCGGAGCACTGGTGGCCTGAGGCTCCCGAGTGCGATCAGCGGCGTGCGTTGGGCGCACTGTCGAAGAATCTACACTGCAGCAACCAGGAGGAGGGATCCGCAGGGATGGGCAGCGACGATGAGGGAGAAATTGTAAAGAAAGTTCAATAAATAATTCTAAAACTCCACGCTGTCTCAGTCTTTGGCGCAGCCACTGTGTCTGCTGCTAACAAGAGGTGCAGAAGTCGTAACAAACGGAAGATCCAGTAGATAAAAACGACAAATCACATCCCGTATCGTGAAGTCAAAAGGATGTACGAGGCCATGTAGCCGCAAACTTTCGATGCCTCGTTTGCTTCTGTCTCAAACAGATAGACCAGGAAACTGATGCCACTACGCAAACAGAGGTTGCTAGTGTCAGCACCTGTACCTACTTTTGTCACTGTACTTGTGCTGCTGCAGTTATTTCGAAGCCTGCCCTTCTCCGAAAACCATCACGAAAGGCCATGGTTGCTGACACTGAGGAACTTCCTTCCGCTCCAAAGATAAAGTCTTGTCTCCCACCAAACGCTGCCACTACCACTTCCACGGTCGTGGCGCTGAAACCACCTCAGACAAAAAATATCTAAGTCGAAGACGATGAATCGTCCTCTGACGAAGTTGAGAAGAATCCGATAATTTTGATATCATCCTGCCTTACGCCACTCACAAATCTTCTTTAGAGACGATGGACCTTGACGTCGGACTGAAGAAATCATCTCGCTCCAAGACTGAGCCTCCACACACTGTGGGATCGCCTCCCCGAGAGAAAGTTGGGATGAAAGTGATACTCCCAAAATAGATAGCTCCCATACAACTGAAAAGCCTAGCACAGTAACGTCTCCTGTTTTGTATTTTGAGGAAACGCATTTTAAAGCTTCTGAAGTTGATCTACTATGGGTTATACATTCTGTCACAAGGATGACCTGACTGGGGAAGGGACCAAGAAGGGGTCGCTGAGTTTATCAATAATGTACATCACTGCACTGTTCTCCCTATGGCTACTGACCC
The DNA here is from genome assembly GCF_023898315.1 of Schistocerca nitens. Taxonomy (NCBI): domain Eukaryota; kingdom Metazoa; phylum Arthropoda; class Insecta; order Orthoptera; family Acrididae; genus Schistocerca; species Schistocerca nitens. Next base: position 332,104,782 of record NC_064622.1, read on the forward strand.
TCAAGCAGTTCCGTTGAAATTTGTGTGTGTATTGAAGGATCACTGTTTGCTCCTCATATATACCTCCGTAAGATACAATAAACACTCAGTCTCTAACAGATGTTACAGAACAACTCCATCGACCATGTCTCCTGCTGGGGGAGCTCCGTGCTCATCATTTTAGCTGGGCTCGACCTTTACTTGCTCTCGATGCCGGATTTTGGAGAGCATCAGGACCTGTATGTCCCTAACACAGGCGCACCCACTCATTTCTGTGCAGCTACTGGCTCATTCTCAGCCCTTGACCTCTCATTCTGCTCTTCAGCCCTCGTGGACTCCGATCAGTGGAAAATCACTGATGACCTTTATTACAGTGACCCCTTCTCACACTGCATTCATCTACTGCATGGAAGATTGCTTTAACAGATGCCACCGAAATAATTGGTCACCAGGGCCAATTGGACGCTGTTCAGTCAGTTGGCTGTGTTTCAGCACCACGACAGCGAACAGGAATGGGTGGACCGCACCACACGAGTGGCTCATCGTGCTGCTGACCTATTTATCCGAAAGTCTTCAGGTCAAAAAAATGGTTCAAATGGCTCTGAGCGCTATGGGACTTAACATCTATGGTCGTCAGTCCCCTAGAACTTAGAATTACTTAAACCTAACTAACCTAAGGACATCACACACATCCATGCCCGAGGCAGGATTCGAACCTGCAACCGTAGCAGTTGCGCAGCTCCGGACTGAGCGCCTAGAACCGCTAGACCACCGCGGCCGGCAGTCTTCAGGTCATCTTAGGAGGAAACTGTACCTTGGTTTACTGATGAAAGTCGTTCAGAAACTGTGGACTGGAGTGCGGCTGTTCTATGGTTTAAATACTACCGAACACCGTACAGTCCCACAGCCATTCGAGTCGCGAGAGCCAAAGCTCGAGTGTCATTAAGGAGAGCAAGAAAAGATCGTGGAAAGCCTTCCTAAACTCCATCAATAGTTCCACTTGTTCTACAAAAGAATGGAAAGCCATCCGGAGGAATTCCAGTGGAGGTAGTCGGTTACCTATAGATGTGTTGTTGAATTAGAGTCGTCTCGAAACAACACCTCGAGGCAGTGCACAGACAATGGCAGAGCATTTTTCATTGAATACTTTCAGTGTCATCCATAATCCAGCGTTCCATCGTTACCATCATGGAAAGGGGTGAGTTGGGCTGAAGGTACAACGATTCGATCTGCCCATTGTCCATGTGGGAGCTGGATTCGGCACTATCTGCAGCTATTGATACTGTGCCTCATTACGACGAAATCCGATACAGTATGCTACGGAACTTGAAACCAGTGTCCAAGGAAATCCTCTTACAATGTTTTAATTTGATAGACAGGCCACTTTCCCAAGTCGTGGAGGGAGGCAATTTTGGTACCTCTTCTCAAACCGGAAAAGAATCGAACGTGTCCCGGTAGTTACATCAGCGTCGCCTTAACGAGCTGTGTAGGAAAGACCTTGGAGTGAATGGTTAATGGTCATCTGGTCTGGATTTTGAAAACAGGCAGCTTCTAAGTCACTTCCAGCTTGGATTCAGATTTCGATTCGTTTCCGACTACCTGACCTTCCTAGAGATGGCTGTTTAGCATGCTCTTCTCCGAAAACAGCAGTGTGTAGCTATTTTTTATATATATATATATATCAGTAAGGCGTACGATGCTACTTGGAGACAAGTTGTTTTAGGGCAGCTCCAAGAATGGGGCTTCTGTGGCCATTTCCCCATCTTTAATCGATGATTTTTATCAATAGGCTCTTTCCGGTACGAAGTTAATGATGTGCTGTCGAATAATTTCGAGCAGAAGAATAGTGTCCCTCGGGGCAGTGTTTTAAGTGTAACCGTGTTTGCCATAGCCATCAACAGTATAACGTCTACGGTAAGGAGTTCTGTACAGTGTCCCTTATTTGTGGGCGATTTTTCAGTTTTCTGTTTCTCCTCCAGTATTATAACAGCAGCTCGTCAGTTGCCACTTACATTAAAGGGGCTATAGGAGCGTGCTACATAGACTGGTTTTACGTTTTTTGCGGAGAAGTGTGTGTGTGTGTGTGTGTGTGTGTGTGTGAATTTTAATTGTTGTCATCGTGTTTTTTTTATTTATATGAATTTGGTATATGGAACACCATTCTCCCTGTTAAGGACTCTGTGCAGTTTTTGGGCCTCTTTCTTGATTACAAGTTGTCGTGTTTATCACACGTGACAGATCTGAAGACAAGGGCTCATAGGCACAGAACATTTTGAAGCGTCTTAATCCACAAGAGAAACGAACAGGGTGCGTCTGCTCCAGTTTTATAGTACTTTCGTTCGGTCGCGGCTGGACTATTGAGTGCACGATGTAACGGTCAGTGAGGCCTTCGTACTTGTAAGTCTCTGACGTTGTCCGCTATGAGGGGATCGGCTGGCCCCGGGCACTTACAGGACCAACCCCATACCCAGCCTCTGCGCTGAGGCTGGTGAGCTGCCATTCATCATCCGGTGGTAGCTTCCCACGGTGAGTCAGGCGTGTCAGCTCCTCGCTGCTCCCACTTCCCCGGAATACCATACCGCCGATCGTCCATCTATGGAACGCCATTTTACGAATCGTTCACGGGGAACGAAGTCATTTGGATCCGTGTGAAATGTCTGCTGGAGTCCCTTGGTGTGGGGCACCCACAGGCTCAAATCCAGGGTTTTAACAGAACAACAGACCACTAAACTGGCCAGACAAAATAGATGGATTAATATTTTCTTCAGGAATATTTTCTTTAACCAACTCTTAGTTCTTTGCATCAATGAGGTCCTCAAATATTTTATGAATTCTATATAACTTTAAAGAGTCACCACTGCCCTCTTGAACAATTCACCCTTCAACAAGCGAGATAACAAATAACCACCTGGAATGAGATTTTCACTCTGCAGCGGAGTGTGCGCTGATATGAAACTTCCTGGCAGATTAAAACTGTGTGCCCGACCGAGACTCGAACTCAGGACCTTTGCCTTTCGCGGGCAGGTGCTCTACCATCTGAGCTACCGAAGCACGACTCACGGCCGGTACTCACAGCTTCGGCCAGTATCTCGTCTCCTACCTTCAAAACATTACAGAAGCTCTCCTGCGAACCTTGCAGAACTAGCACTCCTGAAAGAAACGATATAGCGGAGACATGGCTTAGCCACAGCCTGGGGGATGTTTCCAGAATGAGAGTTTCACTTTGCAGCGGAGTGTGCGCTGATATGAAACTTCTTGGCAGATTAAAACTGTGTGCCCGACCGAGACTCGAACTCAGGACCTTTGCCTTTCGCGGGCAAGTGCTCTACCATCTGAGCTAGCGAAGCACGACTCACGCCCGGTACTCACAGCTTCGGCCAGTATCTCGTCTCCTACCTTCCAAACATTACAGAAGCTCTCCTTCGAACCTTGCAGAACTAGCACTCCTGAAAGAAAGGATATAGCGGAGACATGGGTTAGCCACAGCCTGAGGGATGTTTCCAGAATGAGATTTTCACTCTGCAGCGGAGTGTGCGCTGATATGAAACTTTAAATAACCACCTCTTTTATAATCAGCACAAACATAACCAGAAGAACCATACTCACAAAATTTCAGATCACATAACTGCTTCAAATCAATAACAACTTCATTTGCGTGCCTCATTTACTCGTATCTATACCACAATGGCATCCACTTGTAGTACCTTAAATGAAAGTAATAAGCCTGACACCTTTTCTGGTTTTACGAATGACTCAAAAAATTATAAGCTTTTGTATACAACTCCAAAAGCTGCACTCGTTCAGCTTCAAACGTCCGTACAAGTTTCAACACTAGAAAGTCGAATTCTATTCCCTGGTTACTGCAGAGGCCCAGGATAATTTTATATTTAGTGGAGTACAGGAGACACTTTACTCCTGCTACTTTACTAAATGCAACACTTTTAGGCATTTTAAATGAGTACACAACTATGTAGCTGTCTTCGTGGACGAGTCTAAACAGGGGAGTGTGTTGCTCAGTTGTTTTACAGGATCGTGTCCTCAAGATTAGGTTGCCTCCAGAGTTGACTATATTTGACGACGAGCTATCTGCAATCTTGAGGGTGCTGTAGTAGATGAGATATGGCATACCTGTTAAAGTCCTTGCCTTTTCCGACTCCCTGAGTGTCCTTCTGTCTCTGCAAACCTTACATTCAGCCGATAAAATTACCCTCCTCAGGCTACGACGGCTGGGGAAGGAGGTGTCGTTCTTGTGGGCGCTAGGAAACGTGGTTATTGCGGGAAACGAAAGGGTAGATGTAGCAGCCAAGGATTCTTGATCCTCGGTTACTTCATTGCGTCATCTCCCGGCACGCTCTTGTCTCGCTATTGAGGTACAGAATCATGCTTCGATGCGAAGGCAAGTGGGTGGAAGTGGGTGACACTAAGCTGCGTCTACTAAAACCTACTACGCGGCCGGGGCGTACCTCTTTTCGCCCATAAATACGGGGTGAGTTCCTGCTTACTAGTATTCACATAGGCCACAGTCCTCTGATGCATGGCTTCTTGTTCTGCTGAGAGGATCCTCCAATGTGTGGTGACTGTGGATTACAGGTAACTGTGGGCCAAATTTTACTTGAGTGTATTTTATTCTCGCACCAGTGGGCAGCGGCAAATTTGCCGGCAGGTCTGGTCTCTCTCTTAAGTGACTCTGAAGTGAATGAGGTTAGAGTTTTAAGATTTTGTCGTGTATCCAACTTGTCTCCAAAAATTTTAGGGAGTGTATCTTGCTATGTTAACAGGGTGATTGGCTCACTTACAAAAAGCTAAACAGCGCTCAACTGCAAGGTTATCAGCACGCTTACATCTATTACAAGAAACAAATGTGGGTAAAACATCTAAAATATTTGTTACACAGCAGGCGTGGCGTTAAAACAGAAGTAAAACCACAGAAGAGCTAAAGGAAAGCGCAGGAAAATGTTTTTTGTCAGTAGTCAGACAGTCACCGTCTCCTGCGCTTTATTTCAGCTCTTCTGTGTTTTAATGCTGTTTTAACACCACGCCTACTGTGTGACAAATATTTTAGACGTTTTACCCACATTTGTTTCTTGTACTATGTGTAAGCGTGCTGATAACCTTGCCGTTGAGCGCTGTGTAGTTTCACACAGACACACACACACACACAGACACACACACACACACACACACACACACACACACACACACACACCTTCCTGACGCCACGACTTCCTCTCATAACTAACTCTACGAATATGAACCCCATATACTTGCCTATAGTGTTGTCTCGTGTTTAAGTGTGAGAAAGGCTTTTAAATGTTTGCGTAGCATATATCAGAGGCGCGACATAGGAACCAGCAGGGACTTTACTTAGTCACATATGGGAAAGAGCCCGGAAAGCACTTCGAGGTTGGCCGGTGCATCAAACTCTAGTTGTTCATCCGTAAGCCAGCGCGCCTCACCCGTATTGGGGGACTTTAACGCACTCGGCCATCCGGGTGGAAGTGTTACTGTTCAGGATACAGATGCTCAGTAACGGCATAAATTTACGTACATCCAATTGGCGCATCTATTTTGAAGACCATCAAACTAAACATTTTCCATACTCGAACATTTAATCCTTTTTCTGGAACTTGCTGTTCACATTGGACTGCTTTCAACACACTCATTACGTAACTTATTACGTCGCTATTATTTGTATATTTCCTTAATTCTTGAGTGGAGTTCCTTGCGTACACAAATTTCAAACTCCTTAACAAATCTTATTATTCCACGTTTTTGGCAAGATCTTCATGGATTGGTTGAATACTCTGCAGTACCGAAGGCATCCGCGACTAAGACGAGAGTGGATCAGAGAGCGATCTAACTTATGAGGTATCAAATCATGTGTCGTTTCATATCGGCTGCGCTAAGTCTTTCCCATAGCACCGGTCGAAGAGTATGCGATACTAATTCAGGATGGTATAAGAATATGGAGAATCGTTGTACTTACCTAGCAGACGAGGCAGCGTCTGGGAAATGAATTCAGGGTGTGGTACACTGTAACAAAAGAAAAGCAAAATTGTATACAAACGAGATCCGAGAAATATTCCATAAGATATAGTAATGCTCTTTGTTTAATATTGCATGGAACTAAGTTATATACAGAGCTAATACATGCTGTAGAAAGAGAATACGCATTCTGTACCTTATCTGCAGAAATCAAGTAGATGCGAATGGTAGAAACTGGTTGGTACAACCGTAAAAGGAGCGAAGAGTTGGTAATTAATGTGATTTAGTTTTGGAAATGAAGACATATAAATTGTTTGTCACACCAATATGTACTGTTCTGTGTATGTAGATTTGTACGTATCTGTATGTGCATACGTTTCTACGTGAGTGTGCAAGTTTGCGTGTTTAAGACTTCGTTAAGCATGGTTCCAAGCGTATCGTCATTGTTTGTAAGCCATATACCGGAGGAGCAAATTTCTAATTTACAGTATAAGGGCAATCGGAATCGGTGACAGTGGTGAGTTACGAAAGCGACATATACGTTCTGGGCAAAAGGAAGGAAAGTTTAGAATTATGGTAGGGAATAAACGGCGTAGCCTACATTTTAAAAATATGTGGATTAAACAAAGCAAAGGAAAACTTGATGTAGAATGGTAGAGAGGAAAACACTGACGAGGTAGATCTCAGGATTATGAAAGATGTGGTAGAAGAATTCATCTGCGCAGAACGTTAGAGTACATAATATGCCTGAAGCAAACGAGAAATCACATCAGGCAATTCATAGCGAATAAATACAGAAGGGCTCTACGGATGTAAAATGTTGACATGAAACGAATAATCTTTCTTCTGAAAATGAATCTCTCCAGAACAGCATTATATGGAAGTCAAATGTGAACAGAGAACGCACCGAAATTTAAGACAACGTAAGTATTTGAAATAACATCTTGTCTGCTATTTCAGCTAGGAATTGTATACTGAGAAGTGTTACTAATACTTTGCTTAAGCCATACTCCTAGATGCACAAACATATGTACTCAAAGCATTTGAAAATAGTGCCTCAGTGTAACGTTAACAATTAATGTGATACACAAGAACGAACTAAATTAGACTGTAAAACGAACTGATCAAATGAAATACGTAAGAACTTGGTTTACAGAATAAAGGTCAGATTTGTAGCTCGTGTGTCGAACCATTGTAATATATCTTGTATAATTCTAGCGTGTCCGCCTGGGTCACGTGATTACTCCACGATATTTCGGCAATCAGATCCGTTACCGTCTTCAGGTGGTCCCTAATGACTGCTCCTCCACTCTCGTCGGCATTGGCGAGAAGCAGTAGTCATCAGAGGCCACCTGGAGATGGCACGAATCTGTCTGCCGATACGTCGTGGAGTAATTATGATGTGATTCCGCCGGATACCCGAGAATTTTAGAAGTAACAAATACGTCGGAAAACATCAGAGCGCATACGAACCTAATATACTTTGCTTCACACTCTATAGAGCAGTTGAGAAAAAATATAGGGGCATGGCACTAATAGCTATTTGAAAATAAATAACTGTTTGAACAAATAACAGTAACATAAAAGCGTGATATGTTTAAAGTTAACACTAAGGGGAAATTGCCCCACTATGATCTAATATGAACATCATGTTACTATTCAACTGTAAATACTTTTGCATAGAGGCTTTCCTGTCTGTTACATAATAACCAATTTTCTAAAAAGAGAGAAAAAATTACGAAACAGTGTGCCCTACTATATCCGCGTGCGTAATCATAACGTTTACTTAGCTGATCTTCGGTAAACTATTTTGGGGAATGTTGACGGACAGGAAGTAAACATACAATATGTATACATGTAGACACGTTTACTGACATTAGCTAATTGAACAAGCTCGTTGGCTAATATGTAAAGGCTGATCGATCAATAAGAGAGGACGTTCAAATGGTCACACGTGATGCTCAGCTTATGGTGGAATAGCGACCGAAGTTTTTTTAAAAAAAGAAATGCCAGACGAATGGTTTCACAAGAAGAATTATTTGAAATCTTGGAATCTGCTTGATCACAAATGTTCATTACCTCATGGATAAACAGGTTTAAAGAGTATTAGAGGACTTGGTCTAAAGAAAAAGTAAATTTACTATAGCAAAACCGACTACAGCCCCAAAAAAACATGTTTAGCCCATTGGTTGCACCACCATCTTCATTGCCTTGCTGGTCATTCGACAACTTGATCACTTGTAGTTATGAAAAATTTCGTATGTGGCGGCTATTCGGAGTATAACTTCAGTCAGACTGTAGACAAAGTACTGGAAAATTCAAAGCACATTTATTACAAAAACCTGGATGTTCGGGCCAACATGTGACAGAATCTTGAAGTTCTTTGTCACAGTTAAAGTGTTTGGAGCCAATTCACTCTTTCACGTGAGGAAAGAGGCAGAAATCAGTTGAACCAACTCTGGGCTGGCGATCGGATTTTCAAAACTATCCCATTTGAACAGATGCAAGAATATATGTACCCCTCAATCCACTGAACAGTACACGGGAAAGGATACATGTCAGTATTATCAGTTTTCATTCCCGTTCAATTTGAATACTGAGAGAGGGAATAATGACTCTAGTTGCGCCTATGGACGGTCCAAATCACTCTAACATTATTCTCATGGTCCCTATACGAGTTAAACGATGGGGGAAACAGAGCAGTCGCAGAGACTCCCTCGAATATCGTTTCTTTAAATTTACCCAACAGGGTTTCGCACCAATTACGTCGTCATTCGCGTTTAAGTTACACGAGCTTTACGAAACAGACTCGTGTAGAATATTCAGACCTGTTACTATCCTAGCAGTGCATCTCATATTTCATTACAAATCTCTGTGATGTCTAATTGATAAGGACTCCAAACACTGGTATATAGTGTGTCTGGCAGGCAATGTGCGGCTGAACATAATCATGTATTTTCTTCCTTCCATTCAAAAAATCAACAAAAGTGATGCAGAACGCCTTCATTCATCACATTCGGTCCGTATGCAGAACAAATTTCGCGAAAAATGTCAACAGCTTTGAGATGCTTTGCCACTAACCGCCGTATTAGCGAACGGATTTTCTATTTGGAGTGCTTCTCATTTGCAACGCTCATTTTGAACAGGAAAAGAATTGTTGGGTTTCACATCAAACCAGTCAGAAGATCGGAATGAAGCTGGTATCTGTACAGGTACAATTGGTGATCTTGCAGCTCTCGAAGAATGAAATTAAAATGTAATCAGACTTTTAGCTGCTTACAGGCGTTGATAAAAATCAGTGGATACAGCTGAAAATGTGTGCCCCGTCCGGGACTCGCAACACATTTTTCAACTGTCCCCGCTGATATTTATCAACGCATGTAAGCAGCTAAGGGTCTAATTTCATTGTAATTTCATAGATCAGTCATCCAAAAAGAAAAAGGGGGAAAAAAGATAGATTCCCATGTGCCCTTACGAAGGATACACATTATTATGGAAGATCAGGTAACTTTTATTGAATGATTTACTACACTTCAAAGTGACACAGTTACACGACATATAGTCACGAATAATCTGTAAACAATGGTCGCAAGTTGTCAATCGTTCAATTCCTCGACGATAGAAATCTGGTCATTTGTCGTGGAGCCATTCGAGAACCTCTGTGTGAACTTCTACATCGTTAGACAATTCTTTCATTCCCCTCAGATACTCTTTCAGTTTGGCGAAAAGATGGAAATCGAATGGTGCAAGATCCGGACTGTACGATGGTGCTTCTAAAGCTTCCATACTAATTGTGGTCGCAATGGGAGGTGTTTCACTGTCGTGTAGCAGAACAATCATTTTCTTTACTTCACCACGACACTTATTCTTTCAGGTCTTGCGCAGCCCTGTCATTGTTCCACAGCTATCGGCGTTAATGATTCTGCCATTTTCCATAACCTTCTTCACTTTGCATTTCTTCCGTTGAGGCAAGAGAGATGTGTCACCATTCCACAGACGCTCTCTTCGTTATGGAAATGATGGACCCACATCTCAATGCCCGTAATGTTGTTACTTAAGAAATCGCCGGCCGCAGTGGACGAGCAGTTCTAGGCGCTTCAGTCTGGAACCGCGCGACCGCTACGGTCGCAGGTTCGAATCCTGCCTCGGGCATGGATGTGTGTGTTGTCCTTAGGTTAGTTAGGTTCAAGTAGTTCTAAGTTCTAGGGGACTGATGACCTCAGATGTTAAATCCCATAGTGCTCAGAGCCATTGAACCATTGAACTTAAGAAATCATTGTGTTCTACGGAGTGATGCTCAAGGAAGTCCGTAAACCTTGCGCCTTCGTCTGCAGGTCATCGTGATCATGCGATCCAGCACGAGCACCGATCACAATACTGGTAGACCCTGGGTATTGAGATGCACATCTGCAATTGCTGGCAACTGCTGTGAATCAGTTCCTCGACTGATTCAGCATTGTCGTCTGTGGCCCATGCCAATGGCCTTTCATCGCGATCAGAATCACCACGTCTGTGCGGCCTAGGTTATATTGTTTACACCATTGTTGCTATGTCGTGACTCGTCGCCCTCTCACATAGCAACCAGGCATACAGCTGCGCCGGGCAGGTGGCCTGCATAGCAAGCCGTAGTGGTCACCTTAGCAACGACAGCCAGAAAGGTTCAAGTGCCTGCAAGGCTAACAGGCGGTAGCAAGTTCGCCACGAGAGGTAGTTGGTCTCGCGGACCTACTTACCTCTGCGGGGTGACGTGGCCGAAATTGGGTTTGGCCGTATCCTGCCAACTCCACGATATGTCGACTGTCGCCTGGGCAGTGCCCGTCGGTCCAGTTCAAGCGAGCTTCCTGGGCCGGTCCCTGATCACAGCAGAGGTTCATCAGTCAGAATCCCTCTACGCATCATCAAGCCTTCAGTTCCATAATTGTACTGGCAGCCGACACTATTTGGACCAGCTAGTGCCATCGTCCGACCTAGCCGAGGCATAACTTCTTCTGTGCCGTCTTTGTCAGGACATTGGTACTGGGCCGTCGCTGTGTTGTTTAATGAACTTCCTCTTCATGTGTGAATCAAAAACTTAACTTACTATTCAGTTTGACCTTTCGCCAGGCAAGCTGAATTTGAGACTTTGGGTGCTATCCAGACTGAATCACACACTGCCATTTTTCTTTTGGTTGTAGCTCTATCTTAAAGAAGGAAACATTAGTTCATAGGTTTATTAATTATCAGAATAATCATTGTTCACCTGGACTTTATCATCGGCACAGTACGTAACACTCGTACTATGGCTCGACCCACATTGCATCTGCTCCATATACTGCCAGAATTTCACGGTGAATCTGTGTGTAATTTAAACTGTTGTGTTTAGAATCATATAGCTCCACGTACTTCAACTTTGTCGATGTTCCCAGTTATTATGCTGTTTCACTGGCTGAAGATGATGAACTTCTTATCCTTATCACAACAGAAATTTGTATGTAGGAAACTTGGAACGTGTACCCTCTCCAGACAATGCGCAACACTTGTTACGCTATAGTCTTGCCGTTGGACAACATGTGTAACTTATTGCCTGAAGTCTCTACGTATCAGCACTGAAAATTGGAGTAAGTATTACGCCTAGATGTGTGTGGACGATAGCTTGACAAAATGAAAATGAGGCAGCATTTCTTAAGCTCATCACAGCCACCCCCTCCCCCGCCCCCCCTCCCCCTCCAACGCCCAATCTAAGAACTGAATTAAAGTGCCAGAATCGAACGATATAGTTTCGTCGCTCGTGATATTGTCCGCTAGTGTACTGTTATGATTTTGTGATGTCCGTCTATTTGTAAACGAGTAATGCACATCGCGTTTTAATATAGCTAGACTGAACCCATAGTGGTATGACTCTTTGTGAGAAAAGTTGTTTGCCTGTCAAGGCGAAATGTTAAGATGATAGATATAGGACCACATATGGAGGTCAACGGTCTTTCACATCTAATGTGTCCTCCAGAATATGCGGGACTTAGCCAACACAGAAGATTGCCGAGCTGCGTACAAGTCAGGCGCTACATATTTCTTGTTACACTAGAGAGAAGTCATACACGGCAATACTGTGCTTTGCTTCCGCCTTTCGCCACTGAAAGAGTTCCTAAGTAAGGAGACTCACGGCACCACAAGGTAGCCAGTAATTCAAGACAATGGTCAGGCAGCTTCACGATAGTTTCTCAGCAAATTGCCTCTGGACTCATCTACAAGCACCACCTAGAATGCCCAATCTGATATTTTACATTTGACGCTAGCCACATTTCACTGGATTTCCGACTATACCAGTGTTTAAAGATAGTTATTTAGGCATCCTCAATTCCGATACTGTAGCTAAGTATTGCAAAACGTCTATCAGTAATCATTGTAAATTGTTGCTAATCTGTGCTGCCATGTACATCTGCCATAGACATTGCCTAACCCATTTTGGCCCTGCGACCAGTTGGTATAATTGCTGCATGCACCCACGCCACCTCGGAAAAGCAACTGTTTTGATGCTCGTTTCCTGCGACATTTATTTGTTTCACGCTAAGTGTATCTGATTAATACGTCAGTACCACACCTGACTTTCATAGTAAGGGAAAACTGCCAGTACTGGTTCGAAGTACCAAAAAAGTGGTTCAAATGGCTCTAAGCACTTCCCAATCAGACAACAGAAGAGGTCGTGAGGAGTCCTCTGTTTAAATGACAACCAATTATAGTGGAGTAGTACAACTGTGTCGGAATTAATTCTTCGTTACAAAAACCAAAGCGGCAACCTTTGAGAAGTTCTTCAATTCGCACACACACACAAGAAAGTCTAAGCGGAATAAGGGGGGCGGGGTGTTTTATATGTGCTAACAACTGGTCTAGGGGTGTCTTTCATTTATAATCAAAGCGTTCTCGATCCCACGTTCGAAACGCGCCATCGCTTACATTTTGATTAATAATCAGCTTTCGCGGCCGAAGACTTCCGCCATCAGAAGTCACCCTCATTCTGCCAACCACTTTGTCAAAGAGGGCGGACAAAGGTTCAGGGCACTCTCTTGCCTTTGGCGTTGGAAAATGCCCTAAATACGGAAGAATCAGCAATGATCATAGGCATGAGGATGCAGAAGGCAACGGAAACCACTGCATTAAATACACAGGACATGTGGCCTGTAATTCAAAAAATATCATGATGTTCTCTCCATTTGCGAAATATTTCAAAATAGTCCTCCATTCGGATCTCTGGGAGGGGACTGTCAAGGGGGAGGTGACCATGACAAAAAGATTTAATAATTAACGAAAGGGTGACTTTCTAAGAGTCAGGTCGTGGAATTTCAGAAGCTTGAATGTGGTAGGGCAGCTAGAAAATCTGTAAAGGGACATGTATAGGCTCAATCTAGATATAGTAGGGGCCAGTGAAGTGGATTGGAAGAAAGACAAGGATTTCTGTCAGTGTAATATCAACCACAGCAGAAAATGGTGTAATGGGAGTAGAATTCGCTATGAATAGGAAAGTAGAGCAGACAGCATCTTACTGAGAACAGTTCAGTGATGGCGTTATTCTTGTCAGAATCGACAGCAAACCAACACCGACAACGATAGTTCAGGTATATATGGTATACATGCCGACGTCGCAATCTGAAGATGAAGAGATAGAGAAAGTATATGAGGATATTGAATGGGTAATACAACACGCGAAGGGAGTTGAAAATGTAATAGTCACCGGAGAATGGAATGAAGTTTTGGGGGAAGGAGTAAAAGAAATGGTTACAGGAGAATATGGGATTAGGGCAAGGATGGAGAGAGGAGAAAGACTGAGTTCTGCAATAAATTTCAGCTAGTAATAGCAAATACTCTGTTCAAGAATCACAAGGAGGTATACACTTGGAACAGGCCGGATGATACGGGAAGTTTTCAGTTGGATTACCTCATAATCAGACAGAGGTTCCGAAATCAAATCCTGGATTGTAAGGCGTACCCGGGAGCAGATATAGACTCAGGTCACAATGTAGTAGTCACGAACAGTAGACTGAAGTTTACGAGATTAGTCAGGAACAATCCATACGCAAAGAAGCGGAATACGGAAGTATAAAGAATGACGAAATACGCCTGAAGTTCTCTAGCGCTGTGGATACAGCAATAAATAATAGTCCAGTAGGTAGTACAGCTGAAGGGGAACGGACATCTCCATAAAGGGCAATCACAGAAGTTGGAAAGAAAAACATAGGTACACAGAAGTTAACTGCAAAGAAACCGTGGGTAACAGAAGAAATGCTTAAGCAGATGAATGAAAGAAGGAAGTACAAAAATATTCAGGGAAATTCAGGAATACAGAAATACAGGTCGCTGAGGAATGAAATAAATAGGAAATGGAGGGAAACTAAGATAAAATGGCTACATGAAAAATGTGAAGAAATCGAAAAAGAAATGATAGTCGGAAGGACAGACTCAGCATATAGGAAAGTCAAAACAACCTTCAGTGAAATTAAAAGCAAGGATGGTAACATTAAGAGTGCAACCGGAATTACGTTGTTAAATGCAGAGGATAGAGCAGATAGATGGAAAGAGTACATTGAAAGCCTCTATGAGGGGAAACATTTATCTCATGTGATGTGACTCCATGAAGGAGACATACATGAGCATAAAGATGTTATAAATAATTACGGATCTGATGATGGCTGTAGATGATCCGTCGTAATAATGAAAATACATTAAGGAATCTAGACGACATTGTTTGTAAAGAAAAGGAAATCATGACAACAACACTCATTCGAGAAATTTTTTGCCTTCGTTAATAGCCTCTTTTGGCATTAGACGAACTCAGTTTCATGCATGGTTAGGAGTGACATGTACAGTTTTCACCCGATGGAATTCCTTTCCGTACATTATTATTAATTTTCTCTTCCTGATAAATATGAACGACTACTTGCACTAGCGTTTTCATGTTCTCTAGTAAAACTGAATGTTAAGAAACATTAAAAAGAACATGTACTGAGACCTACACTCTAAGAGCATAAGCACAAAATATCATTACTATGGTCTACATTAATTTACGTCCATGAATTAACGAATCCATTGGGTCCCTCGAAAAAGAAAAATTCTAGACCGCTAAATTTCCTACTTTTTCAGCGAACATTCTGGTAACCAAAATTATTAAAATATGAGGTATGAAGCGAGATACCTCTTAATCGAGTATCCTCGCAATATCAAGCATTACAGGCTTCACCGTGTTGATTTGACTATTAAAATAAGTGAAGTCCACATGCAATAATAAAAAAATTATTTGCATCCCCTACCTTAACAATTCTCGGTATTTTCATAATTCCATGCAACAAGTGAAGTGGATGGAAACACAGATGGCAGAGCACAAGCAAACAGTTTATTTCGTGTTTTATCTGAAGCTTGCGCCATTTTGTTGTGAATGTTGTAAATGTGAAATAATATTATCCCTTAGAATGAGCAGAAATTCTACCGTTTGTTTCACTGTGTAATACTGCGGAGCTACCACGTCTGGTAGCAACGAATGGAAAGTCAAACATTCCGCAGTTTAAATGAAATAAGTTCTCTCGGCCAAACTTGCGTTAGCAGGTAATGTACATAACTTCCAATAAATCCAGTTTGTTTTAAAACAGCAGAAATATTTGATTACTTGTTTGTTTGCTCCTTGTACAAACTAACCTAGCGTACAACGCGTGTTTGTTAGCAGCTGGTTGCATTATCTTAAGCGGAAGGAGCTTTTCATCACATCACTAGACACCCAGCTGCTTTCTAAATGCAAAAAAAAAAAAAAAAAAAAAAAATGCAACAAGCCATCTTGGAACCATATTGTAAATACAGATACCAGTGTATAGTTACGCATCAACCAGCAAACATAGCTTTGATTGAAGAAGCATCACATAAATTAGGAGTTTATTTCCAAAACACACTTTACCAATTTCTTCCGTACTTATTTTACGGCACAAAGCGAAGTATTGCGCTCAAAATTCGTAATGATTAAGATGGCATCTCAAAGTCAGTGAGGGAAGGACGGTTAGAATTAGGATACAATGACATGTCGACATCGAGGTCGTTAGAGACGGAGCACAAGTTCGGACTGATTCAGAGGAACAATCACGAGAATTCCCTGGAGGGATTTACGGTAATCAAAGCTAGTGGACGTCGCAAAGTATCCTCGGCACAGTGATCACAATACGCTCTACATGCACATTATGTTCTGCTTAGTCTATCCGTTACTGAACTGTAATATCGTGGGTGCAGTAAGTAAAGGTAATAAGTCCAAAAATCAAGTTACGTGTCGATCTTCAACAACTAACAAAAACTGCAGTCAAAAACCAATCTGGGCTCTTTTTCGTAGTGTTCGATTTTGCTGTTTTCATGACCTGGCCAATTTATTTTATGTTAACTTTGTTGATTCAACCCCTTCCTGCTGCCACATGCGACCTAAAGGATGAGCGTTATGTCGTTTACTCGTATAAACGTTGTTCTGTGTATTTGTATTACCGTATTTTAGCCGGCCGGGGTGGCCGAGCTGTTCTAGTCGCTACAGTCTGGAACCGCGCGACCGCTACGGTCGCAGGTTCGAATCCAGCCTCGGGCATGGATGTGTGTGATGTCCTTAGGTTAGTTAGGTTTAAGTAGTTCTAAGTTCTAGGGGACTGATGACCTTAGAAGTTAAGTCCCATAGTGCTCAGAGTCATTTGAACAGTATTTTAATGGTTGTGTATCGTACCTTCTGAGGTGGGAAGTGGGGATCAGCCCAGCATTTGCCTATACGAGTAAGGGAAACAGTCTAAAATCTGTATTCAGACTGACATGTGTACCATACCAACAGATCGTTAATCCGCCACGTGATTCCAATGCGGGTGTGGTTCAACTACCTGTCTCACTAGCTATCATGTTGCACGTCAAGCTGTACGAAATGGACTAGGAGAAAATGTTAATAGTAACGTAATCGTTTCTCCTGTCATGGGGGAAATCATGAACAGAAGTAATGAAACACTGAGAAGCCTATAATCGTCCGAAATGTGTCCGTAGAAATATATTATCTTTTTCGGTTTCTCTGCAATCTTTTGTTGAACTAAGACATTCCACACATCACCTTTAAGCACGAACAAGATCTTTGAATCAGGAACTAACCAAAATGTTCGAAGCCATAAAGTAAAGTGTCCCACTTGAAGGAAATTCCTTGGCTATTTCATTGCCAGTAATTCCACTGTGATGAATACAAGGAAATCAGTGTACTTCTAAATGGACCACAGTCAGTTTATTCAAAGCAACAACTGAAAGCTCACATACAACGAAAATTTCTTCAATTTTTTTAGTGATTCAGTGAGTAACGTAAATATCAAATTTTTATGCAAATGTTTGTATTTTACTAGGGAAAGTTCAGTGACTTCTCTCATTATCAATATGTTAGACCCTTGTTTCTAATCATCATCAGGAAAACTGATTATTAGATGTCAACGAAAGTAAGAGCTAAATAGTTTTTAAGAACACATTTTAGAAAAATAAAAAAATAATTCAGATTTAAAAAATTTACTTAATGTGATGCTGTCGTTTCTCCTACAAACCACACACAATTATAATCCGTAATTGTGTTATAAAAATTAATTAAAATGCAAGAAAATATATGTTTAAGGCAATAAAAACAATATATGTCATTAAAAATGAGACACTTCTCACAGTGATACTCTATAAGGTCATTTATCTGTGAGCTGTTATTTTGGACATAGTTTTTTTTGTACGTGTGCCCTCTAGTATTCATTTGGTGGGTCCTGGCTAGATGAGGACAGGGTGGTATGATACGTGGGTGGCCAGTTTCCTCTCACTACAACACAAAATGTACAAGTGGTTAGAAAATACATTACTACAGAATTGAACACTTGACTTCAAGGATGTCCAGTCTGAAGTTCCATGGTTAACAGCAGTCAAAGAACATGTACTAATTCTTAAATCCTGTCCGTGTCGATATCACAACTACATACAACGACTAACGTTCCCTCACAGCTATATTAGGTACAAGGCGACGATTATCACTGTGGAAGACACAGTGCGATGGATTGAGGTGCAATGCGAACTGACTCCCGATGCGACGTACTGAGGTATAGAGCTAGAAAGATTCAGACAGCTCGGTCGGCGGCGGCGGCGACCTACACTATGTGATCAAAAGTATCCGGACACCCCCAAAAACATACCTTTTTCGTATCAGGTGCATTTTGCTGCTACCTACTGCAGGGTACTTCATATCAGCTACCTTAGAAGTCGTTAGACATCGTGAGAGAGCAGAATGGGGTGCTCCGCGGAGCTCACGGACTTCGAACGTGGTCAGGTGATTGGGTGTCACTTGTGTCAAACGTCTCCACGGGAGATTCCCACACTCCTAAACATCCGTAGGAAGGGACACGTACAGCACAAAAGCCCACAGTTGAAGAGGGGTCTTAATGTGTAACAGGAACACATCTATCCAGACCATTACGCTGGAATTCCAAACCGCATCAGAAAACACTGCAAGTATTATGACAGTTAGGCGGTAGGTGAGAAAACTTGGATTTCATGGTCGAGCGACTGCTCATAAGTCACATATCAGGCCGGTAAATGCCAAACGACGCCTCGCTTGGTGTAAGGAGCGTAAACATTGGATGATTGAACAGTGGAAAAACGTTATGTGGAGTGACAAATCACGGTACACAATGTGGCGATCCGATGGCAGGGTGTGGGTATGGCGAATGCCCGGTGATGTCATCTGCCACCATGTGTAGTGCCAACAGTAAAATTCGGAGGCGGTGGTGTTAGGGCGTGGTCATGTTTTTCATCGAGGGGGCTTGCACCCCTTGTTTTTCTGCGTTCACTGTCAGAGTACAGGGCTACATTGATGTTTGAAGCACCTTCTTGCTTCGCACTGATGAAGAGCAATTCGGGGATGGCTATTGTATCTTTCAACACGATCGAGCACCTGTTCATAATGCACAGCCTGTGGCGGAGTGGTTACACGACAATAACATCCCTGTAATGGACTGACCTGCACAGAGTCCTGACCTGAATCCTAGCCGGCCGGGGTGGCCGAGCGGTTCTACGCGCTACAGTCTGGAACCACAGTCTTAGGGTAGTTAGGTTTAAGTAGTTCTAAGTTGTAGGGGACTGATGACCTCAGCAGTTAAGTCCCATAGTGCTCAGAGCCATTTGAACCTGAATCCTATCGAACACCTTTGGGATGTTTTGGAACGCCGACTTCGTGCCAGGCCTCACCGTTCGACATCGATACCTCTCCTCAGTGCAGCACTCCGTGGACTGCCATTCCCCAAGAAACCTTCCAGCACCTGATTGAACGTATGCCTGCTAGAGTGGAAGCTGTCATCAACGCTAAGGGTGGGCCAACACCATATTGAATTACCGATGGAGGGTTCCATGAACTAAGTAGTTATTAGACAGGTGTCCGGATACTTTTGATCACATAGTGTATATGCACGTTGTCCTGGGAGCGTTCGCAACGCGTAGCCTGGGGATGTGTCTTGGTCTCCTCTTGTCACAGGCGCGCCTAGTTCAGCGCCTGCTATACAATGTTTCCTAGTGCGACCGATGCGCTGGCGAAGGCGTACGCCAGCACGATATCTTTCCTCATTATGCCCACAATATATTTACATGGATTTCCAAATGAGCGCCTTTGCTGAGAGCACGTAACCCATTAAATCGCTGTCATCCCTCCAGCAGTGAAATAAATTTTTATCCATATGTACATGACAGACTGTCTGCAGCAAGGAGAGCTTATC
Source organism: Schistocerca nitens (assembly GCF_023898315.1). Lineage (NCBI taxonomy): Eukaryota > Metazoa > Arthropoda > Insecta > Orthoptera > Acrididae > Schistocerca > Schistocerca nitens. Next base: position 332,124,494 of record NC_064622.1, read on the forward strand.
TGTGTCATGTACCTCTTTGATGGTAGCGAGTCACGTCAAACCGGCGTGTACACGGTATCGCCTTTTCCGCCCGCCTTCGAAACATTCTTGCCGACCTACTGAATAATTAATGACGACCGGTACTTAACGTCGAATGTGCGTCAAAAAGATAGGAATTCTTCAGACACGATGCTTTCGGAATGGAAGAATGTGATTATGTTCTAAAGAAAATTTTACAATATAAATCCAATTATTGTACTTTTGCAGTATAATTTTCAGACACGTTCCGCGCAGCTCTTCTTTCTTCAAAATCGACATTCAAATAAGTTTTTTCAAAGTGTCTTCCTCCAGTATTCCAGTCTTCTTCGGTAGATATTCGCACTCTATGAAGAAGAGTCTTTCCCGATGGAATCCAGCCATGTTACGTGGAGCAATGCAGATGTTTCTGTGTTTTCAAACAATCCTTACAATGTTGACAGGTATGAAGTTGATCCTTATAACCACCCAACATAAAATGCTGTTACAGTGCATCGTGATACAAGCTGATGAACCAAAATTTAATGAACTCCTGCGTGCGGGTAGCGGTGTACATTTCGAGTAACCGCTCGTGCGAATATTAGAGTTTCCTGGCACGACCACCCCCATGGTAAACAAGAAAAGCGATTCATCCGAAAAGACGAGACGTTTACATTGATCCAAGTTCTGATCTCGATATGGGATACATACACTCCTGGAAATGGAAAAAAGAACACATTGACACCGGTGTGTCAGACCCACCATACTTGCTCCGGACACTGCGAGAGGGCTGTACAAGCAATCATCACACGCACGGCACACCGGACACACCAGGAACCGCGGTGTTGGCCGTCGAATGGCGCTAGCTGCGCAGCATTTGTGCACCGCCGCCGTCAGTGTGAGCCAGTTTGCCGTGGCATACGGAGCTCCATCGCAGTCTTTAACACTGGTAGCATGCCGCGACAGCGTGGACTTGAACCGTATGTGCAGTTGACGGACTTTGAGCGAGGGCGTATAGTGGGCATGCGGGAGGCCGGGTGGACGTACCGCCGAATTGCTCAACACGTGGGGCGTGAGGTCTCCACAGTACATCGATGTTGTCGCCAGTGGTCGGCGGAAGGTGCACGTGCCCGTCGACCTGGAACCGGACCGCAGCGACGCACGGATGCACGCCAAGACCGTAGGATCCTACGCAGTGCCGTAGGGGACCGCACCGCCACTTCCCAGCAAATTAGGGACACTGTTGCTCCTGGGGTATCGGCGAGGACCATTCGCAACCGTCTCCACGAAGCTGGGCTACGGTCCCGCACACCGTTAGGCCGTCTTCTCCGCTCACGCCCCAACATCGTGCAGCCCGCCTCCAGTGGTGTCGCGACAGGCGTGAATGGAGGGACGAATGGAGACGTGTCGTCTTCAGCGATGAGAGTCGCTTCTGCCTTGGTGCCAATGATGGTCGTATGCGTGTTTGGCGCCGTGCAGGTGAGCGCCACAATCAGGACTGCATACGACCGAGGCACACAGGGCCAACAACCGGCATCATGGTGTGGGGAGCGATCTCCTACACTGGCCGTACACCACTGGTGATCGTCGAGGGGACACTGAATAGTGCACGGTACATCCAAACCGTCATCGAACCCATCGTTCTACCATTCCTAGACCGGCAAGGGAACTTGCTGTTCCAACAGGACAATGCACGTCCGCATGCATCCCGTGCCACCCAACGTGCTCTAGAAGGTGTAAGTCAAGTACCCTGGCCAGCAAGATCTCCGGATCTGTCCCCCATTGAGCATGTTTGGGACTGGATGAAGCGTCGTCTCACGCGGTCTGCACGTCCAGCACGAACGCTGGTCCAACTGAGGCGCCAGGTGGAAATGGCATGGCAAGCCGTTCCACAGGACTACATCCAGCATCTCTACGATCGTCTCCATGGGAGAATAGCAGCCTGCATTGCTGCGAAAGGTGGATATACACTGTATTAGTGCCGACATTGTGCATGCTCTGTTGCCTGTGTCTATGTGCCTGTGGTTCTGTCAGTGTGATCATGTGATGTATCCGACCCCAGGAATGTGTCAATAAAGTTTCCCCTTCCTGGGACAATGAATTCACGGTGTTCTTATTTCAATTTCCAGGAGTGTACATTTGTGTCATGCTACAAGTGAAATCTTGTCATTCGCGTGAAAGACGAATCACCCAAAAATTGCACACCAAATATTGCAGAAATGGTAAACGTTACTGATATGTGGCGTCGATAGAATGGATTGGTACTCAGGGCTCTTATTGTTAGCCAATCAAGAGAGTGTAATAATAATTAGAAAGTATTTTTTGTGCAAACTTACACTTTATAAATGGAACAATGCCTATTGACATTAACAAAGTAACAGTAGGTAAATGAGAAAGTCAGGGGTATTTGTTGTGCGTGCGTGTGAGTCGTTTACTTGTGCGTGCCATTCACCCTTCGTAGTTGCTAGGTACGATGTTGTTATGTTTGCTTACAGTGCACTCGAGCGTTCCCTGAGTGCACTGCCACTTTCTAGTCAGTAAGTGTGTGAAGGTCCAAGCAGTACGCTGTGAGTGGACGAAGGGATTTACCAATGCAGATACAGCCGACATGCGCATGGAGTATAGAGAGTGGAGGAAGAATACAATTAAGATATCTCAATAGATGTCAACCATCTGCAACCTCTTAAACCAGTTACGTGAAAGTGGTAGCATAACACTTTATCAACAAAACAGGAGGAAACAAGTGACGACAGAAGAGCGGGGAATTAATGCTCTTGCTGCCGTTGCAGTTGCTTCGCACTTTAGCTCCCGTGCAATCACACGAGGAAGTGGTATGAGTCAGACAAGGGTCCAAGCATTCTCTATCGATATGGGTTCCATCCCTATCACATCTCTCCACATCAAGAACTGCACAGAAACAATTATTTGAATCGTCCAAAGTTCTGTACATAGGCATTAAGAGAATACTATAAATGTATCATATATCTTGTTTAGTGATGAAGTCACATTTACCAATCATTCGCACGTAAACCAACGAAACATGCTCTACAGGCCTGTTGACATCCCCTTTGTGTCGTCAGTTGGAACGTTAGCATCCGTGCAGTGTAAACGATTGTTATGGGGTAGTGAAACATCAGCTGATAAGCCCGATTTTCATAGACAGAACACTGAACGCGCACAAATATCGCAGCCTCCAAACAGACCATCTTCCACGAGTACTAGAAGACGTTGCTCTGCAGACTGGGAGGGACCTGTGGTACCAAACTGGTGACTTTCCAGGGCATAGTGCATGAAGTCCTATAGCACGTCTTCACAGATTGTTTCCAAATCTTTGGACTGGACACAGAGGACCTGTACCTCGCCCAGCCCCTTCCTCAGATTTGACGCCATCAGATTTCTTTTCTGAGGGGAAAGCTCAAAGACGGTGTGTACAAGGACATACCAACTACATCCGATGATACGCAACGGGGCCGACTTTGTGGCCCAGCGGCTGTAGGCGCTTCAGTCTGGAACCGCGCGACCGCTACGGTCGCAGGTTCGAATCCTGCCTCGGGCATGGATGCGTGTGATGTCCTTAGGTCCATTAGGTTTAAGTAGTTCTAAGTCCTAGGGGACTGATGACCTCAGATGTTAAGTCCCACGGTGCTCAGAGTCATTTGATACGCAACGGCAAATTACTGCAGCCTGCTCGGACATCTGCAATGAAATGCTAGCACGTGTGCAGCACTCATTCCATGTTGGACAGGAAGCGTGTATTTCTGCTGCTGGTGGTCATTTTGAAGACAACCTTTGATGGTCAAATGTTTCGTTACTGGGCAGAATCCACGTAACATGTGTTGTTCATTGGTGGGTGCCACCACAGATATTGTGCAAATGTTTGTGTGGGAACATTCCAAAACACGACATCTCGTAAACGATCCGCACTAGAATTCTGCAACAAAAGCCACCGACATTCAAATTTACCCTGTTTTTAGTTTTTTAATGTCGATAGCCAATCTTTCCATTTAAAAAAGCTTGCATAAGAAATACGCTTTCTAAATAATATTACAGTCTGTTGATGGGCTATCAATACGAGTTTCTGACAACCAATCAATTTTTGAGAAAGGCACAGAGATAGCATTTTCCATTTCCGCAATATGCGCGGTAAGAATTGTAGGTGATTAACCCTGTACAGACAGAAAGAGTCAATTTTTTAACTTACTACTCCAGCCAGCGAGCCTAAAACAGACGTCGGTTTGAACCAAATATAGACGCAGAAGCGTGGCGAGAGAACCTTCAAGCTAACGAGGACGTCCGCGTTTCATTTTGCATCGGCCCGGCAGCTGCACGCACGCCAGCTTTCGTTCATCGACCCCCTTTTTCGTGTCAGGGTCAATGAAGGTATACAGGGCTGGCGGTGACGTAACGCCTGACCTTCATGTACCCAATGCCGTAATGGCCTTTGACTGCTTCCCAGGAGGCAACACGAGGTCTCCGCCGGAGCGGACTGGGTCAATACGACCAGAAAACATCGCCCCTACACAAGAAGCAGTTCTGTCGTTACGACCCAGTAACGAGGCAGAATAGTCTGTCATTACTGTCGTAGGTAACGAGCCTTTTCTACCCAACCTTGAAATCTGCGACGGAGACATTACGCATACGAAGTCGTTCTAAAACGTAGTTCTCATCGTGCACGGATCAAAGCAGAAGCGGGGGTCATGACCGCTCTGCAAATAAAATTTCACTAAAATCACATTCATGTTACTGTCATAAATACGAGCGTGCGGGAAAGCAGACCAACTGTACGATTCGTTTGAAGAGTTCCTAGCAAGCAGCACGTAGCACGTCATTCTTAAAGGACAGATTCATCTACATCTACATGGTTACTCTACAAATCATATTTAAGTGCTGGCATAGGGTTCATGGAAACCACCTTCACAATTCTCTATCATTCCAATCTCGTATAGAGCGCGGAAAGAACGAACACCTGTATCTTACCATACGAGCTCTTATTCCCTTATTTTATCGTGGCGATCGTTTCCCACTATGCAGGTCGGCGTCAACAAAATATTTTCGCACTTGGAGGAGCAAGTTGGCGATTGGAATTTAGAGAGTAGATTTCTCCGCAACGAAAAACGCCTTTGTTTTAATGATTTCCATCCCAAATTCTGTACCATTTCAGTGAGACTCTCTCCCCTATTTCCCGATAATACAAAACGTGCTGCCCTTCTTTGAACTTTTTGTATGTACTCCGTCAGTCCTATCTGGTAAGAGTCCCACACGGCGCAGCATTATTCTAAGAAGAGGACGGACAAGCATAGTGTGGTCAGTCTCCTTAGTACATCTGTTACATTTTCCTGCCAATAAAACGCAGTGTTTAGTTAACCTTCCCCACAACATTTTCTGTGTATTCCTTCCTATTTAAGTTGTTCGTAATTGTAATTCCTAGGTATTTAGTTGAATTTATGGTCTTAATGTTTGACTGGTGTATCGTGTAACTGTAGTTCAACGACTTCCTTTTAGCGCTTATGTGGATGATCTCACACTTTTAGTTATTTAGGGTCAACTGCCAATTTTCGCACCATTCAGAAAACTTTTCTAAATCAGTTTGCAATTTATTTTGATATTCTTGAGAAGCCCTGCTAAACCCGCAGGACAGTACAGCTACACTCGAACATACAACCTTTTATTTGATCAAACATTACAAGAGCCAAGAATTAAAAAAAAACACACACACACACACACACAGGTTTGCTTTTGGAACTTAATTAGCGACTGAATGCGCCGTACAATCTCATGCCTTAAGGGCAAGACCACTTTCATTTAAAAACGGCTGAAAGCCAATAATTTAAATTTCAACGAAAATCAGAAATTTAAATGGCAAAACCTTATCTTAAAACAGTTGCTAAATTAGGCTGAAGGCCCTAAGAATCTGACACTTTAAGAGCAAAAAACTTAAATTCAAAATCGGCTGAAGGCCCAACACTTAAGACTCAATAACATTAATGTAAAGATGCCAAAGGCTTTCCGTAAAACAGTTATTAAATTAGGCTGAAGGCCCAAACCATGTGACACCTTAAGGGCAAAACAACCTTAATCTAAAAATCTGCTAGAGGCCATACAAGTACAAACAACAAGGACAAACAAGAAAAGGCAGTACACCCAAGGGCGATCAGAAGTTCCGAGGGTCGGCCTGGAATTCAAACACTAACGCTCTATAAGACAGTCAGTCGGACCAACCATTGTCGATCTGAAGACAACCCAAGCGACAGGCAGTCAGCGGACCCACCGACAAGATAACCTCCGCTTCCCCCGACCTGCGTACAACAGGGAGTTCAATGGAACAACGTTGAAGGTATTGGAGCCGCCAACCAATCATACATTGAGCTGTCAAACTACACACCAGAATCTACGTCAACGGCCAGGGCAGGTAACCAGGACGTTAACGGCCACATGGTAGAAGATTCCACTGGTGCACTTCAATTCGAATAACCTAGTACAGTTAAACTCCACCCGACGGTGGCTAAAATTTGCCAACTTGAAACCACACATTGTTGCTCTCGGGAATATCCCAACAGCCGACAACGAACTCCAAACGACACACTGTGAACAGTCGTGACTTGCTGGTAGATTAAGTCAAAACTCAACTTTCATGTCCAAGATCTGTGAGTCACGAACCTCGTAGCAATGGGAGCAGCACCACACACTCCGACACCGCATAGCGTCCACCAGTGGGCCCAGCCGAACTACGCGCCGTGGAAATTTCCTCGCTGCTCCAGGCCAACCGACCAGCTGCCCGCACACAGCCCAGCCAGAAACTATAAGCGCCAGGCCAAAGATAGTCTAAGGTGCGAATATCGATACACTTGGCTGCTGCCACCAGCGGAAAGAGAGGATAACAGCATAATCGCGATAACCGCGGGAGACTAAACACAGAATAGCAACCAAGGTTTAATCCAACGCAAAGCATGAGCCAGCCACGGCTCACTTCTGATGACTTTATTAGTCGATAAACGACAGCGTCATCTGCAACCAACCTAAGACTGCTCAGAATTTCTCCTAAAGCGTTTATAAAGATAAGGCATAGCAGAGGGTCTGTAACACTACCTTGGGGAACGCCAGTAATCACTTCTGTTTTACTCGATGGTCTTCCGTCAATTACTACGAACTGTGACCTCTCTGACAGAAAGTCACAAATCCAGTCACATAACGGAGACGATATTCCATAAGCACGCCATTTCACTACAGGCCGCTTGTGTGGCACAGTGTCAAAAACCTTCCGAAATCCACTAATACGGAATCGATCTGAAATCCCTTGTCAATAGCACTCAACAATTCATGCGAATAAAGAGCTAGTTGTGTTTCACAAGAATGATGTTTTCTAAACCCATGATAACTGTGTGTCAATAGACCGTTTTCTTCGAGATACTTCATAATGTCCGAACACAATACATGTTCCAAAATCCTGCTGTATATCGACGTTAACGATATGGGCCTGTAATTAAGTGGATTAATCCTGTTACTTTTCTTAATTATTGGTGTGACCCGTGCAACTTTGCAGTCTTTGGGTACGGATCTTTCGTCGAGAGAACGGTTGTATATGATTGTTAAGTATGGAGATAATGCATCAGCATACTCTAAAAGGAACCTAGATACCTTCAGCTGTAAAAACAACTTCAGGCTTCCCCAAGCAGTCTTACCAAACCATTACTTCTTATAATATGTGTAAAATACTTAGCGCACAAAGTCTGTAGTTCCATGGTGCATTTCGAGGATGAAAATTCATAGAAGACGCAACTGTAGAAAAATTTAGCGAAGTACAGGAAGACCTACAATGGATCGACAGTTGGTGCAGGACTTGGCAGTTTGACATCTGCGTCTACACTCTTAAGTATTTGGCAGACGGTTCGTATAGTCACTTTCCGATTTTTTCTCGACCGTTCCATTCTCTAATAGCGCATATAAAAAATGAACACCAAATTCTTCCCTGAAAACTCTGTTTGCTCACGTGTGAGTCAATAAGACATTCTGGCAGTCGGTGAGTTTTTATATACTCTATATGGTAGGTATCGCATACAGCGCAGTGGTATAAAGAGGACTGACAAGCGCAGTGGAGCGAGTCTCGTTGGTATATTTGTTGCATCTTCTGATCTGCCAGTAAAACGCAGTCTCTGGATAGCCTTCCACACAGCATTTTCCTAGTGATGGTTCCAATTTATATTTTTCGTGATTGTAATCCCTAGGTATTTCGTTGAGTCGATAACCGTTAAAGATTTGTGATTTTTCCTGCATCCGAAATTTAACGGATGTTTTTTAGTAATCATGTGGAGAATCTCCATTTATTGTTCAGTATCAGTTGCCACATTTTACACCATACAACCATCTTGTCTAAATCGTTTGAAATTCGTTAATTGTACCCACGACTTAAGCAGTCTGTAAAAAGAGTGACATCTGGAAACCGTCTAAGATGGCTACTCAAACTATCTCTTAAATCGTTTGTATAGATTGAGAACAATGCAGGAGCTTGGGAGAGACTCTAGATTTAACTTTTGTTTCACTAGACGATTTTCGTCAAATATTACGAATAGTGATTTTCACACAGGAAATCACGAATTCGGTCGCAGTAGAGACGACATGTTCGCTGTTGCAGAACTTCCCAACTGATTAAAATACTATGTTAGATAACAATCGATTGCAGACTCTTGCCTTCCGTTGGCAGTGATATTAATAAATACGTTATACGCGCATGCAAAGTACGAGAGAGGTAGTGGAAGATCAGACTATCTCGTGCCTGCATAGCTCAGTCGGAAAGAGCATTGTTTAGGATGGACAAGAATCAGAGTACCTGTTCTTGTTACACGCACAGTTTAACATGTTAGGAAGTTGTATTTTAATTTGAGTGTTCTTGATAATACCATTAACGTAATCACGAAATATGATGATGTTGGCTTTAAGAAATACTTGTATGACATTGTTCCGACTGGGCCTATGACAAGGAAAGGCAGTTAATCGTTGGTCGCTGGGGCAACTAAGGGTATGACAGGGAAAGGCAGTTAATCGTTGGTCGCTGGGGCCTATGACAAGGAAAGGCAGTTAATCGTTGGTCGCTGGGGCAAATAGGGGGGACCACGTGCCGACTGGGCCTATGACAAGGCAAGGCCGTTAATCGTTGGTCGCTGGGTCAAATAAGGGACACCAGTTGATCGCTGGTCGCTGGGGCAAATGGGGGGAACCACGTGCCGACTGGGCCTATGACAAGGCAAGGCAGTTAATCGTTGGTCGCTGGGTCAAATAAGGGACACCAGTTGATCGCTGGTCGCTGGGGCAAATGGGGGGAACCACGTGCCGACTGGGCCTATGACAAGGCAAGGCAGTTAATCGTTGGTCGCTGGGTCAAATAAGGGACACCAGTTGATGGCTGGTCGCTGGGGCAAATGGGGGGAACCACGTGCCGACTGGGCCTATGACAAGGCAAGGCAGTTAATCGTTGGTCGCTGGGTCAAATAAGGGACACCATGCTTCTGGAAGATGGTGGAGTACAGACTCCTTTGTGACGGAAATAGCAATAAGTATCCCTAGTGCAGAGAAACAGCTGAGAGATTTGAAAGCAAATAAGTCACCAGGTCTTGATGGAATCCCAATTCGGTTTCACAAAGAGTACTCTACAGCATTGGCCCCTCACATAGCTTACGTCTGTCGCGAACCTCTCACCAAGTGTAAAGACTCAACTGACTGGAAAAAAGCGCAGATTACTAATCTATATAAGAAGGGCAAGGGAACGGACCCGATAAATTACAGCCGAATATCCTTAACATTGGTTAGCTGCAGAATCGAATATAATAAATTTCCCTTGAGAGGTAAAAGATACTGTCCTGAAATCAGTACAGTTTTAGAAAGCAATGCTCGTGTGAAACTCAGCTTACCTTTATTTCGTATGATATCCTTCAAACTACGGATGAAAAGCAATAGACGGGTTCCATACTCCAAGATTTCCCTAAAGCATTTGATACGATACTGCTCTGCCGGCTGTTAACGAAGCCAAAATCGTAGGCTCCCAGACATGTGTGCGTCTCGAAGCCTTCTCAAGTAACAGAACCCAGTACGTTGTTCTCGCCGGCGAGTGTTCAGAAATCAGGGTATCGTCAGGAGCGTGATGTATGGCAGCTTCTTAAAAATGTCGAGAAAAGTTAAGTTAATACGGCTGGGATCACAAATCCTTTCTCGGAGGTTGTGTTGGCTTCAGAAAGGTTACCCGGCCACCAGGTGCCATCACTGAGAAAAGACATGTCTAACAGTGCCAGGGAAACGAACGGAGGAAAAGAAACGGAAAGGAGGAAGAATATCAGTGACTAGATTCAAGACTTGCTTCACGATAGAATTTATCACGCGCTCACAATGGAACAAATACGACAGGTTTAAATTCAATTTCGGGAGTACTCTAAGAGAGCGTTTCAAAACCATCACAACGACTGGGAGAGCGGTGTGCTGACCACACGCCCCTCCTATCCACATCCTCAACTGAGGATGACTCGGCGGTCGGATGCTCCCGATGGGCCACTTGTGGCCTGATGACGGAGTGCTAAGAGAGTGTTAGACAGTGGTTACTATTTACAATTTTATGTTAATGATATCTTGGATAACGTCGAAGTCTCCGATATCGCCCTTGAATTGTGTGAATGCGACAATAACATCGAGAACAGAATGGGGTAGATAAAACTGTCCCGTAAAATATTTACTGTAAGACAAAACAAAGTAAGGAAACGACGCACCGCGAAGGAGCTATGTAAATTGGTCACAAACTGACATGCATGTATCGACGAAAAATTTAACATACACTCCTGGAAATTGAAATAAGAACACCGTGCATTCATTGTCCCAGGAAGGGGAAACTTTATTGACACATTCCTGGGGTCAGATACATCACATGATCACACTGACAGAACCACAGGCACATAGACACAGGCAACAGAGCATGCACAATGTCGGCACTAGTACAGTGTATATCCACCTTTCGCAGCAATGCAGGCTGCTATTCTCCCATGGAGACGATCGTAGAGATGCTGGATGTAGTCCTGTGGAACGGCTTGCCATGCCATTTCCACCTGGCGCCTCAGTTGGACCAGCGTTCGTGCTGGACGTGCAGACCGCGTGAGACCACGCTTCATCCAGTCCCAAACATGCTCAATGGGGGACAGATCCGCAGATCTTGCTGACCAGGGTAGTTGATTTACACCTTCTAGAGCACGTTGGGTGGCACGGGATACATGCGGACGTGCATTGTCCTGTTGGAACAGCAAGTTCCCTTGCCGGTCTAGGAATGGTAGAACGATGGGTTCGATGACGGTTTGGATGTACCGTGCACTATTCAGTGTCCCCTCGACGATCACCAGTGGTGTACGGCCAGTGTAGGAGATCGCTCCCCACACCATGATGCCGGGTGTTGGCCCTGTGTGCCTCGGTCGTATGCAGTCCTGATTGTGGCGCTCACCTGCACGGCGCCAAACACGCATACGACCATCATTGGCACCAAGGCAGAAGCGACTCTCATCGCTGAAGACGACACGTCTCCATTCGTCCCTCCATTCACGCCTGTCGCGACACCACTGGAGGCGGGCTGCACGATGTTGGGGCGTGAGCGGAAGACGGCCTAACGGTGTGCGGGACCGTAGCCCAGCTTCATGGAGACGGTTGCGAATGGTCCTCGCCGATACCCCAGGAGCAACAGTGTCCCTAATTTGCTGGGAAGTGGCGGTGCGGTCCCCTACGGCACTGCGTAGGATCCTACGGTCTTGGCGTGCATCCGTGCGTCGCTGCGGTCCGGTCCCAGGTCGACGGGCACGTGCACCTTCCGCCGACCACTGGCGACAACATCGATGTACTGTGGAGACCTCACGCCCCACGTGTTGAGCAATTCGGCGGTACGTCCACCGGGCCTCCCGCATGCCCACTATACGCCCTCGCTCAAAGTCCGTCAACTGCACATACAGTTCACGTCCACGCTGTCGCGGCATGCTACCAGTGTTAAAGACTGCGATGGAGCTCCGTATGCCACGGCAAACTGGCTGACACTGACGGCGGCGGTGCACAAATGCTGCGCAGCTAGCGCCATTCGACGGCCAACACCGCGGTTCCTGGTGTGTCCGCTGTGCCGTGCGTGTGATCATTGCTTGTACAGCCCTCTCGCAGTGTCCGGAGCAAGTATGGTGGGTCTGACACACCGGTGTCAATGTGTTCTTTTTTCCATTTCCAGGAGTGTATTATACGCTGGTGGCCGATGGCAGAATGTGTGACGCAGCAGCGCAGTTTAGCAGCGGAGCAGGCAAGAATAATAAAAAGGTGATGTGTCGATAACAGGGTATAAAGGCTTTGAGAATCTCATTCCATGTACTCAGTATGAAGTAATTATGCCTTGCAGACGCGTGAACAATATACGCAAATGTCAGCATTTCAGAGAGGAAGCGTGGTTGGGCTCAAAGAAGCCAGTTGGCAAATCTCTCGGCGTTTGAATAGGAGTGATGTCACTATTCGAGGATGTTTGTAAACATGGCCGAACATAGGGTTCAGTCATCACAAAGCCACTCAGAGCCCGGATTTATTATTGTCATCGATCCGACGTGGAACTGGTCCTTCAGTGACAGAAGGACGTAGCGTGGATTTTTCACTTTATTGGATACTTTGCATATAATTGGCTTTCGCGAAACCTTCATACAAGTATTATATATATATATATATATATATATATATATTGAAGTTATATTGCCAAATAAAGTAATATTTAATTGTGCATTTGGACATTTCTCTCTCTCTCTCCAACCATATATATAGGGGGGAGGGAGGGAGGGAGGGGAGGGAGAGAGAGAGAGAGAGAGAGAGAGAGAGAGAGAGAGAGAGACGCCCAAATGCATATTTCTTTATTTGGTAATATAACTTCAATATATTGACAAACGACTTAAACTTCGAATATAATGTATTGGCTCTCTGTTAACAAAACACAGCTCAATCTTGTAATATGAGGTTCACCATTGCAGAGCAGAGGAATCTTAACGCTGGGTTGAATGACTTACAAAGTTAAACGGGTTCAAATCTCTTTTGACATTAGCTATCATTCTACTGCTATCTCGTATTTAAATTTACGATTTATCTGAAACCAAGTAATAATTTCTTCGGTATATCAGAGCATCCCAAGTGCCCCAGTTCCGTCTCAAATTTTATTAATTATTTTGGTACTAAGTTAGTATCTTCTCCATAAGTTTAATAACACAAACAGTAGATATAAGAGAGACTTTAGTCGTCAATGATACATTCTCCTTTACTATTTACAACAGTCTGCGAACACCGGGATAACTTTTCCATTCAGCGACTGTAGAGATCACGTATCTTTGAGGCGAGGAACTCGTCGAGCCAAATCGGAGCACATTTTCTTCCGGAAAGCAAATTCGCTGAACTGAACGTTGTTCGATAGGGAGCGAAAAATTTGAAAATCTGAGGGCTCAAGATCAGCTTAAGATCGGTGCGGAATGGCTTTCCTGCCCATTACCTATCCAGTGTTTTTGTCAGCCCAGCAGACTGCGGGTGGGCGTTATCGGTGGAGCAGCACCGCTCCTCTCAACCTTCCCGGTCGTCTGGTCGTTGCTCTTGGATTGCGTCTGCAAGACGTGCCACTATTTGACAGCGAATGTCAGCAGTGATGGGTAAACAGCGGGGAAACAATTCGTAGTCAACCACAACGTCGCTGTTCCACCATATGCATAACATTATCTTTCGTGAATCTACGTAGATGGCTGTGCGAGGAGTTTCTGCGTTGTTTGGGCTCAGTCATTCATTTCTTTTGCTTATGTTAGCACAAAGATACTATTTCTTGTTACCAGATACAATACAGGATAGGAATGGTCGGTGGTGTTCACGAGCCAATTGGTGACGAGCGAGCAGAAATGCACACATGGCCCCCAGCTGATTTTTCTGACTTTGGCTTAGAGCAGCAGCATCCATACGCCAGATTTTTGAAACTTCCACATTGCATGCTAATGTCCCACGATGGTGCAATGATCATAGTTGACCACATTTGCCAGTTCTCGAATACTCTGACATGCACCATTGTGGATGAACGCGTTGAAACGATCTTCGTCACACCCCAAAGCTCTTCTTGAATGTGGAGAATCACTAACGTCAAATTATGCTCCTTAAAATTAGAAAACCATTTTCTTGCTGTGCTCTGTCCAGTGGTACTATCGCCAAATGTTCCTGGCTGCCTCCGTTCCTGTCATCGCTCTAGAGAACTCAAACAGAACATTTCGGAAATATCCCGATTTCTCGACATGGCACTCCATTTTGTTGCGTCCAGTGCTTGACTCACTGTCTCCAAATGACCAAATGTAAGCTAAGGTAGAAGAGTGAAAAGAAACAAAAAATGACAATCGATAGATAAAACCATAGCAGGTTGAATAACAATGTGCAAAACTAAAACACTACGAACTTATGCAACCAACTTACTATATTTGTTTTTATTAAAGTCTTCAATTTCCTACACTGATCAAAACTTTTGTTAGAAATTATTATTTCAACGGTCAAGTAGAAACTAGTGCAACTAAATTTATCTACGAGGGTTATTCGGAAAGAAAGGAACGGTCGGTCGCGAAATGGAAAACACAGTGAAAATCTGATGAAGCTTTGCACAGATGCGTTGGGCACTGTGTCTAGTAAGCCCATCGATCGCATCATATCTCTCTTTCCACTTCTGAGCTCACAGTGAGAACGTAAATATGGCTAAAAATTAGCGTCTCCAGCCAAGAATGAGGAACTGGCGAAAGATTCCGCCTGAACCTATGCAGCCGGGCGAAGTGGCCGTGCGGTTAAAGGCGCTGCAGTCTGGAACCGCAAGGCCGCTACGGTCGCAGGTTCGAATCCTGCCTCGGGCATGGATGTTTGTGATGTCCTTAGGTTAGTTAGGTTTCACTAGTTCTAAGTTCTAGGGGACTAATGACCTCAGCAGTTGAGTCCCATAGTGCTCAGAGCCATTTGAACCATTTGAACCTATGCAATCCACAAACATAACTGTCAGCGGTTCGTTCTACACGACAATGCTCGGTCGCACGCTGCAGGGGCAATTAAGATGCTCCGGCACTGTTTTCGGTGGGACGCGTTTGATACCCACAATACAGCCCATGATTGGCCACCCCTGAGGTTCACCTCTGCTCAAATGAACCGCTGGCTATAAAGAGAATTTTGACACAGACAACGAGCTGCAGTCCAGAGTAGAAAATTTTCGAAAAGCATTGGAGGCTGTCTTCTATAACGAGGGAATTGAAAAGTTGGTACAACGCTACGACAGATGTCTAAGTCTGAACGGCGACTGTGTAGAGAAGTAGCTGGAAGTTGCAAATAAAACAGCTTCGATTTTCACTGTGGTTTCCATTTCGCGACCTATCGTTCCTTACTTTCCGAAAAGCCTTCGTATAGAACAAAATGGAATACACAAGTACTATGAGCCATAGTTTTGGGAGCTTAAGGCTGATTTATGCATTAATGTCAACTATACTTCTAATGTATGTGACCTCATTAAGAGTTTGTATTTATCCATGATAATATGGTTGTTGCCAATAGACTCCTCTATGATATACAACGTACATTGGCATTTTTATGATGTTTATTGACAAATACGTTAGTGTTATCACGGTCGGTCTCACTGTGCCAAGAATATTACGAATAAAACGTTTCACAGTGAACATTGTTCTTGTAGTATATCGCCATCCCACAAGTGAGCCATCATTGTGCACAGATCCAAAGCAGAAAATAATGATCGCTAGGAGCCTCCCAATATCAATATTGCTTTTAGTGTAGGGAGTCTCCGAAGAGATATCCGACTTGCCTTCGATGCAGCTTATTCATTTAAGCAGAAAGGCAACATCGTCACGGCTATGTAACACAACAGGAAAGAAAGGACCTCGGAAGGAATTGCCTAAATTGAAATTGGGAAACAATAGAAAACCGTTTTCAACGCTGCCGGTGGATGGATTCGAAACACCTCGCCTCCCGAATCCAAGGAACATGGAATATGTTTTTAAAGGAATGAAATCATAGCCGTTTGGGGCATGATTTTGTTGATCAATGTGATTTTTGGTGTGCAAGGCACAGAGCTATACCGCTCCCTGGAGAATTTAGAAAAAACTGCTTGTTGACCATTGTTTCCAAATAATATAAAATTAATCACAGCAAAAGGTAGAATTCTGGTATTGCATACTTTTCCTTTACCGGTACGTGTGTCGTCATTTGATAGTACATGAATGCATAATATTTCAAGATTTAATTGTGCAAGGAAATAGTGGCTTTAGTTTTTGTACTATTACAAAAGGGTAAGTAGATTTTGCACGAAAGGGTGGTAGGTCGGGGGGTGGAGGGGGCGGGGGGGGGGGAGGAAGCGCAGCGCAGCGCAGTCAGATCGGACGAATCCAAGCATCCCGTTAAAAAAATCCTTTAGAAACGAACGAACTATACAATGTGCTATCATCACATATACCCCTTCCAGTCTCCACAAACCCTTCCCCATCGTTCCATAGCGGAGGTGGTTTTTATAACTGGATACCACCCGGGTGACCAGATTGGGCAATATTTTCCCATTAGGGCTAATAATGATAGAATTTTGAGCAATATTTACAGGAATGAAATCTAGCCGTTTGGGGCATGATTTTGTTGATCAATGTGATTTTTGGTGTGCAAAGAGAATCGAAGTGTATTTTTATGCACTGATTTTAATTTAATGTTATTTATAATGATATTTACCGCTTTGCTGCGTTGTGAAATACTGAAATATTGCAAGCCCCAAAGTTCTACCAGTCTCCAAATAACGACTCAAGTGACATAGGAGGCAATTAAGCTATTACAGTAGCGCGTACAAATTTTTAATTTACAATAACGGTAGTGGACGAATCAAAATCGGTTTTTCTCTTCTTTCTTGTTACAAGCTTATCCATAATTTGAAAAGATCAGATCAGCAAACAGTGCAAAACGATAAATGGTAACATTTACAGGAAATTCAAGTACAAAATGAACTACTTAAAAAACAACTCAACTTAAGTAAGGCCAACAATGTACAATAGTAGGTCTTGGCTGAAAGAGGGATAGGGGATAGCCGATAGTGCTAGCGGTATATCGAGACATTAAATCTGTTGATAATAAGTTTCCCTTTTTGCGTGTAACTGAAAATCAAAATATAAAGGGCGACCAAATTGTTTCCGTGCACGGTCCAGAATGCCACTCTCGCAAAATCGCCATGAGCACTGAGGCAACCATCCCACCGACGCTCCATGTTGAAGATACCCGTTTTGTAAAACATTGTGTCCTGCTGCGTTAAGAGGTTCGTAACTGCCGCTGCACATGCTTGTCCGACGGGAATCGTTAATCTTTCAGGTCCCTTTTTTTAAGGGACCGAAGACGTGGTGATCGCATGGAGCGAGATTAGGACTAGATGACGGGTGATGGAGTGCCTCCTACTTCAGTTAGCATTACTTCTGCATTACGCCATTTGCGTTACGAGGATGTGTGTTATCTTACTAAAGATATAAAGAAAGAAATGAAACTCCTTAAACGTAGCTCCCCGATGACACAACCCAAACCATTCAACGTGGAAGAAATAAACACCTCCAGCAGTGACACTAAATTAGGTAAAGCCTCTGGTGAGGACGGCCCTACCTGTGGAAAACAGGCTCGTGCCTGGCTAGCCGAAGTCTACACTGATATTCTTGAAAGGGTCCAGATACCAAAGCTCTTCAAACAGAAAAAGATTATTGCTATACTTAAGAAAAATAAACCAGGTGGAAAGCCAGAAACCTACCACCCTATTGCCTTGCTCAGCATTGCATATAAACTCCTGTAAAGACTTTTAATGAACAGAATTGGTCCTGATATACTCAAGATAATTCTAGTGGAACAGGCGGGCTTTAGACCACACGGGAAACAAAAGGTCAAGTTACGTCTCTTACAACTTACACAGAAGCAGGCTATCAACGAAAACTCAAGACTTCAGTGGCATTCATAGATTTAACAGAGGCCTATGATACAGTATGGAAAGACTGAGTACTCTACAAGCTCCTTCCAGTTATCCCATGTAGAAGAACTGCACGACTTTTGAACACCATGTTGGGCCAAAGACAATTTCGTGTGTATAAGGGGAACAATGTAAGCAATGAAACATTGTTGACCAACGGGCTTTCTCAAGGGTCGCTTCTTGCTCCCTTGTTGTTTAGTCTGTACATTTCGGACATGCCAGAGACGCTTTCAAGGAAATTCAGATATGCAGACGACTGGGCAATTGCTATCGGAAAACGAACCATTGAACAAACGGAAGAGATCCTGACAGAAGTCCTCAAGAAGCTGACTCAGTACTTCAAAAAGTGGGGACTCAAACCAAACACCAGTAAAACTGAAGTTTGTTGCTTTCATCTAAACAACAAAATGGCAAATAGGGAGTTAAAGGTTGGCATGGACAACCAGAAATTGAAACACAACGGATACCCTAAATACCTAGGAGTCACATTGGATAGAACGCTGTCTTTCAAACATCGTCTCCAAAATGTTGCTGCAAAAATAACAACTCGCAACAACATAATTCATAAACTAGGGGATCTAAAGGCGCAGCCCTGCGATGCTCAGCGCTAGGGTTGGTGTACTCGACTGCTGAATACTGTGCTGCTCTTTGGCTCAATAGTGCCCACACAATTATCATAGGTTTCCAACTATATACCACAATGCGTCTTACCACTAGCACAATCAAATCTACTCCCATACACTGGCTACCAGTACTAAGTCATATCCCCTCGCCAGATCTCAGACGTAAAGACGTTCTCTTAAGAGAATTCAACAAAATAATGGACAATCCAGAACTACCGATACATTCTGACATCAGCAACGCAAATGCTAATAGCCTGCGTTCGAGAAAACCACCAACAAGAGATGGCATGAACTTGAACAGCAACTACCAAACTACCACTGAGTGGCAGAAGAGACTTAACGGCAAATGCTGCCCAATAATGCGTCCTGTGGAGAAGACGCCGCCACCTGGTTTCAGCCTCCTTCACAGACGATGGTCCACACTAAACAGAATCCGAACCAGCCATGGGAATTGTGCAGCCTCCAACTTCAAGTGGAACGTAACTTGAACGCCTGAGTGTGACTGTGGTGCTACACAACACAGGATCCAGCACATCATCACGGAATGTAGGACAAGAAAGTATAATGGCAGTGTTAGTGACTTTGCTCTCGTGACTCCACAAAAAAATGGCTCTGAGCACTATGGGACTCAACTGCTGTGGTTATCAGTCCCCTAGAACTTAGAACTACTTAAACCTAACTAACCGAAGGACATCACACACATCCATGACCGAGGCAGGATTCGAACCTGCGACCATAGCAGTAGCACGGTTCCGGACTGCGCGCCTAGAACCGCGAGATTACCGCGGCCGGCGTGACTCCACAAACTATAGACTACATGCGTAATCTAGACATACAAGTGTAAATTTCAATCATGATAGATGTTGTATCTCTAGCCATACGCTAAATAAATAAATAAATAGATCATGAAGAAACATACGTACATGTTCTTCATTCTTCGATGGAAGTCTACCAGTGTTTGTTCTTCGGCAACCAAGAGGAAAACAGCTGGACGCTCTACATGTTTGGACGCATTTGGTGACAGTTGATGTTTCCGCATTTACCTCATGCACGTCCGAAAGACATGAATGGCACATTAAAGGCTTTCCCACATGTCGGCGCTTATCTACGAATACCGGATTGTGCTACATTTCACACATGCTACAGCAATGCCCTAGAATGTACATTGTTTATCGCTTCGCATATCTTTCAATTTCACTACACGGCAGGTAAGCCGTGTGTAATTTCTTGTAGGTGGTAGGGGAAGGGAGGAGGGGCACAAGAGTGGTGTACTGTCAAGTGGGGGGGGTGGGGGGGTGCCCAATGATCAGTGTTGGGGCCACTCCTGTTCATTATTTATATAAATGATATGCCCTCTAGTATTAGGGGTAACTAAATAATTTCTGTTTGCTGATGACACTAGCTTGGTAGTAAAGGATGTTGTGTGCAACATTGGCTCGGTTTCAAATAGTGCAGTACATGACTTAAGTTCATGGCTTGTACAAAATAAACTAACTCTAAATGACAGTAAGACTCAGTTTTTACAGTTTCTAACACACAATTCAACAAAACCTGACGTTTTAATTTCACAGAACGGGCACATGATTAGTAAAATGGAACAGCTCAAATTTATAGGTGTTCAGATAGATATTAAGCTGTCATGGAAAGCCAACGTTCAGGATCTTGTTCAAAGACTTAATACTGCCATTTTTACTATTCAAACGGTATCTGAAGGGAGTGATCGTTCGACATGAAAATTACTGTTCTTTGCTTATTGTCATTCGCTTATGTCTTATGGTGTTATATTTTGGGGTAACTCTTCCGATTCTGAAAGGATATTTTTTGGCTTAGAAACGAGAGGTTCGGGCAATAAGTGATGCAAGTTCACGAACCTCTTGTCGATCCCCGTTCACGAGTCTGGGTATTTTGACACTGGCCTCTCATTATATATATTTCTTACTGTCGTTTCTTGTTAACAATATTAGCTTATTACCAAGAATAAGCAGCTTTCACTCGGTTAATACTCGGCAGAAATCAAACCTGCATTTGGATCGAACTTCCTCAACTCTTGTGCAGAAAGGTGTGCAGATACTGCTGCATCCATTTTCAATAATCTACCACTCGAATTAAAAAATCTTAGCAGTAATCCACGCGCTTTCAAATCGAAACTGAAGAGTTTCGTCATGGGCCACTCCTTCCATTCTGTCGAAGAGTTCCTTGAAAAATTAAGCTGATTCTTATTGTATTGTTGATTGTGTTTACTTAATCTTATGGACTGACTTTTTTCGGGTTCATAACATTTGTTTTTATCTGTTACTACTTTTATTTTGTAATTTCATGTACTGACACTTTCCATGACCTTGGATATTTGCCCCTCAATTTGGTCCTACAGAACTTGACGTGTAAATAAATAAATAAATAAAGAACCTTTAATAAGCAGCCCAAAGAAAGGGGCCCAGCTCACGGCGCCTCTTTCACCGACTGCCATTGACCTCTGTTCACCAACACGCCCGTTTACAGTGGTGTCGGGCAGATTCGTCATGGAATCTCATTCACTGAAGTACGTAGTATTACCTTCAGTGATGAGTTCCGCTTCGAACGGAGCCCCGCTGAGACGCGCTAGACAGCGGTGGGATACCAAAGTGTCTGCCGCCCAACGTACGCCCTGGTCTGGGCTGCCACCTCATTTCGTAACAGGACCCCATTGGTTGTCAGCAGTGGCACCCTTACAGCACAGCGGTATACCGAAGATATTCCACGCCCCGTTTTCTTGCGATTCCGGGCTTAAATTCCAGTAACATGATGCCTGTCCGAACACAACGCCAGTTTCCTGTGCTCGACTTTGTGCTTGCCAAATCCTAGCTTGGCCATCAAGGTCGCCGGATCTCTCCCCATCTAAGAATGTTTGAAGCATTATGGACAGGACCCTCTACCCATCTCGAGATTTGGACGTCGTAACACGTGAATTGGACAAACTTTAGCACTGGCACAGTCTCTCAGGAGGACACACAGCACTGTATCAATCAATCTCAAGCCGAATAACTGTTTACATTAGGAGCAGAGATTTACCAACTCGTTATTGACTTACTCGGCTTATGAAGCTCTTGTCCCTGAATAAATCATTCAGTTTTTCTGGAACTAATCATTTGAGCCTCTGTACATGTACATCACATCTAGCGATACCCGAACCATCAGGATAATTTTTCTGTTGTGCGCAGTTTTGTTTGTCTTAGTATGTACACTCCTGGAAATGGAAAAAAGAACACATTGACACCGGTGTGTCAGACCCACCATAATTGCTCCGGACACTGCGAGAGGGCTGTACAAGCAATGATCACACGCACGGCACAGCGGACACACCAGGAACCGCGGTGTTGGCCGTCGAATGGCGCTAGCTGCGCAGCATTTGTGCACCGCCGCCGTCAGTGTCAGCCAGTTTGCCGTGGCATACGGAGCTCCATCGCAGTCTTTAACACTGGTAGCATGCCGCGACAGCGTGGACGTGAACCGTATGTGCAGTTGACGGACTTTGAGCAAGGGCGTATAGTGGGCATGCGGGAGGCCGGGTGGACGTACCGCCGAATTGCTCAACACGTGGGGCGTGAGGTGTCCACAGTACATCGATGTTGTCGCCAGTGGTCGGCGGAAGGTGCTCGTGCCCGTCGACCTGGGACCGGACCGCAGCGACACACGGATGCACGCCAAGACCGTCGGATCCTACGCAGTGCCGTATGGGACCGCACCGCCACTTCCCAGCAAATTAGGGACACTGTTGCTCCTGGGGTATCGGCGAGGACCATTCGCAACCGTCTCCATGAAGCTGGGCTACGGTCCCGCACACCGTAAGGCCGTCTTCCGCTCACGCCCCAACATCGTGCAGCCCGCCTCCAGTGGTGTCGCGACAGGAATGAATGGAGGGACGAATGGAGACGTGTCGTCTTCAGCGATGAGAGTCGCTTCTGCCTTGGTGCCAATGATGGTCGTATGCGTGTTTGGCGCCGTGCAGGTGAGCGCCACAATCAGGACTGCATACGACCGAGGGACACAGGGCCAACACCCGGCATCATGGTGTGGGGAGCGATCTCTTACACTGGCCGTACACCACTGGTGATCGTCGAGGGGACACTGAATAGTGCACGGTACATCCAAACCGTCATCGAACCCATCGTTCTACCATTCCTAGACCGGCAAGGGAACTTGCTGTTCCAACAGGACAATGCACGTCCGCATGTATCCCGTGCCACCCAACGTGCTCTAGAAGGTGTAAGTCAACTACCCTGGTCAGCAAGATCTCCGGATCTGTCCCCCATTGAGCATGTTTGGGACTGGATGAAGCGTCGTCTCACGCGGTCTGCACGTCCAGCACGAACGCTGGTCCAACTGAGGCGCCAGGTTGAAATGGCATGGCAAGCCGTTCCACAGGACTACATCAAGCATCTCTACGATCGTCTCCATGGGAGAATAGCAGCCTGCATTGCTGCGAAAGGTGGATATACACTGTACTAGTGCCGACATTGTGCATGCTCTGTTGCCTGTGTCTATGTGCCTGTGGTTCTGTCAGTGTGATCATGTGATGTATCTGACCCCAGGAATGTGTCAATAAAGTTTCCCCTTCCTGGGACAATGAATTCACGGTGTTCTTATTTCAATTTCCAGGAGTGTATTTAGTCTAAGGCTGAGGCGGGGTTGACCCTCCTTAATGATCATCACAGGTGGTGGTGAAAATGTCCGTCGCTGATGTTGATGCAATGCTGTGTTCGATTTATGAAGGTGTGAGACACGAGTAGCAGCTGTACCTGAGGGTTAGCAGCTATATAATTTTCAGTGTTCTGCTATGGGTTTCCCAGTGCAGGGATTGTGAAGACAAGATGTCGGACAACTGAAGTGGCCAGTCTATTGCACTGCCTCTGCTGTCTGTCTTCTCCTCACCGAACACCCTATGCTCCTGTGACGAGGTTGTTAAGCCGCTGTCTGCTGTTGCTTCGTGTCATTGAAGATATCCATTCAGTCGTTAATGAATGGTGAGCTGATTCGTGTGTAGATTAAACCGTTTCTAGACATACAGTTTAGTATTAGCAGATTGCGGAAAAAATCGTATTACGATGCGGATACGAGACTTTGGACACGAAACACCAAATTTGAGATCGTGCAACGGCTTTTTAAAGCATTTATGGGAGTTTTATGACGTATTATTGCACATGCCCTGCGATTTGTTGTACCTTGACAGTCTGAACCAGGCCTTATCTAAACAAATAAATGACTGAGGATTAAAAAGTCCTCAGCACGTGAAGATTTGTCTGGACGCTGCAGCTCGTACAGAAAGATAAATTTGTAAGGATACAGATACAGGCCCTTTTTTGATAATGTAGCAACACGACGGTCTCTAATTCCGACCTGCACAGATAAACAACGTTTAGATTCCGTCGAACTTGAGCAGCATTTTCTGGTGCTCTAATTCTTTTCGTATAATTGCCGTTTTTACTCGCTACAGAGCCCCCTTCGCGTCAATTTACCATACATACTTTGATGGAGGCTTCCTCAAAAGAGTTTTAAATTTGAAGTGTTTCTGGCAGAAACTCTTGTGGAAACAGTTCTGCGCACGTTTCCCACGAATCTTTCCTCGCACAACACTCGACAATGAGCATGCGATGTTTTACCGTGAACACCATTTTGAGCTGCATTCAACTGGTCACTAAACACGTCTGTCCCTTTCACTCACTCAAAGGTAATGACACACCAATGTACTCAGAAGGGAGGAAAGTAAATGTTTAACGACCCGTCGAAGACATTTTGCTTCGAATGATCGTCCTTGTCATACTCCTGACTATGACTTTGTCCTAAGGGTCAAGACTGCTTAAACAGCAATATAGACTTTGTCCTATGGGACATGACGTTTGAAACACACTATATAGACTGCCCCACGAAAAAGTGAAGCACCAAGGAAAAAAAAAAAAAAGAATCCTTACGGGGTTGAGACTGTATGTGGTGTCGTTTCAGTGATTACTAAGTCAAGACAAGTTTGCTAAGAACTTGGCAGTATGAACGCACTTTATCAGTACGATGCACCCACTACGTCCTGAATGCGTGCACTGATTCGCTTGGGAAGGACGTATTCAAGTCCTTGTGTCCTCTCCAAAGGCAAGCTGGTCCACAGTTGATGTAACTGGCCCTGATATGCTGGATACTGACAACGAGACAGAGTCCACATCCGATCTCGTCCCACACTTCTTCAATAGGGGAAAGTCTGGGGATATTGTTGGCTATGGGAGTATCTCGACATCATGCAGACAGAAGTGCCATGTGAGGACGAGCATTCTCCTACTGAAAAATAGCAATGTGGTACTGTCATAGGAGAAGCAATGCATGAGGATCTAGGATGCCCGCGACTTGTCGTTTTACTTCATGCACTACCATCCACGATCTGAAGTCATAGTCGGCGGCCTTTTATGTTGTAGTGTTACCGGCAACCCATGCATGGGACGGAAATTGTCTACTACGGCCGATTTTAGTGTCCGACCAGTGATGTGGGATGTCACACAACGTTACAGGGGCGGCCACACGGGGTAGCCACGCTATCTGGGGCGCGTTGCCACGGTTCGCTCGGCTTCCCCCGTCCCTCGGGCATGGGTGGATGTGTTTCTTTAGTGTAAGTTAGTTAAAGTTAAATTAAGTGGTGTGTAAGCCTAGGGACCGATGACCTCAGCAATTTGTCTCCATAGGAACGTACCACCACAAAACACTGCGTTACAGGGGCTTCGTTCGGACGGTAGGCGCAGATGTGAATGAGTTACAATGTGCTTGGTGCACAATACACCGGTCCTCCCTGACGTGGTTTCCCAGAACCCAGTAAGGAGTATGTTAGCCCACATGCTCCCGTGCAGTCCAGTATCGGGCCCCTGTGACATTCAGCTAGCCCACCAATTCATATCCACAGTAAGGCGCAGTTTCAAACTCTGTCAGGCCTTGAGATCGCTGTCTTACAGTACTATATGACTTCTTTGTGATCTTCACAATGCTCACTCAAAATGTGATGTTTTACAGGCCTAATACTAAACACGAGCAACACTGATGCAGTGTGGTGGCCCTTGTACCTGTCACAGATAAATGCAGCTCTAATCATTTAGACATGGTATGTATAAGTAAGAAGCTACACGGACGTCCTACCATGTCTTCTTCGAGCTTCACTTTTTTGTCAGGGATGCATAAAAATATGCAGCAAGAATACTTTTGTGTTAAGCCTCTTACACTGTTGGGATGTTGTAATTGAATGTTACTATCAAATCAGTCCAAACAGGCAAGGTAGCAGAAAAAAAGTTTTTCCAACTATAATTATACAGGGTGATTCAAAAATGCATGTAAATATTTTAAGGGTGTATTTGTGAGGTAAATATAAGACAAGAATGTTCTATAAATGTTTTTCCATAAACGTTTAATTCCAGAGTTATCGTTAAATACGAAAGTCATGTCCGTATCAAAACGACGGCAGTGCAAGCAGCAGGATGCCATATTCTGGTACGTAATTCACATACGTATCTCCCAACAGTTGATTCGAAACTGCATGAATAGTGTTTGTTTTTGTTTGCACGTGATGTTTACTCCTACTGTACGGAAGATGGCGCTGATGTTGTTGGTAACGGAAAAGTACGTCCTGTCGTTCATTCATCGTCGGAAGGCTAAAGGTTTCGTGCACATGATGTACTCAAACAGTGAGTATGCTGATATGCACCTTGTGTATGGTGCAGCAGATGGAAATGCACTTGCAGCAAGACGAAGGTACAGTGAGCTGTTTCCAGGAAGACGGTTACCAAGTCATCAGACGTTTGTATCTGTGGACAGACGTATGCGGGAGTATGGCATTCGTCCTGGGCCACATTCAGGTCGACCACTTGAGCATGCAGTGAACGTCGAGGAACATGTTTTGGACCTGGTAGACCAAGATCCATCTATCAGTACGAGACAAATTAGTGCAGCTGTACGACTTCCACAATCTACTGTATGGCGGCTGCTTCGGAGACAACAGTTGCATCCATTTCACCTGCAAAAAGTGCAAGAATTGACACCTGAAGACTATCCTCGCCGTCAGCAATTCTGCCAGTGGTTACAAGAGCGTCATTTGAATGATCCAATGTTCATTCGGCGGATATTATTCACAGATGAGGCCATGTTTACTCGTGCGGGTGTAATCAATTCGCATAATATGCACCAGTGGGCTGTCGAGAATCCTGGCGCGAGAATTGTGCGTGGATATCAACATCAATTCTCCATAAACATTTGGTGTGGTATTGTGGGGAATTACTTACTCGGACCTCATGTTCTGCCTCCAAGGCTGAATGGGCACGCGTACTGCGAATTTTTGGAGGGAGAATTGCCTGGATTGTTACAGGATGTCCCTCTTGCAACACGAGCCACCATGTGGTTTATGCACGATGGTGCTCCCGCCCATTACAGCCGCAACGTAAGGGCGTACCTCAATTCTGCGTATCCACATCGATGGATAGGTCGCGGAGGACCAATTGCTTGGCCAGCCAGATCACCTGACCTGAACCCTTTAGACTTTTATTTATGGGGCCGACTAAAGACATTGGTGTATTCTTCTGCAGTACCGAACAGAGAAGTGCTACAACAAAGAATTGAAGGTGGTTGTGAAATTATTCGTGGAGAGTTGAACGGACTGTGTAATGTGCAGAGATCATTGATGCGACGAGCACGGGTCTGTCTGCAAGTTCAGGGACAGCATTTTGAACATGCATTGCATTAAGATTTGTGCAAATACAGTACAGTACAGTACAGTCTGTAAAATGCTTCAATTTTCCTTAGTTATTGTGCATTGCTGTAGTTCAATCAACAGGACCTAAATTAATACAGTGTTCGCGAGGAATTGTTTCAGTTTGTTACGTCACGTTTATTTATCAGTTTGCGTTGTTAGTCCAAATGCACTGTAATTAAACTGTGAACTCTGGGAATTAAATACCTTACGTTGTATTGAATGTATTATCCTGTTTTGTTCATAACTCTGTAATAAGCCAAGTATGGAAAAAATTGTATAGAACATTTTTGTCTTATATTTACCTCACAAATACACCCTTGAAATATTTACATGCATTTTTGAATCACCCTGTATACAGTAGTGTCAGTACTCACTCTAGCTAAAATCTACTTAACCATACATTACTAAACCCTCGTACAATTTACGAGTGCTGTACGGTATACAACAGGACACTTTGTAATTTAGTGTCTAATATACCATTGTAGATCTAATAAGTGTAATTAACTAGTGCGTAACCAATAACTTACGACTTTCTTCGAATAAAACGTGGGGTAGTCATCTGTACGATGGTTTAGTAGCAATGTAACATTTTCCCCCCTTTAATGTTCTACACGGGACGGGACTAGAACAGACATCTGGCAGCACAATAAGAGATAAACAATAATATTTAGTAATAGTTATGATACGGAAATATGCTTAACTTTGGCAACTGTCTGGTGCATGGCATTTGATATCCTGCCACTAATACACTATAGTCACTACGATTGAAACTACTGTGCAAATACTCGTAATTAATGGTTTCTATTGCGTAGTAAATAGTGACCGCTAACTCAGAACTGTGGTCTTCTGAGCGGAACGCTCGTAATTCTGCTGCGTGACCTAATTGCAGGACATGCACGGATAAAGTGCAGGAACTGTCTGAGTGTCGAAGGATGGCAGTTATGGCCGAAACTGCCGGTTTTCGATTAACCATTTTGTTCGAAGTCAGTTTAACCTAACTTTTAAAACAGCTCAAAACAACTCGTTTCTCAATTAACCGATTTTCGGTTTCTTATTCCTGTCATATCCTGTAATAAACGTAGAAATCGAACGAAGATTGAAACATTTTCACTCGTTCAATTTCAAGATAAATTGAATCAAAATACTAAATCAGACAGGCAAATAAAAGAAAACTGTCTGTTCATGTTTCAAAAAAATGGCTCTGAGCACTATGGGACTCAACTGCTGTGGTCATAAGTCCCCTAGAACTTAGAACTGCTTAAACCTAACTAACCTAAGGACAGCACACAACACCCAGCCATCACGAGGCAGAGAAAATCCCTGACCCCGCCGGGAATCGAACCCGGGAACCCGGGCGTGGGAAGCGAGAACGCTACCGCACGACCACGAGATGCGGGCTCTGTTCATGTTTCGCTTTTTACCTCGAAAAGTAGTAATTGATTGAATACTACAAAAAATTATTATCCTATTGATTCTAATTTTTTGAAACTATGATAAAAATTATGTTGTGATCGGGGATAATAACATTATCTGAGCATTACCAATGGTCAGCACTAAAGATTGAAGAATGAGGATGAAGAAACCTAGTTTTGGGTTAATTTGTCGCTTTCCAAGGGCTTCAAGTAGATGAAGACACATTATGTAGAAACAGCAGCAGATCAGCCACTTTCTATTTTTATTGTATACTATAAATGATTCGTTGCTAAGTTTTTCATGGATTGCTGTTATCATTTCTTTCCTCTTTCATTATTTCATTGAAATGAGCAACAAATCTCTAATCAATTAAAGCAAACGAAGCATTTTACTTCATAGCTACATAACTTCCTAAAGATATTTGAAGACTAGGGTTGGTGCCATTCTGCAGTGCAACGCATGTCCGGCGACGACAGCGAGAAACTGTCGTATAGACCAGGTGGAGGCAAGTCTTGCGCAGTGCACAGACACGAGTACCTATAACCATGTCACAGACACACAGCAACAGGGACATTATTGTCTCAGCAGTCTTGTACCAATTCCTATGTAACATGTTGGTTGCTCGTTTCTGACGGCATTGTTATTAAAATAGCTCTGAATGGGGTTCTCGTATTCTGTAATAACGCAATATTTTTACCAATACAAATTTTATAGATGAAAATTTGCCCTTTTTAAAAAAAACGAAACTTATTTAAAAACGAAAAATTTTTTACAATGCTGCGATGGCTAATTGATATTTCGGTTTTTTATTCTGTTATCAGTAAAAATAAACGTGTGTTTTAACCGAGGTCAAAGAAAATACTGGTATTAGCTTTAGCTGATTGGCTTTTCGTATCTCTAGTGTCGCTGATGTTTATTCTGTCGGCGTTGGCGTACCGGTTTAGGCAGAAGCAAAATAGTCCAGTGTTGACAGCATTTCTCAGGCAGCTTAGCACTATCAGTGGACGTATACGACACAATGATGCACATGGCGGCGGAAGCAGAATGTAGTCCCAAATAGCGGGCGCCATCTGGATGCAGCTCGGAACTGATAGGGCGCCTGGCGGAATATGCAGATGTGTGGTGGCGGCCTGATGTGCTCCTGCTGTCTACCTCTTCAGCCATGTATACCGCACACACGATGTCGTCCAGTGAAACGCATTATCCCGCCTATTGCAAACTGCTCGTACACTGGCAATAAGCTGATCCAACTTAATGACTCTTGCCTTAATGTACGGGAACTGTTCAAAGTCGAAAAAAGTCTCGTTTTGATATGTCATGTCAAATAGTCCCATAGTAAAGCTATGAGTCCCATCTTTTATGCACCAATAGAATTTCTCCTCTGTCATTCTACAGAATGGCTCCTCGAACATTCAAAGTCTGCTGTAATAATATTTACTCACAGACAACCAGCTTCAGTCAAGAGACCGTCTCCAAGTCACGGATTAATACTAGATCAAGTTTAAGCAGATTCCTTGGCATCACATAAATATTTGTTAAGGTGGAATATTTGTCACACACACCTCCACCTTTCATGTTAGACATATTTCATCACTAACCAAGTACAATAACCGAGTCATTTATAATGATAACCATAGTGTCTTGCTATAGTTTCACTATAAAAGTATATCTACATCTACATGACTGCTCCGCATCTCACACTTAAGTGTCTGGCAGATGAAGAAGGAAGGTTAGTGTTCTGCGTAGAGTCGACATCAAGTTCATTAGAGATGGATGAGTAAGATGGATGAGAAAGATGGATGAGAAAGATGGATGGGAAAGATGGATGGGAAAGATGGATGGGAAAGATGGATGAGAAAGATGGATGAGAAAGATGGATGAGAAAGATGGATGAGAAAGATGGATGAGAAAGATGGATGAGAAAGATGGATGAGAAAGATGGATGAGAAAGAAAATCGGGTGTACCCTAGCAAAAGAACCATCTCTACATTTGCCTGTAGCGATTTAGGTAAATCACGCAAAACCTAAATCTATTTTTAACCGATGTCCTTCCGAATGTGGGTTCAGTGAGCTAACCACTGTTCTACCTCGCTCACTGCCAGACGAGGGTTCGTCGAATCACTTTCACTGTATTTCTTTATCACTCCACTCCCACAAAGCGCGCGGGAAAAACGAACATGTAAATCTCTCCATGCGATCTCTGATTTCTCTCATTTTTTTAACATGTCCATTTCTCCCTACGTAGGTGGGCGTCGACAAAATATTTCCGCTTTCGGTGTAGCCTAATTCGTGAATCATATCCCTGTGACACTCTTTCCCCTTTCTCGCAATAATAGTAACTTTTTCGATGTCAGTTATATCTGGTACAGACCCCATAATGAACAGCAGAAGACGGATGAGCGTAGAGTAGGCAGTCTCATTAGTAGATCTGCTCCATCTTCTATGTGTTCTGATAGTGAAACGCAGTCTTTGGTTTGCCTTACCAACAACATTCTCCATGTGATCGTTCCAATTTAATTTGTTCTTAATTGTAATTCCTAGATATTTAGTTGAACTGACAGCCTTCAGATGTGTGTGATTTAACGTGTACCGAAATTTGTTGGTTTCGTTTTACTACTCATATAGATTACCTCAAACTTTTCATTCTTTAGTTTCACTGGCCACTTTTAGTACTATATAGATGTCTTGTCTAAGTCATTTTGCAATTGGTTCCGATCTTCTGATCACTTTACTAGACGTAAAATATCATCACCAGCAGACATTGTCTCCTAAATTATTTATGTAGAGCAACAACAGCAGAGAATCTACCGGTATAACACTTCCTTCGGGAACGTCGTACATCATTTATGCTTCACTCGATGACTTTCAGTCAGTTACTACGAACTGCGACCATTCTAACAGGAAATTACGAATCCTATAGCACTACGGGACGATACTCCACAAGCATGCAATGTGATTAGAAGCCGCTTGAAAGGAACGATGTCTAAAGCCTTTCGGAATTCTAGAAATATGGAATCAGTTTGACATTCCCTGTCGATAGCGCTCATTAATTCATGAGAACAAAGAGGTGGCTGCGGTATTTTCTGAACCAGTGCTGACTGTGTGTGTCAAGAGATCGTTTCATTAGAGATAATTAAGAACTTTTGAACACATATGTTTCTAAATTCCCACTGCAAATAGATGTCACCAAGGTGGGGTCATAATTCATCGGACTACTATTGCTAGCTTTCTCGAACACTGGTGTGACCTGTGCAATGTTCCAGTGTTTAGGTACGGATCTATCGTCGAGCGAGTGGTTGTATATGATTGTTAGGTATGGAGCTATTGTGTCAGGTACTCTGGAAGAAACCGAACTGGTATACAATCTAGAGCGGAAGACTTCTTTTATTAAGTGATTTAAGATGCTTCACTACCTTGAGGATATCTACCTCTAAGTTACTAATTTTGGCAGATGGTCGTGGTTCGAATTCTGGAATATTTACTTCTTCTGCTTTGGTGAAGGAATATAGGAAAACATTATTTAGCAACTGCGGTTTAGTGACACTGTCATCAGCAACATCACCACCACTATAGCGTAGTGAAGGTATTTACTGATGTCGCCAGTGTATTTCACATAGGACAAGAATCTCTTTGTGTTTACTGACAGATCTGACAACAGAGTTTAGTTGTGAAAATTAGTAAAAGCATCTCGCATTGAAGTCCGCTCTAAATCTGGAGCCACAATAAAACGTCGCCAATCGTGGAGACTGCATTCTTTTAAAATTGACTTGCTTTTTTCGTCACTTCCGCAATAGTGTTGGGGCCTATTTTTGTACCATGGAGGATCTGTAACATTTTACTATTAATTTATTTGGTATATCTCTCTCAATTGCCGTCGAGCCTAGTTTTTTGAATGTAAGCCACATCTGGTGTGCGCTTACATAATCGGTTTGGAAGGAGAGGAATTGTCTCTCAGGTGTCAAACGAATTTTTATCTATCTTTTTAAGTAGATGTATTTTGCGTTCCTTTTTGGTGGGTTTTGATGTTACGGTATTCAATATCGCTACAACGACCTTGTGCTCACGAATACCAGTATCCGTCATAATGCTCCCTATTTGCTCGGAATTATTTGTTGCCTAGAGGTCGAGTACGCTTTCGCAGCCATGTGTGTACAATTCGAGTAGGCTCTTGAACTATTTGTTCAAAACAATTTCCGGAGAAAGCATTTAGTATGCTTTCGGACAAAGTTTTATGCCTACCAAAGACTTTTCATATTGAAAGACTTTTACCATACTGTATAGCTAACACTGTAATGAACTGTACATTTTGGCAAATGATGAATGCCGAAAAATATAAAACACAACAGAGCTATTTTCAATTGACAGAAATTGCAAACTAAAAACGACTCTAAGGGTGTTAGAGATATAAGTGTAGATATTTGTAGTGGTGACAGAGGACAGGGTACTGAACAACATTAGATTAGTATTTACATTAAGATTAATAATTACAGCAATTAGAAGTCATAAGTTTTTAAGTTGGTTTGTACCTCCAAGTACATGTGGCAAGAACAACCAATTAATGTTTATTTTCCCCTGGACAGCAGGTCAGATGTTCAATCATGGATGTGAGGACGCTAAAAAGCCAGTCTAGACGGACAGGTGTAGTCCACTTACTGGTACAGCTACGACCATGAAGGAAACATCAGCTAGTAAATTATGTGACATCTTTGCAGGAAGGCTGTTAGACGCAGAGAAGCAACAACTATCACAGTCAAGTGAGGACGTATTAAGGTACCAATGATTACAATATCTGAACTTATACCCCAAACATCCTATACAGTTAACACAAGGGAATCCCCTTTAAACCCTGTGTGGTATTAAGTATTAAACGCTGACTTGAAGGTGGTTTCTTGACCGAAAGTAGTTCCCTCAGAAGTGTTGCACAGTAATCCATTTCTCGGCTGGGTGGTGAGCGCTGGCGACGGGGGGGGAGGGGGGGGGGGGCGGGGGGGGACCGGTGCGTATAACTCACCATCCCCCGAAACTCGGAAACTCGGCAATCGACACCGCCTCACGTGTTCAACCTCGTTCTTATTCATTCAGCTACTCTGAATCTTGTTCTGGTTTTTGGCGAAAGACGTAAGATTGCTCCTTCAAAATGCCTCAGTTTTATTGGGCCGCTACAGTAAATATTCAATACTATGTCATTCATTGAATACATCGAAGCTGTACAGAATTATTTACTAAAATTAGTTTAATGTGATTCATAGATAATGGCCAACAATAGGAAGGAAAGTAATCAAATCAAAACTGTATCGTTTATTTATCTGTCTTTACTAATGAACCGTTTTCTTTCTTATTCGTCCAGGTACTCTGACTCTTGTGCAGGTTTTTGGCGAAAGACGTAAGATTGCTCCTTCAAAATGCCTCAGTTTTATTTTGATTGATATTATGAGTATGGTTTAACCGGAGAATTCTGTTTTTCCTTAACTTTCAGTAACTGCACTGGTGCGTAAAATGTTAGTGGCGCTGTTTCAAGCGAGATTATCGTTTGGAGATCTAGTGCTCGTTGTAGGGATGTGTATTGCCAACACGGGCTGTAATTATTGCCAGTGTTGATGCAATTCGGCCATTCGGTGTCGTAGCAATATTGCCGTAATGTATGACCACCACATTACGTCAGGACGAAGGGATAAACCCCGTTGCTGGTTGGTGAGGCTACACGATAAATTGTGATCTGGCACTAGTGAAGTTCGGAATGCGTGACCTTATTCGGCTTTCCAATCGCTAACTTGTTGTCTGAAACAACAAAAGCCCATTCATCCGCAATTATCACAAAGTCAATGTCTGACAGTGCCAAACACAGCCGCATCATAATTAAAGACGCTCGTTCTCGGTATAGTAATAGCCACAGAGACAATAGATTTGTTCGCTCTGCATTTGCGAGTAATCTTTCCGGAATCACATCAGCTGTGATATGTTTCATTCACGAGTGGTTTATGTGAGCATCTGCTCCACAGCGGACAATGTATTTGCAGGAGAGCTGTGTAACTGAGTACCGGACGGCGCTGACGGTCGGCACAATGACGACACGAGTCAGTGAGTGGAGCACAGTTACCATCAGAGTAAAAGAATGGAAGTCCAAGAACAAAGTACTCTGATTAAAAAGGGTGTAATACAAAAGTGTACTCTGTCACACCTGTTGTTCAATGTACACAACGAAGAAGCAATGACGGAAATGAAAAAAAGGTTTAAGACAGGAGTTACATTCAAAGTGAAAAGATGTCAGTAATAAGGCTCGCTGGTGATATTGCTAACCTCAGTTATTATTTACTCGTTCGGCATCACAGAGGCATAATTTACAATATTCTTATCACTATATACTAAAAAAGAAAACAATATAATTCTACACTATATTAGATATGTTTTTGAGCCACTCTATGGCTGAGTCACTGAGTCTATGTATGTCCATGAGTTCGCCACCATAGCCATACACTTTGCACACGAGTAGATGGTCCATTGTCTGTATTTCACCGCACTCACATACAGCGCTGTCTGCCAGGCCCCACTTGTTCATCAGGTGTTTACATCCCCCAACACTCGTTCTGACCCAGTTTAGAGCTGTCCACACTCTTCTTGGTAGGTTGAAGCCATCAATCTTCTTGTTCGGATCGTGTACTAAATTTTTGTTCTTAAATTCACTTGCCGACCATACTTCGTTCCAGGCCGTTCTCGGCTCAAAGGCTTGTAGTTCTTCACCGATTTTCCAAAAGGGTGATCTGGATTTAAGCCTGTTTGTCGGTGTCAGATCTTGGCGGATAGGGAGGTCCGGGTTGTCTATAATTTTCCTGTAGGTTTTTATGGCTAGCTGTGATCGCCTGATTTCTGGAGGCTCTATGTTCGCTAGTAGAGGAAGCCATGCACAGGGGGTGACCCTGAGTGTTCCCGAGATTATTCGCATTGTCTCCCTCAGCTGGACATCCACTTTAGATGTGTGTGCACTTCTCCTCCAGACTGGTGAACATTATTCAGATACACTGTAGACAAGGGCTAGTGCTGAAGTTCTCAAAGTGCTCGCTCCACATCCCCATGTTGTTCCAGCCAATTTTGAAAGGATAGTGAAATATGATACTAAAGCCACCTCCACCCCATCCACGACAGAAACGCAGTAACGTACGGAAAAAGGAGAACATTCATAAAGAACTGCATGAATGAATCAAATGTGAGAGTTCGTGTACGGGAGTGTAGTAGCAACAGGTTATTAAGACTGTTGGGAAATGTTGTGTACACTTGGTCCCAACGGCACACCTGTTTTATGAAAGGAAAGGTCAACTCTACACCAAGTTGAGTCAATGTAGAGTTGTCAGGCAAATAGAAAAATGAAAGCTTTAAGCAAATTTAAAGCAGGCAATCGGAACTGATAAATTTACAGCGCCTACACGAAATCGATGTCAAGTTAAGAAAAGCCACTACTACTACAACTAATTTTGATCATTAACCATTTTATTTTACCTGTATCCAAATGAAGTGAGAGAATGACCTATATTCTGTAACTCAGACCGAGCAAAATATATAAATATAGTGTGTACGTTTATTGATATAGTTTCTACTCTAACAGTGTGCAGTCAGCATCCACACTTGTCGCTATTCCTGCACTACCTTCACTAGAAGTAGTATCTTTCTGAATTATTACCTATGAAAACGGTGTCATATATGATGTTTCTGTCACAGAAACCCGAACAACAGGAAACTGATGTACTACTACATGCACTGATACTATAAACTAGTGTACTGATAATGCCTACGCTCTAGTCGAAGTCTAGATTTGCCTAGTAAAACCCGAAAGAAAAGGACGACTGATTGCTATGCTCTAACACTTGAAAGTCATGTAACAGTTGTTGAGTGCACACACATTTCTAATGGAAGATGACTTGATGGTCCTGCTAAATTGAGTAATGCGTTTGTACATCATCTTCCTTTGAAAAGAATGCTGCCAATTTATTTCCTCTTTACGGTCTACTCCGAGTTGGGTCTCGAGGACGATACTTTAAACCTCCGTCTTCTAGTCGCCTTTCACTATTTAAACATCTTTGCTGAGTTTTAATTAAACTAATATATCATCATCATCAGTTATCTGCTATATTAGCAGGACCTTTGCCTCTCCATTTTCTGCGATCCATTGCTTCCTTCTTAAGGCTGCTGTATGTTGTACCGTCCATCATGTCATCCAGTATCTGGAATCTCTTCCTTCCTCGCTTCCTTTTCCCTTCTACATAACCTTCTAAAACTGTTTTTATCAGTCCGTCATTCTTTCTTAATATATGCCCAATCAAATTTCTTTTTCTTCTCTTTATTACATCTAGTAACTGTCTTTTCTCTCCCACTCTTCTCAGTACCTCTTCATTTTTTACTCTGTCCATCCAACTTATTCTTTCCATCTTCCGCCATGTCCAGATCTCAAAAGCCTCCAGCCTTTCTCTGTCGTTTTTCCTCATAGTCCATGTTTCAGCGCCATATAGAAGAACACTCCATACAAGACATTTTATGAGTCTCTTTCTGAGTTCTCTGTCCAGACCGCTGCAGAAGATTCTCCTTTTCTTATAAAACGCCTCTTATGCCATTGCTATACTTGTTTTAATTTCTGTGGTGCACTTCCAGTCGGTGTCTATCCTGCTTCCAAGATACTTAAAATTTTGCACCTGTTTTAGTGTTTCTCCATTCAGCGCAATTTTTATTTCCTTATTTCCTCCTATTGCCAATACTTTTGTTTTATTTGTGTTAATTTTCATTCCATATTTTTTTCCGTTAGTTGCAATGGTGTCCACCAAATCCTGTAATTCTTTTTCCCCTGTGGCTAGAAGGACCATGTCATCAACAAATCTCAAGCACCCTACTCTTCTTCCTCCAATTTCTACTCCTTTGCCATATATATATATATATATATATATATATATATATATATATATATATATATATATATATATATATATATATATATATATATATAATGTTTTAAAAAAGCGATCATCATTCTCTGTGTTTGTTAAGCAACAGTAATAGAACTAAATATATTTTTCACTCTGTGGAATGGCATAATCTCTCAAAATAAAATCTTCGAATCTAGAGTTCTGAATGTATCATTCACTATCTTGAAATCTGTCTGCAAACAAATTATTGTTGAAAAACAGAGAATGTTTTTAGTTTCTTAAATATTACTGCAATTTTCTTTATCTAAGTGAAATTTATGGAATCACACTAGGAAGAAAAGAAGAAGCACGCAGAAGACATGGTCGGATAAGTAAATAACTTCGTACACGGTGTGACATTTTTGGATTCATGACCGTACGATTCCATCCCAAGCTTCACTTCATTCTTTGGTCACGATTGCACGAGCTGAGGTATGACATCAGAAGTGAAGCCAGAGGTAGAGAACAGTTGGTACAGCGAGTACCCAGCCCGTGACAAACTCGGTCAGTTTAGTGGAAGAGTAACCTGATTATCTTCCACCACAGAAGCCATCGCACCAAATCTATTAATAATTTGTAGAGTATAATTGACATTTAATTGTCAATCGCGTCATCTATCTTCTGAATAGTACTATCATTCACTCATTTCAGATCTCATTTCCATAATAACAATTACTGGCATCAGAATGACGATATCAGCCGAAGCACTTCGTGCATCTTCGGCTTGCGCAAAGAGTGCTCGCCGAGCAACCTGATGTCGGCTGGCGACTTCAGTCCGTTAGGAGAAGTCGTAAGGTACAGAGCGCACAGCTAAGATCTGAGTTGTGAGTCGTGTAGGATGATGTTAAATAATTGCCACTCTGTTAAGCCGTGGTAAAAATTGCTGTTTTGAAGAGCGCGTTGCAGCGCGTAGTGTGAAGCAGTCGCCCTCCGTTTCTGGCGGTGGTGCCGCTGTGGCAATCGCAGCTTTGGTGTCTCCCTCTGGTGGCACAGGGTGAAGGCTGACTGTTCCGTGCATTTAACGGGTGCTATGAGCTCGCCAGTGGTCAGTCTGGGGTTAGTCTCTCGTTCGCATTTGTTAGGCAGTGCTCTTTGTCACAAAATCTGTCGGCTGAAGAGCGGCATACTAAGCTGCTGCCAGCCCGCCTCCTTCGGGGGGAATTGAAATTCAATAAAGAAAAAAGAAAAAGTTAGGCAGTTAGTGTCTGTCTGTCGTTCGGAGCTGTCCCAGTGTGAATTGTGGACAGTTGGGAATGTGAGTCTCACGGGAAGCGTGCAAGGGATAAGTCCCTGCAGTCGCGCCATTCATCTGTGTCCTCGGTGGCTCAGATGGATTGCCGGCACGGTAGCTCAGCGTGTTCGGTCAGAGGGTTAGCTGCCCTCTGTAATAAAAAAAACTGAGTTAATGGATCAACAAAGAACTGAAACGGGTGTCTTTCGACGTCCGCCCAGAGCAGATACAATGAACGGAACCGAACAAAATGAGACTTAAAAAAAAAATATATGGATAGAGCATCTGCAATGTAAGCAG
Source organism: Schistocerca nitens (assembly GCF_023898315.1). NCBI lineage: Eukaryota > Metazoa > Arthropoda > Insecta > Orthoptera > Acrididae > Schistocerca > Schistocerca nitens. The sequence goes on from NC_064622.1 coordinate 332,163,765, forward strand.
GAGATCCCGGGTTCGAGTCCCGGTCGGGGCACACATTTTCAGCTGTCCACATCGAGGTATATCAACAACACCTATCGGCTGCTGAGGGTTTCAGTTAGTTATCATTTTATATAAGATTGCATTTCATGGGCTTTTATTAAAATGATCATTTTAGTATATAAAGTTACCACCTTTTCACCGTAAGACCTTTCCTAGAAGTTAAAATCAAGTTGCACCTTCGGTGGCAAAGTTAATATTTTAAATTTTAGTGTTTTGTATCATTTCTATCCCTCCTACGGGGGTGCATAAAATGGTTCAAATGGCTCTGAGCACTATGGGACTTAACATCTATGGTCATCAGTCCCCTAGAACTTAGAACTACTTAAACCTAACTAACCTAAGGACAGCACACAACACCCAGCCATCACGAGGCAGAGAAAATCCCTGACCCCGCCGGGAATCGAACCCGGGAACCCGGGCGTGGGAAGCGAGAACGCTACCGCACGACCACGAGATGCGGGCGGGGGGTGCATAGTCTGTGTGATTGTGTTCATTGTTAAAACTTTTAGCTTAAAGTAATCTGGTGTGTTGCAGATTTGCACCAGTGTAGTCTTTCAGAGGCTGTTGTGAGCGGTCGTAACTACGGCCGTGTCAAAAGGGAGAGGCACGGTTCTCTGCTCGAAAGCTCATACAGTCAAAACTTGTTTCTTTCTGCCTCTGAATAAATTGTAACTTGATATTTAGAGGGTGCTTTCTGATTATAATTTCAAATATCTGTTTGTTTAAAAAAACCTTTTAGGCACTATTAAAGTGAATAACATCCCCATTTGTTAAAAGGAATTTGCTTATGGTTTTATCAGTTACTCCCTGGCAACTACTTCCATGCTTACATAGTGTGATTAAATGTGTCTATGTTCTTGACGAATCGCTAGTAAATAAAATAAATTCTTAAGTATGTTCTTTTAAAATAAATCACGGTTCATCTGTGCACAAAGCAGATAAGAGCAGAGTAGAGAGGGAAATTTATTTTTGAGACTGATATTTCTCCAAGATAGTTGACGTATCAGATTTATTATTGTTTCAACATGGGCTATGTTTCGTGTGGCTTTGTAGACATACGTTTGTAAAATATGTTGTTTGCAATTTCTTCCTTTGTTTGTAATGTGATTCGTGTCATACATTAAAAAAAGCACTTCCCTCCGCGAACTGAAATTTGACAGATTATTTCGTAGCGTTCAGACCCTTGGTCATCTCATTAGTTCAAGCAGAAAATTTTCACTCTACAGAGAAGGGTGCCCTGACATGAAACTTTCTGGCAGATTAAAACTGTCCAGGACCGACACTGGGACTCGGGACCTTTGCCTTTTGTGGGGAAGTGCTTCGGTAGCTTTGTATTCCCATTTCGCTCATTGGGCAGTGGGTTCTGCTTGTCCCCGCCTGTATCATAGCGTCGTCTCAGTCCTTGTGTGCGTCGTATCGTTTTTGTGTCTCGGTGCGCCGTGTTTGTGACTCAGTTTTAACGCGGCGTTGACTTGTGCCGTGATGTCGACCGTAGTTTCCAGGGGCATTCCACGTATATGCACCGACAGTATTAGTTCTAACAAGGCCACGCGGACTGTGCAGCCAAGTTCGTTACAAATTCATGATTGGCTTGTAGACGCGATCAGGGTAACTTCAGAACAGGTTTACACTGCTTACTTCGGTTCTAAATTGTACGCGTTTTATATCAAGTTTATAGACCTCCTTCATGTTTGCAGGCTCCTTTTGCGCCACGGACAACTCATCGCAATGGTTCTGATAGTATGGTTATTCTGGCGAAAGAGGAGGTAACATATGAATTTAAGCGTCTGCCCGAAGTTATTGACAGTTTCTTCAAAACCGTTCTGCTTCCGCGTGGAACATACGGAATGTATGGTGGGAACGCTGATCTGCTGAACATCGCTTACAAGTTAATAACAGTGTTCGATCCGTGGACATGGTGGTGAAACGGAATGTCTCCTTTAATTTGAAGATATGTCGATACCGGTCACACGTAATTTACATGGGACAAGAAGGGACCTGTTTTATATGAATGAGAGTAGACTCCTCCACAAAAATTGCCCGCATGGTGTCATGGTCTTAAAATCCACTTGCGATGGTTAACTTTAGGGGATCTGGTTCCCCAATGAGCAGCAATTGTGCCTCACCAAGTTCCTGATGGGCAACGTGACTCATTGCTTGATGGCCCAGTGCCGATAACCTCGCTAATGGACTTTTCCGCTCTAGCTTCCGTCTCGCCGCCACCTCGACTTCAAAACAATTGGTGACAGATGCAAGATGCTCAGGAGTCAGACGATCCTACTCCGCTCTACTGAAAAGATTCAGTTGGAAGAGGCCTGTCCTCTCCCAAAATTCAAGCCGGGTGATAATAAATCAGCTACCGTTCAAGATTCTAAAGCGTCTAGCATCCGCTGTGATGTGTCTCCTGAGACCGCGACCCAGAGCGCCTATTCGGGATCGCATGAGAACAGACATGTTCCGGAGATCCGTACTATATCGATGGACTTGCCTTGCGTACCTGAGTCTGAAACGCTATCCTATCCTTGTTAAATGCTCCCGAATGAGGAAAGCACGCCACAGGCCGCTGCTAATCATATCCAAATCGGCAGAAGTGTGCCAGCGGAACACGTGGTGACCGTAAATGACATTCCGTCAGTTTTCATATCCGTCGATTTTCAGGATCCGCACCACCCACCTATGGAGGAGTTTGGTGTGTCCTCCGGATAGGAATTTCCGCAGGATCAATCCCCCCTCCTCCCCCACGTTGCCCCATGTGTCCGTAGCCTCCCTGCAAAGCCGCAACAAACAGCAGCGCTTTCAAACTGCTTCAACCTGAGCGTGCGGCATCGCGAAAAAAGAAAAACGGAAACATGGTGGAAGAGAAGGATCCAACACTTAACACTCAGATTCACTCGTTGTCTCTGCTGTGGATTGTGATACGACATCATAAAAATCACCTGAAAATAATAAACTGAATTGTTTTGGTAATATTGGATGCAAGCCTATACCATTCTTACATTGAATGTGAACAGAACTTGAGCCGTGACGGCTCATATCGATATTGCCACTCTGGTGGTTTATCTCTCCTGCCACGGTAAGGGCGGTAAGCAGCGCCATCTGGGTCCTACGCGAGGAGTAACGAGGCGAGGTCCTGGGAGGGTGTGCTCCGCGACGTGGTGGAAGACGGTTGTCTGGTTGACGCAGCGAGTGTGGGACCGGACCTATCGCATGGAGATATACAAGTTAGCTCTGAACGGAAAGCGCCGTAGCAAGCAGCGGGAAGCGGGCGTCCTGTAATTTGTGTGAAGGAGTAACGGTTTTGCATTGGATGTCCCAGTGGTTCCCGAAAGTTGCGGTGGCTGCTTTCGGAGAAGAGAATTGGTAAGAGCTTGTATCTACGCTTTATTCCGTACGATGTTGCTGCCTGCCGTTATAAACGGGTGAAAATCAGGCGCTTGTATTGACTATACGGGAAATGGTGATGTAAAATTACATTTGTGATTGAGTCTCACTTATACTGTGACAATTTCGAGGCGAAAACTGTGGTGTTTCATTAGGTCTGGTTCTTTGCTGTGCAACTAAGGGAGTCAGTTATTTGGGGTAACTGGTGTAGCACCATTATGTTGGTCTAAGTGATACGTTCTCCACATTTTGTCTATGGCTTTGCGAATCGAAATCGTGAGGGAGTACACGTGTGAGTAATTTGCTATTGTATTGATGTTTATGTTGTAAAGACTGTTCTCTGGTGAGTTAAATAACGCGCTGATTTGTAGCCAATCTAAGCAGAAGTTACCATTGCTACTTGCTTACGTGGTACTGTCCTTATGATTGGCGTTGTTTGTCTTTTGTGGGTGTGCTCACGTTTGAAAAAGAAAATTACGGCTATTATTCATAAGGTTTGTCTAGTAAGGAAATTGCTTAAGCTTTTATCATATGCTGGTCTGTTTGCCTATCACATTGGCTTTCTGTGTAGTAACTGAAGGAATGTGTAGGGTGGTTCAAGATTGTAGGCTGACTAGTATTTGAACTGGTGTTGAGGCTAAGGGCGAGATCAGCATCCCGCAAACCCGCACGCTGAGCGTGGTTTAATCTTCCGCTATTGGGGAGCCGGCTCTCTGTTCTTGGATTTTGTAAGGATACGTATTGAGTGCATCGCTGTAGTTTTTCGCGTGCTAAATTGCGGGGTGTCGGTGCCGTCCTAGAGCTAGACTTGTGATGTATATTATGTTGAAAGGGAATTAACAGTACGAAACTTTTTAGTTTGTTTTAGGTCTGTACATGGAATGATGTTCATATTTTGTCGATTGCGGCAATAACTTCCTGTGTGGGGAGATCCTCTGAGGGACTTCTATTGTACTGTTGCAGTGCAGCCCATCTGAAACGTGCTGCTTAAAACTTGGGATGCAGCTCTCTGATGTTATATATTACTGTTTAATCTTAAATGTCTTGGATGTAATATGGTTGTTGAGGATTATGTAATTAATTTTCATCGCTGGTGCCTTAAAGGAAGTATTTCGTTTTAAAATATGTGCTCGGTCAGAGCCTATTTAAATATGATTTTAACTAATCATTCGAAATTTCTAGTCTTGCTTCTTAAAAGGCTTTCCGTTAAATGATTGCTATTTGCCTGTTTAAATGTTTGAGTGACTTAAAGGAAAAGAATATTATTTTGTAATTTTGTACTGATTGTTGCTTTTGGGTAATACCTGACTTGTGTTCAGTAAATGAGTGTCTAGTCAATGGTGATGCACTGTTCTATTGCTAGTCTACCCCTCCCACTCCACAGCATATTGAGCTGCTTTATGTCGAAATTGTGTTCAGAACACCCCTCAGAATTAGTTCCGATCTAGATTTGCAATGTTGCCTGCGACTATTTACTTACTGTTCAACTGCAATGAGATATTTTTGCAATAACTGTTACTCGGTCATTTTTCTGTTCACGGCTTTTCAGCTTTCTTTAATATGACTTCTCAACTATCTACTGGTACTTCGTTATTTAACAGAAAGGGAACACCATTGACTGATTTCGAAGTTCTTTATAACGGCCAATGAAAAGGCTGCAGTTTTTGTGACCTTACGTTAATTCTTCTTTATGCCCGTTCAGGATGTGGCCGTGTCACAGGTTGTGCGCGTTTTTGTAAAGCGGGTATAGTTTATTTATTTCATAAAACTCCGCCGAAACTTCTGTTAGGTGGATATTTTAATTGTGTTTTGTGTCCTGTGAATCAGCCCATAATTTTGATTTCTGTTAGGGACTAGACAATCTGGTACACTCTTCACAGATACGCGACGCGTGGAACTGCCAGAATCCCACTCTCGTCAGGTATATGCGTTTTCCTTCTATATCTACATCATACTCCGCAAGCCCCCTAACGGTGTGTGGCGGAGGGTACTTCCAGTATCATTATCTGATCCCTCTAACCCTGATCCACTTGCGAGTAGTGCGTGGGCAGAATCATTGTCGGTAAGCCTCTATATTGGCTCTAATTTCTGGAATTTTCTCCTCGAGGTCAATATGCGAGATGTATGTGAAGGGGAAGTAATATGTTGTCTAACTCCTCCTGAAAAGTGCTGTCCCAAAATTTCAATAGTAAATCTGTCATGCACAACGCCTCTCTTGTAACGTCTGCCAGTGCAGTTTTAGTATTTCCGTAACGCTCTCTTGTCAGCTAAACGGTCCTGTGTCGAAATGCGCCGCTCTTCGTTGGATCTTCTCTACCTCCTCTATCAGTCCTACCTGATAGGGATCCCAGATGGCACTCCGTCTTCAGGCCACAAGTGGCCCATCGGGACCATCCGACCGCCGTGTCGTCCTCAGTTGAGGATGCGAATAGGAGGGGCGTGTGGTCAGCACACCGCTCTCCCGGTCGTTATGATGGTTTTCTTTGACCGGAGCCGCTACTATTCGGTCGAGTAGCTCCTCAATTGACATCACGAGGCTGAGTGCACCCGAAAAATTACAATAGCGCATGGCGGCTGGATGGTCACCCATCCAAGTGCCGACCGCGCCCGACAGCGCTTGACTTCGGTGATCTCACGGGAACCGGTGTATCCATTGCGGCAAGGCCGTTTCCTAGGGATCCCAGATAGTCGAACAATACTCAATAATGGGGCGAACAAGGGCCTTATAAGCCACTTCTTTCGTTGATGAGTTACATTTCCTTAAAATTTTTCCGATGAATCTGAGTCTGCAGTCTGCTTTTCCCACTATTTGTTTTATATGGTCATTCCACTTAAGGTCGCTCTGGATAGTTAGGCCTAGATATTTTACGGCAGATGTTCTCTCCAGCTGTTTGTCATCAATAATGTAGCTGTACACTAGTACTATGTATGCACAATATGTTACATTTATTTACAGCTACTTCCAGCAGCAGACTCGATCGCTTTCATCTTTGTGATTCTTTCTGTGGACAGCTGTTAGCGAGAGACGTGATAGCCGCTTGTTTCACTGATCACTGGGTAGTAGCCGTAATCTTAAATTATTTGCCGCAATCAGTAAAAATGTGTCGCCTCCCCTGGATGTTGAACACATTCCTCTCAAAGGATCTTTCCCTCGAGTTCGTAAAGGATTCTTCCCTCGAGATTACTGTTCGAGGTGTTTGGACCATAGCCTGATTTTGCAGGATCGTTATCCTTCGCCTATGGAATGGTGCTCAGGGCATGCAAAACCATTTCTCCGGAAAGCCTTAATGCACTACGGCGCTGACAGAGCGAGAAATCTCCGTCGGAACCAGGAATTTTGTTGTTTCGTCTTGTGTCGACTTGATGACGGTGTCAGCCAACCTCTCTTACGGATTAAGAATTTCTGCAGTGTTAAGACGAAGCTTCTTCAGTTAAAGAGACAACAAACGGAAGGACTCAGGGAGCGATCAAAATCCCACTCTTTCCTGCAGGGTGAACTGATCTACTTATACCATCTTAACTGATTGACCGCGCGCCGAAAAAGAGTATGTAACACGTCCCTCACTCACACCGATGGCCACGTGCTAATATTCCAACGTGACATTTCCAGACCGATCTAAAATTACACCTACCTTTATGTCGTTCAAAATGGTTCAAATGGCTTTGAGCACTATGGGACTTAACATCTGAGATCATGAGTCCCCTCGAACTTAGAACTACTTAAACCTAACTAACCTAAGGACATCACACACATCCATGTCCGAGGCAGGATTCGAACCTGCGACCGTAGCGGTCGCGCGGTTCCAGACTGAAGCGCCTAAAACCGCTCGACCACACCGGCAGGCCTACCTTTATGACGTCCATGCCACTGATAAGATTGTCCCTGACCCACCATTTACTCCTCTCCATGGTTGCGTGGTTACTGCTGCATTACATGATGAATTTCTAAGTGACTTTACTCGAGATGATATATATCGACTTTAAATGCGAACATTTCAAGTTAGGCTTTACCGTGACTGTTATTGACATTAAATGATTAGATTAGATTAGTACTTGTTCAATACATTATGAATACGACACTTCGTAATGATGTGGAACGTGTCAGTTTAATAAAAGGTGTCTATACAAGATATTACATTACACAAAATGTTACATGACACTTAATATTTTTAATTTTTTTTTGGGTGGGGGTGGGGAAATGACCCAATTACTATATCCAAAAATTCATCTAATGAGTAGAAGGAGTTGCCATTCAGAAATTCTTTTAATTTCCTTTTAAATGCTATATGGCTGTCTGTCAGACTTTTGATGCTATTAGGTAAGTGACCAAAGACTTTTGTGACAGCATAATTTAGCCCCTTCTGAGCCAAAACTAGATTTAACCTTGAGTTGTGAAGATCATCCAGTGCTGTAGCCATGTACACTGCTATTACTTTTGAATTCGTTCGGATTGTCAATAACAACTTTCGTAAGTGAATATATATAATGTGAGGCTACAGTGAAGATCCATATCTCTTTAAATAAGTGTCTGCAGGATGATCTTGGATGAGCTTCAGCAATTATTCTGATTACACGCTTTTGTGCAATGAACACTCTTTTACTCAATGATGAGTTACCCCAGAATATGATGCCATACGAAAGCAGAGAATGAAAACAAGCATGGTAAGCTAATTTACTGAGATGTATATAGCCAAAATTTGCAATGATCCTAATATCATAAGTTGCTGAACTCAAACGTTTCAGCAGATCTCCAGTGTGTTTTTTATCCAATTCAACCCCTCATCAATGCATACACCTAGAAAGTTTGAATATTCTACCCATTTCTGATCGAAGCCTATATTTATTAATGATGTCATTCCATTTGCTGTGGGGAACTGTATATAATGCGTTTTGTCAAAGTTTAATGAGAGCCCATTTGCAGAGAACCACTTAATGATTTTCTGAAAAACATCGTTTACAATTTCATCAGTTAATTCTTGTCTGTTGGGTGTGACAGCGATAGTTGTACCATCGGAAAAAAGTACCAGCTTTGCATCTTCGTGAATATACGAGAATGGCAAGTCATTAATACACATTAAGAACAGCGGAGGACCCAAGACCGAACGTTGCGGCACCCCATTCGTGATTGTTCCCCAATTTGGGAAATTACAAGTTTTTTTCCATATTATGTGAACTGCTTATTTCAAACTTCTGCATTCTTCCTGTTAGGTATCATTTAAACCAATTGAGCGCTGTCCCATTCATACCACAGTACTTCAGCTTATCTAGAAATATTTCATGATTAACACAATCAAAATCCTTTGAGAGATCTCAAAAATTCCCAACAGGTGACTTCCGGTTACTCAGAGCATTTAATATTTCATTAGTAAAAGTATATATAGCATTTTCCGATGAAAAACCTTTCAAGAAACCAAACTGACATTTTGTTAAAACTTTATTTTTACAAAGGTGTGAAGCTATTGTACAATATATTACTTTTTCAAGAAATTTGGATAAGGCAGTCAGAAGAGCGATTGGGCGGTTGTCGTTGACATCAGACGTATCCCCTTTTTTATGAAGTCGTTTAACAATGGCATACTTCAGTCTATCTGGGAAAATACCCTGCTTCAGAGAGATATTACATATGTGGCTAAGAATCCCACTTATCTCTTGGGAACAAGCTTTTATTATCCTGCTGGAAATGCCATTAATTTCATGTGAGCTTTTATCCTTGAGAGAGTTTATTATCTTCATAATTTCAGAAGGAGAGGTGGGTGGAATTTCCATTGTATCAAATTGTGTGGGTAAGGCCTCTTCCATAACAGCCTTGCTTCTTCTAATGAACATTTAGATCCTATTTCCTCTACAACATTTAAAAAATGATTATTCAAAATGTTTTCGACTTCTGGCTTGTTGTTTGTCAAATTTCCATTCGCTTTGATGGTAATGCCGTCATCCTGTATTCTTGGTTGCCCTGTTTCCCTTGTAATAATATTGCAAATTGTGTTGATTTTGTTATCAGAGGTATTAATCTTAGACATGATGCACACGCTTCTGGACTTTTTAATAACCTTTCTTAATATAGCACAGTAGTTTTTATAATATTTGGCTGTTTCTGGGTCATTACTCTTTCTTGTTGTTAGATACAGTTCCTTTTTGTGGTAACAAGATATTTTTATTCCTTGAGTAAGCCAAGGTTTCTTGCATGTTTTCTTATAATTAGATTTAACTACTTTCTTCAGTAAACAGTTTTCAAATTCTCTTACAAGTGTATCATGAAATAAGTTATATTTTAAATTAGCATCAGGTTCCTTGTGCACCTTGTCCCAGTCTAACTGCTGAAGATTTTCACTGAAATTTCTAATTGTTGAGTCATTAATTGAATGCACAAATTTGGATGGTAGTTTTGAATTACTGAATGGAGTTACGTCATATACTGTAACTAGCTGAACACCATTATCAGAAAGGCCATCCTCAACAGTCAAGAATATACGTTTTTAAATTTATTTTGTTCTATAAAAGTGTTATTTATCAATATGCTGCTATCCTTTACTACTCGAGTAGGAAAATCAGTGACAGATGTCAAATTGAAAGAACCGAGCAAGATTTCCAGGTCATACTTCCTATTACACTCTTTCAGTGAATCAACATTAAAGTCCCCACAAATAATAATTTGCTTTCCCCTATCTGAGAGAGAGTATGACAAGGCATCCAAGCTTTCCAGGAATAAATGAAAGTTTCCTGAAGGGGACCAATATACTGTTACAATTATAAAAGAGCCCTCCTTCAGTTTAAGTTGACAGGCACATGCTTCTATATGTTGCTCTAGACAAAACTTTTTTCTATCTAAGCTTTGTACGCAATGATAACTTTTGACATATATGGCAACTCCTCCTCTTACTTTATTCTCTCTACTCATATGTGCAGCTATTTTATAATCACTGATATTTACCTTTTCCTTATCAGACACAATGTGATGCTCAGACAGGCATAGTGTATGTATTACATTATCAGATTCAGTGTCATCTAAACAGACCAGGAGCTCATCTACTTTATTCTTCAATCCCGCAATATTTTAGTGAAAAATTGTAACATTATTTTTTTACTTTTGGGAGAATGTACTTTTTTCTTTAATCCACCATATTTTGGTTAAACATGGTAACATCATTATTTACTTTACTGTTGTGAGAATCTTATGAGTTTTGGACCTCTTTAGCACCTGCCTGCCTGAACTTCTCATTGGACACTAACAGAGAGGTACATCCATGAGTACTAATTCCGCCCCCCCCCCCCTTATGGATTTCGCTAACAACCCTCCCAGTTTACCCTTCCCTTTCCTATTGAGGTGTAGGCCATGCCTTGTGAAATTCACCCTATCGGTAGCCTCTACAGGAACGAATCCAATATCTTACAGAGTGGCCGCCCTACACAACTTATCCAACTCCATATTTACCCTCCTCACAGAATGATTAAACTGGGGCTGATCATGCCGCACGAAAGTAGGCACCAGCCCAACATTGGTATGGGTCGTTGGAGACGCTATTTTCACCAGGTCACTATCAATACTGTAGCCCTGATCCCTATCAATACTGTTTCCCACTCCACCCACTATCATTACAAGATCCTGCTTTGAGATACCCTTGCACAAGGAACCTATATCCTCTACCACCTGGCTAAGACATGCAATTGGCTTGAAAAAGGTTGTAACCTGGTACGTGTCACCTAATTTTGCTTGCAAAATCTGGCCCACTCCTCTTCCATGGGTGCTACCAAGCAACAGAACTTTTAGTTTCTACTTTTTTGAAACAGTTGGTTTCCTAGTGAGATTCTGTTGCATCTTAACTACATCTACTTCTACTGGAGCCTCTTCCTTACTTAACTGTGGTAGCAAAGCAAATCTATTGGTTGTGCCGATTGGGAAACTGTCATACACTGTTCTCTTTAAGTGGCCTCTGTTCCCAGCTACCACTTCCCACCGCTGTTTACCATCCACCCCCCTTAACCTCTTCAGTTCCTCCATCACTCTGTCCAAATCAGCCTGAAGGGCTCTAATTTTCTCCCCCTGTTCAGCTATAATCCTATCTCTTGAGAAAATCCTGCAAAAGAATTGAAGAGTCTCGTTTGCTTCCCTAATTCCCACGTCGCTACCATTTCCCCAATGAAACCACCTGTCACAACAGCTGCACAAAACCACTGTACTAACTTTCCTACTGCAGCGCACACACTTAGTATCTATGGTAGTTTGGAAATTAGTTAACAGATTTACTAAGGGATAACGATAACATATTAAATACAGATGTAAAAGGCCATTAAATATGTTTTCGCAACTAATATGTAAGTAAACTATTAGCAAATGCACTTAAATTTGTGTTATAACGCTAAATACGCACGTTCAAAAGTTAGTCCTCAACAGCCGAAGTAACAAAAACGAACTTTTTTCGATTACTGGAAGAATACGCAAATAAAAGAAAAACCTTTAATGATAAGTTTGAAGAGCACACTAATGAAAGTATTTAATCAGTTAATCTATAGCAAACGCACTTAAGATTGCTGTATAACGCTAAGTATGCATACTCGGAAAGTGTTTACTGTTACCAGTTGCTGTTTATCTCCACGACGCGTTTCAAAGGTTTAAACATCCATCAGTTGGATTTACATTTATTAGTATGACATTTATGTCTGTTGTGTTACGATTTTTTGGAGGAACTTGTGGCACTGTCCAGAAGAGAAACAAAACACTATTCCAGAACATGGTTCTGGGTACATTTTGACAAAAAAATTAGACCTATGTCTAACGGTAAATTTAAAATAAGTAAAATAGAGTACCTCCAATAGTTACAGATTCCTTTCGCTGTCGTAACACATCACGTGTGTATTGACATATTTTATAAACAAATATGGCGTCTGGAAACTATTGGGTGCAAGGATCGTATAGCAGAAGAGAGAACATTATCACAAAGAACAAGAACCGTAACAACATTATTACTGAATAAATTTTAATGTATTTGGAGATGTTTGTTTTTAGTTATCGAATACATCCGTTGGAATAAATAAGTCACGGTTTTGGCAAGGTAAAATATCTTAATCTTAATGCTCGTTGTTACAATCAGATGAAATGTTACAAAGCTTAAGTACAATAATCATAATCGCTGCAGTGGTAAAATTTTATACAAAAAACAATTTTGGTTGAGATAGATATGAAAGGCTGGAGGCAGAGGAAGAGGAAGAGAAAGAGTAAGTGAGAGGGAGAGAGAGGGTGGAAAGAGTGATTGTATGAGAGCAAACTTTACAAAGCAGGGGTCTTAATATTATATCTGTTACATGTAATAACCGTCTAAAGATTAGGGTAATACATTGGTTAATGCATTAAATACGCAGATGGATGTACAATTTGTGCCAGTAGTTGATGTACATATAGTTTCAAGCTGACAAACGGTACAAGCTGACAAAAAGACAAAATCCTGAATCCCAATCATGACCTCCTCAGAAATATCACTAAAGAAGACATCAGTGAGTTGAACTATACATCAGTTTGAAATTTATCAGAAGCCTGCCACAACTCCTCCATTTACCCCACAACCCACAAAATGGCACCATTCCAGTACATGATCTATAGAGCTATCCAACTACCACTCTCTGAAGACAAATGTGAACAAGAAATTGAAATAATGAAACAAACAGCCATTGCAAATGGTTATAACAGTTCCATAGTAGACACTCTAAAACATTCAATAATGGCACAGCAATCACAACGCAAAAACCAAAAAGAGAATAACATCTCCCACACAATTCGGTTTCTAGGTAACATTTCATATCAGATTGCCAATGTCTTCAAACGAAAAGACATAAGCATATCCTTTACCACAGACAACAAGACTGGACAGAAGTTATTCCACAACATAAGCACATGAAACCCACTTCATCACAGAGGTGTGTACAAAATTGAATGTTTGGACTGTGACTTCTTCTACATAGGCCAGGCATGCGGATCCTTTGAGATTAGATTCAAAGAACACATGGAAGCACTAAAAAACAAAAAATGCCACACATCACACAACAGTGGGACCCATCTGCATGAAACAAAACACCATGTTAAAAACACAAGTATCAGCATCCTACACATCCAACCAAAAGGTATAAAACTAGACATTCTTGAAGCACTCCAAATATGCAAATACCAAACAAAACAACCTGGATCCATCTTAAATGACAAAAATGACAATATTTACAATAGTACAGTACAATGTGGCCTCAAGAGACAATGCAACAGCTGTATGAGACTCCTGAGTGTATGTAGTCTGCCAATAGGGGACTCATTGTGGCAAGTTCTTGGTAAATGTGATCCTATTGTGATAACATACCTTCTCAACCCATGAAGTTCCACTCAATTCCCTTCTCATCTTCTGGATGGGTTTCCTTTGTGGCCAAGCAGTGTAAATTGGACTGCATAGAGATGTCATATTTGGTCTTAAAGTAACGTAAAACTGGGTAAAATTGTTAACTTTTAACATTTTTTGTAACGTGGCCTCGTAAAAACGTATGGTGTGACATTCAGTTCATAAACGTATTGAATTTTATAGCCTTTAATTTTGTTAGCAGTAAAGGTTCTGTGAGCAGTGAGGTATCCACAATATGGAATACTATTTGTCACAAAGCTATACTCCGCCCAGCTCAGAACAACATTGAGGTATGAAGTGTTAATACCGTGAAATTAGAATTAAATTCATGTGTCACAAGGTAGGCTGACCTGATGTTTTCTTTATAAGTCACATCTACAAAATTGCCCAGTTTTATCAATTTTGTCTTATCTCTGCATGGAGAAATATTTGTCACAAAGTTTGCCAATTTGCTGAGAATTAGTTTTCTAATTTTCTTAAAATACGATGAACTGAATGTCTTCACTGGAACAATTGAACTGCATGTGAAAAACTGGTTAGAACATTTATATCTTACACAATATCCTCTAAGCAAACTGGTTAGTTCAAATTATTAGACATATACGTACAAGTTCAGTGTATAAGAGAAAAGTCATGACACATTTAATACAACATTCTAGACAACTGCATGTTATATACAGAAACGAAGATATAATGCGAAATAAAACTTAATACTTTCTACTAAACTATTCACTAGTATTCCATAAATGAGACTTGTTTTCTACAGTTTCAGTGGTCACACTTGTTTCTGATGGTATGTGTGTTGTCACAGAATCACAGTTACTATACGTTTGATCATTCCTTTCATTTTCCTACACCCACCCGACATTCTGACTCCTTACAGCGTCAAATTTTTACCTGATGGCAGAAAGTGAAACTATTATATTTTCAGCATACTCAGAGAGCGCTCCGATTAATGAACATACCAATCATGTTTCATGTCTAGCTATGTATACAGTCCGCACTATAACGCTCGGAATACCATCAGTTTAATTTTAACAAATTCGCATAAAATAGTGCGCAAGACAGCGTATAGTGTGTGTGGTAAAGGGTAATACATACCACTTACAGACATTTACTTACCTGTCCTACTCGTAAATAGAGCGAGGAGAAACGTCTGTCTGAAAACCTCCATACGAGATCTAATTCTCCCATCTTATCTTCGCGACCCTTAAGCGGAATGTGCACTGGCGGTAGCGCAATCGTTTTGAAGCCGGCCGCAAATGCCTGTTCTCTAAATTTCCGCAATAGTGCTTAACGAAAAGAGTGTCGCCATCTGTCCAGGAATTCCGATTTGATGTAAATTGAAGATAGAGGGGGAAGGGGAGAAAGGAAAAGAATTCATGATGTCAGCTGTATTGGGTATGCGGAATCAGCGGCAACGATTGAAAATGTGTGCCGCACTGGGATTCGAGCGCGGGATCTCCTGCTTACTGCTGCACTACACAGACACAGAGTTTATCGCAACTGCGTGGACTGTCTCGGTACGGCCCTTCGCTGACCCACATTCCCACCTTGCGCCCCCTGTTCACAGTCCCCGTCCATGTGGGTTACTTTGATATTCCTGCAGGAGGTCCAACGCGATTGTACATTCGCAATGAACCTAGTGGCATAGCCCATGGAGGCGAATAATTTATATGCCCGAAGGAACAGACACCACGCGGAATCCGCAGCTGCGATACAAATTATGCAAATTGAAGATGATGGTGGTGGTGGGTGGGGGAGGGGGCTGGGAGAAAGTACAAACACCACGAATTAACATAATTCCCATTAGAGTTCACGAGACATCTCCGTAGCTCTAGTGTGATGATCGAAACTACTGATACCAAATCTAGCAGCATTCGTCTGAATCGCTCGATGCCTTCCTTTAATCCGAGCTGGCGGGGACCCCATACACTTGAACAGCACTAAAGAACGTGTCGCACTAGGATTCCTATACGCCGTCTCCTTTATAGATTAGTTACACTTTCCCAACATTCCCACAACAAAACAAAATCGAGCATTCGTCTCCACTAATACCAACATCAGGTGCTTATTCCATATCGTTTCACTTTTCAGTGTTGTTTTTGTGGTCTTCAGTCCTGAGACAGGTTTGATGCAGCTCTCTTTACAGTAAAGCTGCATGCCCTCGGGAAAAATTACGATTGTAGTTTCCCCTTGCTTTCAGCCGTTGGCAGTACCACAACAGCAAGGCCGTTTTGGTTAATGTTACAAGGCCAGATCAGTCAATCATCCAGACGCCCCTGCAACTACTGAAAAGGCTGCTCCCCTCTTCAGGAACCACACGTTTCTCTGGCCTCTGAACAGATACCCCTCCGTTGTGGTTGCACCTACGGTACGGCTATCTGTATCGCTGAGTCACGCAAGCCTCCCCACCAACGGCAAGGTCCATGGTTCATGGGAGGGGGGGGGGGGGAGGGTTTCAGTGTTACGCCTAGATATTTAATCTACGTGAATTGTCAAGCAGCGCGCTACTAATACTGTATTCGAAAATTACATGATTGTTTTTCCTACTCATCTGCATTGACTTACTTTTTTATACATTTAGAGCGAGTTGCATTTCAACACACCAACTAGAAGTTCCGTTTAAGTCAGTTTGTATACTGAGACAGTCATTCAACGACAATACCTTCCCGTACACCACAGCGTCATCAGCAAACAACCTGTAAACTGCTGATCATCCTGTCTGTAAGAATAACAGTGGTTCTGTCTGTAACAATAACGTCCCATCACACTTCCCTGGGGAGCTCCTGGCAATACTCTTGCCTCTGGTGAACACTCGGCGTCGAGGACACGGTACTGGGTTCTATTACTGAAAATATCTTCGAGCCACTCACATATTTGGGAAGATAAACAACGGTCTCTGATCCCTGTCAACAATCTGCAGTGGGGCATCGTGTCAAATTCAATCCGGAAATTTAAGAGTATGAAATCTACCTGTTTCCTCTGCTACCCATAATAAAACCGATTTACTGCAATGCAGAGCTTCGCCGTGTGACGAGCTTTTCCATGTCGTGTCACGTCCACGACCGCGTTGAACACCGTTTTGGTGAAATATGGCAAAAATTGGACATCATGAACCTCACATGAATTTCTGAGCTTTTTTTTTGTTTTGCTCATGACAACACCTTGCGCTTCGAACTGTTACCAAGCCTGAGGATGACGTGTCAAGGTTACACACTTTTGTACGGTTGCAGAGGATGGTTGTAGGGACCTTACAGCAAAAATCTCTCTTCTGCGTCGCAGTGAGGGTATGAAACGGTTGCTGAGAAGTGATTCTTTAATTTTATTGCACGGTTAGTTTGGAAAAGTTTAAGTTCACAAAATATTTGAGGAATTGTTTCCAGTGAATGATATCGGCCTGGATATACTTGGAACTACAAAAACACTTAATAGTAGTGGAACATGCAACAAAGGGTACTCATTTTAATAACAATCTAAGATTTTTGAATGACAACCAGATTGCAAAAGAGATTAGATGCAGTGTGTAAGTTATGATGAGTCGGGACGTTTAGAATTGGAATAAATGCAGTGTAAATTTTAGTTTGTCTTTGAATTGGCGTCTGAGAAGATCCAATTTTTGGTAACAACATTTGAGACTGTGTAGAATGGTGGCCAACTCTGCTATTAGAGTAAAGGAGCCAGTTGTGAACATAAATGTTACTTTTCTTGTGGGTAAAGCTAGCTGCTACGAAATTAAGCGATGACATATAAAATTTACTTATTAATCACAGCCTCACTCAGATTGATGATCTTAGACCTATTCAGAAAAAAGAGATGCAAACTAACAGCATATACTATTAATGGCGTCATCGTTTGTGCAGTCTACACAGCTACTCAGGGCCAGGATACCGCCACACGTTTCCCATAGTGCCTATGGCATGCGACTTGTATTAAGCGAGATCGCGCACTGATCAGTACGGCGGTGGCAAACTTGACGGTAATGGTTGTGATTAATTGTATTGACTTCTCCGTTACTGTTGTAAATTAGAGATCGCTTACGACCTTTCGAAATGTAGCTAACTTATTGCTCGGGAAGAAAGGCCGTTAGCTAACCATAACCAAAAATCTTAGTAATAAGTTTGTTCTAATGGTTTTCGCTGCTACATAAAATTGATAGAAATTATCCGCCTGTGATTTGAGACTTTCTCGGCGTATTCCATTCGTGAAATCTTCTCGGGTGATCAGCCGAGTAAAGGCGTCGTCTTCTCGCAACGTTTCGAAGGGTTTCGTACCCATCATCTTCAAGCGAAGTGTCGAGATGCTGCTGCTCACATCTATTACTTTCCCCTCTTTGGGGAAGTGTGAGGGGGAGTTTGTAGCCTTGCGGCTTTTACTCCCCTGTGTGCTTGTGTGTGTGATTATTTCTGTACTTTTTGGATGTCTGTGAGATTGTGATGTTTGTTCTGTGTGATTCTGGTACTTGCCTGAGGTTTGGCGAGATATTTGTAGTATTTGGGGTAGGAGCAGGATTTGGGAATGGGTATTGGGATTTTTCTCTTCGACTTAGTCGTCAAAGATCGTCATGGGGCGATTGTGTTTATCGCGGGACATGTCATACCGACCTAGGGAATGGATGAGGGCGTTTCCCGACCTGGAAGTGCCTTCATAGAAGGCCCTTGCCAGGTCTTGGAAACGCTCTCTCAGGAGTGGGATTTCCGCAGCGGCATGCAAATCGTCGATAGGGAATCCAAGGGGTAAACGTAGTGCCCTCCTGAGGGCGCGGTTCTGCAGCCTCTGGAGAGTGTCCAGGTGCTGCTTCGCCGCGTATCCCCAGACAGGACACGCGTATTCCATGACTGGCCGGATCAGGGCCTGGTAAACGTTCACTCCTACTGAGCAGGATAGGGAGCTGGATGAGTTGAGGATTGGGTACAGGATGGACATTCTGGCGCAGACCTTCCTATGGACCTCGTCTATGTGGGGTTTCCACGTAAGACGAGAGTCCAAGGTTACGCCAAGATACTTGGCGGTTCTGCGCCAGGGGAGTTGGGTTCCGTTTAGGTGAAGGTGGAGGGGGGGGCGTTGAGGAGGTTCGCGCCTTCCGAGCCTACGGGTAATCAGCATTGCCTGCGTCTTTTCAGAATTGATGGTGATTCGCCAGCGACGGGCCCAAGTTTCTGTGTCATCTAAAACCCTTTGTAGCCTACGGATGACCAGGTCCTTGTTCGCGTTTCTCGTGTAGAAGGCTGTATCGTCAGCGTACTGTGCAGTGTGCACCAGGGGGGCCGTTGGAGTGTCCGCAGTGTACAAACTGTACAATACGGGCCCCAGGACCGATCCCTGTGGCACCCCAGCACGAATACGCCTTCTGGTGGAGGTGGCAGTTTCTACTTTGACGGAGAAAGTCCTATTGGTGAGGTAGCTCTTGATCAGCTGAACTATACTCCCGGGAAACCCTTGTGTGTACAACTTGTAGAGTAGCCCTCTATGCCATACTGAATCAAAGGCTTTGGCTACGTCTAGTAGCACTATCCCGCAGTAGCCTCTGTGGTTGAAGCCCTCTGTGGCCGCTTCAACCACTCTCATGATCTGTTGTGGGGCAGAGTGGTTCTGCCGGAATCCGAATTGGAAATCCGGCAGAATTTGCTCTCTGGTAATATGTTCTTGTATGGGTCTTAGCATGAGGCGCTCATAGATCTTGCTGAGAGTTGGCAAGAGGCTAATCGGCCTGTAGTGCTGCGGGAATAGAGGGTCTTTCCCTGGTTTGTGTATTGCGACCAATTCCGCGTGTTTCCAGCAAGCTGGGAACTCGCGGGTACGAGTAATCTCGTTGAAGACGTTCGCGAGGTGTTCAATCGCCGTGGGTGGGAGGTTTTTGACCAACTGGTTGGTGACTTTGTCATGTCCTGGCGCCCTTTTGGAGGGGAGGGACCTAATTACTTTTGCCACGTCTTCAGGGGCAAAAATTGTGGGTTCGTCTTCTGGGTCCTCCTCAGCATTGAGGAAGACAGCCAGTTGACGACGGACCACTCTTTCATGCTCATCATCCTGGGGTTCAGCCGCTTGAAACTGCTTCTCGAAAGTGTCGGCGAGGGCGTTGGCCTTTTCAGCATGGCTGTAGGCCATACCCCGCTCGCCGTGCAGTGGCGGCATTCTAGCGCGTCTTTTTGTGAATTGTTTGGTTGCTTGCCAAAGTGTGTGATCGTCTACTTTGAGGGTTGTGAGGCGGTTTTGCCATTGCTGGTTTCTGTGCTCATTGAGCGCTACCTTCAATTCTCTCTGTAGACGATTGAGCAGCCTCCTTGTGGCCTGGTTTCTGGTTATCTTCCACTCTTTTGCCACTCTGTTCTTATGTCGAATTTGAGCTAGCAAGTGTTCCGGGAGCTGTATTTGCGGCGGCGGGCCATCCCTTTGTGGGGGGGGTGGCCTCTTCTGCTGCCTGCAGAATGGTACCTGTTAGGTCTTGTAGCGCTTGTTCTACTGTTTCGGCAGTAGGTGGCGGAGCGCGAGCGATATCAGAGGCGACAGTTTCTCGGTATCGCTCCCAGTTTGTACGTTTGTAAGACGTCTGGTACCGTGGGAGTGCTACCCATTCTCCCACGTCGACCTCTAGGATCACTGGGTTGTGGTCGGAGGACATTCTGTTGATCGTCCTCGCGGTCACAAACCCCGTAATCCTCCTAGTGAGAGCTATGTCTAACACGTCGGGCCTGCCTCCATTTTTTGGAAAATGTGTGGGCTCGACTGGACCCCATGTTTCGAAATGGTGGTTGCGCGCTAGTTGTTGCAATCTGGCGCCTGCTCTGGAGGTTACTCTAGAATTCCAATCAGGATGTTTGGCATTGAAGTCGCCCCCTATTATGAGTTTGCCTTCAATTTGCCCTAGAGTAGCTATGTCTTCCTCATCTATCTGGTCTTGTGGGGGTCGGTAGATTGCAACGATTGTTAGGGGTCCAGTGGCAGTGGCTACTTCCACTGCCACTGCTTCGATTTTATTGGTAGCTGGTAAGAATACCTGGTGGTGGGGATCCCTCTTTTTATGTATATGGCCACTCCACCGCCATGGGTTGGCCTGTCTTTGCGATAGCTGACATAGTTGGGGACTGTCGCTTTTGTTCCCGGTTTTAAGTGGGTTTCCCCCATCATGCATATGTCGATGGAGAACTCCTTCATGAGTTCTCTGAACTCGACCTCTTGGTTAACAATGCCGTCTGCGTTAAAGACGCACATTGTCAGGCCATGGATGTTTGGTCGTCTATCCATGATGGGGTTTTGAAACTGCTGAGGAAGTCGCAGAGGGGAGCGACTGCTGGACTGTTGCCTGAAGGGCGACGAGGATCTGTGTGTTCTGCTTCTGGGCTTCCCTGAATTCCTTCATCATTTCCATGACGAGGTTCATGGTCTGGTCGAGATGCTGCTGCTCACATCTATTACTTTCCCCTCTTTGGGGAAGTGTGAGGGGGAGTTTGTAGCCTTGCGGCTTTTACTCCCCTGTGTGCTTGTGTGTGTGATTATTTCTGTACTTTTTGGATGTTTGTGAGATTGTGATGTTTGTTCTGTGTGATTCTGGTACTTGCCTGAGGTTTGGCGAGATATTTGTAGTATTTGGGGTAGGAGCAGGATATGGGAATGGGTATTGGGATTTTTCTCTTCGACTTAGTCGTCAAAGATCGTCATGGGGCGATTGTGTTTATCGCGGGACATGTCATACCGACCTAGGGAATGGATGTGGGCGTTTCCCGACCTGGAAGTGCCTTCATAGAAGGCCCTTGCCAGGTCTTGGAAACGCTCTCTCAGGAGTGGGATTTCCGCAGCGGCATGCAAATCGTCGATAGGGAATCCAAGGGGTAAACGTAGTGCCCTCCTGAGGGCGCGGTTCTGCAGCCTCTGGAGAGTGTCCAGGTGCTGCTTCGCCGCGTATCCCCAGACAGGACACGCGTATTCCATGACTGGCCGGATCAGGGCCTGGTAAACGTTCACTCCTACTGAGCAGGATAGGGAGCTGGATGAGTTGAGGATTGGGTACAGGATGGACATTCTGGCGCAGACCTTCCTATGGACCTCGTCTATGTGGGGTTTCCACGTAAGACGAGAGTCCAAGGTTACGCCAAGATACTTGGCGGTTCTGCGCCAGGGGAGTTGGGTTCCGTTTAGGTGAAGGTGGAGGGGGGGGCGTTGAGGAGGTTCGCGCCTTCCGAGCCTACGGGTAATCAGCATTGCCTGCGTCTTTTCAGAATTGATGGTGATTCGCCAGCGACGGGCCCAAGTTTCTGTGTCATCTAAAACCCTTTGTAGCCTACGGATGACCAGGTCCTTGTTCGCGTTTCTTGTGTAGAAGGCTGTATCGTCAGCGTACTGTGCAGTGTGCACCAGGGGGGCCGTTGGAGTGTCCGCAGTGTACAAACTGTACAATACGGGCCCCAGGACCGATCCCTGTGGCACCCCAGCACGAATACGCCTTCTGGTGGAGGTGGCAGTTTCTACTTTGACGGAGAAAGTCCTATTGGTGAGGTAGCTCTTGATCAGCTGAACTATACTCCCGGGAAACCCTTGTGTGTACAACTTGTAGAGTAGCCCTCTATGCCATACTGAATCAAAGGCTTTGGCTACGTCTAGTAGCACTATCCCGCAGTAGCCTCTGTGGTTGAAGCCCTCTGTGGCCGCTTCAACCACTCTCATGATCTGTTGTGGGGCAGAGTGGTTCTGCCGGAATCCGAATTGGAAATCCGGCAGAATTTGCTCTCTGGTAATATGTTCTTGTATGGGTCTTAGCATGAGGCGCTCATAGATCTTGCTGAGAGTTGGCAAGAGGCTAATCGGCCTGTAGTGCTGCGGGAATAGAGGGTCTTTCCCTGGTTTGTGTATTGCGACCAATTCCGCGTGTTTCCAGCAAGCTGGGATCTCGCGGGTACGAGTAATCTCGTTGAAGACGTTCGCGAGGTGTTCGATCGCCGTGGGTGGGAGGTTTTTGACCAACTGGTTGGTGACTTTGTCATGTCCTGGCGCCCTTTTGGAGGGGAGGGACCTAATTACTTTTGCCACGTCTTCAGGGGCAAAAATTGTGGGTTCGTCTTCTGGGTCCTCCTCAGCATTGAGGAAGACAGCCAGTTGACGACGGACCACTCTTTCATGCTCATCATCCTGGGGTTCAGCCGCTTGAAACTGCTTCTCGAAAGTGTCGGCGAGGGCGTTGGCCTTTTCAGCATGGCTGTAGGCCATACCCCGCTCGCCGTGCAGTGGCGGCATTCTAGCGCGTCTTTTTGTGAATTGTTTGGTTGCTTGCCAAAGTGTGTGATCGTCTACTTTGAGGGTTGTGAGGCGGTTTTGCCATTGCTGGTTTCTGTGCTCATTGAGCGCTACCTTCAATTCTCTCTGTAGACGATTGAGCAGCCTCCTTGTGGCCTGGTTTCTGGTTATCTTCCACTCTTTTGCCACTCTGTTCTTATGTCGAATTTGAGCTAGCAAGTGTTCCGGGAGCTGTATTTGCGGCGGCGGGCCATCCCTTTGTGGGGGGGTGGCCTCTTCTGCTGCCTGCAGAATGGTACCTGTTAGGTCTTGTAGCGCTTGTTCTACTGTTTCGGCAGTAGGTGGCGGAGCGCGAGCGATATCAGAGGCGACAGTTTCTCGGTATCGCTCCCAGTTTGTACGTTTGTAAGACGTCTGGTACCGTGGGAGTGCTACCCATTCTCCCACGTCGACCTCTAGGATCACTGGGTTGTGGTCGGAGGACATTCTGTTGATCGTCCTCGCGGTCACAAACCCCGTAATCCTCCTAGTGAGAGCTATGTCTAACACGTCAGGCCTGGCTCCATTTTTTGGAAAATGTGTGGGCTCGACTGGACCCCATGTTTCGAAATGGTGGTTGCGCGCTAGTTGTTGCAATCTGGCGCCTGCTCTGGAGGTTACTCTAGAATTCCAATCAGGATGTTTGGCATTGAAGTCGCCCCCTATTATGAGCTTGCCTTCAATTTGCCCTAGAGTAGCTATGTCTTCCTCATCTATCTGGTCTTGTGGGGGTCGGTAGATTGCAACGATTGTTAGGGGTCCAGTGGCAGTGGCTACTTCCACTGCCACTGCTTCGATTTTATTGGTAGCTGGTAAGAATACCTGGTGGTGGGGGATCCCTCTTTTTATGTATATGGCCACTCCACCGCCATGGGTTGGCCTGTCTTTGCGATAGCTAACATAGTTGGGGACTGTCGCTTTTGTTCCCGGTTTTAAGTGGGTTTCCCCCATCATGCATATGTCGATGGAGAACTCCTTCATGAGTTCTCTGAACTCAACCTCTTGGTTAACAATGCCGTCTGCGTTAAAGACGCACATTGTCAGGCCATGGATGTTTGGTCGTCTATCCATGATGGGGTTTTGAAACTGCTGAGGAAGTCGCAGAGGGGAGCGACTGCTGGACTGTTGCCTGAAGGGCGACGAGGATCTGTGTGTTCTGCTTCTGGGCTTCCCTGAATTCCTTCATCATTTCCATGACGAGGTTCATGGTCTGCACCATTACGCCTAACAACTGATCCATGGGGGGGGAGTGTGTGTGGGGTTCCCTAGAGCTTCCTCCATCATGGTGGACCTGGTCGTTGATGCTGTGTGTTTCCCGGTGTTGTTCTCGTGATAGTGTCTGGTGTTGTGATGATTGGGCCACGCTTTCATGGTTCCTCGGAGGAGAAACCACTTCCGCATATGTCGCCCTCGGTGTGTCCGGCCTTGGTTTTACCCAGGCCTTGTCTGTGTGTGTTGTTGTATTTTGTTTTCTTGTGTGATTGGTTGGGTTTGTCGTGTTTTGTTTACGTGTGTGGGGGGCGGCCTTTGCGCCCTTTGCCTGCTGTGAGTGTCTTTTGTGGACCTCACAACCTTGGTACCCCGCTGTGTGGTTTTTGCCACACAGCGCGCACCTTATTTGTGGGTCCGTGTGTTTGAGTGTGCATGTCCTGGTGTCGTGGGCCTCGGCGCACTTCCTGCATCTCACTGGCATGTTGCAGTGCGCAGCGATGTGGTTCAGGCCCTGACACCTGAAGCACTGCACCGTCTTGTTTTTACGCCTTGGTCAGACAGAAAAATCGGCGGTAGCGGAACATAGCCTTAACGAAGGACACACCTTCCTCTTTGAGGGTACGAAGAAGCTGTGTGACGCTAAAGGATTTTGGGATTCAGTTTTCAAAGAGGCTGTATAAATTCGGTTGAACAGCAACCTGATCAATCGAGACACTGGTTTCCAACTTAGTACAGCGTGGAATCCCGCAATAACTAAAATTAGAAGAGAACGCTCCGGCACGAAGACGGTAGCGGCCACAGACGTATTAGGAACCGGCAGGGACTCGACGCCCGGTCCGCGCCGCGAACCCCCCACCACTGGCGCGGCGTCCGATTCCGCAGGTACCTGATTGGTCGGCGCCCGGAATCAGTCACTGGTCCAGGAGCCTTTATAGGACCGCGCAACACAGCATCTCGACACTCGCTGAGTAGCAGTCGAGGGTTGAGCATCGCTCCTCTCACTCGCGTACTGTCAGCCATAGGCCCCCGCTTGCACGGGAGTACAAACAGGAGTGTACACCGGCTTTGTTTTTATTAAAACATTGACGGGCACTTGCGTCGTGGTCTTAGCACGGACGGCACTGGGAGAAAATTTTGCATGGCGTCGCCTGGCAGAGTTGTTGTGTCTTCTCGTCGTTGTGGTATGCCGAGCTCGAGTGGCGCCTTGGGGTCGCGGCGGTCTCTCTCCGCCGACGACACGAGGCGCGCTTTCTTGTTGCCGCGGGCCGCGCGGTCGGCCGTCTCGAGCACCTCAGCTGCCGCAGAGTCAGTCTCTGCCCCCCCCCCCCCAAGAATAGGGAAAAAGTAGGCCAGGACCTGGAAGCGGGCCGTGGAACCACAGAAATGTTTTCCGCCGCCCCCGTCCAGAACTCCGCGTCTGCCATCGTTATACTAGGGTCAGCAATGCCACCGGAAAACCCAACGGTGACAACAAAAGTGGCAACTGACAATAACCTGGCAGCAAGCCCCCTTTCCGCTACCGACATGGCAAAACTACAGAAAACGCAGACAGACAAATACATCGTCAGGATTTGCGATCCCGCCCCTCCCTCCCCTCTCCTCAGCCCTCTCCTGCTTGCCAACAGCTGTGGCCTCCTTGCTGACCATATCCGTAACCTAAATGGCAAGCAGAAGCCCAGTCAACCGACTAAAATCCTTCCCAAACCCGCAACTGCCACCCAACCCCCTACCCGATCCCAGTTCCTTAAATCCCCCCCACTCAAGTCCACCACATCCAAGCAGCGGCGTGTAAGGAAGGACAAGAGGGAGAAGCACTCGAAGGGGAAAAAGCACTCCACCACCCCCACCCCAACCACTTCCACACTCTGAGGAGCCTGCGCCCCCGACAGCACCTGTCGTCGTCCTGGGAGGGGACCAGGAAACACCGGCACTGGAAGGGAACCACGTAACCGGGCAGGATTCGGATGGTTTTGTGCTGGCGAGGAAAACCTTTCGCCAGCCGAGGCTCCCGCCGGCCTGGGGAGTGGAACCCACCCCGAACAGGTTCCAGGCGGTGGCCGATGAGCCAGAGACACCACAAGACACAACAACACAAACACAAAATCAGGTCACCCACCACCTCCCTCCGATCGTCGCGGAGTTCACTGGGAATTACGAGGAACTCCACGAAATGTTAAAAACAGCAATCGGGGGAGGCAATTTCAAGGCACAACCTGCTGGTGGTGACAAAATAAAAATAACATTACTAACACTCGAGCACTACAACACAATAAAAACACTACTCAACAGCAAAAACATACCCCACTACACCTTCCCCACAACAAAAACACGTAACAGAAACATAGTCATCAGAGACCTACCGAGACGAGTGGCCCCCCAGGCGATCAAAACAGACCTGACTGCCCAGGGGTACATCGTCAAGGCGGTCCAACAGATGGGAAACATAGGCAGCAAATGGCCCCTGTATCAGGTCACACTGCCAGACGTCCCACAGAACAAAAGGGACATTAAGACGATCCTGGCGGTCCCTGTGACCACTGAACCACTGCGCCGCAAAAACAAGACGCTGCAGTGCTTCAGATGTCAGGGCCTCAACCACATTGCGGCACACTGCTCAATGGCAGTGAGGTGCAGAAAATGCGCCGAGGCCCATGACACACGAACGTGCAACATAAAACACACGGACCCGCAAATAAAGTGCGCGCTGTGTGGCAAAAACCACACAGCGGGCTACCAAGGTTGTGAGGTCCATAAAAGACACACACAGCAGGCAAAGGGCGCAAAGGCCGCCCCCCACACACGAAAAGAAAACACCACGAACCCACCCAGACACACAAGAAACCAATACATTACAACACACAGACAAGGCCTGGGGAAAACCAAGGCCGGACACACCGAGGGCGACATATGCGGAAGTGGTTTCTCCTCCGAGGAACCATGAAAGCGTGGCCCAATCACCACAACACCAGACACAATCACAAAAACAACACCGGGAAATACACAGCAACAACGACCAGGTCCACCATGACGGAGGAAGCTCTAGGGAACCCCACACACACTCCCCCCCCCATGGATCAGTTGTTAGGCGTAATGGTGCAGACCATGAACCTCGTCATGGAAATGATGAAGGAATTCAGGGAAGCCCAGAAGCAGAACACACAGATCCTCGTCGCCCTTCAGGCAACAGTCCAGCAGTCGCTCCCCTCTGCGACTTCCTCAGTAGTATCAAAACCCCATCATGAATAGATGACCGAATATTCAAGGCCTGACAATGTGCGTCTTTAACGCAGACGGCATTGTTAATCAAGCGGTCGAGTTCAGAGAACTCATGAAGGAGTTCTCCATCGACATATGCATGATGGGAGAAACCCACCTAAAACCGGGAATAAAAGCGACAGTTCCCAACTACGTTACCTACCGCAAAGACAGGCCAACCCAAGGCGGAGGAGTGGCCATATATGTAAAAAGAGGGATCCCCCACCACCAGGTATTCTTACCAGCTACCAACAAAATCGAAGAAGTGGCGGTGGAAGTAACCACTGCCACTGGACCCCTAACAATTGTTGCAGCCTACCGACCCCCACATGACCAGTTAGATGAGGGAGACATAGCTGCTCTAGGGCAAATTGAAGGCAAACTCATAATAGGGGGAGACTTCAATGCCAAACATCCTGATTGGAATTCTAGAGTAACCTCCAGAGCAGGTGCCAAACTGCAACAACTAGCGCGCACCCACCACTTCGAAACATGGGGTCCAGTCGAGCCCACACATTTTCCAAAAAATGGAGGCAGGCCCGACGTGTTAGACATAGCTCTCACTAGGAGGATCGCAGGGTTTGTGGCCGCAAGGACAATCAACAGAATGTCCTCCGACCACAACCCAGTGATTCTGGAGGTCGATGTGGGAGAATGGGTAGCACTCCCACGGTACCAGACGTCGTACAAACGTACAGACTGGGAGCGATACCAGGAAACTGTCGCCTCTGATATCGCTCGCGCTCCGCCACCTACTGCCGAAACAGTAGAACAAGCGCTACAAGACCTAACAGGCACCATCTTGCAGGCAGCAGAAGAAGCCACCCCTCCACAAAGGGATGGCCCACCGCCGCAAATACAGCTCCCGGAACACTTGCTAGCTCAAATTCGGCATAAGAACAGAGTGGCAAAAGAGTGGAAGATCACCAGAAATCAGGCCACCAGGAGGCTGCTCAATCGTCTACAGAGAGAACTGAAGGTTGCGCTCAATGAGCACAGAAACCAGCAATGGCAAACCCGCCTCACAGCTCTCAAAGTAGACGATCATACACTATGGCAAGCGACCAAACAGTTTACAAAACGACGCGCCAGGATGCCGCCACTGCATGGCGAGCGGGGACTGGTCTACAGCCATGCTGGAAAGGCCAACGCCCTCGCCGACTCCCTCGAGAAGCAGTTCCAAGCGGCAGAACCCCAGGATGAAGAGCATGAAGAGGTAGTCAGTCGTCAACTGACTGTCTTCCTCAATGCCGAGGAGGACCCAGAGGACGAACCCATACTTTTTGCCCCCGAGGACGTGGCAAGAGTAATTAGGTCCCTCCCTACAAAAAGGGCACCAGGGCACGACAGTGTCACTAATCAGTTAGTCAAAAATCTCCCACCTACAGCAATCACACACATCGCGAACGTCCTCAACGAGATTACTCGATCCCGTGTTTTCCCAGCTTGCTGGAAACATGCGGAAGTGGTCGCGATACACAAACCAGGGAAAGACCCTCTATTCCCACAGCACTACAGGCCGATTAGCCTCTTGCCAACTCTCAGCAAGATCTATGAGCGCCTCCTACTAAGACCCATACAAGAACATATTACCAGAGAGCAAATTCTGCCGGATTTCCAATTTGGGTTCCGGCAGAACCACTCTGCCCCACAACAGGTCATGAGAATGGTTGAAGCAGCCACAGAGGGCTTCAACCACAGAGGCTACTGCGGGATAGTGCTACTAGACGTAGCCAAAGCCTTTGATTCAGTATGGCATAGAGGGCTACTCTACAAGTTGTATACACAAGGGTTTCCCGGGAGCATAGTTCAGCTGATCAAGAGCTATCTCACGAATAGGACTTTCTCCGTCAAAGTAGAAACTGCCACCTCCACCAGAAGGCGTATTCGTGCTGGGGTGCCACAGGGATCGGTCCTGGGGCCCGTATTGTACAGTTTGTACACTGCGGACACACCAACGGCCCCCCTGGTGCACACTGCACAGTACACTGACGATACAGCCTTCTACACGAGAAACGCGAACAAGGACCTGGTCATTCGTAGGCTACAAAGGGTTTTAGATGACACAGAAACTTGGGCCCGTCGCTGGCGAATCACCATCAATTCTGAAAAGACGCAGGCAATGCTGATTACCCGTAGGCTCGGAAGGCGCGAACCTCCTCAACGCCCCCCCCTCCACCTTCACCTAAACGGAACCCAACTCCCCTGGCGCAGAACCGCCAAGTATCTTGGCGTAACCTTGGACTCTCGTCTTACGTGGAAACCCCACATAGACGAGGTCCACAGGAAGGCCTGCGCCAGAATGTCCATCCTATACCCTATCCTGAACACAACCAGCTCCCTTCCTTGCCCAGTAGCAGTAAATGTATACCAGGCCCTGATCAGGCCGGTAATGGAGTATGCGTGCCCTGTCTGGGGATACGCGGCAAAGCAGCACCTGGACAAACTCCAGAGGCTGCAGAACCGCGCCCTCAGGAGGGCGCTGCGCCTACCTTATGGATTCCCCACGGACGACTTGCACGCCGCAGCCGAAATCCCACTCCTGAGAGAGCGTTTCCAGGATCTGGCAAGGGCCTTCTATGAGGGTTCTTCCAGATCCTGTAACGCGCTCATCCACTCCCTAGGTCGGTATGACATGTCCCGCGATAAGCATAAGCGCCCTATGACGATCTTCGACGATTAAGTCGAAGAGAAAATCCCAATACCCAATCCCTAATCCAGTTCCTTCCCATATAACAACAATCTTTTTCGCCTACCTCAGGCAAGTACCAGACTCACTCACAACAAACATCACAAGTCACAGACACCAAAAAACTATAGAAAAATCACACACACACGTTCACAGGGGAGTAAAAGCCGAAAGGCTACAAACTCCCCCTCACACTTCCCCAAAGAGGGGAAAGCAATAGATGTAAGCAGCAGCAGCAGCAGCATCTCGACACTTCGCTTGAAGATGATGGGTACGAAACCCTTCGAAACGTTGCGAGAAGACGACGCCTTTACTCGGCTGATCACCCGAGAAGATTTCACGAATTATCCGCCTGTTTCCATTGATGTGTTTTTACTTGTATTTGCTCCCTGCCGCCGTTGGATAAGCAGCTGCAGCAGCAAGTCGTATACTCCTAGCTCACTCATTTCTTACAGAGTTTAATTCTTAATTTCTTTGAGTGTTTTTGGTACTTGCATTGTTTGATACATAAATTTCGGGCGTATTATAGTAATTGCGAGTTGTAGCATCGCGTTTTAGTACCTGAATAGTGTAAATTCGCGTAGTCGTTTGTCTTTTGTTTTTGTTTTGAACGGCCAGTGTCGGTTGGTCAGTCAGTGTGCTCCCTGCCGCCGTTGGATAAGCAGCTGCAGCAGCAAGTCGTATACTCCTAGCCCACTCATTTCTTACATAGTTTGATTCTTAATTTCTTTGAGTGTTTTTGGTACTTGCATTGTTTGATACATAAATTTCGGGCGTATTATAGTATTTGAGAGTTGTAGCATCGCGTTTTAGTACCTGAATAGTGTAAATTCGCGTAGTCGTTTGTCTTTTGTTTTTGTTTTGAACGGCCAGTGTCGGTTGGTCAGTCAGTTTGCTCCCTGCCGCCGTTGGATAAGCAGCTGCAGCAGCAAGTCGTATACTCCTAGCTCACTCATTTCTTACATAGTTTAATTCTTAATTTCTTTGAGTATTTTTGGTACTTGCATTGTTTGATACATAAATTTCGGGCGTATTATAGTATTTGCGAGTTGTAGCATCGCGTTTTAGTACCTGAATAGTGTAAAATCGCGTAGTCTCCTTCCGCTGCCGAGCAGTGTGTCAGCAGTGCGTTAGTAGCAGCATTACTGCATTTACTAGGCAATCTTGTATTTTAATAACCGTTTAAATTTTGTCGATTTGTTTGCGCTCTCTGTAGATTAGTTCAGACGTTCTTTGCAAAACAGTTTTTAGCATGGATAGGGACTGCAACTGCTGTGTTCGTATGCAGGCTGAGTTGGCATCCCTTCGCTCCCAGCTTCAGGCAGTGTTGGCTTCGGTCACACAGCTTGAGGCTGTTGCCAATGGGCATCACTGTGGGGGTCCGGATGGGGGTTTGTCGGGGACGGCCAGCTCGTCCCACGCATCCCCCGATCGGACTAAGACTGTGGTTGCCCGGGATACTGCCCGCATTGAGGCTGATCCCTCACCTGTGGTAGAGTGGGAGGTAGTCTCAAGGTGTGGCAGGGGGCGAAAGACATTCCGGAGGGCTGAACGGAAGGCCTCTCCAGTTTGTCTGACGAACCGGTTTCAGGTTCTGTCTCAGGCTGATACTGATCTTCGGCCTGACATGGCTGCTTGTCCTGTTCCAGAGGTTGCCCCTCAGTCTGCAAGATCCGGGCGGTCGCAGAGGGTGGGCTTACTGGTAGTTGGGAGCTCCAACGTCAGGCGCGTAATGGGGCCCCTTAGAGAAATGGCAGCAAGAGAGGGGAAGAAAACCAATGTGCACTCCGTGTGCATACCGGGGGGAGTCATTCCAGATGTGGAAAGGGTCCTTCCGGATGCCATGAAGGGTACAGGGTGCACCCATCTGCAGGTGGTCGCTCATGTCGGCACCAATGATGTGTGTCGCTATGGATCGGAGGAAATCCTCTCTGGCTTCCGACGGCTATCTGATTTGGTGAAGACTGCCAGTCTCGCTAGCGGGATGAAAGCAGAGCTCACCATCTGCAGCATCGTCGACAGGACTGACTGCGGACCTTTGGTACAGAGCCGAGTGGAGGGTCTGAATCAGAGGCTGAGACGGTTCTGCGACAGTGTGGGCTGCAGATTCCTCGACTTGCGCCATAGGGTGGTGGGGTTTCGGGTTCCGCTGGATAGGTCAGGAGTCCACTACACGCAGCAAGCGGCTACACGGGTAGCAGGGGTTGTGTGGCGTGGACTGGGCGGTTTTTTAGGTTAGATGGCCTCGGGCAAGTACAGAAAGGGCAACAGCCTCAAAGGGTGCGGAGCAAAGTCAGGACATGCGGGGACCAAGCAGCAATCGGTATTGTAATTGTAAACTGTCGAAGCTGCGTTGGTAAAGTACCGGAACTTCAAGCGCTGATAGAAAGCACCGAAGCTGAAATCGTTATAGGTACAGAGAGCTGGCTTAAGCCAGAGATAAATTCTGCCGAAATTTTTACAGAGGTACAGACGGTGTTTAGGAAGGATAGATTGCATGCAACCGGTGGTGGAGTGTTTGTCGCTGTTAGTAGTAGTTTATCCTGTAGTGAAGTAGAAGTGGATAGTTCCTGTGAATTATTATGGGTGGAGGTTACACTCAACAACCGAGCTGGGTTAATAATTGGCTCCTTTTACCGACCTCCCGACTCAGCAGCGTTAGTGGCAGAACAACTGAGAGAAAATTTGGAATACATTTCGCATAAATTTCCTCAGCATGTTATAGTCTTAGGTGGAGATTTCAATTTACCGGATATAGACTGGGACACTCAGATGTTTAGGACGGGTGGTAGGGACAGGGCATCGAGTGACATTATACTGAGTGCACTATCCGAAAATTACCTCGAGCAATTAAACAGAGAACCGACTCGTGGAGATAACATCTTGGACATACTGATAACAAACAGACCCGAACTTCTCGACTCTGTAAGTGCAGAACAGGGAATCAGTGATCATAAGGCCGTTGTAGCATCCCTGAATATGGAAGTTAATAGGAATATAAAAAAAGGGAGGAAGGTTTATCTGTTTAGCAAGAGTAATAGAAGGCAGATTTCAGACCACCTAACAGATCAAAACGAAAATTTCTGTTCCGACACTGATAATGTTGAGTGTTTATGGAAAAAGTTCAAGGCAATCGTAAAATGCGTTTTAGACAGGTACGTGCCGAGTAAAACTGTGAGGGACGGGAAAAACCCACCGTGGTACAACAACAAAGTTAGGAAACTACTGCGAAAGCAAAGAGAGCTTCACTCCAAGTTTAAACGCAGCCAAAACCTCTCAGACAAACAGAAGCTAAGCGATGTCAAAGTTAGCGTAAGGAGGGCTATGCGAGAAGCGTTCAGTGAATTCGAAAGTAAAATTCTATGTACAGACTTGACAGAAAATCCTAGGAAGTTCTGGTCTTACGTTAAATCAGTAAGTGGCTCGAAACAGCATATCCAGACACTCCGGGATGATGATGGCATCGAAACAGAGGATGACACGCGTAAAGCTGAAATACTAAACACCTTTTTCCAAAGCTGTTTCACAGAGGAAGACCGCACTGCAGTTCCTTCTCTAAATCCTCGCACAAACGAAAAAATGGGTGACATCGAAATAAGTGTCCAAGGAATAGAAAAGCAACTGGAATCACTCAACAGAGGAAAGTCCACTGGACCTGACGTGATACCAATTCGATTCTACACAGAGAACGCGAAAGAACTTGCCCCCCTTCTAACAGCCGTGTACCGCAAGTCTCTAGAGGAACGGAGGGTTCCAAATGATTGGAAAAGAGCACAGGTAGTCCCAGTCTTCAAGAAGGGTCGTCGAGCAGATGCGCGAAACTATAGACCTATATCTCTGACGTCGATCTGTTGTAGAATTTTAGAACATGTTTTTTGCTCGAGTATCATGTCGTTTTTGGAAACCCAGAATCTACTATGTAGGAATCAACATGGATTCCGGAAACAGCGATCGTGTGAGACCCAACTCGCGTTATTTGTTCATGAGACCCAGAAAATATTAGATACAGGCTCCCAGGTAGATGCTATTTTTCTTGACTTCCGGAAGGCGTTCGATACAGTTCCGCACTGTCGCCTGATAAAGTAAGAGCCTACGGAATATCAGACCAGCTGTGTGGCTGGATTGAAGATTTTTTAGCAAACAGAACACAGCATGTTGTTATCAATGGAGAGACGTCTACAGACGTTAAGGTAACCTCTGGCGTGCCACAGGGAAGTGTTATGGGACCATTGCTTTTCACAATATATATAAATGACCTAGTAGATAGTGTCGGAAGTTCCATGCGGCTTTTCGCGGATGATGCTGTAGTATACAGAGAAGTTGCAGCATTAGAAAATTGTAGCGAAATGCAGGAAGATCTGCAGCGGATAGGCACTTGTTGCAGGGAGTGGCAACTGTCCCTTAACATAGACAAATGTAATGTATTGCGAATACATAGAAAGAAGGATCCTTTATTGTATGATTATATGATAGCGGAACAAACACTGGTAGCAGTTACTTCTGTAAAATATCTGGGAGTATGCGTGCGGAACGATTTGAAGTGGAATGATCATATAAAATTAATTGTTGGTAAGGCGGGTACCAGGTTGAGATTCATTGGGAGAGTCCTTAGAAAATGTAGTCCAGCAACAAAGGAGGTGGCTTACAAAACACTCGTTCGACCTATACTTGAGTATTGCTCATCAGTGTGGGATCCGTACCAGATCGGGTTGACGGAGGAGATAGAGAAGATCCAAAGAAGAGCGACGCGTTTCGTCACAGGGTTATTTGGTAACCGTGATAGCGTTACGGAGATGTTTAATAAACTCAAGTGGCAGACTCTGCAAGAGAGGCGCTCTGCATCGCGGTGAAGCTTGCTCGCCAGGTTTCGAGAGGGTGCGTTTCTGGATGAGGTATCGAGTATATTGCTTCCCCCTACTTATACCTCCCGAGGAGATCACGAATGTAAAATTAGAGAGATTAGAGCGCGCACGGAGGCTTTCAGACAGTCGTTCTTCCCGCGAACCATACGCGACTGGAACAGGAAAGGGAGGTAATGACAGTGGCACGTAAAGTGCCGTCCGCCACACACCGTTGGGTGGCTTGCGGAGTATGAATGTAGATGTAGATGAACATATTTTTCATGCAGTTCGAGTTTGCGCATTTGGTTCCTCCTAGAGTCACCTCTCTCCCACCACCCATATTACTAACATTTATTGGAAATTAAAATTCTGTCATTCACAGAGACGTAATAGTGTTGGGACAACGGCTTAATTGAGCTAGTCCACAAACTTCTCAACCTCGTTTTCAGCACTTTTCTTTGGAAAGCATTCTGAAGCAAATAATGTACGATGTCGAAGCACCCTGACACAGGAAATTTTTCATTAAAAAGTTAATGTTCACAAACTGAATTTTCCGTTGATGCTTGACAGATAGTGACAAAAGTATTAAATAATAAAGGGTTCCTAATTTTCTGGCACTTACGATTGTCCAAGGAACAAAAAGTCGTCTCGTGACCAAATACATGTAATTTTGTAGAACATTAGGAGTTACTTATTTAATATTGACGATTTTTCAGTTACTATCAATTTAGTTAAATGCCGAGTTTGTATTTGTAATCTGTGAATCTTTAGCAATCTTTTGATATGTCTATCAAACACATTGTTTTCTATATCTTTCTTTAGTGATTTATGTTTTATCTATGTGTTTTGCCATTTTATTCCAATTTCAAAGGAGCTCAGTCAATAAACTATATTATAAACATGAACCGTCAGTCTTTGACTTTCTTCGAATTATATTTTTATGAACTGAATACACTTAAAATTGGCATCTGGTGTCATTTGAAATTGTGAAAATGTTAATTTGATGCATAAGGCATTTCGTAATTCAAATGAATGAATAATGTCAGAAGTCATAGCAGAAGAAGCTGTCTCAGCTGGAATCAGTCAGTTGTGGGCAGTTCTGCAGAGTTTTAGGTGAATCAGGCCACTGACTAACATAGTGATTCGATTCTAATAAACAGTACAGTCGAGATATGTGTTTTTATTTCTTGTTGAATACAAATAAAGACATCACGCAAAGCTTTTGTTTAATATTTATAATTTTAAAGTCGTCTCAAATTATCAGAATCCCCAGACCCCAGACCTTCAGCACTGGACAAAATATCACCCACAAGACAAGTTTATCCGCAGGAGTTGTCGATTTCAGAGTCTACTTATGGGAAGGGGGCGGGAGGGGGAGGGAGGGGTCGTCAAATAATACAAATAAGTAGAGCTCATGGTGTTCACACCTCGTTCAGACTTCCTGATTTAGGTTTTTCATGGTCCTCCTAAATCGATCAAGGACAATGCTGGAATATTCCTCTGATAAGGTTACGGCCGATTGCCTCCCCTGCCTTTCGTCCATTGTGAACCGGTGCTCGGCTATTGATGAGCTAGTCGTCTACGGATCGTTAAACCACAGTCTTACTTTTTCCTCCTTTTCCCCTTCTTTCTACAGACTTCGTCATCCACCGCACGTTAAGCTCCAATCGTAGTCTTCCTTCGTCTAGCCTCAACGGCGTTCCCTCGCCCACCCTTCAACAACTGTGCTCTCTGTACAACAATATCTATCTATTACGTAATTTCGTCGTGTCTCTTCCCTGCCCCCACGAATTCCTGGCCACTCATTTATCATGTCTCCATAATGACCAAAGTTCTGTTGATGCCTGCATAACGACAGAGGTCCACCGTTTGATTTGACAGTGTAAATGAGCAGATCCAGGAGTTTCCTCAGCGAACTTCGTTCGTCTTCCACGGATAACGAGCAGATGGCGTGACCAACGGAGCAGAGCATCTCCGTTCTCTGACACGGTTCCCTAATGTTACCCAACAGTTGGACATCAAGCAGAATATTAACAGAATTCCGCAAAGAGCGGCTCACAACCGACATATGTTCCTGCAAGTGAAGGACGGCTGCACCTCTCAGGGGGAAACTGATAATGAAAGAGATGACTCTTGTTCTCGTGAATCGCTAGTCTGAGTGAACACACTATAAAATAACGGATGAAGATGATCATGAGATATGCAGCAGCTGTAAAATTTTTAAAAATATTTATTCCCAGTTGCAATTAATCACACTTGGTAACTGCCACTCAATGATTATATGCAGATCTAAAATAAAATAAAAGGGAACATTGTAAATACCACTGATTGCAAATATTTTAAATTTATCACGGGTTGTGGAAAGTCAAATTTTTTAAAAAAAATATTGTCATAAGCTGTAGAAGGAGAGAAACAGCACTATAGTACACTTTTGTCAACATTCAGTAGTATGCAGCTACTTACTAAACCCTCTTTGCAGTATACAGCGCACATTTGAAGGATGATGAGTAAGTGAGGGGCAGGAGGAGGACGTGGAAGGAGGCAGTGTGATAGGAAGTACACTAATACTACGCCATATTAAAATCTAATAAATATTATTCTAAAAGACGTAAAGAAGTGAATGTGAACTGAGAATCTATTTGGACACTGAACCTAATATTGCCACAAGAGATACCTTGTTAAAATCCAGTAAAAAAGCAGATATACCTTAGAAAATAATATACTATTACCGATATGTTGATGATTTAAATTTATCGCTAAAATGGAATGCAGATGAAATCACTGATATTCCTACTACGTTTCGTGCTTTCCAACCCATAAAAAAATTTACTGCTGTACATGAATGTAAAAGGGGAGTCAATTTCCTTTACATGACTGTCACTAAAGAAGAGGTCAGACGTAAATTCAGTACTTACAGGAAACCCACTTGCACAGATTCCATCATAGCTCCTACATCATGGCCACGAAATGTATATTAAGCGGCATGTTTTCGTTCCTTGATTTGCTTAAGCTACCACTGAGTGAGCAGGAAGGGAAAAATGAAGATCTCGGCTGTAAACAATTGCAAGGAATATGTCGGTTGTTTAGAGAAACTGTGAGATAAAGTTTAAATAAAATTTCATAAGATATTTCAAGTACATTCATTGTCATTTTTTATCGATAAGTCATTGCTTTCAAGTATTTCTAGGCAGCCGCGTATTTTTAGCATCGTAAATTCTATACGAATTTTATTATTAATAACACTTATATTGGTAACTGGCATTGTTTACTTGTAAACTGAGTGAACTTAACATCGATTAGCGTTGACTTAGCACTGTTTACCTAGTTGGCGAGTTCACGAAACGTTATTGCAAAATCCCTCAAAAATACGAATTTAAAATATTCGAGTTCCTTCAGCTTATCATAGTAAGATTAACGTTACTAATAAAGTATAACAACATGAAAAATTATACTGTGATTCAGCTCAGTCTGAAATTGATTTTATTGTTTCTTCCTACAGCACGTAAGCAATGTTAAGGACAACGTTGCAACTAGGAGGATAATGATGTTCCTCCTACAGTAAACGTCGACTAACGTTGCGGTGATCTTCTTTCGCAGCTTGAACAAACGTCTGCCCCGTTAAAAACGAATAATGCTTCTCGTCTGAAAAAAAGTAATGTAACCAACAGCATTACACGAACCCACCGGGTGCAGTATAAGTTTTTTAGTATCAGGTTAGCAGAGCTGTTAAAGGATATACAATGCGCCAGTGAAAGCTTCAATATGTTTATACAAAAATGTGGTCAAGTCCGTGCTAATCTTAAGTTACAATTTCATCACGAACACGAACCACAGTCACTAATAATAGTCACCTTTTGGTACTCAAATAAACCAGTTGCCAAAAGGATTATTAAACAGATTCTGTGTGACAGAATGCTTGCTCAAAATTACACAAATTGACTATTACAAATGTTGCGGCCACGACTCGTACAACACGCCACTCGCATTTTGATCACTTCAAAAATCAGATATTACGTATCAAAACAGGTATTTCGCGTATTCGGCTCTCTGATTCGTACCCGTTCACTATGCTGCACTCCACTGTGAAATTGAACTCATTATTCCGCAAGATTTTCACATCTACTTACAGTTCCTAAGTGAAGCGTCCGTACATGATTATGGCTGAGCACTGAACTATCCTTAAACTTTAGAAAGTAATACTCCAACTCACAAAACACTCACGAACGCACTGTCCTCTGGCTGACACACATCACAGCCAATCCTATATTTCCAGAATGAGATTTTCACTCTGCAGCGGAGTGTGCGCTGATATGAAACTTCCTGGCAGATTAAAACTGTGTGCCCGACCGAGACTCGAGTTCGAGTCTCGGTCGGGCACACAGTTTTAATCTGCCAGGAAGTTTCAATCCTATATTAATACTAAACCCCGCAGCCCCGCGTTTTTTACGTTTGACCAGTCACAACTTAACAGCTTTTATGAACACTCGCAAATAATCAAATTTAGAAAATCCACAAATATCAGAAATAACTCCTTCTATAAATAACAGAATTATCGTAAAATGCCTCTTGTTTCCCCAGTCCCACAGATTGGCTAGCTGCACTTAGCACATTTCCCTTGAGTATGATTCACTCTCTATGTACAAACACAATTCTCATGTTGACGTATACTCAGTTAATGGACATGACACTACTCATTTAGTAAATACTTCGCATTTACACCCTCATTCACACACATAATTAAACAAATTAGATCAAAATAATTAATGAAAGTCGTAATAATCACAACAGATACAGTTTTGTTTCCAACTGTTTTAACTACTTAAATGTTTAGTCTGTAAGATGCTGACACCAGGACAGCTGCTGGGTGTTTCACCGCCCTTGGCGAGAATTGAAAAATTCCGTCCCCCCTCCCCCAGTTTCACTACTATTGGTCTCTCCTATTTTCCTCCTCCCACCCCCTCTACCCAGCCCATCAACACCAGTATGCAAGTGAAAATCTCCTATAGTACTTTTAAACTAAGGTGACCAGCCGCCCTCACTGCCTGAGGACAGCCATCAGTTTTGATGCCTTGTATTTAATTGCTTTAAAAGTGATTGAGGCCAACAAATGTCATCAGTTTCTTACTTTCTGCTCTGTTTTTCAAATTTCCCAAAATAATTGAAATGGGAAGAATGTGCTGAGTATTTTAAACTACAACTGAACTGAATGTACCAGTGCTTGCAGCTTTGGTATCAATTTCTTATTTTAATGGCATGAAAATAAAGAAACAAAGGTGTGGGATTAATTTCTGGTACGAATGAATGTTTCTTTGAATTTAGAAATGATGCTATACTGATGGGAGACATTTCGAAGGGTAAGGTTATCATATGGATAATAGTGGTATTACTTCGATTCTGTTTTATATAAAGTACGTTTAGAATAAGGAATAAATCTATCTTTTCCAGCATCCATTTTATTTTCTATTGAGAATTCTACAACGTTTATTAGTCGCAGTGGTCTAAGCGATTGGCTTCTGATCATTGGGCCGAGAGGATCCAGGTTCGTATCCCAGTGAGGGATCAATTTTGCTGTTGTCTAAAACCAGTGGATCTTTTCGCTGTTTCCGTTTTGTACTCAGTAGCGGCTGCTTTAGTTTTAAGTTGGGCAGAGGCAATGGGTTTATTTTCGTCAAAGCTGATAAAGACTTATTAGGTAAGTTTCTGTTGGTCCATCATGGACAGGGGACATCAGATGGCTAAGTATTTGTCAATGTCAATGAACTTCTCCAACAGCCGTGTAACTTAAAATGTTATTTTATTTTGTTTTGAAGGCTACCAGTTTCATCATTTCCATGTGCCATGTACAGGCCCCAAATATATCTCTGCAAATAAACAAAATAACGTGTAGTGCCATAAATCCCTGAATATCGTGAATTGTCATTTACTACGGCTTCATTCGAAGGGTTGAGTTGCCATCATGACTTCGAATGAAGCACTAGTGAAACGATTGAATTCACGGCATCCAGGGATATGGCACTATATGACATTTTCGTTTATTTGGAGAGATGCATATGGGGCCTGAAGATGGTACAATGAAATAATGAAACTGGTAGCCTTCAAAACGAAATAAAACAACATTTTACGTTACACGGCTGTAGGAGAATTTCATTAACATTAACAATTATTAAGTAGGTGTTGTCTGTGCTTCTGAAAACTCCTCTTTTTCATTCTTTCCATTTGCTTAATGTTTTCGCCATTTGATTTGAAATTGATTTTTACCGCACTTGCCGCCACCCTGGGCGGCCGCCTAGTCTTGCCTAATGGTAGAAACGGCCGTGGCTGACACCTTCCAGGAACAGCCACAACCACTTGAAGCCACTGCTGGATCAGAGCGCACATCTGTCGTCCAAGAACCACAGCGGCCCATTATCTGTATGTCATGACATATATGCGCTATATAAGGAGCTACTCCTCAAGACAACCACGCAAATTCACGTAAACCACGGTAAGGAAAGCGATATAACATTGTTTACATCAATAATTATTTACGGTTAACTGTCGAAAAACAAATTTTAAGGTGCATTCGTGTTCAGGAACATCATCAACGGTTTTGTACAAACCGATATTGAAAAGTGTTTTCCTGGCACGAATACCCCACATGATACTTTATCTGGCATTGATTTTTTTGGCACCTGCTATTGTTTACATGCACACGTCTTGATACAGTTGCCATTATTGGGAATCTGAAGTTAGAGATACAGCTGACATTTATGGTGATCCATAAATTAATACGAAAAGCACATCAGGAACTGTGTTTTACACGCAACAACTCCTGTTTTCATCGACTGTCCCTTACCACTGTTGACAGCCGAGGTCTTCGATTAGTAATTCTTAAGAAAGACACTGTATGTAATTGCTACGAAGCTGAAGTCACTAAAATGTTTGAAAAAAATTAAAGCACAACACAGAGGGAACAAATGCTGTTAGGTAAAGTGAGGAACATCAAGTGCAAAAATGTATTCAAACGCTTATAGAATACAGGGAATGGTGTCACATACAACAGCGCACCAGCCTCGGAAAAATGGGATAAGAATAGCCCAACGTGCGAGTAAACTCTTCAGACTTAAAAAAAAAAAATGAATGAAGCTTTAAATTTAGTGCATAATATGTGTACAACATTAGATGCAACGATGCAACTACTATCAGAAACAGTATGCAGAACTTCTGAAATCCGATTTGAATAACACTCTTCTTTATGAAATAATAAAACAGCACTTGCAGATTATCTGACTGAAACCATCGCTCTGTAGGTCTGATAGAGACACATCCTGAAATTTTCCTCAGTGAGCCGACAGACTGCTCAGTTTCCAGTGCGACTTGAAATACTCGGTGATTTCAAGAGTCTTGACCGAAGCACTCAGACGGTTGAGTCAGTAGGAGCTCATCACGTATGCTACTGTGCTACAGCCACACTCGGAAGCAGACGACCCTAGGAGACTTTTCAGGAAGCGTGACAGAGTGGCTGGGTGAAGAGGGGGAGACAGAGCCCCGCGATCGCAAGCAGGAAAGACATCTCAGGCGCATTCCGGCGGAACCTACGTGCACTCATTGTTTCAGATCGATGTTTTAATTTAGTTACGAATTTTAGTGAAATGTCTCATGTGACTACATTAGGTGGATTATTCAAATAGAGCCTAAGACTCAAATTAACAATATATACTGCTGTACAAAACGTATGGACGAATGAAACTTTCACATCATATGTCAGTGCCAAGTTATGAAGGTCCATGAAACTTGGTCCATACGTAGAAAGAAATTACAAATACCCTACATTGGAACGATCACGTAGATGATGGTGTGCGTAGAGCCAACCAAAGACAGCGATTGACTGGCAGAACACTTAGAGACTGCTTAGACCACGCTTGTCCGCCCTCTTCATGAGTATTACTATGCGATGTGGGATCCGCACCAGATGGGACTGAGCGAACAAGTACATAGAAGGGCAGCTCATTTGTATTATCGTGAAGTAGGGGAGACAGTGCCACAGACATGATATGTGAATTGGAGTGGCAATCTTTAAAACAAAGGCATTTTTCGTAGCGACGGGATCTTCTAATGAAATTTAAATCACCAGTTTTCTCCTCCGTTTGCGAAAACTTCTGTTGGCACCGGCCTACCTAGGTAGAAATGATCATCACGATAAAATAAGAGAAATCAAGGCTCGCACAGAAAACTATAAGTGCTCGTTTTTCCCACGCGTCGTTCGAGAGTGGAGCGGTAGAGAGACAGTTTGAAGGTGGTTATTGAACACTCTGTCTGGCTCTTTATTTTGAATAGCACAGTAATCACGTAGATGTAGAACTGTACAGATAATGCAGAAGCTAACTCAAAGACATACACAGCACTGACGGCAATGCACGATCTGCTACCTGCTCTCATACCGTCCACAAGGTTCGTAAGGAGTTATTTTGGTAGGGCGTCCACTCCTCCACCAGCGTAGTTAACAAGTGCTCGATCGTCGCTGGTATAGTTGGACGAGCTGCAATATATCTCTTCAAACGCATCCCACACGTGCTCAGTAAGATTTAAGTCGGGAGAACGGACACGTCATTCAGTTCGCCGAATATACTGTCTTTCAAATGGCTCTGAGCACTATGGGACTTAAAATCTGAGGTCATTAGTCCCCTAGACTTAGAACTACTTAAACCTAACTAACCTAAGGACATCACACACATCCATGCTCGAGGCAGGATTCGAACCTGTGACCGTAGCGGTCACGCGGTTCCAGACTGAAGCGCCTAGTATCGCTCGGCCGCACCGGCCGGCTACTGTCTTTCCAAAAGTTACTCCACCTGTGGTTTTCGATGCGGTCTCAGCTGTCTCAGTCGTA
Source organism: Schistocerca nitens (assembly GCF_023898315.1). Classification (NCBI taxonomy): domain Eukaryota; kingdom Metazoa; phylum Arthropoda; class Insecta; order Orthoptera; family Acrididae; genus Schistocerca; species Schistocerca nitens. The sequence continues at coordinate 332,207,694 of NC_064622.1, forward strand.
ATGATAATAAGAAAACGATTGGTTGAAGGCATATGCGACACTCATCAGTGAAGAGAACAAGATGCCCATCCTGAGCGGTCCATTCGGCATGTTGTTGGGTCCATTTGTACTGGGCTGCTTGGTGTCGTGGTGGACCTCGTCATGGGCGTCGGGAGTGGAGTTGCGCATCATGCAGCCTATTGCGCACAGTTTGAGTCTTAACACGACGTCCTGTGGCTGCAGGAAAAGCATTGTTCAACACGGTGGCGTTGCTGTAACGGTCCCTCCGAGCCATAACGTAGGTAGCGGTCATACACTGCAGTAGTAGCCCTTGGGCGGCCTGAGTGAGACATGTCCATGTCATCGACTGTTCCTGATTCACTATATCTCCTCCATGTCCGAACAACATCGCTTTGGTTCACTCCGAGAGGCCTGGATACTTCCCTTGTTGAGAGTCCTTCCTGGCACAAAGTAACAATGCGGACGCTATCGAACCGCGAGATTGACCGTCTAGGCACGGTTGAATTATAGACAACACGAGCAGTGTACCTCCTTCCTGGTGGAATGACTGGAACCAATCGGCTGTCGGACCCCCTCAGTCTAATAGGCGCTGCTCATGCATGTTTGTTTACATGTTTGGGCGGGTTTAACGACATCTCTGAACAGTCAAAGGGACTGTGTCTGTGATACAATATCCACAGTCTATGTCTATCTTTAGGAGTTGTGGGAAGGAACCGGAGTGATGCAAAACTTTTTTTGATGTTTGTGGACAGAGGAATCAATTTCCACTCTCCATTCGTTACTGCAATAATCGAGGATGAAACAGGTAACTGAATGAAATGCTTTCAATTACAGAGTGGTTCTGGACTGGTCAGGTAGACACACAAGTTATTATAATTAACATCGTCATCATCATCTTTATCAGCTGCTGAATAATAGCCTTGTAAATATTTCTTCATGCAATATAGTCTTCAGTTGTAGGCTTCCACGTTGCTCCTCGATGTTTTCTAACGTCGTCTACCCAATTTCCATTAGGTTGTCGCTTCGGTCTGTTGTTAAATCTGAGTACAGCAAACTACTTGCTTCGTCCACCTACCATGAATGTCCCAGCCACCTCCATTTCATATCCATCACAATAGTGCTGAGCAAAACGTTCCCGATGCCATACTTACTCCTCTCTTTATATCTTTCGCTCACCTTCCAATCATTTCGTTTAACTTGACTAAACACAAAACTTCATCAATTGGCTCTACAGTTTGATTGTTAAACTTTAGTAAACGGTGTCCATAATTTGTTTTTACAACTATAATGACGTTAAAAATACACTAGAAGGGAAAACCTCGTTTCCAACACGTGCCGCAGATTTGACGCAAGATGTGTAGATAACAGTAAATCGCTCAGAGTTCATAGTAGCCCATTCTGACATCTTAGTGCGATATTGGGACACAGTATGGAAGGAAGCCTCCATAGTGATCACCTACTCAGGCTTAGCATGGTCATTTATGGAAACAGGTAGTGTTCTCCACAAACAAGGGGTGGATCACATATCTTTACCACACGACATTATATCGCAGAACTGCTCTGTGCTCAGTGTAAGTTACTTATCTGACCACAGACATTCAATCACGCGTCTCCACTTTCTGCTGGATCGAGCCATCTTTGACAGAATTGGACGGTATGAGCCTGCCTATCTGCGAGTGGAGAGCTGACCTTCGATTGACTTTGACCAATGGGAACGATAAACGGTAGAATTCGATTCTGTTCCAGCTCGATTTGCTGGACAAAAAACACCACTTCATTTAAAATAGCAAGCAGTGTTGTAGAATTTTTCCAGTGTGAATACGAGAGTTTACTCGACCACTAAATGTCCTCATTATAGTGGGATCGCATTCAGCCGAAAGCACTAATTGCCTTCCTAGGATTAGGAATCCGTCAGTGTTACTCATATGTTAACTCAAGTGGCTTACGAGTAGCTTTATCCACTCACGACCAATTTTTATTTCTATTGTGAAACGGTGGTGGTATTCAGGAGTGTTTGCCATTCTTATTCGACGTTGATTAATCGACACCATGGCAAGGGCGCACAGCTAATCTGCTAGCAAGTTACGCTGTTTACTTACTGCCTTTACATTTCGGGAATTTATTAACTCACAAGTTTTCCTAGTACTATCAATTTGAGCCTCGTGTATTCACCTTCGTGTTAAAGTTCTCACGCAATTTCGTAGGATGGTGTGCTTCTAGCTCGTGCTTGGGGAGAAATCTGGGGCTAACCTCCAGATGTGTTTTCCTTTAGCCGCGCGGGATAGCCGTGTGGGGTACCCGCGCTGTCTGAGGCGCTTTGTCACCGTCCGCGTGGCTTCCCCCGTCGGAGGTTCGAGTCCTCCCTCGGGGTGTGTTGTCCTTAACTTAGTTTAAGCTGGACTAAGTAGTGCGTAAGCTCAGGGACCGATGACCTCAGCAGTTTGGTCCCGTAAGACCTTACCACAAATTTCCAATATTAATTTTTTTCCCGTTACAGTTTGTTGTTGTATAAACGTTTTTCATCAAACAATGTAAATTAAAGATGATTCACTTACTCTGAGATTTTCTACTGCTGAGACCACGTGATTGCGGACCGTTGGATAGAAATCACAGACTACACGTTTATAGATTATTAGACACATTGTGTAAAATGCTATAAAGACATTGTTCCGTGAACAGATAAGATCTATAAGGTGCGTCTTATGCAGGGTGAACATTAATAAAACCGCCAAAATCCAGCGATCGATTCCTAACAGGAAATGGAGGAAGAAAGGTCCTATGAACAAGTGTCCGGATATGCATCGAGAAAAGCTATTTTCTCACATAATGTCGCTATTGGAGACCCATGATGGTTATGTGATACGGAATGTTCACAGTAACCAGTCACAATTTCTGCTTAGTTTGCTTTATTTAAAAAGCACCGTTAACGGTTTTGGACTTCCCAAGTCATCATCACAAGTTTTCATCCTTCTATAAATACACTTCGTTGATTTGGTATGGCTTAAATTTTTTCAACGTATTTCTTCATTGAATAACATCCACCCATTCACTCGCACTATTCTTCATAATTATTCACATTTGTTGAGAGATAACGCACGCTATCGAGGTAGACACGGGTTCCAAGGTAAATGCTGCGTTTCTTGACTTCCGCAAGGTGTTTGATACAGTTCCCGACAGTCGTTAAATGAACAAAGTAAGAGCATATGGACCATCAGACCAATTGTGTGACTGGATTTAAGAGTTCCTAGATAACACAACGCAGCATGTCTGTCTCAATGGAGAGACGTCTTCCGAAGTAAGAGTGATTTCAGGTGTGCCGCAGGGGAGTGTCGTAGGACCGTTGCTATTCACAATATATATAAATGACCTTGTGGATAACATCGGAAGTTCACTGAGGCTTTTTAAGGATGATGCTGTAGTATATCGAGACGTTGTAACAATGGAAAATTCTACTGAAATGCAGGAGGATCTGCAACGAATTGACGTATGGTGCAGGGTATGGCAATTGAATCTCAAAGCAGATAAGTGTAATGTGCTGCGAAAACAGAGAAAGAAAGATCCTTCATCATTTAGCTACAGTATAGCAGTTCAGCAACTGGAAGCAGTTAATTCCATAAATTATCTGCGAGTAGGCATTAGGAGTGATTAAAAATGGAATGACCATATAAAGTTAATTGTCGGTAAAGCAGATGCCAGACTGGGATTCATAGGAAGAACCCTAAGGAAATGCAGTCCGAAAACAAAGGAAATAGGATACAGTACACTTGTTCACCCACTGCTTGAATACTGCTCACCAGTGTGGGAACCGCACCAGATAGGGTTGACAGAAGAGATAGAGAAGATCCAACAGAGAGCAGCGCGCTTCGTTACAGGATCATTCAGTAATCGCGAAAGCGTAACGGAGATGATAGATAAACTCCAGTGGAAGACTCTGCAAGAGAGGCGCTCAGTAGCTCGGTACGGGCTTTTCTTGAAGTTTCGAGAACATACCTTCACCGAGGAGTCAAGCAGTATATTGTTCCCTCCTACGTGTATCCCGCGAAGAGAGATTAGTGCCCACACAGAAGCATACCGACAATCCTTCTTTCCACGAACAATACGAGACTGGAATAGAAGGGAGAATCGATAAAGGTACTCAAGGGACCCTTCGCCACACACCGTCAGGTGGCTTGCAGAGTATTGATGTAGATGCAGATGTAGACCATATACCTGGACTAACTCACGCTACACGAAACAAACCAGGAGAGTGGTGCATGGACACTATTTCGTATTTGTTTTGAAAACAAATGTTCCATAATGTCATTTAACTGCAACTCAGCAGTAATTTACGTACCATATGATTTGGTAAAAGAAAGAAAGCCGTCTGATGATGGAGGTCTACATTCTAAACTGGTAAAGGAGCTGTTCAACAGAAACCCAATGGTGCCTGACTGACACTGTTCATTATAAACATAATGTGACCGTATTCCATTATATCTGCGTATAAACAGGGTGGTCCATTGATCGTGACCGGGCCAAATGTCTCACGAAATAAGCGTCAAACGAAAAAACTACAAAGAATGAAACTTGTCTAGCTTGAAGGGGGAAACCAGATGGCGCAATGGTTGGCCCGCTAGATGGCGCTGCCATAGGTCAAACGGATATCAAATGCGGTTTTTTTTAATAGGAACCCGACTTTTTATTACATATTCATGTAGTACGTAAATAAATATGAATGTTTTGGTTCGACCACTTCTTTCGCTTTGTGATATATGGCGCTGTTAGAGTCACAAATATATGGCTCACAATTTCAGGCGAAAAGTTGGTAACAGGTAGGTTTTTTAAATTATAACAGAACGTAGGTACAACTGAACATTTTATTTCGGTTGTTCCAATGTGATACATGTACCTTTGTGAACGTATTATTTCAGAGGACGCATGCTCTTACAGCGTGATTACCTGTAAATTCCACATTAATACACTAAATGCTCAAAATTATGTCCATCAATCTCAATGCATTTGGCAATACGTGTAACGACATTCCTCTCAACAGCGAGTTTTTCGCCTTCCGTAATGTTCGCACATGCATTGACAATGCGCTGAAGCATGTTGTCAGGCGTTGTCGTGGATCACGATATCCAATATCCTTCAACTTTTCCCACAGAAAGAAGTCCGGGGACGTCAGATCCGGTGAACGTGCGGGCCATGGTATGGCGCTTCGACGACCAGTCCACCTGTCATGAAATATGCTATTCAACACCGCTTCAACAGCACGCGAGCTATGTGCCGGACATCCATCATGTTGTAAGTACATCGCCATTCTGTCATGCAGTGAAACATCTTTTAGTAACATCGGTAGAACATTACGTAGGAAATCAGCATACATTTCACCATTTAGATTGCCATCGATAAAATGGAGGCCAATTATCCTTCCTCCCGTAATTCCGCACCATACGTTAACCCGCCAAGGTCGCTGAAGTTCCACTTATCGCAGCCATCGTGGATTTTCCATTGCCCAATAGTGCATATTATGCCGGTTTACGCTACCGCTGTTGGTAAATGACGCTTCGGTGCTGAATAGAACGCGTGCAAACAATCTCTCACAGTCCCGTAATTTCTCTTGTGTCCAGTGACAGAACTGTAGACGACGTTCAAAGTCGTCGCTATGCAACTCCTGGTGCATAGAAATATGGTACGGGTGCAATCGATGTTGATGTAGCATTCACAACACCGACGTTTTTGAGATTCCCGATTCTCGCGCAATTTGTCTGCTACTGATGTGCGGATTAGCCGCGACAGCAGCTAAAACACCAACTTGGACATCATCATTTGTCGCAGGTCGTGTTTGACGTTTCACATGTGGCTAAAAACTTCCTGTTTCCTTAAATAACGTAACTATCCGGGGAACGGTCCGGACACTTGGATGATGTCGTCTAGGATACCAAACAGCATACATAGCACACGCCAGTTGGGCGTTTTGATCACAATAGCCATACATCAACACGATGTCGACCTTTTCCGCAATTGGTAAACGGTCCATTTTAACACGGGTGATGTATTACGAAGCAAATACCGTCAGCATTGGCGGAATGTTACGTGAGACCACGTACTTATACGTTTGTGACTATTACAGCGCCATCTATCACAAAGCGAAAAAAGTGGTCCAACTAAAAAATTCATATTTCTTTACGTACTACATGAATATGTAATAAAAATGGGAGTTCCTATTTAAAAAACGCAGTTGATATCCGTTTGACCTATGGCAGCGCCATCTAGCGGGCCAACCATAGCGCCATCTGCTTTCCCCCTTCAAGCTAGACATGTTTCGTTCTTTGTAGTTTTGTTTGATGCTTATTTCGTGAGATATTTGGCCCGGTCACTATCAATGGACCATGGCGAGCCTACGGTGCTCTGATCGGATGAAGTCAGCTAACCTAATGGTATATACCAATTGGCGCACATATTAAACGGAAGGCAGTGCATAATGTACGCCAGACAGCACAAAAAATGCCGTGGCTGCAGTGATACGCAGGAGTCCATCACATAGCAGGCTGCACAGATCTGCTCATAAAAGAACGTTTGTACTAAGAGTGTACAAGGATTAACAACCTTTTGATGTTTAGCAACATGACTCGCCTTCGAAAAAAGGCAACGTAACTACACCGTAACGTTGGTAGCGTTGCGGACCTACTAAACATACGTCATTTCATGATCTAGTGTCAAGAACAGTGAAAGTCAGCAGCTGTGGCATAAGAGTCGTAAGTCAGTGGCATAGTAGACGGCGTAGCAGGCAACTGTTGGGCGGCAAGGTTTGGATACCATTTCACTTAGTGCTATTTCCTTTTCCGTTGGTTTGTTTAATCAGTAGAAATGATGAATTAATTGAACCAACAGTTCACGGTTCTTATTAAGTTATTTTCGGCTCTCAAAAGGGAATGTGGCTGGTTTACCAGTTATTGTCGTGCTCAAACGTCTTCAACTCCAATGACGGTCCGAAATTTGGCAGGAATGGACTCTACGAGGGGGATACTATATATCTCATTTCCTGTCTGTCACACAGATGGCGTGATGTTCCAAAGAATTCTTGGCACGGAGACAGACCAGTAATCTCTCATAGTCCTCTTCGTCTCTGTCAATACGTTTTCAGTAGGGTTTAGGTCTGACGGAGGCCAATCTAGAAGAGAAATCTCATCCTGTTCTGCAAACCACTCCTGCACCATCGCTGACTTGTACAGGGTACTGGTAGTACTGTAAACAGATTACTTCACTGACGACAATACTGCTTCGTCGGAAATTATCACCTTCAGCCAGACAAGATTGACACTGTCCCCGGCAAACGCTAACCCAGTGAATCAATGTTCAACAAGGAGCCTGTTCTTGATGGCCGCATCTTTGCTAAGCAGCTTGTCCTCGCGAAGCTGAACTTTATCCACCGACCAGTGAAACGCAGTAGTATAATTCGAATGGACCGAGTTTGTACCAGGATTTTGCCGTGGCGTGTTGACAAGTACATTATCCTGGACCGGTGTTTCTACGCGCCAAAGTCCAATTCCCCTACGCCTACTGGATTTTCCATTATCTCGAAAATTATCCTACGTCGCGCCGCGCTCTCAGGAACGTCATACCGTGCCCCGGTCTCCGACGCCGTCAAATTCCCAATTCCGTAAGAGCAATGACGAATAGGCTGTTGAGGCTGAGGCAGGACGCATTAATAATGTGACTTGACTGAAAAAGATGTGGTGCAGGTATTTGGCAAATGGTTCAAATGGCTCTGAGCACTGTGGGACTTAACATCTGAGGTCATCAACCCCCTAGAACGTAGAACTACTTAAACCTAACTAACCTAAGGATATCACACACATCCATGCCCAAGGCAGGATTCGAACCTGCGACCGTTGCGGTCGCGCGGTTCCAGACTGAATCGCCTAGAACCGCTCGGCCACCACGGCCGGCGCAGGTATTTGACCTTGCTTGTGTACTGCGTCATCTATTATATGAAAGGCGTTCAATAAGTAGCGCAACATCAAAACCTATTTTTCAGCATAAACACGGTTCAATGCGGCGGCCTTACGTCACATCACTGGGAGGGCCTGTATATCTGCATAGTAACGCTCTACTTATCGAAGTCGGAGCCAACGTCTTGCTGTATCAATAACCTTCCCATTGTCGACGAACTGCTTCCGGCGGAGGGCATCCTTCATTGGGCCAAGCAAATGGAAGTCGAAAGGTGCGGGATCCGGGCTGTAGAGCGAATGAGGATGATCGGTCCAATGAAGTCTTGCGAGATTCCACCGGGTGCGCAGACCTGTGTGAGGACTTGGGTCGTCATAGAGAAGTTCGTTTGCATTTTTGTGGCTACGAACGCGCTGAAGTAGTTGCTTCAATGTGCTGATGATAGCGCAGCTATGTGCGGCTGGACGACACCCGGGAGATCGGACACGTTTGCGTGACCTTGTTGCAATCACGACAGGCGTACCGAGAGAGGTGCTGCAATGTTTAGCACACTGGACTCGCATTCGTGAGGACGACAGTTCAAACCCGTGTCCGGCCATTCTGATTTAGGTTTTCTGTGAGTTTCCCTAAATCGCTTCAGGCAACTGCTGGGGTAGTTCCTTTGAAAGGGCACGGCCTGCTTCCTTTCCCATCTTTCTCTAATCTGATGTTACTGATGACTTCCCTGTTTGGTTCCCTCCCTCAACCAACCAACGACAGACGTGTCGCCCACCGACTTGCTTTTGTCCAAACCCACGTCTCTGTACATATTCTGCAAACGCCCATCAACATCTGCGATGCTCTGGTTCTCCACTGAAAAGAACCCAGTGACAGCTCTCTGCCTGGAAGTCACCTCCAACACAGACTCCATTCTGAAGGTTACATACAGCGCGCCACGTATCGGAACTTTATACAACAGCAGAGGCTGAAGCAGGAATATTTCACTATGTTACACAACAAATTCCACATTTTTCTTAAACTGAAACTGGTTGAGAAAAGTAAGTGTTGCAATACTTAGTGAACGCCCCTCGTAGAACGACTGGCGCCCTTGAAGACGTAATCCGCAGTGATAGGATGTCAGCTTGTTACATCGTAATAGCAGTCAAATTCTGTGAATAATTATACATCTAAATCTACATTTATACCCCGCAAGCCACCCAACGGTGTGTGGCGGAGGGCACTTTACGTGCCACTGTCATTACCTCCCTTTCATGTTCCAGTCGCGTATGGTTCGCGGGAAGAACGACTGCCGGAAAGCCTCCGTGCGCGCTCGAATCTCTCTAATTTTACATTTGTGATTTCCTCTGGAGGTATAAGTAGGGGGAAGCAATATATTCGATACCTCATCCAGAAACGCACCCTCTCGAGACCTGGACAGCAAGCTACACACCGATGCAGAGCGCCTCTCTTGCAGAGTCTGCCACTTGAGTTTGCTAAACTATCACGGTTACCAAATAACCTAGTGACGAAACGCGCCGCTCTTCTTTGGATCCTCTCTATCTCCTTCGTCAACCCGACCTGGTACAGATCCCACACTGATGAGCAATACTCAAGTATAGGTCGAACGAGTGTTTTGTAAGCCACCTCCTTTGTTGATGGACTACATTTTCTAAGGACTCTCCCAATGAATCTCAACCTGGCACCCGCCTTACCAACAATTAACTTTATATGATCATTCTACTTCAAATCGTTCCGTACGCATATTACCAGATATTTTACAGAAGTAACAGCTACCAGTGTTTGTTCCGCTATCATATAATCATACAATAAGGATCCTCCTTTCTATGTATTCGCAATACATTACATTTGTCTATGTTAAGGGTCAGTTACCACTCCCTGCACCAAGTGTCTATCCGCTGCAGATCTTCCTGCATTTCGCTACAATTTTCTAATGTTGCAACTTCTCTGTATACTACAGCATCATCCGCGAAAAGCCGCATGGAACTTCCGACACTATCTACTAGGTCATTTATATATATTGTGAAAATCAATGGTCCCATAACACTCCCCTGTGGCACGCCAGAGGTTACTTTGACGTCTGTAGACGTCTCTCCATTGAGAACAACATGCTGTGTTGTGTTTGCTAAAAACTCTTCAGTCCAGCCACACAGCTGGTCTGATATTCCGTAGGCTCTTACTTTGTTTATCAGGCAACAGTGTGAAACTGTATCGAACGCCTTCCGGAAGTCAAGGAAAATGGCATCTACCCGGGAGCCTGTATCTAACATTTTCTTATTACGTGAGAAAGAGGTACTAAATAGAAGTTTTCGACTTCCGTAAGTTCATTGTTCACCAGAAGAGACAGTCATCGATTTGTAGCCATAATTCCATCGCATCTTTTGCCAGAATGTGTTATATTTATGTCCCGAAGCCGGTGGTCTCTGCGGCGTCTTCTTTTTACGAGACAACGCAAGACCACATGTTGTCCGTGCTGTCCTAACGTGTCTCGGTACAGAGAACGTTTGATACTGGCTGTGGCCAGAACGTTCTACAGATTTCTGAAAAAATTTGTGGTCATGGGTTGTTGAGAGACTGACATGCCACCATTCGCCAGACGGTACGACTGATGACCTCTGACCTAGAGTTAAAGCAGGTATGTGTATTTGGTCTTCAATCTGAGTTCGACTCGATTTCCAGTCATTAGAGATATTGTTAGTACCAGAGGTGGCTGCTTTGTGTAGTGAATTTCGCGCCAAGTGTGCCACTAAAGAATATACAACTGTAAGTACGCATTCTTCCTATTATGATGTATGCCCAAAGCAGATATTTCTTGTGTCTTTGCTAGTGTTTAAGTTTAGTAGCTTGCAGCTCATTTTACATTAAGATCGTTATTCAATGTTACTTATAGTCCGTCTTGACTTCAAAATGTTTATTGATATGACCGGTTCAGATCTGCAACGATAATGATACTAATCTACTATTTCACGAATGCAAACCATTTTCATCCTATCTAATCAACATAAAATGTACCAGAACGAACCTGATATTTCGATTGCAGGAGTAACCTGTGCAAACACAGCAACTTTCACATGCTGCATCACATAAAATTCGTTGACAGAACGCACGTCATTTATATTATTTATAACACGATTACCGACAGGTGGCATCTGGTACATTTGTTACATTTTATATGCACATACTGTATTCAGTAGATTTTTGTAATTAACCTTATCTCTAAAAATACTTAATTAAAATCTGTAGATGTCAAAATTAAAAAAAACACAGTAAAATTATCATTTTATACGACCTATGGAAGGCGCCGTAATGTGGGAACAAATTTCAGGATTCAGGTGTATATATGATCAAATGTGATGACTACTTATACAGGGCAGACTGGTAGGAACTTTGAGACCAGATTCAGGGAGCACACCAACTCTCAAAACAAAACAGCGTTTGGGGCACATATGGCTGCCTCAAAGCACTCAGTCACGAACACTGAACAAAATTTAGACATCCTGCATAGAGCTCATAAGGGACAGTTTCTTAACATTGTGGAAGATATTGAAATATACATCCTCAAAAAGAAAGATCCGGATTTAATCCTCAACGAGCAAAGTGAGTTCAATCATAACGCCTATTTTGGTATTTATGACGACTTACTAAGACGAAAACTGTTGCGTGTGGAGGTCCAGGCCGAGGGATGAGTGATGGTGCGTGATGGGGAAGCTGGAAGATGCGTGCAGCGCCAGGCGTCGTTGACGGGGCCCTCCTGCGCGGCCCTCTTGCCCACGGCGATGGACGTCAGACGATTGGGCGGATCGCGGCACAACACCGAAATGGCGGGAACCACGGAAGCAGACCGTAGAGGAAAACAAGTCTGCACCAGCGCCATAGATACAGAGATCGCCCTTTGTTTTTAGATCGTATAAAAATGATAATTTTACTGTGTTTTTTAATTTTGATAAGTATATATTTTAACCTTGACATATACAGTTTTTAATTAAGTGTTTTTAGAGATAAGTTAATTACAAAAATCTACTGAATACAGTATGTGCATATGTAATGTAACAAATGTACCAGACGCCACCTGTCGGTAATCGTGTTATAATTAATATAAATGACGTGCATTCTGCCAACCAATTCCATTCGAGGGTTGGATTCCCTCTCGTCTTCATCGAAGAGTTTCACTGCCTGGGCTACTCTTAGGGTGCAACATCGACGTGGAAGATTCCCGCCGTTTCCTTGCCGTGTCGTCTGCTCGCCGTCAATACTGCTCGCCGCCGCCGCCGCCGCCGCCGCCGTTTGGTCGTCGCCTGCCGCCGCCGCCGCCGCCGCCGCCTGCCGGTCGCCGCCGTCGCCGTCTGGTCGCCGCCGCCGCCTTTCTCGCGCGCCGCCACCATGTCCCAACCCACCACCACCACCACTATCATTTTCACCTCTCCCTCCGCTGCTCCAACCACCATCACATGGAGTTCCTCCTCCACCCCACTTCCCGTCCTTCCTTCTCTCCCTGTCCACCCCACCCCAGCGCCACTTTCGGCTGTAACCACCCCCAACTCCTCCTCCCCAATCACTGTCGCCCCATCGACAACTACTGACTTTCCGCCGCTCCCCGCACCGCCTCCGACAGGCTCCAAGCCAGCACGGATCTCTGCTCGCCGCTCCACAGTCTCAGTGACACCCACGCCCCCTCCGTCTGCGTCATCCACTGCTCAGGGTGGTCCTGCCCCCCGCCATCTCCCCCTGCAACCCGTACCCCTGCCCCCTCTCCACCCGGTCGTGCCCACGAAACCTTCAAAGCGCCTGAATGTTGACCCTTCCCCCGAAGTCTCCTCCAAAAAAATCCCCAACCCCCGTGACCCACCCACCCCCATGGACGCGGCTCCGACCCCCGCCCCCGCCACGCCTGCTACCCACACCTTTGTCCTCTCCAATCCTGACCCTCAATTCCTTGATGCCCGCTCCCTCACCCTTGCCATCCGGAAATACTACCCCAATGCTCCCATCTCCCAACTGATTCCTCGCAAGGACTCGGTCCTCATAAAATCCCCCAGTGCTTCCCTCCACACCGATCTCCTCTCCCGCATCCCCTGTATCCAATTTGGCCAACGTGCAACCCTCACCCCCTACCACACCCCGTCCTCTCCCCGTCAGCCTCAACCTCCCCGACGTCCGCCAACCTTCACCGCTGTGATCATGAAGCTTAGCCCCGTGATCACGGGGCTGAGGTGTTGGCGGAACTCAACTCCCGGCCCGACATTGAAATCCGCTCGGCCCGTCGCATCTTCAATGATGCCGGGCCGACTTTTCTCATGCGGATATTCACCGAATCCTCCTCCTCCATTGACCGCCTCCTCACCGAGGGAGCCCTCATCTACAATCAGCGCCATAAGGTGGACCCCTCCCGTTCCCCAGTCCAATCCTACCGCTGCCAACGCTGTCTCACCTACAACGACCACCTAACCTCTGCCTGCAAGAACCCCCCTACTTGTCCCCACTGCAAAGCTTCCCACTTCCTCAAGCATTGCCCCAACCTCACCTCTCCCCCCTCCTGCAACACTTGCAATGACCCACATCCTACCTACTCCTCAAAGTGTAAAGCGAAACCTCCACCAGTAACCCCTGAGCTCACCGTGCCTGTCCGTCCTGTTGATGAACCCCATCCACCCCAACAACTCGCTCCGCCCTCCCCCTACTGCTGAGGACATCATCCGCTTCACCACCATTGTGCTCCAAAACATCCACCCCTTCCAGCGCTCCCACACTCTTTCCCAAATCGCCCTCGCTGCCCGTTCCATCTTCCATCTTACCACCTATGCCACATACTCCCACAACCAGGCCCACTTCACCTTCACCCCCCTCACCACCCTTGTTTAACTCTCCACTCCCATGGTACAACAACCGTACTGTATCCTGTACCACAACATTCGCTCCCTGCCCACCCACAAACTCCTCTTCCTCCACACCCTACGTCAGCACCGCGTGGATGCCTTCGTCCTAAATGAAACTTTCCTTCAACCCCGTATCTCCGTCTCCACGGCTCCTTACACCCTACACCGCACCGATAACCCGTACCCTCTCGCGTGTGGCGGAGTTGCTATAGGCCACCTCAAGCACCTCCCTGTCCGGCCCCAACCTCTCCTTAACAATCCTGCCGAGCATCTCACCCTCAGCCTCTTCTTCCCCACCCTTACGATCACCTGTGCCACCATTTATGTCCGCCCTCGCACCCTCATCCCGTACGATTTCCTGGCCCACATTGACCGCACCTTCTCCACCTACGTGATTGCCGCCGACCTCAATATCCACAGCCGTGATCCTGCCGACCTCCGGCGGTGGCATCAGTTTCTCACCACCTGGTTCCCCTGCCTCAGCACACCCGGCCCGAATCCAACACCACTCCTGATGTGGTCCTTGCCTCTCCAAACCTCCTTGTGCGCATCACCGTGGCTGTCCTTGACCTCATTGGCAGTGACCATGCTCCTGTCCTCCTCACTATCTCTAACGGTCGCCATCCCCGCCACGCTCCTCGCCCTGCCGTCCCTCCTAAACTTGTCCATGATTACTCCCGTGCCAACTGGGATGCCTACCGGGATTCCATTCACACCCAGGTTGACGGCCACGACCTTACCCTCCAGTCTCCTGATGACATCTCTCGCACTGCTGCCTTCCTGCACCAGACCTTGTCTGACGCCGTCGCCACCCATATCCCCACCAAAGCCATCCACCCTCACCGCCCCGCCCTGCCTCCACAGGCCGTCCTTCTCCTTCGAGAGTCCCGCCGCCTCTACCGCTCTTTTCTCCACACTCGTGACCGGGATACACTTACTCGCCACCGGCAATTACAGCGACACATCCGCAACCTGCTTGTTGTGAAGAAACGCCGAGCCTGGCGCCAGACATGTACACAACTCAACGCCACGCTCCCCATCAACTCTTCAAAGTATTGGTCTGCTTTCCACCGCCTTACTGGGAACCGCCCCACCCCCCAGTACCCTCTCCTCCTTAATGACCGTCCCTTTCCTGACAACCTCAGTAAGGCCAACCACTTTGCCTCCCACCTCTCTGATGTTTTTTCCATCCCAGATGATCCCCACTTTGATTATTCCCTCTTCCCTGATGTCATGGACCGTACGAATACCTCTGTTCCTCCCCTTGCTCCTAGCTTCCAGTACTTGGGCCACACCCCGCCATCTGCACTTAACACTCCCATCACTGCACAGGACATCAGCCTCACACTCCGCACTAAACGCAACACTTCTCCCGGCCACGACTGCGTTACCTACCGCCACCTCAAACACTGCCCTCCCTCCTTTCTTACCCTCCTTGCCACCCTCTACAATGTCATCCTTGCCACTGGCTTCTATCCCGACCTGTGGAAAACCTCCCGTATCCTGATGTTCTCCAAACCCAATAAGCCTCCATCTGATGCCTCTTCCTATCGTCCTATCTGTCTCACATCGGTGTTCAGCAAGCTCTTGGAATCCATCCTTTCCCGGCGCATCCATCTCCACCTCCACCAAAACCACCTCCTCCCAAACACCCAATGTGGCTTTCGACCTTCCTTCTCTGCTGATGACCAACTCCTCCGCCTCACTCATCTCCTCTCCCTCCAGCTTAACTCTCGTCGCTCCGCCATTTTTGTCTCACTTGACCTCGAAAAGGCCTACGACCGTGTCTGGCATCCCGGTCTCCTGTTTAAACTCCAAACCTACGCCCTTCCTATCAACTACATCCGTCTGGTGGCCTCCTTCCTCTCCCACCGCCCCTCCTATGTTACCATCCATCATGCCAATTCCCACACCTTCTACCCCTCTGCTGGTGTGCCCCAGGGCTCTGTCCTCTCCCCTCTCCTCTACCTCCTGTACACGGCCGATATGCCCCAACCCCCCCCCCCCCTCCAGTACACCTCTTGCAATATGCTGATGACACCGCATTCCTCGCCCTCGCTCCTACCCTCCAACGGTCCCAACGCCTTCTCCAGAATCACCTTGACCTTTTTGCTGCATGGTGTAACCAATGGCTCCTGAAACTCAATCCTTCCCAGACCCAGGCAATCATCGTAGGTCGTACCACTCGCTCCTTCCGGCTCCTGGATTTCTCCCTTACTGTCTGCGCACGTCCTGTCCACCTCACCCCCACCCTCACCTACCTTGGCCTCACCATTGACCGTCACCTCACCTGGATACCTCATCTCCGCTCCATCCAATCCAAAGCCCACAACCGCCTCCGACTCCTCAAACTCCTCTCTGGCCGGACATGGGGGTTGCACCCCTCTACCATCCTCCACACCTACAAATCCTTAATCCGTCCCATCCTCTGTTATGCCAGTCCTGCCTGGATATCTGCCCCCCCCCCCAAATTCTATCAGTCCCTCCAGATCCTTGAGCGTCATGCACTCCGCCTCGCCTTCCGTATCCGCCTCCTGTCCCCCACGCGGATCCTCTATGATCTCATTCCTTTCCCCCATCTGCTCCTATTCCTCGAACATATCCGCATCCTCTACACCTTCCGCCGTCTTGAACCCCCTCACCCCCTGGTTGCTCCTCTCCTCTCCCATCCCCGCCCCCTGCCAAGTCTTCACCGTTGTCCCCCCTACCCTCCATCTCTACACCCTCCATCTCCTTTCCCACGGTGGCTTCCGTCAACTCCCCCTCCCGGATGATGCCCTCTCTCCCTCCATTTATCCTTCCTATCAACTCTGATCCTCACCCCCCTCCTTTCCTCCGATCTTTCCCTGGGCTCCCTCTTCCTCCCCCCTTCCATCCTGTGTTTTCTCCCCGCCCAATCTCCCCATGTGTCCCTTCTCCTCCCCCACCCCCGAGTCCTTTTGCATTCCCCTCCTCTGCCTTCCCCACTCCCTGGCACGTCTGCTCAGCACCCCCCCACCCCTCTTATGGGTTTTCTCCATTGGCTTCTTTCCCCCCCCCCCACCCTTCACTTTTCTTCTCCTTCCCCCTTTTTTATTTTCATCATCTGTCCAGTTTCCCCCCCACCTGCTCTCGGCTGTGGTATGTCATATTTGTGCCAACTTTTTAGTGCCGTGTTTAAGTGAGTGTTCAGTGTTGTGCATCTTTCCACAGTGTTGCGAACAGAAATCATGCTGTCGCTGGGTGTGCATTTTATATCTTGCGAACAGAAACCAGACTGTCGCCGTGTTTTTTTTAACTGTCTGTTATTTTTCTGCTTCTTGTGTATTATCTTAGCATCATCACCCATGTGTTTTATGTTTTAAGTTCTAGAATTTTCTGCCATTTTACCTTTAAGTCACCGATTTTATCGCCAACTGTTATTTTTTGTTATCTTCCTCTTTTTAACACAAATTCTGTAGGCTGCAGAGCGGCGTAGTCAGCTGCTGCCAGCCCGCCCTCTTCGGGGGGAATTGAAATTCAATAAAGAAAAAAAAAAAAAACCAACCAATTATATGTGACGCAGCATGTGAAAGTTGCAATGTTTGGACGGGTTACTCGTGTTACCGAAATATGAGATACGTTTTGGTACATTTGATGTTGATCAGATAGGATGAAAAATGTTTGAATTCGTGAAATAGTAAATTAGTATCATCATCGTTACAGATCTTCAGATGGTTCTAGAGGAACCGAAACCGGTCCTACGAATAAACATTTTGCAATCGAGACTGATTATAAGTAACATTGTAAAATCACTGATTGCGGCTATCCTACCACACATTATGTCTGTTTTTGCAAAGAACGTTATTCACTCGAAATGAAAGGTATAGTTCATTCCTTATTTCACCGCAAATGACTATTTAAAATTACAGAAACTACAGACGCACGTTTAAAAAGTTTTTATGGTTTCATATCACAGTTTTATATCATTCATTTTATTTATTTTACATTGTCTCATGTTATACGTTCTTGTATCACCAACAGCAATACGCGTTTTCTATTTTCCATTACATTTAGTTTCCTGTGACAGGCGTTGTAGGAGCTATTGCAGATATTCCTGTTTTATACCATGTTTGTTTACAAACTTAAGGTACATATGACAGCACAAAAACTGGACGTCGGAAATCGTAACAAGAGTTAAAATTAGATACAGCACAGACGTCAATGAAGTAAAACATGCTACACTTTTCAATTTACCTTGGGAACATGAAGACGAGGAAGTATTACTTCAAATATTACAGGAAAGTAATCTTGTCAGTATTCCCGGCATATTCCAGGAAGGCAAAAATCTTTTCAAAAAACAATATCCTGGTGTTATCTATCGATAATGCACACGTTAAATGCTCACTGTTGATGAATAAAGAAAATGCAGGCGTTGTATGAGAAGCGTAGCGAGGAACGGAATCGCCAGGCGACCTAATAAACATCGCTCCAATAAAAGAATAAATATTTATCCACTCAGAACAAGAACGCATTAATTGAAATAAAGCACAAATAGTTGCCAAAACGCTTATAATTAAATCTAAATGTGCTGAGAGGCCCGGAAAAAGATTTTCAATACGCCAATAATGCACCCAAAGAGCTGCCGCTTTTCCAAGTTCCCGCAGCCACTGTCTGTTCTACGACATTCAGAGAACGCCTTAAACGAAATACATAAATTTCACATAACAGCCAGGCCATCTGTTTAGTGGTTCTTACGCCACAAACATTTATAAGAACCTCCGGAAACACAGCCATAACCGATGAATTTCCACTATAATAAATATTCTAGCTACCCCAGACCATGAAGGAAAATTCGGGGAAAAATTGCAAATTCTTCCACAGTGCTAGGAAGAAGTGTTATGACCAACATACTAAAAAATGGGTGAGGAGTGAGTATTGAGGTGGAGGGTGATCTGAGGGAGGGGATGTTTAGATGCAACTTTCTTACACTTTTCTCGAGTAACTCGAAACCTGCAGCTCCTAACGAAAAAATTTCCCAGTTCAAAATTAAAGAACATTAAATTTCCTACAAAATATGTACTATTCCTCTTTGTTCTAGGACTAATATTTTTGGCGTTGCATGGGATGGGAAGTGGCAGCTTATTGAAAATATTGTTTTAACGGCATAAAATACGCATACATTAAATATGTGCACTACGTCTAAGTGAAGCAGAGTCATATTAAGGGATGAATTGTGTTTCCAGGGATCTAACAGTCTGGGGTAGCGTGTTTAACTAGTAATCAAAACGCCCTAGGTCCCTCATTCGAACGCCAGCACACCTCAAATTTTGAACAAATATCATCTTCGGCTCTAAGTGGCCGTGCGGTTAAAGGCGATGCAGTCTGGAACCGCAAGACCGCTACGGTCGCAGGTTCGAATCCTGCCTCGGGCATGGATGTTTGTGATGTCCTTAGGTTAGTTAGGTTTAACTAGTTCTAAGTTCTAGGGGACTAATGACCTCAGCAGTTGAGTCCCATAGTGCTCAGAGCCATTTCTTTGGCTCTAGGCCGTGATAGCGTGTGTAACTGCACGGCGCGACGGCCAGCGCTCCACTCTCGGAGTTGTTTACTTGAGCGTCGCGTTTTGTATAATAGTCCTCTAACAACGTACCTGATGGCGCACTCTTACCACCATGCGACGATGATCAAAGTAACGTTTCAGACCGAACATTCACAACCAAGAGCCTTTGAAATTGAACAGTTTATACGAGAGGGTCTGCGTTTGAACCCCCTGGACGTGACTGGAATACATTTTCCCATCACAGGAAATGTTGTATAAATCAAGATGTTGACGGAGGCGCTGTGCGCTGAAGCTATCCAACGACATGCCACCAGAATAAAATTTAAATACTCTGATCGACATGTAGGTGGAGTGACAGTGGACCATGTGGCATTCGGTCTCCGAACCTTGCGGGTGTTTGAGCTCGTAAATACCTAGAGAAATAGTCATTGCAGCTTTCAAACCCTAGCTCAACGTCTTGAGTCACCTGGCGGAGAATTCGTAAACATTTACGACAAACCCAGTGTTAAATGGCACCCGGGAGATCAAAATTCATCTGACGAAACACTTCCCATCGCACTTGACGATTGGCGGTATGCGGACCATCGTCATTGTCCAGACCGAAAGTTTACGCCGACTTTTGATACACAGACCTCTGGGTTCAGTGACCCCAGCTCACGCCCCTACCCATCACCTACGCGATCCTGCCACGCCACGCCAGGATACGCCTGAAACTTTGTCGACGCCACCCAAGCACCACAACGCTCCGACGAGGCCATGCGCTGTCACCTCCAGTGCTCATACCAGAACCATCCAATCTCAGGGTAGTGACGGAAGACCCTTTTCGAACCATGGACATCGAACTAGACGTCGTGCCGACTTCTGTCTTTATCCAGACGGTTATGGCACCGAACAATGGGCGACCACATTCTGATTCGGAACAACACATGAACAAACAACGGTCACCGCGGAAGCGCAAGAAAAGCCGTCGAACACCCTCTGACGACGCCTTCCTCCTACATCTACATCTACATCCATACTCCGCAAGCCACCTAACGGTGTGTGGCGGAGGGTACTTTGAGTACCTCTATCGGTTATCCTTTCCATTCCAGGCTCGTATTGATCGTGGAAAGAAAGATTGTCGGTATGCCTCTGTGTGGGCTCTAATCTCTCTGATTTTATCCTCATGGTCTCTTCGCGAGATATACGTAGGAGGGAGCAATATACTGCTTGACTCCTCGGTGAAGGTATGTTCTCGAAAAGCCCGTACCGAGCTACTGAGCGTCTCTCCTGCAAAGTCTTCCACTGTAGTTTATCTATCATCTCCGTAACGCTTTCGCGATTACTAAATGATCCTTCAGGTGGCCTCGCGACTACAGAATGTCTGATCGTGACTTCCAACATTGCGTCCAGTCACATGCCGCGGCCGCTCCAGGCGCTCCTCCGGTGTTGGATCCTCTCTCAATCCAGAACAAGTACGCAATGTAGCGAGTATATGAGGACAAAGGATCCCCCACAGCTTTTGATGCAACACCAGCTTCACCCACTCAGAGAGTACACGACCGTCACATGTCTTCAACGTCAGGATCCTGGGCCGATGATGTTGAAGAAGGAGTGGATCAGATCGCCTGCTAAGTGCGAAGGACTGCATCCCATGGGAACGCTTGAGATGAGTCCTGTTAGTAATAATGGCTACAGTATCAGACCCGGCAAGTCAACACCTGCAGGATGCTTCTACGTATTCTGCAACGACTGCATGTGACCGTACACAGCAACATCGTGTCGCCACAATGAATCTTGCCGCTATCCCAGGCCCTCACAAACTGGCCATGTGCTCTGCGCATGTTGGTATTGCATTCCTACAATACCCACCGGGTATGCAGCCCATGTTTCTCATGCCTTCGACATTGGTAGCGGCGTCATCATCGTCCTACACGACGGGCTTCCTGAAGAGGATGTCATGTACCTCCCCACAGCGCAGGATATGGCCCTCATCCTATTTGGCGTTCGTACAATTAAAATCTACTCACTGTCTGGCTCTAGAAGCCGTTAAGACCGACATACATACTTCGCCGGTGAGGTCACACCCACAAGACGATTTGGTGCTCGGCGGGGACTTCAAATCGACCAAGGCCCGCTGAAAACTCCTGCGGCATTCACCCTGTGCGGCACTCTTGTTGGTCATCGATCGACTGCTACTCGCTGACATCTTAACGAAGCTCCACGGAACTCAGCCGGGAGACAAATTTTACACTCGTCAAGCCACACTGACCGCATCTACTACACCCACCCTCCTGCTGACGGCATCCACCATGCTGAAGTCTGGCCCATAGCCTTTTCAATGAAGCATTCATTTGCGGCGTCGCTCTCGCCCTATAGCGTGTGTGGCATAGTCATGGAAATTCAATGTCATCCACCTGACCTCCTCAGATGGTCGCCGTATGAGCGGGGATGTGTGGTCACGATGCTGGTGGTATCGCGATGACTATGACTCTCCTGCACAAAGCCGACCTTCCATAAAACACTAATGAATTTTGTTATGGAAGTCAAGGCATGCCGACCTAATACCTTGCACTTCTATTACTCCACCCTCCGTGACGGTGGGCGATGCCTTTCTTGACATCCCGGGAGACGACACTACATTCATCGAAATCGCAGATCTCCCCGATCGTGTCCCGTCACCTGAAACGGACTGTAGTTCGATTTCGAACCTCCGAAAGAACAGACACCATATCCATATAAGTATATAGCTCTGGCAACACCAGCCATGACCTTTTTCTGTGGCGATGCACACATATTCCCCGAACTCTTACGGGACTTGGTAAGAATGTCTTCCACGAGTAATGAGTGTGTTGGGGTGGGACACTACGAATGTAGTGTGTGGACA
Organism: Schistocerca nitens; assembly: GCF_023898315.1. Classification (NCBI taxonomy): domain Eukaryota; kingdom Metazoa; phylum Arthropoda; class Insecta; order Orthoptera; family Acrididae; genus Schistocerca; species Schistocerca nitens. The sequence goes on from NC_064622.1 coordinate 332,229,883, forward strand.
TACAAGGTGAGGATGTGGGTCTCGCGGGAGGCGTGCGCGAGATAGTCCCTGCAGTCGCGCTATCCTCTATGCCCACGGTGGCTCAGATGGATAGAGCGTCTGCCATGTAATCAGGAGATCCCGGGTTCGAGTCCCGGTCGGGGCACACATTTTCACTTGTCCCCGTTGATATATATCAACGCCCGTTCTAATTTCGAACCAGAAAAGAAGAGAATCGAAGCATTTGAGATGTGGTGCTACAGAAGTATGTTGAAAATTAGGTGGACTGGTAAGGTAAGGAATGTGGACATTCTGCGTAAAATCGGTGAGGAAAGGAATGTACAGAAAACACTGACAAGAAGAAGGGACAGGGTTACAGGACGTCAGGGAATAACTTTCATGGTACTAGGAGGAGTTGGAGAGTGTAAAAATTGTTCGGGGAAGACAGATTGGAAAACATCCAGAAAACAATTGATTTCGTAGGTTGCAAGTGTTGCTCCGAGATGAAAAGTTGGCGCAGGAGAAGAATTCGTGCTAGGCCGCATCAAACAAGTCGGAATACCGATGACTCAAAACAAAAATAAATAAATAAAGGGAAGTTAGGAAGCCAGCTGTGTTCACGCGCTTGCCTCCATCAAAGGTCTGCAAATTGAGTCAAATGGTTCACATGGCTCTGAGCAGTATGGGACTTACCTTCTGAGGTCATCAGTCCTCTAGAACTTAGAACTACTTAAACCTAACTAACCTAAGAACATCACAAACATCCATGCCCGAGGCAGGATTCTAACCTGCGAGCGTAGCGGTCGCGCGGTTCCAGACTGTAGCGCCTAGAACCGCTCGGCCACTCCTGCTGGCTGCAAATTGATCCCCCTCATGGTGTGAAGAGTATTTCGTACAGTGATTATGGATACAATGAAATCGACATTGTTAAATACATATTGACAGCAAGTTACTTTTGCAACAGGCTCTTCAGTGCTGTAGACAGTTGACAGCTTCAACTGTTGATCTATTTTACATAATAGCTCACTTAACAATTGCAAATAAATATTCAATAACCTGAAAAAACTTCCGCGGATGAAGAAGAACTCAATCAAGTTATTTGATCTACTCACTTCAGAGAACCGGACGGAAATTGCTGGGATATATAGTCAAGTCTGTGTGTTAACTTTAAGTCGAGGAGCGCTCGTAGTTGGAGAAGTTGCCTCTCCCGATAGAACGCTGCAGCTGCCTTACAGGATGACTAAGAACACATTTCCCTCTAGCTGTGTGGAACAGTGTGGAGAGATTTGCGTACATTCTGTCCATGTACGTCACTTTCTTTAGTGTTATTAATAACTCATATCTGTATTGCATGTAGTGTTAAGCATTTTCTGGAAAATAAACACCCTTCCGGCTTCACCAGTACTTCAAAAGACGACTGTTGAGGATTTGTTCATTGTGAGTGGGGGGACCCACCTGCTCGACCTTCTGTTCGCAGACCTGTGAGGTAGGAACGTGGATGAAAACAATGTGGCGACCTACCTTCCCTCGCGCTTCTACCCGACTCATTCCCATCCTTTCTTCCTGCTCCACCTCCAAAACACAATTCATCCCTTGATATGGCTCCACCGGACTTAGACGTGGTGCAAACATTTGGTATTTGTTTTTAGCCCATTTAAAGAAACACATTTATTTTACTCTGCTCAAACAATATTTTTAATAATCTGCGTCTCTTCCAGCCCTTGCATTGTAGAAAATATTTCCCCTAGGACTAAAACGAAAGGACCTATTTCGTAGGAAATTTAATGTTGTTAAATTTTGTGCTGGGAAACGTTTTAGCTAGGAACTGCATTTTTTTTGTCATTTGATAAAAAACGTAAGGAAGTTCATTTAAACGCCTCCCCCCCCCCCACCCTTCCCACCACACCGTTGCCAAAGGCTCACACCCCACGGTCAGTGATGTTCTAGAATGTTGTCTGGGACGCTCCCTCCTAGCACTGTACAAACATTTGCAATTACAAGATTTCTTCCCCCGAATGACCTTTTTCCGTCTTCGTTGACTGGGCTAGGTAAAAAAAGAAACAGTTCACATTGATAACGCCAGTAAAATGATTATCTGAAGTTTAAACAGAAAGCAAACTATACTGAACAACCAAAACATTATCACCACTACACACCGCGACGTTACAAGCCGTCTGGTAGCGATGTAGGCACGTGACGCTTTAAAAGAGATATGGAAGCGCAGCAGACGCGGACGGGGCACCACGCTATCGAAGGCATGGGGTGCAAGTGGGGAAACCCATTGAAGTAAGCAACTTTAGCAAAGGGAAGATTATTATTACTCAGAGCCTGTGAACGTGTATCTTGAAAACGGCGAAGCTAGTCGTATGTTTACGTGCTACTGTCGTGAGCTTCTACGCGAAGAATTAGGACACTGAAACTACCACTGGGCGCTAAGTGGTTGGACGACCACAACTCTTCCCACAACGTGGGGTTCGGAGGCTTGTCTGCTCTGTAAAGTAGAACACATGGTCATCTGTGGGCTCCCTTCTGAACGAGCTTAATGCTGGTGCACGCTCAAGTGTTTTGAAGCACACCGTTCATCGTACATTGTTGAACAAGGACCTCAGCAGCAGACCGCCCCTAGTTGTTCACATGTTGATCCAACGACACTGTCGTTACGATGGTAGTGGGAACGGGACCATCTGGATTCGACAGTCGATCAATGGAAACGTGTCGGCACTTGGAGTGAATCACATGTTTGCTACACTAGGTCGATTGTCGTCTCTACAAAGGCCGTCATCATGATAAACGGCAGCTCGAAACGTGCAGCGCGCTACGGACACGGGCTGGCGGGAACAGTACTACGCTATGGGACACACTCTGCTGCGTGCGCGTGGGACCTGTGGTAGTAGTGGAAGACACGCTGACAGCTACGAACCATCTGAATCCCTTCATATTTGATGTCTTCCCCGACGGCGATGTCATCCTTCAGCAGTATAATTGTCCGTGTCTCGCAGTCAGAACCGTGCTACAGTTGTTTGAAGACTGTAATAGTGAACTCAAGTTGATGTCTTGGCAACAAAATTCGGCTGATGTAAATCCTATAGAACCCATTGTTTTGGGCCGCTATCACCTTGTACGCAAATCAGCGGCTCGTTATTTATGTCAATGATATGAACTGTGCATAGACATTGTAAGGTGGATGTAATTTCGCACCTTACAAGCACTGATCCACATACTTTGACGTGAACTACAACTACAATTAGGTATCATGTGATAGGTTGTACATCGTATATATGAATATTTAAAGGAGGCTGACATTGTCACGTACGTCTTGGCAACCAAATTCGGCTGATGTAAATCCTATGGAACCCATTGATTTGATCCGCTATCACCGTGTACGCAAATCAGCGGCTCGTTATTTATGTCAATGACATGAACTGTGCATAGACATTGTAAGGTGGATGTAATTTCGCACCTTACAAGCACTCATCCACATACTTTGCCGTGAACTACAATTAGGTATCATTTGATAGATTGTACATCGTATATATGAATATTTAAAAAAAATGGTTCAAATGGCTCTGAGCACTATGGGACTCAACTGCTGAGGTCATTAGTCCCCTAGAACTTAGAACTAGTTAAACCTAACTAACCTAAGGACATCACAAACATCCATGCCCGAGGCAGGATTCGAACCTGCGACCGTAGCGGTCTTGCGGTTCCAGACTGCAGCGCCTTTAACCGCACGGCCACTTCGGCCGGCTATGAATATTTAAAGGAGGCTGAAATTGTCACGTACGTCTTGTAAATAATTGTTAACGCTTATTGCATGAAAGGTGACGGAGTGTCTTTCTTAACAGATTGCTTATACTAGTAGAGGTTGGAAGGCCAGTGGAGATGAAACGGCAGGCAGAACTCAAGCTCTGGGTGGGAGGCCCGCACAATTGGTCCTACTTAAAAACAGGAAGTAGCTAGACAGACGTCGTAGCACCTGAGCTCGGAAGCACAATAGGGTGACGGCCGGCCGCTATTGTAGCAGGACCGGAAGGATAACCGGGAACTCTGCAAATCTTGGACGCAGATAGAGGAACGAAGAAGCGCCGCCGCGGAAACCACGCAGGCTGGGTTATTTCCAAGGATTTTTACACAGAAGCGTACATTGTACGAGTGTAGGTTTTTCCTCGCAAACTTTCCGCGCTGGACGACAAAAGACTAAAATGGTTCGTCGGCGTTCGGAAGAATCTGTAGAGTGGGAGAATATTCCTTTGTTTTGGGGATATGATTGGTTTTTTTTTTTTTTTTTTTTTTTTTTTTTTTTTTTTTTTTTGAAAATACTAAGGTGGGGAGCCGAGCCTTGCTGGGAAGCCAGCGGTGGAGAGACGAGGTCTTCCGTTGTGAGCGCTCGTGTGTGACGGTCTCTCGGTATCATCTTTGATGGTACAGACGGACTTGTTGTCTTTGCTCTCAGGAGAGTTTATAGTTTGAACAGTTAGGCACTGTACTGTTGCGAACCTATACGATTCTGGACTTCACCTCCGGGTTGGAAGTCGTCGTAGAGTACGCAGCGTTCAGTAATTCAGAGCACTTCTTTTGCCTATACCTACGTTGAGACGTTATCTGAACTCCGTCCTTGAGGCTGGGAGTTCGCGTTTCTCGTCTGTAGAACACAGAGAGGAGAAGACAGTATTAGAGTATATTAGTCAGAGGACACCTTCTGCCGTTCTAGTGTTTGAAGGAGTTTATTTGCGGCTGGAGTTCTTCCATCGTCACAGACGAGTATGAGAACCATCATTTCGACACACTGGACGCAGTAAATACGGTGATATCGCAAACTGCTTCGGCTCATTAGGGCTATAAAGCTAAACAGCTGTGATCACGTTAGTTTATTTCCACTGAGGTTCCACACCACCGTAGATCATCTTTGAACGTAGAGTCTTCTAGTATTTGGTACGTAGATGATGTCAGTCATTTCGCGTTAGAGATATTAGACCGCACAGTCATATTAAGGGGCAGAGTTGGGAAATTGATTAATAATTTTAGTTAGGAATTATAGACATTTGTACTTAAAGGGTTCGTTTTAATCTATGTGTTTATTGAACAACAACGTTTATCATTTAATGGTATTAGTTGCCTTCATAATTCATTTATGTTTAGATTGTAATTTATATGTAAAAAAGACCATTAAGAGATCATAATAGCTGCTTCAGGGGGTAGTCAGACAGGGCCAAATCATCATTTTAGCGTTTATTATTTTCCGTTGCGTACATTCATTTTTACATTCACCTGGAGTAGGATCTTGGAACATCAAACTGTTGGATCCCTGATAGGCAAAATCAGTGACGATGATGGACAAACGAGCTATTAAGCAAGTGGCCATAACGTTTTGGCTCACCACTGTAATTTGCTTGAAACGATGTAAGAACCTCGGCAACCTTGCGAAATCTATTGAGAAGTATTAGTTAACCTTGGAAGAAGTGAGTTTACTGGCACAGATCTGCAACACCCAGGAATTTGATAACAACAAATTTACAACTTCGCATAAATATCAGACAATCCAACTATAATAATCCACAAACTGGAGAAGTGTTGTCGATGGTCACGAGTGCAGGTGAGGCGCTGCAGTCAGTGTTGTGCTGTCAGCAAAGGCACTCGAGACGGTCATGCGCTACCGTAGTGCATTAAAGACAGATTTCGGTGTACTGTCCTAAGGGTACGTTCGCCAAACGTCCCGCATTGATTTCTGCGGATATTTCACGCAGTACTGCTTGTCTGTCATCATTGACAACTCTACGAAAACGTCGCAACCTCTCGGTCGTTAAGTGAACACCGTCACCCGCTGCGTTGTCCATGGTGAGAGGAAATGCCGCTGAACACTCTTGACACTGTGGATCTCGGCAAATTGAGTTTCTTAACGGTTTCCCAATTGGAATGTCCCATGTCCGCGTTCAAAGTCTGTTAATTCCCGTCGTGCCGCCAATAATAATGAGGGAACCCTTTTCACATAAATCGCCTCAGTACAAATGACACCTCCAACAACGCACTGCTCTTTTATACCTTACGTACGCGATACCTCCGCCATCTGTATATCTGCATATCACTATCCCATGACTTCGTCACCTCAGTGTAAGACGACTGAATTAAGTCGTGAAGCGTTAAAAAGCAAAGCAGGCCTCATTTAATTCTTTTTATCAGACCCAAACTGTCTTACAAAGACGGGAACGCCAGGCAGCTAAAACAACGTCCACAACAACCGATGCTTACACAGCTGGAACAAGGGACCGAACGAGGTTGCCTGTCCGAGTATGCGCAAGTGTGCTTACCAGAGTCCACAAGTATCGGAAGCAAGTGCTCAGAAACACGCTCAGCAGGTTCTCTTCCGCCTATGATGGACGGAGCTGAAGGAGGTGGGTCCAGTGCGCTTCACAGCCCGTTCGGCAATGCTTCCAGCCCCTGCTTGAGGCCGAATGCGCCGCTTAACCCACTGCGTATTGCAGCTCAGGAGCCTCCAGCCAGCACGTCCACTGCCTCTAGTTGCTCTGCACTGCACTGCCCCGGTGCCTGCGCTCGGCCAGCGCCGGCGCTGCCCGTCCGCTCCCAGCCGAGGTCGAAAACAGAACTTCTCAAAGCGGCGCAGCAAGTGCTTTCAAGCCTCGCAAGTGGACCGGACGCGCGCTCTCACGAGACGCTCCTCAACCAGTTGTTCGGCAGGTAGCGTAGATGCCTCTTGAGAGACATCGTGTAGCGGCATCACCATTTAAGACAGGAAAAAGTTAGATTCGGCGCAATATTTCTGAGCGTACAAGTTACAGCCAGACGTGGACCTGTTGACAGTAAGTTACGTTTACCAACGTTTGCGAAGTGGAATGGAGGCCACAGGGCCGTCTAACCGCTGAATAGAGTAAACGCAGTGTTTTGCATGGCGCAAGTTACAGCCAAAAGGGGCCCACTGGCATAACCTAGGTGTTATGAGTACGTGACTTAGAGCGGCGTGTTAGCAAAACAGAGGACCACAGCCGCGTATAAATAGCTGCCAGTGTTCTAATAAGGGTATTCAATTGTGGCAACTCTCCTGGACGGCGGGGCATGTCACACCACTGGCCATATGCAGCAGAAAATCGCCAGCGTTCCATTCCACAGCAGGTCGCTGGTTCTACCCTCTTAGGACAACGTGTGGTCTGTAGCCAGCCAGCAATGGGCCACTCGACGGCTCACTACCACGGACAGTCTTGCTATCTCCTAACACACACCAGAGGCATCCCAAGGTGAGGGCCTCGGATCGCAGGTGCTTGTTGTCGCCGTGATCTTAATCATGATGGCAAAGAAGCACGCAGCGGGTCCCAGTGAGCAGCGCTGGGGCAACTGGGACAGAGGTCACTGAGTTGGTTGCTGGCACATCCTGACGCCATCAAAACACCGTGGCTGTACACGGCCGGCATGCTGCAGTATGTTGCATGGGTCGCTGAGGTAGCACTTCCGCGCCAAACTGTTTCACAGACAGCAAAGTAGCATCGTTGGTATCGCGGGACCCTGTGACATAGACGGAGAGGGACGTGGCACTGTAGCGGAGAATAATAAACCACTTGAAGATCACTGCCAAGTTTCAATATGGCGCATCCTGACAGTTTCCATCCAAGTCCAACATTCCCCCACTGCACGCCAACATCTACCTTTGGCAGTGAAGGCTACAATCAAAATGAGGTTCAAATGGCTCTGAGCACTATGGGACTCAACTTCTGAGGTCATTAGTCCCCTAGAACTTAGAACTAATTAAACCTAAGGACATCACACACATCCATGCCCGAGGCAGGATTCTAACCTGCGACCGTAACGGTCTCGCGGCTCCAGCGCCTAGAACCGCACGGCCACTCCGGACGGCCAAAATGAGGTGGAATGGCTCATTATACAAAATGTTTCATGTTCAAATCCATGGGAACTTCTTTTCTTTTTTCTGTCTGATTTTAAGATGCTCTAATCTGCTTCAAGAAATTTTTTGCCTATGAAACACATTTCGATGATGTGCAGCTAAGTTCCCATGTGATGATGTATGCGCAACTGAAAATCATCTGAAATGAGGACTTGATGCCATTCCTGGTTCAAATGGCTCTGAGCACTATGGGACTCAACTGATGAGGTCATTAGTCCCCTAGAACTTAGAACTAGTTAAACCTAACTAACCTAAGGACATCACAAACATCCATGCCCGAGGCAGGATTCGAACCCGCGACCGTAGCGGTCTTGCGGTTCCAGACTGCAGCGCCTTTAACCGCACGGCCACTTCGGCCGGATGCCATTCCTGCATCGAGTGTTGTCAGACGCACCACTGTCACCACATGTGGTCGTGCAAAAGGAAGCCACAAGGTTTCGAGAGGGTGCGTTTCTGGATGAGGTATCGAATATATTGCTTCCCCCTACTTATACCTTCCGAAGAGATCACGAACGTAAAATTATATTCGAACGCGCACGGAGGCTTTCAGACAGTCGTTCTTCCCGCGAACCATACGCGACTGGAACAGAAAAGGGAGGCAATGACAGTGGCACGTAAAGTGCCCTCTGCCACACACCGTTGGGTGGCTTGCGGAGTATAAATGTAGATGTAGATGAAGGATGTAGACAGAAGTGAAGATGACGCCAGCTCACTTGATGATGGAAACGTGGTCGTTCGTCTAAATATTGTGCCCGTTTGACACTGACATCCGGCCGTTCATCCGTAAACTACTTCCTCATGAATTACACCGGGAGAACTTGTAGAATCACAGAAGCGACGATATTCTGCAAGAGGTCTCGAGCCACATTTTTTTTTTTTTTTACATGAAGTATATCACGGGTTTCCTAGGCGAGCAGAAGCGTTGTGTGGAGAATTGTACGCGACAGTTGTTTACGTCCGTGTCACATTCATTTTCTTAGGGCATTAACCGAAGGTAATTCACGAAGAAGAAACGCTTTTGGAACTTCGTTCCTGAATGAATATCTGAACTGAATGACTTTCGTGCCGTGGACTGGTGAGACCGGGTAACGGCGAGGTAAACACCCACAGCCCATCCTACTGGTCCAAAGAAAACAGTCACTGGTTACTGTAGCTAGACAACCAGCACGTCTGAGGTAGAAATATCTGACGGTATGAAGTTATGGGAACGTATTTTTGAAAAAAAATTTAATTGTTAGCTGTATACTGACGGAGTTGCTAGATGTTCAACTAGTAAATCAGTTGCTAATGTAGTTGCTGCTAGATGGATCTACAGCACAACTTCCCTTCGTGTGCAGGCGTACCTTAAGTCAAGTTATTCCTGGTCGATCGACTGGAAGAGGATGGTGAGGGACTTGGTCATCCCTGTTTTCATATATAAATTCCCCTGATTATATCTTTAGAAGCGCTTCTAAGGCAATGTGTATTAACTGTGGCCGACAACACGAAATGATTTGAATGCTTCACGAAACGTAGCGCCTCCACCAGAGGAAAAGGTACATGGGGGCTACTTCATGTACACTAAAGTTAACACGACTACCCATAAACAGGTACAGTAAGTTGAATCAGGTATATGGAAGATAACTTCTAACAATTTGTAATGTGTGTTAAAAATATAAATACAGTTTATTGAAAGTTAAAAGTAAAAGTATTTTTCTTCCTCTCTGTCCACTCGTCCTGGAGTATCACACAAAATTCTAATTTTCTTTCCTTACGCGATGTTCAATTTGTCAACTCCACGAGGAGCTATTTAAAAATATCACCGGAAAGGAGGAAAGTAAAAAAAAATCACGACAACAAATGTTCAAGATTTGAGAGCTCCTTGTTTCCGAATTTCCAATATGAATTTCTGGGGCTAAGTTCGCTTCATACATTCTGCAACGGCTTCAAAGCAACGTTAACTTCACAAGTCTATTCGCGATTATCGGGGTGGCTAAAGAGCATTTCACCAGATAAAGATCGGGCGAAGAGTTTTCGAGATAAAGAACCTGTCCCGGTGGTCTGAAGTCCTCTGTTATGAAACTTAAGAACTTACTCCTAAACGCTATACTGGTGTGTTTTTATTGTGAAACAGACAACACATTACAGATAACGATCTTGGAATTATTTATTCTTTAACTGAAAGCTTCTAACGCCACTAGAAGCGCGCTGGATGTTTCCTTTGCCATCCATTGCGTTGAGAATGTTCGCTGCGCTACAGCATACTGCAGTAATATTTTCTGTTGCACGTAAATAAACCGTAGCAGAGGGATATGGAGCTAATTCTCATTATTTATTTCATTATTAATCGCCACTAGCGGAAATTGTTCACGAGCCAGCAGGATATTAGCATAATATTCAAGAACTTGAGCGTAGTTGCCGTTCCCAAAGAAGAAGCTCTCCGTTCCTAAGTTTTTACTCTTTGCCTACGTCTTGCGCCAGACGAACTGATTTATCGTAATGACGTTCAGAAATGCGTTCTTTTGACAGACTGTATTCTAGTGATCTTGCATCACGATCTTTTCATACATTTACATTTCTTTCTTATTTTAGTTTTTTTGTCAGTACCACACTAAGACGCACTACTTGTATTAATGGGTTGTGCTAATCACAGCAATAACTACACTGCATTGCAGTAGCTTCTGTATGTGCTTATGTGTGTGTGTGTGTGTGTGTGTGTGTGTGTGTGTGTGTGTGTTAGCTTGCGTATATTCACACGTGGGCATTTTTTTGACACTTTTATCTTTCATTCTTTCTTTTTTGAGACCTTGTACATGCGAATTTCTGTGTGATAATTTTCTGTGACTGAGGGAACTTCCTGCTACGATAAATCGTGGTAATGTTCTGGTAATGATGTTCTATGTCCACAAGCTTCTGGCTAGTCCAATTCCAAAGCCATCGACATTGTCTTCTGCCATCTATGCTTATTGCATACTAGCTGACAAACACGGAATTGCCAGGTTATTTATTTTGCCAATTTTCTATTAGAAACTAAACAAAAAATGAATTGCGTTTCTTGTGTAACATCAAAGAAATTTCATCCCCACGTATTCGTGAAGACACGTTTGAAATTACGAAACAGTCGCACAAGGAAGTTGAATATACAAATGTAGACTTACTGTCTCCATGGCAAAGCCTGTTCATACCTCTATAGACGGCTATTGTTTCGCCTACAGCTATTCGCGCTTCGCAGTTGAAAGCTGTCCAAAGCGCTGACAGGTGTCAGAGATTTCCTTAAGCTGTCTCCACTGTAGGGATATCTCAGTAGTAAGAAATAATGTATTAAAATGTTATGCAAGATGAAGCATTTTTCAAACATCTCAGTGTTTATGACGTCATATGTCTTGAATTATGTGTCACACAAAGATTTATTTGTGTAGGTACATTCAGCGGAATGCGCGGATACTATTTGCAAAATATGTTGCGAATATAATTAGCGATAAAGAAGCAATAGATTTCAGCGACTTGCTTGACGCAGCAATTATTTACTCATTTCAGTGTTAAAGACGTCATATCGTTTGATCGTTACGTCATATAATTTATTTATATTTATTTATTTATTGTTCCGTGGGACCAAATTAAGGAGAAATCTCCATGGTCATGGAACGAGTCAATACATGAAATTATAACACGATATTACAAACAGATAAAATGAAATATAGAAAAAAAAACATATTCAGGTGACAAGTCATAAGTTTAAATGAAGACAATCAACAATGTAACACTGGAATTTGCTTAAGTTTTTAGCTCTTCCAGGAGCTCCTCGACAGAATAGAAGGAGTGAGCCATGAGGAAACTCTTCAGTTTAGACTTAAAAGAGTTTGGGCTACTGCTAAGATTTTTGAGTTCTTGTGGTAGCTTATTGAAAATGGATGCAGCAGAATACTGCACTCCTTTCTGCACAAGAGTCAAGGAACTGCATTCTACATGCAGATTTGATTTCTGCCTAGTATTAACTGAGTGAAAGCTGCTAACTCTTGGGAATAGGCTAATATTGCTAACAATAAACGACATTAAAGAAAATATATACTGTGAGGGCAATGTCAGAATTCCCAGATTTTTGAATAGGGGTCGACAAGAGGTTCTCGAACTTACACCACATATAGCTCGAACAGCCCGTTTTTGAGCCAAAAATACCCTTTTTGAATCAGAAGAATTACCCCAAAAAATAATACCATACGACATAAGCGTATGAAAATATGCGAAGTAGACTACTTTTCGTGTTGAAGTGTCACTTATTTCAGATACTGTTCTAATGGTAAATAAAGCAGCATTTAGTTTCTGAACAAGATCCTGAACATGGGCTTTCCACAACAGCTTACTATCTATCCGTACGCCTAGGAACTTGAACTGTTCCGTCTCGCTTATAACATGCCCATTCTGTCTGATTAAAATGTCAGTTCTTGTTGAATTGTGAGTTAGAAACTGTAAAAACTGAGTCTTACTGTGATTTAGCATCAAATTATTTTCCACAAGCCACGAACTTATTTCATGAACTAAATTATTTGTTACTGTTTCAATATTACACACAAGATCCTTCACTATCAAGCTGGTGTCATCAGCAAACAGAAATATTTTTGAATCACCTGTAATACTAGAAGGCATATCATTTATATAAATAAGAAACAGCAGTGGCCCCAGCACCGACCCTTGGGGAACGCCCCACTTAACAGTGCCCCATTGGGACTGAACATCACTACCACTCTCAATATTGCGGAGAATTACCCTCTGCTTTCTGTTCTTAAAGTAAGAGGCGAACCAATTGTAAGCTACTCCCCTTACTCCATAATGGTCCAACTTCTGCAGTAATATTTTGTGGTCAACACAGTCAAAAGCCTTCGTTAAATCAAAGAAAACACCTAGCGTTCGCAACCTTTTATTTAATCCGTCGAAAACCTCACAGAGAAAAGAGAATATAGCATTTTCAGTTGTTAAACCATTTCTAAAACCAAACTGAACATTTGACAGCAAATTATGTGAATTTAAATGCTCCAGTAACCTTGTATATACAACCTTCTCGATAACTTTAGCAAACACCGATGGCATAGAAATAGGTCTAAAATTGTCAACATTATCAATGTCTCCCTTTTTATAAAGTGGCTTCACTACCGAGTATTTTAATCGATCAGGAAACCGACCACTCCTAAAGGAAAAGTTACAGATATGGCTAAGTACTGGGCTAACATACATAGAACAATACTTCAGTATTCTGCTAGATACTCCGTCATATCCATGAGAGTTCTTGGTCTTTAGTGATTTAATTATTAACTCAATCTCCCTCTTGTCAGTATCATGGAGGAGCATTTCAGGTAACAGTCTCGGAACACTTTTTTCTAAGAGCGCTATATGATTCCCTGTTGGAATTAGGTTTCTATTTTATACGCATATTTATCTGCAAATGCTGGTACTGTCTGAAAAATGTGTTGCGAATAGAGTACGTAGCGAAGAAGTAATAAACTCAGATGTTAAGCTCAATGTGACACCTTTTTACGGATCTCCTGAACTATGTGTGATTCCATGATATAATTTTGTAGGTGAATTTAGCGGCATATGTGGATCTGTCTACAAAATTTATTTGGAATAGAGCTAGAAAAACAAAAACACTAAATTTAAGAGTCGTGAATAATATGGCTGTTTCTCTCCCGCCTCATTGTTTGTGACGTCATATCTCCTGGAATGTAGTAGGTGGGTGGTTCTTTACCCAACAGCGATTATTGCCTGCCAGTAAGGGGCCTGTGCGCCGAGTTTGGTTGAAATCGGTCAAGTTTCTTAGGAGATGTAGGTCATACCCACTCACATGCATTCGTTCCGATAGTGTGTGGGGATTTTGTAAGGATTCTAAATTTAACATTCAGAACATTTTCTGAAAAATATATTGCTCTGTTGCATTGCAAAATACGAACAGCAAGCAATATGCATGAGGGAGTTGCCTTTTACATTTTGTTCGATGCTACAGCAGAGACTGAGCATCACAAAAGCCTTACGGATCTATCACACTGTGAATTTATGATGATTGCAGCAAACACTTAGCACGCTCTAGGCAAGACTTAAAATTCATTTCCCAAGAAGGAATAAATTGTACTACTCTGAGCAGCCACACGGTACTTACGGCAGTGTGTACTACTGTTGCTCGTGGTGTGTCTACCCTTGGTAGCAGACGAATGACACTATTTTTGTTGAGTAGATCTGTTGTCACCAAACATGTCTTACGGGCGGAATCATTCGTGCTTTACGGCATGCATACACTTACGGGACTGGAACGTTTTACGAGTACACAGTAGACATGTCTATCCCACTCTACCACACAAATACTTTCGTATTTCTATCCATATGGGATATGTTTATTGTAATTTCATCCTTACAGGAGCTTGTTTTCAATATTTTCAGTACAGAAAACAGCCATTCATTCAGATGAAAAATTGTGTATCTACATGGTGATTATTCCGTAAGTGTAACATGCAGATGTTCGCAGATAAATCGCAACGCAGCGAGGACGTGCACGGGCGGCGTAACGTCGTGTTTCGAACCTCTTAGAATATCTTAAGGGCAGACGTAGGGCAAAATTAAGGAAAAATTCGAATTTTCTAATTGAGTAATTTATTAGGTTGATTCTTTACGAATATCATCGCAAAGTTTCATAATCAAATTCTGGCTAGAGACACGTTTTAAAAAAGTTTGTTTGGGTGTTTGAGTCCGCCACGCACCCTCTTTCTATGCTCTGATCCATAATCTCTCTACGCCAGAAACATTTTGTGTGGTAATTTTTCTAAAAGGCAGTGAGAAAGATTATCTTTGTTGTTACTTTGTTTACAACTTGTTTTATTAATAATATGTACTACAAACTTATTACAGCTTTTAGTTTTGCTTATATCAACCTGTTTCGCTCGGAATAGGTCCTAACAGACGATGCTTATTTAAAAAAGTGAGGAAATGTCGAATTTCACGTGTTTCCAAAGACGAGGTGTCTCCTTTGCCTATATGATTAATGATTCATGTGTATGTTGTAATTGTGAGTCAAAGGACCTTAGATTATATGATGACAATATTTGTGTCATCAAGTCTTGTGAAGATAGCTCCATGTGATGCCTGTCTAGTGTTCAATAGTGGAAATGTAGATAGGGTTAAGCGCCTGCAGAGATTAACCTTCTATCCAG
This sequence comes from Schistocerca nitens, assembly GCF_023898315.1. NCBI lineage: Eukaryota > Metazoa > Arthropoda > Insecta > Orthoptera > Acrididae > Schistocerca > Schistocerca nitens. The sequence continues at coordinate 332,244,943 of NC_064622.1, forward strand.
GTGCATTCACACTGAAGATGCTCAGAGACACCACTGAGGGGTGAGTGGACGAAGCTCAGGCAGCAGAAGAAAAAATGAAAAAGTTGGCTAGGCAAAGGAGCGAGGGGAAGAGATTACTCAAGAAAAACGAGGAAGGGAATAAAGATTATGGATATGGACAGCATTAGTCACCAGAGATATAGCGATATTGTCAAAAATTGAAATAAAAACTTAAAATGCGAATTGCCGTAAGTTGACTTCTTTGAGCTGCAATACGAGTATATCTTTCCTCAGGGACTATAGAAGCTAAAATCCTGAAATCTGGCAGAGTTCTTAAGAATTACTTGCTGAATTATGTTATGCAGCACTTTCCGTTATATTTTCTCTGAGAATAGTTCTCCTTTAAAATTTCAGAAAAATATAGCAATTTCGGGTAACAAAAATCTGTTCCAGATGTTTTATTACCCTGTTATTCAGATGTAAATTGTGAAATTCCACTTAAATTGCTTGATTAATTTACGAGAAAAGGTTAATTATAGAAACAATGGTAATTAAAAATTCCATTCCTTATAAAGTTTATGCCGATGCGCATTTTCAAACAAAAATTTCACAAAATATCAAGCGTCATGATGTACATAATATTCTCAAGTTTAGCTAATTTAGCTGTAATATTTTTGCAGATAAATATGTTTAAGTAGAAGAATGTATTTTGCCTTACGTCTGACCTGAATCATTGGCTTAAGAGACATGGGAGCATCATAATCGAGAGGCTGCAAATGGTTGCTGTTGTGCGGTGACTTGAGCTCTAGTGATGACAAGAGCGACTGAGGAGTACAGTATATCGAAAACAGTAGATGCAGGTCCTTTTCAACGACTGACCGACGAGAAAATCGTAAGACATTGCAATTCGCTCTTATCAGTAGACGGATGACAGCAGCTGAAACCCGAACAGCGGTTACAGGCGGTGTGTCACCACGAACGGGTTACGGGAAGCTGGTTTGAGAGCTGCAGCTGATATACGTCGTTTCCCGCAAAGACAATACCTCAGGGAACAGAGACCTGTATCGTCTAGAGCAGGTCCGGTCAGAAATTCTGCACACGCTCGGAGCTGCGGTACGTGTGCAACTTACAGGTCACAGCGTGCACACTTAGTAGTCGTGTAAACATGGAAACGGAATCGTCACCGTTAATTTAGTGTAGGCCTCTCAGTACAGAGGTCGCAACTTCGCTTTTCCCACTAGCTGGGATGCACAGTACCTGGACCACTGTAGTGCTCTTTTCACGGTGTTTCTCAATCTCCCTATCAACGAACCTTTTTGTTGTTTGTTGTGATCTTCAGTCCTGAGACTGGTCTGATGCAGCTCTCCATGCTACTCTATCTTGTGCAAGATTCTTCATCTCCCAGTACCTACTGCAACCTACATCCTTTTGAATCTGTTAAGTGTATTCATCTCTTGGTCTCCCTCTACGATTGTTAATCTCCACGCTGCCCTCCAATGCTAAATTGGTGATCCCTTGATGCCTCAGAACATGTCCTACCAACCGATCCCTTCTTCTAGTCAAGTTGTGCCACAAACTTCTCTTCTCCCCAATCCTATCCAATACCTCCTCATTAGTTACGTGATCTACCCATCTAATCTTCAGCATTCTTCTATAGCACCGCATTTCTAAAGCTTCTATTCTCTTCTTGTCCAAACTACTTATCGTCCATGTTCCACTTCCATACATGGCTACACTCCATACAAATACTTTCAGAAACGACTTTCTGACACTTAAATCTATATTTGATGTTAACAAATTTCTCTTCTTCAGAAACGCTTTCCTTGCCATTGCCAGTCTACTTCGACCATCATCAGTTATTTTGCTCCCCAAACAGCAAATTTCCTTTACTAATTTAAGTGTCTCATTTCCTAATCTAATTCCCTCAGCATCACCCTACTTAATTGGACTACATTCCATTATCCTCGTTTTGCGTTTGTTGATGTTCATCTTATATCCTCCTTTCAAGACACTATTCATTCCGTTCAACTGTTCTTCAAAGTCCTTTGCTGTTTCTGACAGAATTACAATGTCATCAGCAAACCTCAAAGATTTTAATCTCTCATCCATGGATTTCTTTTGTTTCCTTCACTGCTTGATCAATATACAGATTGAATAAGATCGGGGATAGGCTACAACCCTGTCTCACACTCTTCCCAACCACTGCTTCCCTTTCATATCCCTCGATCTTATAACTGCCATCTGGTTTCTGTACAAATTGTAAATAGCCTTTCGCTCCCTGTATTTTACTCCTGCCACCTCCAGAATTTGAAAGAGAGTATTCCACTCAACATTGTCAAAAGATTTCTCTAAGTCTACAAATACTAGAAACGTAGGTTTGCCTTTCCGTAATCTAGCTTCTAAGATAAGTCGCAGGGTCAGTATTGCTTCACGTGTTCCAATATTTCTACGGAATCAAAACTGATCTTCCCCGAGGTCGGCTTCTACTAGTTTTTCCATTCGTCTGTAAAGAATTCGCGTTAGTATTTTGCAGCTGTGACTTATTAAACTGATTGTTCGGTAATTTTCACATCTGTCAACACCTGCTTTCTTTGGGATTGGAATTATTATATTCTTCTTGAAGTCTGAGGGTATTTCGCCTGTCTCATACATCTTGCTCACCAGATGGTAGAGTTTTGTCAGGACTGGCTCTCCCAAGGCCGTCAGTAGTTCTAATGGAATGTTGTCTACTCCCGGGGCCTTGTTTCGACTTAGGTCTTTCCGTGCTCTATCAAATTCTTCACGCAGTATCATATCTCCCATTTCATCTTCATCTACATCCTCTTCCATTTCCATAATATTGTCCTCAAGAACATCGCCCTTGTATAGGCCCTCTATATACTCCTTCCATCTTTCTGCTTCCCCTTCTTTGCTTAGAACTGGGTTTCCATCTGAGCCCTTGATATTCATACAAGTGGTCCTCTTTTCACCAAAGGTCTCTCTAATTTTCCTGTAGGCAGTATCTATCTTACCCCTAGTGAGGTAAGCCTCTACATCCTTACATTTGTCCTCTAGCCATCCCAGCTTAGCCATTTTGCACTTCCTGTCGATCTCATTTTTGAGACGTTCCTATTCCTTTTTGCCTGCTTCATTTACTGCATTATTATATTTTCTCATTTCATCAATTAAATTCAATATTTCTTCTGTTACCCATGGAGTTCTGGTAGCCCTCGATTTTTTACCTACTTGGTCCTCTGCTGCCTTCACTATTTAATCCCTCAAAGTTACCCATTCTTCTTCTACCGTATTTCTTTCCCCCATTCTTGTCAATTGTTCCCTTATGCTCTCCCTGAAACTCTGTACAACCTCTGGTTCTTTCAGTTTATCCAAGTCCCATCTCCTTAAATTCCCATCTTTTTGCAGTTTCTTCAGTTTTAATGTACAGTTCATAACCAATAGATTGTGGTCAGAGTCCACATCTGCCCCTGGAAATGTCTTACAATTTAGAACCTGGTTCCTAAATCTCTGTTTTACCATTACATAATCTATCTGAAACCTGTCAGAATCTCCAGGCTTCTTCTATGTATACAGCTTTCTCTCATGATTCTTGAACCAAGTGTTAGCTATGATTGTGTTCTGTGCAAAATTCTACCAGGGGGCTTCCTCTTTCATTTCTTAGCCCCAATCCATATTCACCTACTACGTTTCCTTCTCTCCCATTTCCTACTACCGAATTCCAGTCACCCATGACTATTAAATTTTCGTCTCCCTTCACTATCTGAAAAATTTCTTGGTTAGTATTACAAGGCCAGATCAGTCAATCATCCAGACTGTTGTCCCTGCAACTACTGAAAAGGCTGCTGGCCCTCTTCAGGAACCACACGTTTGTCTGGCCTCTCAACAGATACTCCACCGTTGTGGTTGCACCTGCGGTACGGCTATCTGTATCGCTGAGGCACGCAAGCCTCCCCACCAACGGCAAGGTCCATGGTTCACGGGGGGCGAACCTTTTTAACGGCTATAAACCAAACTATAACAACAAATGGTGCATAAATATTCAGGACAGGCTTTACGCCGACGTGAGGCACCTATATACCTTTCATGGCAAGGACACCAAACATATCTCTCAGTAATTAAAGGACAATTTTTAAGCGTGTACGTATACCTTGAACAAACGTCTTAATATCAAATTTTTCAGATAGCAATGTTCGCCGTTGGAACGTGGAGCAGGACGAGGTACGCGCGACTGCTACGGTCGCAGGTTCGTATCCTGCCTCGGGCATGGCTGTGTGTGATGTCCTTAGGTTAGTTAGGTTTAAGTAGTTCTAAGTTCTAGGGGACTGATGACCACAGATGTTAAGTCCCATAGTGCTCAGAGCCATTTGAACCAGGACGAGGTACAGGTGACAAACAACAAATTTTAAATTAGAAAAATAAAGAACTCCGAAATATGATTATCATTGTTGATGAGAAACGATAAAGTTAATGTCGGGCACAAAAGCACGGCACGTTGAAAAACGCAAACAGTTGTGAAGATTTTCGTCACCAATACTCAATCTAAACCCTGATTTGTTCATTCTTTATGGAGAAAAATTTCACATACCCAAGTAGATCCGAACATGGAAACTCTCGCAACTTCGTGATGTAGAAGTGGAAATTCTTTTTGTGGAAAGTTTTCATACTGCAAAGAACTTGTTTTTTGTCGTGTATTGCACTGCAAATCGATCAGTTCCATGTGTAGATGATTCGGAACATCTCCAACTGATGCAGAAATCGGCCGTACAAAACAATTAATGATATGAGACACACTTGTAAGATCTACAAATCTTTCTCGAAATTGCTCCTTAATTTTTACAATTTTTAACACGTATTCATGTAATCTAGAACTTTCGTGGACAAAACCAATGGTAGGGAAATGTGCAGTGTTTTCAGACATCAGTTTTCTCTCCCAAAGCGCAAGCTTCCTTTCAAAAGCGTTTACTTTTTACAACATGTCAGAAATCAAATTAGTTTCATCTTGGAGACTGACGTTCCGGCTGTTAGTGTGAGGCCGGCCGCGGTGGTCTCGCGGTTCTAGGCGCACAGTCCGGAACCGTGCGACTGCTACGGTCGCAGGTTCGAATCCTGCCTCGGGCATGGATGTTTGTGATGTCCTTAGGTTAGTTAGGTTTAAGTAGTTCTAAGTTCTAGGGGACTAATGACCACAGCAGTTGAGTCCCATAGTGCTCAGAGCCATTTGTTAGTGTGAGACGTAATGTCCACGACAAACGCAGAGGTCTGATATCCAGCAAGGGTCTTTTAATTTCAGTCCACTCTTTCCCCTCTCGTGTAAGAAATGTATTACGACCAAATGTAAATTTAAAGAAAGAAAATCAGCATTTTACCTCGACTGAGCCAGTGTACTTCAGTATAGTACGGTACGTCGCCGTAGTCCTCTTATAATTCCTCCAACAACTGCCGAAACTGGCGACGTACGTGTTATCAGATAGTTTACAGCACGCACAACAATGTGCATGATGTTTTCTAACGTTACTGATTTTGCACAAAGCTTCTCTCGATGTTGAATGCCGTCAGTTCCAAACAATGTGTCTTCCGTGCGTCCTAGCTTTTTGCGCATCAGTGATATGAGTCCTCTCTGACGGCCTCGCATTGCCGGTGCTCCATCCCTGGTCACTGAGACCGATTCCAGTCCATACCAACACCACCAATCGCCTGCTCGACATCTTGGAGGCTACACCTGTCGTAGCCCTTTCAAATCCAGTAAGTCCAAAAGGTGCTCTGTTGCACGCAGAGCGTTATCGACACAAAGTATGTTTATTACTACCTGAGCTGTATCTGTAAGACGTATTGCTTCATCCAACGCAACAATGAAAGCAACGAGGTGCTTGGTGTTATTTGTTGTGTTAACTGTCTGTGCTTATCGCCAGCAGTAACACTAAATGTGAATGTCGTGTGACTAGGGCCTCCCGTCCGGTAGACCGTTCGCCGGGTGCAAGTCTTTCTATTTGACGCCACTTCGGCGACTTGCGCGTCGATGGGGATGAAATGAAGATCATTAGGACAACACAACACCCAGGCCCTGAGCGCAGTAAATCTCCGACCCAGCCGGGAATCGAACACAGGCCCTTAGGATTGACATTCTGTCGTGCTGACCACTCAGCTACCGGAGGCGGACGGCCATAACACTATTACCTCGTGACACTGTTTGCTTGGAAAAGCCGATTTCTTGAAACCTGCTAAGTTCGTAGGACACAAAAGTTCTGCACCATCAAAGAGACAATTTACAAACTCCCGTTCGGAAAACTGTTTCCCGCATCTTGCTGTTTTTAATACAGTTTCGATACTTTCTCGCAGTGCAGATGTACTATGATTGTCATTCTGTAAAATTGAAAACAATACGTCGTACAGTAAAAGAGATACGAATGTAATACAAGAAACGACGGGTTCAAGAGGTATCAGTTATTATGATTTACATAAAAAACCTGTTGATGTGCCTCATACATCTTCTTAATTAGGCTTGCCATTCTTCTCCGTTCAGTACAGTCTTTATGAAATGAGTTGTAGTGTCTTTCAGTCGTTGGCCACCTGAGATTTGGCCACCTGAGATTTGGCATCTCAGCAAACACTGTAAGTTTTCACCTACTGTTGCAAAGAACAAAGAAGAATTGCAGTTACCAGTCGTGTTTAAATTACTGAGAATTCAGAACTTCGTTTTTTTTTTTTCTCAATATTCGCTCTTTCTCAGTATGCCTCATGTAAGCTCACAGACGGAAGACGGACGCATGACTGCTTTTGCTTCCATCCTCCTGGTACGGCGTAAACGAGGAAGAGGAACCGCCGCCGTTCATTTGGTGTTCGTGTCTAGTCACAGATATCATTGTTTCTCTTTGCCCGCTGGCTGAGACGTCCGCACCTGTGCCGCGCTTCAGCACCTTTGCACAGCGTGCGGCACTTGGCCGACGCTGGCCTACAGCAAGAATCAACTGGGACTGTCCATGATGTTCAGCCGTGGGACTCTGTTCTGTGTGTAGTGGCCAGAACATCGCCAGCCTGGTGAACTTCCACAAGAAATAGCGATTCTCGAGGTCGATAGACCTCCAACTCCTGAAATCATGGGGTGGGAAACTGTTGAATGTGGCAACAGAGCTGATTTCGTAGTAGTCTTTGGAGATTGAATGCTCACCAGTACGTCGTAGGAATCATAAATTGACAATGCAACGTTAGGATCACTGACAGGGCCACCTAGTCCTCTGATTTATAACACATAGAACATGTCTGGGATCATCGTTTAGTTGTTTCATTACCGTTTTATTTTATTTGATTTATTTATTTTTTTCAAACCACAAGGCCAAGAGTTTTCCTTAAAGTGGACTTCAAATTTTGCTGTAGGCAGATAAATTATTTTGTGACTGCAAACGTGTTTTGCTTTCCTGAAGTACGTAAAGTAGTATGGTTCATTGGTAATGGAAGTAAGATCTTATCACTAAGTTATTCAGCTCATCCGCTAAAAACTTTTCCTAAACAGTTAGAAACGTTCTTTGCTTCACAGTAATTTGTAACAACAAGTAAATCCATAAAACATTTTGTTAAGACGAAAGGAGTGCCAGATTTTCGTACTAAGTTAACCAAGGAAGGTCCGGATTACTTCAGAGCAATAATAATAATAATAATAATAACTTCGTGTGCCTCAATGGCCTGATGCAAGTGTTTCAATTGGACGCCACTTCGTCGACTTGACTGCCCCTGACCTACACTAGTAATCCAATACGGGAAAGGTGACCTACATATTAAGGTCAAATCCGAACAACGTGTCATTCCAGGAGGATCCCAACAGCGTTGATAGGTGAAGGTCACGTTAAAGGTAGGCGAAAATATTACGCGGTCCGACTGGGATTCGATCGCGCGACCTTTCCCTTTACAGTCACGCACATGAAAACCACATTCCGGGCCCAAGGCTTCGGAACTGATACCATATTTCCGAAGCCATTACATTCACTTTAGCGATTTTATGTTATTAAAGCTCCACTTCTATGTTTCAGGCCTGTGCGAATCGGTCCAAATTTGTAAGAGTGTAGACAAAAACAAAAAACTAATGGACCGAGCGAGGTGGCGCAGTGGTTAGCACACTGGACTCGCATTCGGGAGGACGACGGTTCAATCCCGTCTCCGGCCATCCTGATTTAGGTTTTCCGTGATTTCCCTAAATCGTTTCAGGCAAATGCCGGGATGGTTCCTTTGAAAGGGCACGGCCGATTTCCTTCCCAATCCTTCCGTAACCCGAGCTTGCGCTCCGTCTCTAATGACCTCGTTGTCGACGAGACGTTAAACACTACCCACCACCACTAACCACCACCACTAATGGTCATGTTGTTGTTTTGTAAAAGTATAATCCGTTGCTTCGATTAAGCAACACGGTTCAAAAGACAATAATATAACATATACCCGGTCAGACGTCGTCTGAGTCAACAAAAATCTACATCGTTCGCCAAGGTATGGTGGTCTAACTTCAAAATTATGGTAGAGTAAAAATGGGAACCAAAAAGAAAAATGCTCCCATCATAGCACAAAAAAGGCGGTTATGTCCTGAGTACAGTTAGGGATGTCAAAGAGGAGAACTGACTTTTCGACTTCTCTGGCAGCTTCAAAAACATTTAAATCAAAACATGTTGATGTATTTCCAATTTTTGACGAGTTAACACTATTTTCCTAGAGAAGTGAGCTCCCTTAACTGCAAGGTTATGCACACCTACATTTTGCAATTTGTAGTCTAAATTCCCTGATCCTGAGCCCAAATCCATAAGATTCGCCAGCCGTAGTAAACAAACTATAATAGCATATGACTGAAGAACATGCGTGTAATAACTACAAAGGTTTTTTTCTGGGTTGGGGAGGGGGGAATAATTTTTAGGTGGCGGGTATCTGGTTGATTTTTTCCCCGAGGGAATCATTTCTCCCCAAACCCTCCTGCTGTTACTGTATGGTAAGTGGTATAGTACCAATCAGATAAAAAATTTTTGTGCTTCTAGAGAGTGAGATACATCTACAATAGGAAGTATCCGATAGCGGGTGCATCTACAATATTAAGCGTCCCAGTGTGGGCTCGTATGCATCCTAAACTTTAGACACATTGCACGACATGGCAAATGCCATTTTGAAACACATGATGGCATTTGTCATGTTATATGACATGACATCATATATCAGTTTACTTGGCACGTTGAATTATGTTATATGACATGCGCACTAATAGTAACATAAAATAGCCCCAATATTTCAATATGATCTGATTCAAATGTCTTTGAAGCTGCCAGATAAGTGAAAAGGCTAGTTCCCTTCTTTGGTTTGGGTTTAGGTTGTTTTGGGTAACAGACCAAACAGCGAGGTCATCGGATTAGGGAAGGACGGGGAAGGAAGTCGGCCGTGCCCTTTCAAAGGAATCATCTCGACATTTGTCTGGAGCGATTTTAGGGAACTCACGGAAAACCTAAATCAGGATGATCGGATGGGGGTTTGAAGCGTCTTCCTCTCGAATGCGAGGCCAGTGTGCTAACCACTGCGCCGTTCCCTTCATTCACATCCCTAACTCCGTCTAGCACACATTCGTCTTTTTTGTGCTATGACAGTATCATTTTCCATTCTGGTTCCAAATTTACTGATGGGTGAGAGAAACGTACACAGAACAGTTGATACAATATGTGATGTGCAGTGCACTGGACCTATTACCATGGTTTCCTGAAGCAACAGTCGCGGCGTCCAGAAAAAAATCCTAATCAAGTGCAGTGATTAAACCGTATTCCAGTTCCAGAAGTCTATACAGGTTGTTTAAAAAAGCGTCACATGTTCCTCCGGGAGGTAGTATTGGTCAAACTAGAAGAAAAGTTTCATAAACCAATACGGGACAATCTGTCCCGTCATTCCCATCTGTATAAGTAAACACTATAAGCAGTGCTGCATGTCGTTACCATTCGTACTGACACTTACTTAGCCGGCCGCTGTGGCCGAGCGGTTCTAGGCGCCTCAGCCCGGAATCGCGCTGCTGCTACGGTCGCGGGTTCGAATCCTGCCTCGGGCGTGGATGTGTGTGATGTCCTTAGGTTAGTTAGGTTTAAGTAGTTCTAAGTTTAGGGGACTGATGACCTCAGATGTTAAGTCCCATGGTGCTTAGAATCACTTTTTGGACACATACTTCAGTTCTGCACGGTACTAAGTTCCTGTGTTATTCTGAATTAGGATCCAAAGGAATAGGCACTGCAGCGACCACAGTCGTTATGAAATACATTAAATGTATGCAATTCCCGATATCGACAACCATCAGCTGCAGAATGAAATGACGACAATGAAAGTAGGGAACGTTCCCGTCTAACTTCGCTAGGCGCTCGCCGATTGCGTATATTTTGGTATGTGTGTACTCGGTAAGTCAGTAGGTATCCACCTGTGACAGCGGGAACGTCTCTGTGCGTCTGGTTTTTTCGATATTCAAATTTGAAATATGCGCTGCAATCGAAAACCGCGCCAGTCTTGACGTGCGGTCTGTGATACAGTTTTTATTGGCAAGAGACCTAAAACCTATAGAAATGTATCGTGAACTGTGCGAAGTGTACGGAAACAACGTAATGAGTGAATATTCCGTCCAGAAAATGTACATTCGGTTTAAAAATAGCTGAACCAACGTTCATGATACAGAGAAGTGTGGACGCCCGAGCATTGTGAGTGACGATCTAGTCGCTAAAGCTGATCAAACGAATCATGTAAACCGTCGCTTCGCAATAACGGAGTTTTCGCTTTCTTTTCCACAAGTTTCACGGACTTTGTTGTTTTAAATTTTCACTCAAAAGCTAGGCTAGCACAAATTTTGTTTTTGCACGACAATGCCCAACATCACACGATAAACCGCACTAAGGAACTCCATAATTCATACAAATGGGAAATTTTCCCTCATCCGCCGTACAGCCCTGATCTTAAACCAAGCGACTTCCACCTGTTTCCCGAGATGAAGAACTGGCTTGCAACGCAGCGCTTTGATGATGACGCGGAACTCCAGGCGGGCCTGACTCACTGGCTGAAGTGTCAGGCTGCAGAATTTTACGACGAAGGTCTTTCAAAGTTTGTCCACCGCTATGATAAGTGCCTCAATGTGTTTGCTATGTGGAAAAGTAGTATGTCAGTAGCTCTTTCAGATGTATACAATAAAATGTATTTCTTGCACTTAGTTTTTTTTATGCCAAAACGTTCCCTACTTTCTTAATAGCCGACATATAATATCATTTGGCTGAAGAGAATACCTGAATATGTCAAGCTGTCCTGGACGTCTCAAGACACGTCTTCGGCCTCGGCTCTTATTCACTGAAGGAGGACTGTGTTTTGTGACGAGTCCCGCTTCGAACTGAGCCCCGATGACAAGTCTAGACACGTCTGTAGATGACCCGGAGAGCAGTGGAATATCAACATGACTTTCGCCCACCATACGCCCAACAACGAGGAGTGCTGATGGTCTGGGGTGCCATTTCTTTTCACATCAGGACCCCTTTGGCTGTCATCCGCGGCTCCTTGCAACGCAGCCACCTTTTGTTGCCCTTCATGGTAATCCATGCTGCGTTTACAATTCAGTAAGACAGTGCCGGCGAGGATTTCTACTGCCTGCCTTCGTTCTTGCTAAGGTCGCCGGACCTCTCCCCTACTGAGAACGTTTGGAGCATTAATGGTAGGGCCCTCTAACCATCTAGCGATTCTGACGAGCTCACGGGTCAGTTGCACAAAAATTTGGCACGATATCTCTCAGGAGGACATCCAAAAACTCTGTCAATCAGTGACAGCCTGAATAACCGCTTGTAAAGGAGCCATAGGTGGACCAATCCGTTATTGACTTGCTCAATTTGTCACTTTCCTTTCTTTTTTTTTATAGGGTCTGGATAGGTCAGCATTAAAATGGGAAACATCTCCTGAACTTAGACTAATACACATCTTCAAGCTCAGTAGCATAGTTTACAATTAAGTTTCCTTTAATTTATGTCTATGGTCAAAAACTTTTTGTTAACAGTTTACCGGTTTCGGTCTATAATGACCATCATCAGATCTGCAGGAAAAAATGGGAAAAGACATAAATATACTCGCAGATTGTCTACAGCTTAAAAACATTAAATAGACCATAATGAAAAGAACTAGGGTATGCCGACATTAGCGACATCTGGTGAACTTACAATACAAACATCTTGTGACTACTGTACGGCAGCTTGTTTTGAACAGTAGTGCTACTGACAACGTGACTCGTGCATATGATGTTATTTTTATATGTTTGACGATGCTGGTGCTGATTTTACATTTAACATTTGACGATGCCACTATGGCTGCTGTACATTAGGACTTTGTTTTTATAAAATAGTTATGCATCTTCATACTTAAAGCGCACAAATGCATATGTTTGCCAGTAGTACTTTTCATTGTGGTCTATTTATTGTTTTTAAGCTGTAGACAATCTGCGAGTGTATTTATGTCTTTTCCCATTTTTTGCTGTAGACCTGATGATGGTCATTATAGACCGAAACCGGTAATATGTTAACAAAAAGTTTGTGACAATAGACGTAAATTAAAGGAAACTTATTGCATATACAGGTCACTCTGTTGTATTCGCGACAATTTCGCAGCTTGCGAAACTATAATAGTGGTACAATTAATGCATCCATTGGTATCAATTAGAAAGCCAAATTCTTAATTTGTACCGCTTGCAGATATTTAGAAATTTAAGTGTAGTATGTTAATTTTGCTAAAAACATCCATTCGTTAAATCATATAGTTTGAAAAACATCCTTCAACTAAGGATGGCATTGTTTAAATAATTTTATAACTTACTTCTTGGGCAACAATAAAAGAAATCTCAAAACTGGTACAGTTTAGGCATCTCTCCTCTAGTCCTACTATCTTTAGGGTATACGATATTTCATTTTGTCTGTACCTTGTAAATGACGCTACGCTGGCACTTCATCGCGATTAGACGTTCGAGCAGACAGCTCTGCCAAAGTGTTTATCTTTCATAGGGTGAAAGGGTCACCGAAAACGTTGAAATTCAAGACGGCCGTGGTCTTTCGTAGGCGGGAAGCAATGCAAGAGGAATACAGATGCACCAGCGTGCTGGCGCTATGGTAATTCCCAATAGTTAAGCGAGAGCTTTGGAAGGGTCTACATTAACATCTCAGAGCATCGGTACAATCAAGCGCTGTCTAAATCCTTCGTTGTGATTTTTCTTGTTCTCGAGGAGGAGTAGACTCTCCCTAATTCAAAACCAGAAATTTTGAAGAAAATTCTTAGACGACAGGTTGCGCACCTGTGCTACGAGTTTAACAAGCAAACCGCACATACTCGTCATCACCTATTTCATCCAAATTTGTGGTATAAGAAATAGACAGAAGTGGGGGCTCTAGGTAGCCACTCGTTTAGAGAAAATGGGATTTTTAGAGTAGGGCGTGCGAGGCATGAGCCATTTATGTTACCGCGGTTTTCACGCAGACGTTGCCGCAGCGGAAAGAGCACATAATGGCATTCCGACAGTCGTTGGTCGGGTCCCTTCGCGTAAACATTTCTTGTATTTTCAGTTTTTACGATACTTTCACTGCAAGTGAATCTAAATGAAGTTACATATACTGTGTTAATTAATAATCTTCATAAAAGGCGTGGAAAGGAATTGTAATGGAAAGTCTGTGATGGCAAATAAACTTCAGGAAGGGCGTTTTAAGGCGTACACGAGGATTTCGTGTGTAAAGTTACTGTTATTTTACACGTGATAGTGATGTTTATCGTAAAAAGAGCTAAAACAGTAATTTTCTCGCCATCTTGCATTCTTAAAATTGCATCGTCCTTTCAAAGTTTCTATAGAAAAAACTTGGTTTGCTCTCATAAAAGGTTCTCTCTACCGCACAGACTGGCAGCAAACGACGTGTAACGCGTCATATCGCCAAATATCGGTGACAACAGTTGGTGATGTAAAGTGGAACGTACTTTCATGCACTCTTCTCGGCATGTAATTTTTTTTTCTGTTAGATAACAGCAATTTTGAAGACTGTTGATCAGATTCTTTACCTGACAATAAAAATAGAGTTCGCAGTGATACATTAACAGAGTGAATTTGGGGGAAATCACATTAATACTGTGCGACGACAGTCCTTCCTCATCTTGAAAAATCTCCTCGTATACTTGTGGATTTTATAAACATTTTGCTGTCGAAGCTTTTTTCTTGGTCGCGTTTGGTTCCTAAAAGCAGTCACATTTCCTTATTATATATTGCTTCATCCCAGATTTTGATAAAGTAATGACGACGTTCCTATATTTTGCCGCTTATTCATCCGCCATTTTTTGAATCCTCGGTTCAAAATTTTCCATTGTCTTTCCTTTTCATGCCTTTTATGAAAATTTTAATAAATGCAGTATATTAAGCATTATCCGTTTATGTTCAATGTGAGTAACGTGAAAACTGAAAAATGTGTAGTTTCCACATAGGGCCTCGTTCGGATTACCGTTCTGCACTCTTTCCATTGCAACAGCGCAGCTTGGAAACTATGCTAACATAATTGGCACATGCCTCCCACAACATTCGCCAGAAATGGTAGGTGTATGTATATATATATATATATATATATATATATATATATATATCCATCTGCAGCTCCCACCTCCGTCACTTTCGTTACTGGCCAATTCCTGCGTACACCATAAATTTGGAGGAAATTGCTGATGGCGAGTAAGAGCCGTCCTCTTTTAATTTCTTGTAGTCGGTAGGATCGAACTGCTTCCTAGCGTAAGAGACGCACACTCAATTCCACAGCCATGAGCATGCATTGGACGCACAGGACACAAACCCAGCGCGACCTCCTACCCCTAGGGCAGACTGCCAATGGACTCTTCTCCACACAAGTCATGGATCGATTGCTGAAGCGCATCCAGCCTGTTGGGCCCGAACTGCACCGCTCCAGCATTTGGTTACCGCTGCACGACAGCGCTCGCCTTCGTACCGGATTCATTGGCTTCCATTTTTTGGCTACAAAAACAAACTCTTATTCTCATTTGACACCGTCACATTTTGTTTTACATTTCCTGAGATTCAAATCTCTATGAATGGAAAGAGAAATATAAATGTCTTAACATTCAAAATTGTTTGTCATGAAAGATGAATTAAAGTTTTCGAGACGATTTTTAGTAATATCGTACCAATGGCTACGTGGTGAAACGTGGCTTTCATGCTGCAGTTTAATTATTTTGATGAATGACACTTGAGCATACGCGTCTCGACAATTTTTGAACAAACGCTGTCAAATCGTGGGTGTTTTAAGTTACAGAAACAGTTACAGAAGCAAGTGACAGAGATATGCGCTGGAGCTTTAAGCGCTGTATTGTGGGAAATAGATGCTCAGCGCTCTCAGAGACAAAGGGAAAACACTCCAGGCTCTTAGCGTTTGGCCAGACACTAAAATAATTTCGGACGTTCCATTCCACCAAATTTTCGTGGCTGTACTTACATCAATTATCTTACAAAACGCTACATTGTTTTAATACGCACCGGCAAATAACGACAACAGGGATAAAAAAAGGATTGTCTGGTAGGGTTACCTGGATCCTAACTCACAGCCGTGCACTTCCTTATTATTGTTTGTTGTACCTTCCACGTAGCCTCAGCCATAAAAAAGACATTTGAAATCCTAACGCTAAGGACTATAAGCGGACTTGCGGACAAGCGTAGTCTTATACCTGGCAATATTTTAGAAAATTGCAAAATCGCTCGGAATCCACAGCAAGAAAAAATAATTCTGCGTTCCACAGAAACATAGTCATGTATATAGACAGTTCTTCCAATCTGGGAATTCAGGATCTCGTGAATCGTTGCATTGCCAATGTTAAGATATCGGTCTCAGGGATTCCAATACTTTCGAAAATATTTTAATTACCAGTTTCAAATCGAATAACAAATGACAAAAGAAATATTTGTTTCGTGCGATATAAATTAACAGTTGTCTTATGTTTCCCTTTACTCGTGCTGTAAAACTATTCTTCTTGCAAATTTCATGAGTCTACATCAGGAGGGCGTATCCTTTAGCCTTTAATGAGTGAGTTTGCGAGTGACAAACTATGTGACATAAATAACGGTATCTTTTTATTGCATCGACTTAGAAGTTTAACATTCTTAAACTAGCAATACACGTCAGTATGTTACACGAACTTCAACTTGATACATCTACCCGATCCTTAGAACAATGGTCTTAACAGAGGAACAGACAGATAGACAGTCTCATAACACAAGAACAAATCTTTTTCGTGTGATATAATTTCCGGATTTGTTATGCCTTTGGTTGTAGTGTGAAACCGTGTTTCTTGGCAAATTTGATGATTATAGTGCTTGATAACCGACTTTACGAATATTAAAATATGTGACATAAATAGTCGTATCTTTTGATAACACTGACTTAGAAGCTTCACTTCTTCACATCGACAAGGAATCATAGATCTCAGTATGTGACATAACTTTCAATTTCATAAGTTCTCCAGTTTCTCTGAAAGAAAAGTTTTGAGCAGTCAGACAGACAGACATACCGTTAAGTGATCCTATTTGGATCTCTGTTTTACCGATTGTAGTATAGAACCTTAACGGTACACTTTATTTAGTGCCATATTTACAGGGACGAGTTTCAAGTAATTCCTGAAAGCCTTTTACACTCATAATTCAAAATCGTAAAAGAAATTCCACAGAAATATTTAAGAACAGTCTCGTTCCAAGCAAAATAACTTCATTAAATTTCCTGCAGGAACTAATTTTCCTGTAACATGGTATTTTTTACTAGAAACAAGCGTTTCATTTAATTGATAATCACCTAACTTTATCCCCCTAAGGGCGATAATTGGTAAGAAACTCACAAAAAAATACATTATACGCTTCCATTCGTCAATACAACAACACATATACAACTTTTACATCTGTGACTATACGCCGTTACGTTATTGGAAGGTAATATGGGAAGTCGTTACAAGTCGATGTATTCGCACTGGTATTTGGATTATGACATACTGACAATGGAAGTAAATAACGTATTTCTTATACGATGCAGTCTGTTAACGCCCAAGTGAGAGAAATTAGCTGACTAGAAAAAGGACAACGCTTTTCTTATCAAAACAAAAAGATGCGTTCTTTCAAGATATACTTATTTTTCAAAATTTTCTCTGTGTATTCTGTTTGTCATGAATACGGCTTTCCATCTGAATTAAAAGTCTATAGATGAATAATACTACTTTTGGAGTCAGTGCATTAGGCTTGCTAAGGTGGATACTGAGGTAAAATAATATTTAAAGTTAATAAAGTTTTTGGCCGGAAAGTTTGTAAATGTGCAAGTAACAAATCTCTGCTTAAGTTATACTAGAGTATTCTGACTCGTGCCAAATAATACATGCAGCCCAGCTGTACAAAATCTAAAGCCTAGGAAGTCTAAATCGAACACTTAAATGCCCATGCCAAAAATTAAGGGTGTTGACTAAGAGAAGCACAAACAGCGTGGTGCCAAAACCATAAGTGAATATTATCCGAAATAGTTGTAAGTTTTATCTCTGATACTCACGGGTTCTACGCACTTCGTCGGTGACGAGGTAGCTAAGAGGGTAACAAGCTCACTTTCGGAATTTTTCCGAGAAAGGGAATAAATTCAACCCAAGAAACAAATCATTAGTGTAATATATTGATGCTTGCCAACTATACTAGTGTCAAACAAATTTGCATAATTACATATAGGGAGCCTTAACAGTGATACAGTAGAAACGTCATGATCTCCATCTAGATGTATACTACTCAAAGACATTCTAAACGACAACAGGAACAAATTTGGGATACTATCTACTGTAGATACTTGACGTGCCGCGGATATAATACTTTACGTAGCACTGACCGCAATGCAACCACTGTGCGACGATTACAGATCGAGAGATAACGCACTACTATTTCCATTGGTACACTTGGTAAGACGCTACACGGATGCATGACATTCGACGTAGAGGCCTCGGCCTGCTATACTACTAGGGGGACGCTACTAGCGCAGGCGGCAGGAGCTACGGGGCTACACAGAGCACTCAGCGTACGTGTCGTCGGCGTCGCAGCGGTAGAGGCAGAAACGGCAGGCAGCTCGCGACGCTGAGCGGGCGGCCGGCGTCGCGGCGCGCGGGCAACTGGCGGCAGGTGGGGGCGGCGGCCGCGCCGCGACGTGCAAGCGAAGGGGGCGGCGGCGGCGGCGGCGGCGGAGGCGCCTGGAGGTGGGCGTGACCGCCAGCTGCGTAGCTGGCACGCCGCGGCTGCCGAGCGCCCGCGATGTGCCGGCACCCTGGAGGGGCCGCAACCCGCAACACACCGCAGCTCGCACCACCCGGAAACATCCCGGCGACTGCACAAGAGGACAGCGCTACGGAGTTGTACATCAGTTCCTCCGGAACTGCTCGAAAATACCACACATACAAAAACTGACGCGTAACAGAGGACAGAGCAATTAACCAAGTTTTTAACTCACATTGCACGTGAGCAGTAGGACCACAGTTTGCGATGCAGCAAACGTCAATACGTGCGTGCAATTCGTTGAAGTCGCTAAGGCGATTTCCTGGTTAGGTGTGACAGTAACGTGCTTACAAAATCTATCAATTGGGTCACCAACCTGCACACGCATACTAACAGGAGAACTATTCCGAAAATGAGCAATGATCGGTCATGAAACAGAAACCACAGCGAAAATCAAAGCTGTTTTATTTGCAACATTTAGCTACACCTTCCAGCTATTTCTCTATATAGTCACCGCACTGACTTAGACATCGGTCGTAGCGTTGGCCAACATTCCAGTACATTCCTCATAGAAGGAAGCCTCCTGTGCAAATGATTTGTCTACGTGTTCTGACATGCCTACTCCCTAAGGGAACAGCACCACAGCACACATTACGAAAAAAAATTGCAGATTGTATATCCATTGATATATATTTTCAGCATTTTCTCTATTTTTCACATGGATGGCTTCTGAAACCACGGAGATACATGTAAATCTACACAATTACACTGAAGTTACATTTAACAACTTAACAGAGGGTTCTTAGAACTACTTTGAGAGTATTACTCAGCCGTTCCACTCTCGAATAGCTCACGGAAAAAATGAACACCGAAAGCTTACTGTGGGAGTTCTGATTTCTCTTAATTTATTATTATGGTCGTTTTTCCTTTTTCAGGTGGGGGGTCAACATTACATTTTGGCATTCAGAGGAGAAAGTTGGTGACTGAAATTTGATGGGAAGATCGTGTCGCAACGAAAAACACCTTTGTTTTAATGATTGCCGCCCCGAATCGCTCCACATACCATTAACATTCTCACTCCTATTTCACGATACTACAGAAGGAGCTGCACTTTTCCGTACCTTTTCGATGTCCTTCGTCAATCCTATCTGTAAAGGATCCCGTACTGCGAAGTAATGCTTCGAAAGATGACAAACAACCTTAGTGTACGCAGTATGTTTAATCTATATGTTACGTCTTCTTTCTGCGAATAAAGTGCAGTCTTTGGTTCACCTTTCCCACAACATTTTCAGTGAGTTGGTTTCAACGAAAGTTCTAAGTAATTGTAATATCTGTGTGTTTGGTTGAATTGACAACCTTTAAAGTGTAGGATTTATTGCGCAACAAAAATCTGACGGACTTCTTAGTACGGTACTCATGTGAAGCATCTCACCTATCTTATTGTTTAAAAAAATGGTTCAAATGGCTCTGAGCACTATGGGACTTAACATCTGAGGTCATCAGTCCCCTAGAACTTAGAACTACTTAAACATAACTAACCTAAGGACATCTCACACATCCATGCCGGAGGCAGGATTCGAACCTGCGACCGTAGCGGTAGCGCGGTTCCAGGCTGAAGCGCCTAGAACCGCTCGGCCACCACGGCCGGCTCTTATTGTTTAGGATCAATTGTTATTTTCTTCACTATACTGATATCTTTCCTAAGTGATGTGGTATTTCGTTCTGATCTTTTTATGTCTTTTATACGACGGTGAACGACAGCATCATCAAACAATCTAAGAAGGTGACTGAGATTGCCTCCCAAATCTTTTACACATACTGGAAGTAGCGGAGGCTCTATAACACAATGTACTTCTGAATAATCCTGTCGTTTGCACATTGGTATCTACATCTACATACATACTCCGCAATCCTCCATACGGTGCGTGGCGGAGGATACCTCGTACCACAACTAGCATCTTCTCTGTGTTCCACTCCCAAACAGAACTATGGAAAAATGACTACCTATATGCCTCTGTATGAGCCCTAATCTCTCTTACCTTATCTCTGTGTTCTTTCTGCGAAATATAAGTTGGCGGCAGTAAAATTGTACTGCAGTCAGCCTCAAGTGCTGGTTCTCTAAATTTCCTCAGTATCGATTCACGAAAACGCCTCCTTTCCTCCAGACTCCCACCCGAGTTCCTGAAGCATTTCCGTAACACTCGCGTGATGATCAAATCTTCCAGTAACAAATCTAGCAGCCCGCCTCTGAACTGCTTCTATGTCCTCCCTCAATCCGACCTGATAGGGATCCCAAACGCTCGAGCAGTACTCAAGAATAGGTCGTATTAGTGTTTTATAAGCGATCTCCTTTACACATCCACATCTTCCCAAAATTCTACCAATGAACCGAAGATGACTATGCGCCTTCCCCACAACTACCATTACATGCTTGTCCCACTTTATATCTCTCTGCAATGTTATGCCCAAATATTTAATCGACGTGACTGTACAAGCGCTACACTACTAATTAGTATTCAAATATTTCGGGACTCTTTTTCCTATTCATCTGCATTAATTTACATTTATCTATATTTAGAGTTAGCTGCCAGTCTTTACACCAATTAGAAATCCTGTCCAAGTCATCTTGTATCCTCCTACAGTCACTCAACGAAGACACCTTCCCGTACACCACAGCATCATCAACAAACAGCTGCACATTGCTATCCACCGTATCCAAACAATCATTTATGTAGATAGGAAACAACAGCTGACCTAGCACAGTTCCCTGGGGCACTCCAGATGATGCCCTCACATCCGATGAACACTCACCATCGACGAAAACGTACTGGTTTCTATTACTTACGAAGTCTTCGAGCCACTCACATATTTGAGAACCAATCCCATATGCTCCTACCTTAGTTAGCGGTGTGCAGTGGGGCACCGAGTCAAACACTTCCCGGAAGTCAAGGAATATAGCATCCGTCTGATACCCTTCATCCATGGTTCGCAAGATATCGTGTGAAAAAAAGGCGAGTTGCGTTTCGCGATGCTTTCTAAAGCCGTGCTGATGCATGGACAGCAACTTCAAGTCTCAGGGAAATTCATTATATTCGAACTGAGAATATGTTCGAGAATCCTGCAACAAACCGATGTTAAGCATATTGGTCTGTAATTTTGAGGATCCGTCCTTCTACCCTTCTTATATACAGGCGTCACCTGCGCTTTTCTCCAGTCGCTCGGGACTTTACGTTGGGCAAGAGATTCGCGATAAATGCAAGCTAAGTAAGGAGCCAATGCAGTAGAGTACTCTCTGTAAAACCGAATTGGAATTCCATCAGGACCTGGCGATTTATTTATTTATTTTCAACCCATTCAGCTGCTTCACAACCCCAGGGATGTCTATCACTATGTCCTTCATACGGGAATCTCTACGAGACTCAAACGGCGGTATGTTCGTACGATCCTCCGGAGTGAAATATTTCTCAAATGCTAAATTTAAAATTTCAGCTTTCGTTTTGCTGTCTTCCGTTGTCAGGCCAGACTGATCAGTGAGTGACTGAATGGAAGCCTTCGATCCGCTTACCGATTTTACGTAAGACCAGAATTTCCTTGGGTTTTCAGCAAGATCTTTTGCTAAGGTATGACGGTGGTAGTGGTTGTATGCTTCGCGCATAGCTCTTTTTACAGTAGCACGAATCTTTACTAACGTTTGACTGTCCTCATTCTCCCGATCTCTCTTGTACCGCGAGTGCAACTGTCTTTGCTTCCTGTTCCTGAGCATTCTCCGAATTGCGCTGTTAAACCACGGTGGGTCTTTTCCGTCCGTAACCCACTTTTTTGGCATATACTTCTCCAATGCGTGATTTACAATGTGTTTAAAATTTGCCCATAATTCTTCCATGTCCATCGTACCGGAAGTATATGAAGTCGATTCATTTACTAATTGGGATGCTAACAACTGCTTATAAACAAGGACACATAAAACATATCTACGACAAGAACGAGATACACCACAGTTTCTCCCACAGATTCTAAATGTAATGGTCGTAATGGATGCTGGAGAAATTAAGGAAATTTTAAACATAGTTCCATTTAAGAGGTCGATCCGTTACATGTGATGCATATTACTCGATCGACTTTCCCGCTCCGTTGACGAAGTTGCAACTCCCTGCAGCTAGAGGGCTGCGAATTACAGCGTGTAACATGGTGGCGTGTAATTTTAACTATGTCGATGCGTGAGAAATATAAAAAACCTCGGGGCATTACTTTTCAGCAATCCTTCGTATATTTATCGAATTATTGGAGGCGCTTACGTGGCCGTTTAGTACCATCATTTGCAGACTCATTAACTGTAACTTACATGTTATGTGAGACACAGCCGTAGTCTTAAGCTTTCCGCGCCTCTCCTGCCATTTGGTGGTCGTTGACAACAGAGGCCTCACCACGATTGATTTTTTTTCTCCCACCGCAGTCTGTGCTGCTATGGGTCAACTTATTTCCTGAGCACTCTAATAACAAACGTATCACAAAACATGTAAATTGAGCCGTTCTGCAGCTCGCGTTGATGCTGCTTGTAGGTTTCCGCCCTCTGCTGGAGGCCAGACGGTATCGTTTTGTTGGCCTGGTTGCGCTTGTTTGTCTTCTTCTCGTGTTGACTGGCGCCACTCGGTTTCGTAAGCGTTGCCTGTTCGCTAGTGGCAGCAGCGGCGGTTATCGATATATAGTAACTGTTGCCCTATCTTTGGGGAGACGTCGTTGTTTTTCCGAGTCGTGTGAGTGGGCCAGTTCGGTTGGGGACTCAAGAGGAGACAGGTCCGTGCAGTGCGAGAACACGCTGGGACCGCTGGCGGCGCGCATGGACTGCCGGATGGAAGGGCTGTGGTCACGAGGGTGCACGACCTCGTCGTAAACCGGATCCAGCAAGCTTTAAGATGAGTGTATTTCAATCCAAGTAGAGAAACCTCCATCACTGTGATACCTCGCGATTCTCCAGTGACTTGGGTTTGTGTTGCTGCTCGTACTGTCGCTGGGGCGAAGAACAGCGAGCGGAGTGCTCGGAGAAGGTGGATCTGCTTAGCTTTCCTTTCTTGTTCCCGGCGCTCTAAACACAGTATTCTGGGGACGTAGCGCAGACCGCCGGTAGCGGCTTTGACATATTGTTCCATCGTTGGTTTGTCGGACGTCAGGTAGCTTCAGCAACATTATCATTAGTCATTCGTTAGACTGCCACTAGTTTGAGTTACTATCTTGTGAAGTGAATGCAACTCTTGACTGCCTATCTCATCACTCACCGGATCTTCTCAGAGGTCGATTCCTGGAGCACCGTCTGAGGCCCCTTGGTTCTTGTAAGATGTTAGTGTTCTAAAAGGAGGGCTGTGTAACCAAGTTCACCATCATCTTACTTCACCCGTTTGGTGATCAGTTGCTTGTTTATTATTTTACCTTTGCTATTGTATTTGCTGTTTTACAGCAGCGTTCTAATTTTTTATGTTCTTACCATTGTTGGCGTGTAAAGCCTTCAGCTGTGATTGAGGTCGCTTGCCTTAAAATTCTAATTTAGTACTTGTATTTACGCAGTAAGCCTTTAAAAACTTAGTTACCGTCATTCCTGGCGTCTGATGCCGTCTGCTGTGTTTGTGGCCACTTGCCTTTAATATTTCAGTTTCTGAATTTATTGTAATTCCTGGCGTGTAAGGCCTTTTGCCCAGATCACAGTGGCTTGCTTTTAAAACATTATCTGTTGTATCTGTATTTAATGGTTATTTGCTAAATTGTAACTTACTGAAAAAACTATTATTTACAGTTGTTTATTCCTTTATTAATAACGTGTGGTATTTTTTATCCACTGTTGAGTCTGGAATGACTGGTTTAAAATAAATTGTGTGTAACTGTAAAAGGCAACCGATAGTAACTGATTACGGCCCCTTGCACAATCGTAACCGAATCCTGCCTTCCCTTGACAACCAAGTTTCAAAAATATACAATACACTTATGTGTTCATGACAGTTATCAGGCTACTATGGCCATGTATCACTAAACTGAAAATCAAGTTTATGACACAGGGTGGCATAGTTAAAATTAGCCCTCGTCCCCTTTGAATGCGGATGCAGTATTTTTGAAATAAACAGCTACAACAATGAACAGTTCTATGCAATTATCTATTGTTAGCGCTCTTCGGTCAGCGTTTCAGTTTACTTCATCAGTGAAATTAGGTATTTCTCTTTGTGGTCTGAAAAAACGTTGGATTAACGAAATCTGCAAAAATTTTTGGGTCGTGTATCCGGATAAAGGACTACTAGCAAAAGGAGCAATACAGAGTCTGTATAAAAAATGACACACCTGCGGATCTGTGCAGAATCAAAACGACAAAGAATTCCTTCAGTTCGCACAACAGAAGTTGTTGCAGAAAACAGTCGAAGAATTATTCGGAGCTCAAGGCAGTCTACACGTAAACTGGCCCAACAGGCGCGTGTAGGTCCCGGCGGAGGTTCGAGTCCTCCCTCGGGCATGGGTGTGAGTGTTAGTCCTTAGGATAATTTAGGTTAAGTACTGTGTAAGCTTAGGGACTGATGACCTTAGCAGTTAAGTCCGAAAAGATTTCACACTGGCGCGTGTAAGTAGGAGGAGTTGTCAGCGGATATTGAAAAGTCTTAATTTGAAGCCGTATCGTGTGACGGTTATGCAGAAATTATGGGAGGATGACAGTCAGAAACGTGTAGATTACTGCACGTAGTTTTTGAATAACATCAACTATGGTTTGTTAAACCCTTTCCATTACATCATGAGTAATGAAGCATGTTTTCATCTTTCCGGTCATGTGAATTTACAGAAGTCGAGGTACTTGGCAACGAAGAACCATAACACTGTGTGTCTGCAAACATGCCATACTTATAAGGAATCCGTGGAAAGAGTCCACTATGTCTTCACTGTGGAACGAACCGTCAGTAAACATTTATGGGTTTTCCAGCTGCCTTTATCGGTGTTTTCCGGCCCCTGTACGGCAACGCCGAATCGCTGATTTAGGTCAATGGCCGTGTGGCAGGACCAGTGACGGTCCGGTGTTCCATAAGGCAACGTTGCCCACGTTTGACACTACTCTAGGTCATAACCCTAGAGCCAATCAGCGTGAGTCTGCCGACCAACCTTTCTCATCTCATTTTGCGACAGCATACTTTTCGGTGTCGTGCGTATGCGGACGACATCCGCCTCATGGTCCGCTCACGGAATGAAACACAAATGGTTCTTGATTTGATATCAAAGTACGGAACTGCAGCGGGCAGTAACATGAATGTGGCTAAATCCACGGTGATGTCCATTAAATGCGGCTTCTCACACGACGACTTAGCACCTCTCCCGTGTGTACAGAAACTACGATACCTTGGTATCATTTTCACCTCCACCGTGCCCCCTGCCATCAATTTTCGACGTCCTCTCCATATTATCCTCACGGTGGTGTGACAAAATCTTCTCCGCCGACTCGATTCTTCACAACGTGTCGAATACCTCAATCAACATGTGGCGTCCAAAATGGTCCACATCACACAGGTACTGCCGCTGCCATCAAATACGGACACAGCCTCCAGGCTGGGGTCGGATACTCTCTTACGGCCGGTACGCTCTTTAAGGTCCGTTACGAAACGCTCACTCTGCCCCCGCAGCGGGAAGCCTCGGCCTTGTCGCTTTGTGCGACTCAGAGCGGCGTCCTTGTACATGTTAACCATGCACGAGCAGTGGAATGGGGGCATCTCCCTTAAGCGCAGCTTGCTGGAGATCTTATGCCCGCGACCATAGCGCCATCAGTACCACATTTCTGATTTCATCGTCCAGTTATGCTCGCACTCACTTATCGAGAACACGCCTCCCTCGAGCTAAAGATTTTTACACCCCACTGCTTCGTTACATATCCAGCAATAACACCGAACTCAAACATCCATCGACGTTGTGGCCCACGGTTTGGCGTCATATCCATCAGCGTTTCCTTCCCTCCAACGTCCAGGTAACATGGTATCATGTCTCATGTGGAAAATTCGCCAAAAATCAACGTCTTCACGCCATCGGACTAACGGACACTCCGCTTTGTTGACTTCACCACCTCGTGGGTGACGATGCCCACCGACTTGGTCGACAGTTCGTTACCTGTTAAATCCGCGTTCCACCTGGTTCGATTGACCCATGGACTTTTATCCATCCTGAGGATAATCATTTCCCACCCACCAAATATCATGCGATTCTATCGGTCTATGGGAATACGACCACTTCCATGTACAATGATGGCGACAAATCACGCCTTGACCTCTGACTGTGCTTACAAACCGCCAACAATGAAGTTGAGCACCGACGGCACTACCGCGCCTTCTTCCCCAATTACCTATATGCGATCTTTACGTCGTCCCCGCTCACGTGGGTGGTGCCACACGCGGACAACAGTCCTGCTGCCCCTCCCCCCTCCCCCCCTTTCCTTATATCTGAAACTCTCCGCGCTACATTTCTATACCGTAACCCACAGTGGAGTAGTGTACCGTCCCAAATATGGAACCCCTAATGAAAGCCCTGTGGTAGCAAATAAATAGAAAAATTAGTTATCCTGACATTGACGGGAGCT
The DNA here is from genome assembly GCF_023898315.1 of Schistocerca nitens. Taxonomy (NCBI): domain Eukaryota; kingdom Metazoa; phylum Arthropoda; class Insecta; order Orthoptera; family Acrididae; genus Schistocerca; species Schistocerca nitens. The sequence continues at coordinate 332,271,774 of NC_064622.1, forward strand.
GCTGACAACGAAATTAACGCTACTGCAAGTTTGACTAACAGGAAAACTATGTAACTAGTAACGTTTATTATAAAGAAAGGACTAAATGAAAGACTATCAGATGATACGAAGCTTCAAAATTTAAATAAATAATTCAAAATATATTCTTTACGAAGGTTAAAGGCCAGACCATGAATAGATCAGAGATAACACTTATCCCAGAATAGAGTTGTAGCCGCATCGAGCTGTACGTTCGCTGCGACTTCAATGTAACACTGCAGTGTAGATGTTAATTTAGTGTCTCTTGTAGACATCGCAGTAGTAGTAAGCCTACTGAACGCTACTACATTGTTTCAAACCGATCTGAAGTTTTAAAAGTTTTCCAGTATCGACTTGACGTACTAGTCAGAATTTCGAGCTCAAGTAAAATAACACTTACGGTGTAGCCAGACAACGGAGCAGTTACTATATGCGAAAGAAAACTGAATCGTGTAATACCTGATTAACGTTGGGACTTATCTTCATTATCTGTGACTGTCACGAACATCAAAGGACACAGGAGTATACCAAACGCCGACATAAACTCTATTACTAGCCTTAAGTAGAAAAAAGCTACACGCGATCACGAAGAACTTACAGTTACGCCGTGTTGTCGGAAGCTGTAGTCAATGTCAGAATCGCTGACGCAAATACATTCAAGACCCTGAATGACAGATCGGTGTGTTTTTAGTGCAGGTTTAAATAATTACGTAGTTCAATAAACTCCAATATAACCTTAATGCTTCGTTTCGGGTACGTCATTTAATGGAAATTTACTGTATAATTGTGAAATTAACTATTTCTCTAGAGACCTCACGAGTTAAAGGTGATTTAGTGATTTTATTAACAGTGAACACCAAGTTTACACAGAAATACGACGCCTTCTGTACGTTGTCAGAAGAGTATTTTATCCCTGGAATTACGTTCTATTAGTTGTTGAATTAACACCGTTGCGACGCCTTGACGACGCTATGTTAATTAACGAATCAGCATCCTCGCAAAAACTTTGATGTAGCATCGGTCTGAGCGATGGACTTTATAATTCAAGATATCCTATTATTTGCGTTTGAACACTCAGTCGGAAACCGGTCATAAGAACTACAGATATCAAGTTCGCGTAAGCTTATCAGCCTGTCGCGAACATTGAAAGGTGGCTACACTGAGCCACAGCGCCAGAGATCGCGCTAGAGAGTATTGTTCCGCCGCCTCCACTGGCAGTGATTATTGAGATGTGCTAGTGGGCAGTGCTTGTCGAGATGTTGTAGTAAGGAGTGCTTGTTCCATGTTTTATGCAGTTGTTTGATGGGATAGACAGCAGATGGTTCAAATGGAAATACTGTAATGATCAGAGTGCTTTTCGTCAATATATATGAAGGTAAAATATTCTGTGTTTTTTTTTCATTATTTCAGTGTCTTAAATAATGCGTCATTACAGGTTCAGTCAACAAAGCATCTGGCTTGTGTTCTTGTATTAGAGTGTAATTCTGATTTTCTTGAGTAATTATGGTATTTCTATTTCCTTTAATTAATTCAGTATAAATGATATTTAAAATTTCTTGTGTTGTTGAAGAAGAACCGTGCCAGATGCGTACGTTGAGTCATACTTCCACACACAGAACAGTTACACTTGTGCTTTGGTTTCGTAGGTTTTATAGTTGTGGGGACTTAATTAATTAATTGTGTTAATGAAAATTTCCATTTCATTCTTTGTTGTTGTTCTATGCAGTCAGATTGCGTAATAATACTAGTCAGGGCCTACCGTTTACGAGACTCACAAATGGAAACACGGATGGGAACAATGGAAAAACGGTTTGGATCTGAATTAAAAACAGAGATGGGAACTTTGGGATCTGAATTAAAAACTGATATGGGAACTTTAGGATCTGAATTAAGAACTGATATGGGAACAATGGAAACACGGTTAGACTCACTGGGATCACAGTTAGGATCTGAATTAAAAACAATGGAAACACGGTTAGATTCGCGAATAGGGACATGTTTCAAAAACATGAAAGATGAGTTAAAGAAAGAAATTAGAGAAGAAGTACAACCGATTTTGAATTCTCACAATAATAGATTAATTGCAGTAGAGATTAGACAAAGGGAACAAGATAGAGAACAGAAAGAAAGAGATCGCGTGATAGTACAAAAATTTTCAGAGTTAAATTTACAACGTGCACATGATAAGGAAGAAATATTTGAGAAAATCGAGGAATCCGTACCAAATGACAGATTAAATAACCTAACACAACAATATGAACAGTTAACTACCAAATGTGTCAATACTGAAACCCGAGTCGCGACACTTACGGAAGACGTAAATAAACAGAAAAAAAAAACACAGAATATTTTACCTTCATATATATTGACGAAAAGCACTCTGATCATTACAGTATTTCCATTTGAACCATCTGCTGTCTATCCCATCAAACAACTGCATAAAACATGGAACAAGCACTCCTTACTACAACATCTCGACAAGCACTGCCCACTAGCACATCTCAATAATCACTGCCAGTGGAGGCGGCGGAACAATACTCTCTAGCGCGATCTCTGGCGCTGTGGCTCAGTGTAGCCACCTTTCAACATGCGAAGCATATTTGGTTAATTGTTTCAGATCAAGGGTGTTGTTGCAGTACCGAGTGGTGCAGTCGCTGTGGGTTCGAAGAAAAGAAGACCGAACGACTTCGAACACCAGTGCTTCAATTTTAAACATGGGTTGCTTACACATTCCGGCGTGCTGCTCCATCGATACGCTGATATCAGTCTAAATGATATAGTGTCTGCAAATTAATCAACCAAGCTAGGAGTTTGTTTTTAAAAGTTACAGATCGGAGTCGTCGCGATCGACGGACGCTGTTCCATGTCAACCAGACTGCCACAACCATCACCATCGAGCCGACGCAAACAAAAACGCCACAGTAGACGCATGGACACGTGTCCCCATTCTTTTGTGCACTATATCACTCTGGTCATTCTCCCAACTCTACTGTCCCTTCCTTCTTGGCTTTTGCCCTCGTTTCGGGCACTTCTTTCCGCTAGAGTTGCCGGGGACACCGTGGACAGGCCTCGAATGTTGGCACCTGCCCACTCCGCCTCCACGTTCCATCTGTCGAGCAGATGCCGGCAAGTCTTACCAACCCCCGCACCTTCATCCCTCTTTGTCTATAGCCTCACACCTGTTAGCTTACTTCAGTATTATTGTTATTATTTTTTCCCACACCTTGTTAATAAATACTTTTACTCACGTTGTTCGAATGTAACGTCTCGTGTTGATAACGTCGGAAGGATGGCCTTTCTGTTGTATTTATGCTTGTACAAATAAAGATATTTTGTGAATTACCGTTTCCGATAAAAAAAATAGACGGAGAAACCACGCAAGGGGCCCGGGTTCGATTCACAGAAGGGTCGGAGATTTTCTTCGCTCGGCGACTGGCTGTTGTTGCCTTCATATTATCTTGGCGTGGCATCAATTAAAAAGACATGCACCAGGCTACAGTATTACTCGGTGAAAGGACCTAACCACACAACATTTCATTTCTCTTGTAGAAAGCCCAGTGGCAGATCTTAGTGACGAATATAGGCACGGTCCCGCTTCTGTGCTCATGTACTGATCCTGCAGGACCCTGTGTTTACACTTCACGCTTTGAGAAGATGCGTGTGGCCGCTTACAACCGCGTTTATCCGGTAGAAATCCACATTGGGACTATTTGAGTGATATAGATGGAAGCATAAAAATAACATTTCCCTTGTGCGCCTTCCTTTGTAGGCTAGCCCTAACTCAGTTACACCTGATTACTAAACAGCTCACCGCTCTTCTACAGGAGTTTTGATACAAAATGGAAACATCAGAAACACAACACATTACCATGCCTAACAGGGCGGAAGCAAACCTTTGGCACTCAACACAGCTTCCAGTCGTCTCGGAATGGATAAATACGGGTCCTGTATGATTTTCAAGGGAAAAGTGAACCGTTCTTCCTACAAAATAGTGGCACGTTCAGATAATGACGACAGAGGTGGATAGCGATTATTCCAGATCTGAGATCTGATAACAGTGGTGACCGGCAAAGATGGTACAGTTCACCTCGGTGTTCACAAAACCAGCCCTGGACGATGTGAAGAGTGTGAACAGGGGCCCAGTCGTCTTGTAATCAGTATCGCCATTGGGGAACAAACATTGCGCTATGGAAGTAATGTCAAAATAGTCACATAGTCAGTGGCAGTAATGTGATCTTGCAGTGTACCCATGGGGCACGTTGAATACTACGATATGGCTGCCTAAATAACCACCGAATGCACGTCTTTTTCCACTCTTGGGTCGTAAACTCGGTTAGAAATTGTAATAAGTGTACAACTCTCAATCGACGACTTTCTTCCATATAGTCCAGGCTATGTGGCTTCAGACCCACGTTTTCCTGCTACCGGCATCTGCATCACCGCTGATAGCTTTGAAATTCGATCTCGCCCAAAAAATACCTGTTTCTGGAGCACCCTTCGTGTTTTTTTGCGACCGACAGGATTAGTGTGGGTGACATTCAGTTTAGGAGCGACTTTAGCTGCTGTCGTCCTCTTCTACGTCACAATCAGTCAACACGCACTTTCGACCGCGCTGTGGCTTAGCGGAGATGTTTTCCTAGTTCCCCTGTATTCGGTGTAAATCTTCGAGACGGTACTTCCTGAAACGTCCAAAATTTCGGCTACCTTGGTTGTGGAAGAACATATAATTCGAGCACTAAGGATTTACCCACGCTCGAATTCATTCTGGCCACGACTGACTCTTGTAGCGTATTGAGGACATTGCGCTGGTGTCGTTCGTCGTCAGATACAACAGTGTTACTTGCAAGCTTGACTAGCATCTGCATTTATGTTCAAGCATGCATTTCTCGTCGCTTTCCCGCATTTCCCTCTATCCTCTGTATGTAGGTATGTTAGGTAAAAATCTTAATTTCAAATTAAGTCAGGAAAATTTATTTTATAAAATGATTTTTAACCATCAGCTGTTTATTTGTCCCACTAGTCCTGTACCGGTTTCGGTTATTAACAATCATCCAGGATGCAGGGTGCAACAGATTAGTTAAAAGCATCTCATATTCTTTTGAAGCTGAACAATATTGAAACTATCCACTGAAACTGCACAAACACCTGACACAATTTGTCTCAGAATACTGACAGTCATATTTCGTGTCAAATAGACAGACATAAGAGGAAAAACAGAAAGAACAAGGTCTTGTTTTTCCTGTGATGTCTGTCTGTTTGACATGAGGTATGACTGTCAATATTTAAAGACACTCTATGTTAGGTGTTTGTACAATTTCACTGGATAATTTCGATTTTTTCAGCTTCAGAGGAATATCGGATGCTTTTAACTAATCTGTTGAATCTGCATCCTAAATGATAGTCAATAACAGAAACCTGTAAACTACTAATGAGACAAATACACAGCTGATGATTACGACTGTTGAACCTCACTTTATGGAAACATTACAGGAAAAAGTAAGTTAAAATGTTGCTGAGTGATGTGAGCAACTCCACATGTGGAGAAAAATTCTTTTGATTAATGATTGGTGGGAAAGCTTGTTACCAATCTGGTGTTAAAGAGATTCCAAGTCACCATGCAGCTTCGAGTTCCAGAGAAATGCAGTTCCCTGATGGCGGGTGAGAACGCAGTGGAGGTATGGAACAATCACAAAACAGCGCGGAGTTCACAATTCACTGCTGCAGTGCCGAAACAAGAATAATAATGCTAATGCATGTACTCGTCAGTCATAGTATTGTGTCGGACTGACTTCATTTTGTTCGCGCTAGGCTAGAGCATCCACGATTGTTATTAACATTGAATACTGTTATAAGGCTCTTACGATGAGACGCAACGCCTGTATTTTTTCTTGAAACAACGTATCTGTTGTTGTTAATGCGGTATCCAGTTGCTTCCTTTACAATGCTAACTGAATATGAAATATTCTAATTTTTTTTCTAGTGACTGAGTGCAGTTTTTTTTACTATTAATTCTTTACTGACCTTTTTTCATTTAGTGTCCTTTGAAGCTTAGTGGCTTCCGTGAGGATTCATGTGCGTATTGCAGGGAACTTTTCATGATTTTATGCTGTTAAATTAATGTAATCTGTAATTAGGTCGCCAATAGCGGAGGCCCAGTCGACTATCTTTATAAAAACCGTAACTTATAACTGGGGTTACAACCCTTACTCAGTTTCAAATATTTCACAGAAAGAAATCGTAACAAGCTACAAACGCATATTTTCGCGTGTGCGTTTACTTGTTTTGAAGTAAACATTCTGTACATCTCATCTGCACATATGCTCCTCCTTAGCTACTTGCTAAGATAAAGTGGAACTATTGAAACTTCTAGCACTGGTAAAGAGAACGCGAAATTCGCATACCCTGACAAACCCGAGCAGAAAGAAGGACTGTGGCCAAGGCGTGGGCACTGATTGCCTAAAATTGGCGTAGATGAAGGATTGCGTTCTGTAGCTACCAGTGACACAGAGTCCTATGAAACGCTTTCGTAGCTTTGTGTGAGAACAGCAGTGCTGCACGTGGCATGGAACTATTGGAGGTAGTATGCATTTGCTTTACTCCCAGTATTCAACTGATTATTTTGCACAGTTAATAGCGACCTACAATTTTAACGTGGACTTCGAACCACATTGCCACACGATATTCTTCAAATGTACTCCCAAAAGGAACGGTACCCAGCAGAAGAAGAGTTCAGAGATGCCTACTTCTCAGGGGCAACTACGTCCATCGTCCTTAAATGGCGTCACACGGCAAGGGTTATTTTATGCCGCCACGTGTCGTCACGCGAATAGTTCCCAATTGGACTCCATCCATGATACGCAAATATATACCAATTCACGGCTGCTCTCAAACAGTATCAACGTAGTATCACGTAAGTATCGCACAGTATCCACACAATATCAATACTACCTCAAGACATCATCAGGACTGTGTCCCCAGCCGAATCCAAGAGAGGCCAACTGGACATTCTACAGTTAACTCTGGATGTCGTTAATTGGATTCAAGACTCGTCCAGAGTTAACACGTTAAGTGCGGCTTCGCTGCCGTAGGACTGACAGTGATCTCTTCGTTGGGGTGGCGTTAGTCCCCCGAGCCTTGCAGTGCGGTTCTCGTTTGTGCGATACGGGAACGACAGTTACACGGTTAAAAATAAATGTATTATTTTAATGAAGTTTATTAAAGCACTCCGTACACAAATAGAGTTTAGATTTGCTCATATTACAATAGATAACCATTTATTTCTTTTGTATAGCTGCGATGCTCCCGAATGTTCTGGTATTTGTCTGGTAAAGTTACGAACAGTATCTATGCACTTGATGTGCCTTTCCTTTCTTTGTGTCTGACTCGCGTTTGCTTCTTATATCGCCACTGACTGGAGCTCTCTCATGTGAGTGCTGTGTGAGTATCTGCTAACTGCTTCCGTTGTTTTCTGATTGAAATTTTTCGTACCATTACAACTTGGAAAACTTATAACACGTTAACAACAGTGGTGTTCAAAACAGGATCAAATGCTAGCTTTTGTCACTATTTTACTCTCTTTCTCAGTGGGCTGTTATATGAACCTGATCAGAAACGTCAATAGCAGTTTTTCCTTATTAAACTCAGTAACAGATTTCCGTTTTCAATAAATCTCTCTTCTGGTTGTCACCTTCTCCATTTCCCTCGAATGTGCGGCGGAAAGAACATTTTTGTTGTCTTTTCATTTCAGGACCATAACTGTTTGACAGCCCTCTTTTGTAATCGCCGGCCGGGGTGGCCGAGCGGTTCTAGGCGCTACAGTCTGGAACCGCGCGACCGCTAAGGTCGCAGGTTCGAATCCTGCCTCGGGCATGGATGTGTGTGATGTCCTTTGGTTGGTTAGGTTTAATTCGTTCTAAGTTCTAGGGGACTGATGACCTTAGAAGTTAAGTCCCATAGTGCTCAGAGCCATTTGAACCAATCTTTTGTAATCACTTCTCCGCTTTTCAGTTTGTTCGTCATAATTTCTTTCGGAATTCCTTTGCGTTTTAGCCGAAGAGTACCAACCAAATGCGTGTTCTTAGTGATCTGTGATCTTTTCAGATGTACACTAGTATAGCAGTTATCGGTAAATAATGCATGGTCTTTACTGATTACACCTTGACAAAAAATCCAAAAAACATTTGTTGCTGTAGTAGTGTCCTTATCAGGTATTTTGATAGAGTTAATTCAAAAACTTTAGCAGTACCATCATAGCAACATAATTTAAACATTTTCATTCTATACTTGTGTTAATTTAAACATTTTCATTCTACCTGTGTCTCCTTTGTTTCAAATATTGCCTAAATATAACTCATTCCTGGAGTCACCATATTGGAGCAGCACTCGTCAAACATCTCCTGTCTAGCGCCATTACTGGGTAAATGTATTGGTGTTTAAAACCATTAGTGTGCAGAATTGCACAGAGATAACGAACGGATACATACGATAATGCAGTTTTTGTGCTGTGAAGAAGAACGACGTTACATTCTTTTTGAACACGCAAGTACGAATGCATGCTTGTCGGTAGGGGCATTACATCGTTGTTCTTAACAAAACAGACAGTCCAATATTGCTTTTGTCCGCCGATACCTGATAGTGATATAGAATTAAAATGTCCTGCCCTCGACGGGAATTACAGAATTAGTGTACAAGTACAGGTTGTGATGCAAGAACGACAACGTATGGAAGTTTAGGTCTGGTCGTGAGTCGTGCACAGATATCCAAAGACAAATCAGTGTTCAAGCACCGGTCAGACACAAATTGTTCTTGTCGTCATTCCCTTGTACAGCTGATGGTTGTTTGTACTCCCCACTGCGAATGTTTTTCACGTATAATGAACCATCATTTTGATGCAACGTCAAAATGAAGTGTATTTACTGTGTTAGCAGTTACTTATTAAATTGTATTCATATATGTTCATACTGAACCATTAAGTTACTTTCTTTTACCTCCAGCAGGCTCCTCCTCGGCCAACAGCCTTGCCGCAGTGGTAACAACTGGTCCCGTCAGATCACCGAAGTTAAGCGCTGTCGGGCTGAGCTAGCACTTGGAAGGGTGACAATCCAGTCTGCCGAGTGCTGTTGGCAAGCTGGGTGCACTCAGCCCTTGTGAGGCAAAGTAAGGAGCTACTTGACTGAGATGTAGCGGCTCCGGTCTCGGAAACTGACATTCGGCCGGGAGAGCGGTGTGCTGACCACATGCCTTCCATATCCGCATACAGTGACGCCTATGGTTGAGGATGAGACGGCGGCCGGTCGATACTTTTGGGCCTTCATGGCCTGTTCTGCAGGAGATTAGTTTAGTTTTAGGCTCCTCTTCAATAATCTATTCGCTGTCACATCATCGTGTTGGAAACTCGTGATGTGCGTTCATCCTGACGGTAAGTAGCGTTAAATAATAAAATCCATGAATTCGTCAATATTGCAATACGTAGAAAGCCCCCATAACGTTAATGCTGACTGTTTTTATAATACGAACCAGTTCACTGTTTGGCACATTTTTACGACTGACGATGTAATTTATATTGCAATTTGACGAATTCATGGATTTTATTATTTAACTGGATTAATTTTATATCGCCTAGTACTTTGAAAATGGTATATGAAATTGAAGATGTTCCCTGAACCGATGAAACTGGTTGCTCAGAAAAGAATATTTATCTGCAGCTCTTGGAGGTGAAACATAACGTTTCTTCAAAAAATGGCGACTGTTGGAATCGTATCCATATTGGCTACGATATTACGTTCACTATACTGTTCGTAGTATACTAACAGGAATACTACGTCCTTATTCATCGATAGTCCTACTGCTACTCATATCTCTCCTGTTGCTACCATACTTGAGATTTTAGGCGTGAATCACTGATTTGTTCCACGACATTTAATGCAATATTTCCATTCTCGACTCAGTTAAACGGTCACTAAACATGTAGCGATACTCATGGAAGGAGGTACACATATTCTGAATTAATTTGAATAAGTTTCCCTTAAAAAGTAATTTGTATACAGTTGTTATTCGTTGCTCCATGATGTTCTTGGTTTGCAACCAAATCACTTCTTATCCTCTCGTGTTATTTCGGATGTAAATCGTTGAGCCATGTTCTGATTGAACTTTACGATATACAGTACATGGAGCTCTTTTGTATATGGATCGTTATCAGAATGAATTATCACCTTGCAGTAGAGTACGTGTTGATTTAAACTTCTTGGCATATTAAGACCGTATGCAGGGACTGGACAGAAGTGGAGATGGATTGCGTAGATGAACAAGATGCTGGGAGGACGTCATTCCCACGTACAGTCTGTTACGAGGTTAACTAATTTCTGTTTATTGTGGGCGGGGGATGTTGGAAGCAGAAGTCCAGGCTCTGCTTGACGTATGAATCTTGGACCGTATTGGAGCGTTTGACGTTGTCTGACATCGGCAGTAACATATGCTGATTCCCCATCATGTATGGAAGAGTATTCACCATTTTTTTGCTGAAGAGCGAATACTGGCACTTCGGACCGCAGATTCGTCGATCTTCGTAGTAATTGATAACCTTCGTAAATAAGTAGTTTACGAGCCCCCCAATAGATTAGCTATAGTAATGGTGCAGTAAGTTAGCCGCTGGCCCCCAAGTACTGGCAGTCAAAAATCGGGACCATTCGGAAAACTCCGTGTCGGTTGTTCCCTGCTTCAGATTGCTGTCCCCCTCAGCGACCCTAAAGTTGCCACACTGTAATTGCCTGACGATGGGCGGTGTTAGAGGATGATTAATAATTGTAACTGTACTTATATTTAAATTGATTTTGCAATAGGTGACACAATCACAAATATTTACTAAATGTTTTGAATGTCATGTTCCTCTACTCATTGTTTTATGTTGCAAAAGACTTAATTTAATTTCATATTCATTGCTACAAATACGAAACCATGTTACTTCCGTTTGAAATACATACCATAGCAGCTGACCAGTTCGTGGAACACACACCCAGGTGTCGTCAGCACTGGAAGACAACTAAGCACCCTTCCCCCTGACAGGCTCCCTCCCCTCTCCAATGAGAAATCTAGCTACTCTCCTGCACCCAGCTTTGTCCCTGAGGTGACCGGTACACTTTTCTCACGCCTATTATAATTCCTCCAGTATATTTTTGATTCGACGACGGAGTCAGGCGTAGGCTACAATTGAAGATGGTAGGTATTTATTCTTTACCGGTATATTTAACTACAAAAATTATTTAATTAATGTGTCTTGTGATGTACCTTTTTGGCTTTCTTGTCCCTCTTTGCACCTATTCAAGTGTATACAATCCAAACTGCATCTTCTAAATGAGGAATCTTTGACTATCAAGTGAAACAGTATTCTCCTTGTAGTGCGGTTAAAATTACTTTCTGTCTGCCAGCCGACGTAAGGGATGTACTGCTCTGCCTCTTGTAGCGGTGCATCAACAGTTACAACAGAGCGCCTGTCGGGCAGATCGCAACTACGCGGAGTTCGTACGCTAGGCTGCAAGATATGACTGGTCCAGTCAGAAGTAGGCAACATATGCTCTTAATTGTCAAGTGCAATATAATATTAGTCGTACTGCGATTGCAATTAAAATCTAAAACACGTTGAATAAATTTCTCTCTACTTGCTAAGCCCTTTAAGTGGCGGTAAGTACATCGAAAAATTTTAACTAAAACCTCGGCCTCACAGGTCTCTGTAATTCCATTTCTACAATTATTGGTCATTTTTGTTATTGATGCTGTTATTGTCTAGTAGAAGAATGGGTAGCTTTGAGGGATGAAGTAGTGAAGGCAGCATAGGATCAAGTAGGTAAAAAGACGAGGGCTAGTTGAAATCCTTGGGTAACAGAAGAAACATTGAATTTAATTGATGAAAAGAGAAAATATAAAAATGCAGTAAATGAAGCAGGCAAAAAGGAATAAAAACATCTCAAAAAAGAGATCGACAGGAAGTGCAAAATGGCTAGGCAAGCATAGCTAGAGGACAAAGGTAAGGATGCAGACGCTTATCTCACTAGGGGTAAGATAGATACTGCCTACAGGAAAATTAAAGAGACCTTTGGAGACGAGAGCCATTTGTATGAATATCAAGAGCTCAGATGTAAACCCAGTTATAAGCAAAGAAGGGAAAGCAGAAAGGTGGAAGAGTATAAGAGGGTCTATACAAGGGCAATGTACTTGAGGACAGTATTATGGAAATGGAAGAGGATGTAGATGAAGATGAAATGAGAGATATGATACTGCATGAAGAATTTGACAGAGCACTTAAAGACCTAAGTCGAAACAAGGCCCCGGGAGTAGACAACATTCCATTAGAACTACTGACAGCCTTGGGAGAGCCAGTCCTGATAAAACTCTACCATCTGGTGAGCAAGATCTATCAGACAGGCGAAATACCCTCAGACTTCAAGAAAAATATAATAATTCCAATCCCAAAGAAAGCAGGTTATGACAGATGTGGAAATTACCGAACTATCAGTCTAATAAGTCACAGCTGCAAAATGCTAACACGAATTCTTTACAGACGAATGGAAAAACTGGTAGAAGCTGACCTCGGGGAAGATCAGTTTGGATTCCGTAGAAATATTGGAACACGTGAAGCAATACTGACCCTACGACTTATCTTAGAAGAGAGATTAAGGAAAGGCAAACCTAAGTTTCTAGCGTTTGTGGACTTAGAGAAAGCTTTTGACAATGTTGACTGGAATCCTCTCTTTCGAATTCTGAAGGTGGCAGGGGTAAAATACAGGGAGCGAAAGGCTATTTACAATTTGTACAGAAACCAGATGGCAGTTATAAGAGTCGAGAGACATGAAAGGGAAGCAGTGGTTGGGAAGGGAGTGAGACAGGGTTGTAGCCTATCCCCGATGTTATTCAATCTGTATGTTGAGCAAGCAGTAAAGAAAAACAAACGAAAAATTCGGAGTAGGTATTAAAATCCATGGAGAAGAAATAAAAACTTTGAGGTTCGCCAATGACATTGTAATTCTGTCAGAGACAGCAAAGGACTTAGAAGGAGGATACAAGATGAACATCAACAAAAGCAAAACTGGGATAATGAAATGTAGTCAAATTAAGTCGGCTGATGCTGAGGGAATTAAATTAGGAAATGGGACACTTAAAGTAGTAAAGGAGTTTTGCTATTTGGGGAACAAAATAACTAATGATGGTCTAAGTAGAGAGGATATTAAATATAGACTGGCAATGGCAAGGAAAGCGTTTCTGAAGGAGAGAAATTTGTTAATATCGAGTGTAGATTTAAGTGTCTGAAAGCATTTGCATGGAGTGTAGCCATGCATGGAAGTGAAACATGGACGATAATTTGTTTGGACAAGAGGAGAATAGAAGCTTTCGAAATGTGGTGCTACAGAAGAATGCTGAAGGTTAGATGGGTGGATCACATAACTAATGAGGAGGTATTGAATAGAATTGGGGAGGAGTTTGTGGCACAACTTGACTAGAAGGAGGGATCGGTTGGTAGGACATGTTCTGAGGCATCAAGAGATCACCAATTAAGTGTTGGAGTGCAGCGTGGAAGGTGATAATCGTAGAGGGAGACCAAGAAATGAATACACTAAGCAGATTAAGAAGGATGTATGTTGCAGTAGGTACTGGGAGATGAAGAAGCTTGCACAGGATAGAGTAGCATGGAGAGCCGCATCAAACCAGTCTCAGGGCTGAAAACCACAACAACATTATCTAGTAGACACGCGAAAAAGTGGCCAGCAGTTCCAAAGCACTGATAGCTATACGTCGGCTCCATTCGGATTGTGCTGATTGTGGTCTAATTCAGATTGCTGACCTGAGCAGTCTTTTTGTTGGTACCCTAGTTGCATGGTGGTCTTTTTTGGCCTCACCATGAGAGTGAATGACTTGGATTAATAACAGTATTTGTCCTTATAAAATTTGGTAAGTAAAATATCACATTTCTTCTACTCCCCACATTGTATTACAGCAGCGTTAATTAATTTAACTTTATTTGCTACAATCAAGTACCACATTTCAAGACGACCGTCTCTGTAATTTACAACCACAAATTTGTGTTACGTCTGTGTCATAAGTCATACGAGGGCTATTCGGAAAGTAAGGTCGGATCGGTTGCGAAACGGAAACCATAGTGAAAATCAAAGATGTTTATCTGCCACAGTTAGCTGTGCCTTCCACCTAAATCTCCATATTGTCGCCGCTCCGACTGAGACATTTGTTGCAGCGTTGCACAAACTTTCCAATACACTCTCCATAAAAGGCGCCACTTGTCAATTAAAATGAAGCACATCTTAAAATATTAGTGTTTATGTAAGTATTTTTGTTACTGGGCAGGAAAAGTACACTTATGAAGTTCTCAACGTTAGTTGAAGTTGGATTCAGCTGTTACCTGCTAAACGCATATTGTTATAAAATACTGCTGAGAACCATGGGCCCCACGAATACTTAATTCTGGCTGCATGCAGCCCGTTGGCCACAGTTTGACGACCCCTGTATTAGAGACTTGCCGATACCTGGCACTTAAGCAGGATCATGGTACGCCGGCCGCGGTGGCCGTGCGGTTCTAGACGCTGCAGTCCGGAACCGCGGGACTGCTACGGTCGCAGGTTCGAATCCTGCTTCGGGCATGGATGTGCGTGATGTCCTTAGGTTAGTTAGGTTTACGTAGTTCTAAGTTCTAGGGGACTGATGACCTAAGATGTTAAGTCCCATAGTGCTCAGAGCTATGGTACTTTTTTTTAATCTTTGATCAATTTGTCTATGAGAGACTGAACTTTTGAAAGACGATCTAAAGCAGCAACTTTTGTATTGTCTGGAAGATGCAATATTTTCAACAGAATTTCGAAACGATCTCTACTCATTACCTTCCGCGGGAATATTTGAATATCTGTGATCCCGAGACCAATATAAATGTATGAATGGAAGTTTCACTATTCCTATCCCTAAAATAAATCCAAACAACCGACTTATTTCGCGGTTGTTTATTGGTTCCCATTGATCCAAAAGTTTGAAAACCATTGTCGTTTGTATGCCGTAGCGTTATTCCGTTCGCTGACGTCTTCACACATTTCATCTGTGCCAAAAAGTCCATAATAATATCCAACTTTGTTACACTTTTGTACATTTCCATCATTCACTTTGGCACCATGGGCACTGGTAAAATGCACAGTGTTTAGCTGGTTGCCTCGCGGATCAAACCACTTATTGTACCATCAAATGAACGCACAATTTATAATGATGGCAATCGCATTACGAGCACGCTTATGTGTTACAAATAACGCACTAGATTTATCACTACCTCCTCCTCGCGACATTTTTGCTGCTATGGGCAGCTAAGCTTTTTTTAACATAATCGCTGTGAAACTGTTTTCTCCTTACACAGTTGTGGCTTTCCTTGACTGGTCGGCCCTTGAAAATTACCTTCCTACCATGCCACTCCCACCCACACTCCAATTCAACAGTCGTCAATTGGTGTACTAATTTTGTTTAATTACCCAGCTCGACGGTAACTGCCGAGGGAATTTTTTCTAGGGTAACGCCTATGTTTTAGATGGAAATCGCTGCGCAGCCGTCGGATGGGTTGCTGGTCTACAGGCGCACCTTGAGGCGCCCGTCTATATTGTAACACAAAACACGTCAAGAGGTCGCCAGAAGGCAGACTGCAGCCTCAGCTGAGAGCCCAGTAAAATTTGCTCCTCGCTTAACGTGTAAACAGATCATTGCAAAATCAACACTGAATTACTGCTATGCCATGCATTCATATTACAGTTAAAAGTCATACAGTTTCTTTTAATCAATGACTATAAATTTTTGCTAATCTGCATTGCCACGGTTTTTACCCTAGTTTTGCCTAAACTTGGAAGCGTAAAACTATCGTAGGCTACCGCAAGTAAGCGTATACTACTGTAGTTTCTCTAATAACTAGTTAAAGTCATAACTACATTACCTGTACGTTGAGTATGCTGCATAATATCGAGCGTTACCTCGTAACGATCGCTTTCTTTACAAATGCGATTTCGGACTTACTCTGTTACCCTAAAGACAGGAAGTGGGGAACCGTCTACACACTGAGTGAGGATATATATAGGGCCACCTACGGAATATTTTTGTTCTACATAGACATGTCCTGTCTGATACTTAAGAATAAACAATATTTATAGAAATTCTGGAACTGCTAACGTTTAATTCAGGTTGTATTCAAAAACTGCTGATTTGTAACGTAAAACAGAAGAATGCTGTATTAAAAATAAAGAAAACATTACACATTTATCATTTAGTGCTAGAAAATGCAATTTCGTCTTGAGAAAGGTAACTTAGTAAAACGCAAAACAAAAATATATCAAACATTACTTCAATAATTCATCGAACTTATATAAAACACTTTTCCATTATTCATAAGAATCTTTCTCATTCATCAATAATAAAAGGAATCTCTTGTCTATCACAAAGATGATGAACGTCCTATTGAGTACGAAACAACAACACAATTATATTAGGTGCATATAGACCGAAGAGGCGAGTCAGAATTTGTACCAAGGCCGGCAATCGAACACAAGCCTACTGCTTAGCAGGCTGATGCGTTAGCCAGTAAGCTGCCTTGGCCCAGCGATTCAGACAACTGCACGGATTTCATTAGCACGCCTACTTCCGCGATCCAAATTCTCAATGCTACTTTAAATTCCCTCTTACAAACGAACAGAATTGTCAAATTTTAAGTAGACCGGGGCGGCACTGAGAATTTGGATCGAGGAGACCCAGATTCGATGCCTGAAATTGGTACAAATTATCACTGGCTGCTTCAGTCTATATAAATAAAATCGTATATGTAGGAGACCAGTAAGGTCTCTGTGTCATTTCATTTTTACAATAATTATACATATATATTTTATGTTTGCGAATGTAAATTGTGCTTGCTTCGCAAGTAATTGATTTGATTACATAAAAGAGCAGAAGTTACGCTATCAATTAATTTTTATTATTTATAAAATGTAATAATATAAAATACACAATGAGCTTATACTGAATGATGTGCGGCTCTAATTACATGTAAAAAAGAAGAAAACGAAAGAGAAGTTTAGTAACACTAAACATGGTCCGAAGCAGGTTGGAATGCGATGTTTATTAATCGTGCGACAAATTAATTTCGACTAAGCGTCATTGTCAAGCACGTTTGTAACATCTGCATTTTTTGTCATTTCACTCTTAATTGCAAGTAAAAAATGGCTGTATTCAGTTATTTTACGAAAGGATCCACTTTTTACTTGCAGTTCACGAGACGCAGGGAAAGCAGAAGATTCGTTTATCTGGGTAGATGAGTTGTTTCTTGACTACCACAAGGGGTTCCACACAGTGCGTAAATTTTTCAAAATACGATATCTCGTAAACTACTCACACTAAACTACTGCGACAAACATCACTGGGATACTAATTTACCTTTTTTGTTGATGTGAATAGCCATTGAAACTTCCTGGCAGATTAAAACTGTGTGCCCGACCGAGACTCGAACTCGGGCCTTTGCCTTTCGCGGGCAAGTGCTCTACCATCTGAGCTACCGAAGCACGACTCCCGCCCGGTACTCACAGTTTTACTTCTGCCAGTATCTCGTCTCCTACCTTCCAAACTTTACAGAAGCTCTCCTGCGAACCTTGCAGAACTAGCACACCTGAAAGAAAGGATACTGCGGAGACATGGCATAGCCACAGCCTGAGGGATGTTTCCAGTAAAACTGTGAGTACCGGGCGGGAGTCGTGCTTCGGTAGCTCAGATGGTAGAGCAGTTGCCCGCGAAAGGCAAAGGTCCCGAGTTCGAGTCTCGGTCGGGCACACAGTTTTAATCTGCCAGGAAGTTTCATATCAGCGCACACTCCGCTGCAGAGTGAAAATCTCATTCTGAATAGCCATTGTTCCATTTAAAAAGTGGATGTTTGCATAAAAAAATATACTTTCTAGACATTATTACAGTCTGTTGATTAGCTGGCAGTACGAGATCCTGATGGCCAATGTATTCTGTGAAATCCGTACATCAATAGCACTTTCTATTTCCGCAGTATTTGCAGTGTAAGCTGTAGATGACAAGCGGGAATAGTAACAAATTTCTTTCGGATCCCAGGGCTCTTTGGCATCTATTATAATGAAATAGTAGACAGCTTAGCGAAGCGAGCAATCAACTTAGGTTACATTCTAAATGAGAGATTTCCTATCAAGAAATTCTTATCTTAATCAATGAAAAGCGAGAAACGACTGGCAGACGCAATGGACATCGATCAAGGTATCAAAAGGAGTACAATATGGCTAACAATAGAGTTATCCTCTTGGTTTACCAACTGGAATAGCAGCAGATGATCCATAACAACGATTACCCGCAAGCGCCTAGGTCGTAACAAATTCCAAGCCCACTTATTTCCAATAGGATTGAAAGAATCTCCATTATGTGATTTATCCAGTGAAGAAGGAAATGTTAATCATCTACTGTTCTCGTGTACCAGATACAAGTTACAACAAAAATCCTTTATCAGTGCACTGGTTAAAGCACAGATTCCTCTTCCAAAGTTGGCTAAAGTGTTGTTGTCAACTGACAAAAGGCCACTCGTTTTAAACGTGATGTTCAACCACTTAAACATGTGACCTAACTATCTAGACACACTTTGTACGTAATGCATGGATATCTGTTATTTTAGGTTTTCCTTTTTTTTAAGTACTGTGGTATAATCACTTTGTGAGTAGGTTATGGTTATGTCATGTGTCAATCATTTATTCATACCCTAAATATTTTTGTAACCAGCAGCTCACGAAGTGTATAGCAGAATAACCATTAAGAAAAATACTTTAACGTGGTGCACGGCTGTATGGCTGTGGCCAAATGCAAAATGAAAATAAATAATAAAGTTATAAGTGATTCACCCCATAGATACTGCCGGAATAAAATTAGCACACCCGGAAAGATGTCAATTTTAATCCGATGCCAGTATATGAGACGTGAGGGATAATTGATATACTGATCATTGTTTCAACATCTTCCGCCAACGCCTAACGTAGTGGCACAGCTACCGAAGCGCCATTTGTGTCTGCCCTTTAAGGGGAGCTGGAACGCCCTATCCCAACAATGCTAAATTTTGTGACTTGGCGTCCCTGTATTTCAGGAACCACTGTAGCCATTAACATGAAACTTTTACAGGACATTAAACTATATGATCTGAGTCTACTGAAGTACAAAAATTGCATTTCAGCCACTTCTTTTGGAAGTACAATTTTTAATTACACGGTTAAAATTTTGTGTAATTTTTTGTATGTTATCCTAAATAATTTTAATTATACGTAACATTATGTTCTTTTTGTTCAGTATACTCAGGATATGTATGTTATTACTCCCTGAATACTCTTCTCGAATTGGTTTCTGAGATTAGGGAAAAATGCAGCAGAAAATGTAAATTATCAGGAACAGCTTCTAAAGTTTCGAAAGACTATAACTCAATATATGCTTAATTTTTTTATTTTAGTCACTCAGAAGCATCCTGTACCATACTGTATATCATCCTCTTGATATTTTTCCAAATTTTTTTTTCGTTTCTTCTTTCTGGACTCCTTAGTGGCCAACTATGCTGCATACTTGCTTTATCAATGTGAACCTTGTCCATCTGTTCAAGTTCTCTGATGCAGTTTGCTCCAGGATTAATTCCCATATGCTGCAGCACTTTCAAACTACCAATGTTGCCATCATTAAAAGCAATAACAACATCACTGACCCCCCACTTTAGTGTTTTCACTGCAACAAAAACATTTTTTGGTAAGCGAGTCCATATAACATTATTGAACGACTTATTGGGATTTTGAGTGTTACCATGCAGACATCTATTCAGTAATTCAGGATTTGCTAGGTCTCTGTAAATACGTTTTATGATATCCATCAATGCTGCTGGGATAGAATGTTTATGACTGTATTTGCTGTCTGAGTTCTGGGTATTGCAGTAATTGCACCTTGAATCAGGTCCAGGAGGGCAAAGGTGGTGTACTGGTTTTTCATCAGTTGACAGTGTGTGGAAGAAGGTTGCCCATACTGCTTGCTTCATTTTCAACAAATCCTCAGTATTATTTCTAATGAGCATCCCACAATACTGCTGTAGTTCATCGATCATTTTGTCTGTCAGCCGGCCTCTTATGGTTTTACCATCAGAAAGTTTCCTGTCTCTCAAACTTTGTTTCAACTTCCTCAACCTGGTGCCCATGCTCATCTGGACATGACCAACACATTCCAGTTTTGTGATAATCTTCTCACCATAAGGCTGAGCGGCTACTACACTGTTATATGCTTTTGAGTCTCCATCATCTAAGAACTTAGCATAACACACTCCCTTTTTGTTCACAGATTGACTAAAATTTCAATAGCTGCAGAGGTCTCTATACCATCCCTTGTTCCTTTATAATTTCTGTCGAAGATATGCCCTTCTTCATTCCCTGATTTACACTTATAACAATGAACTTTCCTGGCAGATTAAAACTGTGTGCCGGACCGAGACTCGAACTCGAGACCTTTGCCTTCCGCGGGCAAGTGCTCTACCAACTGAGCTACCCAAGCACGACTCACGCCCCGTCCTCACAGCTTTACTTCTGCAAGTACCTCGTCTCCTACCTTCCAGACTTTACAGAAGCTCTCCTGCGAACCTTCCAGATTAAAACGATGTGCCGGACCGAGACTCGAACTCGGGACCTTTGCCTAGGTCCCGAGTTCGAGTCTCGGTCCGGCACACAGTTTTAATCTGCCAGGAAGTTTCATATCAGCGCATACTCCGCTGCAGAGTGAAAATCTCATTCTGGAAACTTATAACAATGTTTGGTTAAAATCTGGAAATCTATTACCTTTCCAGTATCCACAATAGTCACCGTAGCAACAGAATTCTCAGAACTGTAGCCGCACTTCTGCCAAGTACCATGAAAAGCTACTGGTATGGCTATCATACCACCATTTATTTCAACAGCTTCGTTTGCAGCACCCTTCATTGACTCACATGCACCAGATTCCACAGCAGCTCCAATACATCCTGCATACTTGTCGATTTTACAAGGTGGAAGTGGCATATTCATCACGGAACACATGGTTTCTGCTGCAGTGTGTCCTTTACCAATAGCTCTCAATCCATAAAAACACCTAACATTTGCTTCAAACTAATTATTTTTACACTTATCAGAATTCCAAAATGAATGAGTATATTTAAAACTGGCGCAATTAATGATAGGTTTCCAGGCTAGTCCATTTCATACTTCACTGTCTTCATGTAAACTAACTTGCCCTCCACATATTTTACAGCACACACATTCACTTAACAACCTTGTTAGGATGTGTAAATCTATCAGAATATAACCTAACCTACCATTTACATATCCTTCGTTTTGAGGAAACTGTGTATCACAACGTTTTATTTTAATCTTCGAAGCACTAATGGATGTTTCTCTACATGGGGCGAGTTTGCATGTATTTCATTGTCTGTAACTCCACACGCCACATGTTGAACACAATGTTTACCTTTACCCGGAAACCTATTAGCATGAAACCCACGTTTCTTAAAAACACTTCGTTTTGGCGTCTTACTTTACTTTTGATAGATTTATCAATCTATTCGTCGCTTTTCCTCATAAAAACGTTATCACTTCGACACAGAACGCGTGTTTATAGTATGAAACGATACGATACTGTTTCTGACAGTGCTACCAATACAAACACGTAATTTACCCTTCATAAGACAGCAATCCACAGCCTTCTATATAAAAAAAATTACTGATTTTATTACACTTAGAAATAATCACGTAAAAATTTTAATATTCTCAACCGGTGTAGATTACATTTTAAAAATAAAATACTTCCCATGTGTGTTTATAAGTGATTATACAGGGTGGTCCATTCATCGTGATCGGGCCAAATATCTCACGAAATAAGCGTCAAACGAAAAAACTACAAAGTACGAAACTTGTCTAGCTTGAAGGGGGAAATCAGATGGCGCTATGGTTGGCCCGCTAGATGGCGCTGCCATAAGTCAAACGGATATCAACTGTGTTTTTTTAAACAGGAACCCCATTTTTTTATTACATATTCGTGTAGTACGTAAAGAAATATGAATGTTTTGGTTGGACCACTTTTTTCGCTTTGTGATAGATGGTGCTATAATAGCCACAAACATATGGATCACAATTTTAGACGAACAGTTGGTAACAGGTAGGTTTTTTAAATTAAAATACAAAACGTAGGTACGTTTGAACAGTTTATTTCGGTTGTTCCAAAGTGATACGTGTACCTTTGTGAACTTATCATTTCTGAGAAAGCATGCTGTTACAGCGTGATTACCTGTAAATATCACATTAATGCAATAAATGCTCAAAATTATGTCCGTCAACCTCAATACATTTGGCAATATTCCTCCCAACAGCGAGTAGTTCGCCTTTCGTAATGTTCGCACATGCATTGACAATGCGCTGACGCATGTTTTCAGGCGTTGTCGGTCGATCACGATAGCAAATATCGTTCAACTTTCCCCACAGAAAGAAATCCGGGGACGTCAGATCCGGTGAACGTGCGGACCATGATGTGGTGCTTCGAGGACCAATCCACCTGTCATGAAACATGCTATTCAATACCGCTTCAACCGCACGTGAGCTATGTGCCGGACATCCATCATGTTGGAAGTACATGGAATGGTTCAAATGGCTCTGAGCACTATGGGACTTCTGAGGTCATCAGTCCCCTAGAACGTAGAACTACTTAAACCTAACTAACCTAAGGACATCACACACATCCATATCCGAGGCAGGATTCGAACCTGCGACCGTAGTGGTGAAACGTCCCCTTAGAACAATTATACAAGACTGTGCTTAAACTGACACACAGTATTTTTAGCGCAACGCAATCTGACTTTCAAAAATCCCTACAAAAGAATGGCCCTGAATAACATTAACCTATACCTTTCACAAATCACTTACCTCACAAAAATCTTCGTTACTCAAGCTACAGCAATACAGCGAGCGCCACTACTGCCAGCTAAATAAAAGATTCAAACTACGGAAGGCACTAACTACTGATAGGTATAGTTAGCAAATGAAAGATTTTAATAGAGAACAAACAATGTATTTATCTTAATAGTGTTGAAAAATCATAATATACATAGCAGTTCATGACATCCAGTCTTACAAATTTCAAAACTCCGCCATTTCTCTCCCCACATCCACCACTGCTGGCGGCTCACCTCCAACTGCGCAACGCTACGCGCTGTTAACATCCAGCTGCCCAACACTACAATGGCAGACAACAATACAAACTAGCCACAGACTGCGCACAGCCAGTGATTTTCATACAGAGTGCTAAGTGGCGTTACCAATAAGAAAACAGAAACAGCCTACTTACAGTGTTCGCGCGGTTCCAGACTGTAGCGCCTAGAACTGCTCGGCCACCACGGCCGGCGGAAGTACATCGCCATTCTGTCATGCAGTGAAACATCTTGTAGTAACATCGGCAGAACATTACGTAGGAAATCAGCATACATTGCACCATTTAGATTGCCATCGATAAAATGGGGGCCAATTATCCTTCCTCCCATAATGCCGCACCATACATTAACCCGCCAAGATCGAAGATGTTGCACTTGTCGCAGCCATCGTGGATTTTCCGTTGCCCAATAGTGCATATTATGCCGGTTTACCTTACCGCTGTTGGTGAATGATGCTTCGTCACTAAATAGAACGCGTGCAAAAATTCTGTCATCGTCCCGTAATTTCTCTTGTGCCCAGTGGCAGAACTGTACGCGACGTTCAAAGTCGTCGCCATGCAATTCCTGGTGCATAGAAATATGGTACTGGTGCAATCGATGTTGATGTAGCATTCTCAACACCGACGTTTTTGGTATTCCCGATTCTCGCGCAATTTGTCTGCTACTGATGTGTGGATTAGCCGCGACAGCAGCTAAAGCACCTACTTGCGCATCATCATTTGTTGCAGATCGTGGTTGACGTTTCACATGTGGCTGAACACTTCCTGTTTCCTTAAATAACGTAACTAACCGGTGAACGGTCCCGACACTTGGATGGTGTCGTCCAGGATACCGGGCAGCATACATGGCACACGCCCGTTGGGCATTTTGATCACAATAGCCATACATCAACACGATATCGACCTTTTCCGCAATTGGTAAACGGTACATTTTAACACGGGTAATGTATCACGAAGCAAATACCGTCCGCACTGGCGGAATGTTACGTGAGATAAAAATCCGAAACTGTGAAAAAAATTTCCGTTCTATCTCTCCTTAATAGGGGATACTTGTAAGCAGAAGGCTCAGTGTGGAGCAGATGTGTGAAGGAAACAGGCAACCATGTTTTGGAGGCACAGTAGTGATTCCTACAACTAACTGAGCGAGTTTTAAGGGTGTACAATTGAGGCCTTCTGAGTGGCCGCTCCAGTTGGTCATGTTGCGTCAGTTGTGCAACGACGCTGGTACCTATGGTCATGTGATCATTCTCACAGCCGTAAATGAGATTCTGGACAAAAAAATGGCTCTGAGCACTATGGGACTCAACTGCTGAGGTCATTAATCCCCTAGAACTTAGAACTAGTTAAACCTAACTAACCTAAGGACATCACAAACATCCATGCCCGAGGCAGGATTCGAACCTGCGACCGTAGCGATCTTGCGGTTCCAGACTGCAGCGCCTTTAACCGCACGGCCACTTCGGCCGGCTGATTCTGGACATCCACGCAGCTCAGACGGCTGCCAGGACCGCCGCATTTTAAGGACAGCAGTGACAGATCTTACACCTGCCACAGCATGCATAAGAGGGCTTTTAAACCCAGACGCGTCAACATGAACTGTTGCGAACCCGTTAGTAGCAGTGGTCACCTCAAGCCCATCATCCACTCACGCCACAGCATCGATGTGCACAGCTCGAGTGATGTCGTCAGACCGTCACTTGGAAAGGAGCGCTGTGGTCTACAGCGATGAAAGCAGAGTTTGCCTGCTCCCAGGTGATGATCGTTGGCGCGTACGATTTAGACCTGGTGAGCACCGTCTCGTAGAGTGCATTCGTGCAAGACTCACTAGCCCCACCCCACGTCTTATGGTTTGGGTGCGATAAGCTACAACTCTCCTGCACATTCGGTGTTTCTGGATGGGAAGCTAAACAGCGCACGGTACGTGCAGAATGATGTTACACCTGTTCTTTTCTCTTTCTTGAAACAGCAAGGTGACGTGTTGTTCCGAGAGGATAATGACCGCCCATTCTGCCCACGAATTTCAACGCGCACTGCAAGACGTGCAGCAACTTCCCTGGCCAGTGCCATCTCTGGACTTCTGTCCAATCGGAAACGTGTGGGGTATGATGAGAGGAGAAATTACTAGTGCGACTCTTATAGACCTGCGTGCACAGGTCGAGCAGGCGTGGCATAACATATCCCAGGACAGCATTCGCCACCTGTACGATGGACTGAATGCCAAAGTCAGCGCCTGCATTGCCGTCCGTGGAGACCACACCGCGTACTGCTTTGGGTTTTTCAGCATCGATCAACACCTGGTACCTCAGAACCGCCTGTGCTATTGATCTCTAAATGCAACCATTTCGTGTACTCTATATATACTGTTGCAACAATAAGTTGTGAATGCTCAGAAAGTGTAATCTAACAACAAAGGAGGTAGCTGATCGTTCGATCAGCGCTTGAATATCATTCGTCAGTTTCTGTTTCGTTTCAGTCAGTAATGGCAGAGGATTTAGAGAAGATCGAAACAAGAACACATCCCGTAAAAGGTTCATTTAGCAAACGTGAAAGCGGCAAAGAGCTGTTCAGCCATCTATAGCGGCCGCCTCACAAAAGAAGCGTTCTGTATCTACTATTAAAACTCTGTGGGCGTACATTCCAAGAAGACACCATAAATATATTGCTCTCTCCTACATATAACTTAAGAAAGAACTACGAAGGTAAAATTATGTACGTTCGAGCTCACAGCAGGAGTACAAATGATCACTCTCCCCAGAAACTATTCACAATCGGAATGTGGAAGGAGAAAAGCCACATAGGTACAAAAAGTACACTATGCCATACACGAAAAAGTGGTTTGCCAAATATACATGTAGATGACTGTAAAAATTCAACTATTATTCTTGCTTAAATATCAGGCAATGTTATCTGTGTCTTTATTTTCTGTATTAGGTTTCTGTGTTGTGTTTTGTCCTAATCGTGTTGTAGGTTTACGAAGATGACTGCTGCTCAGATTTTCAAGTTAAGACTTTTTGATAAGCGTTCCATCATACAAAGAACATGGAGGTCCGTGGGTGATTCATAACCATTCAGTCACCAAGCTTACCTCGTCGGACAGGTATCGAAAAGTTATTTTCGACTTCCGTATCGACTGTACTTGGTATGTCCGCCGACAGCGGTACAAAAAATACCCAGGGAGCCATAAATGAACTAGCACATTTATCAAAGATTAATAGCAAGTTTTCTCCGACGTGGGTTGGAAAGAAACATAAAATAAGCTACTTAAAGATATCGAACAATAATACTTCTGGCAGCTAAAGCCCGCTTAGATAGTTACTGAGTCTAAATTCATTAAACATACCCTTCAAAGAAGTCAAAAGCATGTAGGGTTCTCATTGTTAAAGTATAAACTTAAAAAAACCACATTTAAGTCCTTTAGGGAGAAAAATTGTCTAAATTTGTTTTAAACTTAAACTAGAATAAATTTACATGCCCCCAAGTCTGCCACGATGACAGTCTCCGTCTTCGTTTGCGTCGCGAAATCAGACGTGAATGGCAGCGACGCCGTGGCGGGAGCTCTCGAGTGAGAATGCTGCTTGATGGAATTCTTTCAGACTCGCCACTCAGCCGAGGAAAACTCACTGGGAGCGAACTACCACTTAGCGCTAGGATACAGCAGGACTTATTTTTGACACGGGTCTTGCGGAATAGAAGAGGTCTCTGCAGCCTGCAGTGGCACCTGGGTTTCCTCGTGGTGTACGGTCTGAATATGGCCATCTGCCTTCCAGAAACTTGTCCCCTGTGTGTTAGCCATCTCCAAAACACTGACGTGCCGTTAATCGCTGACACACTGCGGGCGTTAAGCTTTAGTGTAGCATTCCCCCAACCTCCCCCAGTGGAGGGAAGAAGATGGCAAAGCTCATCTCTATGTCCCTGTGGGAGGCAGATTCCACGCTAGCACTCAGGGCGATTCAAGGGACAATGTCCACATCCATTGGAGTCGGTCCTGACATCGTGTGTGGAGCTGTTGAAGGCCTTTCAATGTCGACAGCTCTTTCAGACAGTGCCAATAGGCGTGGACCTCCAGCTGCCGGATCCTTTTGCGATCTGGTGGCCAACTGAGGCATACCAGGCAGAGGATCACATTGAGGTTTGGTTCCTACACGATGTGACGTGCAATGTGCTTAGCGTCCAGTTGAAGGTTGGCCATAGCCTCTCCTGTAGCGACAGCAATGGCTGCTGTGGGTTCGCGGTGTCGGGAGTGGACAGAGTTTTCATCTGTGTAAAAAAGGAAAGTGGTTGTTTCTCGGTTTCTCAGGAGAAGCACCAAAGCGAGGTAGTTATGTTATTGTTGATACGTTTGCGCCAGAGAGTGGAATCCTGAAGTATCACATCAGCTATGGTCCAAACCAGTAATTTGGAAATTACTGCCGGAAACCGGTGTTGGCGCCACTTAGAAAAACCAAGGGCCCATACTGGGTCTTTAAGTGAAAATCAGTGGTGGTTAGGACCCCGAGTTGGAGCGCTGTTAACTGTAGGGTGGTGGATAGAAAGTTGGAGCCAGATAGATCGACTGTGAAGTTTCTCGGAAGCAGACGAGAGGACGTGCCAGAAAAAAGGCGATATCTTGCTTCATAGGATGGTGAAGGTGAAGTTAGACATTTGAGTTTCAAAGGCGCTGACGAGACGTTTCGCTAGTCAATTTTAGATAAGGTGGAATGGTGCTGTGTGATCTAGGGTGGTGCCATTGTCACAAAAAAGGTCTGAATTCTGCAGATGCAAATTGTGGATCATTCTCTGTTACAGTGTTGTCAGGAACTCCTTCAAAGGAAAAAATATAGGACGAGGTTTGAATAGTATGTCTACTTTATGTGACAGACATGCGAGATATATATGAGGATTTGCTGCACACATCTAGTGCAATGAGCCAAGCGTGGCCTGAGAAAAGTCCCATTTAATGCAAATGAAGCCTAGAGCAAGGACTGGAATAGTCTGGCTAAGAAGTCGCATGGTGAGGTGGCCTGCTTACTCTGGTAGGTGGTGTGAGATGCTACCATTTGAGTAAGAATCTTGCCCATGCTACGCCAACAGATATGATGAGGGACTACATGTTTAGTGAACAGCATGCGCCAGTGCCCAAAGTGGAGAAGCAACAAATGTGCTCCTAGAGGGGCAGAAATGACCACCACTGCTTGAAGCAGTAGCACGTAGTTCAATGTCGACAGCTCTTTCAGACAGTGCCAATACGCGTGGACCTCCAGCTGCCGAATCTTTTTGCGATCTGGTGGCCAACTGAGGCATACCAGGCAGAGGATCACATTGAGGTTTGGTTCCTACACGATGTGACGTGCAATGAGCTTAGCGTCCAGTTGAAGGTTGGCCATAGCCTCTCCTGTAGCGACATATAGGTGGAAACACAGTTCAAGTCCCTTGTCGAACACTGGGGTAGGTGGAATAAGAGATGGGCATTTCTATGTTGTGTGGTAGAGTAATAATGACTATCATAACTCGATAGAAACAGGGCCCACTGCTGCAGATATCATGCGATTTTGGTCGGAATGTTGGCTGTAACCTTTGAAAGAGGAAGCAAATACTTGAGGACAGTGAATAATGTTAAGTGCCTACCGCACACAAAATCATGGAACTTTTCAGGGCCAAATATGGCACCTAATGCTTCTTTCTAAATCTTTTTTATAATATCGTTCAGCAGTGATGACGATTTTGCACACAAAAGTGACTGTCTATCAAACGGGACAAACCGCTCCTACCACACAATTTGACGCATCTGCATTCAGGATAAGCAATTGGGGCGTGGTTGCATGCTGTGAGGTACGAGAGAAAGAGAAGAGCCTGTTTTAAAACTCTTGAAAGCTTTGTCACACTCTGATGATGATTGCCAATGGACTTTTTCCATTGTATTTAGCATAAGGATTCGTCAGTGGCGGCCGAATGGGAAACAAACATTCACTAGTAACTTAATTGTCCCAGCACTGTTTTCAACTAGCTGATATGGGAAGGAGACAGATATTTTTGTCCTGCCTCAGCATACTGAGGTGTGGAACAGTTACCAGATGCTCTGAAAATATGTGTGGGATACTCCACCTGATTAACAAAGAAATGGAACTTGTCCTTGTTACATTATGGATTGGCCTGTTGGAGAAACACAAACAGCTACAATGTGACTGAGATGCTCCAGATGTTGTTAAAATATTACCAGGATCCTGGTTATACCAAAGAGAAGTTGGTTGATAGATGAGTCCTGATGCCTTCTAAATTAGGTATCAAGTACGTATCAATGACTAATTGGGCATTAATGATTATCATGAAATATCCAAAAATGCTTAAGGCATCCTTTGCCTTTTCAACAGTGACAATGGGTATCTCCCATTGGCTGTTTGGAACCCGAGTGAGAATGCTCTCATCCCGTAGGTGCTGTAATTCTCCTAAAGCTTATTCCTGACTTCTAGACAGAAAACATCGACCATGCCAGTGGAAGGGAAGCAACATGTCTAATACCCAAAGGAGGTTGTAAAAATTTGGAGCTTGATTTTGGGAAAAAGGTACCACCTCGACCTGTACTCAGGGAGTTGACTGTGTGTGTGTGTTGGGGGGCGGGGGGGGGGGGGGGAGGAGGGTAGAGTTACGTATTTCTAATGTAGGTCCATGCCTAAGAGACTGATGGTTCGCAGGGCATCCACCACCAATATCCTGGCTGTGATTTTGTGACACTGATACTGCACTTTGGCTGTGAATTGTCCACTAATTTTTCTAATGTTATTACTGTAGCTTCACACTGGGTTATCAAAGTTGGAAAGGGAGGGACAAAATTTTACAATAGGATCCCAATCGATAATGGTCACAGTTGGTCCCCTATCTATATGGAATTTTATGGGTATATGACTGATTTCGACATTTAATGAGAGACATTCTATAGAGTTTGGGAATACTGACTGAATATATGCTGTATCTGTGTACAGTCCATCAATGTTCCCTGTCCCCATTTCTGAGAGGTCCATGGGGGTGTAGTCCATTGAAATCTTCAAAGTTGATTGGCACACTTTGGCCTTATGATCAGATTCCGCTGCAAGAGGTGCACATTGTACACCATTAATGGCATTGGTGTCACATATGTCTGGTAAGAACAGACATGTGTTGACCTGAACTTTGTAAGTCGGATCAGCCAGGTATCCGTAATTGAGTTTGAGGACAACATCCTATCTGAATTGCAAAACATTTGTCAGTGGTCCTGTAGGGTTGCCAAGGCCCAAAGGGATTGCTTGAATGTCCTGATGACAAATTTCTAGAAATGGTCCTTGAGTCTCATGAGATCGTCTGGGCTACCACCACTATTACATCTCTAACCAAGAAAGCAGAATATGATTTCTTTCACTCGGAGTTACTGCACTGAGAATGGCAGTCGTGAGATAAACTCTGTTAGCAGGCAATACATTCCCATTATGACTGTCCTTGGAGTTTGTGATAACACCAGTTGTGATCGGCTGCCACCTCATACACTTGAAAATCAAAGTATTCAAGTACATTGGTTTGCAACTTGTTGTTTGAGTAAGTGATAGATGTGTAGGCCTACATATGCTAAAAAGAAAATGTGTTGCTGGTCTTCATCTGCGAGGCTGTGGTCCATAAAACGTTGCTCAAGGCGTGCAGTATAGTTTGTCCATGGTTCAACTGTCCCGTAGAGCGGCTAGAAAACTGATCGAGCCAACCAGAAACATTTGCCCATAGAGCCAATCTCGAAAGAGGTGTGAGGAGATTTCTGGAGACAACATAGAGGTGGCTACCAGATGTTCGATCAGGAGTTTGTGAATGTGGTGCATCTCTTGAAGCACATGTAGTATCAACGTCTGAGACCTGGGCAAAGGGAAACACTGCAACATTTTAATGGGCATACTGGCAAGTAGAAGCAAGCACTGACTATCTGAAGTGGTGGACACGCATGAGCCTAATGTAAACACAAAATATGGTCACCAACTGATATGCTCGCCAACAGAGGAGCAGAAAATATCTAGATACCAATGACCAAACAAGTTTATCTACCAAAGATAAAAGCACGTGAATTACAACGTGGATTGGAACAAAACATAAAACAGCCTACGTTTTGAAATACAACAATAGCATTTCTGGTGGATGAAGGCAATGTAGAAGTCACTGTCTAAGGTCGTTATGGACACAGTTCATAAACGTCAAAATCCTTAAGGACACTGGGCCTTAAAGTATAAACTGAATGAACAAAGTTTAAGTTTTTTAGGGAGGAAAATTGTCTAAATTTGTTTCAAAGTTAAACAGGAATAAATTTGCAAGTCCAGTAGTCGCCAACAGAATAGGTCCATGGAGTCTGTGGCTTCTAGTAGCACTTGGATCGCCTCCTAGTGGACGGTCAGAGCATAGTAATCCAGCTTCTGGAAAACTATCCCCAGCGTAGTAGTCATCTTCGAAGGACACAGCAGGCGTTAAGCCTCCGTACAGCAATACAACCAACAAATTCGGGGCCGTTTTTATCGTTTATTAAACTGTTGACTCAGAATTTTGCTATTAAACTGAGTCTGATATCTGACGCAAAAGTGGAATACAAATATGTGTTCAAATCACATATAATGTAAAAAGCTGGCTTGTTAAATTTGTTTTTATATCTTTTGTGTCGTTTTTCTGTTGAATTAATAACTCCTAATTTTTGGAAGACATTCCATTTAGAATATAGTAAGAATTCAAACTTTTGAAAAATATTCCAGCAACTGAACGAGAAGTAGAGAGTGAGCAGATGGACAAAAATAATGACCTATCCTCATCAATTTTAGTTTTCCATAGGTTTTGGTTATTGTAACTTCTCCTTGGGGCTTGATGTGTACTTTGTTTTGACTGATTACCTTAATGGCATTCTAAAAACAACAAGAAAGTTGATACAGTGTTATCATTACAAAAAAACAATTAAATACGTAGCTAAAAAGGAGGAAGTCTCCATATTGCTATGAATACTACATAAACAGACAAGTACATCACTAAATACGCAGATGGAGCTGAGCGAACCGAGACGCTAGAGTCATATTCGAAACGGCAAAGTTCACACACTCGACCTCTCATGCTATTCTGGATTTTTCTTTTCTTTTTCTGAATCGCCTACGACAACTGCAGGAACGCTTCCTTTAACGAGGTTACGAGAGCTATCTTTCCCTATGGTTCTCCAGGTCGAGCTGGGGCTCTATCGCTAATGACCTCTTCATCGACAAGAGGTCACTCGTTAATCATTCTCCATTCCTAACGGAGATCAGCCCATCTCTACTGGAAATTGCGTGCTTAGTATAGACGTGGTTCATAGTATAGATGTGACCAGATGAAGCTCTACGCCTTATTTAATTGAAAACCATTGTGACACCTGACACGAGAGTTTCTATCATTTGCATTATAATCGAGTTTTATAATAAGCGTTGCCCCAGAACGTCGCTTACGTTTTACTGTAAATAATTCTGTGGTATTTACAGGAAAAGCTGAAGGATGGAAGGAATGTGTAGAGGAAATATACAAGAGAAATGAAAGTTGAAAACCGTATTATCGAAACGGAAAAGGAAGCAGATGAAGAAGAGATGGAAGATATTATATTGTGAGAAGAATTTGAAAGAGCAAAAACAAGGGTCCCGGAGTAGTCAATATTATCTCAGAATTATTGACAGCCTTGCGACAGCTATCCACAATACAACTATTCTACCTGATATGTAAGACGTGTCACTCAGGTAAATAACTTTGGACACTATGAAGATCATCGTAATTTAAATTCTAAAGAGAAGAGGTATTGAAGGGTGTGAATATTACCAACTACTAGGTTAAATGAAACAATAAGTTCACTGTTACCAGTCACTGTTTTATTTATTTCCACGACGCGTTTCGAAGGTTTAAACCTCCATCATCGGGTGGATTTACATTAGTAAGTATTACATTTGTGTGTGTGTTGTGTTACGATTTTTGGAGGAACTTGTGGCACTGCCTAGTGGAGAAACGAGACACTATTTCAGAATATGGTTTAGGATAACTTTTGACGAAAAATTAAACTGATATCTAATGGTAAACATTAAATAAGTAAACTACAGTACCTTCAGTGATCACAGGTTCCTTTTGCTGTCGTAACACATCACATGTATACTGCCACATTTGTAAACAAATATGGCGTCTGGAATCAGCTGGGTGCAAAGTTCGTATAACAGAAGTGAAAACATAATCGCAAAGTGCAAAGAATATACATCATAACAATATTATTACAGAATAATTGCTTTAAGCATTTGGCGGTGTTTGTTTTGAGGTGTCAATTATATGTGAGTGTACTTCAGGTGGTATATAAATCCAATTCTGACAAGTTAGAACAGCAAACATTCGTACTCGTTTATACAATCAGGTGAAATTTTAAAATGGCTTAAACTTCATACTTATTGATAACAATTAGGTGAAATGTTACAGACTATAATTACAATGATCATATTGGCTACAACAGTAAAATCATACATACATTACATTCTTTGATTGGGGTTAATAAACAGATGTGAAGTGAGGGGCTGGAGGCAGAAGGAGAGGTAGAGAGAGAGAAAAAGGGTGTGTGTGTGTGAGTGAAAGGGAGAGGGAGAGGGGGAGAGAGAGAGAGAGAGAGAGAGAGAGAGAGGAAAGAGTGATTATTGAGAGGAAACATTTACATGGCAAGGAGTCTTAAGATTACATGTTGCATATAGTAGCTGCCTACAGGTTGGAGTAATACATTGGTTAATGCTATGAAATATGCAGATAGATATACATTTGTGCCAGTAGTTGATGTACATACAGTTTTAAGCTGACAAGGGGTACAAGCTGTTGGTGTGATGAATTATCTGTGAATAAGGTCAATCTCTTGTACTCTTGGCAGCTGTCAATATTTATGGTAAATATTAGGTGTGTGTGTGTGTGTGTGTGTGTGTGTGTGTGTGTGTGTGTGTGTGTGTGTGTGTGTGTGCATTTTATGAGTGTAGGCAGTTGCTGAAAACGGAGATGATAATATTGTAAATATTGTCATTTTTGTCATTTAAGATAGATTCTGGTTGTTTCATTTGATGTTTGTATATTTGGAGTGTTTCAAGGATGTCTAATTTTCTGCCTTTTGGTTGGATGTGTAGGATGCTAATACTTGTGTTGTTAACATGGTGTTTTGTTTCATGCAGGTGGGTAGCTATTGCTGATGTGTGATATTTTTTTTTTGTTTTTTAGTGCTGTCATGTGTTCCTTGAACCTAATCTCAAATGATCTGCCTGTCTGGCCTATGTAGAAGCAGTCACAGTCCAAACATTCAATTTTGTACACACCTGTGTGATGAAGTGGGTTTCGTGTGCCGATGTTGTGGGGTAACTTCTGTCCAATCTTGTTGTCCGTTGTAAAGGATATGCTTATGCCTTTCCGTTTGAAGACATTGGCAATCTGGTATGAAATGTTACCCAGAAAGGGGATTGTATGGAAGATGTTATTTTCTTTTTGTTTATTGTGTTGTGATTCCTTTGCCATTATTGAGTGTTTTAGGGTGTCTACTATGGAGCTGTTATAACCATTTTCAATAGCTGTTTTCTTTATTATTTCAATTTCTTTATCACATTTATCTTCTGAGAGTGGTAGTTGGATAGCTCTATTAATCATGTACCGGAATGCTGCCATTTTGTGCGCTGCGGGGTGGCAAGAGGAGTTGTGGATTGTGGTATGTGTTGTGGTAGGCTTCCGATAAATTTCAAATTGATGCCTGTTATTCTTTATTCTAATGGTAAAGTCTAGGAAATTTATACTGTCGTCTTTTGGGTGTTCAACTGTGAATTTTATGTTTTCATGTCAGTAACAGTCACGGTAAAGCCTAACCTAAAAATGTTCGCATTTAAACTACTAGGTTAAAAAGTTATGATTGCAAAACACGGAAACGTTTTTCAAAAAATGGTTCAAATGGCTCTGAGCACTATGGGACTTAACTGCTGTGGTCATCTGTCCCCTAGAACTTAGAACTACTTAAACCTAACTAACCTAAGGACATCACACACATCCATGCCCGAGGCAGTATTCGAACCTGCAACCGTAGCGGTCACGCGGTTCCAGACTGTAGCGCCTAGAACCGCACGGCCACTCCGGCCGGCCGGAAACGTTTTTGTTTTAGAAGAATGGCAAAAGCTGGTACAAGCAGACCTCGTGGGTTCCAGAGGAATGTAGCGACTCACAAGCAATAGTTATCATACAACCTATTTTAGATGATAGGTTAAAGAAAGGCAAAACTAATTTTATAGGATTTGTAGACCTAGAGGAAGCTTTCGATAATGTTGACTGAAATACATTCTTTGAAATTCTGACGGTATCTACGATAAAAAACTGGGATCGAAAGGTTATCTACAACTTGCAGAGAAAGCAGACGGCAGCTATAAGAGTCGGAGGACATGAAAAGAAGCAATGGTTGAATATCCAGTCATGTTTAATCTGTACATTCATCAGTCAGAATAGGAAGGCAAGGAGAAATTTAGAAAAGGAATTAAAGGTCAGGGATAAGAAATAAACTTCGAGGTTTGACTTACTAACTCTGACAGGAACAGCTAACGACTTGGAAGAGCAGTTAAACAGAATGGATAGTGTCTTGCAACAAGATGACTTGAACGTGAACAAAAGTAAAAAAATGGCAACGAAATGTAGCCGAATTAATGTAGGCGATTCGGAGGGAATTAGATTAGGAAATGAGAAACTAGAAGTAGTAGATGCGTTTTGCTATCTGAGCAGCAGCTGATAGCCGAAGTAGAGAGGATGTAAAATGCAGAGTGGCTATAACAAGATAAGCATTTCTGAGGAAGAGGATTTTATAAATATCTAATATAAATTTAGAAATTCTTTTCTGGACGAATTTGTCTGGAGTGTAGAATGCACCGAAGTGAAATGTGGACGACAAGCAGTTCAGATAAAACGAGAATAGAAGCTTTTGAAATGCAGTGTTACGAAAGAATGCGGAATATTTTGGGGATAGATCACTTTACTAATAAGGATATACTGAATCGAATTTGGGAGAAAAAAATTTATGGCACAGTTTGACTAGAAGAAGGCAGCGTTGAAAGAATGAATGCTGAGTCCTCAAGGAATCGTCAGTTTGATAGTCTGTGGTTTGGCGGAAAGTGCTATGGGGGGGGGGGGGGGGTAGGGAGGGGCGAGGTGTAGGGAAACTGTAGAGCTGTAGTAGAGGGTCATCGAGGGTGATCAGTTTAAAGCTCGGTGATTGTAGTTGTTACGCTGATGTAAAGATGGTGGGACAGGATAGACTGACATGGAGAGCTGCCTCGAAGTGGCAGCACGGCAACAACAGACGTACAGAGCTCGGCTACGGGAAACATTCCCAACTACAGAGGGAATGTGAGTGTCTTGTACTGAAAGTAATGGCAAAATATTCAAATTCTTATTAAGTGACATAAACGGAGGTGACAAAATTCATGGGGTACGGATATCCACATACACAGATGGCGGTGGTATCGCACACTCAAGGTACAAAAAGGCAGTGAACAACCGGAGCTGTCATTTGCACTCAGGCGATTCGTATGAAAAGGTTTATGACGTGATTATGGCCGCATGACGGGAATCGATACACTGACTGACCTTTTGGAGTACTGCTGTGAGGTGCGGGATCCTCACCTGATAGCATTAACGAAGTACATGGAGAAACATTAAAGAAGAGCAGAACGTTTTGCATTATCGAGAAACAGGGGACAAGTGTCCAGACGTGAGATAGAGTTTACGGCAGAAATTGTTAAAACAAAGCCATTTTCCGTTGCGCGCGATGTTCTCCGGAAATTTCAGCCACCAACTACCTTCTCTGAAGGCGAAAATACTTTGTTCACGATTTACACAGGGAGAAACGATTATCACAATAAAATAAGGAAAATTAGAGCTCGCACGGAAATATAGGTGTTCGAAAGTGAAATAATTGAGAATTAGTATGAAGGTGGTTCGGTGAAATAGGGAATTAGTATGAACGTGGTTCGGTAAAGCCTCTGCCAGGAATGCAAGTGTGATTTTTAGAGTAGCCATGTCGATGTAGATGTGGCCTTTGAACACGGAATGGTGGATGGAGCTAAACACATAGCATTCCATTTTGGAAATCGTTGTTGCTGTTGTTGCTGCTGTTTTGGTCTTCAGTCCGAAGACTAGTCCGATGCAGCTCTCCATGCTATTCTAACCTGTGCAAGATTCTTCATCTGCAAATAATTACTGCAAACTACATCCTTCTGAATCTGCTTACCGTTTTCACCACTTGGTCTCCCTCTACGATATTGAGCCCCCACTCCTCCCTCCAGTACTAGACTGGTGATCCCTTGATGCCTCAGAATGTGCCCTACCAGCCGATCCCTTCTTCTAGTCAGGTTGTACCACAAATTTCTCTTCTCTCCTATTCTATTCAGTACCTCCTCATTAGTTACTGGATCTACACATCTATCAGCATTATTCGGTACACCACACTCTTAGGGGATTCAATATTACTAGATCCTCTGTGTTAAGAGTGTGCCCAAAATATCACATTTCACTCATCACCAGTCACAAGGACAACGCAGCGGCCGACGGCTTTCACTTAAGGACTCAGAGCAATGGCATTTGCATGGAGTTGTCACTGCTAACAGACAAGCAACACTGCGTCAAATAACCGCAGAAATCGATGTGGGGCGTACGACGAACGTATCCGGTAGAACAGAGAGGAGAAATATTGCGTTGATGGGCTGTGGCAACAGGCGACCGACGAGTTGCCTTTGCTAACAGCACGACATCGCCTGCAGTGCCTCTACTGTCCCCGCGACCATATCGGTACTAGAGGCCAGGAAAACCGTGGCGTGGTCAGATGGCTGTAAGCACTATGTTAATATCTGGGGTCATCAGTCCCCTAGACTTAGAACTACTTAAACCTAACTAAACTAAGGACATCACACACATCCATGTCCGAGGCAGGATTCGAACCTGCAACCGTAGCAGCAGCGCGGTTCCGGACTGAAGCGCCTAGAATCGCTCGGCCACAGAGGCCGGCGTGGCGTGGTCAGATCAGTGCTGATTTCAATTGGTAAGAGCCGACGGTGGGGTTCTAGTGTGGCACAGATCCCACGAAGCCATGCACCCAAGTTGTCATCAAGGCAATGTGCAAACTGGTGGTGGCCCTATGATAGCCTGAGCTGTGTCTACGTGGAATGCACTGGGTTCTCTGGTCCAACCGAATCGATTGACTGAAATTGGTTATCCTCGTGTACTTGCAGACCATCTGCAGGCAGACAAAGATGGAATTTTTATGGACGCCAATGCATCATGTCACCAGGCCGCAGTTGTTCGCAATTGGTTTGAAGAACATTCTGGACAATTCGAACGAGTGATTTGGTCACCCGAATCTCCCGACATGAATCCCATCGAACATTATTTTATGGGACATAATCCAGATGTACGTTCGTACCCAAAATCCTGCACCGTCAACACTTTCGCAATTAAGGACGGCTATAAAGGCAGGATGGTTCAACATTTCTGCAGAGGACTTCCAAAGACTTGTAGGGTCCATGCCACGTCTAGTTGCTGCACTACGCCGGCAAAAGGAGTTGCGACACTATATTAAGAGTTGTTGCATGACTTTTGTCACCTCAGTGTACATTCTTGCTTGGAGGCGGAGAGTGGAATCCTAACGTGAATAGCCGCGCGGGATTAGCCGAGCGGTCTGAGGCGCTTCAGTCATGGACTGTGCGGCTGTTCCCGGCGGAGGTTCGAGTCCTCCCTCGGGCGTGGGTGTGTGTGTTTGTCCTCAGGATAATTTAGGTTAAGTAGTGTGTAAGCTTAGGGACTGATGACCTTAGCTGTTAAGTCCCATAAGATCTCACACAAATTGCCTCCTAACGTGAAGTTCTGCTATTAAATACCTGACAAAGACTGGCTGCAAGCCGTCTAATATCGACAGAATATATAAGATATCAACGTCCGTAGGCCGGACGTTGTGGCCGAGCTGTTATAGGCGCTTCAGTCTGGAACCGCGCGACCGCTACGGTCGCAGGTTCGAATCCTGCCTCAGGCATGGATGTGTGTGACGTCCTTAGATTAGTTAGGTTTAAATAGTTCTAAGTTATAGGGGACTGATGACCTCAGATGTTGTCCCATAGATCTCAGAGCCAGTTTTGAACGTCAGTTCACTATCATGCTACCAAAACAAGTTTAGTGCAGGTCTCGCCCTCGGACACAGCTGTGTACACTGTTGAAAGATACCGTCGCTTATCAGAAGGATGGCATGAAGCAATGCAAGTGGTCCACAGTAAGGTTCAAGTATTGCACAGCTGTCATGGTGACGTCGACTGCCAACAACAGAAAAGCAGGTTAATGACCTTCACAGAATAATACTGCACTGACCTACCCGCATCTGCGACATGGTTGCTTGCATCGCGAAACATAGCGGAACAAGAAACTTGTTTCATCGATTGATCACGGTCCAGTTTCGATCATACTGAATAGCCTTCTGGAATCGTAGCAGTGTCACTGAATAAACATGGAAACACGTAAGACTCGTCTGGTTCAAAATGGTTCAAATGGCTTTAAGCACTATGGGACTTAACATGTGAGGTCATCAGTCCCCTAGACTTAAAACTACTTAAGCCTAACTAACCTAAGGACATCACACAAATCCATGCCCGAGGCAGCGACCGCAGCAGCAGCGCGGTTCCGGATTGAAGCGCCTAGAACCGCTCGGTCACAGCGGCTGGCTGTGAGTTTGGTATCAAAGGTTGAATCATTCAGCAATTTTCTTATTTCTGGTCCAACAAGTATACCTTCTTTCATCTTTGCCTCACTTAATTTGGGA
This sequence comes from Schistocerca nitens, assembly GCF_023898315.1. NCBI lineage: Eukaryota > Metazoa > Arthropoda > Insecta > Orthoptera > Acrididae > Schistocerca > Schistocerca nitens. Next base: position 332,311,873 of record NC_064622.1, read on the forward strand.
AACTTTTGTTTTAAGTCATTGAAGGCCTCACCTTCTTTATCCAGAGCTTTTACAAAGATCTTGATAAGGCCCAACTTGATATGAAGGGCAGGCAAATTTATTTTATCGCGCTCAGCCAATGGGGTATTGTTCACATTTACGTTTCCAGGAATCTATGACTTCATTATAGGCCATTCCTTGACTGTATAGTGCTTCTTGGTGTCACAGCTGTCACAAAGGCACAAAAAGCAGCACTGTTTCATGAACACAGCCTGTAAACTTGCAAGGAGTGCAATAACTTTTAAATCACAGCAAAACTACCATTGATGATCCTTATATTTGATTGCCTCTAACAGCAAAGGCACGGTTTCATAAGTTTCATTCATGTCTACTGCGTAAGCTAAGGGTACCGATGGAAATGCATAGCCATTATGCAGTACTACTGCTGTCAAGCTGATTTTACTGGAGTCAATAAATAGTCGCCACTCCTGTGGATTATGCTGTACACCTAGCTGCATCATCAGACCATTGACATCTCTACATACACACATTGAATACTGCATATCGAAATACTGAGTGAAGGAAGCACCTCTTTATCTGAAATAGGAAATTTTTGTCACTGGAGCTAGAAGGTTCCGCTGTTGCAGTCTCGACCGCAACAGTTGAGCTTGCTGTTTCGAAAGTTTTAGATCGCGCCAAATCGTTCAATTCCTTTTTATTAAAGAGCTGGGACGAAGTGTCATGATATTGAGGGCAGTACTCTTCTATATGTTCAATACTGTCTGATTCACTTGACACTGTGTCTAGTTCCGTGGCTTTCAAGTTACAGACAGGAACAGGCAACCCCTCACCATGAGCACAGGGGAATGCACTGAAGATACATTTGGATAGTTTATTTTATGTTTATTTTTGCTTGAATGTCCCGAAATATTTGTAAGACAGAAGTATAACTCTGAATAATGGTCATTAGGCTCACACCACCCCATCAGAACAGGGAATGGCATGGCTCGGCGTTGTAGTATAGGTTTTGCAGGCAATATGAGGTGCAAAATTTTGATCTCGATCACTAACAGGACGATCAAAATACAATTTATATGCCTTCTTAACCAAATAAGTTATTTGTTTTATTTGGGCGTTTGGAGTGAATTTCCCACAGACATAGCAAAAGTTGTCGGTGTCGTTTGGACAATAACGAGATTTAGTAGTTGTCAGTTTTCTTCGTGTAAGTTTTAAACATGAAAATTTTGCACTATCTTTCACAGGAAACACTCACAGAGGATCTCTTTCATACCACTGAATTACCACATCAACCATTTATTGACGATTTGTAGATATTCCAGCTCTCCTGTGCAAATCAAAAACAAATAATTAAACATCAAAACCGAAGAACTGCAAAAAGCGAAATACTGAATACGAAAAATAAGAAAACCTTTAAAATCTCAAAAATGGTACGTGCTAGAACATTTTGAAAGGTGTATTCGGATCTACACACCAAAATACATACTAGTTGATGTACCACATCTCAGATGCAAAATGGCTGTTGACTATTATAATCTGTCCAAGGACTGCAAAAGCTCTGGACTGGGTGTCATTTCAATACGTTAAATTTTAAACGGGTAATCCCTCAGAGATTCTTCTGGCCACTACAACATATTTCGCGACAATGTCATAGCAGTTGAGCCTGAGGACGTAGCCGGAAGACGAAAATCCGTCCCGAATACCTCACAAGTCGTGCCATGAATAATAATTCCGCTTTCCCGAAGCTCGAGTTTTTTCAACCCTACCGGTATGCCTCCTTCGTAGCAAGTCAACCATACATTTTCCGGCGCCAATACAGAGTATAACCAATGAGTACTCACCCTCTGGGAGTTCGTTCAGTCTGACAGATGCTCCTTCACACAACTCACCCATTTACTTCCCTCTTAAACAAACTCGCATTCAGTCCGTACTCGGTCATCCGGACAGATCACAAATTACTCTATTCCCCCTGCCTCCTACCGTGAACGCACAATCCACAAAAAAATCTGTAACAATGACATGAAAAAATAACAACTCCGGAAACAAAGGAAAACTACAAACACCACTACGGCAAAAAAAACACTAATTCCCTAATATACTAAACCAATATTTTAAAAAAAAGTTACAATTTTATACTTTACTTACGCGACCTTGACCTATACGGCACATCATGCTCCTTACTTTGCTCACCAATTCCAGGCTCCTTCTTTACTCTTTGTTTCTTTGAACTTCCGATTGGCTGCCGATAGCTGTGGTATCCCCTCTACCATTCCTCTAAATATTGGAGATAATGACACTGAAACGATACAGGACTTGGGGTGGACATAATGAAAACGAAGGCGTTTTTCGTTGAGGCGGAATCTTCTCACGAAATTTCAATCACGAACTTTCTCCTCCGAATGCGTAAATATCTAGTTGACGCCGACCTACATAGGGAGAAACGATCGCCACGATAAAATAAGGGAAATCAGAGCTCGCACGGAAAGATATAGGTGTTCGTTTCCTCCTCGCGCTGTACGAGACTGGAATAATAGAGAATTGTTGTGAAGGTGGTTTGATGAACCCTGTGCCAGGCACTTAAATGTGATTTGCAGAGTATCCATGTGGATGCAGACATGTAGGTGTAAATGATGGTCGCATACGTGCTCGACGCCCACGAGGTGAACGTACTCGTGAAGACTGTATTGTTGAGCGGCATAGCGGACAAACGCGTGTTTTATGCAACTAACGTGTATAACAGACACTTTTGTGGGTAACTGTATCTTTACGTTGACCGGTGAGACCTGGTATGGACCCTGGTATTTTGTTAAAAATTTCCACGTTTTCCCCTTCGAAGTATAGGGACCAGTGACCATGGCCACTGCCCCAGGCGGTATTGTCGCAAGTTGACCGTCTGTTTGGTTGTTCCTGGCGTTCAAGCGCCTTTGTGTTTGACTTTTGCACATTCCTCCGAACTTCCCTAATTCTTCTGGCGGACTTCCTCATCTGCTCACCATCCAGTACTAATTTAGAAATCAAAACGTAAAGGGAGATGGCATTTTCTGCCGTACATGACCTCAAATGACGACAGGCCCGTTGCAGTATGAACCCTCGAATTAGAGGTGCACTGTACATAAGGTAAATAGGCATCCCAACCGTCATGCCTGTAAACTAAGGAACAGCTCAACATCTTTGCAATTGTCTTGTGGACGCGTTCCTTTCTCCCATTAGTCTGCGGATGAAACGGACTCGTCCATAACTTCCTTATACGGAACACGCGGCATAGCTGCTTCATTAAATCCGAGACAAAATTCGTATCGTTGTCCGTGATTATGGTATCTGGCACCCAAAGACGGCAGCTGTGGGCGAGTGGTTCTACGCGCTTCCGTCCGGAACTGCGCTGCTGCTACGGTCGCAGGTTCGAATCCTGCCTCGGGCATGGATGTGTGTGATGTCATTAGGTTAGTTATGTTTAAGTAGTTCTAAGTTATAGGGGACTCATGACTTCAGAAGTTAAGTCCCATAGCAGTCAGAGCCTTTTGAACCATTTGAATCGTTTGCAAAATATCAAAAACTCCCGCGCCTGCCATCCGATGTGTCAATCAGCCGCTTAACTGCTACCTTCCAGACATAGCTGCGCGAGGTTTGCAAGAATTCCCCAAATCCACACCTGTACTTGCTCGTGGCACAGCAGGATTATATATTTTGTGTGTGTGTGAGTGAGTGGAGTGTAATGTTTGTATTGTTTGATGATAATGATGAGGAGAAGGTGAAAACAGGTGCCACCTGATATACTTCTCTTAAATAAAACCAAGAAGGCAACCGGGCTTTATGTCCCCAGACGATTAGACAATGAGGAGATGTTTGGTGTTTAAACCACAACATTGGCACTACGTTTGATGAACACCAACTTTACGCCACCACTTCTTCTCTCCTTGCCGGCCAGAAACTGACAGTTAAAGTTTTTCCACTACATGGATTCGAACCGGCATACCGCCGAACGGAGCGCTAAAGCAGAAGAGAGCGTTGGCGACCTCGGCCGTGGAGGTCGATATTTTATGTATTAGCTTGTATAATAAATCGTTCTGGAACATTTTTGGTCATTACTTGTTGCTTCATCCAGGAAATCTCAGAACATCACAATTTAAAATATAAGAAAACAGGACCAGTAATACAGTACTCCACTTCTCCAATACAACTCCATCATGATGCCACCATGGTAGACAAAGATTACCACAGACGCGAATCTCACAGTACCAAGACGTTACAAGATATCGATTTAAACAAGCAGAGAAAATCATATGTGATTAATAATTTAGTACACAGATGTCTTGAAACTATCATAAAAACTATAAACATAACAATAACAATAATAATTTCGAACTTTGTTTCAAAATTTGGATAAAACTGTTGATCATAACGTTTTCCGAAATAATTCATTACACTCTTTCTTTTATATTTCTCAAGAATGTCTGTTTATCGAGTAATCCATTTATTTGAGTGTATAGAGAAGTCGAATACATAATGAAAAGGGACCATCAAGCAGTTCCATCACAAGGCCCATAACAATGTGCCCACTGTGAAAGTCACTCATGGAAGCGGATTTCCCCATTTGCGGCCCGTACTGCGGCTAGAATGACTCCTCATTCGTCAGTGTTCCGTTTACATACTTCCCTAATCGCATCACGTGCCACCAACTTTACCAGGACGCATTTACTGTCGCGATGTGCGGTGGTCTTAACATTCTGGCTCATTTTTGAATGGCACGAAGGAAATGGTGTTAGCAGGTGGAGAGAAACATTTCGTATCATCGATATATTCTGGACCCTTGACGTTATCTTTGAAGGATTTTTTTTAATTAAATGAGACTATACAGTTTCAGAGACCTTTTCAAGTGTTTATCGTCTATGATGTATATATGCCGACTAACGAAAACTTCTGTCAAAGCTGGGATTCGAAACCGGGCCACCTGCTCAATCGGCAGATGCACAGATCCTTACGCCACCCTGACACAGTGCCTTTGCACAACTGCATGGACTATTCTAGCACGCCTTCCTCCTCAATGCAAATTCCCACTCATGCTTCAACCCACTTGGTATTACGCCTAAGCTCGAACATAATCACAGGGTTCTCCATCTGTATTGTAATAACACCTCAGAATCGAACGAAACGTGGGATCCTGCCTGAACCCAGTCATAGATGCTTTAATCAAATGACTTTATATTGTTCCAAAGACCTCTTCACGTATAAACGTCTATGACGTACATACGCAAACTGACGCCACCAATTAAAATTTGCACCTGCCGATGGTACAGTCTGCTTATATACAAAATAGAGGGATTATCACCTCGAAAGAATAAAGTTACGTAGTTAAATTGTTTATTTTATTCTTAGGCACAAATCTACAGTGCTGGCAGAGATCAAAATTGTAGTGGACTGACAAGGCAGCCAGTCCACTGAGACGGGTAGCCGAAAGGGCACACGTACACACACGCCGACTGGCGCGAAGTCTGGAACAGGATACGTGATGAATGTAAAGAAAAGAACGTAGCTACTAGAACACTTAACTTTTATATCGTCCTTTGGTATACAGCATTCTTGATGGTACAAGTGAGACTCTTTAGATTCATGAAGTAACTAATGGCGCCTTGCTAGGTCGTAGCCATGGACTTAGCTGAAGGCTATTCTAACTGTCTCTCGGCAAATGAGAGAAAGGCTTCGTCAGTGTAGTCGCTAGCAAAGTCGTCGTACAACTGGGGCGAGTGCTAGTACGTCTCTCGAGACCTGCCTTGTGGTGGTGCTCGGTCTGCGATCCTGACAGTGGAGACACGCGGGTCCGACATGTACTAATGGACCGCGGCCGATTTAAGCTACCACCTAGCAAGTGTGGTGTCTGGCGGTGACACCACAAAAATCACCGCGGCTCGGTGACATACCACGCAGCTAGAGCAGACAAAACAAGATGTTGCAGCCCGTCTCTACTTTATGGGTGGGTTGCGCCAATACACGCCACACCAAGAGATATTTCTGGCCTTAACTACATCACAAAAGCCAACGCTACCTGGAAGAATTACATTTCCCACTAAAAACGGTGTATTGGTGGCTCAAAACTGTGTGCATCAGGCGGGTATGTATTGCGCCAACTGGTGATTATAATGCGAGGAATAAGGTTCTGAATAGTTTGAACAGACACACCAAGCCATTCTAATGGTCGCTGTGGAGTGTGCGTTTCATAGTCTTACAAAAGTCCGATGAGGAATGTTGAATAAAAAGAACTTCGGAGGACGAAATTTAAGCTGCAATCTAACAGCCCGGTATAAAAAACTTTTGTGGCAGTTCCTTGAAGGATACTTGAGAAAAGGATGCCTCTGTGTGTAAATGGGACTGACGTATTTCTAGTTCGGAATGCTATTTTTACGGAACGCGTATAGCGTTAGAAGTGATCCCTTAAAGCCTGATGCAAGTATGCCAGCGGATTATCTTCTGGGGCGGGCCTGTATGGTTGACCTAGTGGGCTCCGACGCGCCTCAGCTCAGAATTTGCGATGAAAGCGACTGAGATGGGGTTACAAACATTTAATGCGCACACCACGATGGCATGCAAAACTAGCTGACATTAGCATCCAGTCTTCAGTACCACTAATTAATATTAAAAATGAACAGGAAGTCTACGCCTTAGACTAGAAACAAAATACGATGGTTGGAACTTCAGTAGTGGCAATTATTTATTTACAGCTCGTACAATATAGATACGTGTTTCCAAGTTTTACTGACCTTCAAAGTAAAATCTGTGTATAACCCGTTGCCAGCGATGTGGAAGTAGTAGGATACTCATAGCAGTGCCAGTTGTGTTGACAGTTCGAGCGGCGCGGTCCATTGCCCGACGAATTTGTAGCAGTTCTGAAGCGAATGCCGTTAAGTGTTTCCTTAAGTTTAGAAATCGAGTTACATCTACTAGGGAGTGCAGTAGATGGTATAGAACTTACCAGCCCAATCAGTCAAACAAAGTCACAGCTTGTACTGCACGTGCTTGAGCATTGTCTTGCAAAACGATGGTCAGGTTCTGCAGAAAGTGTCATCACTTCTGTCTCTAAGCTGGTCGTAGGTTCTGTTCCAAAAATGAATTGTTACTGATTTGTTTGATTGATGGGGCTACTAAGTGCTATGCCACCTACTGCACTCCTCTGACTATAGCCCTCGTAAGTTCAACTCGATTTCTAAACTGAAGGAAACACTTCACGGCATTCGCTTCAGAAATGCTACAAATTCGTCTGCTAGAATTGTTAACACAACTGGCACTGCTAAGAGTATCCTACGACTTCCACAATGCTGGCAACGGGTTATACACAGTTTTTACTTTGAAGATCAGTAAAACTTTGAAACATGTATCTGTTTTGTACGACCTGTAAATAAATAGTTGCCAGTATTAAAGTTCCAACCCTCGTATTTATGTGAAAATAATATGTTGTGAGTAGGTATCAAAAAATTTAAATGCACTACTGTTTGGAAAGAGTGAAACATTAAGACGGTGAGATGTGACATTAAAAAATTAATTTACTGATTAGGGACACGACACAACACAAATGACTAGAACCGCAGACATGTAGATGCACTGTGACTGTGGAAATCCAGTATGGAGTATCGCCACTACGTACTGCAATCAGAGCCACTAGATTTCGTTGTGTGGAATCAAAGAGCGCCTGAATATACTGCTGGGGAATATTCTGACAAGCGTTTTATAGGCATGGCCACAAACCATCATCTGTGGCTGCAAGAGGAACCGAACAATCAAGTTTCCGACCGACGATATTCCAGATATTTTCGACTGCCGACATGTCAGATGAATGGGCAGACCAGTTGAGTCGTTCTGCAAAGAATACTTGCACATTTCTTCCAATACGTGGCTGGGCGTTGTCCTGGTGAAATATCGCATACAGAATGGCCTGCAGGAGAGAGGGGTAGTGCCTCGGGCTGTAAAGCCTTCCTGATGTACCGGTAGCTGTTCAGATTGCCCTCAAGGCGTAGGAGGCGTGATCTCGTGCTATAGGTGATGGCGCCCTAAACCATCACACGCGTTTGTCCGCTATGCCGCTCAACAATACAGTCTTCACGAGTACGTTCACAACGTGGGCGTCGAGCACGTATGCGACCATCATTTACACCTACATGTCTGCATCCACATGGATACTCTGCAAATCACATTTAAGTGCCTGGCACAGGGTTCATCAAACTACCTTCACAACAATTCTCTATTATTCCAGTCTCGTACAGCGCGAGGAGGAAACGAACACCTATATCTTTCCGTGCGAGCTCTGATTTCCCTTATTTTATCGTGGCGATCGTTTCTCCCTATGTAGGTCGGCGTCAACTAGATATTTACGCATTCGGAGGAGAAAGTTCGTGATTGAAATTTCGTGAGAAGATTCCGCCTCAACGAAAAACGCCTTCGTTTTCATTAAGTCCACCCCAAGTCCTGTATCGTTTCAGTGTCATTATCTCCAATATTTCGTGATAATATAAAACGTGCCGCCCTTCTTTGAACTTTCTCGATGTACTACTTCAGTCCTATCCGGTAAGGATCCCATACCGTGCAGCAGTATTTTAAAAGAGGACGGAAAAGCGTGGTGTAGGCAGTCTCCTTAGTATATCTGTCACATTTTACATGTGGTCTGCCAATAAAACGCAATCTTTGGTTAGTCTTTCCCACAACATTTTCTGTACGTTCCTCCCAGTTTAAGATGTTCGTAACTATGATTCCTAGGTACTTAGATGAATTTACGGCCTTTAGATTCGGCGGATTTATCGTATACCAGAAGGTTAACGGATTCCTTTGAGCAGTCATGTGGATGACTTTACACTTTTCATTATTTAGAGTCAATTGCCAATTTTCACAACATATATATCTTTTTTAAATCGCGTTACAATTTGTTTTGATCTTCTGATGAGTTTACTGATGATAAACGACAGCGTAATTTGCAAACAACCTGAGACGGCTGCTCAGATTGTCCCCTAAATTGTTTGTATGGATAAGGAACCGCAAAGGTCCTACAACACTACCTTGGGGAACGTCAGAAGCCACTTCTGTTTTACTCAATAACTTTCCACCAATTACTACGAACTGTGTCACATAACTGAGACGATATTCCATAAGCAAGCAATTTCATTACATGCCTCTTGTGATCTACAGAGTCAAAAGCCTTCTGGAAATTTAGAAATACGGAATTAATTTGAAATTCTTGTCAATAGTTAACGCTTCATATGAACAAAGAGCTAATTTTGTTTCACAAGAACGATGTTCTCAAGAACCGTGTTGACTGTATGTCAACAGACGGTTCTCTTAGAGGTGATTCATAATGTTCGAACACAATATACCAAAATCCTGCTGCGTATTGACGCTAACGATATGGACCTGTAATTTAGTGGATTACTCCTATTGCCTTTCTTGTATATTGCTGTGAACTGTGCAGTCTTTGGTTATGGATGTTTCGTCGAGCAAGCGGTTGTATATGATTAAGTATGGAGCTACTGTATCAGCATACTCTGAAAGGAACCGAACTGGTATGCAATCTGGACCGGAAGACTTGCATTTGTTAAGTGATTTAAGTTGCTTCACTAATCCGACGATATCTCTTTCTACGTTATTCATGTTTGCAGCTGTTATCGATTCAAATTCTAGAATATTTACTTCGTCTTCTTTGGTGAAGGAATTTTGCAACGCTGTATTTAGTACTGTGCTTTGACAGGACTGTCGTCGATAGTATTTCGATTGCTATCGCGCAAAGAAGGTATTTATTGTGTCTTGTCGCTAGCATACTTCACATATGGCCAGACTCTCTTTGGATTTTCTGCCAGGTTTCGAGACAAAGTTTCACTGTGGGAACTATTAGAAGCATCTCGAACTGAACTCCGCGCTGAATTTCGAGCTTCTGTAAAAGATCGCCAGTTTGGAGTTTTTGCGTCCGTTTGAATTTGGCATGTTTTTTCATTGTTTCTGCAACAGTGTTCCTACCCGTTTTGTGTACCTAGGAGGATCAGCTCAGTCGTTTGTTAATTTATTTAGTATAAATCTTTCAATTGCTGCCGATACATCTGGTCTATACTTACATCGTTAATTCTGTGGAGTGGAGCTTGTGTCTTCGCAAGGCTTCAAGTGAATTTTTATCTGCTTTTCTGAATAGGTACATTTTTCGTTTATTTTTGGATGATTTGGAGGTTATAATATTCAACTCGCTACGACAAACCCGTGTTCACCAATCCCTGTATCCGTTTTGATGTTTGTTACTAGCTAAGGATTAATTCACAAGTTGAAAATACCGCTTCAGTTGTAACTTTCTTTTATTATCACACGACCTGTTTCGGGCTGCTATAAGTCCATCTTCGGCTGGTCCCGGCGGAGGTTCGAGTCCTCCCTCGGACATGCGTGTGTGGGTTTGTCCTTAGGATAATTTAGGTTAAGTAGTGTGTAAGCTTAGGGACTGATGACCTTAGCAGTTAAGTCCCATAAGATTTCACACACATTTGAACATTTTGAAGCCCATCTTCAGGTGTCGTAGCTCTGCTGTGGCCCCCGAGCGCTGCGGTGGACGTGGCCTCTGGTATAATGCTCAGTTGCGGATGTTCTTCCAACAGAATTGTTTGTAAGAATTATTTGTGGCTAATAGGTCAAGTGCGTTTTCACAACCATCTACTATTCGCATGGCCTCATGAACTTTCTGCTCGAAATAATTTTTAGAGGATGGCTTTACCACAATTCGGGATGATGTTTTATATGTATCTTGGATTTAAACATGTATTTTCGCTAACATTTCGAGAGTTAAATAAAGTCACCACTAACTATAATTGCATGAGTCCGATTCATGTTTGAAATTAAACTCGTTTTCTTTGAACCTTTCAGCAGTTGTATCATCTAAATTGGAAGGTTGAATTACTATTTTATTCCTGTTTCCAAGAATGACCTCTGCACATACTAACTCACAGGAACTTACCTACTTCAATTTCGCGGCAAGATAAACTACTTCTATCAGCAGCAAACACGCCACCGACAACTGTGTTTAGCCTATCCATTCGAAACACGGTTAGGTTCTTAGAAAAAATTTCCGCTGAATTTATCTTCGGCTTTAGCTAGCTTTCACTGCATGATATGAGCATTAGCGCTTGGAGCTCTGATGCTTTCCCAACAGAGCTACCACAATTTACAACTGTTATACCAGTGGTTCCTGTATCTACGTTCTTCCTGTATTCAGCCTGCTCCCTTTGAGGCTGAAGCCCTTTTCGTGTTTTCTCGAGACCCTCTAACCTAAAAGACTGCCCAGTCCGCGGCACACGGCCCGCGTCGCCGTCTCCTGTAGGCCAAGCTGAAAGGGACTCGAAGTACTACATTTTGCCACTCAGCACGTCGGCGTTCACGGGCCCATACGCATCTCGTGGTCGTGCGGTAGCGTTCTCGCTTCCCACGCCCGGGTTCCCGGGTTCGATTCCCGGCGGGGTCAGGGATTTTCTCTGCCTCGTGATGGCTGGGTGTTGTGTACTGTCCTTAGGTTAGTTAGGTTTAAGTAGTTCTAAGTTCTAGGGGACTTATGACCACAGCAGTTGAGTCCCATAGTGCTCAGAGCCATTTGAACCATTTTGAACGGGCCCATAACATTCTGCAGCGTTATTGAGTTCTGGCCAGTGCTAGCCGACGTAATGGCATGCGTGCCATCAATCAAGCCCGCAGAAGAACGCGTCGAACAGCCGAAGTAGACATGTCCACTCCCGTTGCAGTCCTGCAACGACGCGCCACCGCTGTGAACGAACCTCTCCTGTCCGTGGCGGCCAAGTAGTCAATATGGCGGTCATCTCGCGCTGTGGGCACATTGTGGCGTCCAGCACGCTGTCGGTGCTGTGTATGGTCCATTTCTCTCCAGTGATTCCTCATACGCCTCCCTGTCGAAACAGGGTGCCCTGTACGAGGCGCAATGTCACGAAATGAGAGACTCGCGTCCACAAGATAAATCATCCTGCCCTATTCGAACGCACTCGCATGCCGGCATTCCGCCCTGTGATTCGGCGAGACGTAGTGGCACTTGGTTACTTGTTTCCATTTTGTATGATAACTCCACACCGCCTGAGCACTGCGTAACACTGACCGGTACGGTCACGCAAAACAGGGCCCTGTTGGGCCAGCGTGCACACCACCTCTCTGTCTCTTAAACCACTTATTCTGGTTCCGCTGTTCTACACGTCCTCATACTGTGGCGAGTTGCAGGCTGTTGCTTCTGAGTGTCCACTTTTCACAAACAGTAGTGTATATTGCAATTAATGTTATTTTGATCATGATTTGAAAACAAAATTGTAATGAAACTCTTTCAGTTAATGTAGGCCTGTTCGTTCAATAGTTGTATAAAATTGTATTGTAATAGACGTCACTAGGACGATGTAGCATGATAGTATTGAAAAGATTGCGGCAAACAGTAGGAGGCAAGGTACATGATGCAGTGGAGCTAAGCGTTAGTAAGCTGGTCTTGGGAGTCAGAAGGGGTTGGGAAGGATGAGGATTTCTGTCTACAGAATGCCAGTTAGTTAAGTTCGTGTTGATAGGCAGCAGTCACTCCACCTTATATGAGACTTCATACTCTTATCAAATTCTGTGGAGTGCTTTCCCACATTTTTACGATGCTGGGAGAGATGACCACAATGCGAACCGAATTGAGTGTGTATTATTTTAATTTTTATACTGAAAGTTTTCAGATAGAATATATAATGGTAAGGCAGAAACTTAGGAACCAGGTTATAAATTGTAAGACATTTCCTGCGGCACATGTAGACTCTGACAATGTATTGACTATAACTTATATGAATACTGAAGAAACTGCAAAAAGGTGGGAATTTAAGGAGATGGAAGCATAATAATAAATAAACTGAAAGAATAAACTGAAAGAACCAGAGGTTGTAGAGAGTTTCACAGAGAGCATTAGGGAACGATTGACCAGAATGGGGGAAAGAAATACGGTAGAAGAAGAATGGGTAGCTTTGATAGATGAAACAGTGAAAATAGCAAAGGATCAAGTTGGTAAAAAGACGTGGGATAGTAGAAAACCTTGGATAACAGAAGAGATATTGAGTTTAACTGATGAAAGGAGAAAATATAAAAATGCAGTAAACGAAGCAGGCAAAAAGGAATAAAAACGTCTCAAAAATGAGATCGACAAGAAGTGCAAAATGGCCAAGCAGGGATGGCTAGAGGACAAATGTAAGGATGTAGAGGCATATATCACTAAGAGTAAGATAGATACTGCCTACAGCAAAATTAGAGAGACGTTTGGAGAAGAGAGAATCACTTGTATGAATATCAAGAGCTCAGATGGAAAACCAGTTCTAAGCAAAGAAGAGAAGGCAGAAAGGTGGAAGGAGTATATAGAGGGTCTATACAAGGGCGATGTTCTTGAGAACAATGTTATGGAAATGGAAGAGGACGTGAATGAAAATGAAATGGGAGATATGATACTGGGTGAAGAGTTTGACAGAGCACTGAAAGACCTAAGTCGAAACAAGGCCCCGGGAGTGGACAACATTCCATAGAGCTACTGATAGCCTTGGGAGAGCCAGCCACGACAAAACTCCACCATTCGGTGAGCAAGATGTATGAGACAGGCGAAATACCCTGAGGCATAAAGAAGATTCCAATACCAAAGAAAGCAGGTGTTGACAGGTGTGAAAATTACCGAACTATCAGGGCAAATAAGTTACGGCTGCAAAATATTTACACGAATTCTTTATAGACGAATGGAAAGACTGGTAGAAGACGACCTCCGGGAAAATCAGTTTGGATTCCGTAGAAATGTTGGATCACGTGAGGCAATACCGACCCTAGAGTTACGAAAGGCAAAGCTTTTGACATTGTTGACTGGGATACTCTCGTTCATATTCTGAAGGTGGCAGGCGTCAAGTACAGCGAGCGAGATGCTATTTACAATTTGTTCAGAAACCACATGGCAGTTATAAGAGTCGAGAAGCACGTAAGAAAAGCAGTGGTAGATAAGGGAGTGAAACAGGGTTGAGAACTATACGCGATATTATTCAGTCTGTATATTGAGCAAGCAGTAAAGGAAACGTAATAAGATTTGGAGTAGGAATTAAAATCCGCAGAGAAGAAATAAAAAATTATTGATGTTTGCCGACGACATAATTCTGTCACAAGCAGCAAAGGACTTGACAGCTGAACGGAATGGACAGTGTCTTGAGAGGGTATAAGATGAACATCAACAAAAGGAAAACGATGATAATGGAATGTAGTCGAATTAAATCAGGTGTTGCTGAGGGAATTAGGTTAGGAAGTGAGACACTTAAAATAGTAGATGAGTTTTGCTATTTGGAGAGAAAAATAACTAATGATGGTCGAAGTAGAGAGGATACAAAATGTAGACTGGCTCTGGCAAGGAAAGCGTTTCTGAAGAAGAGAAATTTGTTAACATAGAGTATATATTTAAGTGTTATTAAGTCTTTTCTGAAAGTATTTGTATGGAGTATAGCCATGTATAAAAGTGAAAAATGGACGGTTAATGGCATAGACAAGAGGAGAATAGAAGCTTTCGAAATGTGGTGCTACCGAATAATGCTGAACATTAGATGAGTAGATCACGTAACTAATGAGGAGGCACTGAATCGAATTGGGGAGAAGAGGAATTTGTGGAAAATCTTGAGTAGAAGGAGGGATCTGTTGGTAGGACACGTTCTGAGGCATCAAAGGATCACCAGTTTAGTATTGGAGGGCAGCGTGGAGGGTAAAAATCGTAGAGGATGACCAAGAGATGAATACACTAAGCAGATTGAGAACGACGTAGGTTGCAGTAGTTATTCGGAAATGAAGAGTATTGCACAGGATATTTTATTTATTTATTTATTTATTTATTTATTTAACCTGGCAAGATTAGGGCCATCAGGCCCTCTCTTACATCTAACCAGGCATTCTACTTATTTTACATTCATATGTTTTAGTAGGCATGTTAAACTACATCTAGTACAAAAAGTGAAATAAACAATTTGAAAGGTACACCTGGAAAAATACATACATATAGAGTTTATATTCTTAGATCACAAGTACTGTTATAATTAGACATTATTGAACAGACAGATTTGAGATAGGAGTGCTGGCAGCAGGGAGTATGAGGGAGACTCATGGTGAAGGGAGGAGAAGAATAGAGCAGCATGGAGAGAGAGACGCATCAAACAAGTCTCTGGACTGAAGATCACAACAGCAACAACATTTGATACACCATGTACGTTTAATCATCTTTCCTAAACGCGAACTTTTGCTATATTTTATGGGTGTGGGTGTAATTGGAAACGCATGCACATTGGTGAACTCAGATGGACTTTCTTGGTTCAGTTTCGTAGCAGGTCCTGGGAACGGCCACTGAGTTTAATTTTCGAAGCTTGCATGGGGCCCCAGTCTGTCGGAACGTCTGTCTCCCCAGGCTTTCTTAACGAGCTGCATCGCGACTGTTTTTCCTCCGATCCACGGGTGGGATATCACTCGTTCAAATTTTTTTGTCGTTGAACAGAAGGGAAATTTTCAGCAATGCTAACAAGCATTGTTTCACCTACCTTTCTATATGAGGAGACGTTTGGCACCACTGAAAAATTCGTCGATTGGTCAATTCATCCACTCCAAGATTTTCCGTGTATGTGCATGGAGGCAAGGAAAGTAGAATTTTGTGCTAAGTTACTCAGCTGCCGAATGGTCGATGTGCTGGTGTCTTGTAAGTATCGTATTTCGCTTCCGTGTGCGCTTGTAAATGGTTCAAATGGCTCTGAGAACTATGGGACTTAACATCTGAGGTCATCAGTCCCCTAGAACTTAGAACTACTTAAACCTAACTAACCTAAGGACATCACACACATCGATGCCCGAGGCAGGAATCGAATCTGCGACCGCAGCGATCGCGCGGTTCCAGTCTGAAGCGCATAGAACCGCTCGGCCACCATGGCCGGCGCACTTGTAAATGATTTTGGGTGGGAGTCAGTTCAAGTTTTTCGAGTTGCGAGCTTTCTATAATTTTTAAAGTCTTTTGTCTCAAGCATTATGAGACTCTTCTGTGTGATAATTTTACTATCGTTTAACTAAATTAATATGGGGCCGACGCTATTCATTATATACAACCACGAATCACCCCATGCATCGTAGCCTCGAATAAATTTCGTATTAGCTTTAGCAGTGAGTCACGACGATGAGTCTTCGTGACTCGCTGCTGTTTTCCAGAAAATGGTTAGTTTTGCGTTAGGTGGTTATGTGAATGTTTAATGAGTGAGTGTCCATGTTGCTTTCTTAATTCAAACTAATCCTCACTGAATGATAATCATAAATACAATGAAGGACCCTTTGCCCATTATGGACCATAGTTTTACATGTTAAATGTTCACTGACGTTCAGGTGTGCGCGCCATTTTTCAAATAAATGCCAATTTGGAATCAAGTCGGCTCGTTAAACGTTTCCCCTTTATGCTTACAAGCACGCCATCCAATCTTACGTGGTCGTTAACCTCATGTACTCTGCAAGAGAAAGTTATAATGAGAGCATTTAGTAAAGTTCAATCCCTTATCAGTCGAGTTGAGGTTCGGTAGTTAAATACGAATTGTACTGTTTCCTTGTGATATAACATAGGACTAAATTCAATTTATCTTTGCGTGATCTTCAGACGGCTAGTCAGATAACGTTAAGAATAGTTTTAAAAGGAAACTCGCGACCACAAAAAAATCCGTGTTATATGGCAAAAGTGAATCTCATTGAAGCATCAGTTACCAATATTTAGACGTTTTCAGTATTTTATAAGCAGCAGATGGCTTTTCGTGTGATTATTTTTTGGATTGTAAGTGGCCGTGTAGAGTAGGTGTTGGGGCTTTGATTATTTCGTAGGTCCAAAATTAATTCATCCAAATCCGATCGTGCATTTATGTTCCACTCGTAAGATCCGTTATCTGAAGAGGGTGGTAGCTAGCAAGTTCAACACTCAGTTCGACGAAATAGTTCTTTCAGCTATTTGCAGGGAACGCAGATGAGCAGTTACAGTTGCCTTGCATTGCGAAAAACTCACCAGACTGATATGTGAAATCCAAAAGGAACTCAGCAGCAAACTGTAGTGTGGGATACTCCTGCTCCATGACAACCCTCGTCGGTTCACGTCTGCCCTTACCGAGGGAAAGATTCAGCACGCCCGTTGGGAACTTTTCGACCACCCACCTTCTAGTCCGACTTTGCATCCACTGACTGTTATCTTCCCTTGAAATAGAACCAGTGGCTTGGCGGGCAACGGTTTGAAGAAAACGAAGAACTCACGGCTGATACTGTCAGCTTGTTCAAATCCCAGGTAGTGATCTTCCATTCAGAGACACTGCAGAAGCTACTACAGAGTTATGAAAAGTGATTAATTTGAATACCCATTACGTAAGAAACTAAAGTGTCTTTATTTGCACTACTAAGGGGCTCAGATGGTCCTGGCACTTGTCATAGTTGCAATGTCTTCCATGGCAACCAAAATTTGACTTTTAGTATTTCATATAGTTATTGACTTACTTTAAAAATTGAAAACTCTTTCATGGTCTAGTCATTAAGAGGTATAATCTTACGATAATGGTTTTAGTACCTGAATAGTGTAAATTCGCGTAGTCGTTTGTCTTCTGTTTTTGTTTTGAACGGCCAGTGTCGGTTGGTCACAGTCAGTGTGCTCCCTGCCGCCGTTGGATAAGCAGCTGCAGCAGCAAGTCGTATACTCCTAGCTCACTCATTTCTTACATAGTTTAATTCTTAATTTCTTTGCGTGTTTTTGGTACTTGCATTGTTTAATTCATAAATTTCGTGCGTATTATAGTATTTGAGAGTTGTAGCATCGCGTTTTAGTACCTGAATAGTGTAAAATCGCGTAGTCTCCTTCCACTGTCGAGCAGTGTGTCAGCAGTGCGCAAGTACCAGCATTACTGCATTTACTAGGCAATCTTGTATTTTAGTAACCGTTTAAATTTTGTGTCGATTTGTTTGCGCTCTCTGTAGATTAGTTCAGACGTTCTTTGCAAAACAGTTTTTAGCATGGATAGGGACTGCAACTGCTGTGTTCGGATGCAGGCTGAGTTGGCATCCCTTCGCTCCCAGCTTCAGGCAGTGTTGGCTTCTGTCACACAGCTTGAGGCTGTTGCCAATGGGCATCACTGTGGGGGTCCGGATGGGGGTTTGTCGGGGACGGCCAGCTCGTCCCACGCATCCCCTGATCAGACTACGACTGTGGTTGCCCGGGATACTGCCCGCATTGAGGCTGATCCCTCACCTGTGGTAGAGTGGGAGGTCGCCTCAAGGTGTGGCAGGGGGCGAAAGACATTCTGGAGGGCTGAACGGAAGGCCTCTCCAGTTTGTCTGACGAACCGGTTTCAGGCTCTGTCTCAGGCTGATACTGATCTTCGGCCTGACACGGCTGCTTGTCCTGTTCCAGAGGTTGCCCCTCAGTCTGCAAGATCCGGGCGGTCGCAGAGGGTGGGCTTACTGGTAGTTGGGAGCTCCAACGTCAGGCGCGTAATGGGGCCCCTTAGGGAAATGGCAGCAAGAGAGGGGAAGAAAACCAATGTGCACTCCGTGTGCATACCGGGGGGAGTCATTCCAGATGTGGAAAGGGTCCTTCCGGATGCCATGAAGGGTACAGGGTGCACCCATCTGCACGTGGTAGCTCATGTCGGCACCAATTATGTGTGTCGCTATGGATCGGAGGAAATCCTCTCTGGCTTCCGGCGGCTATCTGATTTGGTGAAGACTGCCAGTCTCGCTAGCGGGATGAAAGCAGAGCTCACCATCTTCAGCATCGTCGACAGGACTGACTGCGGACCTTTGGTACAGAGCCGAGTGGAGGGTCTGAATCAGAGGCTGAGACGGTTCTGCGACCATGTGAGCTGCAGATTCCTCGACTTGCGCCATAGGGTGGTGGGGTTTCGGGTTCCGCTGGATAGGTCAGGAGTCCACTACACGCAACAAGCGGCTACACGGGTAGCAGGGGTTGTGTGGCGTGGGCTGGGCGGTTTTTTAGGTTAGATGGCCTTGGGCATGTACAGAAAGGGCAACAGCCTCAACGGGTGCGGGGAAAAGTCAGGACATGCGGGGACCAAGCAGCAATCGGTATTGTAATTGTCAACTGTCGAAGCTGCGTTGGTAAAGTACCGGAATTTCAAGCGCTGATAGAAAGCACCGAAGCTGAAATCGTTATAGGTACAGAAAGCTGGCTTCAGCCAGAGATAAATTCTGCCGAAATTTTTACAAAGGTACAGACGGTGTTTAGGAAGGATAGATTGCATGCAACCGGTGGTGGAGTGTTCGTCGCTGTTAGTAGTAGTTTATCCTGTAGTGAAGTAGAAGTGGATAGTTCCTATGAATTATTATGGGTGGAGGTTACACTCAACAACCGAGCTAGGTTAATAATTGGCTCCTTTTACCGACCTCCCGACTCAGCAGCGTTAGTGGCAGAACAACTGAAAGAAAATTTGGAACACATTTCACATAAATTTCCTCAGCATGTTATAGTCTTAGGTGGAGATTTCAATTTACCAGATATAGACTGGGACACTCAGATGTTTAGGACGGGTGGTAGGGACAGAACATCGAGTGACATTATACTGAGTGCACTATCCGAAAATTACCTCGAGCAATTAAACAGAGAACCGACTCGTGGAGATAACATCTTGGACCTACTGATAACAAACAGACCCGAACTTTTCGACTCTGTAAGTGCAGAACAGGGAATCAGTGATCATAAGGCCGTTGCAGCATCCCTGAATATGGAAGTTAATAGGAATATAAAAAAGGGGAGGAAGGTTTATCTGTTTAGCAAGAGTAATAGAAGGCAGATTTCAGACTACCTAACAGATCAAAACGAAAATTTCTGTTCCGACACTGACAATGTTGAGTGTTTATGGAAAAAGTTCAAGGCAATCGTAAAATGCGTTTTAGACAGGCACGTGCCGAGTAAAACTGTGAGGGACGGGAAAAACCCACCGTGGTACAACAACGAAGTTAGGAAACTACTGCGAAAGCAAAGAGAGCTTCACTCCAAGTTTAAACGCAGCCAAAACCTCTCAGACAAACAGAAGCTAAGCGATGTCAAAGTTAGCGTAAGGAGGGCTATGCGAGAAGCGTTCAGTGAATTCGAAAGTAAAATTCTATGTACCGACTTGACAGAAAATCCTAGGAAGTTCTGGTCTTACGTTAAATCAGTAAGTGGCTCGAAACAGCATATCCAGACACTCCGGGATGATGATGGCATTCAAACAGAGGATGACACGCGTAAAGCTGAAATACTAAACACCTTTTTCCAAAGCTGTTTCACAGAGGAAGACCGCACTGCAGTTCCTTCTCTAAATCCTCGCACAAACGAAAAAATGGCTGACATCGAAATAAGTGTCCAAGGAATAGAAAAGCAACTGCAATCACTCAACAGAGGAAAGTCCACTGGACCTGATGGGATACCAATTCGATTCTACACAGAGTACGCGAAAGAACTTGCCCCCCTTCTAACAGCCGTGTACCACAAGTCTCTAGAGGAACGGAGGGTTCCAAATGATTGGAAAAGAGCACAGGTAGTCCCAGTCTTCAAGAAGGGTCGTCGAGCAGATGCGCAAAACTATAGACCTATAGCCCGCATCTCGTGGTCGTGCGGTAGCGTTCTCGCTTCCCACGCCCGGGTTCCCGGGTTCGATTCCCGGCGGGGTCAGGGATTTTCTCTGCCTCGTGATGGCTGCGTGTTGTGTGCCGTCCTTAGGTTAGTTAGGTTTAAGTAGTTCTAAGTTCTAGGGGACTTATGACCACAGCAGTTGAGTCCCATAGTGCTCAGATCCATTTGAACCATTTTATAGACCTATATCTCTGACGTCGATCTGTTGTAGAATTTTAGAACATGTTTTTTGCTCGAGTATCGTGTCGTTTTTGGAAACCCAGAATCTACTATGTAGGAATCAACATGGATTCCGGAAACAGCGATCGTGTGAGACCCAACTCGTGTTATTTGTTCATGAGACCCAGAAAATATTAGATACAGGCTCCCAGGTAGATGCTATTTTTCTTGACTTCCGGAAGGCGTTCGATACAGTTCCGCACTGTCGCCTGATAAAGTAAGCACCGAGCGAGGTGGCGCAGTGGTTAGCACACTGGACTCGCATTCGGGAGGACGACGGTTCAATCCCGTCTCCGGCCATCCTGATTTAGGTTTTCCGTGATTTCCCTAAATCGCTTCAGGCAAATGCCGGGATGGTTCCTATGAAAGGGCACGGCCGATTTCCTTCCCCATCCTTCCCTCACCCGAGCTTGCGCTCCGTCTCTAATGACCTCGTTGTCGACGGGACGTTAAACACTAATTTCCTCCTCCTCCCTCCATAAACAAAGTAAGAGCCTACGGAATATCAGACCAGCTGTGTGGCTGGATTGAAGAGTTTTTAGCAAACAGAACACAGCATGTTGTTATCAATGGAGAGACGTCTACAGACGTTAAAGTAACCTCTGGCGTGCCACAGGGGAGTGTTATGGGACCATTGCTTTTCACAATATATATAAATGACCTAGTAGATAGTGTCGGAAGTTCCATGCGGCTTTTCGCGGATGATGCTGTAGTATACAGAGAAGTTGCAGCATTAGAAAATTGTAGCGAAATGCAGGAAGATCTGCAGCGGATAGGCACTTGGTGCAGGGAGTGGCAACTGTCCCTTAACATAGACAAATGTAATGTATTGCGAATACATAGAAAGAAGGATCCTTTATTGTATGATTATATGATAGTGGAACAAACACTGGTAGCAGTTACTTCTGTAAAATATCTGGGAGTATGCGTGCGGAACGATTTGAAGTGGAATGATCATATAAAATTAATTGTTGGTAAGGCGGGTATCAGGTTGAGATTCATTGGGAGAGTGCTTAGAAAATGTAGTCCATCAACAAAGGAGGTGGCTTACAAAACACTCGTTCGACCTATATTTGAGTATTGCTCATCAGTGTGGGATCCGTACCAGATCGGGTTGACGGAGGAGATAGAAAAGATCCAAAGAAGAGCGGCGCGTTTCATCACAGGGTTATTTGGTAACCGTGATAGCGTTACGGAGATGTTTAATAAACTCAAGTGGCAGACTCTGCAAGAGAGGCGCTCTGCATCGCGGTGTAGCTTGCTCGCCAGGTTTCGAGATGGTGCGTTTCTGGATGAGGTATCGAATATATTGCTTCCCCCTACTTATACCTCCAGAGGAGATCACGAATGTAAAATTAGAGAGATTAGAGCGCGCACGGAGGCTTTCAGACAGTCGTTCTTCCCGTGAACCATACGCGACTGGAACAGGAAAGGGAGGTAATGACAGTGGCACGTACAGTGCCCTCCGCCACACACCGTTGGGTGGCTTGCGGAGTATAGATGTAGATGTAGATGTAGATGAAGTCAAGTACTAAAGTCAC
Source organism: Schistocerca nitens (assembly GCF_023898315.1). Taxonomy (NCBI): domain Eukaryota; kingdom Metazoa; phylum Arthropoda; class Insecta; order Orthoptera; family Acrididae; genus Schistocerca; species Schistocerca nitens. The sequence continues at coordinate 332,334,289 of NC_064622.1, forward strand.
AAGCTGTGTATATAGCTTGAAAGAACGCAACAGAGCCGGCCTATGTGGTCGAGCAGTTCTAGGGGCTTCAGTCTGGAACCGTGCGACCGCTACTTTCGCAGGTTGGAATCCTGCCTCGGGTATGGATGTGTGTGATGTCCTTAGGTTAGTTAGGTTTAAGTAGTTCTAAGTTATAGGGTACTGATGACCTCAGATGTTAAGTCCCATAGTGCTCAGAGCCATTTGAATCACAACGCAACAGATGGCCTGCGAGGTACCTAGACTACATTCATCCAGTACTTGCGGATGAGAACATTGAGTAGTTAGTACTTTACATGCAATTCGAAACTTTTTCTCGCTGAGACGCCCTTTCCCATAAAATAATGAAACGAAAGAAGTTTATCAATTACTATATGTTCGCTGTTACTGCAGTAATACTTGAGCCTCGGGTTTGCCGTTTTAATTCATTGCTTCCTTACTTCTAATTCTATTCGCAACAAATATTTCAGACAGTATCTATATATACAGACTTGCAAAATTATATTATTGTACGACATATAGTTGACGAGATATGTCATTATCAACACCGAGACTTGTAAAAACTTCTTAAAACTGTGCACTTTTTGCCAGACGGGCTGTTCATGATCATATAAAAGGGTTTTTCATTAGTCTGTGGGTCAATAAGCCGAAACTAATAAAGCCAACACAATTCGGGCTTTTTGTTCCGAACCACAAAGGTTTTTAAATGTTTAACGTTAAATATTTAACACAATAACTAATCTCTGTAGTGATCGCATGTCCGAATCAGGTTTGTATAAGGGAATTTCATTATTTAGGGAATCGTGAGGGAGGGGAAGGGAAAGGGCGAGTTTACTGGTAGTAAATTAAAATCACCAGTAGAAGCTATTTCTAAAAAAAGAGCATTTCTCATAATACTAAAAGAACAAATACGCTGGAATGCAGTGCGAGACACTGCGTTGATCAGCAGCCTTATTCAACTAAGAATGAACTCAAAAAATGCATCTATGGCTCCGCATCGGCTGTAAAATATTTCAGAACAAATGAAATTTTTTTCCGGACCGGGAAACCCGGGTTATAATCACGGTCTGCCACAAATTTTCATTTGTTCTGAAATATTCTACAGCCGATGCGGAATCCTAATTCAGTTTGCTAGTTCGTTCTTGGTACAGTAAATATTCGAGCGTGCTTTGAAAAGTTCTCAGAACGGAATAGAAAAGAAGTACTTACATCACTGAATATTTTTTTTTCATTTTTCAATGTAGTCGCCTTTTAGATTAATGCACTTGGTCCAGTGACGTTCCAGTGCCTTGATCCCATCTCGAAAATGAGTTTCGTCCAGGTCTGCAAAATAGTTCTCAACTCCGGATATCAATTCTTCTTTTGAAGTGAATCTTCTTCCACCAAGAAAAATTTTAGGGAAGAGATGGAAGTCTGACGGAGGCATATCAAGTGAATAAGGCAGGTGTGGCAAAAATTCATACCTTAGTGTAATTGTGCCATGGCGACGGCATGCGTTTTTGATCCAGCGTTATCTTGCACATAATTTATTCGTTTCTTTCTTCAGTTAAAATGTAATATACACTTCCAGATGACATCTGGCAAGCGTGAACAATTCACGAACTTTCAATCGGCGATCCTCCCCGACCATTTTGTGCACTTTTGCAGTGATTTCTGGAGTAGTGACACATCTTGACCGATCACTGTGCGGATCATCATCTTAGCTCTCCCGACCAAATTTAAATTCATTTGTCCACTTGGAAACAGTTGAATATGAAGCATATGAGTACCCCTAAGGTATTCTGGAAATCTGCATGGATGTCATTTGCTTTCATATCGTTGCTCGAATCTCTATTTTTTCTATCTTCACAAATCACTACGTGGGAACAACAGAGCCACATCACCGCTACAGCTCTCTTCCAAGAGCACTAACGTGGCACCTGTTTACAGGCAACAGTCCAATGAATATCACGTGAACAACTCGTTGCACTAGCGCAGACCTATCGTGGTAATTCTGAGAACTTTTGAAACCACCCTCGTAATTGAAATTTTCGAGTAATACACACCAAACGATAACATTTGTCCTGGGAATATGAGCCTAGAGGCAGATTTTGTGCTGGCAAAATGTTGGAACTTAAACAGTTTTTCGTGAATATGTAACCGTTCCTTAATATCAGTTAAATGAGCTCGTCTGCATGAAATTACTCGCAAGAATTAAAGCAGATTAACCTTCTTCCTCGTCTGAGATAGTTCAGTTACTCCGTACGAACTTTCCACAAAGTATTCGTGACATAGTGGCGCGTTTCGCACGTGGAACCACGTGAATAAAAGGTGGTTACGATCGTCAATAAATGTTAACAAAATCAGGCTCCAGTTCCTTCGTGAACAGAAATCACGACATGATGTCAACTGCTGCACGAAATGCGAAAGAAACATAAATAGAAAAAATGTTTAGATTCAAAATTTGTGTCTATCAGTCTGCGCTTTCCTTTTTATCATGGAAGGACATTATCTACAAGATAGGCCAACAAGGCTTTTGAATATTATCAGTTTGATTTTTTGTTACGCTATGGAGTTGAGGAAAGACTGATAAACATGATGGCTGTCCATTTGATCAAATCACGAAATAGGAGTTAAAACACATATTTATTTCTTTTGAGTGTGACTCTGAACGCTAACAGCTTACCTATAGCGGTGAGAGAAATATTTATAAGTTCAATTTGAACGTTAAGTACTTAATCTGATGTTTAAGGGTTCCCTTTAACAATTAAAATTATAGCAATTCTGTACTCCTTCGGCTTTCTCTAGCTATTACTCTTTGCTGAGAGCAGTGAATTCGTGAGGATTATTTCGCCAGTTGATTTATATTTGCTCTTCATTGAACGTTCCGCCGACCGCATCGGGTTAGGTTGCGACCACGGTGAGGCCAGCCACAGCGTGATCACACTGCACCCGAGCTCCACCGCCAGTTGTTAGCGGGATGAATGCCAAGACTGCATTGCGTATTTCGCTATTAAAACGACGCCGAATGTGTGTGAAGTAGTTACATCTGTCTCGAGAAGAACGCGGAGAGTACAGTACATTCCTTTCCCAGGCTTGAGCGTAGATTTTGTGAACTGAAAGTAGTCAGTGCGTTTTTCTGAGTCAAAATAAAACTAACACAGTAAATTTAAAAAAAAAAATCGTTATGATCCGCCAAAATATTAGGGCATATAGCATATATTCTGCATAAGGCCTTGGATACTCTCATTGTCCTATTAAAACACATCTTTAAGGATTGCACTGATGGATTTTATTTATAAAATGACAACTGAAAAGCATGAACATATTAACGTAAATATCATAAAACCTTATTTTCGTAGTATGTCTGAAAACAAAATCAAACAAATTTTCATAATTTTCGTATTTTTATCGGAACTTCAGAAAGCTCTTTTTTGTGAAACAGAGATTTATTTTGCATTTAGTGCACTGTACAAATGTGAAACCCTTGCATCATGGAACAGTATCTGTAAAAAATCTTATGAGTTTCATTCATAGTCTCAGATAGATGCACAGCATGGAACATCCTTGCTGTTGGTGAGGGGATAGGCTTTCGCGTTCTGGGGCACTTTCTCATTGGGACTGCTACTTCCTTGTCTTAATTCCTTCTCTTCTTCTTCACTTTCTTCTTTCTCTTTAATTCTCTCTTCTCCATGTGAAAGGATAGGCCGTTTCTGGAAGTAGACCTATAGCTACATAGAAAAATATTTATCGCTGTATTGTTGTTAGTAAATAAACACTGGCTTATTCATTATCGTAGGGTAGAGAGGCATATAACATTATATCCTAAGCACATTGTTGGTCAAAAATATTAACTCAAGACACGCTGACGCTGCGGCAAACAACTTTCTTCGGTAAGATACTGAAACCTACTGGGAGCTTGCAGAAACGAAAGCAAGTGATACACATGAAGTAGATAGTGTGACGTACACGCTACAATCAGGAGCAGCAATATTAAATAAATGCGTCAGGAAGAAAAAAGTTGGAATTGTTGAAAGAACCTGACAAGTTATACCAATAAATGAGATGAAGAGAGGAACGTTCCAAATGCATACGCGAAATGATTCGTGGTAACTCTGAAAATCAGAATTACACACTGCACGACTTCAGGTATTCAGTACCACAAGAATATATCAGTTAACATGCAATAATTCGCATTCAACACCTGTGTAAAACGCAAACATCGATTTTAGAATATAGTCTGACCACCAAAAGCAATTAAAACTTGAAACATACTTCACCTTTACGAAACCATTGCAAAGGCACCTTTCTGCTGGCACAGAAACACCAATACGCAGTAATAATAACTTGTAGACAACTAGTTCCAACCCGCTACAGCCAAAAAACATTCAATACAGTAACTTCAAGGAATAAAATTAACATACGTCACCTTTCTCGTTTGGTCATTAGATTTTTGAGGTTATAATTTAGGTCGACAATTTCCAGTAGAGATTTTGACTTTGTTGAGATGATATGGTGCATTAAGTATAGACATGAAGCTGAGATGGCTAGACGACCACAGAAGAATACAAGTTCAGTTAATTATTGCTAAATTTTTTAAGTTTCTCTAAAGGTCTGTTTGCCAACGAGACATATCCCTCAAATGATATTTCTCAGCTTCAGGTTGCCACAGACTCCTTACTTCCAGAACAAGTTTTCCAGGACGCACGTTTTATTTGTTCAAAAGTCTCCCGATTGTACCGAAAGAAAGCAAGTGATCTGAATTCCGCCGACGGTCGTTCGACGTCTGTTCGTTGAGGTGGTGGCCGGTTACCACTGAGTCCGCGCACGTGCTAGCGGACTACTTTGGAAAGACCGGCCGTTTCCCGGCGGATTCCTCCAATGTCGGTGCTACTTTGGCCGCATCCTCACTCTGGTTGGTAGGCTCTCCCAGACCTCTGCTTAGCTGTTTGTGTGGAACGGGACAGGGGGATTTTATGGGCTGCTCTGCTGTGTTTCCCGATACTGTCCATCGGACAGGCTCCCAGAGCAGTTCTCAGTTTACTATGCAGAACTGATTGCCATTCTGCAAGCATTAGAGCATATGCGCCGACATCGTGGCACGAAATTCATCATCTGCTCCGATTCCCAAAGTGCTCTACACGCTCTTGAACAGATGTACCCAGCAGATCGGATGGTGCAAGAGGTGCAGGACGCACTCCTGCTCTTGCAACAGCAGGGTAAGGATGTAATTTTCTGCTGGGTTCCAGGGCACATAGGGATTCCTGGAAATGAACTTGCAGATGCGGCTGCCAAGGAGGGTTGCTCCATCCCACCTCCTGCTCGCTGTTCCGTCCCCCTGCAGGCCATTACGTCTTTCGTGACTCGGAAGGTCATGCTTTGGTGGGAGGCTCAGTGGCTGGACGTGAGGGATAATAAGTTGCGAGCGGTGAAGGATTCTGTCCGACCGTGGCTCACCTCCTTCCGACAACGACGCGCTGAGGAAGTAGCCCTTACACGGCTTAGAATAGGACATTGTCCTTTGACACATGGTTTTCTGTTACGTCGTGAGGAGCCACCAACATGTCAGACATGTGGGACACAGCTGTCGATACGACATATTTTAACTGAGTGTGTTTTATATGCGGGTTTGAGGGAAGATTTCAGTTTCCCACCAGACTTAACCTCTCTCTTAACTAATAATGAGGAGAGTGTCGCTGGAGTTTTACGTTTTTGTGTGATGTCTGGCCTTCTTCCCAAAATATTGGGATTGAAGTCTTAATGTGCTGTCCAGTGGTTTGGTCACCCATTATTTGTAAGAGGTCACTCAGCCACCGTTAATTATTTTTACCTGTTTGTACTGCTATTTTATTTTTAGTTTTATTTCCCTGTTTTGATGTGCTGTGTCCAATCTTGCAATTTGAACAATACCCATTCTCTCACAATTCGGCTCTGAATTGAACTTTTGGGAACGGGCGCTGATAACCTCGCTGTTGTGCGCCCTAAAACACTAATAATAATCATCATCATCATCACCAATACTACTGTGAATCAATGTTTAACGCTAACTTGTGGTGTGATGTGTTAGATATTTGAGCAGAGGAGAGACGAATGGAGAATAGTTCTACTGACGACATGGATCCCAAAAGGGGAAATTCATTGGCGTAAGCGAATATGAAAAAGGACTTATTTTTACTGTTCGGTGCCTGTGTACGAGCATTTGGGAAGCGACAAAGCTGGTCTGTTTTTCACGTGTTACTGACCTCAGAATCTATGCGAAGTGATGGAAGCACGGTGAAACCAAGAGCAGGCGACGAGGTACTGCGCGTCCACGCTTCATAACAGAAAGTGGAGGTGGGGGATTGTCCGATCACTGAATCGGATAGGTGGCATAGTGAGGCAGATCTGACGTCAGTGTACAGGCACAAATATTCAGGAGTACACAGCTCAGCGTACATTGTTGAACATGTGGCTCCGTAGTAAATAATACTTAGGTGTTTCCAAGTTGAATCAGTGACATCGTCAGTCACAATGATCGAGACTAGACCGTGGATTGGAAACGTGCCGCCTAATCGAATCACCTTTCTTGTCGCACGAGGTCAATGATCGTGTCCTGATATGTGATGACCAAGGATGCAGGTCAGTGGGGGTAGTGCCTATGGCGGACATTATCGTGTGTTTCCATGAGACCTGTGGCCGCAGTCGAAGAACCAGGAAGCTGTGGACTACACGATAGTGTGATTGGACTGAAGAGGTCCTAGATAACAGAACGCAGCATGTCATTCTCAATGGAGAGAATTCTTCCGAAGTAAGAGTGATTTCAGGTGTGCCGCAGGGGACTGTCGTAGGACCGTTGCTATTCACAATGTCTATAAATGACCTTGTGGATAACATCGGAAGTTCAATGAGGATTTTTGCGGATGATGCTGTAGTATATCGAGAGGTTGTAACAATGGAAAATTGTACTGAAATGCAGGAGGATCTGCAACGAATTGACGCATGGTGCAGGGAATCCAATTGAATCTCAATGTAGACAAGTTTAATGTGCTGCGAATACATAGAAAGAAAGGTCCTTTATCATTTAGCTTCAATATAGCAGATCAGCAACTGGAAGCAGTTAATTCCATAAATTATCTGAGAGTAGACATCAGGAGTGATTTAAAAGTGGAATGACCATGTAAAATTAATCGTCGGTATAGCAGATGCCAGACTGAGATTCATTGGAAGAATCCCAAGGAAATGCAGTCCGAAAACAAAGGAAGTATGTGGGATCCGTACCAGATATGGTTGATAGAGGAGATATCCAACGGAGAGTAGCACGCTTCGTTACAGAATCATTTAGTAATCGCGAAAGCGTTACGGAGATGATAGATAAACTCCAGTGGAAGACTCTGCAAGAGAGACGCTCAGTAGCTTGGTACGGGCTTTTGTTGAAGTTTCGAGAACATACCTTCACTGAGGAGTCAATGTTGCTCCCTTCTACGTATATCTCGCGAAGAGACCATGAGGATAAAATCAGAGAGATTAGAGCCCACACAGAGGCATACCGACAATCTTTCTATCCACGAACAATACGAGACTACAATAGAAGGGAGAACCGATAGAGGTACTCAAGAAACCCTCCGCCACACACCATCAGGTGACTTGCGGAGTATGGATGTAGATGTAGATGTAGATATTTAATGCAGATCACATGAATCCCTTTATGCTTTATTTCTTCCTCGGCGACAATGGCATCTTCCAACAGGATAACTGGTAATGTCATAAGGTCAGAATCGTGATGCTGTTATTTGTGGAATATGACAGTGAAATCACGTTATGTCTTCAGCGTGAAATTCACCTCGTGTGAACTCGATAGAACACAGATATAGCAACAATATCGGGCACTAGCTCCGCAACCTCAAACGAATCATCCGAAATTTACGGGAATTGCGTGACCTACTCGTAGACATTTGGTGCCACATACCTCCGGAAATGTACCAAGGATTTATCGAATTCATGCCTGATCGTCTGCAAACAGGAGTGAATTTGCTGTATTGTTTCCCTTAGGTTGGCTAACAGGCTACTAAGCTGGTTGTCATGATTTTCTGGAATAAGAAAGAGAGGCGTACCATGAAGGAAGTATCCGAATGCGAATGAAATCAGCGGACGTGATGTACAAAAACTTACATTCACTTATGATGCTTATAAAGTACAGGAGGAAGAATACATTATTAAATATGAAGGTGATTTGATGGAATACAACGTGCGAGATTTATTACAGAGAACTACCAATGCTGTCAGCAGAAACTGCCTTAACCCGGTTGGGCATGTGTCGAACGGAGTCGATGACAGGTGTAGGCACGTCATTCCACGCTGCCTCATCTACATGTCAGAGCTCATCAGTCGCAGTGGTTGGAGAATTGTTTTCATATGGTGAGTGATCAGAAGAATGTGTTGCTTTCTTATATACATAAATAATCTGGCAGGTAGGGTGGGCAGCAATCTGGGGTTGTTTCCTGACGATACTGTGGTGTACAGGAAGGTATCGAAGTTTAGTGACAGTAGCAGTACACAAAATGAGTTTAACAAAATGTCTAATTGCTGTGATCAATGGCAGTAAGCTCTAGATATAGAGAAACGTACGTTAATGCGGATGAGTAGCAAAACAATGCCATAACGTTCGAATACAGCATTAGTAGTGATCTACTTGGCACAGTCACGTCGTTTAAATATTTGGGCGTAACGTTGCAGTGTGAGGGTTGGAGTAGGGAAGACAAATGCTCGACTTCGATCATTTGGAGCATTTTATGAAAGTGTGGTTCATCTGTAAACGAGACCACATATAAGGCACTAGTACAACCAGTCATTGAGTACTGGTCGAGTGTATTTCGTTTACACCAAGACGGATTAAAGGAGGGCGTCGGAGCACCTCAGAGATGGGCTCCTAGATTTGTTACCGGTAAGTTCGGACAACAAGCAGGTATTACGGAGATGCTTCGGAAACTCAAAAGCGTATCCTTGGAGGGATAGCTACGCTCTTTTCGGGGAACAAGATTGAGAAAATTTTAAGAACTGGCATTTGAAGCTAAGTGCAGAACTATTCTACTGCCGCCAACAGACATTTCACATACGGACCACGAAGATAAAATATGAGAACTAAGGTCTCACAAGGAGGGATGTGTAGACAGTCGTTTCTCCATCACTCTGTTTACGAGTAGAACAGGTAAGAAAATGACTACTAGCGATGCAGGCTACTCTCTGCCAAGCAATATACGGTGGCTTGCGGAGTATGTATGGCGACGTAACACACTCTGTGCGAAGATAGGTCAGAACCGCAGGGAAACCTGTCGTTTTGCTCTATCTTGTCGAAAATAACATCACACAGACCGCAAAAGTAGGGCACATCCGCAGGCATTAACATTTCATAAATGTGACGGAGACCAAATAAACCGACTATGCGAAACGCAGATATCGCGCTAGGTGCTGAGCCTGTTTAAATGTAAAGAATTGAGTCTGGCAGCGTTCGCTCTTCTCATAGTTTCCACACATTGCAGAGGCTGTACCCAGAGGCTTGACCCGTCTGAATAGACAACGTTCAGAACCTCTATGATCCTACATGGCGTTGGATATGGCCCTCCAGAATTTATCGATTCCATTTCGGTATGGCAGTCATGGGTTCCCCAACAACGCGAGCAGCAATATCGCGGGACGATAAACCGCAGACTCGGTGGGTTACGATACGGCCGCTGCCGTATTCAGACATGTACTGGCAAACTTTTCTCCTTCTTACACAAGGCATACCACGAATTCTGCCCAAGAAAACCATTTTCGAAAGCGATTTCTGAATGAAACACTCACTTCGTAATCTATCCTCGTATACAGAATGTAAACAGCGTTAAAATTACCTACATTCTACTGTAGTCATAAAGTGATGATAATTTCAACATGTTGTACGTACAGTTCATACCATTTGTCCTTTTGTGTTGCATGCCTTCTTTGCTTTGGTGCAGTTTCGATGATCAGAGGCGTCTGTATGTGTTTGCTGTTGTGAGAGGTTTTCAACTGGAGTGTGTCAAATACATTGCGATTAAGGTTTACCTTCTTTCGTTTAGTTATCTGATCTCCATTCCACAGACCACTGCATCAATAAATAATAATTTTCAAGGCACAAACCATTAAGTGTTAAGACACCTGGGAAACTTTCATACATACAACTAAAGCTTCAGCATTGGCTTCGCCCAAGCAATAACTCGGTGCAGTTATCACGTATCATTACACGTGATTCGCACTTCCGCTTCATGACTAGGCACACGTTATCCTTCCGAAACTAATCCCATACGTTTCATTGAACCGCATCTTGAAGAAATGTAGCTAAGCACTGAAGTAGAGATTTTTTAATACTTCACTTCATTCTTCACATTCATAAGACTTGTCGGTCTGTAAAAGGAGCTCGTAAGTGTAAAATGGTGCAAGATGTTCCACATTGTGAGGAAAGTGGGGGTAAGGTATAGGGAAAGACGGTTACACATAATGCGTGCAATAATCAAGAGGGAACAATAAGAGTGGGATAAATAGAACGAAGTGCTCGCATTAAAAAGGGTGTAAGATGAATGTAATCTTTTGCCTTTACTGTTTAATCTACACATCGAAGAAGCAATGGTAGAAACAAAAGAAGATTCAACTGCGGGATCAAAATACAGGGTTAAAGGATATCAATGATGAGATTCGCTGATGACATTGCTATCGTTAATGAAAGTTAACAAGCGTCACAGGATCTCCTGAGTGGAATGAGCAGTCTAATGGGTACAGAATATGGTTTGAGAGTAAAGCAAATAAATACGGAATTAATGAAGCAGAAAGGAGAACAGCGAGAAACTGGGGGTCACAGAGTAGACGAGCCAAGGAATTCTGCTATATAGGCAGCAAAATAAGCCATGACGAACAAAGCAAGGTGGACATAAAAAGAAGACTACCGCTGGCAAAACAGGAATTCCTGTCGAAGAGTAGTCTACTAGAAACATGGACTGTGGGAAAACCGGAAAAGAAGAGAATCGAAACATTTGAGATGTGATGCTAAAGAAGAATGTTGAAAATTTGGTGGACTGATAAGGTAAAGAATGAGGAGATTCTCTGCATAATCGACGAGGAAAGGAATATATGGAAAACTGTGACAAGAAGACGGGCCATGATGAGAGAACGTCTATTAAGACATTACGGAATGACTTCCACCGTTCTAGAAGGAGTTGCAGAGCGTAAAAACTGTAGGGGATGACAGAGATTAGAATACATCCAGCAAATAATTCAGGACGTAGGTTGCAAGTGCTACTCTGAGTTGAAAGGGTTGATTCAGGAGAAGAATTCGTAGCGGGCTGCATCAAACTAGTCAGAAGACTGATGACTGAAAAAAATATCCTTTTTCCTTTTAGGATCACGATGACCTTATTATCTTCCAGCAGTAGGATCTTTGTAGGTCTGCCTTTTGGAAACGAATTAACTTCAGTGTCACGTGTTGGGTGTACAAAAAGTGAGACCGTTGCAAATTGTTTTACATCATACTCCGGTTATTTTATATCATAATACTCATTGCAACACATATTACAGAACTGCCAACGTAAAAAGAAGTCAACGCATCATACAAAATTCACATAAATATCTGGCTGCATCAAGGATTCGAGACTCATACACGTGATGGAAAGGTGTCTTACAAATTATTTTCAGTAACTCTTAATTACTAGATGCTGAGGCATAGCATGCTTAAAATTTTCCATGATTTATCTTATGAAAAGCTTTCTCACAATTGATAAAGGCTACGTGTGTGGGTTGACAGTATTCTCTGTTTCTCAGTAATTTGGCAGACTGAGAATACACTATAATTGCGTAGGCTTCCGCGGCCAGAGTCAGTTGACACCAGTAGACCCAGAAGAAGGCCGCTGCAACCGTGCCTGAAACGTTGGTTCTTCTCCAGCAGCAGTAGTTTTATACATTATGCGCGGTACCACACGCAGAAAACTTTTATGTCGACTGCGAATACAGTGTCTAAGCAAGAACTTCCGATGCGAAAACCACACACTTCTACTGTAAGAAACGTTTTTGAAAATATCTTTAATCTATTTGTTGTTATTTCCACATATATGTTGTATACAGAGTTCCGAAGACTAATACATAACTGTCACGGAGCCTGTGTCACTTTTTTAAAGAAATAATGGGCAAACAATTTCAGTTTGCAAATCTTCTGGTATGTCACTCCACTTTCAACAAATATTAGCAAAATTTAATATTTTCAAGGGTAATGATTCTGAAACATATTTAAATAACTCCACGTTAGGTTTATCTTCCCCTGGGGATGTTCTGTTTTTGAACGCCTGTATTTCGTCCGTTGTTATAAGATCAAGCTAACTGCATTTCTCATCCTGTCATCGCAGCCTGTCCAGCCACTCATATCTTGGAATGAGGTCATTTTGAATCATATCTCTTTCATTTTTATTAAGTTATGTCAGTATCTTATCAGTTTTTCTTTCTTCCCACTGTACATCACGTTCCATGTCCGCCCTCGGTAGCTGAGTGGTCAGCGCCACAGACTGTCAATCCTACGGGCCCGGGCCTCAGGGACTGGGTGTTGTGTTGTCCTAATCATCATCATTTCATCCCCATCGACACGCAAGTCGCCGAAGTGGCGTCAAATCGAAAGACTTGCACCCGGCGAACAGTCTACCCGATGGGAGGCCCTCGTCACACGACATTTATCACGTTCCATTTCATTCAAAAGAATTCCCCAGCTTGGTTGTTTTATTTTCCTGGTTCGCACCACTGCTGTGTGCCACTTATACTGGATGTAGACTTCATATTTGCTTGATTGCAGGTATTTCAGGTAGGTCTGTTTCTCATATTTTATGACTTTTCTAGTTCTTTGTCCTGAGTGGAAGTCTCCTTTTGATTTCGTATTTCATCCTTTTCCATAAAGCTTCGTAAGAAGTTATTTCTTTTGTTCTTACAATTCCTTTTATTCTTAAGATTCACTTTTCTTGCACGCATTTTAGAATTTGATGTAAGAGTTTCTGGGTAACCAACTAATATTTGGCCTTCTAGCAAACGTCTTTCAAAACTTCTTCTTGTGTTTGATTTTTGTTAACGATACAAAATGTGGTTCTTAATTTCGCTAATGCCAAAAAATAGTCAGTACTGACATTACATCCTCTGTAAACTCTGATGTGTTCTGTTAATGGAGTAGCTTCCTCCTCTATTATAGATCTTATACCCATAGCACTTCACGTAAATTGGTGTACATTTTTAAGAGGGAAGAATCTATCTGTTTTTTCTAAGTGGTTGAAGGCAGAAAAGTCTCTTAACTGTTCTCCAGTGAATTTTTAGTATGTTCCCCATGCCATCTCACTATTCCTTTAATGGTGTATTTTCCCAGTCTTGCATTGAAATCCCCAGAAATTATTAAACATTCTTCTTTATTGCATTAATCGTCGTCCGCAAGCATTCGTAAGTTGCATTTGTTTCTTCACTCTTTTCCTCCTCAGGAGCATAAATACCAGTTATGTTCATCATCTTTCTCAATACCTTTAACCTTACATGTCATTCATTTATGAAGTGAAATAATTGCACCCATTTTCTGTGGGTACTTTTGATCATAACTGCCTGTCCAACTCTTTCTGTTCACATCTGCTATTCCAGTGTATATCATAATATAACAATTATATTTTTTTACAGCCTTGTAGTCTCTTATTTATTTTTAAAGTTACAGCTATATCAATTGATGTTTAACTTTTTTGTTAGTTGTTCTTGTTTTATAGTGTTTGTATAGTGAATGGATATTTATTATGATCATAATGCAACATTTTGCAGTGACCAAGTCCCACATGAAGGTTACCCTTCCTTCAGAAAAACTAGTAAGACACAAATTAAAAAAAATGCAACCTGACTGTTCACAGTTATGATTCTACAGACACCAACACTTATATAGCACAATGTATCATTCTGTTTACTATTTATAAAACTTAAGTATCACATATTGGTTAAGATTCCCACTACGGAATCCGACTTGAATCCTAAAAATATTTAATATTTGACTAATCAGAAGACAGAAAATCAAATTTGTTCTTTCGTATACGAAGTTGTTATATTTCATTGACAGGACTGGCAGTTACTATCAAAAGAACCCACAGAAAAAATTGCATCATTTCAGTTCATAAATGAATGACTAATTCATGTAACGTTAAAGATACTTAGCAATCAGAAATGACTTTGAAATCCAGTAAACAAAAGTCTGGTATGAAACTTCCTGGCAGATTAAAACAGTGTGCCCAACAGAGACTCGAACTCGGGCCCTTGCCTTTCGCGGGCAAGAGCTCTACCAACTGAGCTACCGAAGCACGACTCACGCCCGGTACTCACAGCTTTACTTCTGCCAGTACCGGCTGTGAGTACCCGGCGTGAGTCGTGCTTCGGTAGCTCAGTTGGAGCCGGCACGGTAGCTCAGCGTGTTCGGTCAGAGGGAAAGCTGACCTCTGTAATAAAAAAAAACTGAGTTAATGGATCAACAACGAACTGAAACGGGTGTCTTTCGACGTCCGCCGAGAGCAGATACAACGAACGAAAACGAACAAAATGAGATTTCTCAAAAAAAAAAAAAAAAAAAAAAAGTTGGTAGAGCACTTGCCCGCGAAAGGCAAAGGTCCCGAGTTCGAGTCTCGGTTGGGCACACAGTTTTAATCTGCCAGGAAGTTTCAAGTCAGCGCACACTCCGCTGCAGAGTGAAAATCTCATTCTGAAAACGTCTGGTATCCACCGTCTCTTAGCTCTCAAGGTAGCTTACAGTTTGTGATATGAAAACAATTTTCTGATCCATATGGTGGTTCTTTGTGAATATCTACTACGAACGGGAATGGTTTTCATTGAAAAAGTGTATTTCGATTATGCAAGAGAATATTTAATTTCAGTACTTCCAAGTATGCATTGCCCTGCGCCTTATGCTTGCTCAGTTTTACCGTCTGATAAAATTGGTGCACGAGTTAGTTAATTTTTGAAAGCTACGAATCTGAAATAGAGGTATAAGATTTGGATTAATTTTATAATTATTATTGCGTCTCAAAATTTTAAAGTTACACATATTTGAAGCCAATTAATGCCACTCAAAACACCAACTGCTGTCAGCTTACAATTAGTCATGCAAAGCCCCTTCGTTAATATATGCTTGACAAGGCACAGAAAATAAAATACCTAATTGGATAATGAAACACAAACTGGTTTAAACGGATCGCCAATTAAGTGCTGCCCCTAAAACATGGTTCGCCACGCATTTAGTACTAGAAAAATGTTACCTTATGATCCATAATAATTTCCCAGAGGAGCTTTATTTTTAACTGAATCAGTTCACACGTATAAACACATATGCTGCTTCTCTCTCTCTTTCCACGTGGCGTACATGTGAAGCCACTTTCAGTAACACACCATTACACACCGTGAGAATGTCCGCCTTCTAAACTTCAAAGCATGCTTCGCGCCCCCTTGCCTTCACATCACGTTATTTTGCTTAAGCTGAGCACACTCCAAGGGATTCAGCAGAGACACTACCATAGCAGACGCCACAGCGAAAGTCAGCCGGTGGATTGCTCACGGATAATCAACATAGAATAAACTGAATTTATGAAGTTGCCATACAGAACATAAGCTTTTCATTCACCTAATATTGCATACGGCTATTTTAACATTTTCCCAGTCCTTTTGCATTCAACTTTTTTCCTCACTTTGCTCATTATCATAGGATAATTCCGTTTTTCTACTTGCTTTTTATAAGACATTTCATAAATTCTCTTGTTATCTTGATTACAATGAAGTTAAAAACAGATCTTTGACAATACAAAATCGTGGGAAAGGGACCAATTAGTAGAAGCTATGCTTATGCGAGAATTTTCCGCGTAAGAGGCACATTATATTGCTCCATTTTGTTCATAATTAAAAACCGGCATTAGTTCACGTAAATGATCGTTAAATAGTTAAATAAATCCCAAAATGCTGTAATATTTCTCCTGATAATGATTAATAAAATCACAAATAATTTGAAATAAGATGCGACACCCTTTGGATCTATTTGTACGTTATAATTATAATACAGTTAATGAAATGTACATTAGTTCATTTAAATGCTAGCTTACACAATTCTGTAAATTAAGTCCGTGAGCTAAGAGGATTTTTATTTCAAAATGTCGTTGTTGTGGTCTTCAGTCCAGTGACTGGTTTGATGCATCTCTCCATGCTACTCTATCCTGTGCAAGCTTCTTCATCTTCGAGTAACTACTGCAACCTACATCCTTCTGAATTTGCTTAGTGTATTCATCTCTTGATCTCGCTCTACGATTTTTACACATTTTTGATCATCCCTTGATGCTTCAGAACGAGTCCTACCAAACGATCCCTCCTTTTAGTCTTCTCCCTAATTCAATTCAGTACCTCCTCCTTAGCTACGTGACCTACCCGTCTAATCTTCAGCATTCTTCTGTATTAAATACTATTGTGTTTAGACTTGCATACTTCCACGTCGGATATAGTTAAGTGTAATATTATTTGGCTCCAAATTTTATCTACAGTGCTAAAAATGGTTCAAATGGTTCTGAGCACTATGAGACTCAACTGCTGAGATCATTAGTCCCCTAGAACTTAGAACTAGTTAAACCGAACTAACCTAAGGACATCACAAACATCCATGCCCGAGGCAGGATTCGAACCTGCAACCGTAGCGGTCTTGCGGTTCCAGACTGCAGCGCCTTTAACCGCACGGCCACTTCGGCCGGCTTATCTACAGTGCTCCTCAAAACCAAATTACAAATTATAAAGTGTGTTTAGAGATAAGTCACGTATTCCACAGGAAATAGTATTGGTCAAAATAAGTAGAAAAGCTGATACGTGAGACAATCAATACCCATTGAGATATGGGCTAATCTGTCCTATCTCTCCCATCTGTCCGCTAGGCAGAAGTAGACACTATAGGCAGCGCTTCACGTGGTTACCACGCTTCCTGACGTATTCTTCAGCCCTATTTCATAGTGGATCACGCATATTTTAAAATAAACCTGGCTCCATTCAGGTAGTGTCACATGCATTCCTCACACATTTCTGTAACGTTTATACATTCTCAGTGGGTTGGGCGTTCACCATTGCATTTAAATATCCCCATAGCGAGAAATCCGGCGGATTGAGGTCCATTGAATGGCGAGACCACGCTACTGGATATCCGCGACCGATGGAACGTTGCTGGGAGCTATTGTCGCCCGATCAAATGGTTCAAATGGCTCTCAGCACTTTGGGACTTAACTGCTGAGGTCATCAGTCCCCTAGAACTTAGAACTACTTAAACCTAACTGACCTAAGGACATCACACGCATCTATGCCCGAGGCAGGATTCGAACCTGCGACCGTAGCGGTCGCGCGGTTCCAGGCTGCAGTGCCTAGAACCGCTCGACCACTCCGGCCGGCCGTCGCACGATCTGTAGAAAACGAGGTGGTAGCCCGTCGTTCATAAACTACAGTAGTTGTCTTTTTCAAAGAGCAGTGTTCTTCAACACCGCTAGAAACCAGTACTACATAGCACCTGTTAATCCGTTTACTATAGTGTACGGACCTATGGGTTTGTCACCGACAATTTCTGCCCGCACAGTGATATTGAAGCGATCATGATGATTCACTTCCATGACTGCTCGAAGATTTACATTGCCGACACGTGCGTATTGTGATAATTTATTATACCATCTCTTGTGAATCCTGCCTCATCTGTTTCCGCAGCTCGTGGTCTAGTTGGTAGTGTTGCTGCCTCTGGATCACGGGATCCCGAGTTAGATTCCAGGCCGGGTTGCGGATTTGCTCTGCCCGGGGACTGGGTGTGTTGTCCTTTTCATTTCATCATTATCACTCGTGATAGTGGCTAGGCTGGACTGGATACTGAAGTGTGAAAAAATTGGGACTTTGTACGGACGCTGATGACCTCGCAGTTGAGCGCCCCACAAACCAAATATCATCACAAGAAATACAGTTCATATGTCTCTGTACCAGAAATGCAGGGAACTCATCCAGACGCGTCACTGATCGACTCTCTCGCTCGTTTTAATCGGCTTCATAGTTTCGTAAAATCGATTACTTGCCTGTACCGTTGTCCTACGTTTATGATTTTATAACGGGTTTTATGGGGCTGAGGAGAAGATGAAGGGTAGCTATTCGATGAAATACCGGTTTGTGTAATGAAAGCATTAGCTGCCGCAAAGAAATGCAAAACGATCTTCAATAAATCCTTCAATGGAGTTAATAAAAACAAGAGAAAAAGACAAGTTTAAAATCTTGGGAGAGATCTGTAAACTGAGCAGGAAAAGAGCAAAAGTGGATATTATTAGTGGAGTCATAGAGCACTAGTTACAAATGAATGGTCAGACTCGTCTTATCAAAACCTGCCGTAATTTTTTTGGCACTGCAGGTTAACGCCGTTTGAAATACGCACACCGAATTTCGGCTACTAATATACACTGGAAGATACACTACAAGTCAAAAGTTTTCGATCATCTATGATAAAATCTACATACTTTATTTCAATGTACAACACACTCTACAAGCTAAAGAGACCATTAAAACAAATATTTTCACTCCCTAAATTTAGTATAATATGCTTTAGGTCTTATCGTGTTCTAAGTACCCACATCTTGCCCTCGGAACAGCTGAACAAACTCTTGGCTTTCTGGATATAAGATTTTGTACTGTTTCTGCACATGGTGGAGACCAACAGCTGAGTAAATTATTCTACAAATTTTTTCTGACCTCGCTGTCAAGTTCATCCCGTAAAAGTTCAATGTTATTTAAGTCAGTTGAACCACACGACCAAATCATATGCTTCAGTTCCCCATATTTTTCTTTTCTATTGACAAATGGCATGCACAATTAGGAAGCGTTTCTGCTGGGATCATTGTCCTGCTGCAGAACAAAACCATTACCAAAAGCTCTCTTACCAGGTGGAGCTGCATTGTCGGATAGTCTCCTGTGATCTACTCCCTTCTTTAACGTTTAATTAATTCTCATTAAATCACCGAGCTTATCGCCAAGCAAAACTTACGGCATGAACGACCCTCCTGTAGGCTCTACCACTGGTGTCACACATTGACTCTTCACACGTTATGAACGAACTCGATAAAAAAAATTCGAGGATGGCTTCCGAATTCCTCAAACTTAGGTGTGTCCGTGAATAAGACCTAGGAGCACAGCTGCACGGTCCAGTTTTTACGTTGCTGTGCCCACTGGAAACTTTTCACCTTATTTTGTTTGCGTAAAGAAGGTTTCTTTTTCGCTATACACCATTTTACACCTACTTCACGAAGACGCCGATGCATAGTTGAGATAGAGATTGGAGGTGCTCTCGTAGTGCTATTAAATTCTTCACTGGGCGATGCAGATCGTAAAACACTTCCAGGGGTACCAGTTTATATTGCCGGCCTGGGTGGCCGAGCGGTTCTAGCGCTGCAGTCTGGAACCGCGCGACCGCTACGGTCGTAGGTTCGAATCCAGCCTCAGGCATGCATGTGTGTGATTTCCTTAGGTTAGTTAGGTGTTGTGTACATAGTTCCGCGTGGTCAGCGCGTACACAACTTTCCCACTAGAGCGCGCCCCGCTAAGCACAACAGCGCAGGCGCAGCGCTCGTCCGTCTCCGCAATACGAGATGGCGCTGCCATAGAGACGGACCAAATTCTGCTTCCGTCGATCCACGTATTAATATGTAACGCAGCCAATGAGATTGCTGCTAACATAGAACCTTTTCTCCTCGCGGATCACACTAGCGCAGTGATACCTGAACGCGCGAGGTATTATAACGAGTGTACAGGACTCCGATTAGTCAGTCTGCATTAGTCTGCAATCATGTTTCAGTCTGCGCCTAATAAGATTATCATATTCCTGTACATAGCCATGAAGAGAAATGTATAGACACTTTGTCAAGTATCAGAGATATGTGAGAATAAGATTAACGTACCAAGACCAAAGGAACTTCAGATTGTCAATTGTAAACAGTATCCAGAATGAAGTTACGTAATATATGTTATTTATTATTTTAATAAATTTGTGTGAAAATTAATCAAATTCTGTTTAAAGTTGGTCACCGTCAATCTGCTACTCTAAGCGTGCAAGTGGCATTTCTATCATCTGACCTAACGGCAGAAGATAAACACGCCACGATAAGACCACGAGATATATTGCTGACAATCGCCTACTTCGTTAGAGCGACAAAAATAATTTGATGGTGTGTGTACCGACGGTCCTACAGTACGCACACCACATTAGGTTTCTAAGTTCTAGGGGACTGATGACGTCAGAAGTTAAGTTCCATAGAGCTCAGAGTCATTTGAACCATTTTGAACCACTGTAGATTGGGTTAGGACAGCTTTTATTGTTATTCTCCTACTACAATAGCCCTCCTGATGCGGAGTACGTTTTTCAGTACCTGTCTCCTGCTTCCATCCCACTAGGAGGTAATGAGGTATGAACCAGATCACATATTCAAACACACCGCTAGGTGTAGACAATGTACTGTAAACGTGAAGAAATCGTTGCAAGGCAAGCTGATAATAAGCTCAGCTTTACCTTCATACATGGCTGCGAGCTCTGGTTGCAAGTGTCGCTCCTTCCATGCTGACGTTTTGTAGGAAGATAATTAAATTAAAGAAGAAATCCGTTGTGAGTCATTTTGAATTATCTACTATGTCCACTTTGCTTTTTCGGCACCAACTGTTAATATACAAAACTACTACCTATTGCACAACCTCGTTTAATCACGTTAGTCCCTTTGTCGACATTAATACAACTTCTGTACTTTTTTCATTGTTTTAGATGTAATACTGGTGTTTTTCTTGCACGATCGACATTCTGTTTCAAATGTTAATTTTCTCAATACTTTTCATACGCTCTCACGTCATCGGTCGTTGCTGCCCTCACTACTACCATAGACACTGAATCAGCCCTAACAGTAGCAACGTATTTTCCACAACGCGCATTACCAGGGGGTCCTTTATCCCACCTTAAAATAAATAGGAAAAAATACAAAATTCGTTAATTGTTATTGACTTACATTAACAGCATAATTTTTAAATGCGAACACATCAGTTAGTTGAGTCCTGAACACGAAAACGTCTTTTAGCACACTACAGTACAAGTGATACCTACGCACTTTCAACAACGTCTACTACCAAAGAGGGAACACTTTATACCCATTCAAGAAGATTGCAAATTTGACATATGGAAAAAAGACTTAAATTTAGGGTTAAGTTTGATTGAAAAATTCAAAATATTTATGAAATCTGATAGAAGAATTCATTAAAGACTGGGGCTTCCGGCGCTAATTTGATATCAAACTCATATGCAAATTAATTAAATTGATCATTTACTTACTACCACACACCTCACAACCCCATCCACACCCCCAGCCTGATATGTTTTCCTCAGCTGCCACATTGGTCCCCGCCCCCTCCCCATCACCACCTCTTGCCCACCTATCCTATTGATGACAATTCCGAATTTTGGCGGAAATTTCAAACTTTTGAGGGAATTTCTTTGTCCCAGGACACCAATCCCCCCCCCTCCCACCACCACCACCACCACCACCACCATCCTGGAATTTGTGGTAAATTAAAAATGTTGGAGCCCTTCCCAGGACTCGAATACTGATCCTTTTGGACTGAAAGCCCCGGTGCACCTCCCAACACATGGAAACTGTCTGGATGCATTACAGGAAGGTTATGTTAATGTCCTTTATTTATTTTGATTGGCAAACTGAAGTAAACTATAGTCATTATGTAATTAATCATAAAGATTGGGGCTAATTACATAACTACATGCAAAGCGTTACACAAGAAGTGTCTAAAATTGCAATATAGCTCAAAAATTGATACTACTGTGTTATCCCACTGGGAAAAAAATTTTAAATATCACTCGAACCAAATAAAAGACATACCCAAATTTTGCCCTCATCTACAAGCTGCCCTGAAAAAGGGTAGAATGGAAGGTACTATCTCTATTTTTTGCAGGAATTGTGTTCAACTGACGAGATGGTGGTGTTGGACATAGAGGAGTATAGTAAGTGTACTACCTCTAAGCATACAGCTGAGGACTGTGTCAATCGCACTTTTAACGTCAGAGTCCATTACAGATACCTCCCCCTTCACTGCTTGACAATCACCTTGCAGCCCTGGTAACTGAAGCCAATACACACTACTACAATTGATGGAAAATTCTTCACTGTTCTAACTACACATCGTGATACAACTACACTCGTAATCAACAAGTCAAATGCAACACATGTATGCAAAAGGTGCAACAGGAGAGAGGGGTTCCAGTTCAACGTGCATTCTCCTCGATGTACAGCCAGGAACTAGCGAAATTATAGGCACGCTTACCTATACCTCATCCCTCCCTCTCCCTCCACCCTTTTCACATGGCCAACTGCTACCATGCATCTTGTATTTCTTTGCCGCATACTGACCTCCACCCAGTGGACAATCGTGCAGTCGCCGACTGTACTTGGCCCGCAAGGCTGTAACACCAGCTAAACTATGCAAGATAAATGGCGTTATGGCGTCAATCCAGTGTTCTGCGAGGAAACCACTTCACTGTAACAATTGTATTTAACGTCAACGTATCTCTTACAAGTAAACAGACCCGAGACGATAATAAGTGTCCTGTTTCTACAAACATTGGTGCAGTCGTTTTTCTTTTTGTTTTATGAGTAAAAACGGTATAGTTTTTACGTTCGACTGCAGGATACAATCGTCATCTCTCTATCCCACCACCCTTCCTCCACCTCCCGTTATTTTGTGACATCCAACAAATCGAAAAAAGCTACAGCTCCGCTCCCAATTAGCCGGCCGCGGTGGTCTCGCGGTTCTAGGCCCTCAGTCCGGAACCGCGCGACTGCTACTGTCGCAGGTTCGAATCCTGCATTGGGCATGTATGTGTGTGATCTCCTTAGGTTAGTTAGGTTTAAGTAGTTCTAAGTTCTAGGGGACTGATGACCGCAGATGTTAAGTCCCATAGTGCTCAGAGCCATTTTCCGCTCCCAATTATAGATGACCCAACTGGAGAGGTCGGGTTACACACTCCTTATACATGTCCACCCTGCGTAAAGTCGGCCATCATCAGAATAAAGAAAAAGTGAGAATTTAAACTCCAAAGCGATTTCTTGTGGCTTGACGGACAAATTGCATGGCTTCAGAGCGTTTCTCGCACCCAGTGTCTGTAAATAAATTGTGCATGTGTGTATTACAAAACATTTCAGACACATCTAATAACACTACAAAATACAGATTTTCACGCCATTTGCTCATATGTCAAAAGATAGACATTTTAAGTTCAACAACAAGAAGCTATAATTCAAGACAATGTTGTCTAAGGCATATCCCGTTTTACTAATGTGACGCTATATTACACTGGCTTTTATGAAACAAATCGTGAGAGCCTATATCTTGTGATAGAATCTCCTATAGGATTTTACCAAATTTCTCTGTTCTGATACAGCAAAAGCATACTTACAGCTGACATTTATCATTCATAACTCCCCTCCATTGAGCGTCCTGTAAAGTTTCTGTCATCCAGTAGACAATTATTAGCAATAGCAGCAGAATCTTGCGTTCTAGTTTCATAAGCAATTTGATCATAACAGCCTGTTTCATGCGATCTACTCGCATATCGGGAGAATCACTATCATTTCAGGTACCACAAGCTATAATTCAAGTGGTGTCGGCTTTAGAATTAGAGGTTATGAAGTATGAAATAATACAGGACTTGCAGTGACATTTATTTTTAAACACGCACTCATAACAATAATAATAAAAACAGTCATGATTCCACATGCATAGATACAGCTGGTTCGTATTACGTTTATTACCCAGACTTACCACTCTATGTAAATAGGACCTCCTATAATATTTTACCTCGTCTCTCCCTTCTGATATATCGAAAAACTAAAACCATCTGCATACTGACATCGAGCGTATTACTATACATGTATTGCTCATCTGGAGCAGGTGACCAGTCTAGGTGGCACTGGCGCTTTTTCCCGTAGTTGTCTGATGATCTTATCAGGCATCCCTGTTTCCTTCAAGAGAGCACTAGTCTTCTTGGCCACCTTGTCCGTGGGGTCACACTCCAGAATTCTGTATGCAGGGTCCTCCAGAAGTTGGCGTACTTTCTCATCATAATCCACCCGCTGCAAGATGAATGTATTCACCACATCCGCCAGTGCCACTTAGACTGTATGGTCTGCCTAAAATACACAAGGAGGGCGTGCCCCTACGTCCAACTGTCAGTAATATCGGGGCACCTACGTACACAACAGCCAAGTACTTGAAAGGTCTCCTGTCTCCGTATGTGGGCAAATGTATTCACCACATCCGCAACAGAAGATTTCCTGCAACGCCTCAAGCAACTGCACATCACTGATTCGGACATCATGGTCAGTTTTGATGTGGTATCGCTGTTCACCAGGGTCCCACTGAAGGACTCACTAGAACTGATTGCAGAGAAATTTGACGGTGCTCTGTTGGACCTGTTCAGTCATACACTGACATCCACGTATTTCCTGTACAGAAACCAATATTACGAGCAAACTGAAGGTGTAGCTATGGGCAGCCCACTGTCCCCTGTGGTTGCCAACATGTTTATGGAGAGTTTTGAGGAGAGGGCATTGGAGACAGCCACATTTAAACCCACATGCTTCTTTAGGTATGTGGATGACACCTTCGTGATCTGGCCACATGGGATGGACAGGCTCAATGAGTTTCTTGAACATCTTAACTCATGCCACCCTAATATCAAGTTCACCATGGAACTGGAGAAGAATGGCCAGCTGCCATTTCTGGATGTACTAGTCCAGAGGAAAGCAGATGGATCAATTGGCCACAGTGTGTACCGAAAACCAACACACACTGATTTATATCTGCAGGCCAGCAGCTGTCACCACCCTGCACAGAAGAATGGGGTTCTGAAGACTTTGGTCCACAGAGCACATGCCCTGTCAGACCAAGAGAATCTACCTATAGAGATAGAACGTCTCAAAACAGTTTTCTCCAAGAATGGATACACGGACAGACAAATTGAGAGGGCACTCCAACCAGCCACCATACCACAGGTTCCTGAAGAAGACCAAGATGAAACAAAGAAGGTGGCATATCTGCCCTATGCTGGCTCTATTTCTGCCAGAATCAGTAGGATCCTCCGTAAACACAATATCAAGTGTGTTTTCTGTCCATCCAACAAGATTGGGAGACTGCTGGGGAGTGTCAAAGACGACCTGGGGTTACGAAAACCAGGGATTTACAATATACCTTGTCAATGTGGCAGGTCCTACATTGGCCAGACGACAAGAACTGTGGAGATCAGGTGCAAAGAACATCAGAGGCACACTAGATTAAGACAGGTGACTAAGTCAGCCATTGCTGAACACTGTCTAGAACTAGATCATGCCATGAAGTATGAGGACACCAGGATTCTAGCACAAACACCCAGATTTTGGGACAGTGTTATAAGAGAATCGATAGAAATTAAAATGGCTGACGATCTTATGAACCGTGACACAGGGTACCAGCTAAGCAGAGCCTGGGATCCGGCTCTGGAATTGTTAAAGGAGCAACGGGGCCAGCTGCAACACTGCACAAACAGAAGAACCAGAGACATGGAGATGGAAAACGAGCCCCTGACGGACTGCCAGGAGCACCAGACCGAAGATGGAACACCCAGAAGTGGGACTGGTGGGCGCGGACCGCAGAGGGAACATCCAGAGCCGCAGTGGACGAAAAACGGAGCGGCAACGCTCCAACAGGTCGTGGTGAGCGGGCGCGGACCGCAGGGGGAACGCTTGGTACCCCAGACCGTAGATGAAACCCCCAGGAGCGGGGTTGGTGGGCGCGGACCGCAGAGAGAACACCTAGAACCGCAGAGGACGGAAAACGGAGCAGCAACGCTCCAGCAGGTAGCAGGGAATGGGCGCGGACCACAGAGGAAGCGCCTGCAGCCTTTGGTGGAGGGGGAAGGCCATAGGCATAAATACTGGACCAGGTCCACTCGAGGAGCAGTCTCAGGTCGCACCTGATGAAGGTTACGAGCTACGTGACCGAAATATCGTGCAAGTACGACGCTGATATCCGGCAGAACACCCGACAACCCAAGATGTCAATACGTTTGCTGCCCAGGACGCGTTCGTTACAACAATATTTTAATTTCCAGCACTGATACTTCATCGACCTAACAGATGATGCACTGTAACTGCCCAGTATGCATGTGCACACATGAATCAAATAAACATGAGCGCCCTTAGGTTTCGATTTCGCAGGATGTTGTTACTTTGGTGTGTCATCTCACCACAGCACCTGATCGCTGTTGGTACCAATATTAGCGAAGTGCGAGATAGAGGAATTCCCGATTTTCAGGTATTGGTGATCTTAATGCGACGTTGGGGAGATACTATCAGAGTTATAAACACTGATGCATCTGCTTCCTTTTACGCCTCTGAACAGCTACATACAGACATAATTTTTATTTCTTTGTACAAGTTGATGGCAAAGTACGTTCCAATTCTATAAGTTCAGTGGCGTAAGATTAAAAATCTGTATTTCTATTTGTGGGTTCATGTATTAATATTTTACTAGCCGTCTAATGGCTTACAAAGCCTTGATTCGACCTGTTAAATGTGCTTGGATAGTTAAACTGATTCGATCATTATTTTCCCAACAGCTTACTGACAGAAAATTTCAATCAAGTTACACATCATCGTAGTTTCCATTTATGTAAACAGTACTTGATTCCTAAAGGATTCTAACGGTTTCGTTATTTCACTTGTGGCGAGAGGCAGTACTTTAAGCCGCCCGCTGTGGGTGAGCGGTTCTAGGCGCTTCAATCCGGAAGCGCGCTGCTGCTACGAATTCAGGTTCGAATCCTGCCTCGGGCGTGGATGTGTGTGATGTCTTTAGGTTAGTTATGTTTAAGTAGTTCTAGTCTATGAGATTGATGACCTGAGATGATAAGTCCCATAGTGCTTAGAGCCATTTGAATCGTTACTTTAAGACTGAGAATGCGCAGTCTGAGGCGCCATGTCACACCGCGTGACCCCTCCCGCTGGAGGTTCGAGTCCTCCCTCGGGCATGGGCGTGTGTGTTGTTCCCAGCGTAAGTTACTTAAAGTAGTGTGTAAGTCTAGGGACCGATGGCCTCAGCAGGTTTGTTCCTTATGAATTCACACACATTTGAAAATTTAAAATTGAGAACAACGCCGTCAACGAGAAAAAAAATTACGTTGCTGCTGGATCTATTTTATAAATCTTTTATGGCTATCCATAACATTACACGGAGTGTACTGCTAACGAATGACATACCCAAGTTACTTTCACTTAGGTGGAACATTCGATGACATTTATAAAGTTCCTGGTTTACTATTGCACTTAATGCCTTCCAAATATGCGCAATATCTCTCTCTGCTCGTTAACATCTGTGTGGTATTTCACGCGATTGATGTCTCCTGATTCTGTGTTACCTTGTTTTATACTGCTTACATATGGTGTTGGTTAAGCTCTTAGCAGTTACAAGTACCGATCACTACATGCGAAACTCATTATAAAAGTAATATTGTCCTACTCTTTATGACCAGGTATTTGTGGCAGCGATTGCTAATACACAGAAAATTCATGGTGGATTTCGGTACATAGCTGATGGATGGATTGTGCGTGTGTGTGTGTGTGTGTGTGTGTGTGTGTGTGTGTTTGTGTTTGTGTCTTTGCGTGTGTGTGTGTGTGTGTGTGTGTGTGTGTGTGTGTTTGCATGAAAGTGATCCACAGAGCAAATTAAATTTTTTAATATTTTACATTAGTACTGGATAGCCCAGCATCACCATCGCCACCACCACTGCTGCAACCACACCAAGGTGGTACTTAATGCCAAAGAAGGAGGGGGAGGATAAGAGGGAGGATGATGGAGAATCTTTATACGAATTAATAAAAATAGATTAACTTTAGTATACATTTTACAGGAAAAAAAGCTGATTTTCCCCTCTCTCTTACATATCTAGCATTTTATATAACACCAGTCCCTGGGATGATGATGATGATGTTGGTTTGTGGGGCGGTCAACATCGTGTTCATCAGCTTCCATACATGTTCCAAATCTTTCTCTTTCCAGCCTCGGCATCTCCTGAATGACCTAGTCCCTGGGCAGGGAAAATCCCCGAGACAGTCAGGAATCTAACTCAGTACCCCGTGGTCCAGATACAGCAACACTAGCCACTGGACCACTAGCTGCAGACAACTCCAGTCTCTTACAACACAGGACACCACTGCTAGCCCGTGTGTTTGATACTTACGAAAAACGTCATGTGATGCCCCTCCAGTTGTTAATTTCTTCGTAGCAAGCACAGTGAGTAAATGGTGCACTAACTCTGCTGCTCTTGAAGACAGGAATGCCGAGAAAAAATGAATCGCACTTGGCCATCAAGTGCCTTCGATATCTAGGTCAGTTTGCCTCATAGTTTCTCCCAATCTACACTCCTGGAAATGGAAAAAAGAACACATTGACACCGGTGTGTCAGACCCACCATACTTGCTCCGGACACTGCGAGAGGGCTGTACAAGCAATGATCACACGCACGGCACAGCGGACACACCAGGACCCACGGTGTTGGCCGTCGAATGGCGCTAGCTGCGCAGCATTTGTGCACCGCCGCCGTCAGTGTCACCCAGTTTGCCGTGGCATACGGAGCTCCATCGCAGTCTTTAACACTGGTAGCATGCCGCGACAGCGTGGACGTGAACCGTATGTGCAGTTGACGGACTTTGAGCGAGGGCGTATAGTGGGCATGCGGAAGGCCGGGTGGACGTACCGCCGAATTGCTCAACACGTGGGGCGTGAGGTCTCCACAGTACATCGATATTGTCGCCAGTGGTCGGCGGAAGGTGCACGTGCCCGTCGACCTGGGACCGGACCGCAGCGACGCACGGATGCACGCCAAGACCGTAGGATCCTACGCAGTGCCGTAGGGGACCGCACCGCCACTTCCCAGCAAATTAGGGACACTGTTGCTCCTGGGGTATCGGCGACGACCATTCGCAACCGTCTCCATGAAGCTGGGCTACGGTCCCGCACACCGTTAGGCCGTCTTCCGCTCACGCCCCAACATCGTGCAGCCCGCCTCCAGTGGTGTCGCGACAGGCGTGAATGGAGGGACGAATGGAGACTTGTCGTCTTCAGCGATGAGAGTCGCTTCTGCCTTGGTGCCAATGATGGTCGTATGCGTGTTTGGCGCCGTGCAGGTGAGCGCCACAATCAGGACTGCATACGACCGAGGCACACAGGGCCAACACCCGGCATCATGGTGTGGGGAGCGAGATCCTACACTGGCCGTACACCACTGGTGATCGTCGAGGGGACACTGAATAGTGCACGGTACATCCAAACCGTCATCGAACCCATCGTTCTACCATTCCCAGACCGGCAAGGGAACTTGCTGTTCCAACAGGACAATGCACGTCCGCATGTATCCCGTGCCACCCAACGTGCTCTAGAAGGTGTAAGTCAACTACCCTGGCCAGCAAGATCTCCGGATCTGTCCCCCATTGAGCATGTTTGGGACTGGATGAAGCGTCGTCTCACGCGGTCTGCACGTCCAGCACGAACGCTGGTCCAACTGAGGCACCAGGTGGAAATGGCATGGCAAGCCGTTCCACAGGACTACATCCAGCATCTCTACGATCGTCTCCATGGGAGAATAGCAGCCTGCATTGCTGCGAAAGGTGGATATACACTGTACTAGTGCCGACATTGTGCATGCTCTGTTGCCTGTGTCTATGTGCCTGTGGTTCTGTCAGTGTGATCATGTGATGTATCTGACCCCAGGAATGTGTCAATAAAGTTTCCCCTTCCTGGGACAATGAATTCACGGTGTTCTTATTTCAATTTCCAGGAGTGTATTTGAATGATTCCCACTTTTGTACCTCACTATACATTCCAAATTTACACTGTCACCTGCTATACTGACATTAGTATGCATATTCAACATTTGGTATTTAATAAAGTTCTTTACGGATACAGTAAGTTCTCTTCACCAACTGATCACCGTTGTAATCAGAGAGAGAATTTAACTGCATATTTTCCTCCTCAAAAGTATCCGAAAGTGTAGCATCTGTCAGATCTCGTTTTGGAAGACTCATCTGTCATTCAGTTTGAAGACGTATGCCTCTGCAGCTCAGAAGATCATGTCTTCCTTAGTCGAAATAAGTTCACTCCTCCCATTTCACTACGAGTGCAGCGCCATCTTGCTGTAAAGAACTGAGTCACAGCAGTGTAGTAAATGTGTGTGCTTGTCCCAGTCTAAGTTAGTAAAGAGCACTTTAACACTTTACGGTACATCTTAGATAGCCTTCAACCCACACAAACACATCAATCATTAACCATGTAATTGACTATCGTTTGATAAACAATCCTTAGCTATCGAATTCATCTGATCTGAATGTCAGTTATGCTGCCCTGGTTGGGAGCTAGTTTTTATGGAGTAGTAGTTACGGCACTTGACTGGGAATACAGTCCAGTGCCCATATATGTAGTGCCAGACACTAGTTTGAGGGAGTCTTGATGTAACACTACACATCTGCTACCCCTTCACTGTGGAAGGTGAGGTTAAATGTATTGGTCACCACAATCAGACAGCCACTTTCAGATGCTCCACAATGTAGTAGACGCTTCCAGTTTCCATAGATTACAATATCTTCCACATTTTTGTCAATAAGAAACATCTCCTGTGTGTTTTATTTCTACCTGCCTGTGTGTCGCGGAAGCAGCATAGTTTACAACATGTGATGTTCAGCTTTCTGTGAGAGCCAATGGAAACGAGTTAATGACAGTTTAGCACCTGACACAGATGGATGGTAAAAAATAAAGTGTATGGCATTGTACAAAGCTGTAGTCGTACACTGCTTAGATATGTTACAGCTGAAAAACAAGATATTAAATTGATTATGAAAAAACACCTTCCTCCAGTACAGTCAACGAAACATTACATGGCTCTGTGCAAGCGACTTCGACCACTGGTCACTGCTCCAATGAAGAAAATCGTACACATGTAATATTCTCGATGTCGGTATGCAGACAGTATTTGTTTTTTGATATATCACTAGAAAGAGACAAGGTAAAATCTCATAGGAGGATCTATTACATGGCAAGACTGGTTAAAGTTTGGATGCAGATAGTTCTCTCAAAACACACAAATTTTGCTCATAAAAGTAATAGGAATCAGCTATATCTATTCATATCGAATGATGAAGGTTTTTATTATTTTTGTCACAGATGCAAGTCACTGCAATCCTGCGTTATTTGATACTTAATAACTTCTAATTATAAAGCAGACACCAACTGAAATATAGCTTGTTGTGTAAACTACGAACGATAGTGCTTTTCCTGACATATGAGTAGATCCCGTGAAATAGGCTGTGGTGATCAAATTTCTTACAAAACTAGAACGCAAGAACCTGCTGCTATTACAAATGATTTTGCGCCGGATATCAAAACCAGTACCGGCAGTTCAGTAAATGGGAGTTATGGTTAAAAATGTCAAATGTATGCACGTAGATCGTATTTGATTTCAATGTGTCAGAAGAGAGAGATGTGGTAAAATCTTACAGGAGGTGCTATTACAAGACAGGCTCTCACGATTTGCTTCATAAATGCCAGTTCAAAAAATGGTTCAAATGGCTCTGAGCACTATGGGACTTAACATCTGAGGTCATCAGTCCCCTAGAACTTAGAAATACTTAAACCTAACTAACCTAAGAACATCACACACATCCATGCCCGAGGCAGGATTCGAACCTGCGACCGTAGCAGTCGCGCGATTCCGGACTGAAACGCCTGGAACCGCTCGGCCACCACGGCCGGCTCATAAATGCCAGTGTGATATAGCATCACATTGGTAAAACGGGATTTGCCATAGTGAACAAAACACGAAAATCGTCTTGGATTATAGCTTCTTGTTGTCGAAAGTAAATGATAGTGTATCTTCGACATGTGAGCAAATAGCATGAAAGGTTGTATTCTGTTGTTTTACTTCACATGTCTGAAATGTTTGTGATACTCATAAGCATGACAAATTATTTACAGACACTGATTTGAATGTGAGGGACGCTCTGAAACCTGTATTTGTCCATCAAGCCGCAAGAAATCGCTTGACATAGATG
The DNA here is from genome assembly GCF_023898315.1 of Schistocerca nitens. Classification (NCBI taxonomy): domain Eukaryota; kingdom Metazoa; phylum Arthropoda; class Insecta; order Orthoptera; family Acrididae; genus Schistocerca; species Schistocerca nitens. The sequence continues at coordinate 332,366,478 of NC_064622.1, forward strand.
ATTTTTTTTCTTCAGCGTTTAAATTCCCGCTTTTTCTTTACATTGATGATGGTTTCGAAATACCTTGCAGAATCTGCAGTGATTTGTAGTTTTGCAGAAAAATAGAGAAGTTTTTTTTTTCTGTTTATGCAGGGTGGAGATGTATAGGAGGTGTGTAGACTGACCTCTGCTGTTTGGCCATCTGAAATTGGCGTCGGTGCAGTATTTCTTTTTTTTTCACTTTGTTGGATGTCATAAAATAACAGGAGTCTGGTGGCGAGAGTGGGAGAGAGAGATGCAAATAATCTACACCGATATTGCTCATAAAACTAAAAGAAAAAGGACTGTACCTACTTTCATGGAAGCAGGACATTTATTATAGTCTTGATTGTGTTTCTTTTTTAATAGATGCTTGCTTACGAGAGATGTGTTGATGTTAAATACAGTTGTTACACTGAAATATTTTTCACGCAGAATGGAGGGCTGCTGGACGCATTGTGTGTGTTCTCACCCACCACAGCTGTTCTTCGACTAGGGAACGGCTACATTTTAACGTCATTTATCTCACATTGTTTAGCTGGTCTTACAGCCTTTTGTATTGCCGAAGAGCCACTGCCTGTACTGTCGCCCTAGGGCGGGCCACGTGCATCTGATGACCATGCGATTGTCTGCTGGGTGAAGGTAAGTATGCCGCAAAGTAATGAGCGGTGTGCGGTAACAGTTGACCATTTGAAAAACGAGGGAGGGAGAGGCAAGCGATGAGGGGCGGTAAGAGTGCCTATAATTTTGCAAGTTACTGGCCATACAGTGAGAAGAATGAACGTTCAACTGCAACCCCTCTCTCCTGTAGCAATCTTTTAGGACGATGATTTTCCCCTGTGCGTGTGTTGTATTATGTCCCATTGATTATGAGTGCTGTTTTCTTTTGTTCACGACAATTTCGATATGCAATTAGAACAGTGAAGCATTTTTCATCAATTGTGGTAGCGTGTATTGGCGGCAATTACATGTGCTGCAGTATTATTGTCGAGCAATGCAGGGGGAGGTGTCTGTAGAAAACAGCAACAGATGTAGTCCTCATCTTTAGGCTTACAAGTAATACCTTCATTAAACGTCTCTCAGTCCAACACCAGCATGTCGTCAGTTGAACACAATTCCCACAAAAAAAGAGATAGAGGGTCGGTGGGAGGGGGGGTTATTTGGCTGGGTAATCAATTGATCAATTTAATTAATTTCCAGATCAATTTGATATCAAAATTGCGTCAGGAGCCCCAGTACCCTACTACACCTAACAATTCCCTTTAGTTATGATATTTTTATAATCTAGCAGATACATAAAAAGGCAAAACTTTCATGGACGACATTAGATATTCATATAATATAGGGTGAAGCGAAATTCGTGAACTCTGGCTTCACAGCGTGACTCCTCACATTCCAAAGATAAAAAAAATGTCTGTCACGAAATTTCGTCCGGCGAGTACATCTGGCAGAAAAAGGACGTTAAAGAGTTACAATCTGCAACACTATAACCATATGAGGGGTAACTACCTCTGACAGCACATTGTAATTGTGCTGTGCAGTTGGTGCTGTGGATAGAGTTTTGGGTTAGCGTCAGGAGCTCGAGGGTTCAACTTGGGATGGGGCATATATTTTTAATTTATTTTCTAATTCATTCTGACATTTCATACTGTAATATATACCGTTTCTTATGTCACATGTATCCTAAATTAACAACATTTTGTAATGCTGACAAATAAGACATAGACAGTTGAAATAATTAATGGGACCAGGGTGAGAACACATAGCAACCGAGTTTGGACATTATTTGCAAAGCACGTTGCTAGTGCTACTGACAACGAAATGTAATTGACCTGAACGACGTAAGAATAGTTGAGGAAGGTACAAAGAAAACAGGTTTCGCATCTAGTAGATGAAGTTGTGCGAATAAATTCGAGCCCACGACGTGGAAAAGGCTTCTTTCAAAGCTGACCAATCTTCCATTTCTACGATTGTAGTATGTAAGTACAAATGTTTTCAAGAGGACCCGGGGCAATCGCTGTTGACGATTAAGATGCCAGATACCGTACCACCTGGACTACATTTACCAAACAAAAAACATATGCTTGAACCCAAGATCGAACCCTCGACCTCCTGCACACTAAAATAAAACACTATCCACTGCCCACAGTGTACAGCGCAAGTGATGTCTTGACAGATTTAGTTACTAAACATGTGGTTACAGTGTTGCCAGATTACACTCTTCAACGTCCTTTTTCTTCCGGATGTACTCGCAGGACGAAATTTTGTGAAAGACATTTTTTTTTTTTTGGCTGGTATGCGAGGATTCTCGCTGCGAAGCCCGAGTGCGCTAATTTCGCTTCTCCCTGTATAAATAGATTTAATCATCTGTGTACCGTTAAAAATGTAAGGTGCCATGAGGTCTCCGAGCAAATGGTCCGTGTGCTACAAGTAAATTTATATCCTGACTACAGGATGGTCTCCTGCAGTACGTCAGAAAAAATGTATCTTTCTTTCATATGCTGATCAAATAACTGCAATAGAATTGTTTGAAAAAGCAGCATACTTGGGCTCGAAATTGCAAAATAAAGAGGATGAGGAGTAGGAAATAAGTGGTATGATGGAAAGTGCAGAGAAAGGGATGGGAGGATTAGACGAGGTTTAGGAGAGGAGAGGTGCTCTGTGTCGGAAGCCGTGGAGTTCGGTTTGTTGTTATGGCGCAAGTTTGCCTCCCCATCTCTCCAACCAAGTTATCCGGCAGCCGCTGACAGCTTCTTCGAACGCCCTGATGAAGTCAACAAGCGACGAAGGACTGAGAGCGTGCACGAAATTCAGCCCAATTTCCACAGTGTAGCTTGGGAAAGGTTATCTACAACTTGTACGGAAATCAGACTGCAGTTGCAAGACTTGGAGGATTTCGCGTCTTTTAGAAATACGATAGAGGCTGCAGAAATAGCTGTAGCTCCGTTTTACTGATGCCAATAGTAATATAGCTATGAATAGACAATTTACGTCTCTTAGTGCAAACTTTTTCATAAATCACTTAGGTGAAAACAGAATTACCGTATCTTAAACGATTCCGGAATATTTGAGCATCACCCAGTGCATATGCAAGATGACTGTTCTATACCTACAGTAATGCCACCTATAGAAGCAACAAGTAATTTGCAGACAAAAATCCTCAACTTTATTTCTTTTATGCGATCACGGCTTTCGTCACTAAACGATCTCAAAGATTTTTTTTTTACTATAACGACCACTTTGGGCTCTACCTATTGTCTGAGTAGGCAGTCGTGCATGGATGTCGGAACTTAGTGGCCCGTGGAGGACTTCCCGCTTCGTGTTTGCAATTTACGGTGGATATGCAAGGCAAAACGTATTACCCGACCACTGTATTAAATGACTTCCCGTAGCCTAGGCCGGCCGGAGTCGCCGTGCGGTTCTAGGCGCTACAGTCTGGAGCCGAGCGACCGCTACGGTCGCAGGTTCGAATCCTGCCTCGGGCTTGGATGTGTGATGTCCTTAGGTTAGTTAGGTTTAATTAGTTCTAAGTTCTAGGCGACTGATGACCTCAGAAGTTAAGTCGCATAGTGCTCAGAGCCATTTGAACCCGAAGCCTATATGGGAAACAAGCGGTGACGTTCTTGAAAACAAATAAAAGTACAGTGTTGACCAAGGCAAACGCATCGTATTGTGAATTATTCCTAGACAATTGTGCACATACGAGGGCGAATCAAAAAGTAAGATACACGATAGTGTATCTCCGCGAGAGCATGCTGTTTGGTATGACAGTGGCCAATGCGTATAACGCTACCGTAGCTGCTGATACGTCAATAGGACGGGTGGTGTTGTATCCCGTCGTGTTGTGTGTGCAGAGAGGGCTAGGCTCAATGGTGCGTCAATCGGAAGTTCACTGCAAATTGGAGGTGCGTGCAACGATCAGATTTCTATGGGCTAAACGGCTCAATTGCACGGACATTCATCGTGAAATCACCGCTGTATATGGTGAGCGTGCCATCTCTCGCCCAGATACTTGTATTGCGAAGTGGGGCAAGCAATTTGACGGCGGACGCACGGATCTCACAGTCCATTATCGCAATGGCAGGTGCGCTAGGCCCAGTATCGTTGCAAATGTTGACCGTTTGGATGTAATCATTAGTGAAGACCGACGCGTAACACGGCACGAAATTGGCAGCATGCTGAACATTTCGTATGGCAGTGTGTTCTCCGATGTTGACCAGCACCTTGCATGTCGTAAACTGTGTGTCAGGTGTGTCACACAGCAGCTCACCAACGTTCGCAAGTGATAGTGTTTCCAATGGTCACTGGCGGGCAACGAGTTTCTGGGCGAATCATCATAGGGGATGAAACGTGAGTCCACCACTTCACTCCCTAAATATATTTCGATGGAACGGGTGCACACCACATCACCACAACGAAAGCACGAAAACGGATAGCGACAGAGTTCTTTGACGTGGTGGGTGTAGTCCATGTGGAATTTATACTGAAAGGCACTACAATCAACTCTGCTTGCGATTATCAAACATTGCACTGGTTACGTAAGCGTCGAGGAAAACTGAGCGCCGGTATGATTTTGTTGAACAACACAACACCGCTCTCGGCTTGCCAGATGTCAGAACTATTGCAGCGAGACCCACGAAAAAGATAGGCCGTCGTGCGTACGTCACAGCAAGCGAAATTTCAGTTCTTTCGAGTGTCAGCAACCGTCCCCGACGGAAAGCGAGTAGCTATTTCAGAGGGATTTAATATTTCCTGACTCTGCGTTTAAAGGCATGCAAGTTCTCGGTAGCACACGACAAAATTAAGACCTGTAGTCGGCGCCTTTGCAATTAAATATGGATTTCCCGCGAGCCGCGCACGGAGTCGAGCGTTCTCGAAGTGTGGCGGACAAGCCTATTGGTGTGACGTCACAAGTACGTCGCAGGGCCCTTATATCTCGTTGGCCCCGTACTGCAGCGATTCAAGCGGGACGTATGACAATATCCTGCACACAGTCCAGACCTAGCGCTATGCGATTACCATATGTTCGGCAAGATGAAAGAGGATCTCGGTGGACGACAATTCCGAAATGATGAGCAGGTGAAAGCAGCTGTATGCACCCGGAATCGAAAAGTTGGCTAGCCGTCCTGGGCAATGTTTACAATCTCTTTAGTGCCAATCAAGCCCAGAAGAAGTTGTCATGACCATATTTAAGTAATAAATGATAATTAATTGAAACCCTCAGTTGCCGACAGGTGTTGTTGATATACCTCGATGGGGACAGCTGAAAATGTGTGCCCCGACCGGGACTCGAACACGGGACTCCTGCTTACATGGCAGACGCTCTATCCACCTGAGCCACCGATGACACAGATGAATAGCGCGACGGCAGGGACTTATGGCTCAGATGGATAGAGCGTCTGCAGTACACGCAGGAGATCGCGGGTGCGAGTCCCGGTCGGGGCACACATTCTCAGCTGTCCCCATCGAAGTATATCAACAACATCTGTCGGCAGCTGAGGGTTTCATCCAATTATCATTTATTCTAGAGAACCTGCACGGTCATAAATGATATCTGTCCTTTCGAGAACAGTTACTATCTCCATATATCAATTTAGCTAAGTTCTACACAGAAACTCTTCGTGCGTTTTGCGGCCAGCTTTCTTCGTTTAGGTGATGCAGCTCCCTGAAATATGTGTAATGTGACAGTTTTATGCCAGGTTTAGCTAGGTTTACGTTCTTCTGGGTAGTCGTTTGTGAACTACTGAAGCCGGCCGCTGGTGGCCGAGCGGTTCTGGCGCTACAGTCTAGAACCGCGCGACCGCTACTATCGCAGGTTCGAATCCTGCCTCGGGCATGGATGTGTGTGTTGTCCTGAGGTTAGTTAGGTTTAAGTAGTTCTAAGTTCTACGGGACTTATGACCTCAGCAGTTGAGTCCCATAGTGCTCAGAGCCATTTGAAGCATTTGAACTACTGAAAATTAGCGTTATATTTATAAATTTGTTTTGCTGATGAATGGTGCATGATTTTCTTTTCATTACTTTCAGCTTATATGTTCGTTGTTTGATTTTACGTGTATATGAAAATGTCACTCAGTGTGTGTGTGTGTGTGTGTGTGTGTGTGTGTGTGTGTGTGTGTGTGTGTGTATTAAATATCTAAATTCACAGTTATGAAATCAAAAATTTGACTTATTTTCGTAGAGAAGCAGAAAAGTATTCTACGAGACGCTGACACAGTCTTCATGAATTGCCTGCAGAAATGATGAATTTTGAAAATTAAGTATATTTATCACTGAGGAAATACATAAATTATTCACATGAGATCTTATCTTTGAGATTGTTGGAGAATAGGTCTGTTGCATTTACTATGCAAGAGGGTTGCCCAGAAAGTAATGCACTGCATTTTTTTCTTCAACAGTTCTTTATTAAACACGAGAATTACGCATACGAAAGACTGGTGTTTTATTTACACGCCATATTTTTCCACATAATCTCCATCCTGTTACATGACCTTCCTCCAGCGCAATACAAGGGCGTGTATGCCATGTCGGTACCAATCCTTGTCCAGGTTGTGGATCCAGTGCTACACTGTGTGAATCACCTCATCATTGACAGATGCAGTGCCAACTATGCGTCTGTCCTCTCGAATGACATGAGCTCCTTGCAAAATGTCAGGTGTGAAAGCCGTGGGTGGTCTCCCCTACTGCAAATCGTGGAGCTCTGCCGAACCATCTTTTGATGACCTGACCATACGTGCCCGGCGACTAACTTTATTTCTGTCGACAGTAGATGCTCTATAAACTTTGCATAAGCTTTTATGAATATTCCGTACAGTTTCTTTCTCTAAAGTTGAAAACTAAACTCCATCCTAAAACGCCAGGAAGGCCTAAAGGGACCGACCGGCCGCCGTGTCATCCTCGGACTACAGGTGTCAATGGATGCGGATATGGAGGGGCGTGTGGTCAACACACAGCTCTCCCGGCTGCATGTCAGTTTACGAGACCGGAGCAGCTACTTCTCAGTCAAATAGCCTTACAAGGGCTGAGAGCACCCCGCTTGCCAACAGCACTCGGCAGACCGGATGGTTCAAATGGCTCTGAGCACTATGGGACTTAACATCTGTGGTCATCAGTCCCCTAGAACTTAGAACTACTTAAACCTAAGTAACCTGAGGACAGCACACACATCCATGCCCGAGGCAGGATTCGAACCTACGACCGTAGCAGTCGCGCGGTTCCGGACTGCGCGCCTAGAACCGCGAGACCACCGCGGCCGGCCAGACCGGATGGTCACCCATCCAAGTGCTAGCCCAGCCCTACATTGCTTAACTTCGGTGACCTGACGAGAACCCGTGTTAACACTGCGGCCAGGCCGACGGCCAGATTCTTTCTGTAGAGTAATAAATTCAATGGTGGCAAGTCGCTTGTAACGTACATCACCTACAGACACCATTTTGAAACTGTCCTGCAGGTACGCTATCTGTTGGAAATGACGGAAACTTGGCCCTCTCACTCAGGTGACTTCAAATAAGAAATATGTAACGTTTCGCTTTCGTAGAATAGTTTTCGGCTGAGAAAAAAAATCCGCTGCATTACTTTATGGCCTACCCTCGTATTTCATGTAAAGACTGTTACTGCTTCTTTGATTTAATTGATTGAGCATTCGAGAACCGTAAAAGCTTTTGGAGCTTAGTGGGGAACAATATTGACAGCGTGGGAGCAGTTGAATGTGTGAAGTGATGTTAGGGGAGTGATGTCAACGGATATATACAACTACACAATTGAGCATACGTATTTGTTTTCATATGGTACCGTCTCCATTTTACACCTAAATCTACGTCTACAATTACTACTCTGTAATTCACACTTACGTGCCCGACACCTGGCGGAGAGTTTATAGAACCACTTTCAAACTGTTTCTCTGCCGTTCCACTCTCGAACAGCGCGCAGAAAACACGAATTCTTACATATTTTCGTAGGAACTCTAATTTCTCTTATTTTCTTACGATGGTCATTTCTCCCTCCGTAGAACGTCCGAGAAAAATATTCTCGCATTCGTATAAGAAACTTGGTAAGCTGAAATTTCGTAGTCGGCCGTAGTGGCCGAGTGGTTCTACGCGCTTCAGTCTGGAACCACGCGACCGCTACAGTCCCAGGTTCTAAACCTGCCTCGGGCATGGATGTGTGTGATGTCCTTAGGTTAGTTAGGTTTAAGTCGTTCTAAGTTCTAGGAGACTGATGACCCCCTATAGTGCTAAGAGCCATATGAAATTTCGTGAAAAGATTTCGCTTTAACGAAAATCGTCTTTGTTTTTAAGATTTCCACCCCAACTCAGGTATCGTATTCGTAACACTTTCTCTCCTGTTTTGATATAATACAAAATGAGCTGCTCTTTTTTGACCTTTATCCTTTATCCTATCTGGTACGGTTCCATGTCAAGCTGTATACTTCTCCAGAAAATAATTGTTTTCATCTTTGTACGCAAACGAAAAAAGGACGAATTCATCTTGTCATGTAACTGGAATAGAAATGAAGTCCTGTGCTTCTTGACAGAGGGTAGGGGAACGATGCGGGAGACCTGCACCGCCGTACTAGGCAAGGTCCTAGTGGAGGTGGTTTGCCGTTGCCTTCCCCCGACCGTAATGGGGATGAATGATGATGAATACGACACAACAACACCCACTCATCTCGAGGGAGGTGAAAATCCTGGACCCCGCCGGGAATCGAACCTGGGAGCCGTGCTCTCACTTAATTCCTCCTGTCCAGAAACTAAAGAAGGTTTGGAATACGTACCGCTGCCGATTTTTAATGTGACGTCACATCGTTTGATTAACGAAAGCTTCAGATGACAAAACAGGACTTATCAGTGTTTATATTCAGCACTGTGAAATAATTACCTGTCTCAATCTCCAATTTCCGTCGAAACGAGTAGCGAAGACCCTACGGAAGCTTCGGAGGGGTTACGACGGATAGAGGGGAGGTACTGCTTTTTTTCGTCGTGCATCTAACACCAGGACGTGTTTTCCCTGCTGATAGGAAATTGCATTGTCTGATGCGACCGGAATCGATGTGGGTCTTCTGACCTAAGCAACCGCCCCTTTGATCAATATGCTATCCGGACACGGGGCTCCGCCGGCAGCAGACTGCAGTCTCCAGAGAGGCCAATCTCTGCAGGCGTCTCCAGCAGCCGCTCCAAGACTAGCTGATCTGACCGTGCCACGAATACTGAGACCGATGCTCAGGCGACGACACGTAGCGTAGTGAGGCACCTCGTACAGTGTGCTCTCACATCGTCAGTTTACTAACTTCCGTGACTAGCGTGATAGCACTGGTAGACAAACGCTTATAATTAATTAACTACCACAGTCAGGGCAACTTTTTAAAGCAAAATTTTGTTGTAGTTGCTGTGGTCTACAGTCAGGAGAGTATATTTATGCGGCTCTCCTCCCGATAGTCTATCTGTGCTGTCCTCTTCACCCCTGCGTAACTTCTGTAATACGCATTATCTTGAAGCAGCCTGCTGCAGTAAAGTCGTAATCTTCCGCAACCCACCGCACTTCTCACCATTAGCGTATTAGCTGCTTCTGATGCCTTAGAATGTGTCCCATTAACCTGTCACTTATTCCACTTAGTTTGTGCCAAACCGTTCTTTTCTCGGCAACCTATTCACACCCGACGTACCAATACAATATTCAACACCCTTTTGGACCAAAACATTTCAAACAATTTGAGAAAAGACTTTCTAACAACCTAATTATCATTCGTCGTTAACAAATACCTCTTGGTTTTAAGAACACTATTCCGTGCAACTTCCAGTCTGTAGCCGGCGTGGTCAGACTATGGTTACGATTACTGCGACTTCAATGTCCAAAGAAAAGTGAGTGTAGCCGGCCGGTCTGGCCGAGCGGTTCTAGGCACTTCATCCTGGAACCGCGCTGCTGCTACGGTCGCAGGTTCGAATCCTGCCTCGGGCATGGATGTGTGCAATGTCCTTAGCTTAGTTAGGTTTACGTAGTTCAAAGTCCTAGGGGACTGATGACGTCAAATGTTGAGTCCCATAGTGCTTACAGCCATTTGAACCATCCAGTCTGTATTTTGTGTTCTCTTTACTTCGGCGACGATCAGTTATTTTGATGTTCAGATAGTAACTCATTTCATAATATGGCCCTTCATCATCGCCTGATGTATTCGGCTGCACTCACTTACTCTTGCCTTACATTTCTTGATGTTTATCTTGTAACTTCTTTCCACGACCCAGCTATTCAATTGACCAACGAGGACACACATGTCTCTGACGTAGTTTCCAATGAAATTGACCAGTCTTTAAGTTTTGCCTTTCTTCCTCCTAAATGTTAATACCTTTTTCAAATTTATTCGTGATGTCCTTTACTGCTTGGTCTACGCACGGATAGAATAACATCTGGTAACGGTGTGGTAATGTTAATACCTTTTCCAAATTTATTCGTGATATCTTTTACTACTTGGCCTATGCACGGATAGAATAAAATCTGCTAATGGTGTGGTAACTGTACCTCACTTCGTTCTCCTATAAGAGCTACCTTTCATATCCTTTTTTGTTTATAACTGTAGCCTCATTTCTGCACAAGGTTTAGATAGCTTTTAGTTGCATCTGTTTTATCTCTCAAAACTTTAGAATTTCTAGTAGTTTAGTCCAGACAATGTTGTCAAAACTTTTTTCTGAATTTATAACTGCTTTGCAATGTACAGGGATTTCACAAAAATAAGGAAACACCGCGAGGAATATGTACATGGGCATAAATGCAGATGCTAGCCGTTCCTGGAAGTTGCGCTGTTGGACTTGGCCACGAACGGCATTTGTACAAACGAGTGCGTTATGTAGCAGCTAAGTGGAGTCGAACGCGGAAAATTCGTTGGTGCTCGTATGGTAGATGTTTCGATAACTAAGGTTGCCGAAGTATTTGGCGTTTCAAGAGGAATCACATCGAGGATTTATACCACAAGCAGCGAAAGCGGAGAAACATCTTTCGCTAACTCACCACGCGAATAGCAGCGTGTTTTCAGTGATCGTGACAGACGGTCACTGAAGGTAATTGTGACGAAAAATTGACGACGACAGATTCAAAAGTCACTTCAGAACGGAGTTCGTACTCGCAAACCCTCCCAGTTCCAGGAGCAGGGAGTTTCAGGGCGTTGCAGTTCCAAAACCACTCATTAGAGATATGAATGCACGTAACAGGAAAACCTGGTGCGGAAGCCGTAAAACCTGGATTACGGAGCGACGGAAGAAAGTCACTCGGTCAGATGAGTCTTATTTCACACTGTTTCACCTCCTGGCCGTGTTTACGTCTGGCGCACGCTGTGCTAAGCATATGATGCAGACTGCTTGTTGCTAAGAGTGAAACATGGTGGCGGTGCGGTGATGATTTGGACACCCATCACACGGTATTCCATGGGTCCCTTGGTTTCTCTGCAAAGTCCCAATACAATCAAGGATAAAGTAAAAATTTGACTGGTCAGGTCCATCCAATGGTGCAACGAATGTTCCCCAGTGGTGATTCTGTGCTCTAAGACGACGGGGCCCTGATCACACAGCCCCTATTTTCCAGGTCAGATTTTGCAAGCACGAGAGTAAATTGTTGCATCGTCCCTGTTCACCACTGTCACCACATGTCAATATCATTGAGCCTCTGTGGTCTACTGCGGAGAGAAAGATAGGTGTTCGCTATGTATTCCATCACCGTCGCATGAACTTGCCACTATCTTCCAGGAAGAACGGTTTAAGATTCCCTTGAAAACCATGCAGGACCTGCATTTATCCATTCCGAGAAGACTGGAAGATGTTTTGAATGCCAACGGCTTTCCCACATGCTGTAATGTATGACAATGTGTTTTTGATGTTTCCATATTTTTGTCTACCCCTTGTAGGTTTGCCTTTCTTCAACATATTTTCGAAGATTAATGTGGGGTCAATTTTGCGTCGCATATTTCTCAATTTATGACGAAAAATTAAGTCTCAAACAAAATAGCTCCCTTCAATGAACGTTGAAATCAAGAGGCAACTTTCATCGTCGTCATCTTGCGCGCACACACACACACACACACACACACACACACACACACACACACACACACACATCACCCACCCCATACATCGCCTTAATATAGATCACGTCCGCTATTGCGATGTGCTTCTCCTGCCTCCCGTAAGTAGCTCATAATTTTCATCACTAGGAGAGTTAGCTCAGATACCATTATCAGAAATGCAAGCATTGTGGTTGAATTATCAGCTAAGCTGGCACCCGCAATTTACATTCATAGTAGATATACTGTATTACGTCAGAGATGAAGGCAGATAGACACAAATCGCGCAATTCACAGGCAGACAACGTACGGGGAACATCTCAGAGGATTATGAGAAAACGGGATCCAGAAATCAAATGTGTGTGTCAGGGTATTCATCTAATGATATTCAGCTTATCTATACCATAGTAAATACTACTCCCCAGAGCTTCTTTCGTTCAACTGCTGTAGAAACTATTTCATTTAAGGACTCCATTACAGTACACATATGAGTTTATATCGGTGGATTCCTATAACTGTCATCCCGGATTTTTGGAAGCAACGATTGTATCAGTATAGGAAGTAGCACGACTAATAAGTTATTTTGCACTATTCACAGATGTTTGGTCCAAGAATTCTGTTTACACCTTATTTGATTCAAAGTGGTGTGCACACGAAAAGATATTTCCAAATATTGTGTCATCAACGTGTTAGGCCATTTGAGTCCTGTAATCAGTGTGTAATGGCCACTGTCTTTTAGTTAATGTTGATAAATGTACACTCAATTCTTAGATGTTGAATTGTTATATGCGGGGAAAATGAGCAAAATATGAATACTGGTTTCAAACTATGTTCAGATGAGGATCATAAAAACATTAAACAAAAATAGTAATTCCTCTATCACTTCATAACATTCGAAGTTTTACTGCACCCTGTGAGTACAATTACCGGTCCTTTTTGCTCATCAGAAATGAATTTGATAATTGGTGTACAAACAGCCCGTTTTATAAATATGGAATAAAATATAAAATTAACTTACATTTACTTAGAAAGAATAAATATAAAACTCAAAACAGGATTTTTCACCAAGGATTAAACTTGTACAGTAATTTTCCAGGAATATTAGTAAAATAAACTCCATTAAAAAGAGAACTGAGAAGTAATCGTTAAGGAATAGGATTTACACTGCAAACGCTTACACAGATAAGACAGAATACGGGTACAATAAAAAAATAACACAAGTGAGTAGTAATAATAAAACGTGTGTGTTAATTCACACGACACTTTCGCACTATAATGCTTGTTTTACACTTTTCTAGAAAACCTTACTCCCACATAACTGAAATGTATAACACTAACAACTTTTCCTGAGCTCAACATCTCGCTCATTGTGGAAAGATGCTGCATCAGTTTTGAGGCAAGAAACGAAGATGTTGCATTACACAAAATGGAAACTAAACATCATCGCTATGACCTTGATGTCAGATAATAGTGTATGTGGTGTTACATTATGGTTCAAATGGCTCTGAGCACTATGGGACTCAACATCTTAGGTCATAAGTCCCCTAGAACTTAGAACTACTTAAACCTAACTAACCTAAGGACATCACACACACCCATGCCCGAGGCAGGATTCGAACCTGTGACCGTAGCAGTCCCGCGGTTCCGGACTGCAGCGCCAGAACCGCTAGACCACCGCGGCCGGCTGTTACATTATGAAATAATGTGTAAAGTATTAGTAGTGTGCGCAGTGACGTAGTAAAAAATAAATGGTCATGGTAGCACTAGCTTTCTGCATTACTAAACAACAACTTTACAATTCAATATAGTGCGCTGAGAATAAACGAAATGATATTGACATTACAGTAGTCTATCGCGGCAACGACAAACTAACTCCGTATGTAATCTTTCTTGATCCATTATGGACTGTGGGACAACGGCTGGCATGTACTTCTTGATACAATAATTTACCAAAAGCCGTATGTATTGTAGAAATTTATTTTATGAACTTCTCATACGCAACCAGTTTCGGCATTACATTGATGCCATCTTCAGGGCCCACACGTCATTGTCGTAAAATCGCTATACACGGAAGGAGCCATATATCTGGATCCGTGAATCAAATCGCTGTGCAACACTTCTTGGTGGCCAGGCGACACAGAGCTATTGCGATTTGATGCACGGATCCAGCTATATGGCTCCTTCCGTGTATAGTGATTTTACCACTATGAACTGTGGGGCCTGAAGATGGCTTCAATGTAATGCCGAAACTGGTTGCATATAAGAAGTTCATAAAATAAATTTCTACAATACGTATGGCTGTTGGTAAATTATTGTGTCAAGAAACTCCGTATGTGGCCAACCACACACATGACGTGACCGCAGGAGTTTATAAGGTCAACTGAGAGCAGTGAGTAATTTCCAAGGAGAGACCGGGAGATCTACTGTACGAGCCAAAATATTACGGCCACCTGCATAGTAGTATCTTGCCTTTGAAACGCAGTGCAGTAGCAATTCTGGGTTACACGTGTTCAACAATTCCTTGTGAGGTGTCCCGAAGTATGTGGCCCAGTCGGCTATGTACAGTCCAGGGAATTTCCATAGACTACTGGCTAGTGGATTATGATTACGGAGCTGGAGCCCGATATCTGCCTAGATCAGTCACGTTCAGAGAAAGCGAGTTTGGTGGACAAGATATCACCATGAGTTCACTATATTGTATGTTAACCGGGGACCTAGAAACGACGGAGAGGCTCCGTCCTCGCCGCAGCCGCAGTGGTTCACAACCCCACGACGACTACCGCAGTCCACTTCACCCCTCCGCCGCCACACACCGAACCTAGTGTTATTGTGTGGTTCGGCCCCCGGTGGAACACCCCAGGGAACGTCTCACACCAGACGAGTGTAACCCACATGTTTGCATGGTAGAGTAATGGTAGTGTACGCGTACATGGAAAACTTGTTTGCGCAGCAATCGCCGACATAGTGTAGCTGAGGCAGAATAAGGGGAACCAGCCCGCATTTGCCGAGGCAGATGGAAAACCGCCTAAAAACCAACCACAGACTGGCCGGCTCACCGGACCTCGACACAAGTCACAAGTCCGCCGGGCGGATTCGTGCCGGGGACCAGGCGCTCTTTCTCGCTCCGGAAAGCCTTGCGTCAGAGCGCTCGGCTAACCGGGGGGGGGGGGGGGGGGGGGGTGCATGATTTCTCTAAGTTGTCGGACCACTGTCACTTGATTCCGGCCCTGTGATTCCAACATGTGTCCTGGTGGAATTCGCCATCACTGTATGGGAAGACATGAAGCATGATGGAATGCATGTGGTGCACAATACTGTTCACGTAGTCCACAGTTTTCGTGGTGCCTTCGGTAACTAGCAAAGACCCTATGGAAGCCCTGGTGAATATCTCTAGAAGCATAATAATGGCCCCACTGACCTGGCGCTCGTGGTACGGTGCATGTTTACAGCAGATGTTAGCGTGGATGACGGCGTATTCAGATAAGACCATGGATGCAATATCAAAAGATTCCTGAGTCATCTGACCAGGTGACTTGTTTCGATTGACCCACCGTCGAATCTCGATGATTCCATTACCACTGCAAACCTCAACACGGGGAAACGTATGCGTCGCCTGCTGCTGAGCCTCTTGTCCGACAATGTGCACTGAACAGTTTGCGTACACCAGCATTGTGTTCTGTCATCATAAGTGCCACGGAATGCCACCTACCGCGCTTTATAGAGTGGTCAAACCTCCGTCATGCACGTACAGGGATGAGGCATGGGCATCCAGAACCTTCTCGCCAGCTCATAGTTTCACCGTCCTTCTACTAACTTCCGTAGATTCTCCGCTAGTAACAGCCGAACCGAGATACCCGATCCTAAGCACCGGACACAAATAATCACCCCTTTGACAAAATCGCTTTTGCCCGAGGATTTACTTATCCACTAGAATGTTTCCCATTCGTCTCTGCTCCACTTACATATAACGGTGTACAAAACCTGAGAACGAAAGTAACTTTCGCATGATCACTGCCAAATAACATAGTTCGATGAAACTTGGACATACGTAGAAAAGCTGCTGCAGTGTGGTACAGAAGCCAACTGAAAGTAATACGCAATGAATCGAACAGAAATGACACATTTACTCAAAGATAACAATTTTACTGAAGTCACACGTGATTTATGGTTGTCCCTGGGCATTACAAATGGCGGGACATGGTTCTTAACAGAGTGTGGGATGACCACGGACTGGTACATGCTCTGTAGAGTGCTTCCACTCTGGCCACAAGCTTGACTAGGACTTCTTGTGGTAGGGCTTTCCATTCATCCACCAGCGCGGTTGATAAGTACAAAGATTGACTAGGACTTCGTGTGGTGGGGCTTTCCATTCATCCACCAGCGCGGTTGATAAGTACAGGATCGTCGCCGGTGCGTGCGGGTATCCAGCAGTACGTCTTGCCAACGCAGCCCAAACGTGCTTGATAAGATTTAAATCGGAGGAACGAGCAGGCCAGATCATTCGCCGAATATCCTCTTGTTCCGAAAGCTCCTCCACTGACTCTTTTCGATGCGGCTGCGCATTGTCATCCATATCCATAAAAGTGAAATCATGGGCGAAAGCACCCCAAAAAGACGCATATGTGCAAGCAGTATAGCGACACAATAACACTGACCGACGACTGTACCAAACATTTTGAGATTCAGATGGTTCAAATGGCTCTAAGCACTATGGCACTTAACATCTGAGGTCATCAGTCCCCTAGACATAGAACTACTTAAACCTACCTAAGGACATCGCACACATCCATGTCCGAGGCAGGATTCGAACCTGCGACCGTAGCAGCAGCGCGGTTCCGGACTGAAGCGCCTAGAACCGCTCGGCCACAGCGGCCGGCAGCATTTGGAGGTCACTACGTCCATGCAACATTATCCTCCCCACACCATGACACCTGCTGTTGTGACCAGATGAAACTCAGCTTCTTTGATTGATCGGTGAATTGGTACATTAAACACGAACACGAGAAATGTTACTTCACTCAATTAAATAAATGAATAAAAGATGTACCTTACTTTGACACAGGTCTCCGCCGCAGGATACCTTGACAAGTAATAACTGTTGTTGGCTGCTGAAGCATCACATGATGCATAGATTAACGAATTGTTCCCTTGCAGTACAATGTCCCACATTTAAACGAACAAGTCCATCATATACTTTAACCATCTCTGTCACACTCGATGATGTTGACTGCTGCAGCTGAGTTCTCGAACTGGGCCAGAGCTCTCGCTAGCTCGGCACTATATTAACGTTAAGCTACCGGCACACGGGGCGAGACAGGTGACGTTGGCGTGCACGCAGACGAGGTAATCCCCACGTCACTGCTCACAGCGCCGTCACCACACGCTACCAAGCTGCTTAACGTGATTTTGCGCTCTCAATTCCATCCAGCGGCAGATGTTGGCTCACAAACCATACAGTTCTTTCACGAAAATGGACGCGTTTAGAATTTCTACGTTAGCTCTATTAGAACGGAAATTTTTTCTTCGACCGTATGCTAGTCGTGTGGTATACATAAATAAAAGCTTCAACATCCCAGAGTGTATAATAAGACAAAAATAAAAGGTATAGGACGACTCAGGAAAGACAGCACTTTAAAAATGTTCACCAAATCGAACAAAGTCACTCCTGACAGGGAGCGCACTTAACATCAAATATTAGAGAAATTAATTGTAACAAATCCGAGGAAGAATGATACATTTTCATGAAACTTCACTCGACGGGTCGTTGCCTTAAATCGGCTTTCTCTCACAGCACTAGAGCTATAACGCGGAAATTCTTCAACCACCAATACGACGTTTCCCGTCATTTTATTACAACAAATCGTACGAATAACGATTCGTTCGAGAGACATTGCATGTGCTGGTGCTTAGCATATATTCACAGGGTTTAACGTATAACACAAAATTCACCGAATATTGGCTTCTACTGAACACTACAAGTAATGTATGGAGTCTTGCTTTCTGGTTGTGACGTAGATACCATTCTCGCTTCCTATGGATTCTACTTTATGTGACACGTTGCTGAAATATCAGAGAACTTATTTTATGTCTCACGCGACGAAACGGCTCCTAAACGAGAAATAGTAAGTGACGTCACAAAACTCCCAGGGAGCCACGTCAACGTTAGCGAGGGCGCTGCCATGCTGTGAGGGGATACGTGGTCTTCGAGAG
The DNA here is from genome assembly GCF_023898315.1 of Schistocerca nitens. NCBI lineage: Eukaryota > Metazoa > Arthropoda > Insecta > Orthoptera > Acrididae > Schistocerca > Schistocerca nitens. The sequence continues at coordinate 332,384,749 of NC_064622.1, forward strand.
TGCCTCCCACACATCGTTGCGGATCGCACTGAGCCCTCCCTAATGTGTGTAATATCGCCTAGCGTTGCCAACTTTGATGCGGCAACGAGAGCTCTGTTCGATGCCATATCTGGATCAGAAAAAACGATCATGATCAATAATCTTCTTGAGTGCATTACGTGTTCCCACTTCTCGCAATGAGGAAATACGTCCAGAATCACTTCTCTGACTGAATCTGCTCTCATCCAAATAGGGCACGCGAACCCACACCTCGCAGCTAGCGTCCCTATGATCTTAGTACCATCGCAAACGATGTCGTCGATGTGCGGGTGCCAACGAGAACACCCTCGTGTAGTCACCGTGCCACTGTGGAGCGTGAAATTCCGTGACCCACAGTCCTGTTAAATGTGGTTCCAATTTCATCCGCTGTTGGGCGTTGTAATATTATTGGGATTTCCGTCGTATGAAAGCTGTGAGTACCCTTGGAAAGGCATTCACCTGTCTGTATATTAGATGATCAACCTAAGAGATGAGACCTATTCTTTGAAAGACATTTGTTTTATATAATTTACGTAACTGTAATGATGCGCAACTAGCGCGGACGCTAATACATCGATTGCGCAGTCAAAGAAACATTTTAACAGAAGCCGAACTGAACGTGTCGCTTCGATCTAAATAAAAGATGACAGTAAAAACTTTTGTAGTTCTTCAGATTTTATGGTACTTCTGCTTGTAATGTGAAAGCGTAAAGAAGGTCGTCTTTAAGCCATAAAAGTGAGCGGTCTTGCCAGCGTGCAAACAACTCTATTAATTTATAAAATTCGAGTAATTTATGTTCGATACTGTAAACCGGCAAGTTATTGTTATGAAGGTGTTCAACGGTGCAAGAATTGTCTTGAAGGAAGGAGAAAAGTAATGACTGTAATTTGTGACAAAAAACGTGGACCAAGGAGCTAGCACAGGACAGGTTGAAATCTGATCGCACCATACAGTTAGAAAATTACTTATGTAAGTTACACTGTTTATAAATAAGCCCTAATTGCATGTGAGAATTGTTTGAATATATTTAGTGTTTACCAGATTTCTTATTCTATTCTTTTCCTTTATATTTTTTTACCTCCATGTCATATTATTTTTGTAAATATTAAACAGCCTTTACTACAGCAGAGAATACTGCGGCATCCTGGTCGTAGACAGAAGGCCGCTCCTTGTCTTCTATACAACTCATAGCTGCCCCATTTATTAATGATTTCATTTGCAAATGCAATTTTTTTATTGTTCATTGTGAAAGGTCCCTTAGGTGATTATAAATTTCATACTGATTACGTAAAGAAATCCGAGTTGTTCTTTTGCAAATAATAGAAGCCTTTGCGTAATCAAACACTAGCCTCCTTCTGACAACGATCAGGAGCCGACCAGAAGACTGACGTCTTCTATCGCTTTCGTGTTTCCTGTGGCAAAGCTGTGCTAAACTAGTAACACGACATTCTAGTATGGAGCACAAAATATATATATATATATATATATATATATATATATATATATATATATATATATATGGCTATTACAAATGATTGAAGCGATTTCATAAATTCACTGTAGCTCCATTCATTGACATATGGTCACGACACACTACAGATACGTAGAAAAACTCATAAAGTTTTGTTCGGCTGAAGCCGCACTCCAGGTTTCTGCCGCCAGAGCGCTCGAGAGCGCAGTGAGACAAAATGGCGACAGGAGCCGAGAAAGCGTATGTCGTGCTTGAAATGCACTCTCATCAGTCAGTCATAACAGTGCAACGACACTTCAGGACGAAGTTCAACAAAGATCCACCAACTGTTAACTCCATTCGGCGATGGTATGCACAGTTTAAAGCTTCTGGATGCCTCTGTAAGGGGAAATCAACGGGTCGGCCTGCAGTGAGCGAAGAAACGGTTGAACGCGTGCGGGCAAGTTTCACGCGTAGCCCGCGGAAGTCGACGAATAAAACAAGCAGGGAGCTAAACGTACCACAGCCGACGGTTTGGAAAATCTTACGGAAAAGGCTAAAGCAGAAGCCTTACCGTTTACAATTGCTACAGTACAAGCCCTGACAGCCGATGACAAAGTCAAACGCTTTGAATTTTCGGCGCGGTTGCAACAGCTCATGGAAGAGGATGCCTTCAGTGAGAAACTTGTTTTCAGTGATGAAGCAACATTTTTTTCTTAATGGTGAAGTGAACAGACACAATGTGGGAATCTGGGCGGTAGAGAATCCTCACACATTCGTGCAGCAAATTCGCAATTCACCAAAAGTTAACGTGTTTTGTGCAATCTCACGGTTTAAAGTTTACGGCCCCTTTTTCTTCTGCGAAAAAAACGTTACAGGACACGTGTATCTGGACATGCTGGAAAATTGGCTCATGCCACAACTGGAGACCGACAGCGCCGACTTCATCTTTCAACAGGATGGTACTCCACCGCACTTCCATCATGATGTTAGGCATTTCTTAAACAGGAGATTGGAAAACCGATGGATGGGTCGTGGTGGAGATCATGATCAGCAATTCATGTCATGGCCTCCACGCTCTCCCGACTTAACCCCATGCGATTTCTTTCTGTGGGGTTATGTGAAAGATTCGGTGTTTAAACCTCCTCTACCAAGAAACGTGCCAGAACTGTGAGCTCGCATCAACGATGCTTTCAAACTCATTGATGGGGACATGCTGCGCCGAGTGTGGGAGGAACTTGATTATCGGCTTAATGTCTGCCGAATCACTAAAGGGGCACATATCGAACATTTGTGAATGCCTAAAAAAACTTTTTGAGTTTTTGTATGTGTGTGCAAAGCATTGTGAAAATATCTCAAATAATAAAGTTATTTTAGAGCTGTGAAATCGCTTCAATCATTTGTAATAACCCTATATATATATATATATATATATATATATATATATATATATATATATATATATATATATTACTCGAATTTTATAAATTAATAGAGTTGTCTGCACGCTGGCAAGACCGCTCACTTTTATGGCTTAAAGACGACCTTCTTTACGCTTTCACATTACAAGCTGAAGTACCATAAAATCTGAAGAACTACAAAAGTTTTTACTGTCATCTTTTATTTAGATCGAAGCGACACGTTCAGTTCGGCTTCTGTTAAAATGTTTCTTTGACTGCGCAATCGATGTATTAGCGTCCGCGCTAGTTGCGCATCATTACAGTTACGTAAATTATATAAAACAAATGTCTTTCAAAGAATAGGTCTCATCTCTTAGGTTGATCATCTAATATACAGACAGGTGAATGCCTTTCCAAGGGTACTCACAGCTTTCATACGACGGAAATCCCAATAATATTACAACGCCCAACAGCGGATGAAATTGGAACCACATTTAACAGGACTGTGGGTCACGGAATTTCACGCTCCACAGTGGCACGGCGACTACACGAGGGTGTTCTCGTTGGCACCCGCACATCGACGACATCGTTTGCGATGGTACTAAGATCATAGGGACGCTAGCTGCGAGGTGTGGGTTCGCGTGCCCTATTTGGATGAGAGCAGATTCAGTCAGAGAAGTGATTCTGGACGTATTTCCTCATTGCGAGAAGTGGGAACACGTATATATATATATATATATATATATATATACGCCGAATGGAGTTAACAGTTGGTGGATCTTTGTTGAACTTCGTCCTGAAGTGTCGTTGCACTGTTATGACTGACTGATGAGAGTGCATTTCAAGCACGACATACGCTTTCTCGGCTCCTGTCGCCATTATATATATATATATATATATATATATATATATATATATATATATATATATATATATATATATATATATATATATATACTCCTGGAAATGGAAAAAAGAACACATTGACACCGGTGTGTCAGACCCACCATACTTGCTCCGGACACTGCGAGAGGGCTGTACAAGCAATGATCACACGCACGGCACAGCGGACACACCAGGAACCGCGGTGTTGGCCGTCGAATGGCGCTAGCTGCGCAGCATTTGTGCACCGCCGCCGTCGGTGTCAGCCAGTTTGCCGTGGCATACGGAGCTCCATCGCAGTCTTTAACACTGGTAGCATGCCGCGACAGCGTGGACGTGAACCGTATGTGCAGTTGACGGACTTTGAGCGAGGGCGTATAGTGGGCATGCGGGAGGCCGGGTGGACGTACCGCCGAATTGCTCAACACGTGGGGCGTGAGGTCTCCACAGTACATCGATATTGTCGCCAGTGGTCGGCGGAAGGTGCACGTGCCCGTCGACCTGGGACCGGACCGCAGCGACGCACGGATGCACGCCAAGACCGTAGGATCCTACGCAGTGCCGTAGGGACACTGTTGCTCCTGGGGTATCGGCGAGGACCATTCGCAACCGCCTCCATGAAGCTGGGCTACGGTCCCGCACACCGTTAGGCCGTCTTCCGCTCACGCCCCAACATCGTGCAGCCCGCCTCCAGTGGTGGCGCGACAAGCATGAATGGAGGGACGAATGGAGACGTGTCGTCTTCAGCGATGAGAGTCGCTTCTGCCTTGGTGCCAATGATGGTCGTATGCGTGTTTGGCGCCGTGCAGGTGAGCGCCACAATCAGGACTGCATACGACCGAGGCACACAGGGCCAACACCCGGCATCATGGTGTGGAGACCGATCTCCTACACTGGCCGTACACCACTGGTGATCGTCGAGGGGACACTGAATAGTGCACGGTACATCCAAACCGTCATCGAACCCATCGTTCTACCATTCCTAGACCGGCAAGGGAACTGGCTGTTCCAACAGGACAATGCACGTCCGCATGTATCCCGTGCCACCCAACGTGCTCTAGAAGGTGTAAGTCAACTACCCTGGCCAGCAAGATCTCCGGATCTGTCCCCCATTGAGCATGTTTGGGACTGGATGAAGCGTCGTCTCACGCGGTCTGCACGTCCAGCACGAACGCTGGTCCAACTGAGGCGCCAGGTGGAAATGGCATGGCAAGCCGTTCCACAGGACTACATCCAGCATCTCTACGATCGTCTCCATGGGAGAATAGCAGCCTGCATTGCTGCGAAAGGTGGATATACACTGTACTAGTGCCGACATTGTGCATGCTCTGTTGCCTGTGTCTATGTGCCTGTGGTTCTGTCAGTGTGATCATGTGATGTATCTGACCCCAGGAATGTGTCAATAAAGTTTCCCCTTCCTGGGACAATGAATTCACGGTGTTCTTGAATTGAAATATATTTTAACTTACTTGCTTTTTCTTTTATCATACTAGAACGTGGGTCCCTTCTTGCCTGTTGCACAATGTAGCCCTCGTCCGCTGCAATAGTTGACAGTTCTCGACCGCCTATTTTCCTTAGGGCAGCAGTACCTGCGGTTCGGAACGCTCCCCATGAACGCAAAACAGTGCTGTGATCAGTACGAAACTCCTGGGCTGCACACGTCACTCTTCGTGCTTTTTCCAGTGTCCCGACAATTTTTCCAGGTGTGGAGTTACCCAACTATTGTCTCAGGAACCTGTCGCAATGACGTGCACCGTAAAGGCCCGTTAAATCACAGCACTGTGTTTTATGTTCCTTTAACTGCCATTGTTTCGAGTCCACTCCCATTTCACGCTATAATACGTTGAACTCACACCGTATGACGTTCAGCTTTCTGCGCATTACTGGGAGACCTCTGGCAACGTGCCCCAGGATATCCAGTCATGTACTCATGTACTCATTAACATTTGTTAACATGTTATGTTACTTTATCTATCTCGTCCTTCAGTTCTGCCAAGCAGTCTACTTTCCTTACCGCTTCACATGTTCCAGCGGTATTCAATCTCCCGATGTGGAATGCTCATAAGAGTCGCTGCCTGATAAAACAGTGAGTTACTATCTAAGTTTATTGAGAACGTCAGTAGCGAAATGCAGAGGATGGCCCCTCCGAATATTTGTTGGTTTGCAGAACAACAAGCTATCCGGCCGATCAAGAATGTGGCACAAGGCAGCGGGCATGAACATAGGGCAGTAACCGCTTCCGCCCGCCGATGTTTCTCCGCTGACTAACTCTGCGGAGTCCTCGTTGGCGGCGGCAGCGGTGGAGGCTTTGGAATTTTTTAATTAAGTTTGTTTGTGGAATCTGGCTGGCAGCGAGCTAATTAAGAAAGTTGTGACGGCCGCGGAGGCACGGCCCGGACCGCGTTAAGTATTCCTGATCTGACCGTCGCGCCGACAATTACCCGCCGCTTTTTGCTACTGTACTCGGCGAACAATTTCCCCATAGCGGGCGACGCAAATTAAACGCGATGGTACCTATTTATTCTGGAATCTAAAGCTGAATGGAAGCTGAAATATGTATTTTAATTTCACTGTGTAGGTAGAGGGAGTAATATTATCTCCACAAACGCATTTCTCTTTTCTTTTATCTAAAGCGATTCATATTTGATTCATCGCCATCGACAGCGACTTAGATACAGCACATGAGCAGACCTCACTCACCTTATCAATTTCCACATACACTAAGCAAATACACTTATACGAACATTCGGCTTTCACTTTCATTTCTGCTAAATAATGACCCAGAATTAAATTAAAAATTGCTCTATCTTCAGCTTCTGACCAAGGATTTCGGAACAGTTCCCTTGGCTGTAAGGCAAATGTCAGAACTGGGAACTTCCCAGATTTACACTTCCTTTTCTCTAATATCACCTAACCTGATGTCCGCACCTGGTAGCTGAGTGGTCAGCGCGACAGAATGTCATAACTAAAGGCCCGGTTTCGATTCCCAGCTGGGACGGGGATTTTCTCCGCTCAGGGACTTGGTGTTGTGTTGTCCTTATCATCATCACTTCATCCCCATCGACACGCAAGGCGCCGAAGTGTCGTCAACTCGAAAGGCTTGCACCAGGTGAACGGTCTACCTAACAGGAGGTCCTAGCCACATGGCATTTCCATTTCCGTACCTAATACTTGGCGCAAAAGGCTAATATTTTACAAGGGCACTTTTACTATCAATGGTCTTGAACCTCGTTCACATTACATTCATGTCCTTTAATGAGTCATATCAACAAGTTGGCAGAAGATTTAAAAAATTAAAGTTTGAGGTGGGCGAAATTGTGCTTCAGTAAGTGAAACTTTATCACCTTACCTTAAAATGCGTCAACTTGCCCAAAACTGAGGAAAACATAAATATCACAAATTGTGTCACGTGAATGTGAATGAATGTAAGTGAAATTTATCATAGAACATTAACATTTTCAAATGGTTCAAAAGGCTCTGAGCACTATGGGACTTAACATCTATGGTCATCAGTCCCCTAGAACTTAGAACTACTTAAACCTAACTAACCTAAGGACATCACACAACACCCAGTCATCACGAGGCAGAGAAAATCCCTGACCCCCCCGGGAATCGAACCCGGGAACCCGGGCGTGAGAAGCGAGAACGCTACCGCACGACCACGAGCTGCGGACCATTTTCAAATAATTAATAGCTCTCGCTATCTATCTTGCATGATTGATAGCACTGGCGCACGAAATTGCTAATCAAAATCTAAGTAAATTCTGAACATTCAATAGCAGTATACCTTTGTCTGGGCTGCTGTTCTCTCGCAGTACCTGCAACAAAATTCTGTGTGTGTATGTCTATACATGGCGCGCAATTCAGGGGCACAAATGTTATGCAATTTCACGTAAGTATCTGTGAACATGAGGTCAACCCAAGAAAAACCGCATATAATTTTTCAGAAAAACTACAAATATAAGTAAACAATAATAATATAAGAACATAACTTCATTCTTCTTATTACTGGTGGAAAAAATTTATATAGACTAATGAAATTTCGGGAATACATTTGTCTAGGTAACATATTTAAGTGATTAACACTGCAAGATCACAGGTTAATGTAAGTACGAGATAAGCCTCTGAAAATGTCAAATACTGGTAACCCCCAGAATGTTGAAAGCAAACACGCAAACGTGCATGCATTGCCTTTCTCAGGTGTCGGAAGGCAGTTTGTGCGATGGAGTTCCATGGCTGTTGTAGTTTGTCGGTCACGACAGGGACAGTTAACATTGTATGCCAACTACGCCGGAGTTGTATGATAATGACCCATATGAGCTAGATTGGAAACAGATCTGGTGATCGAGCGGACCAAGGGAACACGCCGACACTCTGTAGCGCATTTTTGATTACAACAAAGGTATGTGACGAGCGTTATCCTGTTGGAAAATGGCAGCACAACATATAGGGTCACGAGATTGAAATTTGCAGTCGGGTGCGTGGGATAACCACGAGAGTGCTCCTGCTGTAATATGAAATCGCACCCCCAACCCATAACACTAGGAGGTTGTAGGTCCAGTCGCGCGTGGTAGCCGTGCGGTGTGAGGCGTCTTGCCCCGATTCTTGCGGCTCCCTCCGTCGGAGGTTCGAGTCCTCCCTCGGGCATAGGGTGTGTGTGTTATCCTTAGCGTAAATTAGTTTAAGTTAGATTAAGTAGTGTGTAAGCCTAGGGACCGATGACCTCAGCAATTTGGTCCCATAGAAACTTACCACAAATTTCCAAATTTGTGGGTCCAGTGTGTATAGGCCGCAGACAGGTTCGTTGCAGGCCCACAACTGGCCCCCTTCTAACCCAAACACGGCCATCACTGGCACCGAGGCAGACCACGCTTTCATCAGGAAATACAACAGACCTCCTCGCTGCCCTCCAATGAGCTGTCACTTGACAGCACTGAAGTCACAAATGGCGGAGGTTTGAGGTCAGGGCAACGATCGCGGCGGGGCATCTGGCTCGGAGCTGCCCTTCAAATAACCGATTTGTAACAGTTCTTTGTGTCACTATGGTGCCAACTGCTGCTCACATTACTGCTGCAAATACGGTGCGCCAGAACCATACGCCGAACACGATGATCTTACCTCTCGGTAGTGCTACGTGGCCTTCCGGAGCCCGGTCTTCCTGCGACCATACATTCTCGTGATCACCGGTGCCAGCAATCATGTACAATGACTACATTACAGCCACGTCTACCGAGCGAGGTGGCGCAGTGGCTAGCACACTGGACTCGCATTGGGGAGGACGATGGTTCAATCCCGCGTCCGGCCATCCTGATTTAGGTTTTCCGTGATTTCACTAAATCTCTCCAGGCAAATGGCGGGATGGTTCCTTTGAAGGGGCACGGCCGACTTCCTTCCCCGTCCTTCCCTAATCCGATGAGACCGATGACCTCGCTGTCTGGTCTACTCCCCCAAACAACCCCAAACCCAACAGCCACGTCTTTCTGTAATATCGCAGAAGAACATCCAGCTTCTCCTATTCCTATTACCCGACCTCGTACCAACTCAAAGTGCTGATAATGGGATCTGTATCACCATAAAGACATTCTCGACAACTACAACTCATACCATCCAGTCTCAAAGGTAAGTATCGTTCACGACCGTTACAGCGGGTATTTAAAGCAAACTCATGCCCGAAGGAGGACTCGAACCTCCGACGGGGGCAGTCGCGCGAACTATGACAAGCCGCCCAAGACCGCGCGGCTACCCCGGGCGGCTAATATGTAGCAGAAGTAGTTTATTGTAACGAGCCACGCGGTATCCAGAAGAGCTGCGAAAAGTGAAATTCCCTGGAACCTGGCTCAATGAGCAACGACTGCAGAGCGATAACGCACCAGCAGCCAATGAAAGTCTGGATACCACTGCTGCAGAGCATGAAAAATATGTTAATATTGGATATTTTTCGAATACTGAGCCGGGCAGCGTTGTCCAGCAGAACAAATATTTCCGTTAGCCTAATTCATGCCTTCAGGGTTCCTCATGACTGAACGTTTCCTGCTGACGCCATCTTTACCTTATTTTACGGCCTATAAGACGCACTATTTTCTTCGAAAAATTGTCCCCAAAATTCAGGTCCATCTTAATATTCGCAATTAATATAAAAATGTCCAGTGTCTGATCAATATTCCGCCAGTCTTAAAATGGCCTTGTATTTGGTGCCACAGGAAACTTATCTGTATCTGGCAACAATCGATTCAACTGGCAGCAGCAGTGCAGCGATGCGACAGACACGAGTTGCGGGTATTCACAAGCTTGTTAACACTGCCTCCTCCTGGGCCCAGAATCACTAACCTATGATGCATCATTGCGTCTACGGTGCCAGTGAACTGGAATTTTAAGTGGTTTGTGTTACTTGTAACGGTGCAACACTTTTTTTAGTAGAAAGTGTCGTAATGGAAAAAGTATTTATATGATGTGGGCCATAACTGAATGCGATATCTTATACAGAAGAATATGGAAACAGAGCAGCAGAGAGACACTTCGGACCTCCATTCGCAATTGGCGGGCTAGTAAAGAAGAACTGGGAAAAATGAGGAAAACTAAATATGCAAATAGAATTTGAAAAATACGTAAAAATCTGCCAACCGGTTGCATAGATTTTCTATATACCTAGACCAGATTTCGTCACCTCTAAGGGTGACTTCATCAGAAGGTAAGGCAATTACATAAAGAACATATCGTCAAAGATGTACAGTGATTTAAGAGCTCAAGGTAACGAAACCTGGTCAAGGTATATAGAAAATCTATGCAAGCGGTTGGCAGATTTTTACATATTTTTCAAATTTGTGTATACGGTTGCTGCAGACCTTAGCCATGTTCAAAGTTGTATGCAAAATGGTCAAAACTAGAGGGTGGCGTACTGAAATGGATTAAAGGACACCGTCAAAAAGGCGCTCGAATTAATACAAAAATGATTAAAATACACGCTCGTAAGCTTTAAGCGTGGAGTTGATTAGTGCCACAGGTTTATGAAGTGTCTTGGACTTAGCGTACGTAGCAGAACCATAATATTTCGGAAAACGCCACAAGAGTACTAAGAGAAAATATTACTTTTCCATCGCCTTATTATTCACCATCGAACGAAAACCATTGTGGAACTAAGCCAAATAGCGAATATGGACGAAATTTCTGTCACACTTTAAGTGCTGAGTAACAGAACTGTTTCCTTGATAGGTGCCAAATCTGTAACTATAAAAAGAAGGGGACATGAAAAAAATGCACTACGCTGTTGTCCTCTCGCATTGTGCAAACGGTACTAAATTTAACACAATGATCATTTTCAAGCGCAAAACAATTCCGAAACCTTCTGAAATACCGCCAGGTGTTATTTTTCACGTACCGGTACATGAAAAGGGTTGGATGGACGAGGCTGGTATGAAATTATGGATTAACACAGTATGGAAGAGAAGGTGCTCTATTGAAGAAAAGTTCTCTTTTTGTGTTAGATCAGTTTAATAGTCACTTGAAAAATTCTGTGAAATGAAACTGAGACAAATACGGAGCTTGTTGTTATTCCTGGAGCACTTACTTCACAACTGCAACCTCTTGATGTCTCGACAAATAAATCATTTAAAATGTATATGACAGAGAAATGGAACAAATGGATGATGGATGAAACCCAATATGAGTTCACGACAAATGGAGCTTTAAAATGACCTGCAATCAAACAAGGGTGTCTGTGGATAAAACAGTCGTGGTCTAGAGTGAGAGAAGACATTATTGTTTTCTCTTTCAAGAAGTGCGGCAGAAGTAACGCTCCCAATGGCAATGAAGACTATAATATGTATGAAGAGAGCAATGATGACGACGAAGAGGAAGAAGAAGGAGATGATGATTTTCAGTGATTTTAAAGATTAATACAGTTTTATAAACAAAGATTTTTTTATTGTTGCTTTGCAATTTAATAATAAAATCGTAAAAATGTTATTTTTAAAATTTTTCTTAAAAAATAAGGTGCTTCTTATAGTCCGTAGCGTCTTATAGTCCGTAAAATGCTGTTTCTTTCCCGTTCCTCGTCCCTGGCAACCAGATCGCCGGCTCTGGGGGCAGACCTTGTGCGGTGGTGGGGGAAGCGAGACGTCGGGGCTCGACTAGCGCCAGACGCGCCCTGGCGACAATTCGTTAGCTTATTCTCCAATTGCTATGAAGGGAGCGGTTCTCCCCGTAGGCTGCGCTGTGAATTAACCATGCTTAAGACTGCGTTCCAGTCCTCGCTTGATTGAAAGCCACTGCCTTTATTTATTATTTTGTCATGTGGCCGGATCTCTACATCCCCTTTTAGAATATAGTCCCTCAAGACGCAGTGCTCCACCACAGTGGACTTTGTTGTCTGTTCATTGTTTGTGTGGCATTTGTACTCAGAGCATTTTTGCAGTACCATCAGTATCATCTGCCCTACACACATTTTTCCCACTGGCAAGGGACACGGTAGAAACCCGGTTTGTAGGTAGGTAATCCTCGACTGATCCCAAGAAATATTGGAAATTTTATCCTGCCGGAAAAAACCGACATTACAATGGGCAGTCAAATGGTATGGAGACAGATGAAAAAAAAGGAAGTAAATTATTATTTCAAAACTAATCTTCATAACTGTTAATACATTTATCCCACCGTGAGACAAGACAGTCAATGCCTTCATGAAAATGTTTTTTGAGTTGCCTATGAAACCACGATTGCACCCACGCGTACACCTCTTCGCCCGAAGCAAATCGATGGCCAGGGATGTCTTTCTTCTGGGCTCCAAAACTATGGAAATCGCAAGGGGAGGCCCCAGGACTGTATGAAGATTGCGTAAGGGATTTCCAGCAAAATTTCTGAAATCTACTAGAACAACTAGAGCGGGCCCAGACATTGGCCAGGTCTTTTCGACTTCATTCAGTTCCGATCTCCCACCATGCAATTTCCCTATACTTGGAGTCCAGAAGAACACATTTGTGGTCGTCGATTTGGTTCGAACGAGGAGGTATACGCCTGGGTACAATCGTGGTTCCTCGAGCAGCCGCAAAAATTTTTCCATGATGACACTAACAGTTTTGTCTCACAGTGGGATACACGTATTAACAGTTACGGCGATTACTTTCGAAATAATAAACAGTTTACTTACTTACTTCTTTCCCATCTGTCTCGTTGTCATTTGACAGCTCGTTATAAGCCAGGATTGCCGGCCGCTGTGGTCTCGCGGTTCTAGGCGCGCAGTCCGGAACCGTGCGACTGCTACGGTAGCAGGTTCGAATCCTGCCCCGGGCATGGATGTGTGTGATGTCCTTAGGTTAGTTAGGTTTAAGTAGTTTTAAGTTCTATGGGACTAATGACCACAGCAGTTGAGTCCCATAGTGCTCAGAGCCATTTGAACCATTTTTTTTAAGCCAGGATTGCTCATGTACTTTTAATCGAGTGTAACACTATTATCTTTTGAGCCAGAACGGATTTTGACTGGATTAATTTTGTTACGAATTTCTTAAAAAAATGGTTCAAATGGCTCTGAGCACTATGGGACTTAACTTCTGAGGTCATCAGTCCCATAATTTCTTTAAATTACTTAAGAATAGTGAAGGATTATACGGCGCATTACATGTAAATTATGTCTTCAGAATATAAGAGCACCTACGTTGCAGAAGACATCATGTGGTTCTTATTCGTAGTTTCAACTTTCTTGAAGTGACGTATATTTCAGTGTGACTTCTATTTTCGAAGTTTAATTGACAGAACAGTTTTATTTCAAATTAATATAATTACTAAAATTGCAAAACATTTACTCGAACTATTTTACAGAAACTCTTAGAGAACTGTAGCTTTTTTACGTTTCACTAGCAAGGACGAACTTTTTTATTTATTAATTTTTTTATTATTATTATTACTGTGGGTGACCTGATCTGGACGGGACTTTATATTCTTCGTGCGTCCAGAATATGGACTGTGTGAAGGTACACAGCGGTGCAAGAACATTCAGTATTCAGCTCCCAATAGAGAGAATGGCATATTCCAGTGTCATGAAAACGAAAGCACACATTTCTATACCTGACGCTCGGTTTCAGTTCCGATAAGTAAGCCGTAGCTAACCTTTAGAGACAGTGCCTACTATTCTCCTGCTGCACTGGACTGTGATGCCATCGGATGCGCAGAGTGGAGACGCCCCCTCTCCCCCGGTCGCCCCCACATCTCCCCTGCTGGCAGCACCTGCACTCCGCTCCATTACCAGAGCGCCGTCGTTCCCGCTTCGCGCTTTCGCGATATCTCTTCAGTCCTCGGTGACAGAGTTCCCGGCATAACCCCTCAGCAGATCTCTACGACCGCCGAGCGCCTATGCCCGAGGCGACACACAAGGAGCGCGTTCCAGGTTAGGTGTCCGATAACGCTACCTCCGAAGCCGTTGGGCTGCCTTAACGACGGAAGTGCTGACGCATACAGTTCTCGGTATACATTCTGAAAAATATTCTGCAACTGCTGATACCCAGCGTTGCCATATAGACATACGACGTTCCTTCCGTCTGGCGAAGTAATGTACGCTACAACTTAAGGAAGAAAGTAACCTTCGGACGGTGTGTCACTGCCAAGTAATATAGCTCTGTAGGAAGATGCTGACTGCTGCAAAAAAGTCATTTAATGACAAAATAATATCCATATAATGCAGAGAATAAAAGCAAGGCTGTCTGGGATGCTATAAAAAAGGAAACAGGGAGAGGCAAACAAACGCAGAATAAAATACTGCTAAGGGAGGGGAATAAGGTAATAAATGATCCACAACACTTAGCAAACTATGTAAATGAGCACTTTTCAAGTATTTCAGAGAAGTTACAGCTAAAATTCCCCAAAATAAGTATAACACCTGTAAATAATGTTGCACTAAATACAATGATGTTACTTCCAACCACAGAGAATGAAGTCAATAAAACTGTTCAAAAATTAAAAAATATGTCAGTAGGCTTATGTGAAGTACCAATGTGTGTACTGAAACAATGCATAGGTATTATACAAGGCCCCTTAACAAATATAATAAAAGAATCCTTCACATCAGGAACATTTCCAAAGCAGTTAAAACAGGCAAGAATTGTACCTTTACTTAACAAAGGTAATGCCGAAGACAGAGAAAATTACCTGCTCATTTACCTGCTGTCACCATTCTCAAAAATAATTGAAGCAATTATGAAAGGCAGATGAATGAATTACCTGAATAAATACAATCTTTTAAGCAAATCACAGTTTGTGTTCCGAAATGGCAAAAATACGAAGTCAGTCACAGTACAATTCACAGAAACTGTACTTGATGCTCTTGATAAAAATGAGCGTGTCACAAGCATATTTTTGGATCTTTCTAAGGCCTTTGATACAGTCGACCACAAGATTCTATTAAATAAAGTAGAAGCATTAGGAATAAGACGGGCAGCTAATGACTGATTTCGATCATACCTAGAAGATAGGGTACAAAGAGTAGAGATAACACGTACTTCAAATAGATCTAAACATTTAGTAAAACACTTATCAGAACCAAAATACATTGATATAGGGGTACCTCAAGGTAGCATATTAGGACCAATACTATTCCTGACATACATCATTGACTTTCCGAGTAGTGTTACTCATGGTGAAAAAATTCTCTTCGCTCATAACAGCAATATTATAGACACTGAGAAAACAAGAGAACTCCTCGCAGAAAAATCAAATGAAACTCTCAAGGAAGCTTATGATTGGTCAATAAGCAATGTGATATTGAACTTAAAGAAAACTAATGTCATGAATTTCAGTTTGAAGAGGGAAAATCACAATGCTAAATTAAATATAGATGGCACCTGTGTAGACTGTGCAACAAATGCAAAATTTCTAGGAATGAATATTGATTCTCAGTTGAAGTGGTGTGAACAAACAGAGGTACTTGCAAACAGAATGTCATCAGTATGTCATGCCCTTAGAATCCTGTCATCTGTGTGTAACATGCAATGTCATTTAGTTACATACTATTCATATGTACACGCAATTTTTAGTTACGGCATTCTGTTTTGGGGAACAAATGCACAAAATATGAACACAATTTTGAAACTCCAGAAAAGAACCATAAGAATAATAACCAAAAATAGTAGTAGAGCTCATTGTAAAGATCTTTTCAAAACACTGGGGATTTTAACTGTACCGTGTGAATACATTTACCAGTCGGTTGTACACATCAAAAATAACATTGGTAATTACTGCACAAACAGCCCTGTCCATAACCATGGAACAAAAGCTAGACTCATCTTACATTTACCAAGAAAAAAGATACATAAAACTCAAAACAACATTTTCTGCCAAGGAATAAAACTGTACAATAAATTACCAAAAGATATTAAAGAAATTGTAGAAGAACATTTACTTAAAAAGGCAGCTAAAAAGTACCTGTTATGCAATACATTTTATACATTGAAGGATTGCTTAGATAAAACAGAGTAGAGGTTTGGTAAGAAAAAAGTTATACAAATAAATAATAATAATGATTATTAAAAATCCAACATTCCACATAACACCTTCATACTATGTTTTCTTCCTTTCTTTTTCCGTTTTCTATAAATACTTACCCCCAAGCTATGCACAGCACAACACTAACACCTCTTCCTCTTTCTGAGCTCAACATCTCACTTATTATAGAGGGATGCTTACTCAGTTTTTCAGCATAGCAAATGGGAAGTTGTGGTACGGAAAATGGCCCAGAGATCACCGGTGTGTGTGTGTTTCTGTGTGTAGTGAGTGAAGTGGTACGAAACAATGTGTGTATAATGCGTGCAGTGACTCATAGTGAGATATGAGTGAACAGTGTGGCATTACATTATTGAATAAGTTATTTGTAAAAATAGTATTGTACACCATGAGTAAATCTAATGATAGTCTCTAAGTAGACGTCTGTGAATATATGTGTGTACGAATGAGCTTATTTTAAATTGGTCTAAACTTGTAAATACTTTGACATGTCCTACATCCTTGTAAAAAGAGATCTAGGTATGAATAAAGCTACCACTGATAAATATGGCCCGTACATAGAAGGAACTAAATGTTCAAATGTATGTGAATTCCTAAGGGACCAAACTGCTGTGATCATCGTTCCCTAGACTTACAAACTACCTAAGCTAACTTAAACTAACTTATGCTAAGAACAACACACGCACCCATGCCCGAGGGAGGACTCGAACCTCCGGCGGGAGTGGCCGCGCAATTCGTGACATGGCGCCTCAAACCGCGTGGCCACTTTACGTGGCATAGAAGGAACTGCTACAGCACAGGACAGAAGGTAACTCAACGAAATACCCAATAACACGAACAGAAACGACACTTTTAGTGACATACGGTAATTACACTAAAATAACCGCGATTAATGATAGCCCCTGGACATTACAAAGGGTGGGACATGGTTCTTAATAGGCTGTAGTGCTTGCACTGCAACTTACTCTCATGCTGGCTACAAAGTTGGTAAGTAGTTCTTGTGGTAGGCTCTTCATATCCTCCGCCAGCGTGGTTGACCACTGCTATACGGTCGTCGGTACATATGGTCGCGCTGTAATACGTCTCCCCAACGATCCCACATGTGCAAGATGAGATGTCCTCTCATCGCAGCTGCTCCTGCATCATCGTTGTTCGATGTGTTCGTGCATTTTTATCCATAAAAATAAGTAGACCTCGTTGGTAGAGAACCTTGAATAACAGCAGGCCATATTGCAATACAGTTACTAATGGACTGGAAGACTAAAGGTCGGAGTACACGGGAGCAACTGGAACGAACCCCAGGATGCGAGAACCATAAACTCCGAGAACCATTCACCTTGAATGAACTAGACTCTGCCATCTCCACCTTGAAATTGAAGAAAGTTGCTGGCATCGATGACATCAAAGTAGAACAGACCAAGAAGTTCGGCCGTACCACTCTGCAATGGCTGCTTAGAATGTATCAAGGTTATATATTCCCAAGCTCAGGAGGAAAGCTCGTGTGGTTTGCACTACTTAAGCCTAGTAATGAACCAAATGACCCTAAAAACTTTCGCCCAATGTCACAGTTATGCCGCTGTTCCAAGGTCATCGAACGTCTCGTCCTTAACCGAATTAGTTGCATCTTTGAACAGGGTAAGATAACAGGAGTTGCCTTTGTCGACCTAACAGCTGCATAAGACACTCTCAACCACAGGAAGTTGCTGAGGAAAATTTACCAACTCACCAAGGATTACCAACTTACATCCCTTGTTGGTACTCTCCTGCAGAACAGAAGGTTCCAAATCTCTCTCCACGGTAAGAAGATCAGATGGCGCATACAAAAGAATGTCTTACCTCAAGGCAGTGCGGCCGCCCCTGTGCTCTTCAATGTTTATACTAATGACCAGCCCATAATGGAAAATTCTCGGCTTTTCATCTATGCTGACGATACTGCAGTGGCTGCTCAGGGAAAGACGTCTGAAGAAGTAAAGTTGACTTCTGCGCTAGATACGCTTGGCTCCTACTACAAAGCCAATCATCTAATGCCAAATCCCAACAAGACTCAGGTTCGCATTTCAAATGAAGAATAAAGCTCGGCGGGAAATGGACGTTACCTGGCAAGGCAAACGACTGGAGCATTGTTCAACACCAGTATATCTGGGAGTTGCCCTTGACCTAACTCTGTCCTTCAAGAAACATTGCCATAGCACCAGGTTGAAAGTTAGTTCACGGAATAACATCTTGAGCAAGGTCACACCCACCGCCTGGGGACCAAGTCGTCCCGTCCTGAGAATTTCTGCTCTTGCATTGTGTGTGTCCGCTGCAGAGTATGCTTCACCAGTGTGGAGTGCATCCACTCACACCAAACAGGTTGATATTGTAATCTTGTCGGGATGTATGAAGCCAACTCCAGTCGATAAGAAGAGCTAGCTCTCCCCTTTTTTGGAGATCGCTCAATCGTCTTAGGGTGGGCGTTCAAGACCAACATGCGAAAATGGGGCATTCTTCCAGCTGATGGAGATACATCCTGCGAGTGCGAAATAACACAAGACCCGGCCCACCTGCTAATTTGTCCTCAACTTGAACAGCCCTGCACAACACAGAACCTGATCGAGGGAAACAACAAGGCCATCGCAGTTGCTACCTTCTGGAAATGCTGACCGGAAACTGAAATGAATGAATGATCCATAAAAATGAAGTCAGGGCAGAATACACTCACGAAAAGACCGCCATGGGGCAGTAGTACAGTGTCACAATAAAGCTGACCAGTGAGTGTAAAATGTACAGAGGTTTGGAAATTAGTACCCCCATGCAACATTATGCCTACCGTACCGCAACATTTGGACTACCAAAGCGGATATTTTCGTCAGTGCTGGTCGTACCCTCATGTGGCGTGAAGTGGTAACACATAAGGCACACAGAAACATTGTCTTACAAGAAGTGCTACAGATCGCCGCCTATCCTGCATTACAGAGTGGACAAGGTCATGGACCCCAATTCCGTGATGTGAACGTGCAGAATCTAGTTCTCTTGTCGTCGTTTCGCTGTTCATCAATAATTTTCCATATATTTTCATAACAGCAGTACTCGGAAAGTCAACCAGCGTCGCTGTTTCTAAGATGTTCCATACGAGGCGCGAAGGCATAACATTCCGCCATTTTTCAAAGTCTTTTATATTTGTGGAGCTCACCATTTGCAACATATATAGTCAGTACAGTATTTCGCCAGTCGTATTCAGTATAGCGGTGGCGTGATCATGATTTCTTTGTCACACAGAAGTAAGTGTCTAAGTTCGATGTGTTTTTCTTTTTATTTTCGTAGTGTGCGCTACGAATGAACTTCTTTTGTTTTTATTTGAAGTGATAAAATTGTTGTTGAGATTACTTACTTAGCTTTCCATAACGCACATTGCTATGGGCGTCATAGAAAGATGTTAAGCGGAAAATGTTAAGTATATGCGACATATTGTTGAATATGGATTGGACTTAATAGAGGAATGAAGCCAAAGGAGGAAGTACGAACCATTTTTTACTATGAATGGAGAGGGCGTGATCGTAGAAATCACGTCATAAATTCATTTTCAGGAGAATTGTTTTAGCCTAAGTGATTCAGAACGGTCATGAGTGTGCTTTGATTGCAACTGGTTAAACGCTTTGATCCATTATAGTCCTTGTCAATGCACATAATAATAAGGAAATATGATGAACTGTCGCCATGTAACCTTTGTGGGATCATTGCACTGAATTGGATACTTTCACAAGTCCAGTGTGTTGGTACTGCGTATTACGAAAACCAATAGGTCAACAAGCTTGCAACTCTTGAAAATTATCAGTTGCTTCATGAACAACAGAGACCAGTCCTACCCAATATCGTCACTAGTGACTAGATATGGAACATTTAGTAAACTTTACAAAAGAAAACAGTGCATGACCCTCGCAAGAACGCTCTTCCCATGAAAGGCCATGTGCATCCACAAAATATATTTTATGAATCTGGGGTAACACCGAAAATATTCTGAACTGCAGACTGCTACTCTGTTATTTGACAATGGCAGCTGCCTTTTGTTGCCTACAACTAAGCTGTCCTGTTATTGCAATCTAAGTGCTGTTATACCAAGGTAACAACTGTTTGCGCTCTGGATACTTGAAGGTTGTCCCTGATTTCAGTGATCGCCGACAGCATAGTCAAACGTTATCGAACTTTTCCGCTATGTGCATCATACAGCATTTAATTGAATTTAGCGTTAGCAACCAATTTTTCAATCTGATGCCGATTCAATCAGGTCTATAAGCATTCCACAAGTTTCTAATCACGTCACTTCCTCTACGCAGATGCGTTAGGCACGAACACACACATTGTGAACTACCTAGTAGTCGATCTGGATCTCTTGCCATGAAGTCTCATCGAGTGCCAGAATCGTAGGCCTCCACGTCCAGCTGGGACGAGAGCAGGACACACAGGTGACTGAGATGGTCACAGCTGCTGACTTCACTGCTAAATATGTCACTGCTCTTTTACTCATATATCTTACATATTAAACCTTTCGTTAAACGAGGCGCCAAAAAGGGCCTGCATGTGGATGCAAATGACTGCTGTTGGCATGATGTTTCACCTTCCCTTAATTACATGTTCCCTTAGTTACAAGTTCATTACAGGTTGAGAATTAAACGCGCAACATCAACTTCTGGCTGGC
Source organism: Schistocerca nitens (assembly GCF_023898315.1). Lineage (NCBI taxonomy): Eukaryota > Metazoa > Arthropoda > Insecta > Orthoptera > Acrididae > Schistocerca > Schistocerca nitens. The sequence goes on from NC_064622.1 coordinate 332,405,654, forward strand.
TGCAATTAATCAAAGAATAAACGCTATGAAATACTTCAAGACCATGAATGATACCCAAGTCAGTCACAATGCTATAAGACATCCAGCCACAGTCAAATACCAATCACAGTAAAAATTCGCAGCGTAGGTAGTCAACAAGAAGGCAGCCAGCATGCACACTGTAAGCACATAGGCTGAATACTGGTGTATGCATCAAAGATGGTGCAGGAAAATTAGTATGAAATTTATCGTAATATACGTAAACAATCGTCTCGGCGGGAGTTAGTTTGGCTCACAATAACTGAACACAGGTCACTTCTTGATTGTTGATAGAAGAACAATAATATCTAAAGACTGAAGACCTGAAAATCTCACAGTCAATTGAAAGTTCCAAAATCAAATATGCATACTCCAAGCGTGACACAAAGTACGGAAGGGATGTACAAAAGTTAAAGTACTGAGAGGACGCACAAAAGTTTAAGTAAACCATATCGTCGATGGAAAACAAATATTAGAAAGTGCATTTGCTGATCACTGCAACGAAAGCTATGTGTCTTAGATATAGAGGCCACAAATGGCATGTGTTCGTAACTGGAAATTACTTAAGGCAAACTTGGAGGGCATCATCATCATAGCGGCTGCTCCACGGTGAGATTCTGATCACGGGAATGCTTTTACAATCGACGCCTGGCCCGGGAAACTCACTCGACACAAACTGCTAGAACATCGACTAGCCACCGGCCTAAACACTGCCCCATCACCAGAATTTGTGGCGATTTTGTGATGCCACCCGGTGACCGGGCAGAGCGTGGCTATAGCTTTTCTGCCATCGAAAGAGCTGTCCCCTGCGAGTTCGATACATGCATCACTCATCTGTGTTGTTGGTTGCCGGCTGGGTAGGCGCTAGGTCTCCACACAGCAAATTCTACACTGTATTGTTGTGACTGACTAACAAAAATCGAAATTATGTTTTTCCATTCGTGAACAGAGACCAAGAACGTTGCGCTGTCCCTCCAGTCGTAGCTACGAAATTAGTATAATAGATGTGATAGACATTAATGGTTTGTAGTTGTTATCATTCCATGCTAGGGAGGCAGCGTAGTAACGCTCTATGAGCACACGAGATTGCAACATTACGTTGTCTCGAGACGTTCTTGCCCAGAGTGCGAATTTTTGGGATTCTGACATGGACAGTTTTTTCATATAACTGTCACGCAGATTTCTTGAAGAGCTTATAGAGGAGCGGAATCTGTCATTTTTGAATGGTTTAGTAGGATACCAAAAAGGTACGTTTAGTGCAACTTTTAAAGAGTGGCTTTTTACTCTCTGCAGCAACAGTAGGTTTCATACTGCTATGTTATCCCATATTCCACTATTGGCGAAACCATAGTTTTATATAAGGTCAGCACTACCTGACAAGGAAGAGAAAACAAAAAGTGGTAAGGTTCTGTCAGTCTTCTGAATGCCTTTTGTCGTGTTCAGGCCATCCATTTTAAAGACCTGCAACCAGTTTCTCAGATCTGGTATGTGAGCAGCCTAACATGAAAGAGGTATATCAGCAGATGACAGAGCAACGATGAAGCACACTGCCTATCCAGCAGGCGGCAGCGTGAGCATCGCTAGAGGTCACTGGTTGCACGGACATGTTTGAGTCTGCAAGCCACGTGATCGAAAACATTTCCTCTAGTGTTACTGGAATGCCTGGCTATTTGGGTCGCCACTGAGCAATTCCGACTAGACTTGTTTCGAGTCTCTGGGTCAGGGGCCGACAGCGGCCGCATTTCCCAGAGTCTAACTTCGAAACCTGCTACGCCAATCCTTTTCATCAGCCACAAGTGACCGAAGTTGCCACCAGTGTCTGTCACAACCATCACCGGATGTGGCCGCTTCAGTGGCGACGGCCAGGACTTTAGCGTCGGCCTTTGACCTTATTACATGTTATACTGTCCTATTACCAAGTGATTCTCAGACTTGACTGTTTCTTCTTTGTGGACATCAGTCCTAGTTCATACTTGTGTAAATTCAGCGCATTTACGAACATTCTAAAATCTTCTGTTATGATTATCTCCAAGGAGGAGTTTTCTTGGTTTATGTATGTCTTATTGAAACTGTTCTACATTTTTAACCTGGGCTGCCTTCTCATGGGCGTTTCAGCCATGCAAAACATATCAAGTGGCGGTGAGGCTGTTTCAGGCTCCGGCGCCTCAATTGGCTGCTATGGCATCTCCAAGCTTCGTCCCACATTCGTTGGTGAGGAGGACTTTCTCTGTGGACCTACATTTTTACGCGATTTCCATGCCAGTGTCCGTGTTCATGTGACTCCCATGTCACGAAGACTCTGATAGTGACTTCCTGCTCCAAAAAGTATACTTACCAGTTGTTCGTCATCAACACAGAAGAAATGCCTCAAGATCTATATTTAGCAGCAGACTTTCAGATGCTTTATGAAACATCTGATGGGCATCCTCACATCACTGGAGGTACCAAGTCGCTAACCTAGATACAACCCCATGATCACCAAAGTCTGGACACACCCACCACAGCTTTCTGATTCTGTCATGGTACCAGCACCCTTGGCCAGAATCATCGTAATACTTGAAGACCCCAGCCGCCATCCCCAGCACTCCTATAAGATCAACCACCTCCAGACAGCATAGCCGCAGTCTTCTCCTTCTGGCGCAGCACCTCAATCATCATCCACAACTATCCTCATGCATAGTCCTTCCGAAAACTCTGACCAGCACACCTCCATAGTTGCGTCCATTCGCTTCCGCCAGGTCCAGCCAGTGCCTCATCCATGGGGGAGATGTCTGGTCCTGTCTTCAATGGCTGTTCACTACACACGTTTTTTAATATTCCTTCCAAACATGATCACTGTACTCGTTTTCCTATTTCTTTAGTGCTGCTGCACCCACTTATGACCATTGGGCAATTTCAAGCGCCCCCACACCTAAGTCCTCCAGGGATCTCAAGTGTTACTGCACCCACTTCTGCCCTCGAGAAACAATTATTTTATATCCTAAGTGCAACTTCACCCACCTCTGCCCTCGTGGCACACTTTCCTGTCCGCAAAACTCAACGATTTTACTTCTCAGGTGCCTCTTCTCGCACGGTTCCATGCTCATCTATACCCTCCAGGACTGCCACGTGTGCTTCTCGTGTACTCCTGCTCTCATTTACGTCCTCTGGGCACCACAATATTCTTCCAGAATGCTCCCAACCTCACATCCACCTTCCAGGTGTAGTTTCCGCACACTCTTTTCCAGAATGCGCTTTCATGGAATTTTCGGCCATCTACATCCACTATCCCTATTTATTATGTTTGCTCTTCTTACAGACTCCCTTCAGCTGGCTCACTCCAAGGCTGCTTGTCCACTGCTCTACTTGTGCCCAAACCAGCTTTTCACTGGAGCTGGGATCCCAGCAAAGGGCCACAGCTGCTAGACGACATGGTCAGCACAATCACTCAGTACTGGCACCAGCAGCTTTCAACCATCTATTGGGTCAGGCCATAGAAAGAGTGATGCTGCATATAAGATCCACATGCTGCCAACCAGATCAAACTGGTATGCCTCGGTAACCATCGACGATTCCTACCAAAGGGTTTTCACAGTCTTTTGTGCCAGAGACTTCCTACGTCCAGTGTCATGGAAAACATCAACCTGCTGCAACGTGAGCAGGATACGCAACCCTCAGGGATGTCAGCCCATTCCACCTCCCATGCCTGTGAATGGCTACCACAGTCCTCTTGGGTCTCCATATACAATAACGGGTGAATGCTTTGCAGGATTTCAAGATGTGTCGTCCTTCAGGGAAAGAGGGGAAGGGATATTCTGCATGGGCTGTTCACCCAATAGACCTCCAGCCCCTCTCACAGGTGTAGTATGTGAGCTTTCTTACCTGGAACGGGCTACATTAACAGGCGACAGAGCCATGATCACTCACACTGCTTAAGCCACCAGCTGAAAGCGTCAGCGCCACTAGAGGTCGCTGGACCCGCTGACCTGTTGGCTTCTGTGGGCCATATGATCGCAAACATTTCCACTAAAATACTGTACTGCCTGGGTATGTAGACTGGCACAGAGCCACTCCAACGGGACTTCCATCGAGTCTCTAGTCCAGGCGATGACTGCACCCGCATTTCTCTAACAGAGTCTCTTTGGAAACACTGTACAAACTGCTGTTATGGTCAACTTTTCCTCCGAGGAGGAATCTTTTTGGTTTATGAATTTCTTAACAAAACTGTTCTACACTTTTTAGTTTGGCTGCGTTCTCACTTCGCCTCAAGCGGCGCAAGTGGAGAGCGTGTTGGACTCACATCAGTCTCGTGTTCAACATGGAGCCATGATACTTGGCTGCAGGAACTATTCGTCAGCTTTGCACCACGTCAGTACTTTTTCTGAGTAATTCTGATACTCTGCGTTTTCTATGCGTTATACAATTATTTGCTCGCGAACTCTGTGAGGTTGTTGTTTGAATGCTGCAAAAGTCGGTGTGTCATGTCGGCTCTGATACTGCGCGTGATCGCAGCAGTGTCATTAGCATATGAAGCAAGCTGCAGCGACTAGTGCTGTACTTAAGAAAACCTAAACTGTTCGAAGAGTTGACGTCACAGCTCAGGAAATTTCCTGCTTTATTCGAGCTTTCGATCGCTGAACTGTATAGCGACTGCTGTTGGTACGATCTCCATGAGGTTTCATAGTGTTGTTAATGTATTATGGATTTTGATCATAAAAGTAATAGTAAAACAGGTAACGCAGCTCATATGGAACTACATCTTTCAATCAATAAATTAGTGTGCACAATCACAACTCAGTCAAATTCCAGCTCTAGCTCGTCTGTTGGTATTATCTCAAAAATGCGTGTTCACACCGTTATTTAATCTTGTGATCGTATTTACAGTCAATGTAATATGAATTATTTTGTTTATAAGGCACTCACTTCTCAACTAATTTTATTCCTTGACTCATTTGAATATTATCATCTTGTTTTAGAACTGATTAAACATTGGAACATTTTTCTACACGTTATTCTAAGACGTGAACTAAAATTGAAATGCTCATTTGCAAGTAATTTGATAAAGCATTATAGTCACAAATAACGGAAGAAAACATTGTTTTGGGTTCGTAGTCGAGTAATATTTTGGAATGACAGTGCTTTGGCCTTTGATTTTTAACTTTACGTAATAATTCACCAATATGTGATCTACATGTGTGCTGTATGGAAACTCTTATTTTAAATTAGTTGAAGTACAACAGGAATTTGTACGGTCGTATTATTTACTATCATTTCTACCAGTGTTTTATGAAATTCTCAAATATCAAGCAGAGATACAGTACAGTATCAGATTGGTAAGTATCCACACATCACCTGCTTTTGCATCGTGTGGGTGGAATGCCACGTGATTATTCGAGCAGCACTCGATAATTTATCAAGTGATCAATCGTATAGAGGGAACTCTAGAGCTCGTTCCGTCATGAGTATTGTTTGCCGAGACCTAGCACCGTCTGGGTATGAGGTGGTCCTCTGTGTAGAGCAGGGGCCCGCGTTAGCTGGCCGGACATCTTCGGTATCTGGCCCGCCAAATATTTGAGGCGGTACCTATACTGCTAACAATTGAATTTCGAGGCCTATCGCTACCAATACATCGCAACATTGGCTCTGCTGCTCGCTACAAGACTACATAACTAAACTTATTGTTGCGCCGCTTGAAATAACAATGCGTTGACATACTCCATCTCTGTTACGTGTTGCAGTAATAGTGTTGCTAACAATGATTTTGAGATTTCGTTAACTTTGCAGGACGCCTACGTGAAGAATGTGCAGTGACATACTTTTTTATCGGTGAAATTCGCCAGAATAAAATACACCAGAATTTCGCTCAGGTACGTCCACCAATCAAAATTATGTAATTAAATAAAAATCGTAGTTCGTTTCAGTGCTAGCTATTCCCACAACCTTAGATTTTTGCGATTTCATCTTTTCTTTAGCCTTACATTATGATGATCGTAGAGTGCTAGGGTGCTTTACTCCCACTAGGTAGATCTTGGCCATTATGATTTCGTGGAGGAGTCAATGTGGCCCGCGGACTAAAAGTTTGGAGACCCCTGCACACCGTGTACAACGGTGCGTTAAGCACAAATGCTTTGGCTACACCGTCGGCCTTTTGGCAGAATCTTGTCCCTTGTAGGTATCACTTCACTGTGTCGTAGTGTGACCTGGGGTCCTCACAAGTAATTGGTAGAAGACGTCCTCGTGACACACAGAATAAAAATCTCCTGTAGCATCAAGGAAGATGGCGCCGAAAAACTCCCGGCGTTCCATGGCTCAGATAGCGCCTTCTACTAGATGTGGGAGCTGGTGAGTAACCGGTTAGTTGTCGCTGTGTGGGCTGCTTTATACAAGTCCCGAGACCACGGGATCACGCCACCTGGCGTGACATGACGGAGGAGAGCGTGTCTCCGGTGTATTGTAGTCGGCTCGCTGGCTGCTGCGAGTATGTGGCACTGCCGGTTGTGGTTGCAAGAAAATAATCCCACTACATTAGTCTCAGACTACAGCAGTTGCTCCCTGGCCGAAGCTAACTGACGCTTCTCTTGACGGAACTTTCGTAAGTATCTGCGTAGTGGCAGTTAATGATAGGTTATGCTGACAAAGACGTAAGAATTTTTTCTTTTAGAATCGCAGACCACGGCGATGTGAGTACTCTTTCCAATAACCTTTCTACAGCTAAGCGATAGCACTTTGTCCAATACGACAGTCTCCAGTTGGTACCATACATAAAAAGTCCTAATAAGAAAAATGTAATCACTTTACATTTTAGGGAAGACCTTACAGTATATAATCCTTAATCAGCTAACAAACTACCTAACCACAAACAACATATTAGATGAATAGCAGTCAGGTCTCCGTAAACATCACATAACAAATCTACCATGACCTGAAGATCGTCAAGGATGCACAAGAGGCAACTATCATGTGCTTCTTAGACTCCAACAAAACGACACTGTCAGCTTCAACATTTAGCGCCATAAATTTCTCGCTAAGTGCAATTCAATGCTTTCGCTCATACCTGATGTCTCGCCAGCAAGTAGTCTCAGGCGTTCCCCAGGGTTCGGTATTATGTTCTATACTCTTTTCATTGCACATAAACGATGAGTCATCATTCTTATCCTCTAGTTTTATCTAAGTGCAAAAGCAATAAACCTGAAGACAGATAACGAGAATCTCAATACCGATCTGTGTGCACTATGCAAACGATCGCGGGATATAAGGTTGAAGCTCAACCCATTCGAAACCCAAGAGGTATTAGTTGGTCATTGTAGGCTCATTAGCCGAAAATACCGAGATCCCTACCACCTTTGATCCTAAAATCAAATATCAACTTCCGTCTTTCAGCAACGATTAATAATACATTAAAGTCTAAATTGGACTGAACCCCTAACTGCAAAGTGGAAGAAGACATCAGCATCTCTCCATTCTCTACAAAAATATAAAAAAGCTATTCCCTTTTCACCTATGAAAGAAACTTCGAATAATCGGTTACAACGGCATTATCCTGTCAGACCTTTCTCAGGAAAGTTGACGGCCCTCAAGCTGGTTATGAACGTATGTTATATCTGTGATGTTCAACTCTTTAATCATATTTCATCATCATATGAACAGCCCTCCTGGCAACGTGCCGACAAGTGCATAGATTTCCACACGCTCGGTCTTCTCTGCTGTCTTACCAACGTACACCTCCACTCACATATCCCCTCGACCTTGACGCTCCCTTCTGAACAACGTGGCAGAGTCACCCGTTCCCATCAGAGTAAAATCCTTTCTGTCCTACTATGTGGTTCAGCCACTTTCTCGCAATCGTTCTCAGTAGCAGGACTCTGGCATAACCTCCTGCATTATAATAGAGAACTGAATAACATCTCCAGGTTAGGAGGACAGTCAATGATATGCTGCTAAAGCAACAATAATGATTACCATTGTCCCTGTACGCACTCGTTAACCTTGTATACCCTACTTTCCAACCAGATCTTTCTCATTTCCCAGTATTCTTAGCTGGTGTCGTATCCTGACATTTCCTTTCCCAGAACTCTCTGTATCGCAAAACATTTACCTTGTACACCTATAAACACTTTTTACTTCTGCCGCTATCATTATTTTCATTATTATTATCAATATTATTGTTATTACTACTATCACTGTTAGTGGCAGCAGCAACAGTAGTACAATTACTGCCAGCATTAACTTTGTTAGTTCATTGTCAGTATTACTTACATTATTACTACAGACATTCAAATTATTTTAATAATATTTGTCATGTTAAAATTGTTATTTCTTAGGGAACTGTGATGCAAAAAAGGCATTGTATCTGTGAAACTCTGGTCCAACGTAAGAAAAGGTCTAATGGCCCTAATCAGATCAGATTAAATAACTAAAATATTGCACTGTGTCTTATGAATGTTTACAAAGAATACTGTTTTATATCGTTATTTCACCGCCTTTTGGTATATCTCCTTTTTAAGTACTAGGTGAGGCTACTGCCGTTATGTCTATCTGCAGGTATCTCACAAATCAAGAAGAATATGCCGAACACAGCGCAACACACAAAGAGGTACTGCATATCTTTCTGCTCCTCAGTAATGCATCATCAGACTTATAGTCTATCCGAAGTTTAGCGGGAGACGACAAGTTAGGTCTTCGATACAAGAACAAACGAATGTCTTAAAAGAAGTTTCATAATGATACAAAGAAATGAGATTTATTATTTTATTCATGGCTGTAATTTTAGCAACTGTAAAATTATTTCTTCAGAGTAAACTTTAGTCATCAGTGGTAAGTAAATTTTCATTATCTCTAGTGGTTTCGACAAATTAATTTTCATTCTGAGAAGCTTAGTTTAGCAGAAACACAACATGTAAAATTCTGAACATATCGTGGCATTATGCTTCTATGATGAAGGTCCTGACTGTCTGCTAAACCAAGCTTCTGAAGATGACAATTCGTCGAAACTGCTAAACATAATAAAAATTTATTTGCAACTGATAATTAGAATTTATCCGAAAAAAATGACATTTATTGAGCTGACTCAAAAACTAAGTGATAAGTAAAAAGAACTGATGTACATTAGGCCTTAAATAATGTACTGGATAATGTGAGAGGGAGGTGTCTTATACGTAAGTGCAGGTGTTATGCATAATTTGTTGGTAGCGATGCACCATACGTTTGGGCTTTCATCCCTATGTTTCGGAAGGGAATGCGACTATGTATTCTAGATATAAAGAGGGAACAAATAGATGAGATGGATGGGAATATGAGAGCATTGCATTAGTGGGAGTGTGTTAATACTGCTTTGGGAAAGGATGTGAAGCGTAGGGATGGAAATAAGTGGTGGTATAAGAGCGAGAGATTGTAGATAAGGAGAAAACCTATAGTCTTTTTAATAACAACTTTACAGGACCTGCTTGATGTGTGCAAGTTTTCATACTACTTGGTGAATGAGGATAACATGCTTCCAAACGATTCGTGTTGGGAAAGTAAGAGGATTGGTGATCATCATAGGAACTATGGTCACGAAAGTTAATAAATCAACCAAGAACGCTAAGAGAGTGTTTCGCTGGAAAGAACAGATAAGCAGTTGTTAGCTTCTCATTTACACAACTTATTGGAATAACTTAGTTCCTGTATGATAGACATAGAGGAATTATGGACAAAGAAAGTTTAAACAGATTTTAACTCATGCTCTGGACAAGTTTGTATCTAGTAAGTAGTTTAAGGACAGAAAGACTCACCGTGGTTTAGCAACGAATTTCGCAAAATGCTAACGAAGCAGAAGCTGTTGGACTGTTGGTTAAAAAAAGAAAGCGCGAATGACGGCAGGCAAAAATCAGTAGAGAGTTGTGCAGTTGTGAAACGATCTGTGCACGAAACGTATAACTGTCACCGTCATACCTTACCAAATGATCTGGCCGAGAACCTGAGAAAATTCTGGACGTATGTAAAATCGCTAGGCCGGTTGAGGCCGCCACCCAGCCACTGTTTCACCAGTCTGGTGTTGCAGTTGAAGATAGCAAAACGAAATCCGAAGTTTTAAATTCCGCGTTTAAGAAATCCCTCACGCAGCAGAATAGTACAAACTTATCATCGTTTGACCATCGCACAGATTCTCGTTGGGCGACATTGTAATAAGCGTCCCTGGCATAGAGAAATAATTGAAAGATTTGAAACAAATAAGTGGCCAGGTCCTGATGGAATCCCAGTTCGGTTTTACAAAGGGTACTCTTCGACTTTAGCTCCTACTAAGCTTGTATTTATAACGAATCTCTCATCCAGTGCAAAGTCCCAAGCGACTGGAAAAAAGCGCGGGTGACTCCTGTATACAAGAAGGGTAAAATTACAGACCAATATCGTTAACATCCGTTTGCTGGAGAACCCCGGGACATATTATGACTAAGTTCGAATATAATAAATTTCTGGGAGAACGAAAAGCTTATGTCCACAAATCAGCACAGTTTTAGAAAGCATCGCTCGTGTGAAACTTAACTTACTCTTTTCTCACATGATATACTGCGAACTATGGATGAAGAACAACGGGCAGATTCCATATTTCTAGATTTCCGAAAAGCGCTTGACACGGTACCCTGCTACAGACTACTGTTAAAGATGGTATGAGCACACGGAACAGGTTCCCAGATGTGTGAGTGGCTCGAAGTCTTCAGACTAATTGAATTTAGTATGTTGGCCACGACTGCGAGTGTTCGTGAGTGACGAGGATATCGTCAGGAGTGCCCCAGGAAAGTGTGATAGGATTTCTCTTATTTTCTTTGTATATAAATAATCTGGTGGAAAGGTGGCCAAAAATTTTGTGTTGTTTCTTGTAGATACCATAGTGTACAGGGAGATGTCGAAATTGGGTGACTGTTGGATGACGCAACATGACTTAGACAAAATTTCTAGTTGGTGTGATTAATTTTGTTGTATCATCTCTGTACTTTATTAGTTAAGTTTCTTGAGTTTCTGCGTGTACATTTAATATCTAATAGCCACAGTTGTCGCGTTTTCATCTGCGTCCAAAAGTAAACCGGTTTTGCGACATATTACAAGTTCCTAATCAGGGGCAAATTATTTAGTTTCACCTGAGTTCTTCGGTAGTTAGGTTTTCGAATATCTGCGTATTACTAGACACAGTTCGTTCATTCCCGCCAGGGTCCAGAGTAGTGCTTTGACAAGGGATTTCACATCGATTCCGTATTTCTGGATTTCCGGAAAGCTTTTGACACTGTACCACACAAGCGGCTCGTAGTGAAATTGTGTGCTTATGGAATATCGTATCAGTTATGTGACTGGATTTGTGATTTTCTGTCAGAGAGGTCACAGTTCATAGTAACTGACGGAAAGTCATCGAGTAAAACAGAAGTGATTTCTGGCGTTCCCTAAGGTTGTGTTTTAGGCCCTTTGCTGTTCCTTATCTATATAAACGATTTTGGAGACAATCTGAGCAGCCGTCTTCGGTTGTTTGCAGACGACGCGTCGTTTGTCGACTAATAAAGTCATCAGAAGATCAAAACAAACTGAAATACGATTTAGAAGAGACACCTGAATGGTGCGAAACGTGGCAGTTGACCATAAATAACGAAAGTGTGAGGCCGTTCACATGAGTGTTAAAAGGAACTCGTTAAACTTCGGTTACACGATAAATCAGTCTAATCTAAAAGCCGTAAATTCAACTAAATACCTAGGTATTATTATTACGAACAACTTAAATTGGTAGGAACACATAGAAAATGTTGTGGGGAAGGCTAACCAACGACTGCGTTTTACTGGCAGGAGACTTAGAAAATGTAACAGATCTACGAAGGAGACTGCCTACACTACGCATGTCAGTCTTCTTTTACAATACTGCTGCGCGGTGTGGGATCCTAACCAGATAGGACTGTCGGAGTTTTGTATTATCGCGAAATATGGGAGACAGTGTCACAGAAATGATACAGGATTTGGGCTGGAAATCATTAAAAGAGAGGCGTTTTTCGTTGCGACGGAATCTTGTCTTGAAAATCCAGTCACCAACTTTCTCCTCTGAATACTAAAATATTTTGTTGACACCGACCTACATAGGGAGGAACGATCACAAAGATAAAATAAGGGAAATCAGAGCTCATACGGAGAGATATAGGTGTTCATTCTTTCCGCGCGCTATACGAGATTGGAATAATAGAGAATTGTGAAGGTGGTTCCATGAACCCTCTGCCAGGCTCTTGAATGTGATTTCCAGAGTATCCATGTAGATGTAGATGTAGAAACAGCAACTAGCCCTACATGTAGAAAACTTTAAGTTAATGGGGATGAGTAGGAAAAACAAATCAATATTTTTTTAAATACAGCATCAGTAGTGTGTAAGCAGCAGTGACGTCAGTCACGTCAGTTAAATATCTAGGCGTAAATATTCAAAGCGATATTAAATGGAACGGGCATGTATGGATTGTAGTAGGGAAGGCGAATGGTCGACTTCGGAGAATTGTAGGAAAGTGTGATTCATCTGCAAAAGTGACGTGTAAGACACCAGTACGATCCTTTCTTGAGCACTGCTCGAACGTTTGCGATCCCCGTCAGGTCCTACTGAAGATAGACGGCGAAGCAATTCAGAGGCACGCTACAATATTTGTTCCCGGTAGGTTCTACCAACTCGCAAATGTTACCTAAGTGCTTCGGGGACTTAAATGGGAAGCCCTGGAGGGAAGGTGACTTTCTTTTCGTGGAACACTACTGAAAACAGAGAACCGGAATCTGAAGCTGACTGCAAAACGGTCCTACTGCCGCCAACATACATTCGAGTAAGCACCGCTAAGACTAGGAACGAGAAATTATGTCTCATACGAGGGCATATAGATAGTCGTGTTTCTCTCGCTCTGTCTGCGAGTGAAACAGGAAAGAAAACGACTATCAGAGTCGTACTGGCAACCATCCCCCAAACAATGTACAGTGTCTTGCGGAGTGTGTATGTAGGTCAGGATACATCTACTGGAGGAATGTATGCTTTACGTTTGAAGGTTTAGAGTGATTTGTAGACTTTGCATTGTGACATACCAGTTTCGTCTACGAATCTCAGTTGGTATCTTCTCCACATTTCCACACAACAAAATGTCGAACCGCCGATTAAAGACATTCTTCAGTGAAGAGTTGTTTAAATGAGAAAATTGTCTTTCTAATGTATATCAATTGCCATTATAATATTAAGTAGTATGTGTATAACGGCGTTTGGGAGAGTTGAGTCGGTGTCAGAAGCATCAGACGTGATGACAGGAATGGGGACGTCAGCGCCATCGCTCGACGCTGGATGGAAAAAAACAGATATTTATAATTGAAGGCTGTCATTGTAGCAACTGTTGCGAAGAACCAAAGCACCACCGCTTTGCCATTTTCGAAGACTATATGAGACTACTGGCGAGAGTTAACCTGAGCTATCACCTAAAGCACGGTCCGCCCCTGCTAGCTGAGTGGTCAGCGCGAAGGAATGTCATACCTAACAGCCCGGGTGCGATTCCCGGCTGGGTCAAAGATTTTCTCCGCTCAGGGACTGGGTATTGTGTTGTCCTGAACATCATCATTTCATACCCATCGGCACGCAAGTCGCCGCAGTGGCGTCAACTCGAAAGACTTCCACCAGGCGAACGGTCTACCCGACGGGAGGCGCTAGCCACATAGCATTTCCATTTTACGTCAAGCGCGGTTGTGTTTTAGGTTCTGTGTTTCGTACTTCTTACTTATCACATTTTTATCCCCTTCAACTTTGTTTAACATTGCAGTACGCTTCAGAGAGCAAAGAAACTCAATCAGAATTTTATGTTCTCTGCTGTGCACCACAACTTTACATTGACTGAGAATATGAATTTCTAGTCCTTGGTTTGGGGGTTCGGCTTTCTGCACCCTGATGAAGGAAAAGGTAGTATGATACATAAACCAGGGGTGACAACTGTGATAAACGTGTAATCTTCCTGTCGTCAATAGCATTCATTAAATCGCCGCTGACCGGCACATATCTTTTGCATAAAGTTAAAAATAATAAATGAAGCTCCCCTTTCTCAGAATTATCTTTCCTAAATGATTAACTAACTCGTTGTAGCACGTTCAGTAAACTTCTCTCCAGGTTTTATCGAGTTATAAAAATGGAAAAATGTTTATAGGATAAAATTAATTTCCGTCGCCTCCACAACATTCAATTTATGCAGAGCTACAGCAAATATTTCATTACCTCTCAATCTCCAATAAATATTTATTGGTGCTATAATCTTTGTACATCAAAATGAACAATCCTCTCTGGTGAAAAATGCACTCAGCTCAAACAGATTGCGTTAACATAAAGTTACGAATTAAAATTGCTCAAACGGACGATAACTATCGGCACGTTACAACTTGTGACCACAGCGCAGCTTCAAATGAATCACACTTTTTCCTTTTGATCAGCCGTTACATGAAGAGAGGAAAATAGGATTTCTGTAATCATATAGGCCGGCCGCGGTGGTCTCGCGGTTCTAGGCGCGCAGTCAGGAACCGTGTGACTGCTACGGTCGCAGGTTCGAATCCTGCCTCGGGCATGGATGTGTGTGATGTCCTTAGGTTAGTTAGGTTTAAGTAGTTCTAAGTTCTAGGGGACTAATGACCACAGCAGTTGAGTCCCATAGTGCTCAGAGCCATTTGAACCATTTTTTTGTAATCATATAAACACAAACATGTAATTCAAAACACAACAAAACTTGAGTAAAATAGGTCGAACATATATCAGGTCGGCTGGTGTATCGGTCTAATTTGTCAAGTAGTTTGCAAAGTAATAATGGGAGACTTGACTGCCGATCGCAGGGTAACGCCTGAAAGAAGCGAAACTTTTCCTTAAAAAACTGTGCTAGTGAGTAGTAAGCGTAGGGTGGAGATGGTTAAAATATTAGTAGGATTGTAAGACTTTTCTGTGGCTCAACACCACACATTTTAAATAATAAATAAACAGTGGTCCAGTATCTTCGTCTTAATTTCTGCAGGTGCATCTAAATAGTCTTAACTAACAGTCTTCTCAAGCGACTCATAGCAGACATACGAATTCATCTCAAAATACAAATTAAAACGTTTTTTATACTGGTTACCGCGAGTAGTCGCTAAAGCATAGCTAATATTCAGAAAGCTAGCGATAAGAAAGAAAAATTGATAATCTCACCTGTACTAGGAGAAACCATCGTAAGCATTAGTTATAAGTTTTTAGAATGCAATGCACTTGACATATCTGTCAATGTAGTAATAACGTGTTCGAGTGATTTATCCTGTCGACTTTGTCTCCCGATGACTGTAAGTTTCAAAATTGTGAAAATTGCGGTTCTTATGTAACCATTATATTAACTGCCTACGAAGATATTGGTCGCCTGGCTCATCAGATACCTCCTAATAAAATATACAGGGAGAAACATTAGAAAGGGTGGTGGGACATATTTAACATTATTACAGATGAAGCAGATGTGTGGCAACTCTCCAGCATCTGGCGTATCCGGTTATATTTTACATATGGCCAGATGGCCGACAGATTGCCAATTTCCGACAGATAGCAGAGTTCCAATAAATTTCGGAAATTTCATAAAATCGACTTTATTTAACCGTGAAATAAAATCACGATACCTCGAAATCAAAACCCACTGTATTATTAATGTTAACAAAAAACGTACGATGTCTATTCGAAAACTAGCGTCAGATCCGATGAAAGCCACTGTGACAATCAGAAATATTTTATTTGAAACAGTTAACTACACCTTCCAGCTACTTCTCAACGTAGTCGCCACCCCGAGTTACATATTTGTCTTAGCGTTGTACCAACTTTCCAATACCCTCGTAATAAAAGGCCATCACTTGTGCTTTTCGTCAGTTCTCTACGCTGGTCAGTAGCTCGTTATCTGTGCCAAAATTTTGTTTTCATAGCCAGCGACTCATGTGAGCAGAGATGATACCCACAGGGAGTCAATTACGGGTTGTATTGTGCGTGGTCGAACACTTTCCATCGAAAACGCTGCAGGAGCATCTTCACTGCCCCTGCAGAGTGCGCCCGAGAATTGTTATGAAGAAAGAAATCATGACAGCTGTGTCCGGCGGGATGCATGACGTCAGGCGATCTCTCTCACCAGGTCTCATACTTGGCGGGACACATTGTTTCTAGGCATCTTTACGTGCTCACTAAGCGCTCAGAACCGAAAAGAGTGACATGGCGCGATCGACAGGCATACTAGACACACTGTCTAACGCATCTGTCCAAAACTTCATCGAATATTCATAATGGTTCCCATTTCGCGCCCAATAGGACTTTTATATCCGAACAGATCTTGTAATTAGTACTCGTACTGAACTAGAGCCAAATTATGGTGAGTGAACATTACCATTTCTGCATTAAGCGGTGTAAATGTTTTCACTTCTCTTCGTAAACAAGGCCCGCTTCAGGTAAAAGTCTTTTCCTGTACTGCTGTTGAGTGCTAAAAGATCAGTTGTGACAAACTTGATCAAATTCAGGTGCTGTGTCGCACTATCTGACGACAAAATATGTCGCGATTGTGATTGGTTCGCATTGTCTTCAAATAACAGGCAGTCTCGCTTGCTCGCTCTTGTTTTTTAAACGCCATGCTATTATTTTGCCATTTGCCAGCTCGCTAATACAATACCACAACGTGCCACAAGCTTTACGAGTCGCTATTAATTTACTTTTGTCTCCTCTACCTTTCTTAATAGGCATTGGAGATGAACTACTACTAGTGGAAGATTAATTGCAAATCTCCAGTATGGTCTCTTCTGTCGATCTCTTTCAACTTCAGCTACCTGAAAATAGTCTTTCTTGAATCTTTGATTTGGAAAGCTAGCAGTCAAGTAATTTCGATCTTTATTTAATGAGTTGAAACGGCTTTCTAATTCAGCTTTCAGTAAGGCTCTCACGGGTGGTAAGTTAGTGGATTTGTGTCCTGTCTCGTCTTTATCTATATGCATATACTACTTATTTAATACCGTAACACGGGTATTACTTTGGACATGCAGGACAGACAACAACTTATTTCTAGGGTTCCGTAAGTCAGTCGATAAAAATGGAATCTTGACAGGATCACTTATTGTCCGTCTATCTGCCTGTCTGTCTGACTGTTAACAAGCCTTTTTCTCAGGAACAGGTACGTAGAACGTTGAAATTTATGTCACATACTGAGGTCTGTGGTCCTTGGCGGTGAAAAACATTAAACCTCGCAAGTTCAAAAGTTTCTTAAATAAAACCGCCTTTTCTTGCTACACTGTAATTTATTTCTCCCAAACGCATTTCGCCTGTTTTATATTCAAATCTTTTTCTTACAATTGTGGCACACAGCACACTATTCACGCCGTTACAGGCATTTCCATAAAAAATACGAAACTCTTCTTGGAGAAGTAAATTACAGTACCGAAAGGAAAAGCTGTTTTATTCACACAAAAAATATTTAAGTGCTTGTTGCGAAAGATGGCCAGGCAAACTAACTTGTCACTCGTCAAAACCTATAGGCTTTTTTCCAGTTGGCCTAGAATCATGAAATTGGGCAAAAAAGAAGGTTTAACAGTACAACACAGGAAAAACATCAAAAACTGTAAATTGTAACTGAAACACAAGAAAAAAAAATTGTCACTACTTATCTGGTTCTTGGTCTGTTTGTACCTCTGTTAAGACCTCTCTTTCTCAGGAACGGGCAGACGTACCGTGTCCAAATACTAAAGCCTACAGGCCCTTTGCTTCTAAGTTCATCCATTCAAAAGATACGGCTATTTATATCACATCTTTTAATACTTGCTGTCTCACTCATGGAAACCAAAAGGAACTATAAATCTGTAATTACATCACACACAAAAGTTTCTTCTCGTTAGTTTATGTTCTCCTCTTTCTCAGGTCCGTGTAGACATATCAAGTTGAAATTTACGTCACGCACTGAGCTCTGTAGTCCATTGTGATCCGCCGCATATCCCGGTTTTGTTCCAGTTAGCATTCTACAACATAGACTGTGGATTTTCATCTCGTGCTGATAATTTGCACCAACAGACCCTCCTGTAAATCTAACTTCTTTTGAATCTGCAACAGTTCTTCATGAGCTAAGCTCGATTGATTTTAGTGCGGTTTGTGACACCTACGAGCAGCACACATACCTGCTGTTTGAAGCTGGGCCTTCAATGACTCGGTTACATCCTTTGAAGCGTAGGGATAAAACATCTAGCAGAATCACACTCAGCCACTTCAACACCTTTCGCCATGTTAGCTCCACTGTCATGAATGAGAAAATATATTTTGCTTTGTTGACTATCCCATCAATATGTGATGGTAATGAGCTTGCCTGATGTATTTTCTCCAGTGTGTGATTCTACAAAAGAATTCATAGAAAGAACTCCGTGTCACTGTCGGAATCCAGAAGACAGCCTATGAGCTGTGGCACTCAGGAAGCTGTCATTGTTACGCAAATACACTCCTGGAAATTGAAATAAGAACACCGTGAATTCATTGTCCCAGGAAGGGGAAACTTTATTGACACATTCCTGGGGTCAGATACATCACATGATCACACTGACAGAACCACAGGCACATAGACACAGGCAACAGAGCATGCACAATGTCGGCACTAGTACAGTGTATATCCACCTTTCGCAGCAATGCAGGCTGCTATTCTCCCATGGAGACGATCGTAGACATGCTGGATGTAGTCCTGTGGAACGGCTTGCCATGCCATTGCCACCTGGCGCCTCAGTTGGACCAGCGTTCGTGCTGGACGTGCAGACCGCGTGAGACGACGCTTCATCCAGTCCCAAACATGCTCAATGGGGGACAGATCCGGAGATCTTGCTGGCCAGGGTAGTTGACTTACACCTTCTAGAGCACGTTGGGTGGCACGGGATACATGCGGACGTGCATTGTCCTGTTGGAACAGCAAGTTCCCTTGCCGGTCTAGGAATGGTAGAACGATGGGTTCGATGACGGTTTGGATGTACCGTGCACTATTCAGTGTCCCCTCGACGATCACCAGTGGTGTACGGCCAGTGTAGGAGATCGCTCCCCCACCATGATGCCGGGTGTTGGCCTTGTGTGCCTCGGTCGTATGCAGTCCTGATTGTGGCGCTCACCTGCACGGCGCCAAACACGCATACGACCATCATTGGCACCAAGGCAGAAGCAACTCTCATCGCTGAAGACGACACGTCTCCATTCGTCCCTCCATTCACGCCTGTCGCGACACCACTGGAGGCGGGCTGCACGATGTTGGGGCGTGAGCGGAAGACGGCCTAACGGTGTGCGGGACCGTAGCCCAGCTTCATGGAGACGGTTGCGAATGGTCCTCGCCGATACCCCAGGAGCAACAGTGTCCCTAATTTGCTGGGAAATGGCGGTGCGGTCCCCTACGGCACTGCGTAGGATCCTACGGTCTTGGCGTGCATCCGTGCGTCGCTGCGGTCCGGTCCCAGGTCGACGGGCACGTGCACCTTCCGCCGACCACTGGCGACAACATCGATGTACTGTGGAGACCTCACGCCCCACGTGTTGAGCAATTCGTCGGTACGTCCACCCGGCCTCCCGCATGCCCACTATACGCCCTCGCTCAAAGTCCGTCAACTGCACATACGGTTCACGTCCACGCTGTCGCGGCATGCTACCAGTGTTAAAGACTGCGATGGAGCTCCGTATGCCACGGCAAACTGGCTGACACTGACGGCGGCGGTGCACAAATGCTGCGCAGCTAGCGCCATTCGACGGCCAACACCGCGGTTCCTGGTGTGTCCGCTGTGCCGTGCGTGTGATCATTGCTTGTACAGCCCTCTCGCAGTGTCCGGAGCAAGTATGGTGGGTCTGACACACCGGTGTCAATGTGTTCTTTTTTCCATTTCCAGGAGTGTAGATCATAATATTAGAAGTTACATTAACCGCGAGAGCACCTGAAATGTTTCTTTTGATTTTTTCATAAATTCTGTCTTCGATGTCAGGGCAAATTTTTTGGGTAAATGTAGAGAGTCCATTCACATTAACGGGATCACCGGTTACGTTCGACGTCAACGTGCAATAGCCGCTCAAAGATGGCAGATGGCAGCACTAGCAGTGGAGAACATATAAAATGTCTGGAAAAGGTACAGAAAACCACGCAGTCGTTGATGTAATGAGGAATCGGAGTGATATATCTGGCGTGCAAAAGTGCATGATAATTGGCTTCCGGGCCAAGGGTGGAAGCATTTCCGAAACGGCTAAGTCTGTGAACTGTCCACATGCCGCCGTCCAAAATCAGCGCCCAGGAAGCTGTGCACCACAGTCGACGGATGGCAGAGATGGACGACGGCTGCACAGATGCGTATTGGCGAGTAGACGTGCAACTGCTGAACAGCTGACGGTCTAGAGAAACCAAGGAACTGCCAACAGTGTCTCCTCAACGACATTCAGCGAACGTTGCTTCGTATTGACCTCCGCAGCAGGTGCCTGGTTCATGCACCATGCTGACTGCTGTTCATCGGTGACGAATGCTGGAACTTTCACGCCAGTACCACTACTGGATGTCCACTGCAGATGAATAAAGTTTTATGCTCCATCGTCCAGGTGGTCGTCAGCATGTACAGAATGAGTCCTAGAAGTTTGTAGAAGTAACTGGAATTACCGAACACCCTGTGTACAATCCACTGCACATCGGCTTCTACCAAAAGCAAAGGGGAACATTATTGTTATCTATTGTTGGCTAACCACATCCACCTGGATTTCAATTACAAAACGGTGGGAACTACAGACCTTGTAGTATACGAGTCAGACAATAGAGCGTCACATGCTTTCCTTCCTAAAATATTAAGAGGCTGTGGCCGCACACGGAAGCCAAATTTTTCACGAAGACTGAAGTAAATGACAGCGTCTACAGAATTCCAGGTGATATTGAGACAGGTGAGGACGAGTGGGACCAGTTTCAAGTGCGACACTGGCTGCCGAGAAGTTGCCACACGACGTGCGCAGTGCAGAAAGACGTGGAGAAAAAAACGAGCCAGCGAAAGACTTTCTCAACTCCCGGAACCGGCCAGATACGACGTGACGCGCGGTGCGGGCATAATTAACGCCAGAGCTCTCATTAGTCACCTCAGGCAATATCACAGGCTGAGCTTCAAGCCAAGGCGTCGGCAACAGCTTGTAGCGCCAGCTGTCGGCCGCCACCGCGCCGTCTCAGTTATTTAACGTCGGCACGGCACTCATCTCGTCTCTCCCAACTGGTGCCTTCCAGTCTAGCAACAACGGCAAGTACAACGATTCAAGTAAAGCTTCCTGGTTGCAACTGTCCATACTATTACATATATCTTTGTTTGATGATGTTTGTTTTGCGGGGCGCTCAAGTGTGCGGTCATCAGCGCCCGTTCAGACTCCTAATTTTTACACAGTCCAGTCTAGCCTCCGTCACAAATGATGATGATGATGATGATGATGATGATGATGATGACGATGATAACACGAACAACGAGTCCCCGAGCAGACATAATCCCCAACCCGGCTGGGAATCGAACCCGGGACCCTGTTATCCAGAGGCAGCAACGCTAGCCACTGGACCAGGAGCTGCCGCTCTTCAGGCGACAGACAGTGCATAACAGGAAGCCATTTAAAACAACATAAAGGAGGAAATATGGCGAAACAGATACATAAAAGGGAAAACATAATGGAAGATAGCGTAAAAACGAAGTGTGTGTATTTTTTTTTTCTTTATTGAATTTCGATTCCCCCCCCCGAAGGAGGAGGGCTGGCAGCAGCGTAGTACGCTGCTCTTCAGCCTACAGAATTTTTTAAACAGAAGAAGAAGGTAAGAAAAAATAAAATCAGGTGATAAAACGATGACTTAAATTGTACAACGGCGGAAATTGTGGAAAGTTAATACATAAAACAAAGGGCTGGCGGTGCTAATATAATACACAGGAAGCAGACAGGTAACATAGTAGACAGACAATTAAAAAAACACGGCGACAGTCTGGTTCCTGTTCGCAAGAGATATAAAAATCACACCCAGCGACAGTATGATTTCCGTTCGCAACACTTTGAAAAAGACGCACAACACTTAACACTTGAAACACTGCACTAAATAGTTGGCATGAAGATGACACACCACAGCCAATGGCAGATTGGGGGGGGGGGGGGGCTGGCCATAGGAGGGAGAAAAAAAGGCGGAAGGGGAGGGAAAACCAAGGGGGGGGGGGAACCGACAGAGGGAGATGACTCATAAGGGGGGCAGGACAGACGCGAGAGGGAATGGGAAAAGGCAGAGGAGGGAAATTCAAAATTATTCGGTGGAGAGAAGGGAGGCAGAGAGAGGGTAGGTGGAGAAAAAACATGATGGAATGGGGGGAGAGGGAGCCCAGGAAAAGGACAGAGAAAGGGTGGGGGAGGTGAGCGTCACAGTTGAGAGGAGGGATAAATGGAGGGAGAGAGGGCATCATCCTGGAGGGGGAGTCGATGGAAGCCACCTTGAGAAAGGAGATGAAGGGTGTAGAGGTGGAGGTAGGGGGGACACAACTGTGAAGGCACGGCAGTGGGTGGGAGTTGGAGAGGAACAACCAGGGGACGAGGGGGATCAAGGTGGTGGGAGGTGTATGGTGTGCAGATATGTTTGAGGAAGAGGAGCAGATGGGGGTAAGGAATCAGGTCACAGAGGATCTGCGTGGGGGACGGGAAGTGTATACAGAAGGCGAGGCGGAGTGCATGGCGCTCGAGGTTCTGGAGGGACTTGTAGTATTTGGGGGGGGGGGGGGGGTGGCGGATATCCAGGCGGGCCTGTCATAACAGAGGATGGGATGGATTGAGGATTTGTAGGTATGGAGGATGGTAGATGGATTCAACCACCCATGTCTGGCCATAGCGGAATTTCAGGATTCGGAGGCGGTTGTAGGCTTTGGATTCGATGGAGCGTAGATGAGGGATCCAGGTGAGGTGACGGTCAATGGTGAGGCCAAGGTAGGTGAGTGTGGGTGTGTATTTGTATGCTTCTTGAATAAATATTCTCCGTAGAGGACAAAAATAAGACAATCATTTAATGTCTCGTCGGCGACTAGGCCATCCTCCACATCCGCATCAACACTGGTTCATCTTCCCTTGCCATGTAGCTCTATGTCTCCCATAAAATACGTGAGGCGTTCAATAAGTCATGAAATACATTTATTTCTTGGCCTATTTCGGTTGGCAAAATGCGGAATTTGTTTGGGACACATAGTTTCATGAAGTTCCGACAGGTGGCGGCGCTATACGTAGTCTTCAAAATGGCGTCTGTAGCGGAGGTGCGTTCCAAGCAGAGAGCTGTCATTGAGTTTCTTTTCGTGGGAAAACATAGTATCGCAGATATTGGTATGCTCTTGCAGAATGTCTACGGACACCTGGCAGTGAACAAAAGAACGATATCTCCGGTAATTCATCAAGGAAAGCAGAACAGCAGCCGGCCGTGAACCACGTGAATAATGATAACAAAATCAACATCTGTATTGGAATCCAACGTCGTCTATTCAACACATGCATTAAGTTTCGACGCCAGATTGTGTCGACTTCAGCCTCTGCGTATGGAGTAAGTGTCTAGTCGTATACCAGGTTTAGACTATGGTTTATACCGTTTACCTTTTTAAGGTCATTAGAGTGTATGTTATTACACTCCTGGAAATGGAAAAAAGAACACATTGACACCGGTGTGTCAGACCCACCATACTTGCTCCGGACACTGCGAGAGGGCTGTACAAGCAATGATCACACGCACGGCACAGCGGACACACCAGGAACCGCGGTGTTGGCCGTCGAATGGCGCTAGCTGCGCAGCATTTGTGCACCGCCGCCGTCAGTGTCAGCCAGTTTGCTGTGGCATACGGAGCTCCATCGCAGTCTTTAACACTGGTAGCATGCCTCGACAGCGTGGACGTGAACCGTATGTGCAGTTGACGGACTTTGAGCGAGGGCGTATAGTGGGCATGCGGGAGGCCGGGTGGACGTACCGCCGAATTGCTCAACACGTGGGGCGTGAGGTCTCCACAGTACATCGATGTTGTCGCCAGTGGTCGGCGGAAGGTGCACGTGCCCGTCGACCTGGGACCGGACCGCAGCGACGCACGGATGCACGCCAAGACCGTAGGATCCTACGCAGTGCCGTAGGGGACCGCACCGCCACTTCCCAGCAAATTAGGGACACTGTTGCTCCTGGGGTATCGGCGAGGACCATTCGCAACCGTCTCCATGAAGCTGGGCTACGGTCCCGCACACCGTTAGGCCGTCTTCCGCTCACGCCCCAACATCGTGCAGCCCGCCTCCAGTGGTGTCGCGACAGGCGTGAATGGAGGGACGAATGGAGACGTGTCGTCTTCAGCGATGAGAGTCGCTTCTGCCTTGGTGCCAATGATGGTCGTATGCGTGTTTGGCGCCGTGCAGGTGAGCGCCACAATCAGGACTGCATACGACCGAGGCACACAGGGCCAACACCCGGCATCATGGTGTGGGGAGCGATCTCCTACACTGGCCGTACACCACTGGTGATCGTCGAGGGGACACTGAATAGTGCACGGTACATCCAAACCGTCATCGAACCCATCGTTCTACCATTCCTAGACCGGCAAGGGAACTTGCTGTTCCAACAGGACAATGCACGTCCGCATGTATCCCGTGCCACCCAACGTGCTCTAGAAGGTGTAAGTCAACTACCCTGGCCAGCAAGATCTCCGGATCTGTCCCCCATTGAGCATGTTTGGGACTGGATGAAGCGTCGTCTCACGCGGTCTGCACGTCCAGCACGAACGCTGGTCCAACTGAGGCGCCAGGTGGAAATGGCATGGCAAGCCGTTCCACAGGACTACATCCAGCATCTCTACGATCGTCTCCATGGGAGAATAGCAGCCTGCATTGCTGCGAAAGGTGGATATACACTGCACTAGTGCCGACATTGTGCATGCTCTGTTGCCTGTGTCTATGTGCCTGTGGTTCTGTCAGTGTGATCATGTGATGTATCTGACCCCAGGATTGTGTCAATAAAGTTTCCCCTTCCTGGGACAATGAATTCACGGTGTTCTTATTTCAATTTCCAGGAGTGTATTTCGGTGTGTTTGCATTTGCATTTTCCAATGAATGTTTGTTCATTAGGTTTGTTGCATTTGTTCACTCCAGCCGTTTGGCATTATCTAATTAGTTTCTTCCGTTTTCTATTACTGGATATCCCATATTTGTAGATGTTCCGCTTAGGGATATGTGACTTCGATTGCTTTGCTGGTGTAACTCATTGTACACCTGGCTTTCACTCAGGTTCATTAAGTCATAAGTCATGAAGTAATATAAGTGAGATACTGAATTTTGTTTTGTATGCAAAACGATGGTATGTTTTTATTATGTAATTTTAAGATGTGCTTCCCCCTTCTTAGTCATAAAATATGATTTATGTTGTCTGTGTTTTTCGTACTCTTCTGTCATGCTACGTGTGTTTCCATATGCAGGGACCTGAAACTGATACCATTTGTTTTCGGAACTGGTAGCAAGTGTTGAATAAACGACGTTGGATTCCTATTGGATTTTGCTATCACTATTCAAGTACTAAAATCACGATGAGTCGCTGGACGAGACGCCTATCCATATCAAAATAAGGTCGCGCAAACCTTTCCGATCTCCGGCATGCCGGCATGCCGCACACATCTGTGACTCCTGCAGTACTGGAACGTGCGGACACTCTCATTCGTGGTGTTGGGCGGATCACAACCAAACACGTCGCTGCTCAACTGGCCGTCTCTGTTGGTAGTGCTGACACACTCATCAACCAGTTGCGGTGCTCCAAGGTGTGTGCCCAATAGGTTCCCATTTGTTTTGCTCGACGGAGAATACACTCTGTGGAAAGCAGTACATGAATGATCAAGAGATTATTGATGAAGCAAGACGTTGGGTCCGACGTCGACCAGTAGAGTGGTACCACGCGGGCATACAGCCCCCCCCCCCCCCAATAAGGTGGCGTAAGGCCGTCACATTGAACGGATATTATGTTAAATAATAGAGTTTTGTATCCGAAAGAGTGAAGAATAATATGGTGTGCTGGAATTCTGAATAAAACCAACCTGCTTTCAGAAAGAAATGTGTTGCTTTAACTAATGATCGCCTTTATTAATAGAGGCAAAGGTGCAAAAATGGGCCCCTGTTGGTATTATGGGCCCCCTACATATTTGGAAGTACAGGCCACGAATTCTAGCAGAGAGCACATGAACTACTAGAACTAGTTGCCAAACTTCACTGTAGAGAGCACAGACGTAGTAGCTGTCATGGTTTGTGAGTAGTTGTGCTGTGAAGTTTTTCGCTGTCATCAAAAGTTTGAAAGGTTAGTGTTTACTTGAATAAAACTCAAATTTCTAACGTGTTATTAGTAAAACTAAGGTAAGGTACGTATTTGGCTTTTTGTTGGGATGCCGTTTTACATCAATTAACGTCGGTTGCGAACGAAACTAACCATAGGCAAAATCGTTTTTCCCAAGATGTCGAGGGTGGATATATGGGCCCCTTTTGCTGCTGGTATTATGGGCCCCGTAAAATCAATCAGATTTTATGGGACCATTTACAAATATTGCTACTCTTTATGTTTCAGATGCCTCGAAGACGTCTTGTACCCCCCAAAAAATCGAAACGGCAATCATGGGACAAAGCAAATATGGCAAATGCTATTGTAGCTATTAAAGATAAAAAAATGGGGTGGAAAAAAGCGGTTAAAGGGTACTCTGTCCCTCGTTCTACGCTCCAGAGGCTTTCACGAATCGGCCGGCCGCGGTGGTCTCGCGGTTCTAGGCGCGCAGTCCGGAACCGCGCGGCTGCTACGGTCGCAGGTTCGAATCCTGCCTCGGGCATGGATGTGTGTGATGTCCTTAGGTTAGTTAGGTTTTACTAGTTCTAAGTTCTAGGGGACTGATGACCTAAGATGTTAAGTCCCATAGTGCTCAGAGCCATTTCTTTCACGAATCGATAAAACGGTCGAAGAAATAATTAACATTAAATTGGGTCGTCCACCGGTTTCACCACAGGGACCTGTGGGCGGACTGGTTAAATATCCTCTCATTATGGAATCCAAATTCCACGGCCTTACCATAAATGACGTCACTCGCATGGCCTACCAGCTTTGCACAAGAAATAAAATCCCTCATCCATTTGTAAAGGGCGAAGTTGCTGGTCGAGCTTGGTTTGACCATTTTATGTCACGGCACAAAAATATTCTGTCTATTTTGAAGCCATCCGCAACTTCCATTTCACGTGCTAATGCGTTTAATAAACAAGCTGTCGACAATTTCTTCAGCCGGCCGAAGTGGCCGCGCGGTTCTGGCGCTGCAGTCTGGAACCGCGAGACCGCTACGGTCGCAGGTTCGAATCCTGCCTCGGGCATGGATGTGTGTGATGTCCTTAGGTTAGTTAGGTTTAACTAGTTCTAAGTTCTAGGGGACTAATGACCTCAGCAGTTAAGTCCCATAGTGCTCAGAGCCATTTGAACCATTTGAACCATTTGACAATTTCTTCAATTTACTTGAAGCTGCCTTCAATAACTACAAATATCCTGCGGACAGAGTTTTTAATGCAGACGAGTCAGGCCTTAGTGTCGTTCAAAGCAAAATTTCTCGTGTCATCGGCCTGAGGGGAAAAAGGCAAGTTGGTGCAATATCTGCAGCTGAAAGAGGATCACTTGTAACGTGTGTGTTCTGCATGAGCGCGTCTGCTACTTTCGTCCCACCAATGCTAATTTTCCCCAGGAAAAATATGACGGATACACTGATGAAAGGGGCTCTGCCTGGCTCCATAGGAAGGTGTCATCCCTCTGGTTGCATTCAGAGCAACCTTTTCACTGATTGGTTAATCCATTTTATCTCTAAAACAAAGCCATCAAAAGATGATCCTATTTTGCTTATTTTAGATGGCCGCCATACCCACATAAAGAATATTGACTTAATTTACACAGCTCGTGAACACGTTACAATAGTTAGCTTGCATCCGCACACTACACACAAGCTGCAACCACTAGATAGGAGCTTCATGGGACCCCTTAAAATCATTATAGTGACTACACAATTCAATGGTTGCTGCACAACAATCGGCCTCTTGGAACATACGATATTGCTGAGCTACTTGGGAATGCATTCCTGAAATATCAAACAGCTGAAATAGACATTTCAGGGTTCAGAGTCACAGGAATTTTTCCTGTGAATCGCAAAGTGTTTAATGATATTGACTTGGCTCCCTCTGAAGATATTGACGTTCAAAGTCTGACTGTAGATGCTCTGAAAGCCAGTAAAGGGCGAACTCCTAAGGACAAGCCTTCAAGTCAATCAGCTCAATGCATTCATCCTGGCACATCATCGACATTAACTACACCATCTGCAAGAGACTTGGCAGAAGCTGGGCCCTCAGGATGCTCTTCCCAACAACGTTTTGGTCATGTTCCTCCCCAAGACGTATTACCCACACCAAGACCAAAAAGAAAATTGACAAACAAAGGCCCTAAACCCATTACTTGTGCTGTTGTAACTTCTTCTCTTTATAAACGTGCACTAGAAGAGGCAGAAGAAAAGAAAAATAAGAAAACTAAGAAGAAACAAGACGGAAAAGAAAAGAGCAGTAAAAAGAAGAACGGCGGAAATGAAAAAAAAAACAAATTCTCGAACATGCAGGAGAAATACGTTAGTGTATGAATGAATCAAATGAAGAAGGTGAAGCGGCAAGTGTAGGTTTTGATTCGGGAGAATCCCTCCCAGACATTGAAGTTGGTCTTTCTTCCCCTGATGTTGACGACGCTGTATGTCTATTTTGTGAAGGTTTTTTTTCAAAGGACGCAAAATGTGAACTTTGGGTCCAGTGTATAGCCTGTGAGATGTGGGCTCACAACGAATGCGCTGGATGCGAAAAAGATGCTTATGTGTGTGACCATTGTAAATAGACTAGGCGTAGGCTGTGAAAATCATCCCACCAGTAGACTAATTAACAATGTTCAGAGTGAATCTTTCTTTCATTATACACAAAAATTAAATAAAATTGTTTTTTTTCAAATTTTTGTTTCTTTTTATTTCAAACTACCTTGGGGCCCATATTACCAGCACAAATTCTTGACGCAACAAAATGCAGACTATCAGGGAAAAAATAAAATTTTGTTTTAAATATTAAAAACTTGAACCAAAACATGTCGTAACTATTGCAGGACATACTAACGTTTTATCTTAATTTCAGGTGATTATACCAAAAATAAAAGGTGTTATATAAAGAAAACAAAGTGGGGGCCCGTTTATCCACCTTTACCTCTAGTGGAGCACTGGCCAGCGTCCGTGTCTGGGCGCAAGTTTCGTGCATCCATTTGCTAGATGACGATGTATCCGGCCAGGAGCATCTAAGTTTTGAAACAAGAACTGCGGTTCACCCGATCTGCCAGTCCGTTTCCATTGTTCCGCAATCCAGTCCCAGTGTTACAGTGACCAGTGCAACATTAAATAACGGTATCGTTGGGCCAGTACGTGAACATGCATGGGACGTCTGCAGCGGCTTTCCATGTTCCACAATGAGCGTGCTTCGGAACAGTTGTGCCTTCACCAGGAATTTACTCGTACTGTGTCGTCAGATGTGACGCAGAAGGCCCGCTATCCAGCTGTACAGTGTGGACAAGCTTCCGATCTCCACCTTGTGCTATGAGCTGTGAACGTCCGACACCTTGCTCGGACAGTCGACGGGCATATTGCCAGTTCTTGGTGTCCTTCGGGTGCAATATTTCGTCAGCGCACCTGACGGTAGCGGCATACCTCATCGCCGAAATATTATGCCTGTGGACCACTGATGAACCGGCAGTAAATTGTGATCAACAAATACGGCAGGAGAAACTGATGAATCACGTCCAGCACCTTGTCCTACTCCTGGTTCCATCGTCGTTTAACCCCTTCAGGTATAGGGATGAACAAAAATATGAGACGCTAAAAACAAAACTAATTACCATGATTAATACAGTGCAGGACAACCGTTGACATTCGTAACTGCTTCTAGTCGACTCGGAATGCATAAATACAGTTCATGTATGGTTTTCTAGGCAATATTCTACCATCTTTCCGGCAAAATAGTGAAAAGTTCAGTTAACTACGATGCATGTGGATGGCTATCACGCACACTCAAAACCAGATGATAAAGGTCTAATAATATTGTGATATGGTGCCAATGGTGCCCAGGGGAGATGCAACAATTCATCCTTGTGCTCTGAAAACCAGTTTTGGACAATACGAATTGTGTGAACAGGACCTTCGTTTTGAAACACAGCATCACCGATGGGGAATAAACATTGTACCATGGATGGATCTGGCCTATCAAAATGGTCACAGAATCTTCGACGCTAACTTGACGTTGCAGAGTACCAATGGAGTCAATGGAATGCCATGATATGGCTGCCCAAATCATTACAACACCCCCGTCTTGTTTCACTCTTCGAACATAAACTCGGCCAGAATTTGTAAACAGTGTGTAACAAGACTCATTCGACCAAATGGCATTTTCCATAGCTCCATAGTACAGGTTGTATGACTTCGGCACCACATTTTCCTGTTGTGGGAACTTACATCATTCATTAATATTTAGAATTTCCATCTCGCTCTCCAGTTCACTTCGCTTTCTAGTTTGCTGCTCTTTCAGCTCGATTCGTGTTGTTTTGGCTCTGATAGAAGTCGTGGGAGCGCCATTCAGTTCTGCAGTGGCTTCTGCAGCTGTTGTTCCCTTATTATTCGTCACAGTGCTCTTCAATGAGCGTCCTTGACCATCACTCAACACACATTTGCAGCCAAATTGTGACTTATCGGATGACGTTTTCCAGCTTTTCGCCGGCCGCTGGTGGCCGAGCGGTTCTGGCGCTACAGCCTGGAACCGCGCGACCGCTACGGTCGCAGGTTCGAATCCTGCCTCGGGCATGGATGTGTGTGTTGTCCTTAGGTTAGTTAGGTTTAAGTAGTTCTAAGTTCTAGGGGACTTATGACCTCAGCAGTTGAGTCCCATAGTGCTCAGAGCCATTTGAACCATTTTTGAACCAGCTTTTCCTATATTTTGTATAAGTCTTCGATGCTGTGAGTCTTCAAATAGTGAACACATCTTCGTTACGGAAGCACCTACGAGTACCAGCAATGCACCCACGTTCGAATTCCCTTAATTTCGACATTAGGCACTCACAGCCACACAGAAGACTGTTGTGACCACGACTGAAACGTGCAAAGTATTCAGGACATTGCACAGGCGCCGTTCGTGGTCAAACACAACCGCGCAACCTTCAGGCTTGGCTAGCATTTGCATTTCTCATGGTTTTTCCACCCCCACTAGATGGTCATGAAAGTAGCACGCGAAAAGTAGACCAGCTTGGTATTTTCTGAGATGCTCATTTCCAAGCGCCCCTTGTCAAAGTGGCTTGCGTCAGTTGATTTCTCCACTTCCCGATAGTGCAGTCGCTAGAATGATTCTCCATCAGCGTCACTCCGCTTGCGTTCTGTCCTTACCAAGTCACATGTCGGCAGTGCCACCAGACGACGTTCAGTGTTGTGGCTGGCAACGATTTTAGTGCTTTGGTTGGCTCATCGGTGCACCTGGTAGCTGGACTCAGCACCGACTGCAGCGCGCAACATGGTACTAAGTTGCTGCAACATTCCTTACACCAGAATGTCTAACAAGTTTCAGCCTTCTTAATTTCTAACTTGTCGTTTTAGTGGGCTACCAGATTCGGCAATATATTTCGCCATCTTGAGGCACCCCGACCGATATGGAGAAAGACAGTAATCTCTCTAGTTTGTATAAGCCCCCCCCCCCCCTCTCTAGTTTGTGAAGTGATCACTGTCGCCGACACGGGATTAGCGGAGCGGTCTAGGGCGCTGCAGTCATGGACTGTGCAGCTGGTCCCGGCGGAGGTTAGAGTCCTCCCTCGGGCATGGATGTGTGTGTTTGTCAATAGGGGTCCATTATAATTATCCGGGCTGTTATGCCGTGGTCGGTTGATGAATTCTGTGTCGATTCCCAACGTTTCGTCTCCGACTGCGGGAGACATCTTCAAGGGGGTCCGTCGGTCGATGGAAGGTCCAACACACCCACTGGCTCGCTACTGACTGCCGCTAAATTCCGCGTCCGCGCGCTCCCGCGCCGCGGTGTGACGTCACGTGTTTTGAAAACGTCAGTGTAATTGGCCGCTGTCCGTCGCCGTCGATCGCCGTTGCCATCACCCAGTAGTGGACGGGTGGTGCACATCTTCTTTAACACCGGCATCCATATACCGTTTAATTTCACGCCCTCCCCCTTTCGGTTGAAATTATTAGGGTGATTAGCGATTTCGATTGCCTCCCTGTAGAGCCTTTCGTAATATCCGCTGGTGGCGGCTAGTACTTGCGTCTCCTCGAAACGAATATTGTGGTTCCCTGGCTGGAAAGCATGCTCCGCAACAGCTTATCGTTCCGTTTCTCCTCTTCTACAATTTCCCTTGGGCTCCTCCAAACGATTAGAAACAGTTCTTTTAGTGGTACCCACATAAACATCTCCACAGCTGCATGGGATCCAATGGTTTGCGAGCGTCCTTGGCAAGCTTAAGGTTCAAATGGCTCTGAGCACTATGCGACTTAACTTCTGAGGTCATCAGTCGCCTAGAAATTAGAACTAACTAAACCTAACTAACCTAAGGACATCACACACATCCATGCCCGAGACAGGATTCGAACCTGCGACCGTAGCGGTCGCTCGGCTCCAGACTGTAGCGCCTAGAACCGCACGGCCACTCCGGCCGGCGCAGGCTTAAGGTATTCCTGTATCTTCCTGGTGGGCTTGTAAATTACGGTAATATTCCGCTTCGTCAAGATCCTCCCTATTCTTTCCGTTACATTTTTAACAAACGGCAGGAAAACCTTAGATTTTGTAGTAGCCTGTACATCAGTATGATTTCTGCGTGTCTGCCTCAACCCACGTTTTATTTCGGCGGACGAATATCCGTTCATCATTAGTGCATTGTGGAGATGTTCCATCTCAGCGTCGAGCAACTCAGGTTCACAAATATTTCTAGCTCTGTCCGCTAACGTCTTGGTAACACCCCGCTTCTGTTGTGGGTGGTGGTTCGAATCCCGGTGCAAATAACGGTCCGTGTGCGTGGGTTTGCGGTATACTGAGTGGCCCAAACTACCATTTTCGTTTCTAAAAACAAGCACATCGAGGAAATGTAATTTGCCGTCTACCTCCTCCTCCATTGTAAACTGAATTCTCGAGTTTATACTGTTCAGATGTTCGTGGAACCGGCTTAGTTCCTCCCTACCATGTCTCCACAGCACAAACGTGTCATCCACGTATCGGAACCATACATTTGGTTTTTTGCTGGCAGTACCTAAGGCCTGTTCTTCGAATTTCTCCATAAAGGAGTTTGCAATTAGGGGACTTAGGGGGCTTCCCATAGCCACGCCATCCGTTTGCTCATAAAACTGTTCATTCCACTTGAAGTATGTGGTCGTCAAACAACACTTAAACAGTTCTGAGATATCGGCAGGAAAAATTCGATCCAGCTGTTCCAATACATCAGTAAGTGGAACCATGGTAAACAGCGATACCACATCGAAGCTGACCAATATGTCCTCTGGCTGGACAACTATGCCATTCAATCTGTGATGAAATGTGTCGAATTCTTTATATAAGAACCCGAACGGCCCACATGTGGTTTTAACAGCGTAGTCAAAAACTTGGCTAACGAGTAGGTGGGCGAACCTATGGCACTTTGTATCGGTCTTAACGGCACATTTTCTTTATGAATTTTGGCCAATCCATAAAGCCTCGGTGGTAGCGCAACCGAATTGCAGAGACCTTTCTGTACACTCTCTTCAATGGAGGACTTTTTTATTAACCGCGACACAGTTCTGATACCATTGTTAGAGGGGTCCTTAATCAGCTTCCTATATGCTTGCGGATCCAGTAGCTCAGTAATTTTACTCTGATAGTCGGCCACATCCATAAGCACCGTTGCGCTTCCTTTGTCAGCTGGGAGAATCAAAATACTGTCGTCGTCATTCAGGAGTTTTAAAGCTCTTCTCTCACCCCCAGTTACATTACTCTTCGGCGGTTTTACATTGGCTAATATTCTCACTGTTTCTATACGGATTTCTTCAGCTGTTACAGAATCCACACTGCGGATCCCTGCTTCTACACTGGCTATAATTTCATCCGTGGGCACAGAACGCGGACTAACAGCAAAATTTACTCCCTTGGCAAGCACAGATGTCTCATCGTCAGATAACGAACGTTTGGACAAATTGATAACGGTCTGGGAAACGTCTAAATGCCGAACAGTCTGATTAGGTAGCAAATTATCAAACTTCTTCTTCTGTCTACTAGACGTTGTCAACATACGCTTCCCCATGGTATCATGTAGTAGTCTATCAATTTTATCCCAGTCACCGCTGCACAGTTTATTACTGATCGTAATATGGAGAGACATTAACTTACAGTTTGTGCTTGCCAAGTCCCGTCGGGTCTGCTGAATGCGCTCTCGTAGTAAGGCCTTCTCAGTCCGTTTGAAAATGCGTTGTGCCTTTCCCGAATAGAACAGTCGCTTTATCTTCAGAAACTTCGGGATAACGCCGACGGCTCTGCAACGAGACAGGAATGTGAGGAAACACAAAAGCTGCACTCTCTTCTTCTGGAGTCCTTCCAGGCGTCGCACTTCTCTTGACATCTCCTCCCCGTAGAGGCGTCTGATACTAAAATGTAGACTTTCACGGCCGGAAATATCATGTCCATTATAACTATCCGGGCTGTTATGCCGTGGTCGGTTGATGAATTCCGTGTCAAGTTTGGTCATTAGGATACTTTAGGTTAAGTAGTGTGTAAGCTTAGGGACTGATGACATTAGCAGTTAAGTCCCATAAGATGCCACACACATTTGAACATTTTTTTTTATCACTGTCTCAAATATCTGCGGACACCAGTCTTTGAATGTCGGCCCATATTTTGACTGAAACAAAGGTGGAAATCTTCCTGCACGTCGGCCAGGGGATCTGAAGATGGTGTAATATATCGTCGGAACTGGTAGCCCGACAACATAAAAATTTATAAACTTATGTGACTGAAAGGTGTTTGATTTCAGATTCTGTGCTGAACAGTTGACGTCCCGCAACCATCTGTGAAAAGATGGGCATACAGTTCCATACAGCATGTCGCAGCCGCTCGCTGGGGATCATAAGGAAATCCTGGTCGACCTTTTTAACTTGATGTGGGAAACTCAACAAAACATTTAACAACAACTACAATCAAGTTTGGAGGATTAATGTCGGAACTGAGGCTGTTGCATTTGTTAAGTGAATGTTGTAAATGGAAAGTGATACCAGACTCTTGAAGAGTGACGGAAGTAGAATCACTATAAAAACAGAATTATAAATGTTGTGAAAATTACACAGCAATACGTTTGTTGATTACTAGCTGTAAATTACATGCACGAATAATTAATAACAGACTGAAAGGAGTAGCTAATTCCCTTATATTTTAAAAACAAAATGGTTTTAGAAAAGGACAATCATGCAAGACAATATTACAACAGTGTGCCAGATAAATCAGAAGAGAGGAAGTTATTCTGGAGACTCATATTCCAGTTATAGAGCATAAAAAAGCATTGGGTGAATAGGTATGTGCTGTGGAAGGTAAGGGAAATACGACCACGTGAAACTTCTTTCATGTGGCGACACTTGTGGCTTCTTTGAGTGCTCTGGGAGATGCTTCATTTTTAATTACAACATATGAAATATTAGTTCATTTTATCACATAAATGAATAAAAGATTTACTTAACTTTGTCTCACTTCTTTGCCAGAGGAGTACTGGCTAGTTTAGAGTTGTGATGGACTAGCGAAACGTCACTTGATCCACTAATTAAGGGAACGTTCTCTTGAGGGTTACAGTGTTCAACATTAACAACGCAATATCTGGAAGAGTAACTACCCTTTGGTCGTATACAATGGTGCTGACTGCTGTAGCTAAGGTCTCGACCTGGGCAGAGGTCTTCCCAGCTCGACACTATATTTACCTCAGTGTGAGGGCGCTGCTACATTGAGAGGGGAGGCGTAGTCTTCAGGAGCGGCTCCTACAGGTCTACATGGACTGCAAAGCCTCGCTGATGTCTCTGGTACCGATTCGTGTCACCAACTTTGATATGGCAACGCGATCTCTGTAAGATAACACAATGCTAACCGATAAAAATTTTATATTTATGTAAAGAAATTTAATTAATAGAGGCAAAGAGAGAACAGGACCAAAAGCAGTTAACAGAGGTATGTGAGAAGGGTGCAGTATATCATCCTCTTTATTTAATACATACATACATTTATGACGCTGTCAGACAATGGACACAAGAAGGTGACTTAGGAGAAAAATTAATCGATAGAAACACACGCTATAATACTGTATTCTTTGCTGGTGACCAAATAATTTTAAATAAGAATGAGGATTATTGAAATTTGCTCTAAATCATTTGGACTTAACAGCCAAACTCTGTAACTTGTAAAAATCAGAGAATAAAAGCAATGGTATGGCTTTTAAATGAAAATACCAGTATGTTCCAAGATAATGCTAAATGAAAAATAAGTTGCACAGATATCTCACTTTCAGCTACTAGGATGTTATATAAGTTATGAATGTGGTACTGACATCTACAATAAGTTAAACAAGCTTTAAACGACATATGACACAATACATGCAGAATACAAGAAGGATGCAGATCAATTGAAATGAAATTTTTAAAGAGAATCAAAGGATTAGTTCCGAAAGATCAAATACAGATCTCCACAATAAGAAAAAATGGGCTATATTTAGCATGAATGAAAGAATAGAATATGCGACAACAATATAGAAGAAGCATATTGAAAGACTGCGAGCAGAAAGACTAGCCAGAAATTTAACAGACTAGAGATCTATGTGGAAGATAGATGGAGGAGGACCAAGGAAAAGCTGGCTTTCGTGAAGAAGGAATAGGCTATAAGCTTACTTCTTGAAGTGAAGGAGAAGAAGAAGAAGAAGAAGAAGAAGAAGAAGATTAAACAAAACAGAATAATTTCCTGACTGCTATAAGGAAGCTGCTCCATATCTCCTTCTTAAGACAGCCACTGTACTACTGATTGGATAGCCAACTTCAGCCTGATCTGGGTCTTAGAATCTGGGCAGATCCTTAGTGTCTCACAGTGAGCGTTTAGGAGATAATGTAACGCTGTCACTCATGGCTGTAAAACAAGTTCTCCTACACACAGTCACCACGAACAGACATTTTTCTTTGATCTTGAGAAGGCCTATGATTACTTGAAGACATACTATCATCAAGCCTTATATGATGCTAGCGAGGACGTCTTCCTAATTTTGCTGTCCCTCCCGACCTCACATTATTTGTGAATCGCGTATCTGGTGTGTTAACAGATTGTCTGACTCACGCACATGAGAAATGAGACCGTCAAGATAACTTTCTAAGTCTGGCTTTCTTCTTAATAACTACTGACTGAGCTGCATAAGCAGTAAAGCGTCTACCAAGTGCACTTTATCTGTGGACTACTTTTCAATTTTTACTTAAGTTTCCAGTCTTACAGCAAGTATAAGCCCGTTGCAAGTGACAGGTAGTATGATGAAGTAATAATCACTAAAACCAGACGTTTGGACAGAGAAATCTATGTGTTTCACGTCTCTGCGCTCTAGTCAGCCATTTAATCACAGAACTTAAAGTGTCTGATGCCATTTTAAATTTTACAGGTCAGTGATGTATATGTGCTTCAC
Source organism: Schistocerca nitens (assembly GCF_023898315.1). Classification (NCBI taxonomy): domain Eukaryota; kingdom Metazoa; phylum Arthropoda; class Insecta; order Orthoptera; family Acrididae; genus Schistocerca; species Schistocerca nitens. Next base: position 332,443,396 of record NC_064622.1, read on the forward strand.
TTCCATGGCGCCCTTGTTTGAGGGATTTGAGAACTCTAGTCCTCAAAGTCTCATTACTAAAACCGAATTACTTCTTCAGTGTGATACAGTTTTTGTACAGTCCCCGTTTGATTGTCGATGTATAGTGTACGAACCTTGCCATTGATTACAATGTGTGTGTTTGTGTGTGTGTGTGTGTGTGTGTCTTTGAGGGAGAAAGAGAGGGAGACAGAGAGGGAGAGATTGGGATCTTATTTTATGAGGAATTCGCATGTTCTAATTAATTTCGAAACTTTTACAGTTATATTTTAGCTACAGTCGTATTGCAACGGATTTTCGCGCGGGCGATAACGACAAGAATCTCTCGAGCCCAAACAAATATATTACTACCACAACCAACACTACCATCGTCATCGAAATTTGCATATTCATATTTAGACCTTTCCTTACAATCTTCCCATACCATCCCTTCGAGTACAGTTTTCAGTCACTACTTATCTCGTTTTTGCACAACTATTCTATCTTTCCTATTCATTATGTTCTTTATTATGTATTTTCTCTCGTTCATTCGTTATAGAAAGTCTTGACCCCATACTCGATCATTCCATGAATGTTCAGCATTATCCTGTAACACCACATTTAAAAGCCCTTTAAATAATACAGTTTTGTCGTCTCCGTTTACGTTCATACGTAGCTGTTCTCCGAACAAAGCTTTAATAAATGTTTCGTGGAACCAAGGGTAATATTTTGGGCTGCTAATACCTGTCCATCTATTCTAAATACATCTACCGCTACTTTTATTTTCTTTTTCTTTATAACACACTAAAGCCACCGGCAAGCACGCTTTACATTCCATTTTTGATGACTACTGCTAAGGTCATCAGCCAACAGTATCAAGCTGATTTTCAGTACGTGACCTACCACTATCGCTATGAATTGATTCTTTACTTCCCTCGTTATATCAGTGGCGACTATGAGCAACCATGCAATACATATTTCCTGATCTTAACCTCATGTCATGTGTGCTGACTACTCTAATCCCTTTCCCACGGTTTATCCATGATTTCCCTAAATCGGCCCAGGAAAATGCCGTGGTGGTTGCATTGAAAGGGCAGGCCGATTTCCTTCCATATATTTGACACAATGTGAGCTTGTGCTTTATTATAATGACCTCCATATAGATTAGACTTTAAACCCGACCTTCCTTCCTTCGATGCTTGCCTTCCCACAAAAGGGATACGTGTGTCTGCTATTTCAGTTGTTCAGACCGCACTGCCTAAGAACGGAAAACATTTTATCAGTTTACACTTTACCATAATAAAAGCCGACACTACACTAAACTGTTACTAATAGATTGAATTTTCGTAAATTAAAGGCCTCTGGGACCTTTCTTCTCTTACAGAAAACCAGACCAAACACCGAACGTAGACAACTTTAATATCTCTTGTTAAAGGGTGATGCTTTGAATCAAATTGAGAGTGGCGAAGAGACTTTCTTGCATGTGCTCTGGAAACAAAACGACTGGACGTCGAATTACGAGACAGTGCCTACCAAGGAAGGCCGAAGCCTGATGTTACTCAGTACTTGGACTCTCCTATAGGCGTTGATAAGTTTCCTCCGGTAAGAATAAATGTTTGGGACTCAGTGCATTCATCAGCGTCAACGTATTTTAAGTTACACTGCGCAGCTGTCTCTTCCATACCGGAACGAGTGACATGACATGTTGAGACTTGGTGTTGTTTCCCTCCACACACTGATCGTCTTCATACGGCAGCTATTAATAAACGAATTTTCACATATTCTGACTGGAAAATATTCCATTTCTTTCTGCTGCAACCAAGACTTCATCTTGTCTGATTATTGTCACTTGTTTCACTTACAAATATTTTTATTTAGCATTTGAAACACGTCACATGCAGTCATAAGTATACAGTTTACTACTGTGTCTATTATTACTTATTAAAGGTATTCATCGTCTTTTGAAAATTTTGTTACGCCACATCGCACATTATTTTCTTGCAGACTGCTGTCGTATCACGCGGTTTTGTTGCTTTATGACGCATATAACACAGACTGTACTCCTCGATAGGTTAATTACAAGAATATTACATGTTTATGCATTACTCTGTAAAATTTTACATCTCTGGTATTTAAGTGGATCCTCAGGAAAGTTGTTCGTTCACAGTTTGAGGTCACGAGCCTTTTTATGCATTTGCTGATTTCTGTTGAAATTTTAAGTCCACACAAGACGTGATTTATATCTCCTTCGCCTCATTCCCAATTTGGCGCATTTACACAACTATTTGGAACAGCTACATCTGCATTAGGACTCTTTAGTTCACACTCAATATACGCACAGAGGGTTCTTCGAACGACCTTCAGACTATTTCTCTACCGTTCACTCTCTAACAGTCCGCGGGAAAAATGAACACACAAATCTCTTTGTACGAGTTCTGATTTTTCTTATTGTATTATGATGATGAGTTTTCTCTATGTAGGTTGGCGCCATGAAATGTTTTCGCATTGAGAGGAGAAAGGAACAAATGTTTTTTTCTTTTAGCATAAGTCATTAAAATTCAGCCTCGAAACGACTGCTCAAGATTTTCTAGAACATTTAACATGAAACGTGTCAGGCTAGAGCCAGCCCGACACTTTAATTCCTCTCAAGAGTACCAGCTACTTAATCAGCAGCTACAGAGATTTTTTATCCTTTCAATGCCAGTGCACTGCAGGTTTTGATATGCAGATGAATCTTACATTATGGATGCGGAGATTACAATTCCCCTGTAACAAACAACTGTCTTCTGCAGTTGCTCAAGTCGCAGTTCGCCCCTTAGCCTCCTAAATTTCGTAAGTTCTGGCAGCAAAGCGAGGCGATACGTTAGTGATGAGGCAGGAGTAGGCGCGATTTCAGTTAACGCATGAAGGATTTAGTTTCAGTCACGCTCTGCCAGTCGGTGGCTTAACTATGATTCAGTTATTTGGATTCTGCATCTATTTTTCCAACCCCTCCAGAACGACGTACTCAGAATGTGAGATGCAAAATCATGTACTTAACTTATGTGAGTGATCTCGTGAGTTAGTTACTAGACTGTTGTCGTCCCTTCCCCGCAGACTTTGCCATTGAGTTTCTGTCAGCTGTTTAATTATGTATATGCATGTATGTATCTATGAATAGTGATCCAATACTGTCAAATTTTCTTTTTTATTCCAGTCTTTGATCACAAAATTAGTTCCTTTGACGATAACCGCTTTCAGTCAGTAATGACCATCTTCAGAACTACACTGTTCTACAGCACCTCCTTATCACATTAGGACATGATGTAGAACAGTGTAGTTCTGAAGATGGTCATTACTGACTGGAACCGGTCATCGTCAAAGGAATTTATATTGTGATCAAAGACTGGAATAAAGAAAAGCATTTGGTATGTATTTCATGCTACAATTTCTGCCCATCTCCAGTGCTTGAGAGAGTTGACTATTGCTTTTATTTAACATTTGCTGTTCCTCCTGTGCAATATTTAAATAATAACAACGATCTAAGCTACCGCTCTTCCAATTCAATACTTATAGATAAACCCCGTGACCCCAGTTAGCACTATTAACACGAACAAGAACCACATATACATTTCACTTGTCAGGGCCAAACCTTTGTTTTTCCGTTTCCATTGCGCGCAGTTCATTAAATACGTCTCAGTCAAAGGGCGAATGGGTGATCTGTATATCGATGTCGAAATCGCTAAGAGGTACTGTTTCTGTTTAGCCACAGCAGAGTGGCGGGCTGCCAACTCTCGAGTATCATTACTATCGCGGGATCTCAGACTGTATGTTTTGTACTGTTCTTCATTTACAGTGTGTATTCGTAGTACTTCTGACCATATATCTTAGTTTTTAGGGGCACGTACCTCAGTCGGTAAAAACAGAGAAGGATCACTTTGTCTGTTAAGACCGCTTTTTCTCAGGTACAGGCAGGGGTATCAAGTCGAAATTTATGTCAAATACTAAAGTCTTTGGTCTCTTGGCGGTGTAAAAAATTTATACGTCTACACAAATGCAATCAAAAGGCAGGGTCATTTATGTCTCACATGTTGATATTCGGAAACTCGTCAAAACATGTAGATGAATAGTCTATATAAATAATTAAGTTTGTGTGGAACCCTCAGAACGCAAATCCTACTCGTAATTGTTCGGTTATTTTAAGTGTGACATATAGTCTGCGGTGGCTCCAGAGAGTACCGCACCACAATCGATATGCCGCGCTCGAAACGCTCTTACAAGGGGAGGCCGCCAATTGTGAAATTCAGGTTCGATTCATACTGCGCATAATAAAAGCTCGTGGCCAGAGGTGTAATGTGGCAAAGCGCCAAAATGCACTTCTCAGCCGTTGTCGAGAAAATCGACAGTTAAAAGAAACCGTTGCGCTGAACTACTCTCTACGATTAATAATTCTGTACAGCGTCGTGGCGCAGCGGTAAGCGCTCGGGTTCGTAATCCAAAGGTCGCCGGATCGGTTCTCGCGCTATGCAAATTTTTTTTTTATTATTTGTTTTTTGTAATTCAAATATATAGCGCGAGAATTTGAAAGCCGTTTGTCGTGGACAAATAATACTTGAAATAAAACACAATATCACAAATTTCGACGATGTTATAAGTTGCGCTAGGGACCGCATCTACCTTCTTTCGAAGTTAGCAGGCAACTACGCTGTTATGCGGCGGCTCGTTTCGGCACATTCAACATCTGTCCTTCAAGTGTAACGAGCGAGTAACGGAGTTTATATTTCATACCTGCCACAGCAAATTTGTGTTCGTGGGGTCTCTATTCTAATTCGAAGGTTTGACTTACACTACACGTATTCGTTTCGGAATATCCTTTCTACGTCTTCCGTTAACTATACGTGGTAAGCATTATGATGACAATTATTAACATTTGTGAAATACAACTTTGTTTGCGGAAAACATAATGATGTTCGAAGTCGCCTGTTTTTCCACGACAAACGACTTTCAACAACTTATTATATGCATAATTGTTGCAACTGATTGCCGGGAAATATATATATATATATATATATATATATATATATATATATATATATATATATATATATATATACTACAAATAATAAAAAAGAAAAAAAGGTTGCATGGCGCGAGATTCGATCCGGCAACCTTCGCATTACGAACCCGAGCGCTTACCGCTGCGCAACGACGCTGTGCAAAATTACTAATCGTAGAGAATATTTCATCGAAACGGTTTTTTTTAACTGTCCATTTTCTCGACAACGGCTGAGAAGTGCATCTTGGTGCTTTGCCACATTACACCTCTGGCCAAGAGCTTTTATTATGCGTAGTACGAATCGAATCTGAATTTCACAATTGGCGGCCTCCCCTTGTTAGCGCAGCAGCTGTATGGGTTGGCAGTACGAACTATACCGAGGTCCGCCAGCGACAGCAGCAGCCAACCCGTCGGCGTCGCGCTTGTGGTTAGCGATTGGTCGATGCCTCGTTACATACTGTAGCAGTGAACTACGACGGACAGCCCTCTTCAGTCCACCGAATCGTGCACTGTCTCGGTTAACGCAGAGTCTACAAGATGCAACGTTTGTCCATTGTCTCCGAAAAGGGGTCCGTAGGCGTCGTAGGCCCGCTCTGAACTCTACTTAGGAGTCACTCAGATGCACAGTGACAGGACTTCAATATTTTAGGGGACTTGCAATACACTGGTGTCCAAAATTAAAGCAGCGAACCTCCATTTCCCCGTCCTCTGTCTAATTCATAACATACTCATAAAATCTGTCAGCAGATGTCCGTGCAATCGTGTTCTGCACGGAAGATGGCATTTCGGTCAAAGCAAAACCAAAATGACGTCATGGCACCTATCAGATGGAGTAGTGTTTGCTAGGTAGTCCCACATCCACAACTGCTGCGTACACAGTCACAGATGCTGCAGTGTGGCACAAGAAATTGTATGTAGGCTGTTTAGGTTTTTATTTTGGTAACGCCATGTAGCGCTGTATATGAAAAAGTAGGCTGTTTAGGTTTTCATGTTGGTAACGCCATGTAGCGCTCTATATGAAAATCACTGACTGTGCTGTGTGCAGTCTGTGGCTAGTTTGCATTGTTGGAATTTGCTGTTGTAGTGTTGGGCAGTTGGCTGTTAACAGCGCGTAGCGTTGCGCAGTTGAAGGTGAGCCGCCAGCAGTGGTGGATGTGGGGAGAGAGATGGCGGAGTTTTGAGAGCGGATGATCTGGTCTTGGTGCCCATTTATTTCAAGAAGCCATAGAAAATGACACTACTGTTCAGAAAACCATTGCTTTTTCTAGCCGAGTGCTAACAAAATCTGAAAAAAATTATTCCGTTACTGAATTAGAAGCTTTAGCTATCGTTTGGGCATTTAACAAATTCCGTTTCTTTCTTTCTGGTAAGCACGTAAAAGTATACAGTGAACATCGTGCATTACAATTTCTTATGTCTTCAAAATTAAATCATGATAGGTTAAAACGTTGGGCATTGTTTCTGCAAGAATTCCACTTCACAATAGTCTACCTTCCCGGCAAAGAGAACATTGTTGCGGACGCACTGTAACGCGCACCGGCTGGGCTTCAGAAAAGTAACACAGAAGGCAACCTCGAGAAAAATTTTAGTATTCTTTACATTCAGAAATTCGCCTTCGAAAACTTCATCACCACATCTTTAAAGGACATTGCTCATGAACAAGATAAAGATCCGATTTGGAAAGACATCAAAAGTAAATGGCATGAAAAGACACACACACAGATTCGGCATTATTATCTGGTTAGAAACAACATACTCTTCAAACGCTGCACTGTTGATAACAAGCTATGGGTACTTTGCATTCCTGACGATTTTGTTAATAAGCTCATTTGGTACATTCATTTCAGCTACGCACATTTTGGTTCAAGAAAATGTTATCATATTCTTCGGACGACTTGTTGATTTAACAATATGGAAAAGAGAATTCGAAGAGTCTTGTCTATTTGTAAACTTTGTCAAAAAGCTAAACCATCTACCATCTCACACGGTGCTCCGTTGTTTCCCATCATTCCTTCTAAATTAAAAGAATTTGCTGCTGTTGATCTCTTGGGACCCCTTGTCAGAATATGGAATGGATTTTCGTACGTTCTAGTCGCTGTTGAACTTACTTCAAAATTTGTTTATTTCACACCGTTGCGTAAAGCCACTGGACGGTCTGTATCCAACGCCTTTGTTAAAAATTTCTTACGTGAAGTTGGACACGTTAGTAAAGTCATTTCAGATAACGGACCGCAATTCAAGTTCTGCTGTTTGGTCACGCATGTTTCGGAATCATAAAATCAAACCTGTTTTTATTTCATTGTACTCACCACACTGTAACCCGTCTGAACGGATTATGAAAGAAATCAATAAGCTTTGCAGACTTTATTGTCACAGAAAGCATCAGTATTGGGACAGATATTTACACTTATTTCAAAATGTCCTCAATGAAATGCCTCATGACTCCACTGCTTTACCACCTATTCTTGTACTGAAGAATGAGGAACCACCGAACAGAATCAGAGAGATCGTACCTTTCCCGAATACACGTAAACTTCGACACAAAGACATAATTGATTTGGCTATTAAAAATATAAAATCTGCAGCAGACAAAAGGAGAAAACTACACGGTAAAGCAAATGCAAAGAAATTATATATTGGTCAGAAAGTTCTCATTAAAGCTCATTCATTGTCACATAAGAAGAAACACTTGAGTCACAAATTCTTTCTGATTTACAATGGACCTTACAGAATCCGATAATTGCGTTGAATTTGAAACTCTGCGTACAAGGAAGAGTAAAGGACTGCACCACATTTCACATGTAAAACCGTTTATGGAGAGATAATCTGTTTTTTTAACTTGGTCTTTGCTATAAAATTTTCACTTCACGTTACTAGTACTCTTTGTCACACTTAGAAACTGTTAACATGCAACTATGTTTTAAAGTTAACTATCCAATCAAGTACCTAGGGAACTTATTTAGACAAGTAATTACAAATGCATTGTTATAGTGAACAGAGGACACAGTGTTATTGTGTGTGTACATTCTTGCTTGTTAGTTGTACGATTACGTAACGACTATAAGGCTTACATACTTAGAACATATACTGCTAATGAGATTTTAATGCAACATTTTGGTTTACTAGAAAAGACATTCTTTATTTGAAGCACTTTCTGTGAGATTAATGATGACTTAGTATTTGATTTCTTTGACAGCTACACGATTATATCACGACGCTACTAATGTGTGACACAATTTACATTGTTGCTTTTGTGCTGTATCTGTTTTATATCTGCAAAGTTTTTCTGAATTCTTCTGGAAAGTAAAACATGTTTTTGTAGTAACGTTTGTGGTATAGCTACAATGAGACAGCCTTTTTCGTAGCACAACAATACGTTACAGTATAGTACTTTCTTGATCACGGTAATGTACGTAATAACTACGATATCTATACGCATAGCATTTCACTTTTGTTTATGATGAGGTAAGTACATTGACTTCTGCAGAACTTAGCTTTCGGAGGACGATAACTACGACACTTCCACGGAATTATCTTACAGGAAGACGCACATTTAGCGCTAAAGGACACGTATTTGAGTGATTAATTTTGTACTTAAAACATTTATTTTTAAAGATTTTTGAATTACAAGGATACAAAGGTTTTCCGTGATACATTTCATTCCATTGCTGTAACCTGAAACACCTGAGGGTATAATTACATTAATCCTCACGGGGTACACGCTTACTTTGTGTACCATGTGTTTGGCAAGCACAAGGAGCCCTAGCTAATTTGGTATTTGCTTATACAACTTTACGCTTCGGTACCATATTTCTTTAACACAGAATTACACAGCTATCTGATTATTTAACAGAGAAACGAACATTTTTTTACTACGTCAGCGACAGATGTTTACGCAATTACACGGTTGGATAACTTCACACTTATGAAACTGTATTTTGTCTGTACTGTCTGAACTGTTCATATCTTTTTTGGAACCGTTGTGATACTATGGGAGCTTTCAATGATGTGTTTGGTATGGGATCATGATTTTAAAGTACGATTGAGGTAGATGACACTATTGAAATGAGCAAAGAATTCTTTTTAGGTTTTGAAATTATTGCAGAAAGCTACAACATTTTTGAGATTTGGCTGTGTTTTTATGAAAATATTTTTACGATGACAATGTGTATTATGCTGTTGAGGTATGTTTATGATCAATAAGCTGATGCTATATGAGGAATTTGATTATGCTATGTATTTATTATGATGAGATATTGAAGAAGTGTCTACGAATATGTATATATCTAATAAAGTAAGGAATAATGAGAAGTGGTTAAGGACTCTGGTTTGTGAAAAAGGATGTTGGAAACCAAGAATCGTACTTTAAGAGTTATGAAATGTGTGTATATGCGCGAATGTATCACAAAGCCGGTGAAAATTTGTTGGACACTGTTATATTTACAGGATTTTGTTTCTACACATTTGTAATGCAAATTCTCGACCTGTGAATTTTTTTCTTTTTATATGAGACTGTCACTGTAGCGCAAACTGCTGTCATAAATATTTCGGTAAGAAAGGTAAGTGACCTTGATGTAATGCGTTGTGGGCGCCAGCTGGGTCAGTTGCCCGGAGAAAAAGCCCTTAGGTGGAGAAGAAAGAGGCCATTCCTTTGTAGAAATCATCGCAAATACGACACGCTCGTTACTTGGAAACATATGATTACTCGTACTTTGTGCTACTTACTGAAATGCTTATGAATTGATGGGAAATATTCGTACATCTGCACAGCTGATTATGACAAGTGTCTTTCTACGAGAGTTGAGAGAATTTCTACTGATTTATGAAATGCCATATGGCTACTGAATGATGTTTTTATGGTTTGCTTTACATAGTTGCTTATTTCATGTGATATCTGGTTTCCAGCTGTGTTGCAGCATTGGTTTTATAAAATAAAATTAAATGCATTTGCTAATGTGAACACTTTCTGTCAACAGATCTATTAAATAATAATTTTATAATCCACATTCTTCGAAAAAGAAGCACTTGGAAAGGAAAGAACAATAAGAAGGAACTAATAACTGTAACTGCATACATAATTTTCTTTTCAAGTACTTGGCAATTTTTTTGTAGAATAAGTTGTGGTGCACCACTTTAATGACATAGACACTAAGATGTGAATAGACGTTTCCCTTATCTGCATTGTTGTCTTTAGTGTACTATTTTTTCTGCTTGAGCTATGTCATATTTAGGTATAAGTTTTTGCATTTGCTGCTGCTGCTTGTCAGGCATAGTGCTACTGAATTTCACTTTGTATTACTCTGTTAAGTCAGTTTTACTACTGATATATTTTTCTTGTTTGCTGCACATTGCCTTATATTAGTTGTAATGTTGCATTTGCTTTGCTAATTTACATATACTGCTGCTTGTTTTACAATTTGCATTTTTTTGTCATTGCTGTTTGTGTTAATTTGTTATGTGCTGCTGCATTGCCTCATCCCTTAGTTTATGTATCTGAGCTCAGTAGATTTAAGTTAGCTTAAGAGAGGGGGGATACGATATAAGAAACTAACTATGGAGGATAGGGAAAAAATGCATTGAGAAGTTATACGAAAAAGTTTGTAAAAAGAAAAGGTACTGTACAATGAATAATAATTATTCAGAAAGAGGATACGAATATAATACAGAAAGCAGGTATAGATAGGACTTTTTGAGAATAATGATGAATGAAGGGAGATCTCCAAGAAGTAAAGAAAGTTTTGTTTGCAAAATACTGCAGTAAAACAAACCCTGTACTATCCTTTTGTGTTATTCCTCTATGTGTTTGTGTACCATTGTGTATTTGTGTTCTTCATGTCTTTATGTGTTTATCTGATATGAGTTATGTTGTAGAATTTTTCTAATAGTATGTTATTGTGTGCCCGCATCTCGTGGTCGTGCGGTAGCGTTCTCGCTTCCCACGCCCGGGTTCCCGGGTTCGATTCCCGGCGGGGTCAGGGATTTTCTCTGCCTCGTGATGGCTGGGTGTTGTGTGATGTCCTTAGGTTAGTTAGTTTTAAGTAGTTCTAAGTTCTAGGGGACTGATGACCTAAGATGTTAAGTCCCATAGTGCTCAGAGCCATTTTTATGTTATTGTGTGTGTGTGTGTGTGTGTGTGTGTGTTTGAGGTTTACGGGCGCTAAACAGCGGGGTCATCAGCGCCCAAACGCATAAAAACAGGAACACATGCAGTGAAGGGGCTAAGACGGACAGCGAACAAGGGGAACAGCTAAAAGACACAGACCTGACGCAGTTCCAAATCCTCACATGCAGAGGCAAAACAAGAGGAGAAGGAATGCACTAAAAAAGGAAAGGAAACACAAGGAAGGGAGGACAGAAACCAAAGGGAAACAAGGAGGTATTCGTGACTGGCGGACCTCTTACCTAAAATCTGGGTGAGCCAGTCATCCAGCAGCACATTAAAACCCTCTCCCTAAAATCCGAGGCAACAAATCGGACAGGACACAAAACCGTAAAATCTTAACCACAGACGTTGCGTCGTCTTGCAAAATTGAGGGCAAATCCGGTGGCAAAGAAACCACCGCCCTCTGGTCAGAGAATGAAAGACAGTCAAGTAAAATGTGGCGGACAGTAATCTGGACGCCACAAGGACTGCAGATTTGGGGATCCTCCCGCCGGAGTAAAAAACCATGTGTGAAGGGACTGTGCCCGATGCGGAGGCGAGTGAGGAGAACCTCACCCCGCCTGCATGACTGGGACGTACGCTATGGCCGCGTGGTGGCCTTGACCAAACGCAGCTTATTGTCACCGACTGCCAGCCACTCCTCTTCCCATTGACGCATAACACGAAAACGCAGGAGGGAGGTAACAGCATGGAGGGGGACGGCACATTCAACAACGTGAGGGAAGGAACATGCATCTTTGGCAGCCACATCCGCCAGTTCGTTTCCCCTAATACCCACGTGCCCTGGCACCCAGCAGAAAGAAACCTCCTTCCCCTGCCGTTGCAGGTGGAGTAGGGCATCACGGATGTTCTGGACGACCGTATCCGCTGGGTACAAGTGTTGAATGGTCTGAAGGGCACTCAGGGAGTCAGAACGACTGGGAACACATCTCATCTGCTCCAATGCCTGCAGGATCGCAAACAATTCGGAATCAAAGATGGTAAACGCCGCAGGAAGCCGTAACTTGACGACTCGATCAGGGAAAACAACAGCACAACCAACAGAGTCTCCCTGTTTAGAGCCATCCGTAAATACTGGTACATGGTCCGGATGCTGGTGTAAAATATCGGAAACTAAGGAGGTAAAAACAAACGCAGTAGTGCAGCTCCTCCGGTACTCCGACAAGTCTGAAAGGACGCTGGGCCTCTGGAGCAACCAGGGAGGGAGACGAGTAAAACCCAGTTGTTGGGGGGGCCACACGCTCCACACCAAGGGACGCAAGCAAATGCCTGGTACGAATCTCAAATGGTCTCGTTGCCCTGGGACGACTGGAAAAGAGACGTTCCATAGGCGGTCGGGCAACGGTAGGGTACGCAGGGGAGGTAGGACAGGCAAGGAATTGACACACCCGTCGCACCATGAGGAGTTTCCGCCGGATGGCGAGCGGCGGTTTCCCTGCCTCAGCACACAGGCTGGGGATGGGACTGGTACGGAAGGCACCAGTGGCCAGCCTGATACCCTCATGGTGTACTGCGTCAAGAATCTTCAGATACGAAGGCCTTGCGGACCCATACACGGTGCAACCATAGTCAAGACGCGATCGGACGAAAGCCCTATAAAATTGCAGCAGACGCGCCCGATCTGCTCCCCAGGACCAATGGCACAGACACTTCAAAATATTCAGTGCCTTCAGGGCCTGCACATTGAGGTCTTTAAGGTGAGGCAACAACGACAACTTGGAATCAAAAGTGAGGCCCCGGAACCTCACAGTGTCTCTAAAAGGAAGAATGGTGTCCCTCAGACGCAATTGAGGGGAGGTAAAAAGACGTCGAGAACGATTAAAATGAACACACACACACATTTGTCTGCAGAAAAGGTAAAACCCGTCTTCGCAGTCCATGCCTCTAATCGCTTTATCGTAAGCTTCAACTGCCGACTAGCAGTGACAAGACTAGAGGAAGAACAAAAAACAGTAAAATCGTCCACAAACAATCAGCTTTGGGCAGGACTCCGGATAGTGGACGTGATACTGTTAATGGCTACGGCAAAGAGGGTGACACTTAAAACGCTTCCCTGAGGAACACCATTCTCCTGCACGTACAAATCAGAAAGCACAGTACCAACCCGATATCGAAAGAGGCGGTGGGAAAGAAAGGACCGAATGAAGATGGGGAGACGGCCACGAAAGCCCCACTGATGGAGTTGATTGAGGATAAGGTGGCGCCAAGTAGTGTCATACGCCTTATTAATATCAAAGAATACACCTAGACAATGCTGGTTACGTAGCAAGGCCTACTGGATGGTCGCCTCAAGCAGGGTCAAGTTGTCGATAGTGGAACGACATCTCCGAAAGCCACACTGAGAGGGGCTGAGGAGCTGCCTGGTCTCGAGCAGCCAAAGCAGACGACGGTTGACCATGCGTTCCAACGTCTTCCCGACACAGCTCGTCAAATCAATACTCCGATAACTACTGGGATGCGTTCGGTCCTTCCCCGGTTTGAGGAGGGGAATCAAAATCGCCTCCCTCCACGAGTCAGGGTACGTGCCGGATAACCATATCATATTAAAACAATTCAGGAGAACTTCCTTGGAAGGCAGTAACAAGTGCTGCAGCATGCTGTACCGGATTTGATCATGACCAGGCGCAGTATCATGAGCCACAGACAGCGCCGAATCCAGTTCCCACATTGTGAGCCGGCCGAAGTGGCCGTGCAGTTAAAGGCACTGCAGTCTGGAACCGCAAGACCGCTACGGTCGCAGGTTCGAATCCTGCCTCGGGCATGGATGTTTGTGATGTCCTTAGGTTCGTTAGCTTTAACTAGTTCTAAGTTCTAGGGGACTAATGACCTCAGCAGTTGAGTCCCATAGTGCTCAGAGCCATTTGAACCACTTTTGAACCCACATTGTGAAGGGGCAGTTGTAGGGTTAAGAATTTGGAGACCGGAAGTCCAAGTGATCCCTCTCGATGGCAGTGCGGTAGCGGCAGAAATCTGGATCACAGTTAATAGTGGCAGTAGATGCCGCAAAATGCATGGCCAGTGTCTGGGCAATGTCTCTCGGCGCCGTGAGAAGACTTCCCTGATACAGCAATGCTGTGACAGGTAGCTGGCCGAGTTTCCCGGAAATCCTCCTGATGGCTTCCCATACTTTCGTAGTACTAGTGGAGCGGGAGATCGAGTTCAAGAACGATTGCCATGACCGTCGTTTGCTCTCTTTAATCACTCGCCGTGCTTTGGCCCTTGCCACCCGAAAGGCCGCAAGATTGTCAGCTGAGGGACGGCACTTGAAGCGGCGCAGAGCTGCACGGCGGGCTCGGATGGCTGAGCGGCACTCAGTGGTCCACCAAGGGACAGGACGCCTCTTGGGATGACCGGATGACCGTGGGATTGACAATTCAGCAGCATGGGAGATCACGGCTGTAACATGGTCTACCCCTTCGTGGACGCTGGCACGGTGTTCCAAACAGCCAGTTGGCTGAAAAGTGTCCAGTCAGCTCGGCAGAGGTGCCACTGGGGCGGCACTGGTAATGCCATAGCCTCATCCAGGAGGCGAATCCAAAGGGGGAAGTGGTCACTAGAATGGAGGTCAGCAGCAACCTCCCACAGAGCAGAATCCGCGAGTGCTGGAGAGCAAAAGGAAAGGTCAATAGCTGATGACGACCCAGAAGCAGTACAGAAATGAGTGGGAGCACCAGAGTTGAGGATGCACAGTTCTTCAGACATCATGAGGCTTTCCAGAATGCGACGCCTGGGGCAAGTAGTCGAAGAGCCCCATAAGACATTATGAGCATTGGAGTCCCCCAGAAGAAGAAATGGGCGTGGGAGTTGGCTAATAAGGTCTGTGAAAGCCTCAGAGTCTATCGCATCCTGAGCTGGTAAGTAAAGTGAACAGACTGTGAGCCTCCGACCCACAAGAAGGTCATCTGCAACTGCTTGCAAGTCTGTAACGAGAGGGAGCTCAGATGGGGGGTGCATGTCACAGACAAAAACCGCAACACCACCCTTTGCCCTTTCCCCCGTCATATCATCTTTCCGATATACGGTATAGCCCCGTAAAGAAGGAGCATCAGTGGCCCGAAAATGTGTCTCTTGGAGACATAAGCACAAGGGGCGCTCTCGTACAAGGAGTTGTAATTCGGCCACATGCGTCCTGAACCCATTCAGGTTCCACTGTAATATGGGAGCCAGTGATCAGGGTGGCTGAATTTTCACCCTGCCTCTGTGTTTTGGAGGAGAGCCCGTACTGGCCGGAGATTTATTCCTGGGGCGAGAATATCGCCCCCGATCGACATCAATGTCCATCAGCTCCGATGGCGACCCAAGGGAGATGTCAGACAGTACGATGGCATCGTCATCGGACTGACCCTGATTAGTCTCCTCAGGTGGCAAAACCTTCACCTTTGGCGTCTTTGTCTTGGGGGGCTTAGAATGCAGAGCCTTGTCAGCAGGTGGAGCTGTAGACTCCTGGGCAGAAGGCGCCATATGGGAAGAGGCAGGAAGTACCCCAATGTCAGCAACCACGGCCTTGTCCGACGTTGTGGGGAGAGCTGCAGGTTGCAAAACAACCGCAGCAGCACAAGTGCACTGGCAAACGCAGGTATTAGTGCTAACACTAGCAACCTCCGTTTGCGTAGCAATAGTGGCCATTTGTACCGGTTTTTTCAGAGCGGAAGCGAAAGATGTCGTAAACACAGGAGGTTGCATGGCCTTAAAGAGCTTCTTGGCCTCACCATAGGGGATGCGCTTAGATGTTTTGATCTCCTGGATCTTCCGTTCGTCGAGATAGATGGGGCAGACCCGGTTCCAGACAGGGTGACTCCCAGAGCAATTCACGCACTTCACAGGCGATGAACAATCGGCTCCTTCATGGGCAGGCTGACCACATTTACCACAAGTGGCTATCCCATTGCACCCCAACGTAGTATGCCCAAAGCGCTGACATTTAAAACAGCGCATTGGGTTGGGGAAATATGGTCGTACTGACAAACGTAAGAACCCCGCTTTAACATGCTCTGGGAGTCTCGGGCAACTGAACGTGAGAATAAACGAGTCGGATTTGACGAGGTCCCCATCGACTCGTTTCATAATATGCTGCACGTCAACAATACCTTCGTCAGCCCACTCAGATTTTAACTCGTCTGTGGAGATATCCACCAAGTCTCTACATGTCACAACACCCTTACTATAATTCAAAGTGGAGTGGAGCTCGGTCTCGCTAGCGTACTCTCCGAGACAGTTTGCTTTCCGAAGAGAAGCAACTTGACGGGAACTAGAAGTCTCAACTAACAGAGTACCATTGCGCAGTCGCTTAACAGATTTCAGTGTACCTGCAATTCCCTCAAGACCTTTGTGGATGTAAAAGGGAGAAACCCTCTCAAAGCTACCCTCCTTCCGTTTAATAATCAAAAACACATTCTGGTTATCAGCATGTGCTCTGTTACGACAGTCTGATAAATCTCTAGTAACACCAGGCGCTGGAGGACTCACAGCACGAAGTCGCTTTTTCGATGGGGTGTGTTTTCCTACCAGTGGCCCACCCAATCCACTGGTAGGGGGAAATGTAGAGGTCGAAGGGTCCATTGCGGTCCCACGAGCAGCTAGGGAACTAAAGGTCCGCTCAGACAGAGGCCGCGTGCCTGAGTAAGCCTTATACAACTGGGGTGCGGCAGGTGCCCCAGAGGTTGCCCGCTTGCGACTGTTCCACCCCAACAGCCATGCATCTCATAGGCGAGCAGCACACCGTAAGACTGAGGGGTTTTTATAGAGGTTGGCCTTCCTCGCAATCCAGGCGGTCAAGCCAAGATTACCATTCCCCGCAGCACACAACATTCCATTGTCGCGACTTACGGTGGTCGCTGAAGCATGTCCGGGGGTTACGGTGACAGGAGACTGGCGGCGCAGACCAGTCCCCAGCTCAGGACCCCGGGGTCGCCAAGCCCGTACTCAGCAAATGAATGCTGAGCCTCTGGGGGGAGTATGTTATTTACTTTGTAAAGATGTTTAGACATTTTTCTCGAAAGTTATTCTGATCTGTTATGTATTTACTTATATCATAATTCCTGTAACACTGATGTATATGTTTATTTCTATTCTTTTGTAAAGCCTGTATTACTACAAATGTTATCTGTATTGTTATGTTCTTTAATGATGTATATTGTATCTTTGTAATTGTATTCTCATGTCGTAAATTTATAACTGTATAGACACCAGTTCTTCAAATTAAGTTTTATTTCACTGAACACGTTTCTGTTGGTCATAGTATATGCACAATATGTGAGAAGTTGGGACTGTTAGTGTTTGCATGTGTGTTAATAATTCAGCAAAGGACAGGTTAACAGCATTGCTGGTTCTAAGGACATTTCAAAAAAATATTTTTTTTAGTACACAAGTACTGGTTCATGGATTTGCTATATTGTCCGCAAGACTCTTCGATGATGATTGGGCACCTGCACAGTCGCAACAGATGGCTGCTGACCATCTCTAGCAGAACTACAGTGGGTCTGCATCTTTGATGGCCCACCAATACCATTATTTCTACAAGGACTGCAGTGGGTCTGCACCTCTGGTGGCCCATCAATACCGTAATCTCTAACAGGACTACAGTGGTCTGCTCTGTGATGACCTACCTATCAATATTCTTCAACTTCCACTGACTCTCCTGTGGGTTTACTCTGTTGTGGCCCATTACCTGTTTGCATGTCAAGAGTCAGCACTGTCTTTCCGTTGGAAGGACAAGCCTGCATGGAAATCCACTACTTCCGTGTGCATTTTCTTTTACTGCTCAGAATTTGAGAAAAAAAAAACACTGCAATTTTACTGCGATGAATGATCAGGACAGTCTTTATGGACTGTGAGAAAATTTTAGCTTTTGACCAACATTGTATCAATAAGTGTGTGCATTTGATTTCTTTGTTATTGTAATCATGAAGATTTTTTTCAAATCTGTATTGGCCACTGCCCAAAACAATTTGTAAAATTTTTTTGTGGGAAGCATGGGGGCTATGTAAGTAGGCTGTTTAGGTTTTTATGTTGGTAACGCCCTGTAGCACTCTATATGAAAAAGTCGGCTGTTTAGGTTTTTATGTTGGTAACGCCATGTAGCGCTCTATATGAAAATCACTGACTGTGCTGTGTGCAGTCTGTGGCTGGTTTGCATTGTTGGAATTTGCTATTGTAGTGTTGGGCAGTTGGCTGTTAACAGCGCGTAGCGTTGCGCAGTTGGAGGTGAGTCGCCAGAAGTGGAGAATGTGGGGAGAGAGATGGCGGAGTTTTGAGAGCGAATGATCTGGACGTGTGTCCATCACAGACAGTAAATTTGTCAGACTGGATGTCATGAACTGATTATATATATAGTGAGTCACCTAACGTTACCGCTGGATATATTTCGTAAACCACATCAAATACTGACGAACCGATTCCACACACCGAACGTGAGGAGAGGGGCTACTGTAATTGGTTAATACAAACCACAAAAAATGCACGGAAGTATGTTTTTTAACACAAACCTACGTTTTTTTAAATGGAACCCCGTTAGTTTCGTTAGCACATCTGAACATATAAACAAATACGTAATCAGTGCCGTTTGTTGCATTGTAAAATGTTAATTACATCCGGGGATATTGTAACCTAAATTTGATGCTTGAGTACCACTCCTCCGCTGTTCGACCGTGTGTATCGGATAGCACCGAATTACGGAGGGATCCAAAGGGAACGGTGATGGACCTTAGGTACAGAAGAGACTGGAACAGCACATTACGTCCACATGCTAACACCTTTTTATTGGTCTTTTTCACTGACGCACATGTACATTACCATGAGGGGTGAGGTACACGTACACACGTGGTTTCCGTTTTCAATTACGGAGTGGAATAGAGTGTGTCCCGACATGTAAGGCCAATAGATGTTCAATGTGGTGGCCATCATTTGCTGCACACAATTGCCATTTCTGGCGTAATAAATGTCGTACACGCCGCAGTACATCTGGTGTAATGTCGCCGCAGGCTGCCACAATACGTTGTTTCATATCCTCTGGGGTTGTAGGCACATCACGGTACACAATCTCCTTTAACGTACCCCACAGAAAGAAGTCCAGAGGTGTAAGATCAGGAGAACGGGCTGGCCAATTTATGCCCGTCGAACATCCTGTCAAGGGTCAGCCTAGTGTTAATTGCGGAGTGTGCAGGTGCACCATCATGCTGATACCACATACGTCGACGCGTTTCCAGTGGGACATTTTCGAGCAACGTTGGCAGATCATTCTGTAGAAACGCGATGTATGTTGCAGCTATTTGGGCTCCTGCAATGAAGTGAGGACCAATGAGGTGGTCGCCAACGATTCCGCACCATACATTTACAGTCCACGGTCGCTGTCGCTCTACCTGTCTGAGCCAGCGAGGATTGTCCACGGACCAGTAATGCATGTTCCGTAGATTCACTGCCCCGTGGTTTGTGAAACCCGCTTCATCGGTAAACAGGTAGAACTGCAACGCATTCTCTGTTAATGCCCATTGACAGAATTGCACTCGATGATTAAAGTCATCATCATGTAATTGCTGATGTAGCGACACATGAAACGGGTGAAAGCGGTGACGATGCAGTATGTGCATGACACTACTTTGACTCAGTCTACCGGCTCTCGCAACTGATCGTCGGAGGTTTCAAGCGTCAACTTTAGGTTACAGTATCTGCGGATGTAATTAACATTTTACAATGCAACAAACGGCACTGATTACGTATTTGTTTATATGTTCAGATGTGCTAACAAAACTAACGTGGTTCCATTTAAAAAAACGTAGGTTTGTGTTAAAAAACATACTTCCGTGCATGTTTGTATGGTTTGTATTAAACAATTACACTAGCCCCTCTCCTCACGTTCGGTCTGTGGAATCGGTTCGTCAGTATTTGATGTGGTATACGAAATATATCCAGCGGTAACGTTAGGTGACTCACCCTATATATATATATATATATATATATATATATATATATATATATATATATATATATATATAATGACTATTGAACGCCATTAAGGTAAATACGTTTTTTGTTCTCTATCAAAATATTTCATTTGCTAAGTATGCCTATCAGTAGTTAGAATATTTTATTCAGCTGGCAGTATTGGCTCACGCTGTATTGCATTAGTTAGACTAACGAAGATTTTTGTGAGGTAAGTGATTCATGAAAGGTATAGGTTATTGTTAGTCAGGGTCATTCTTTTGTAGGGATTTTTGAACGTCAGATTGTGTTGCGCTAAAAATATTGTGTGTCAGTTTAGTGTTGACCAGAATAAGTAAAGAGCGAAATGTCTGAGTACATTTAGTTTTGCTCAGCTGTTTGAAAACCAAATAACGTAAGATGTTTACCAGCACTGTCATTCATAAATTTTTCTAAGGGGACGTTTCAGAATATGCCTACCAGTCTCTCTGCGCTGGAGAGCCATAGAAAGAACGGGAGCAGGACAGTCGCAAACTGGTCCGATGGCTTAGTGTGGATCGTTCTGTTGTTTCTCGGATGTGGCGACAGTTTATAGAGACCGAAACTGTATGCCGATACCAGGGCACGGCTGACCACGTGTGAGATCAGAAAAAGAGGACTGTTATGTGGCTGTAAGGCCAGAACAGTAGTGCCTCAGTACTGCGCACCAACTGTCGTCTTGCGGCGGGGCGGAGTCGGTTCGTACATCGTTATTAAATGTCCACCTACCTCGATACGGCTTCCGTTCGACGTCCCTTCACTCTGCAATCGTAGGTACTTACTAGGCAGCGAAAAAACAGCGTTGAAGAAAACACCGCCTAATACCTACCATCTAGAGGCCGCGTAACTCTAGCTGCGAAACAGTTCCTGCAAGTTCAAATTTACCAATATTTCGGGCGGTGGTATAACGTACTTTGGTTTTAATAAGTGTCTAAAAATCCCAAGACATGGCTTTTTATTGCTTACGCAACAATTGGAAATGGCTATTAAGACCACATTTAGTGAGATACTACTCTATCATTCTCAGTTCACAGTCAAAACAACAAATTTCACACGCAAAAGCAGCCAGAAATCGATATCCAGTCCGACCCGGTGGAACACGCAAACTAGCAATCACTGATCCACTACTATAAGTGAGTTGCACATTCGATCTTATCAGTGGTCTTGTATAATAGAAGTGCTCGCCAAGTACTTCATAATGAACACAGAATATGCCATGCGGATTTTTTACTAAAGGCTGAAATCTCACACGCTCATAACTTTCCAACAAATCAGTCCAGAAATGTCCCGCTTTCATCAAAATGTGCGTCACTGCAACAGCTTTAGTCATGACTCGTACTAAACGCGAGGAACTCAATATTCCTTCATTTTACACACAATGCGAACCGTGACATTTAACATGACGTTATACGTCCGATAGCTAGCGAGCGACTATCACGATGCTACTCCACTCTCTGCATATCTAACTTTCGGTGTGCGCGAACATCTTATTTCTGATTGGCTGATAAGTCTGACTGACCAATCAGAATGATCCTTCTAGATCATTCTCGCGGCATAACTTGCCTTAGTCAATCAGTAAGCAGAAAGTCATTGACGTCATACCAAATACAAATACTAATATATTGTCTAATGAAAATGACGGAAATGAAAAATAATTTTGAAATCAATTTAGAAACTTATTACACTTTAGACTCCTAATGTGGCTGCTCTCTTACAGAAGCATGCACACCTCGACATACGTCATCAGTAAGTTGGTTACCACGATCCAATTTCGTAATGTTTTTCAGAGAATAATATTAAATTTTTCGTATGTCTCACATGCACTCTCTCACTCATTCCCATTTATACACACAACAAAATAATAAACGAATAATAATTTTGAATGGTTTTTACACTACGAAAAGCAGAGTAATTAAAGTTTTGTAAAGAAAAATTCAAATTAAATTATTTTTATACATTGAAAACTCTGGATGACTTTAAATGATAACAAAAGACAAACTGTTATTGTTCCTAACTGAGGTTTTAGACCTAAGTATCGGTTTTCTGACTTTTAAGTAATTTTTTCAATCTCCGAAGCTATAATAGGTACAATTTTGAAATTCTGACAAGATCCTTTACTGAATAACAAAAGATGGTGCACCAAGTTTGAACAAAATCGGTTAATAATTACTATTGTTTATTTAGATTTGTAGGGGGTACGAATTTGCGTTCCTACTAGGCGTTAATTGCGGTAGTTCCCACGGACGCAAGCGTCAGCTACGCTTGATTCATAGCTGAGGCTTCTTCCTGCAGCCTCCTTGATACATGTCTGCTTTTTATACTGTACTGAATGTTGTCTGGTAATGCCTTGCTACGTTACAGTCTGTCCTCGCAGCATTCACTGGACGTGCCGCATCGAGACAAACGGTGTAGAGACGGCTTCGACAGAGTGGTGGCCTTTGTTGTTGGGAAACTGCTGTATGTGTGCCTCTGACGCGTTTTGACGAAATGGAACGTCCAGAGTGGAGTCGTCAATATTCTACCTGGACAGTCGAACAGTGAGCCAATGTTCCAATGTTCCTTTCAGAGATGAATCCTGATTTTGTCTAGAGACCGATTATCGACGGATTCGTATCTGAAGGGAATGCCGCACACAATTTAGAGACCCAAACATTGTGAAAAGAGACCGATATGGAAGAGGATCGCTAATGGTGTGGGCAGGAATTATGTTTGGCATTCAAAGCCCTAATCATGAAATTGTAAGGGTGAATCGGTAAGGTTTAACTGCTGTCTGGTACCGTGAGGAGATCTCAGGATCTCATGCTCTGTTGGTGCGAGGTGCTGTGGACCCAGACACCGTACTGATGGACGAAAATGCTGGACCTCATAGAGCACGAGTGATTGATGTTTTCTTGGAAATGGAGGGCACTGCGCGCATGTCGTGGCCTTTTCGCTCTCCCGATTTGAATCCCATAGAGCATGTCTGGGATGCACTACGGAGACGGGTTGCATCACGTCAACATCCACCAACCACTCTGAAAGACTTGCGAGTGGCTCCGTAGGAAGAACGGACGTTATTGCCTCAACGTGATATTAATGACGTGACTCACAGCATGCTCCGTTGTTGTCAGGCCTGTATTGCTGCCAGAGGTGGTCACACCCTATAGTGAGCACGTTAACTAATTGTCGGAATGTGTGTGCAAAATCAATTAAGTTTGGAAAAACGAAAAACATTTTCGTCTACTGTTATGCACGTTGGAGCTGTTTACGTTATCTATTCTGTACGTTATTTCTACTTGCTATCACCTGTTTACACTGTTTTGCGGCACAATAAACTTAACCGTGGAAAATTTCCGTTTATTGTTTTAATTTTGAACACCAATGTATTTTGTAGCGCCGTACTAAATGACGACTCTCCCACCAGCCGTGGCAACAGCATAATAAAAAATATTCAGACAATCGAATACGTTGGGAATGCAGGAGGACACCGTAGATTATCTTCAATCGGAAAGATTCCCAAGAATTAGTAACAAAATGATATTTATAAAATAGCAAGGAATACTCAATTTAATGCTTCTTATTGTGACATTCCCGGCACAATTAGGCGTTTGAAATTACACTTGTGTCCAAAATTAAAGCAACAAACGGAAATTTTGCAAGGTGATAGTAAAGTAGAAACAATGCAATGAATTCAGAACGTGTAAACAACTGCAAACAGTTTTTTTTATTTTCTTCAACTTAACGGATTTGCACGCACATTTCGATTAGTGGATAATGTGCTCAGTATGGAATGTGACACCCTCTGCAGCAATACAACCCTGACAAAGATGGGGTTTGTTATGAGATATGTCATCAGTCTCATGTTGAGGCAATTCTTCCCGCGGAGTTGTTCGCAGTCTCGGACAGTGGTTAGTGGGTGCTGGCGTGATGCATGCCATTCTGTATTGCATTCCAGACATGCTCTACGCAAATCGGGAAAGCGGACAGGCCACGCCATCCGTGCAGTATCTTCCGTTTCACAAGAAGACATCAACCACCTGTGCTGTATGAGGTCGAGCATTATCGTCCATCAGTACGAAGTCTGGACCCACAGCACCTCGCAACAACAGAGCATGAGATCCCAAGATCTCCTCGCGGTACCTGACATCAGTTAAACCTCGCCGATTCACCCGTACAATTTCATGAATAGAGGTCCAAGTGACAATCATAATTCCTGCTCATAGTATTAGGGATCCTCCTCGATATCGCTCTCTTCCCACAATGTTTGGTCCATAAATCGTGTTCCACGTTCCCTCCAGATGCGAACCCATCGAGAATCACTCTACTTACTAAATCGAGACTCATACGTGAAAACAACATTGGCCCACTGTTCGACCGCCCACGTGGCATGTTGATAACTCCATTCTAGACGCTCCCTTCTGTTAAGACGCGCCAGAAGTAGGTGTACAGCAGATCTCCAACAATAAAGGCCACCCTGCTGAAGTCTTCTACACACCGTTTGCCTCGATACAACATGTTCAGTTGATGCTGCTAGCTCACATGCCAGCTGCCGTGCAGCACTTAGACGGTACTGTCGCGACCTTACAGCCACATAACGGTCCTCTTTTCCTGATGTCACAAGTGGTCAGCCGTGCATCGATCTTCAGAACACAGTTTCGGTCTGTATAATCTGTCGCCACATCCGAGAAACAACAGAACGATTCACTCTAAGCCATCGGACCACATCAGTCTGCGGCTGCCCTATTTCCGTTCTTTCTATAGCCCTCCACGCCAGAGAGACTGGTAGGCATATTCTCTGTGCCATACTGCACCATATGTGACTCTGGACACAGTGAATGCGAATGTGGGACTACTCGGAAAACACTACCTCGTTTCGTAGGTGTTCTGACGTCATCGTTGGCATGGTGGTCCATTGGCCAGAATGCCACCTTCCATGCCGAACTAAATCCTACGAACATCTTGTTGACAGGTTGTATGATTATATAGCGAATTAGACACAGGACATAGAAATAATGATTTGTTGCTTTAAGTTTGGACACCAGAGTACCAGGTGATCAAAAAGTCAGTATAAATTTGAAAACTGAATAAATCACAGGATAATGTAGATAGAGAGGTACAAATTGACACACATGCTTGGAATGACATGGGGTTTTATTAGAACCAAAAAATACAAAAGTTCAAAAAATGTCCGACAGATGGTGCTTCATCTGATCAGAATAGCAATAATTAGCATAACAACGTAAGACAAAGCAAAGATGATGTTCCTTACAGGAAATGCTCAATATGTCCACAATCATTCCTCAACAATAGCTGTAGTCGAGGAATAATGTTGTGAACAGCACTGTAAAGCATGTCCGGAGTTATGGTGAGGCATTGGCGTCGGATGTTGTCTTTCAGCATCCCTAGAGATGTCGGTCGATTACGATACACTTGCGACTTCAGGTAACCGCAAAGCCAATAATCGCACGGACTGAGGTCTGGGGACCTGGGAGGCCAAGCATGACGAAAGTGGCGGCTGAGCACACGATCATCACCAAACGACGCGCGCAAGAGATCTCTCACGCGTCTAGCAATATGAGGTGGTTCTAATAAAACCACATGTCATTCCAAGCATGTGTGTCAATTTTTACCTCTCTATCTATATTATTCCGTGGTTTATTAAGTTTTCAAGTTTATACTGACTTTTCAACGTAAGAAACAATGTATCTGCAATGAAACTGTTACACGCGTAAACAACGGAAGTGTCGTACAAATGTTCCCTTTCTGTGTGAGTGTTCCCTGCTAGAGGAAAAGTGAATAGAATTAAGCTCCGTTGCATCTACATTTCAATTTATCGATTTTTCATTGCGTCGGAGGATTCTGCAGTAATCGGCTTAATGCCCTGCCGTGCTGTGCTCTCGTATTTTGTTCTTTTTTTGTAATCCTTCGATGAACGTGCCAATTTTTTGCTGTCTGGGAACGGCTTTAACACACCTTGCTTCAAATTCACCGGAACTACACATATACAAAAGTCCAGTGACGGGCGTTAGGGCCCGACGGATGCAAGATAAGATTTGTTTGCATTCTTTCAATTTAATTTTTCGTTCTTGACCCACTTGCACAGTATTCATCAAATATTGTCTACCCCAAATACATCTTTCTCCAGTACATCTTTTGTAAATAGGTGATATCTATGTCAAATAAAAAAGCCTTATCTCCTGATAACGCCAAGGTTATAGTTACAAAATCACACTTCCACCTTTATCGGACACATCTTTAGTGAAGCTAGTACTTTAATTGACATATAAAAAATCCTAATAAAGATAGAAAAAATTATTGCAATGAACTTACGTTTGTTTACTTATTTACTTAACCTTATATGATTAGGGGCATCGTATCGTACCAGTGTTACACACATACTGTACTTTCTTTATAAAATACTTACCCAAAAATAATAACTTTAATATCATGAATGGTATTAAAGTATGTTGAGTGCCTATAGAGACAATGTGAATAAATGGTATTGACTATGAACTAGTGAAGTTAACATCGGCAGTACTTCTGTTGCCAATAATAATAACAGCAATATTAATAATAATAATGATAATAATAATATTGATAACAATAATGAAAGAAGCGATTGTAAACAGAATGGATTACTGTACAAAATAGATGTTTTCTGATACAGCGAGTTCTGGTTGGAAAGAAAGTTGTTTAGGGACAACGGTTGTCATTATTTTTTTCTACCAAAACAAAAATAATGACAACCGTTCTCCCTAAACAACTTTCTTTCCAACCAGAACTCGCTGTATCAGAAAACATCTATTTTGTACAGTAATCCATTCTGTTTACAATCGCTTCTTTCATTATTGTTATCAATATTATTATTATCATTATTATTATTAATATTGCTGTTATTATTATTGGCAACAGAAGTACTGCCGATGTTAACTTCACTAGTTCATAGTCAATACCATTTATTCACAAAATGACTTCTTAAGCTGGAGATCTTATTCAGTTTTCTAATATAATGTAGGAGATCATTCCAATGCTGGGTTACTGCTACTGAGATGGGCTTCGAGAAAGCAGCTGAACGATGGAGTGGGATAGCAAGGATTTTGGTCTGATGGAAACGATTGTGCTTGCCATGTATTTCAGACAAGAGCATTAAATTCGAAAAGAGATATGAGAGACGGCGCACGGTGATAATATGGTAGACAGAGTATGGAAATGTCTGCGCTTCTCTGTATACATCCAGATTAACTGTGATATGATGATGAAATATGATGAAAGAGTCGAACATCAGAGACATACCGAACACAGGCATTCATAACTAGGCGCCATGAGCTTTCCAGAAAAATACCTTGCAGGATAACATCGCTGTAATCAATAACTGGAAGTATAAGAGTTTATACAAGTTTCTGTTACAGGTCAAGAGGGAAGAGCTTTTTATACACACATCGAAAAAGTTTTGCATCTTCACGATGCCCAGACCTCCTGCAGATAAACGTCGACTGTGGATATTGTTTTACAACACAGTCCCTCTGACTGTTCAGAGATGTCACTAAACCTGTCCAAAGATGTAAACGACCATGCATGATCAGCGACTATTAGACGGAGGGGGTCCGACAGCCGATCATTTTCAGTCATTCCACCAGGAAGGAGGTACACGGCTCGTGTTGTCTGTAGTTCAACCATGCCTAGAAGGTCAATACCGCAATTCAATAGCGTCCGCATTGTTACTTTGTGCCAGGAAGGGCTCTCAACAAGAGAAGTGACCAGGCATCTCGGAGTGAACCAAAGCAATGTTGTTCGGACATGGAGGAGATACAGAGAGACAGGAACTGACGATGACATGCCTCGCTCACGCCGCCCAAGGGCTAATACTGCAGTGGATGACCGCTACCTATGGATTATGGCTCGGAAGAACCTTGACAGCAACGCCACCATGTTGAATAATGCATTTCGTGCAGCCACAGGATGCCGTTCTACGACTCAAACTGTGCGCAATACGCTGCATGATGCACAACTTCATTTGCGACGTCCGTGGCAAGGTCCATGTTTGCAACCACGACAACATGCCGCGGGGCATAATGGGCCCAACAAAATGCCGAATAGACCGCTCAGGATTGGCATTACGTTCCCTTCATCGATCAGTGTCGCATTTGCCTTCAACCAGACAATCGTCGGTGACGTGTTTGAGGCAAACCGGTCAGGCTGAATGCCTTAGACACACTGTCCAGTGAGTGCAGCAAGGTGGAGGTTCCGTGCTGTTTTGGGGTGGCGTTATGTGGGCCAACATACGCCTCTCGTGATCATGGAAGGCTCCGTAACGGCTGTACGATACGTGAATGCCATCCTCCGACCGATAGTCCAACCATATCGGTAGCATATTGGCAAGGCATTCGTCTTTATGGACGACAGTTCGCGCCTCCATCGTGCACATCTTGTGAATGATTTCCTTCGGGATAAAGACATCGCTCGACTAGAGTGGCCAGCATGTTCTCCAGACATGAACCCTATCGCACATGCCTCGGATAGATTGAAAAGGGCCGGGCTGTTCATGGGCGACGTGACCCACCAACATCTCTGAGGGATCTACGCCGAATCGCCGTTGAGGAATGGGACGATTTGGACCAACAGTGCCTTGATGAACTTTTGGATAGTATACCACGACGAATACAGACATGCATCAATGCAAAAGAGGTACCGGTGTGTACATTAATCTGGACCACCACCTCTGAAGGTGGTACAACATGCAATGTGTGGTTTTCATGAGCAATAAAAAGGACAGAAATGATGTTTATGGTGATCACTATTGCAATTTTCCGTACAGGTTCCGGAACTCCCGGAACCGAGGTGACGCAAAACTTTCTTTGATGGTGTATTTTTTCGGGCACTGACAAATGCTGATGACTTGTTGCACATTGTAGTTACGTGCTCAGTCCAGTTTAGATTTTCATTTATGATTATTCCTAGACTCTTTGCTGAGTTAGAGAAATTAAACAGCGTGAACGTTTATAAAAACTACAAGGACGGATTCCTGGTTGGAAATGGAGGAAAGAAGGTCCTTTGAACATGTGTCAGGAAACAGACGGTGTGCGTTCAACGATGAGAAATCGTCCCGTAAAACAGTACAGGGCTGTATCATATCCGCGTATCAACAGATGTTCAAAATGGCCTCCGTGAGATGCAATGCATCTCTTAAGAGGTTTCCTGCGCTCTTTCGCAGGCTCCATCCTCTCCACAAATAGTGTCACAGGCGTCGTAAACATGTTGTTGAATTGTCTGCACTTGAGGAACTGGTTTAGCACAGACAACGCTTTTCAGATGCCTCCACGTAAAAATCGAGGGGATTTCAGTTCGTTGATCTAGCAGACCGTGCTAAGGGCCTGAGAGTCCCATCCAACATCCAGAGAAGATGTTGATTTGGTGTCGGCGAAATGTAATGAGGCGGTGCGATGAAGCTCCGTCATGCAGAAACCACATAACCTGCCATATTACCAAAGGCAAATTCTCAAGCAGCCCAGGCAGAGTATTCCGCAGGAAGTCTAGGTACGTTGCTCCGTCGAGGAGTTGTGGAATAATAACCGGTCCAAGTATATGATCACCAACCATACCTGCTCGCACATTGATGCTGACCGACGCTAATGAGACGTCTCAGCCATTCCCCGAGGATATTCTGTAGCCCATAGATGACGATTACGCAGACTGACGATGCCAGTTCTGATAAAGGTTGTTTGGCTGGTGAAGAGGACTAATGACCGAAATCCCATAATTGTTATGGTCTGGTGCAAAAATCACGAACAAAATCCTTTCCGTAGAGGGAAATCCGCTGCTGATATTCCTTGCACTGGGTGCAGGTGATGGGGATAGAAGCAGTTGTCATGCAGGATACACAAAATCATACTTTGGCTACCACCATGATGGCGGGCACTTACCTCGAGCTTTTACTGTTGTTCGTCTCAATATCCGGTAGAATCCGGTGCTCCATATCTGATGTACGCAAAGTCCGTCGTCTATGCTCATGTTCATGTGTCTGGAAGGACCCACTATCGCAAAAACGCCCGAGAAGGGGTAGAAATATTGTGAGTCATGGTTGGTGTCTGTGAAGATACTTATTTTACTAGAGCCGTGCTGCCTCTCGACTATTTCCATCTGCTTGGCCGCATACAAGCACCATCTCGGCTTGTTCCCGAGACAATTACCGGACCATTCTGATCCATGTGGTACCTGCGTGTCACACTGCCTGCAACACGAAAGGAACACATAGCACGTGATTAGAAGAACTTTCATTCGTCAGCGCGATCTGCCATTGCAAATATGCATTTCCGGGCACATGTTCATGAACCTTTTTTTCCTCCATTTCCAGTCAGGAATCGTCCCTGAAGTTTGTCGGTTTTATTCATGTTCACCGTGTATTTGTCCCATTTAGGATTAAATATGGTATGGATTTCAGAAATTTCGAGCTATTAAGTCAAAATGATCAACCAGTATTGATTGGGTTGAGCTTTAACCCTGAATTCTGTGCGCATTTTGACAGTGCACAGTTGTCAGTATTGGGATTCTCGGTAGGTGTCTCCAGGTTTATTTGTGTCGTTGTGTCGCTCTTAGATACAATTGTACGTCATCAGCATGCATGTGGTATTTTAGTAGGAGAAGAATGATGACACAGCATTAACATACAATGAAAAGAGTATAGCGGCTAACACCGAATTCTAGGGGCGCCTGATACTGCCTGCCTCCATTGTGACTTTATGGTGCCGCATGTGACTCACTGTTGACGGAACTACAAGTATGAGCGAAACCATTGCACTGCACTTGGCGAGAAATTTAGGCTGCTTAGTTTGACTAGTAAAATGTCGAAGTCGACAGTGTCAAAGGTTTTGCTGAAGTCTAAGAAGCACATGGTAGCCGCCTCTTTTGCATCGATGGCGACCTTCAGGTCATCTGTTATCTTTATGTAGTGGACTGACAAGGCAGCCAGTCCACAGTGAAGTAGCCGAAAGGGCACGCGTCAACTCACGCCGTCTGGCGTTAAGTCTGGAACAGGATACGTGATGAATGTGATAAAGAAAAGAACGTAGCTACTAGAACACTTAACTTTTATATCGTCCTTTGGTATACAGCATTCTTGATGATACAAGTGAGACTCTTTAGATTCATGAAGTAACTAATGGCGCCTTGCTAGGTCGTAGCCATGGACTTAGCTGAAGGCTATTCTAACTGTCTCTCGGCAAATGAGAGAAAGGCTTCGTCAGTGTAGTCGCTAGCAACGTCGTCGTACAACTGGGGCGAGTGCTAGTACGTCTCTCGAGACCTGCCTTGTGGTGGCGCTCGGTCTGCGATCCTGACAGTGGCGACACGCGGGTCCGACATGTACTAATGGACCGCGGCCG
This sequence comes from Schistocerca nitens, assembly GCF_023898315.1. NCBI lineage: Eukaryota > Metazoa > Arthropoda > Insecta > Orthoptera > Acrididae > Schistocerca > Schistocerca nitens. The sequence goes on from NC_064622.1 coordinate 332,474,903, forward strand.
ATTTAAGCTACCACCTAGCAAGTGTGGTGTCTGGCTGTGACACCACACTTTATCAAGGCAGAAATCTGATTGTTATTCATCTAGTAGGTTGTTTGTAATTACGTAATTTGTTAGCTGGTCGTGGACTAGATATTATAAGGTAAGTGCAGAATGAATGCAAATGGGTTCTATAGTCAGAGGGTGCTATGGCAACATCCGTTTTAGGCAGACGCTTAACTAATCCCTGTTTCCAGGCCGCAGAGAAAACAAATAGGCTACGAAAACCAACAAACCTGGGAGCCCTTGAAAACAAATACCACCAACTTAAAATTTGTTAACGTTGAGTTGCTGGATATATATCTGAAGAGCAATCTAAAACGTAACATGCATTTACAAGTTCTTACAGCTAAGCTGCCAGCTGTCTGCAACATGCTCGGGTACAGTGTGCAACCTGAATCAGAGAGACAGTCCTACAGGCGTGTCAATCATATTTACATACCAGGTAATGAGCCTCATACTCAAACTGAATTCAAAATTCAAAAAAATGTTCAAACGTGTCTGAATTCCTAAGGGACCAAAGAGCTGAGGTCATCGCTCGCTAGACTTAGAGAGTACTTAAAGCAACTTATGCTAAGAACAACACACACACCCATTCCCGAGGGACGACTCGAACCTCAGGCGGGAGGGGCCGCGCAGTCCGTGACATGGCGCCTCAAACCGCGCGGCCACACTGCGCGGCATTTTAAAATTCATAACGGAGATATCAGAACAATCTATATCATATGAAATAAAATTTGAGGTATCCGCTATTCGCTAATCCAAAAGTTATGAACCTTTCATGCTCACATATACATGGTATAATAGCTCTTGTAAGATTCTGGCGAATGTGCCACTGTCAAACACAGCCTCCTAAACAAACATACCATTATGTTCAGTGAAACGAAAATCTTGTCCCATGCATCTGCCTTCTGGGACCCTGTCATCAGAGAAGCCAGATACCTGCTTAAACGACTTTAGCTGACACAGCGGCTATAGTTATTTTGTTCGTGGAAATGGGTGCTCATAGCTGAGCTATATCTAACGAAATGTGTGCCTCACACACATCGGCATACTCTCTGTTAGCATACGGAAATTCGGTGCCTTCAAGGAGTATCCGTGACACAATTCGGCAGGCTACATACGAAAGCAGCACACGGCTTATTCCTATGACATTTAACTCCTGAAGGAGGTAGGAGAATAACCCGACGAAAGCTTGAATTTACATTCATCCAATAACGGGGCTGCAGTGAACTACATATTCACATGGAATTTATTTATTTATTTTTATTTTAGAATACTTTTTTTGTCTTTTTACTTTCATCAGGCATAGGCTTGTCCTTTCATTGCCTGCTACATCTATATAACACAGGGGGTAGACATAAACATGGAAATATAAAAAACATATGTATGTTGTTGTTTTTGTGGTCTTCAGTCCTGAGACTGGTTTGATGCAGCTCTCCATGCTACTCTATCCTGTGCAAGCTTCTTCATCTCCCAGTACCTACTGCAACCTACATCCTTCTGAATCTGCTTAGTGTATTTATCTCTTGGTCTCCCTCTACGATTTTTACCCTCCACGCTGACCTCCAATGCTAAATTTGTGATCCCTTGATGCCTCAAAACATGTCCTACCATCCGATCCCTTCTTCTAGTCAAGTTGTGCCACAAACTTCTCTTCTCCCCAATCCTATTCAATACCTCCTCATTAGTTACGTGATCTACCCACCTTATCTTCAGCATTCTTCTGTAGCACCACATTTCGAAAGCTTCTATTCTCTTCTTGTCCAAACTATTTATCGTCCATGTTTCACTTCCATACATGGCTACAGCCCTCATCTCGTGGTCGTGCGGTAGCGTTCTCGCTTCCCACGCCCGGGTTCCCGGGTTCGATTCCCGGCGGGGTCAGGGATTTTCTCTGCCTCGTGATGGCTGGGTGTTGTGTGCTGTCCTTAGGTTAGTTAGGTTTAAGTAGTTCTAAGTTCTAGGGGACTGATGACCATAGATGTTAAGTCCCATAGTGCTCAGAGCCATTTGAACCATTTGAACATGGCTACACTCCATACAAATACTTTCAGAAACGACTTCCTGACACTTAAATCTATACTCAACGTGAACAAATTTCTCTTCTTCAGAAGCGATGCCCTTGCCATTGCCAGTCTACATTTTATATCCTCTCTACTTCGACCATCATCAGTTATTTTACTCCCTAAATAGCAAAACTCCTTTACTACTTTAAGTGTCTCATTTCCTAATTTAATTCCCTCAGCATCACCCGATTTAATTTGACTACATTCCATTATCCTCGTTTTGCTTTTATTGATGTTCATCTTATATCCTCCTTTCAAGACACTGTCCATTCCGTTCAACTGCTCTTCCAAGTCCTTTGCTGTCTCTGACAGAATTACAATGTCATCGGCGAACCTCAAACTTTTTACTTCTTCTCCATGAATTTTAATACCTACTCCGAATTTTTCTTTTGTTTCCTTTACTGCTTGCTCAATATACAGATTGAATAACATCGGGGAGAGGCTACAACCCTGTCTCACTCCTTTCCCAACCACTGCTTCCCTTTCATGCCCCTCGACTCTTATAACTGCCATCTGGTTTCTGTACAAATTGTAAATAGCCTTCCGCTCCCTGTATTTTACCCCTGCCACCTTCAGAATTTGAAGGAGAGTATTCCAGTTAACATTGTCAAAAGCTTTCTCTAAGTCTACAAATGCTAGAAACGTAGGTTTGCCTTTTCTTAATCTTTCTTCTAAGATAAGTCGTAAGGTTAGTATTGCCTCACGTGTTCCAACATTTCTACGGAATCCAAACTGATCTTCCCCGAGGTCCGCTTCTACCAGTTTTTCCATTCGTCTGTAAAGAATTCGCGTTAGTATTTTGCAGCTGTGACTTATTAAACTGATAGTTCGGTAATTTTCACATTGTCATCACCTGCTTTCTTTGGGATTGGAATTATTATATTCTTCTTGAAATCTGAGGGTATTTCGCTTGTCTCATACATCTTGCTCACCAGATGGTAGAGTTTTGTCATGACTGGCTCTCCCAAGGCCATCAGTAGTTCTAATGGAATGTTGTCTACTCCCGGGCCTTGTTTCGACTCAGGTCTTTCAGTGCTCTGTCAAACTCTTCACGCAGTATCTTATCTCCCATTTCGTCTTCATCTACATCCTCTTCCTTTTCCATAATATTGTCTTCAAGTACATCGCCCTTGTATAAACACTCTATATACTCCTTCCACCTTTCTGCCTTCCCTTCTTTGCTTAGAACTGGGTTGCCATCTGAGCACTTGATATTCATACAAGTGGTTCTCTTCACTCCAAAGGTCTCTTTAGTTTTCCTGTAGGCAGTATCTATCTTACCCCTAGTGAGACAAGCCTCGACATCCTTACATTTGTCCTCTAGTCATTCCTGCTTAGCCATTTTGCACTTCCTGTCAATCTCATTTTTGAGACGTTTGTATTCCTTTTTCCTGCTTCATTTACTGCATTTTCATATTTTCTCCTTTCATCAATTAAATTCAATATTTCTTCTGTTACCCAAGGATTTCTATTAGCCCTCGTCTTTTTACCTACTTGATCGTCTGCTGCCTTCACTACTTCATCCCTCAGAGCTACCCATTCTTCTTCTACTGTATTGCTTTCCCCCATTCCTGTCAATTCTTCCCTTATGCTCTCCCTGAAACTCTCTACAACCTCTGGTTCATTCAGTTTATCCAGGTCCCATCTCCTTAAATTCCCACCTTTTTGCAGTTTCTTCAGTTTCAATCTGCAGTTCATAACCAATAGATTGTGGTCAGAGTCCACATCTGCCCCTGGAAATGTCTTACAATTTAAAACCTGGTTCCTAAATCTCTGTCTTACCATTATATAATCAATCTGATACCTTTTAGTATCTCCAGGATTCTTCCAGGTATACAACCTTCTTTTATGATTCTTGAACCAAGTGTTAGCTATGATTAAGTCATGCTCTGTGCAAAATTCTACAAGGCGGCTTCCTCTTTCATTTCTTCCCCCCAATCCATATTCACCTACTATGTTTCCTTCTCTCCCTTTTCCTACTGACGAATTCCAGTCACCCATGACTATTAAATTTTCGTCTCGCTTCACTACCTGAATAATTTCTTTTATCTCGTTCTACATTTCATCTATTTCTTCATCATCTGCAGAGCTAGTTGGCATATAAACTTGTACTACTGTAGTAGGCATGGGCTTTGTGTCTATCATGGGCACAATAATGCGTTCATTATGCAGTTTGTAGTAGCTAACCCGCACTCCTATTTTTTATTCATTATTAAACCTACTCCTGCATTACCCGTATTTGATTTTGTATTTATAACCCTGTATTCACCTGACCAAAAGTCTTGTTCCTCCTGCCACCGAACTTCACTAATTCCCACTATATCTAACTTTAACCTATCCATTTCCCTTTTTAAATTTTCATGTATGTATGCAGACTAAAGCGACAAATGAAACGCTGTTCAAAGGCCGGGATCTGAACCCGAGCTTCCTGCTTTCTACGCAGAAGTGCTAGCCACTACGTCACCCTGACAGAGTGGCTTTGCGAAACTGCACGGACTACCCTACGAAGCATCCCTCCTCAGATCAAATTTCCATTCATGTCTCATCCTACTTGCTATTCGTCCTAAACTCGAAAAGCATTTCTCTACAAGTGCACTGGAACATTATGCAGAAGTTGGATGGGAATTCATTCCTTATCCATCTCATTCACCTGATACTGCGCTCCCAGATTTTCACCTTAGGTGCTCCCTATCGCACAACCTTCAAGAAACATATATTCGGATGAAAATGTTTTCCGAACATGGCTCGACGATTTCTTCGTCTCAAAACCAAATGATTTCAACAGTAGCGGAATCGAGAAGCAGATTGTTGAAAATACTGAAGGATAATATATTACTGATGACTGAAGTCTCTGTTATGCGTATCTCCTGTATTCCTTGAACTTATGGAAAAGCGCTACCAACTTATGCACTAGCCCAGTGCGAAGCTTTGCATCTCATTTTTCTTTCAGTATGTTATGGTTGTCTGAATGTCCTGTCTGTAGGGATTTTGATATTGCTTTCACTCACAGATAGGACAGAGCCACAAGGGAGCCTTGTTTATATGACTACGTACTATAAACAGTGTGGCCGTAGATACCTAGAGCTACAAATTACACCTGCATTCAGGTTGTACAAGACGTTTTTGCACTGTTTATTTCTACATATCATCTGCTGCAGATGTACTTGAAACGTGCAGCACTCGGACCGTTTAGTAGTCTGTGCGTCCTGTGACGTCAGGCTTGTGTTTGTCCAGGTCGTGGTAGGCAGTGGGCAGTCCACGCGCCCAGTCAGCGCTGCACTCGCGAACAGCCTCACTCTGCTGTATCTCTGCTGCCCTCTCCTGCCCACTCGTTTCATCTGCAAACAGTTGCTCGGCGTTCCGGTGCGTCCCGCACACAGTAAGTCCGTCCGGCAGGCGGATCCAGCCGGGAAACGTCTGACCTGGTAGGCGGCAAGCCGCGACAGCAGATCACGTCGAGGCGGGCAGAGCGATCCACAGTACACCGGTAATGCCACGTTATTGCTCTCTCGCTACAAACAGCGCGGGCCAGTCCCGATCGTCTACCAACAAGGGAAGTGAGTGACACCGAACGTTCAGAGACTCACGGAAATGTGCATAGAATACAAATCGCTTATCCCGAAAACAGTGTGAGTCACTTGCTTGCAAAACTGCGCGTCTTACTATGACAGGCAGTTGCATGATCACCTATCCACATTACCGAACGTCTAATCTGGCACTGTTCCAGTTGCAGGATGACAATACAAATGGCTTTGAGAGGCAAAGAATATTTGATTTTGAGTATTTCGTGTGATTATTGATCGAGTTTAAAACTTTAAACTGTTGTCAAAATCCACTCATTATGAACTAAAATAGTATGTGCGAGTTCCCCGCTAAGTGTTTTTGTAACAAATTTACCCCACATTTACTTCCCACTCTATAAAAAGTCTACGTATTACCAAAAATGTGTACCCACAACCTGTTAGCCAACTTAAACTCATATGCTAACTTTTGACCAAGCAGAACCTAATTTGAAACGAACTGTGACTGGTCTGAATACACTTGTCTTTACATTAAATGTACAACGGAAGTAAAACAATTATCTGACCCTAATAAAAATTTCCACTTACATAGTGTCTTGACAATATTGTCGCCGATTTCTAGAAAGCATTACAGCAAACATCAAGAAGGCAGCGGCTAAGCTAGATTTCTACTTCTAAATAAAATTTCCAAACAATATTCAAACTGTTGCATACCATATGGTGCAACATGGTAATGCGTTATAATAAACCTTCTGTAGACAGTGGGATGCGGAGAGTAACAATTCCTATGAAATGATACTCCAAGAGAACAATCTTAGAATGAAGTATGTATTCAAAAAGACGGAGTAAAACTTCTCGCTATGTTCAAAGTCTGATCTGAACAGTACTATGCTTAACAAAGTGAACAATTATTTTAAAACTATATAATATTGACAATTTCTACAAAAAACAACAACTTAATCGGTTGGTACGTTAATGCATGACTCAAGGAAGTGGGGTGGTCTTTCTCACAGCTCTGAGCAAATGCACGAAGTTAACTAGCTGACAATAAGCATTCCGACAAACTAGCTCAGACTTCTTTTCAAAAATAATAACAGTGTTTAAAATTTATACTCTTTTCGCCTTTCAATATATACATCATATTCATCCTTGCTGTCCTTTACAATAAATCTTTCTTCATCTGGCCAGCCGCGGTGGCCATGCGGTTCTAGGCGCTTCAGTCCGGAACCGCGAGACTGCTACGGTCGCAGGTTCGAATCCTGCCTCGGGCATGGTTGTATGTGATGTCCTTAGGTTAGTTAGGTTTAAGTAGTTCTAAGTTCTAGGGGACTGATGACCTCAGATGTTAAGTCCCATAGTGCTCAGAGCCATTTGAACCATTTTTGATAATTATTCCGTTGCTTTCCGGGACTGTAGTTTGTAGCCACTTTCCGTTCTGTTTGGGCCGAGAATTTTTTCCGTAATTCTGGATTCCTCTTTCAAGATGTTTTATACGTCGCCTTTTATGTTAAATCTGAGATTTTCACTATACTACAGAGTTCCTGGTCGGATAACTGCCTTGCACTGCCTGTGGTTTGTAAATGTTTAGAAGCTGTTCTGCTATAGATGTGAGGTCTTCCGTAGACTCTCTTGAGTTGCTCTAGACGAATTTTTGTGCTATATTTTTTTCTACAGTAGGTTCGAGGATGTCGCCTAAGTACTTAAATTGCGAGGCACTCTCGGTTTCACCATACGTTATGGCTAACTCTTGTATGTTGGGTTTTGAACACATGTATTCAGTTCTGTCAGAGGAAATTTGTAAATAACCATTTCCCGTGAATTCTTTGAGGGCGTCATTTAGATTGTGCTAGTCTCGACATTTCACAATATAGTCGGGCTGTCCGCGAAGGCTGACCAAACGATTCTGCTTTCGGTTTTCTGTTGTCTTCCTTATGAGGGTTTCCAGTAGTTTTAAGTTTTAAATACTTGTACCAATTTCGGACGACATAGTCCGGAGACTAAGCTATTTTAGGGCCGTTGCTCTCTAGGGCGCCAGTTTAGTCTTTTTACTATTGTTGTTACTATTATTATTATCATATCATCTTTTATGAGAGTTACTTTTTATCCTCAGAGAATGTAACAATTCTTCCTTGCAGTCACCATGCATTCCGAGAAATGCGAAGTTGCGTGTTCGCGCATGCCTGTAGATACCCCGCCCATCTCGAACAAATCATCCACCTCCCTCTTACACACACACACACTTCGGATACTCTTCAAACACGCATTTTGGTACCATATTTTTGTCTGGAACCTGTTATCTGAAAAAGGCATTAGTAATAGCGTCCATCTGCGGACTCAAAGGCTTTTGGTAGATTTTTCTAGGTTGTAAAGCATATGCCGGAAATGGAAGCCACGTTCTGAATATTACAAAGGTTGAGCTCTCTGTCCCATTAGCAGCTCAGCTAACAAGAACTAGGGTCTACAGCGGGTCGAACCACCGACCGTCCCCTGTGCCTTTGGGGTACAGAATGTACGGTTTAATCAACGAGTTATGATGGGTTTCAATACGGTATCGCACACATACTTTAGTTTTGTACACTGATGTTACATTAACAATTGATTCATTTCATTTGATTAATGTACGGAGAAAGAAGCAACAGTGGTCTTAGCCCGTGGTTGCCCACCCCGAAACTGGGTTTATTGTGTGGTTTCGGTCCCTGTGATTCTAGTAAAGACTACCGATACCCTTAAGAGACAGTAGGAGCTTTACTACGGTCGAGTCGGCGTAAGCTGCTCCCTGACAGATGCGACGGGCTGGGCGCGGCAGCTTCGCAGGCCCACCTCAACCAGTAATGTAACGCGATTTTCTTAATGTCTCTATGGTAACTCTTCAGTGTTGTCACTGAAGTGTAGTCGGCTACTGTTTCTGCCTGCAACTGATGAAAGATGGCAATAGCGCTGCGAAGTGTGAAGCATATTCTTACACCGCCTTCACAAAGTTCATTACTAAACACGATTTCTTGAGGCTCTAGTGACCCCAATATTCTGTGCTTTTTGCACTCCAGACTTCAATTTGGAAGAACAGATACGGTGTAGTTTTATCCTCCTAATCTTATAGTGTACGCTTAGGATCTTGTTTCTCAATTTCTATAGCGTGTAGGTGTTTCTTAAAGTTCCCATGGCTAGTCAAGAGTCCTACCACGAGTTTGATCTGTTTCCTGGATTACAGAACTTCTCTTGAAGCTTGTGGTCGGCAGCATTAGTTTGCCATGTTCTTATTTTTACAATGTAGTCCAATATTTACTGTGCTGCCTCCTGATACAGCTACGTAGTTTTGATTTTTACCGTCTCCTTGGTGATGGTCAGGAATCATTGCGCCTGTCCTGGCCAGTCTGCCACCCTGTTCGTTGCCACTAACTGTCCCGTGGCTTTCCCTAGTCTCCGAAGGGCGTCATGGCATTCTGCAACGATCTTTAATCCCATTTCAGAGGCTCACAGAGGATTCATACTTCCTTGGCTGCCTAAATAAATGTACTCTTAGATGCTACGGACTTGTAGCAACTACGAAAAATCTCCTCCTGATAGCGGATATTTCTGCCTGGAACACTGTGGCCAGCTTCCCTAGGCTGTACTCCATATACGTCAGCCTCATCGCCTTCATTTGTTTTCGACCCTTCAGTACATCAGGCTATGTCTTCTGAACGATGTCATGGTTCGTTCTTCCACTGATCTCCTCTTCCTGTTGCTACATTGAAAGGTTTATTGAAGCAGTCGAAACTTACTGTATGGTCAGCCGGCATTTCTTCGACCATTTCTATATTCATCAGACTCCCTATATTGGTGTGAATCTCTGGATATCCTAAAGGGATCCAGTTTTCCAGTTTTTAGCCTGTGTGCCCCTGCCTCTGTCTCCATTGTAACCCAAAGATGTAATGGGGGCATGCTTAGGAAAGGGTATACTGCTAACTCCTCCTGTTATTGGTAAGCAAGCCAGTCTTTGCACCTTGCAAGCTCCTTAGCAGTCACTTTGCGTTCTATTTAATTCCACTATACTGTAGCCCCATAAATTATTACAGATCTTATAAGAATTGAGTATATCTAGTACATACTCTTGGAATTTGGACCCTACTTTTCACCACAGGCGCTTATAGTGCTCTTTGTCTTGGAACATAGATTGTGTATGCAAGTGGTCCGTGATAGTTTCTCATCCATGGTTACTCCTAGATATTTCACAACCCACTCTATTAGCAAAGTGTCATTGAGGATTTTGAGATTGCAATATGTATGCCGGATTTTTTCCTCGTAAATGGTACTCCAACAATTTTCTTGGGACTGACCCATAGACTCTCAAACCAGTTTTCCACAACTTATAATGCACATTGTACAGTTGTTCTAACAGTACACAAATATGTCAAGTTCAAATGGTTCAAATGGCTCCGAGCACTATGGGACTCAACTGCTGTGGTCATAAGTCCCCTAGAACTCAGAACTACTTAAACCTAACTAACCTAAGGACAGCACACAACACCCAGCCATCACGAGGCAGAGAAAATCCCTGACCCCGCCGGGAATCGAACCCGGGAACCCGGGCGTGGGAAGCGAGAACGCTACCGCACGACCACGAGATGCGGGCAATATGTCAAGTATTACTGTGACTAAATTGTCTGTGTATACTGGGCAAAAGTAGCATCACGTATCACGTATTTAACTCTCCATTAAGTTCATTCACCACTATCCTTGAGGACACCTCCTGGTGACGTTGATCACCATTTTGTCATGTATAATGGAGACTTCTCTTCTGTTTAGCATGGTCTTGATCCATACGCACGTGGAGGTCTCAATGCCATTGGTCAAGTGCTGTTTCAACATTACCCTTTTACTGTACCCAATGAAATAATCACTAACGCCAAAGCAGGCTAGTTTGAGACATCCTAGCATGTTGAGGCATTCTTGTACATACGTGGCGATGTTCTCCATCCACCTTTGGACTATTGCGTTCGGAACGAGTCGGATTTCTTGTGTTTGCTTTCCGAAAGTCATTCACGAATATTTGATCTGTCTGGGAAACTTGAGCTCTTAAGTAGGTGCATGAAAAAATACAGCACTGCTCCATTAAAGTTGCAATACCAGTAAGGCTAGAAAATAATGAAATTGTACTTATTGTTGGGTGCACAGTAGGGAAGAGTGCTGTAACTTGGAATACTTGTCAGATTTTCGTCTCTAGAAAGTCCTGTAATGGAAATGGAAATGAGCGTTTGGCGTCATTGGCCGGGAGGCCCCTTGCGTGGGAGGACCGGCCGCCTTGGTGCAGGTCTTATTGCATTCGACGCCACATTGGGCGACCTGCGCGCCGGATGGGGATGAAATGATGATGAAGACAGCACAACACCCTCTCCCTGAGCGGAGAAAATCCCCGACCCAACCGCGAATTGAACCCGGGTCCGTAGGACGGCAATCCGTCACTCTGACCACTCAGCTATCGGGGAGGACAGTCCTGTAATAGAGTACTCACAAATCTTCTTACTCCATTTTGAAATGATGGCTTTCACTTTATGTGTACAGCAGTGTTTTTCTGAAATTACAAAAATAACTCCAGAAAAGTAAGGTGAAGAACTGTTGAAAGATACAACATGATCATGTACCAATGAACAAATTACAAACTTAAAAGTGTTGCAATAAAAAACTTGGTATTACTGTATTTAGTAGTCTGTGTTACTTTATTAATCTGCTACATACCAGTAATCAGCAAGTGAAATGAAATTAAGGAAAAATATTATCAAAAAACAAATACCACTTTAAAACTCTTTGAAACAGAAGCTATTGGCAACTAATACAAATTTCCATTTTCAAGACAGGGAAAATTGTTAAGACATTAGACATTGTTAAGACACTGGAGTCAGTTAAGTTACAAATATGACGTGTTCCATGATGGAAGACCATATTCCGTATGCAGGCGTAAGACAGTGCATTACATACGAAGTAGGTCTCAACTGTCCATGTATTGTTGTAACTATACTCCGTTTAAAATTGTTTGATAATTGATGTCTGTCAGCTGGTGCTCCAGTGTTGCCACATCGGCTACCGCTCTGTTAAAGGTCGCACGCAAACACGGTGAATCACTTCACAAGTACTGAAATGCTGTTCATGTTATGAGGAGCGACGTTAAAAGCTGGCGGGAACGCGAATTGCTCTATCCACGGCTGATTTTAAATGACCAATAACTGATCTGCCTCAGAGAAGGCTTTTTGTAGCCCTGAATTTACAATCGTGTCCTACCATAGTCCCAATCTCCGAGAAAACGGCGATCAGCAACCTGCGACAGGACTATCAATTACGCTCGCTTTGCTCTCAGCGATTAAGGCTGACCTGTACGAGCAAACTTAAGATAGAAAAAATTCAGTTTCAGAGCTAAAAGCGAGTTGTAATATCTCGTTTCAGGTACGAGAGATGACGTAGTACAGATCGATGAGCAGTCGTGGTTGGAACTCGTTTATATGTTATGGACGACACAGGGAGTTTTCGGACCAAAAAAGAATGAGGGGAAGAAAAATAAGAGCAAATAAAAAAGTCCATACGATGATGAAAAGAATGCAACAAAAGATTAAAAATAAACAAAACACAGTGAAACCAAGTAATTGAGTAATAATAAGCCTTTTTATAAAATATATAAGGAACTGTCAGCCTCGATTGTGGTAATGAAACCAACCTTTACCTAGGTTTCAGCCCAAATAACTGAGCCTTCTTCCGAAGATATACCTGAATCTATAATTTGTCTAGCAGCGCATGGTCTAGAAATAAAACTAAAACCACCTGAATAGGCGTAGTCTAGACCATGCCCTCTTAGACAAATTATAGATTCAGGTATATCTTCTGAAGAAGGCTCAATTACTTGGGCTGAAACCTAGGTAAAGGTTGGTTTCATTACCGAAATCGTGGCTGATAGTTTGTTATATATTAGATTATCACGATTGCTGACTGCGCTGCAATGCTGAAAGTACAAAAACCCTTTTTATAAAGATTATTAAAAATATATTATTATTTATCCGATGAGATTCGAGCCCACGAATTTTATATTTTATAAAAAGGCTTATTATTACTCAATTACTTGGTTTCACTGTGTTTTGTTTATTTTTAATCTTTTGTTGCATCCTTTTCATCATCGTATGGACTTTTTTATTTGCTCTTATTTTTCTTCCTCTCATTCTTTTTTAGTCAGAAAGCTGCATGTGTCGTCCATAACATATAAACGAGTTCCAACCACGACTGCTCATCGATCTGGATAGAGCGGAACCGGTCAGCTTCATGCTAGGTGGAGACAAGGTGAGCCGGGGTCGAAACCCGTGGCTTGGCCACCATGCCTCCGCCACGCCAATCACTGTGCTGGTGCTTCACATGGACATGTAAGTAGGTTGATTTTTCATATTTTTATTTTTTTAATTTTTTCTTTATTTTCGTTTTTATTTTTTATGGAAAATCCGCGGCTCAAAAGAGAACATTTAGTATATGTTGGCGAAAAGCGTGGGGGTCTGGGTGTTGTCACACCCGACTACATCTACATCTACATCCATACTCCGCAAGCCACCTGACGGTGTGTGGCGGAGGGTACCCTGAGTACCTCTATCGGTTCTCCCTTCTATTCCAGTCTCGTATTCTTCGTGGAAAGAAGGATTGTCGGTATGCTTCTGTGTGGGCTCTAATCTCTTTGATTTTATCCTCATGGTCTCTTCGCGAGATAGGAGGGAGCAATATACTGCTTGACTCTTCGGTGAAGGTATGTTCTCGAAACTTTAACAAAAGCTCGTACCGAGCTACTGAGCGTCTCTCCTGCAGAGTCTTCCACTGGAGTTTATCTATCATCTCCGTAACGCTTTCGCGATTACTAAATGATCCTGTAACGAAGCGCGCTGCTCTCTGTTGGATCTTCTCTATCTCTTCTATCAACCCTAACTGGCACGGATCCCACACTGCTGAGCAGTATTCAAGCAGTGGGCGAACAAGCGTACTGTAACCTACTTCCTTTGTTTTCGGATTGCATTTCCTTAGGATTCTTCCAATGAATCTCAGTCTGGCATCTGCTTTACCGACGATCAACATTATATGAACATTCCATTTTAAATCACTCCTAATGCGTACTCCCAGATAATTTATGGAATTAACTGCTTCCAGTTGCTGACCTGCTATTTTGTAGCTAAATGATAAGGCATCTATCTTTCTATGTATTCGCAGCACATTACACTTGTCTACATTGAGATTCAATTGCCATTCCCTGCACCATGCGTCAATTCGCTGCAGATCCTCCTGCATTTCAGTACAATTTGCCATTGTTACAACCTCTCGATACACCACAGCATCATCTGCAAAAACCCCAGTGAACTTCCGATGTCATTCACAAGGTCATTTATGTATATTGTGAATAGCAACGGTCCTATGACACTCCCCTGCGGCATACCTGAAATCACTCTTACTTTGGAAGACTTCTCTCCATTGTGAATGACATGCTGCGTTCTGTTATCTAGGAACTCTTCAATCCTATCACACGATTGGTCTGATAGTCCATATGCTATTACTTTGTTCATTAAACGACTGTGGGGAACTGTATCGAACGCCTTGCGGAAGTCAAGAAACACGGCATCTACCTGGGAACTCGTGTCTATGGCCCTCTGAGTCTCGTGGACGAATAGCGCGAGCTGGGTTTCACACGACCGTCTTTTTCGAAACCCATGCTGATTCCTACAGAGTAGATTTCTAGTCTCCAGAAAAGTCATTGTACTCGAACATAATACGTGTTCCAAAATTCTACAACTGATCGACGTTAGAGATATACGTCTATAGTTCTGCACATCTGTTCGACGTCCCTTCTTGAAAACGGGGATGACCTATGCCCTTTTCCAATCCTTTGGAACGCTACGCTCTTCTAGAGACCTACGGTACACCGCTGCAAGAAGGGGGGCAAGTTCCTTCGCGTACTCTGTGTAAAATCGAACTGGTATCCCATCAGGTCCAGCGGTCTTTCCTCTTTTGAGCGATTTTAATTGTTTCTCTGTCCCTCTGTCGTCTATTTCGATATCTACCATTTTGTCATCTGTACGACAATCTAGAGAAGGAACTACAGTGCAGTCTTCCTCTGTGAAATAGCTTTGGAAAAAGACATTTAGTATTTCGGCCTTTAGTCTGTCATCCTCTGTTTCAGTACCATTTTGGTCACAGAGTGTCTGGACATTCTGTTTTGATCCACCTACCGCTTTGACATAAGACCAAAATTTCTTAGGATTTTCTGCCAAGTCAGTACATAGAAATTTACTTTCGAATTCATTGAACGCCTCTCGCATAGCCCTCCTCACACTACATTTCGCTTCGCGTAATTTTTGTTTGTCTGCAAGGCTTTGGCTATGTTTATGTTTGCTGTGAAGTTCCCTTTGCTTCCGCAGCAATTTTCTAACTCGGTGGCTCTATTCCATCTCTTACGATCTTGCTTGGCACATACTCATCTAACGCATATTTTACGGTGTTTTTGAACTTTGTCCACTGATCCTCAACACTATCTGTACTTGAGACAAAACTTTTGTGTTGAGCCGTCAGATGCTCTGTAATCTGCTTTTTGTTACTTTTGCTAAACAGAAAAATCTTCCTACCTTTTTTAATATTTCGATTTACAGCTGAAATCATCGATGCCGTAACCGCTTTCTGATCGCTGATTCCCTGTTCTGCGTTAACTGTTTCAAATAGTTCGGGTCTGTTTGTCACCAGAACGTCTAATATGTTATCGCCACGAGTCGGTTCTCTGTTTAACTGCTCAAGGAAGTTTTCAGATAAAGCACTTAAAAAAATTTCGCTGGATTCTTTGTCCCTACCACCCGCTATGAACGATTGAGTCTCCCAGTCTATATCCGGCAAATTAAAACCTCCACCAAGAACAATAACATGGTGGGGAAATCTACTCGAAATATTTTCCAAATTATCCTTCAGGTGCTCAGCCACAACAGCTGCTGGGCCAGGGGGCCTATAGAGACATCCAATTACCATGTCTGAGCCTGCTTTAACCGTGACCTGCACCCAAATCATTTCACATTTCGGATCTCCGTCAATTTCCTTCGATACTATTGCACTTCTTATCGCTATAAACACGCCTCCCCCTTCACCGTCCAGCCTGTCTCTGCGGTATACATTCCAATCTGAGTTTAGGATTTCATTACTGTTTACGTCTGGTTTGAGCCAACTTTCTGTCCCTAGTATTATATGGGCTTTGTGACCGTTTATTAATGAGAGCAGTTCTGGGACCTTTCTATAGACGCTCCTGCAGTTTACTATTAGCACATTAATATTGTTATTCCCTGTTGTATTTGGCCTACTCCTACCTTGCCGCGTCTCAGGAGGTGTCTTGTCGGGCCTAGGGAGGGAATCCTCTAACCTAAAAAATCCACATGTGCATTGCACACGTTCTCTGCTACCCTTGTAGCCGCTTCCGGCGTTAGTGCACGCCTAACCTATTCAGGGGGACCCTACATTTCTCCACCCGATAGCGGAGGTCGAGAAATTTGCACCCCAGATCTCCGCAGAATCGTCTGAGCCTCTGGTTTAAGCCTTCCACTCGGCTCCAAACCAGAGGACCGCGATCAGTTCTGGGAACGATACTACAAATAGTTAGCTCTGATTCCACCCGCGCGAGCGAGGCTTTCCGCCTTCACCAATTCCGCCAACCGCCTGTACGAACTGAGGATGACCTCTGAACCCAGACGGCAGGAGTCATTGGTGCCGACATGAGCAACAATTTGCAGTCGGGTGCACCCAGTGCTCTCTATCGCCGCCGGCAGGGCCTCCTCCACATCTCGGACGAGACCCCCCGGCAAGCAGACAGAGTGAACACTGGCCTTCTTCCCCGACCTTTCCGCTATTTCCCTAAGGGGCTCCGTCACCTGCCTAACGTTGGAGTTCCCAATAACTAATAAACCCCTCCCCCCGTGTGCCTGCTCGGACCTTGCTGCAGGAGCAGCCACATGTTCACTCACAGGCAGAGCGGGCGATGCCACACGGCCGGCCTCCACATTTACCCTCTGCCTCGTGCGCCGCGAACGCCGCTGAACCCGCCACTCCCCTTGGGGAGAGGGTGGCCCAACCGCGCCCGGTACCGGCAAAGATGTCTCGACAGCAGGGACAGTGGGTGAAGCATGTAACACCTGGGGTGTACCATGCGACGCACCAGACTCCCCACTGCCGCTACACTCCGAGGCAGCAGCCTGAAGACGGCTGACCGTGGCCATCAACACGCTCAGCTGTTCGCGAACAGTGGCCAGCTCCTCCTGCGTCCGTACACAGCAGTCACACATCCTATCCATCCTAAGGAATTAATTTACTGTAGAGAGTTAATCAACTTTTAACTAGACTGCTAATTCACTAAAGGCGGCTGATTGTTGACTAAACTGTTATTGCTAGCCACTTCTTGTAGGAAAAAATGAAAATAGCACTACCTGTCTTTGGACTGTATTGAAAACAAACACTAGCACTACTGGCACTATGGTTGACTAAAGGGACTCTCTCTGACTGTATTCATAACAAACACGAAATCTATGGAATACTATTACTAGCACTCGACAATTAAAGCTTCCTAAAAGCAAAAACACACGGAAGAAGAAGTGACAAGTAAGAAAAATACAGTTAATACTTAAATTAAGGTAGCTCGCTGCACAGCAGACGTGAAGCAGACGGCAGTTACGACGTAGTGGACGTAGTGTCCGAGGAGCCATACGATCGCCGGCCGGTATGGCCGAGCGGTTCTGGAACCGCGCGACCACCACGGTCGCAGGTTCGAATCCTGCCTCGGGCATGGATGTGTGGGATATCCTTAGGTTGGTTAGGTTTAAGTAGTTCTAAGTTCTAGGGGACTTATGATCTCAGAAGTTAAGTCCCATTGTGCTCAGCGCCATTTGAACCAGCCATATGATCAAACTAGTCTTCGTCCAAGCTGAGAGATGACATGTGTCACAAAGAGCAGTCGGACTAATTCGATGAGGGAGTTCGTTGGTTGGGATCA
Organism: Schistocerca nitens; assembly: GCF_023898315.1. Classification (NCBI taxonomy): domain Eukaryota; kingdom Metazoa; phylum Arthropoda; class Insecta; order Orthoptera; family Acrididae; genus Schistocerca; species Schistocerca nitens. The sequence goes on from NC_064622.1 coordinate 332,492,536, forward strand.
GATTGTGAATACCCTCTTCCATGATGAGGTGACTTCCATCGAGAGGATAGTAAGACTAAAGTGAAATCACACTGCTTTCGAGGTTATCAATGACGCTGGCATTTCAGCGAGGGAGAGGGATGATTTTACTCCCCAACGAGAAAGCAAAAAATCTGGTGGTAAGGTGTGTCACCGAGAAAATGTCGGGCCCCAAAAAAGTGATCATAATATAAAATTCACTCGTGTGCCGCAATTTAGAGTTGATCCGGCCAACATCGGCTGGTCCAAGACATGTGAATAAGCGTGATGTAATAGAATGAGTAGTTCGAGTACATGTTTAAACGTTACGCTGTATGTCCCAACGCTCCCATGGCATGGGGTCTCGTAACTACTTCATACCAAAGTCATATATTTGTCCAACATAGCACACTTTGATGAAAATTTAGGAATCTAAAATCTACACCTTTTGAAGAACGATAGGGGAACGTCTTTCGCTTCCACTCATAGCACCCTCAATTTGATTCGTTGAACCCCGCCAGTTTATTGGAGCCATTTTCAGCGGGCAGCGATCATGCTACTTCCCGACCATTTGTTCCGAGCAACCACCGATGTGCATGAAATGACAACGTGATGAAAACCCTACAGTGATAATAGGGTACATTCCCACTCATTAATTCGGACTCCAGAGAGAGAACAAAAGAAATCGAATGTGTTCTTGAACAAGGATGCCGGCCGGTGTGGCCGAGCGGTTCTAGGCGCTACAGTCTGAAACCGCGCGACAGCTACGATCACAGGTTCGAATCCTGCCTCGGGCATGGATGTGTGTGATGTCCTTAGGTTAGTTAGGTTTAATTAGTTCTAAGGGACTGACGACCTCAGAAGTTAAGTCCCATAGTGCTCAGAGCCAAGCCTCCAAAGACAGAAGTTGCTGCAGCCACAGAGACAACGTCCCGGCGCCAAGACACACAGATTTGGCGAACAGTCAGAATTTCGTCTAGTAGTATGAACAAACTCTTATCAATCGTCCGAGCGACTGTTTTGCAATCGAAATTAAGTAGTGTGATCCGGTGGAATTGATCAATGTGTGGACGTCCGGTTGTCTTCGGAATAAGAACCATTTTACCAACCTTTAAGGGGTCCGTCGGTATCGTACGGAGTTCCGAACAGGTCTATCTTTATGTAATTCCGAAGAGGCGGTCTCGGTCTCTCGAGCCACATCGAAGATGGTGCTGGACACTTTCGAATTTCCGAAAGCAACCGACATGTTATCATCTGGTCTGAGCTCTGAGAGAGAAGAGGCCTCCGCCAACGGAATCTGTTCACTAGTGCGCAGAATTGATTAAGAATCGTCTGACTATTCACCATCTTGCGTCCGTCTACCCTTGTTTTGTAATGGAAGTGGTGAAGGGGCGGAAGCTACTGTGGAGAAGTTGCTACGCGAGGCGGAAATACGCTAGGACCATCACACAGTGGATCCTGTTGCTCCTCAGAAGCATGGTTAGGAAAAAGGTTGTCACTTGGGGAACCAGGTCCACTAAAGTCAGCCTTTTTAAGACCGAAACACGACGATGGCAATTTGTGCTCAGGTTTCCATTTTCATTTCGTATAAAACAGGTCCCTTCTTGTTCTGTGTATATTATATGTAATCGGTATCCACACACCCGAAAATGAGAGGGAATAACCCGTTTGGCCACCACGTCCACCGATCGAAGTCCACTAGTAAACGATGTTGAGCGTACCAGCGTTCCCGCCGTATATTCCGCATATCACCAAACGTGAGGAAATCCAACAATCTCCGGCAGAAGATTAAAAACAATAACGTTCGTATATTCCACCTCCTCGTTCGCCAGAATAACCGTTCTATTATATCCATCGCGGTGAATGAAAGGGACTTGTTGTTCGTGCCGCAAGAGGAGCCTGTCAACCTGAAGCGGGTCTAGGAACTTGGCATAATACGTACGTTTCAGAATCGAAGTAAGCCATGTGAACCTGTTACGAAGTGACCTTGATCGTATCTACTGATGGTACCTGTGTGCTTAATGTTCCTGGGAGCAACGGACGAAATGACGATCGCGGCGCAACACATCGCCGCGACAGAGCCGAATCACAAACGAGATACGCCGAGAGACAAACGTGAAGCACACGGCTCACGCGACTCGACGCTGAGAACAAACGTGGAAGCTCTCACACCTCTACGATAAACCGGCAGAACCTACTCGGCTTGCGTCCGAAGCGAGAATTCACTGTGCTACGAAATACACTGAAGAGCCAAAGAAACTGGCACACCTGCCCAATATCGTGTAGGGGCTCCGAGAGCACTCAGAAGAGCCGCAATACGCGACTAAAGTCTCAAGTAGTGCTGGAGGAATTTGACACCATGAATCCTGCAGGGCTCTCCATAAATCCGTGAGAGGGGATGGAGATCTCTTCTGAACAGCACGTTGCAAGATGTCAAAGATATATCAATAATCTTCATGTCTGGGGAGTCTGGTGGCCAGCGGAAGTGTTAGGAGAGTATTCCTGGAGCCACTCTGAAGCAATTCTGGATCTGTGGGGTGTCTCATTGGCCTGCTGGAATTCCCAAGTCCGTCTCAATGCACAATGAACCTGTATGGATGCAGATAATCAGATAGGATACTTACGCATGCGTCACCTGTCAAAGGCGTATCTAGACTATCAGGGGTCCCATATCACTCCAACTGCACAAGCCCCACACCATTACAGAGCCTCCACCGGCTTGAGCAGTCTCTTGTTGACATGTAGGCTCCATGGATTCATGAGGTTGTCGCCATACCCGCACACAGCCATCCGCTCGCTACAATCAGAAACGAGACTCGTCCCACCATGCAATATGTTTCCAGTAATCAACAATCCCACGTCGGTGTTGAAGGTCCCAAGCGAGGCGTAAAGCTTTGTGTCGTGTAGTCATCAAGGGTACACGAGTGGGCTTTCGGCTCCGAAAACCCGTATTGATGATGTTTCTTTGAAGGTTTCGCACGCTGACACTTGTTGATGACCCAGCGTAGAATTCTGCAGCAATTTGAGGGAGTATTGCACTTCTGTCAGTTATATTCAGTCGTCGTTGGTCCCCTTTTTGCAGGATCTTTTTCCGGCCGCTGCGATGTTGGAGATTTGACCTTTTACCGGATTCCTGATATTCACGGTAAACTCATGAAACGGTCGTACGGGAAAATCTCCACTTCATTGCTATCTCGAAGATGCAGTGTCCCATCGCTCGTGCGCCGTCTATAGCACCAAGTTCAAACTCACTTAAATCCTGATAACTTGCGGTTCTAGCAACAGTAACCGATCTAACAACTGCATCAGACACTTCTTGTCTTGTATAGGCGTTGCCGACCGCAGCGCCATGTCCTGCCTGTTTACATATCTCTGTATTTGAATACGCATGCATATGCCAGTTTCTTTGGCGCTCCAGTGCACATTCAGGTTATCTTGATATATTTATGTATCATTTGCTGCCTTCGAAATAATGAGTTTCAAGCCATGTCTTATGAAATTTATCTACTGCACGCTGAGCTCTGTCATGATAACAACTGAATATGTGCAGCGTCTTGTGCGAAAGAATCCAGAAGATTTTTGCTAGTGCTGATTACGGAATGTGGGCGTTATTTCATTGCCATCAGTTTGTGTGTGTTGTTTCGTTTGTGTGTATCATGCGTGAAGGGACGGATCCAGGATTCTGGACCCAGACACAACAAGAAAAAAAATCTGACAAGGAACCGGACGTGAACTGACAGTTTGTTGTGGCAGTTTGTCAAAAAAAATAGAAAAAAATACAGTTCGCGTACGATTTTGAGCTCTCTAATTGGAAGAAGACACCTCCAACACGTGAGTTTCAACTCTCAAGTAAATGTAATCAGACTATAGTTTTAAAAATATACGTAATTTTACTCCCCATAAAATTCTGCAACCGAAGAACTAGCAATATCCATTAAATAGTTTTAATATATTACACAGCGCTTAATCGTGTAAAATTCGTAATATTTACAAATGGTGCAGACGACCTCATATCTCAGAAAAGAACCTGTAGAAAATATCGGGACCCCTTATTGCGGTTTCCAGTGCTCATTCCTTCATATGATTCTGAAATCGGTCGCTTGACTGAAATACCGATCAGTAAATATCACGTGATCGTTCATACACTGTCCTCCAGATACAGTCCTCACCACATAGTAGGAATACTCCACGAATAAATTTGTAGGTTATTTGGAGGTATACAGGATGAGAAACTGAGGACACAGAGCTGCTACCTGTGGCTCCAAGAATGTCTCAAACTCGGTTGGGCATCGAGTGGGTGTCAGCCTGGATGAAAGAAACGGGTACGCCATTGCATGCTGGTTCGACTCTGGCAGTGTTAATAACTGTAGTGTCTGGTGAGTCGCAGTGTGCCAGCCTGTCGGGTACCCATTAACATGCAGAGTGACACAAAAGTCCGTTAAACACTTGAAAATTCAATACTTCACGGATTAATACAGCAAGGGAGGTAAAAATTGACACACACGCTTCAAATGTGATGTGTCTCTCACAGTCTGATTGCGACTCGGGAAACAACACGCTGAATAGAGCGGCTGAATACAGCGGCTTCGGTCCCTACAACGGACTTCGAGAGCGTACTATGACGATGGGGTCAGGCGCACCCGCACAAAGGCTAGGAGAGCTGACTTGTGCAGCTCTGGCGCCGACTTTTATAGCGGTCAGTGGCGGAATACTCGCGGCACTATTTTCTAGTCACGTGTGTAGCTGACGTGAATAGGTCCCTTGGAAGTGGCGGCCTCTGCTAGCGCTTGTACCACCGCCTAATGTCCGTCCGTTACGGCGACGGGGCGACTTACTGACGCTGAGGCGTGCAGGGGCCGTGTATGCTGCACGAGTGATGGAGGTGCCCAAAGGGTTGCCGGTAGCTTTTGCAAAGATGTCAGGTACAGCGAAATCAAATAGGGTTTTATGGAAACCAAAAAAATACATAAAACGACCAACAGATGGTGTTTTATGTGTGATAAAAACAATAATTGGCATAACAATTGATTTTTAGCCAAAACGATGTTTTTTTTACTATTTCTCTGCATGTCAGCCATCATTCATCTACCTGTGTTCGAGGGACAATGTTGCGTACAGCACTGTACAGTATATGTATAGGTATGGTGAGAAACTGCCGTCAGATGTTGTCATTTAGCATCCCTACTGAGGTCGCAATGCAGGATGGAGCGCCATCCTGCATAAAAGTCGTACCTTCCACAAGGTGTTAATCAGCGAGGCTAGGCATGAAGCGATTCTGTAACATAATGGTGTACCTCGTATCCAGCATTTCCTAGAAGAAAAGGGTCAGATCACGATTTGTGTGATAAATCCACACCACACCGTGACTTTCTCGCCATGAAACCTGTATATTTTCAGAAAGTTAGAGATCTGGAGAACATACTGACAACAGCGACAGTAGAAGCATCGCGGTACCGGGTGATCAAAAAGTCAGTATAAATTTGAAAACTTAATACACCACGGAATAATGTAGATAGTGAGGTAAAAATTGACACACATGCTTGGAATGACATGGGGTTTTATTAGAACCAAAAAAAAAAAGAAACAAAGTTCACAAAATGTCCGACAGATGGCGCTGGACAGCAAAACGTCAGTGACTGCGCATGACAATCGTGTATAAAAGGAGCTGTAATGAGAGAATCCGATGCACCAGCAATCGCAGCATGTTGACGTTACCTGAAAAGGCGCTTTTAGTGAAGCTGTATTATCATAATGGGGAATGTGCTAGTTCAGCGTTACGCTCCTATCGCCATAGGAAGGGGATTCGAACGGGTAAAGGACCGTTGACAAATGCAGCTGTGGCGAGAATGATTTCGAAGTTCGAAGCCACAGGTTGTTTAGACGATAGACCCCGTAGTGGCCGACTGAGCACAAGGCGTAATGCTGCTCAGACAGTTCAGAAAGAAATGGAGACTGTAGCGGGTTCGTCTATGCACGGGGAAGTCGGCGCTCGTGCAGTCGAACGTCGCACCGGCATTCCATACACTACTGTTTGGTTGGCACTTAGGCGTACCCTCCGATGCTATCCGTACAAAATCCATCGGCATCATGAACTGTTACCTGCCGATTTAGTGAAGCGGAGGGCGTTGGCGGTGTGGGCGTTTCAAAAGATGGCGGAAGATGACGATTGGTTAAGTAACGTGTTGTGGACCGACGAAGTTCATTTCACGCGTCGAGGGTCTGTCAGCGCCCACAACTCCAGAATTTGGGCTACCGAAAACCCTAGAACTGTCGGGGAAACTCCATTGCACGACGCGAAAGTTACGGTATGGGTTGGATTTTCCACATCTACCGTTATCGGGCCTTTTTTCTTCGAGGAAACGCGTGATTCTGGTTTTGCAACTGCTACCGTGACGGGTAAGAGGTACGCCGATATGTTATAGAATCGCATCATCCCCAGCCTGGCTGATAAACACCTGCTGGAACGTACGATGTTTATGCAGGATGGCGCTCCACCCCATATTGATAGACGCGTGAAAGATCTCTTGCACGCGTTGTTTGGTGATGATCATGTGCTCAGCCGCCACTTTCGTCATGCTTGGCCTCCCAGGTCCCCAGACCTAAGTCCGTACGATTATTGACTTTGGGGTTACCTGAAGTCGCAAGTGTATCGTGATCGACCGACATCTCTAGGGATGCTGAAAGACAACATCCGCCGCCAATGCCTCACCATACCTCCGGACATGCTTTACAGTGCTGTTCACCAAATCATTCCTCGACTACAGCTATTGTTGAGGAACGATGGTGGACATATTGAGCATTTCCTGTAAAGAACATCACCTTTGATTTCTTTGTCTTACTTTGTTATGTTAATTATTACTATTCTGATCAGATGAAGCGCCATCTGTCGGACATTTTTTTAACTTTTGGATTTTTTTGGTTCTAATAAAACCCAATGTCATTCCAAGCATGTGTGTCAATTTGTACCTCTCGGTCTACATTATTCCGTGATTTATTCAGTTTTCAAATTTATACTGACTTTTTGATCACCCGGTATGTTAGGATATCAGGCAGTAAGTGGTCTTGATTCATCTTAGTGAAAGATAATGTCACAGAGACCACGAAGATAGGGCACAGGCACCAGCGTTAACATGTCTGGAATTTAACATCTGGCACCTAAACTACTGAGGTGATCGTATTGTTTACTCGATGGCACGACATGTCCTCAAAACATGTGCTGATCCCATACGACCATGACATTACAGTGCCAACATTCGTCCTGCTCGCAACCTCCACACAAGGATACGTGTCTCGTGACGCTGTACGCAGAACATGGACTCTTCTGGAAAGACGACGTGGTGCCACTCGGGTGTCTAGTGTTGACACTGGACACACGGCCGTATGCGCACCTTTGTTGCTGCTGCATGTTTCACAATATGGACGCCGTGCTGAGAGTCCAATGGTCCTAAGTCGGGATATTTGTCTTGCAGCAAACAAAGTCGTTTTCCTGACTCGATGTGCTTCATATGACTGTATGACCGCGCACCGAGTGAATAACATGTCTCCACCTTGATCGCTAATCACACAGAACCATTGAGAACTGGCACAGTGTTGAGTATGCCAATTCTCAACACATCGACTGCATATTCACGTGGCAGTTATAAGATCTCGACCAATATGAGCAGAGTGTCACAAAACGAAGTCCACGATCCTGTCGATATCATGGAATAAACGCCATGATACTGGTAGTGTCACGGAACAAAGTCCACGATCCTGCCAATGTCGAATTTTGACACATACTGCAATGTGTTTCTCCTTCTCGCATCAAGTAAAACACGATCTTCATACAACAAACCAACATTCAAATTTGGATCCTGAATATGAAACTAGGTAGGTAATCTTTCACTATACACAGAATGCCAATTGCGTTAATCCCACCTGCCTTCAGTGACCGCACTGAAATGCTAATCTTTTACATATCGAAGGATGTAGTCCATTTCATACTAATTTGTTCGTTGTATGCACCTTCAAAGTGCTACAAGTTTTATGCCCATGAGTATTGCAAGACGGTAGGAAGCAATCACGCAAAACGCAAAGGTAGTCATCTGTCTTCGTCCGCCTGCAGTGAAAAAGGAAGACCTAATACTCTAGGTTCCAGATAAGCCCCACCAAACATTAATCACTCACAGTGTGAGGCGTTTAATGCAGTTCATATAGATTTATTGGTACCCAGTAACTGAAATATATTTTTGTACCAACTTTGATGAATGGAAGAGGCCTTTATCAGTCACGATCAGATGATACTTTCGTGTTCAACAAATACACTTAATGTGAAACAGGTGGCACGAAGAAAACCCTTTATCACCGAAATTAGTTACTGTTATGAGACGGCTTACTTCCATGCAGCAATTATACAACTTTGTAACAGGGACAAAAAGCCTTAGACAACTGTACAGCAAAATGATGGAAATACCTATAAGAACCAATTTACAATAACTTATTAATAGAGGAATTACAGCGCTTAGCTTTAGTGTCAATAGTTTAAAGTTCACTTACACTGCACCGTATTTAAGGGGAGTCGGAGGTGCCTATGCTGCCCATGTTAAAATCAATAAGTTTGAGGAACATTTATGAATAAACTACCAAATAGAAAAATTTGAATTTTTTTTACATATAGAGTAGTTTAGTATTCCAGTTATGACAGAGGGATTTTGGAGTATCTTTTCTAGTTTCCTTCCAATTATTTTTTTATTAAGGACCCAATTTTTTTTTACAAATAATTGCTTTATAATTAAACTGAAATGAAACTACTGAACATATTGCCAAATGGCTGTGTTACAATGTAAGTTTGACCACTAGGAGTGCTGTATAAAAATTTCATCTCTCTAGCTTGAGTGGATTTTGAGAAAATGTTCCTTATATTCGAAAAATTCTAATTTACGGGAAATGGCTATCAAAGTTTCTCAATACATTCCTGCACTATAGGATGGATTATCAGGGTCTTCTTCTTCATCCTCCAAAAGCTTCCTCTTCTGTCTTCTTTTCTGGCCTGTTGTTCCATCATACTTCATATGCCTTTCTCTTCTTTCTGCTCCTCTTATCCTTTCTTTGTCAATATTTCTTAGTGCTCGTACAGTGTTCACAACAGCTGTAAATCCTAATGCCTTCAGAACTTCACACTTCACACTGTTCCCTTGGTTGTAGGTTGCTATTGCATCATAAATGCCAAAGTGCAGTGTTTTTATGCTTACAAACACCATTTTAGGAATCACTTTCCAAATCAAATTGTTTACGCTCTCATTAGGATACTGCGTCTTTCCGTGTAGACATTTGTGTAACAATTCTGGCTGTGCTAAGTCATGAAAAATTGGTTTTATTGTTCCCTCCTGATTCTTGTACATACGGCATATTACCCGCTTTACACAAGAAGTATAATACTACCAACAACAGGCGCAACACTTAACTAATTCGAAACGGTAAACAGCAAAGAGACGATGTTCCACGCTCTTATTCATTGTAGTATCGCAACTTGGTATTAGTGTTAATTTTCTTTTCCCTACGTTCTTCCTCTTCTTATATACACGGTGACTAAAACGTGGCATCGTAACCAGAACAAAAGTGTACGACAATATTAAATGGAGCAAGATGTTCGAAATTCTGAGGAAAATAGGAGTAAGCTGTAAGGAAATACGGGTGATATTTGTCACAGAAAATAATGTAGCCAACCCTTGCACACTCGCTGTATGCGTAACATAAGGCGCTGTATGCGTAACAGGCCAAGAAAATCCCAAGCAGTTCGCCAGGAAGTCACGAGAGGGTGTTAGATGCATTCAGCGGCCGCCCATTTCCTCTGCAGGCGTGGGGGAAAATGGTAATAACTCCACTTCTAGGGCGAGTAGAACAATAATTCAAAGTTTACATTAAAGAGGAATGTTCCAATTAATTTTCGGTAGCAAAAAAAATCGTAATTTTTTGGATTTGTGGAAGGGCTGTAGGGCAGCTGGTCTCTCCGACCGCTGCAGATCCTGGAGCTCCGCCCAACCGCATTCTGATGGTCTCATCCTCCGTGCCCAGCTACTAACTGTACTTTGTCGACAGCAGATGCTCCATAGACTTTACACCAGCATTTGTGAATATTCTCCACGGTTTCTTTCTCTGCAGTGAGGAATTAAATAACGGCACGTTGATTATAGCGTACCTCACCTACAGACGCCAATTTGAAACTGTGCTGCAGCTACTCTCTCTGTTGGAAGTGACGGAAACTTGGTGCGCCCACTCGGGAGACTTAAAATAATACATACGTAACGTTTCGAATTCCTAGCCTTGTTTTCGGCTGAGAAAAAAATGCGGTGCATTACCTAATGGGCAACCCTTGTAGTCTCGTTCTAAGAGCTTCTCCACCCACACGGTTCGATACGGTCGCCCATTACTATAAAAAAATAAAAAAATAAAATAAAATGAGGGTCGAGTTCAGCCCTCAAAAGACACACGCATGGAAGGAGCACAGTGTTTCAGTAACTTTGACCAGTGGGTGTACCGAGTTCAGGAATTTGGAGATCAGAATGCCCACGCTAAATTTTGTCTCCCTATGTCATAACACCAGATCAAACAAACGACCATGTTCTAGAACATTTTTCCTGAGTGCATTACGTGTTCCCAACTCTCTTCATATGAGAGTAGGTTCAGAATAATTCATCAGACTGAATTTGCTCTCATTTAACAAGAGTGCGCACCCCACAGCTCTCTGATCCAGTCCCTATGCTCTTGGCGTCATCGAAGACAATGTACGGGTATCAACGGAACACAGTGTACTGATCGTCGAGCAGGGAGACCACCAGCACGCAGTCGCCGTACCACTGAGGAACATGACATTAAATGCCTTGCAATCTTGTTAAATGTCGTTGTAACTGCACCTCCTCCTGCCTGTTACTGTAGTTGATCGTGGAGGATCGTCACCTCTCCTTCGGGCAGCAGTGTGTGTGGTACCCAGCATCCGCTGTGAACAGTGGCAAACTCCTAAGCTATACTTGTCACATTTCGTCCTTCGTCCAGTTTCCGGATAATTCTCTCCCGTGTGAAGTCCTAAATCTCCGGGGCATGTAGCAATGAAAACGCCTAAAAACTGCACCGTCACTGCTCGTTGGTTGGCACACACTTTTCCGATTCCTTCAGCTGCCTTGTGTCACGGGACCAGACCCATTTGGCGCTTTGATCGGGCTGACCTCACGGCGTGTGCCGTTCAGCTTTCTGTGTAGGACTGAGGGAACTCCGGCAAAATGCTCCTGCACTTTCATTCATTTCCCCCGAGTGCCTAGTATGTTACGTTACTTTATCTCGTCCTTAAGTTTTGGAGAGCAGTGTAGTATCAAAGATAGGTGTTAATTTGAGGAAATAATTTCTGAGAATGTACGAGAGGCGTTCAGTAAGAAACGCAACACACTTTTTTTTCTCGGTGAGTTTCGGTTGAAAAAATGCGGAATATTCCCGCTACAGTTTTATGAACTTCCGATATGAGCGTCTGACGTCATTGTCCCTGAGAGGAGAAAAACCTCGAGCCAGCCGGGAATCGAACCCAGGCCCATAGGACGGCAATCCGTCACGCTAATTACTCAGCTATCGGGGCGGACATTTCCGCTATAGGGAGCCTTCAGTATAGCCTCTGTAACGTAGGTACGTTGCAAGCAGAGAACTGTCAATGAGTTTCTTTTATCTGAAAAACAGAGCATCGCAGATAGTCATTGGTTCTTGCAGAATGTGTACGGAGACCCGGATGTCAACAAAACCATGGTCAGCCTTTGGGCAAGACCTCTGCCATCGTCGTGTCAAGACTGAGCAAACCTGTCCGGTCTCCGGTGTACCGGCCGGCGGCATACTCCTGCAATATCGAAATCGAACGTGCTAGGGGCCATACAAATGCAAACGAAGTTTTCCTTTTCCATGGCATCATGAGACCTCACACAAGTCTGCACACACGAAACGTAAAATATCATTGGGCTGTTCTTCCTCACCTGCCCTACAGCCCGGACCTCTCACCTTCCAGCTAGAACCCGTTTGGCACAATCAAGGATGCACTCCACAGGACACAGTATGTGCATAATGGGGAGGGTATTGCTAACGCACCACTTTGGCTCCGTCGTCGACCAGTAGATTAGTACCATGTGGGCATGTGGGCATACAGGCCATATCAGTAAGGTGGCGTAAGGCGGTCGCAGTGAACGGACATAATGTTGCAAATAGGGATTTGTAGCCAAAGCAGTGGGAAATTATATGGTGTATTTGGAATCCCAAATAAAACCAACGTTTTTTCAGTAAAAAATGTGTTGCATTTCCTGCTGAACGTCCCTCGTACATACGTAGCACAGAATTACACTGAAGTGCCAAAAAAAAAAAAACAACTGATGTAGGCATGGGTATTCAAATACAGATATATGTAAACAGACACAATACGGCGCTGCGGTCGGCAACACCTATATAAGATAACAAGTGTCTGGCGCACTTGTTAGTTCGGTTACTGGTGCTACAATAGCACGTTATCAGGATTTAAGTGAGTTTGAATGTTGTGTTATAATTGGCGCACGAGCGGTGGACGCAACATCTCCGACGCAGCGATGAAGTGGGGATTTTCCCGTACGACCATTTCAGGAGTTTACCGTTAATATCAGGAATCTGGTAAAACATCAAACCTCCGAGATCGCTGCTGTCGGAAAAAGAGCCTGCAAGAATGGTACCAAAGAGGACTGAAGAGAATGGATCAACGCAACAGAAGTGCGACCCTTCCGCAAATTGCTGCAGTTTCCAATGCTGGGCCATCAGCAAGTGTCAGCGTACGAAACATTCAACGAAACATCATCGGTATGAGATTTCGGAGCCGAAAGCCCACCCTTGTACTCTTGATGACTGCACAACACAAAGCTTTACGCCTCGCCTGGACTCGTCAACGTCGACATTGTACTGTTGACGACTGGAAACGTGTTGCCTTGTGGTACGAGTCTCTTTTCAAATTGTATCGAGCGGATGGACGTGCACGTGTATAGAGACAGCCTGATGAATCCATAGACCCTGCGTGTCAGCAGGGGACTGTTCAAGCTGGTGTTGGCTCTGTAATGGTGTGGGGCGTATGCTGTTGGAGCGATATGGGACACCTGATACGTCTAGATGGGACTCTGACCGGTGATACGTATGTAAGCATTCTGTCTCATCACCTGTGTCCATTCATGTCAATTGCCCGCATCTCGTGGTCGTGCGGTAGCGTTCTCGCTTCCCACGCCCGGGTTCCCGGGTTCGATTCCCGGCGGGGTCAGGGATTTTCTCTGCCTCGTGATGGCTGGGTGTTGTGTGCTGTCCTTAGGTTAGTTAGGTTTAAGTAGTTGTAAGTTCTAGGGGACTGATGACCATAGATGTTAAGACCCATAGTGCTCAGAGCCATTTGAACCATTCATGTCAATTGTGCATTCCGACGGACGTGGGCATTTCCAGCACGACCATACGACACCCCACACTTCCAGTATTGCTACAGAGTGACTCCAGTAGCGCACTTCTGCGTTTAAACACTTCAGCTGGCCACCAAACTCCCCAGAAATTAATATTATTGACAGCCCCGCAGGATTCATGGTGTCAGTTCCCTCCAACAGTCGAGTCCATGCCACGTCGTGTTGCGGCACTTCTGCGTGCTCGCGGGGGCCCTACACGATGTTAGGCAGCTGTACCAGTTTCTTTGGCTGTTTAGGGTGTACGGCAGTGAACCAGAAAAGAAGATAATGGAAACGTTTCAAATGCGGTGTTGTAGAAGGAGACTGAAGGTAATATGGATCAGCGAAAAGGAATGGAAAATACAAACAAGAAGAAGCGACTAGATGACAGGACACGCGTTCAGCTATCAGAATATAACTTCCATGGCACAAGAGAGAGTGGTAGATGATCACATCTGTAGGGCATGGAGACGCAGAGGTTGACAGAAGGGAGGACTTAGAGGTGGGTCGATTCGATCAAGTCAGAAGAAAAACGTGTTTGATGGACAGTAAATACTGTTAACCTTTGTGGGTTGCGGCAGAAAAGTGTCACGCCACTCGCCTCGCAGTCATGCTGCACGAAGCTCGTACGACAGTTCCTGCGGCGACCGACGCGCACGCGTACTTCAGCCGGTTAGCTATCGCCGCCCGCCGCCTGCGCTGACTGGCCGCTGGCAGAGCGCCGGCCGCACGCGCCTCCACCGCCGGCCGCGTGGCACAGCTGCAGCACGCGTGCCTCGCTGCCGGGCCCTGCCCTGCGGCTTGGCTTGGCTCGCCTCGGCTGCAGTGCTGCCAGCCGCGCCGCAGTTCTTAATTAAGTTTCCTTATGCGGCACGCAGTAAACCGCAGGGTTAATTAAAAACACGTCGTGCAGAACGCGGCCGCGGGACCGCCCCGCGAGAAATACGGCGAGCATTAAACAACGTACTTAGTGCTACGTCGCTTAGCTTCCCTGTAAACACCGCCTCTAAAATCGGAAAGGTATCATCAAGAGTCTCCTTTACCCTGGTTGTCACGCATTTCAGCTACCTAATTCCGGGAGTTGTGAACGTCATTCCAGCATATGTATAATGAAGAGTCTTACACACTCTGTCAACTAAGAGCGTGGTCGTCTTAATCACTAGAAAAATGTATTTGACAACAAACTAAAACATATCCATACATCACATACGAACAAAAGAAAAATGCAGTTACAATTCGCCCCTTAATTCCGGAATACATTCCCACTTGAAAAATCAAAACTCATATTTTGTAATCTGTAATTAAGTGTCATAGATTTCGTAACGTCAAATCTAAGATACATTTTACCAATCACGTGTGAGTATGTCGTATATTTGCAACAACAGGCATTTGAAAAAAATGGTTCAAATGGCTCTGAGCACTATGGGACTTAACATCTGAGGTCATCAGTCCCCTAGAACTTAGAACTACTTAAACCTAACTAACCTAAGGACATCACATACATTCATTCCCGAGGCAGGATTCGAACCTGCGACCGTAGCAGTCGCGCGGTTCCAGACTGTAGAACCGCTCGGCCACCGCGGTCGGCCAGCCATTTGAAAAACTGCAGACGTAGAACACTTCATTAAGTAAAAGGTATATATTTAGCATTTTCTAGATGCATTGACAACTTTTACACTATTAAAAATGAAAAATACCTGATTGTATACGTGAAATCCCTGTGCTAGCAGGCGAGAGCGGATGAGGTTATATTTGTGGAAAGGAGTCAAAATAAGTTTCTGTCAGTGGCACTCAATACATAAACTTTATTTGTTAAAACACACAATCACACATGCAAGGATCAAAAACTCTCAAGGTTTTAACGATAGACCTCGTTTGATTTAACTTAGATCGGCTGAAGGCCGCATCGAAAATCCAAGACACAAGGCCTAAGCAAGGACAAGAGTACAGCAGTTCTTCTGGAGGTTTCACTCCTTTAAAAAAAAAAAATTATCTTCAATATAAATAGGATTAAAGCCTTAGCTTAAATCTTTCCCATAGAAGTCGGCTGAAGGCTTCACATTAATCAAGAACAGTGTTACGGCTGGAGGCCGAGACAAAGATTTTCAATGTTTAATCTAAACAGGCTGAAAACTCGTCTGAAGGCCGCGTATTAAGAAAACAACTTATCGGATTAAGGCCTAGGAAGAAGAGCTTTCAATCTGAAAAAGCTGAAGACATTATCTTAAAATATTTCGTGTAAAACTCGGCTGAAGGCCTCATACTAAAGAATAACAATCTTATGACTTAAGTGCAAGACAAGGATTCTGAATTTTTAATTTAAGAGAGATTAAAACTCGGCTGAAGGTCACACAGCCTAGAGAAAACAATTTTACGGCTTAACGGCTGAAGGGAAGAGCTTCTAATTTTCCACTAAAATAAGCTAAAGGCTTTATCCTAAAATCCTTCACATAAAAACCTTGCAATTTTAATAAGCTACAACTCGACTGAAGGCCACACAAAGTACTTAAGACTAAAAAGGAAATCACTACATAAAACAAGGAGCGACGCTCAGAAGGTTCCAAGGATCGGCCTGGGAAGGTAACAGTAACGCACGTTTAGGTGAGACGGGCAGCCAGACCGACAACCTCTTAATCGGAGGGCAAGCCAACCGAAAGCCAGCCGACGAACCAACCAATAAAACCAGTTCTGCTCCGCCCGACCAGCAAAACGACAACAAGATGTCAACAGCACAACGTTCTGGATACTGGTCCCCAATCCAGCCAATCAGCATAAACGCCTAAAACTACCAACAACACCTCAGCTGTCGAACTACCCGCTCTGCTGGACAGCACCAACACGACCAGGAAAATACACTGCCGAAAACTACGTCAACGACCAGGGCAGGTAACTAGAACGTCAACGGCCACAAGACATAAGATACCACTGGTACACTTCATTAATGAAGGAATGTAAGTTAAACACCACACAGGAAGACGGCTGCAATTCTAGCCGACTTCAATGGACACGCGTTATTGCTCGCGGGAATCTGCCAGAAAGCGACAATCAGGATCAAACAAAGACATGTGATAGCAGTTGAGGCTTGATATTAGGTTAAGTGAGCACTCAGCTTTAGTGCCCAGGATCGGCGAGCGACGAACTTCGTAATCCTCGCAGGAAGCGCCTCGCAACTGCAACCGCGCGCGCACGCCGCCAATGGCTCTGGCCTGACAACGCGCCACGGAGACTTCCTCACTGTTCTGCCCCAACCGACCGACTGCTGGTCCGTCTCCGACTGAGAGGCTGCCGTTTCTTCCTCCGACTGCTCCGTGCCCGACTTTCTTGAGGTCCATTCGCAACTCGGGCACATGACGACGCAGAGACACTGGCTCTGACCCAACTATGCAGAGGGAACATTCCGACATCTCTGCACAGGCAAGGAACCGACCCACGTCCGGCGAGATGACCAATTCAAGGGGCCCAAAAACCGTCAGAGAACCAGTTACACGTCGCCTGATGAGACAACCGACCAAACAACCAACCAACAGTCGTCCCCGCTCAAATCTCCTTCCGTCGGACAATGCATGTGTGTCGCCAGCGGTCGGGCGAGTACTGGCTGTCCGCGACTCACCGGCGCTCCGTCCCCGATTTTACTGCTGCTGCGTCCCGACTGGGCTCCCTACTGAACTCCAGACACACGAAGACCTGGAAATACTATCGGTCGCACCAGAGATTGTACGACAGTGCACTTATCGATAAGCGCCGCTGCTGCCACTCACGGGCAGGTAAGGCAGAAAGTTAGTGAGGCCAGTAAATGGAATAAGGAAACGAGGCAACAGTACCGTAATAGAAGATAACAAACGGCTCAATACGTCTTAAACAGTTATGAAAAATACAGTGCAGTCTTATTTGTGAAATACTCGGAAACAGTTTATTGTCTTCTTTCAACATAGATGAACATCACACTTACTACACATGAATACGTTTCAGTTAGATGTTTTACATCTTTTCCCTGTGTTAGTGATTCCTGAGGCCAATGACCTGATACATCAGTTCGGGTAAGCTGTCCTGAAACTTGTTTTGTTCGACCCTAATGCTTCTTGCATAGTTGAACTACCTCTGTACTGGTTGAAGGCTTACCTCCCTTTTTATTTGTTACGCCTTTTCCCTACTTGCTGAGTGTCTCTTCCTGGGTTTGAATTTAGGTAGATCGTTTTGTTTATCAAGGGATTCGTTCTGCGGGCTGTACTCGGACTTTGAAATCTCCATTTGCGTTTCGTGGATCATAAAACCTCTGCATCTCCATGCCCTACAGATTTTATCCTCTCTGCTCTCTCTAGTACCATGGAAGTTGTACCTGTATTCTGATAGTTTAACGCGTGTCCTGTCATCCAATCGCTTCTTATGGTCAGTATTTTCCATTTCTTTCTTCATCAAGCTTCCTCGCTTGTTTATCAAATCAATCCACCTAATCTTCAGTCCCCTTCTGCAGCACCAGATTAGAAACGTTCCGATTTTCTTCTTCTCTTGTTCACTGCCACATAATTCTGTGCTACAAATGTACGAGGAGCGTTTAATAGAAATGCAACATATTTTTCTTTTTTCTGAAACCAGGTTGGTTTTATTTAGGATTCCGAATACACGACTCTTTTGGCTAAAAAGCCCTATTTCTCAACATAATCTGCGTTCACTGCGACGGCCTTACAACTCCTTATTGAGACGGCCTATTTGCTCACGTGGTACCACTGTCCCCAACAAAAATGAAGACTGAGTAGAGCAGGAGGACAATGATCCGAAGCACCACAGCAAGCTTTGCAACGACTGGAGTAATGAGAAAGTTGTGCTGGTACTAAATTAAGCCTCACAGTCGCCTGACACTAATGCTGTTGAAAATGTGTGGTCTTACATCAAACAGAAGTTGCAAGGAAAAAAAGATCTTCACTCTGAAACAGCTGCCAAGACAAATTCGACGTATTAGCAGGTCTCTTCCACGTGAATAAGCGGAAAACGTGGTTTCAGAGATGTATCGGACACGTCAAGTAATTATCGACGCTGCGGGTTACTAGACTCCATAATGCTGAGCATCGCGATTTCGCTACATATCAAAGTGACGCTATTGAATGAAAGGTTTATTGTTTTTTAATGGCAGCGATGATAGGTGTACATTCTATACGAAGCTACCAATGTCTGTGACGTATGCTTCCGTGTCCTAAGTGTTTCGGCGACTTGTACAGCGACACATTTTTCGCTCATCTGTTGCGACTCACACATTACAAGTTATAGGCATTGTTTGGACCATTGCAGTAGATACTGAGGCAAGTTCAGTTTTGAAAATTATCTGTTCCTTCTATAGTATCTGTGACGTGACACAGATCACATGTCAAAATAAATAAATGCCGTGTGGCTAGGGCCTCCCGTCGGGTAGACCGTTCGCTCGGCGCAAGTCTTTCGAGCTGACGCCACTTCGGCAACTTGAAATGAGGATGATAAGGACAACACAACACCCAGTCCCTGAGCGGAGAAAATCTCCGACCCAGCCGGGAATCGAACACGGGCCGTTAGGTGTGACATTCCGTCGCGCTGACCACTCAGCTGCCAGGGACAGACAGATCACATGTTGATGGAATAAACTGGTTGCATGTGCTCGTGAATTCAAAACTACTGTTTGTGTAAAATACACATCATTAGGGGTTTGTGTACCTTTTTGGGACATGCAGGCGATGGAATCAAATGAAGTGAAAACAAATATTTCAGTTTACTAGTAGCACCAGAATACCTCAGTGACCAATTGTGTTTCATTACTTTAATATATATAATCAAGAGCCAAAGAAACTTGTACAGATGCCTAATATCGTCTAGGGCACCCGCGAACACGCGGGAGGGCCGCAACACGACGTCGCATGGTCTCGGCTGTCCATAAATCCGTAAGAGTACGAGGGGGTGGAAATCTCTTCTGAACAGCAAATGCAGGGAATCCCAGATATGCACAAAAACGTTCATGTCTGGAGAGTCTGGTGGCCAGCTAGGAAGAGTGTTCCTGGGACCACTCTGAAGCAATTCTGCACGTGCGGGGTGTCGCATTGTCCTGCTGGAACTGCCCAGGTCTATCCGAATTCACAATGGATGCAGATGATCAGACAGGATGCTTACGTACGTGTCACTTGTCAGAGGCGTATTTCAACGAATCAGGCGTCCCATATCACTCCAACTGCACACGCCCCCCACCAGTACAGAGCCTCCACCAGCTAGAACCGTCCCCTGCTGACATGCAAGGTCCATGGATTCATGAGGTTCTGTCCATATCCGTACACGTTCATCCGCTCGATACGATTTGAAACGAGACTCGTCCCACCAGACGATCGTCAACAGTACAATGTCGGTGCTGACGCGCACAGGCGAGGCGTAAAGCTTTGTGTCGTACAGTCATCAAGGGTACAAAGTGGGTCTTCGGCTCCGAAAGCCCATATCGATGATGTTTCGTTGAATGGTTCGCACGCTCACACTTGTTAATAGTCCAACATTGAAATCTGCAGCAGTTTGCGGAAGGGTTACACTTCTGTCACATTGAATGATTCTCTTCAGTCGTCGTTGGTCCCTTTCTTGTACGATCTTTTTCCGGCCGCAGCGATGTCGGGAGATTTGATGTTTTACCGGATTCCTGATATTCGCGGTACACTCGTGGAATGGTCGTACGGGAAAATTCGCACTTCATCGCTACTTCGCAGATTCTGTGTCCATCGCTAGTACGTCGACTATAATACCACGTTCAAACTCACTTAAATCCTGATAATGTGTCGTTGTAGCAGAGGTAACCGATCTAACAACAGAGCCAGACACTTGTTGTGTTATTTAGGCGTTGTGGGCCGCAGCGCCGTATTCTGGCGGTTAACATATCTCTGTATTTGGATGCTCATGCCTATTCTAGTGTCTCTGGCGCTTCATTATAGATAATTATATCATCTTCCAATTGTCTGAGGTCACTGTTAGTATTGTCTGCCCGGGCCACAACTGAAGTAACTTTTACGTCTGTCGATTACTCTGAATAATCGAAGATAACAGCTTTCATCCTACCTATCACATATCAGCTAAACAACTTCGTCAAGGCGTCGTGTAGGCTTGAGCAGAAATTGGAAACGCAATTTAATAACACCTAATAAAAATTTATTGAAGGAAATATTACATTTTTTAATTTCAGTTTGTTGACAAGGCGTGTTAAAAGTCTCCTGCACTATTCGAACCCCGATTCCAGTGAGCTATGACCAACTGAACTAGCAGAATGTACAGTCGGGCACTGATAAGTGCCGAAACTGCCTGGAGGCTCAGTTGAACACGCACGCTGCGGAAATCGGCGGTTACAGCGAAACTGATAAGGGAGTATTCCCAACAGTCAATAATTTCAGATGACGATCTGTTGGATGACTTTGATGTCAGTCACCACTTGAGAAACAATATAATTAAACTGCAGCCACTGTAACATAATCAATTCATTTCGTCAGGGGTTACCAGTGTACTGAAATGTGCGTGATACAAATCACAAAATTTAGAGAATCACCTGCTGAATTTTGTTGTATGTCAAATTGTCTGTCATTTAAATTATGTGAAGAAATTTCGTTCATTTTATGTGCATCGTGTAAGAAAAAGTTACGTTTCAAGTATTTCCTTCCAGGCTACCGTTCCTGTAACGATTGTGTCTCATAATAATAAGTTTTTATTTTTTTCAACTAACAAAATGCACGTATATGACACCGAAATAAAAAAAAGATATAAAACGTAAAATAACATTTTAAAATATAAAACAAATCTGTTGTTGTTGTGGTCTTCAGTCCTGAGACTGGTTTGGTGCAGCTCTCCATGCTACTCTATCCGGTGCAAGCTTCTGCATCTCCCAGTACTTACTGCAACCTACATCCTTCTGAATCTGCTTAGTGTATTCATCTCTTGGTCTCCCTCTACAATTTTTACCCTCCACGCTGCCCTCCAATGCTAAATTTGTGATCCCTTGATGCCTCAGAACATGTCCTACCAACCGGTCCCTTCTTCTTGTCAACTTGTGCCACAAACTCTTTTTCTCCCATATTCTATTCAATACCTCCTCATTAGTTACGTGATCTACCCATCTAATCTTCAGCATTCTTCTGTAGCACCACATTTCGAAAGCTTCTATTCTCTTCTTGTCCAAACTATTTATCGTCCATGTTTCACTTCCATACATGGCTACACTCCATACAAATACTTCCAGAAACGACTTCCTGACACTTAAATCTATACTCGATGTTAACAAATTTCTCTTCTTCAGAAACGCTTTCCTTGCCATTGCCAGTCTACTTTTTATATCCTCTCTATTTCGACCATCATCAGTTAATTTGCTCCCCAAATAGCAAAACTCTTTTACTACTTTAAGTGTCTCATTTCCTAATCTAATTCCCTCAGCATCACCCGGCTTAATTCGACTACATTCCATTATCCTCGTTTTGCTTTTGTTGATGTTCATCTTATATCCTCCTTTGAAGACACTGTCCATTCCATTCAACTGCTCTTCCAAGTCCTTTGCTGTCTCTGACAGAATTACAATGTCATCGGTGAACCTCAAAGTTGTTATTTCTTCTCAATTCCCCCCCCCCCCCCCCCCCCCCCATGAACCATGGACCTTACCGCTGGTGGGGAGGCTTTCGTGCCTCAGCGATACAGATAGCCGTACCGTACGTACAACCACAACGGAGGGGTATCTGTTGAGAGGCCAGACAAACGTGTGGTTCCTGAAGAGGGGCAGCAGCCTTTTCAGTAATTGCAAGGGCAACAGTCTGGATGATTGACTGATCTGGCCTTGTAACAATAACCAAAACGGCCTTGCTGTGCTGGTACTGCGAACGGCTGAAAGCAAGGGGAAACTACGGCCGTAATTTTTCCTGAGGGCATGCAGCTTTACTGTATGATTAAATGATGATGGCGTCCTCTTGGGTAAAATATTCCAGAGGTAAAATAGTCCCCCATTCGGATCTCCGGGCGGGGACTACTCAAGAGGATGTCGTTATCAGGAGAAGGAAAACTGGCATTCTACGGATCGGAGCATGGAATGTCAGATCCCTTAATCGGGCAGGTAGGTTAGAAAATTTAAAAAGGGAAATGGATAGGTTAAAGTTAGATATAGTGGGAATTAGTGAAGTTCGGTGGCAGGAGGAACAAGACTTCTGGTCAGGTGACCACAGGGTTATCAACACAAAGTCAAATAGAGGTAATGCAGGAGTAGGTTTAATAATGAATAGGAAAATAGGAATGCGGGTAAGCTACTAAAAACAGCATAGTGAACGCATTATTGTGGCCAAGATAGATACGAAGTCCACACCTACTACAGTAGTACAAGTTTATATGCCAACTAGCTCTGCAGATGATGAAGAAATTGAAGACATGTATGGTGAAATAAAAGAAATTATTCAGATAGTGAAGGGAGACGAAAATTTAATAGTCATGGGTGACTGGAATTCGAGTGTAGGAAAAGGGAGAGAAGGAAACGTAGTAGGTGAATATGGATTGGGGCTAAGAAATGAAAGAGGAAGCCGTCTGGTAGAATTTTGCACAGAGCACAACTTAATCATAGCTAACACTTAGTTTAAGAATCATGATAGAAGGTTGTATACATGGAAGAACCCTGGAGATACTAAAAGGTATCAGATAGATTATATAATGGTAAGACAGAGATTTAGGAACCAGGTTTGAAATTGTAAGACATTTCCAGGGGCATATGTGGACTCTGACCACAATCTATTCGTTATGACCTGTAGATTAAAACTGAAGAAACTGCAAAAAGGTGGGAATTTAAGGAGATGGGACCTGGATAAACTGAAAGAACCAGAGGTTGTACAGAGTTTCAGGGAGAGCATAAGGGAAGAATTGACAGGAATGGGGGAAAGAAATACAGTAGAAGAGGAATGGGTAGCTTTGAGGGATGAAGTAGTGAAGGCAGCAGAGGATCAAATAGGTAAAAAGACGAGGGCTAGCAGAAATCCTTGGGTAACAGAAGAAATATTGAATTTAATTGATGAAAGGAGAAAATATAAAAATGCAGTAAATGAAGCAGGCAAAAAGGAATACAAACGTCTCAAAAATGAGATCCACAGGAAGTGCAAAATGGCTAAGCAGGGATGGCTAGAGGACAAATGTAAGGATGTAGCGGCTTTTCTCACTAGGGGTAAGATAGATACGGCCTACAGAAAATTAAAGAGACCTTTGGAGATAAGAGAACCACTTGTATGAATATCAAGAGCTCAGATGGAACCCCAGTTCTAAGCAAAGAAGGGAAAGGTGGAAGGAGTATATAGAGGGTCTATACATGGCCGATGTACTTGAGGACAATATTATGGAAATGGAAGAGGATGTAGATGAAGATGAAATGGGAGATACGATACTGCGTGAAGAGTTTGACAGAGCACTGAAAGACCTGAGTCGAAACAAGGCTCCCGGAGTAGACAACATACCATTGGAACTACTGACGGCCTTGGGAGAGCCAGTCCTGACAAAACTCTACCATCTGGTGAGCAAGATGTATGAAACAGGTGAAATACCCTCAGACTTCAAGAAGAAAGTAATAATTCCAATCCCAAAGAAAGCAGGTGTTGACAGATGTGAAAATTACCGGACAATCAGTTTAATAAGCCACAGCTGCAAAATACTAACACGAATACTTTACAGACGAATGGAAAAACTAGTAGAAGCCGGCCTCGGGGAAGATCAGTTTGGATTCCGTAGAAATACTGGAACACGTGAGGCAATACTGACCTTACGACTTACCTTAGAAGAAAGATTAAGGAAAGGCAAACCTACGTTTCTAGCATTTGTAGACTTAGAGAATGCTTTTGACAATGTTGACTGGAATACTCTCTTTCAAATTCTAAAGGTGGCAGGGGTAAAATACAGGGAGCGAAAGGCTGTTTACTATTTGTACAGAAACCAGATGGCAGTTATAAGAGTCGAGGGACATGAAAGGGAAGCAGTGGTTGGGAAAGGAGTGAGACAGGGTTGTAGCCTCTCCCCGATGTTATTCAATCTGTATATTGAGCAAGCAGTAAAGGAAACATAAGAAAAATTCGGAGTAGGCATTAAAATCCATGGAGAAGAAATAAAAACTTTGAGGTTCGCCGATGACATTGTAATTCTGTCAGAGACAGCAAAGGAGTTGGAAGAGCAGTTGAACGGAATGGATGGTGTCTTGAAGATGAACATCAACAAAAGCAAAACGAGGGTAATGCAATGTAGTCGAATTAAGTCGGGTGATGTTGAGGGTATTAGATTAGGAAATGAGACACTTAAAGTAGTAAAGGAGTTTTGCTATTTGGGGAGCAAAATAACGGATGATGGTCGAAGTAGAGAGGATATAAAATGTAGACTGGCAATGGAAAGGAAAGCGTTTCTGAAGAAGAGAAATTTGTTAACATCGAGTATAGATTTAAGTGTCAGGAAGTCATTTCTGAAAGTATTTGTATGGAGAGTAGCCATGTATGGAAGTGAAACATGGACGGTAAATAGTTTGGACAAGAAGAGAATAGAAGCTTTCGAAATGTGCTGCTACAGAAGAATGCTGAAGATTAGATGGGTAGATCACATAACTAATGAGGAGGCACTGAATAGGTTTGGGGAGAAG
Organism: Schistocerca nitens; assembly: GCF_023898315.1. Lineage (NCBI taxonomy): Eukaryota > Metazoa > Arthropoda > Insecta > Orthoptera > Acrididae > Schistocerca > Schistocerca nitens. The sequence continues at coordinate 332,517,595 of NC_064622.1, forward strand.
AGGAGTTTGTGGCACAACTTGACCAGAAGAAGGGACCGGTTGGTAGGACATGTTCTGAGGCATCAAGGGATCACAAATTTAGCATTGTAGGGCAGCGTGGAGGGTAAAAATCGTAGGGGGAGACCAAGAGATGAATACACTCAGCAGATTCAGAAGGATGTAGGTTGCAGTAGGTACTGGGAGATGAAGAAGCTTGCACAGGATAGAGTAGCATGGAGAGCTGCATCAAACCAGTCTCAGGACTGAAGACCACAACAACAACAACAATGGATTTTAATTCCTACTCCGAATTTTTCTTTTGTTTCCTTTACTGCTTGCTCAATATACAGATTGAATAATATCGGGGATAGGCTACAACCCTGTCTCACCCTTTTCCCAACCACTGCTTCAAAAATGGTTCAAATGGCTCTGAGCACTATGGGACTCAACTGCTGAGGTCATTAGTCCCCTGGAACTTAGAACTAGTTAAACCTAACTTACCTAAAGACATCACAAACATCCATGCCCGAGGCAGGATTCGAACCTGCGACCGTAGCGGTCTTGCGGTTCCAGACTGCAGCGCCTTTAACCGCACGGCCACTTCGGCCGGCACCACTGCTTCCCTTTCACCCCCCTCGACTCTTATAACTGCCATCTGGTTTCTGTACAAATTGTAAATAGCCTTCCGCTCCCTGTATTTTACCCCTGCCACCTTCAGAATTTGAAAGAGAGTATTCCAGTCAACAATATCAAAAGCTTTCTGTAAGTCTACTAATGCTAGAAACGTAGGTTTGCCTTTCCTTAATCTTTCTTCTAAGGTGAGACGTAAGTTCAGTATTGCCTCACATGTTCCAACATTTCTACGGAATCCAAATTGGTCTTCCCCGAGGTCGACTTCTACCAGTTTCTCCATTCGTCTGCAAAGAATTCGCGTTTATATTTTGCAGCTGTGACTTATTAAGCTGATAGTTCGGTAATTTTCACATCTGTCAACACCTGCTCTCTTTGGGATTGGAATTATTGTATTCTTCTTGAAGTCTGAGGGTATTTCGCCTGTCTCATACATCTTGCTCACCAGATGGTAGAGTTTTGTCAGGACTGGCTCTCGCAAGGCCGTCAGTAGTTCTAATGGAATGTTTTCTACTCCCGGGGCCTTGTTTCGACTCAGGTCTTTCAGTGCTCTGTCAAACTCTTCACGCAGTATCGTATTTCCCATTTCATCTTCATCTACATCCTCTTCCATTTCCATAATATTGTCCTCATGTACACTGCCCTTGTATAGACCCTGTATATACTCCTTCCACCTTTCTGCTTTCCCTTGTTTGCTTAGAACTGGGTTTCCATCTGAGCTCTTGATATTCATACAAGTGGTTCTCTATTCTCCAAAGGTCTCTTTAATTTTCCTGTAGGCCGTATCTATCTTACCCCTAGTGAGATAGGCCTCTACATCCTTACATTTGTCCTCTAGCCATCCCTCCTTAGCCATTTTGCACTTCCTGTGGATCTCATTTTTGAGACGTTTGTATTCCTTTTTACCTGCTTCATTTACTGCATTTTTATATTTTCTCCTTTCATCAATTAAATTCAGTATTTCTTCTGTTACTCAAGGATTTCTATTAGCCCTCGTATTTTTACCTACTTGATCGTCTGCTGCCTTCACTACTTCATCCCTCAGAGCTACCTATTCTTCTTCTACTGTATTTCTTTCCCCCATTCCTGTCAATTGTTCCCTTATTCTCTCCTTAAAACTCTGTACAACCTCTGGTTCTTTCAGTTTATCCAGGTCCCATCTCCTTAAATTCCCACCTTTTTGCAGTTTCTTCAGTTTTTTTCTACAGTTCATAACCAATAGATTGTCGTCAGAGTCCACATCTGTCCCTGGTAATGTCTTACAATTTCAAACCTGGTTCCTAAATCTCTGTCTTACCATTATATAATCTATCTGATACCTTTTAGTATCTCCATGGTTCTTCCATGTATACAACCTTCTTTCATGATTCTTGAACCAAGTGTTAGCTATGATTAATTTATGCTCTGTGCAAAATTCTACAAGACAGCTTCCTCTTTCATTTCTTACCCCCAATCCATATTCACCTACTATGTTTCCTTCTCTCCCTTTTCCTACTCTCGAATATAAGTAAAACAAATATAAGTAAAACAAATAACAAGACTCATTATGAATGTTTAGATATTTTAATTAGGTATGTTGAAAATACTGCGACAGCACACTGTGTTAATTACATATCAACTTTCATTTGTTAATTTTTTTATATATCATTGTTTTGAAGATAATCTCTCGAAACCTAACATGGAAAATTGCGTTTTGGGGTGTGTTGTTGCCTTTAAAAGTGAAACTGGGCATTTAAAAATATGTACTGCTTTATTTTGCAACCTCTGCACACTCGTCAAGTTTTATGGAAATAATTTATTGACACTTGGGAATGTTCCCTTCCGAGACACATGCAATATCAGCTGAATGCAGCCATATATCTTGTTTAAAATGGTTCAAATGGCTCTGAGCACTATGGGACTTAACTTCTGAGGTCATCAGTCCCCTAGAACTTAGAACTACTTAAACCTAACTAACCTAAGGACATCACACACTTCCATGCCCGAGGCAGGATTCGAACCTGCGACCGTAGCGGTCACGCGGTTCCAAACTGAAGCGTTTAGAACCGCACGGCCACACCGGCCGGCCATCTTGTTTCATCCAACCCTAGTGGATGAATGTTCACGCACAGGGACAAGCGAAAACATAATGCAGTCTATCCATGTTTTGGCCGTCCTCAACGGCCTCAAACCATAACTATGACATATGTATAAAGTTATTTTACAGGAGTAGGGCGGAAGCATAGCGTAGTCCATCTCATGTGTACTCGCTATAGCGTCTGACCATATCTTGATTGCTTCCCTCTAGACGTATACAATGCCATGCGAAGCCCTTTCTATATATGGCTGTGCATCATCTCCTCTGGTCGACACAGCTGTCAGTTTGGAGCGATCCGACGTCATGTCCAACATTTGACAAGTATTTCTCTGAATCAAAGTCCTAGTCTGGTGGGTACACACGTCCAAGAGTTTCATCTAAATTCAATTGTGAAGTCACATCGACGAACAGCAGGGGTCCAACACTGTATGCAGACTGATGTCCGCTAGTAATAGAAGGCTCCGGGATTAAACCTCTCAATTGGCTCTCTATCCAACTCTGCCGGTTTGCTGTTGCAATCTGAAGAAATGTCGCATTTCTCTCTGGAGTAGAGTGAAGTTCAAGCTGGGTAGCTATGCCACCAGATTATAGGATTGGCTGTTATTCTCTTGTGGTCGGCCTAGCTGTGATGCATCTAGGTGGTGGTGATCTTCATTAATCAGTCTTCAGCAAGCTCAGTTCTGAAGGAGATGAAGTCAACGAGTGGTACTCAAATGCTGCACATGGGTTTTGAGCATGAAGATACATCGGTTGGGAGACTGGCCCGACTTCTGGTAAAATATCTGCATCGAGTACCGAAACCATTCCCGAAGGATTTGCGACTGGCTGATAATTGGAAATCTCACATTATGAATTCTTGGGCAGATGGATTCCTGACGCTGTCTTGTGTAGGACGCCCAGTTGCTGAACCCACGTGAGGTAACATTCGGTGGTCACCATCAGGTGTTTAGTAGCGCTTCCACAAGGCACTGCTACAGCTGTGATGATCATTGGCATCCATAGCTGTAGGACCTTTTTGCGACGACCAACTTCTACCTCTTCAATCCGCTTAACTTCACTCACCACTTTGTCAACCACCGCATGAGGACGTCGTAGAATCGTAGGCGGTGTTGGAAATTGGTGACATTCATGTTTCTTGGGTAGAAAGCCAGCTGGGCTTGGTTGATTCTTGGCGCATCTGCTGTATACAGTATGTACAACAGGGGGAAAAGCATGGACCCTTGAGGAATGCTGGGAAGAGCACAGTTTTCCATTCTACTTCTCAAACTCACGCTGTCGATTTAAATATCAGGGAGGCAGAAAATTCCTGAGCAGTGCTCTATTGCCACCCACTTGACAGGCGATTCAAACTATGATGGTAAAGGAGTCGCTCTCTGCAGGCCAGACCAGAACTACTGCTTTAGCTGTACGAGGCCTCACAGTTTAACGCCTACTTAGCAGACAACCCAAATTACATTCCTGACTCACGTGGAGCCTCTGTGCCCCAGGGGCAACTGCAAAATCAGTCGAGTGCGATTAACGAGAAGCGAGATATAAGGCTCATATTTGTTAAGAGAAGCCTAAGGATGCGGCTTTCTTAAACGAAAGACGTCACTTGTAATACCTTACTTCGACAACTTCTTGATTATCATTCGAAGGACTGTAAGCTTTAAGAAAATGGCATAACGGAATATATAGAGCTGGTTGAAAGAGGCGAACGTGCCTCTTATCGAGTGCGTTTAACCAGTGTGAGAACGTCATAGAAACGTTCACCAAACTTAATTTGGAGAAATTTCCAGAAAGACACTGCGCATTTCAAAAAGCTTTACTCTCAAATTTGATATGCGTGTGCTTCCCGAGTGTCGTTTCCTTCACTCGGCAGCCTCTATTGACGTTAGCTTCATTTGAATCCAGTTCATACTTCAATGTCAGGTAATGCTTTAAGTAACATATTGTTCAGGCATTTCGCAGTAACATTATGCATAAACGTTAATGGGAACGTCGTATGGCGTTGTTAGCGAAGATGTGCCACGGGATGAGTTCAGCCGCCTGTCGGAACGGTTGTAGTTACTCCGCGCACATTGACTCCTTTCCTAGCGGGTGTGTGACAGTTGTATTGTATGTGTATTTGTAGAATGTAGGTGAGTGTAATCGGTGCATGTATATTGTAGCGTCATTTTGGTGTTGTGTAATGATGACGAGAAAAAGGAGAGAATGCAAACCAGTGCCTTTACACATAGTCCTCCTCTCGAACAGCACCAAGGGTGCAGCCGATTTTACGGACCCCATCCAACGGACGGATCTTCATCAACACTGTCACATGCCATCACCTTATGAGACAGTGCGGTGAGTTTTGGAATTTAATCATGAACATTGCTGCAAAGACTGGTGATCACGTAGCTTATGCCACCACCTGAGAGTGAAAATTTCATGGACCCCCAGGATTCGAACCGGTTTGCCTCCGAGTCGAGTGACACCATGCAGGCTTATTTTTGCGACATCCGCTATGGAGATGGGTATTAGGGATAAGTCTGTCCACAATGGTTGTCAAGCAGTCCTCTGTCCTGTGTTTCCACCTTTCTTTACTTCACTGTACCTGATTTTCCTTAGAACATATAAATGATAGCTACATAAATAATTTGGAATATACTGTTTACCCATTAGGTAAGCGAGCAGTTTAAGTTTCCCTATATTCAGCTCCGAGTTTACGAGCTGCGTAAAAAAAAATTGTTCTTGTAGATTTCAGTCTATTCCCATTCAGTCTACTTGCAGTTAAATTCAGGCGTATAACAAGACTCTTATGTGTCCGATAGCGCAAGAATATCGCTCCAGTGGACATAACTTCCAGGTTGCCGTCTGGAGTACTTTCCATATAAAGTGCTTCTATTATGTGAGGTACTATTCTGACATTTGATCAATTTATGCACTGTACAATGCCGTACGTGTGGCAGAGAGTTTTGCTCCCATCTTTATCCCATGGCTGTAAGGTGCACATAAAGCTCAGGGTTTTGAAGCACTTGCTGACGAACACTCGTCGAATTCTGGTTACAGTGCAGGAGCGAATGAAGGCACACAGAAACGTTAATTTTAAACAGCCAAATGTAGAAAAATTACTTTTAATCTTGATAAGGCTTACTGCAGCTGTGGACCAATCCTTAAAGAAACTAACGAAAAGCAGAAGTCCGGGTCCAAGTCCCTGCTCAGTTTCGTTTTTTTCCAGAAGTTTCAGATCAAACGTTGACTTTTTATTCGTATTACAACCTGCAGTGCTTCTCATTCATTCTCTCTGAGAAGCTGCGAATATTATAATATGTTGTAGCAATTTATTGCGCCGCTATAGATCTGGTCCAGTGAGATCAGAAAGTTAGTCTATACAAGGATAGACATGGGATATGAAAAATCGTCTGAATCTAATTTTGAAGAAGATTAACAATGAAACTAGATTGAGTAATAACGCTGAAGGAACTCCTATATTGACTCTCAGATGCAAAGATAATGGAGTTCGCAAGAGAGCCAATATCCAACGCTCAGAAAAATTACTTCTGCTGCTTGAACGGAAACATCGTTAACTGTCAAGATAATATTATGAAAGTGAGAGTAACGACCTTGCACGGGATATTATCGATGTCGAAACAAGGGAGACCCCTGAAAGGCACCAGAAAATAAACATGCCTCAAGGAGAGAATCAGAAGAAACTGATGTATATCTCACCTTCACTTGTTGGGTCAGGTAATAAGCTAGATAACTACGAAGAAAGTGTTTTACTATCGAAAATGGAGAAGAACCATATAGTTTGTGAATAACCCTGATGTACGATGGAAGAGAATTGTAAATTTTGAAGTCAACGAAAATAGACGCATTAATAGAGTTACTTTTATTCTGATGAAATAAAATGTGTAGAGGTTAACATTGCCTTAAATGCAAAAAGTACAGCAACACAAAAAATTAACTAAAGACGTTCACAGATATCTAAAGTACAAGAACGCATCGTACTTCCTGATAACTACAAAATTTCCTTTATTTTCGTGAAAACAGTGGAATATTTATACTATGTCGCTTGAGAAACCAAATCAGAACACTTAAAAGTGCAATGAACGTAAGATTCGAGATCTGAAACCGTCAACAAAAGTGAACGAAACTACGTCGTTCTTCTAGATATATGATTTTGCAACTTGTACCGCTAACAAGCTGGATCGCCAAAAAGAGGTGGCCTGACTGTGATTTGCGAAGTCATTGTGCGCTGAGAGACTGCTGAGAAATGGACAGTCCATGAAGAAGGTAAAAGTTCTGTTAAATGCAGGCAAATATGACTTTTTCTGATTGATGTGGCTGATCTTTTTGCCCTCCTCTAGAATGATGTGAATGATCTTCAATAGAAGGGTGCAAGTGATGGGCTGACTTGAGTATAAAATTCCTGCAAATACACTTTACTGACGCTACTGTTACACACATTCATATCCGTTACTTCCTTATGGTCATTAAAACATGTTCTTTGCCATGTGTTTTACTGAATTTCACCTGATGTAGAACTGCAGGAATTATGACGGATGAGGCTACAGGTAAGCACGTTCAGTAAATGGTGCACCTTCTGGGCGACTGCCTACATGACGGCGAGTAAAGGAACTAGTACTCTTTCTGCTTCACAATACGACCTACTGTAACATGTCAAGACCTCTCAACAATACCTACAAAATTGAAAAAAGTCTTTATAGCTTCATCATCTGGCGTGATTACGTGCAGTGAAAGTAATTCATGATAATTAAAATTTCCGATGTCAACAATGTTGTAAGACAATATGACTTGAGGTAAATGATACATAAGAATGGTTCAAATGGCTCTCAGCACTATGGGACTTAACATCTATGGTCATCAGTCCCCTAGAACTTAGAACTACTTAAACCTAACTAACCTAAGGACATCACACAACACCCAGTCATCACTAGGCAGAGAAAATCCCTGACCCCGCCGGGAATCGAACCCGGGAACCCGGGCGCGGGAAGCGAGAACGCTACCGCACGACCACGAGCTGCGGACTGATACATAAGAATGATAGCATGAATATGACACATAGAAATCGTATTACAAAAGGAAGGGACAATAAGATCTTGATCTACTGGTTTTATCTGGATATAACTGAGAAACTAGTATAAATAAAATCTGCATTTACTTAGAAATGTCTTGTTTTTCTAAATATTGTTCATTGTTCATTGTTCATTGTCGTGAATATCTGTACAATATGTCACAGAGGTTTTAAGTTGCCCCATTTTAAAACTCGACGAGCGTATCATCCTCCCGAAATTATGGCCTCCTTAGTTTCACTCCTTGACGATTCCTGAATCACACAAATTGCAGTCTCTCAAAATTTTTACCCTAAGTCATTAACACACTCTTACTACCAGCTTCGTTTTCCCTACTTTTTTTTATCGGTTTTGTTATTTTTTTATCTGTTGTTCCCTTTATTGTTTTCTGCACTTTTTTACTGTATATTACGTCCGCCTCTGGTAGTTGAGCCGTCAGCGCGAAGAAATGTCGTGACTAACGGCCCGGGTTCGATTCCGTGATGGGTCGGAGATTTTCTCCGCTCAGGGACTGGGTGTTGTGTTGTCATTATTATGATTTCATCCCCATCGACACGCAAGTCGCCGAAGTGGCATCAACGCGAAAGACTCGCTCCATGCGAACGGTCTACCCGACGGGAATCCCTAGCCACACGGCATTTCCACTTTATTGTGTATTACAGCTAGTTTCATGTAAGTCATTAACGTACTCTCCTGTTGCGCCATTAATTTCTAAGTAAAAGCGGGCGTGTCTGTGGTGTAAAATATAATGTGTCTTACTATGTATAACAAAGGCCAAAATTTTCTAATCTGCAACACAAATGAAAAATTTATACAATCAAAAGTAAATTGATTGTCGTATATATCGTAGTCCTATAATCCGATCCGTGAAGTGCAGCTTTGGCTATCTTATTTTCTGCGTTACAACCACCAAATGTGATATTCACAGCCAGTTAAAATGCTTTCGCGCTTATAAAATAAAAAAAAGTATGCTAAATAAATATTTTGTATAAGATTTGCATCGGCTGTTCGGATATTCAGATTTCTGAGCTACTTTAGGAAGTTACATTGTTATGACATCCAGCACAGATACATTTGTCAGGGCTTTGTATTCCACTCATTTTGTTCGAGTAACCAGATCCATAATAGATGAATCTGTTCTCTGTTTATCGCCATTTAGGATTGTTTCTGTTGTAGTTATCACTTCCTAGTATTTTCTCGAGTAACTTGTCTGACCTGCATACGAAATGGGTCAGTCAAATGTGAGGCTTTAATACCAATTTGTGTTTTTGCCAGATTTTTCTTCTGTGTATCCTAACTCATAATAATTTGTTACATTGCGCTACCTTGTTTGACCAAGCTGAAGTTAAGTTTTAGTGAATCTGACAGGACTTTACGAATACCTATAATGACGCCATGATTTACATGTACCCCTGGTCAATGTGGGATATTCCTAACGTTATAAATAGAGTAACTGCTTGGATATGCAGTTCCTTCTATTGCAGCATAATGTGAAAAATTATTAACGTTAATCGTGTTAGATGTAAACTTTCTTCCTGCATTAGGCAAGCAACACTCAGCAACCTATGATGTTACACCAGGTATCGAAATACCTTAAGAAATCGGTCATCAAACCGGCGACTAGCTTTAACCGTCACGACAATTCCCCAGGCATGGTGAACATAGTATGCTCGTGATTTCTTCATTTATACTTTATTCCCGGAGTGACTCTGTTCATACACCGAAAATATCCTCATCTCAGAATGGAACGATCAGAACGATGTGTTGTGCCAATTTACGCACTGTTAGAGATTAGAGTTGAACGTTGCGTCAAACACGATGCGATTAGAGACAGAATAAGCGTTAATATGGCGCAATGAACTGGGTGGAAATAGGCCCTGAGCCAATAAAAATAGCCACTACGAATGTTGCACAGAAATGTGGGCATTGTTCTGCAGATTCTGGATGTCATAAACTAATTATCATCCATCCAAAGTTATTGAGTTGTTCATTGGTGTGTGGATCGTCTCACTTACCTGTGTATGAATTTTCCTGGACTACAAACGCATAATTAATGTCATGACAGTTAGGCGTCTACGAGCGCCTTATAAACCATTTACCCTTTTTCTCACGGGATTATGGGTAAAGTAGCATTTAAAGAGCTCCCTTACAAGAGAATATAACAAGAAAACAAACGAAACGAATTGTCCATATCTGTATCAAAAAGACTACAGTAGAAAACTGCTGACGTGGCAGCAAGAATGAGATTGGACGAGCGGAATACAGAGGCCTCTTGAGATGCCTGCAGCTGTGGCAAAGTGTCAAACTGTTAAATGAATATGGGGTTCATAATAAATGTGTGTTGTTCCTTTAGACATGTTTTATAAAGGTTGCATCATACATACGAAGGTTTGTGTGCATGTTTGTTACCGCGTCACGCTAAAACGTCTGGACGGATTCGGATGAAACTTGACAGCCAGATATCTTATATCCTGGATTAACACACAGGCTACTTTTAAATGTGTGTAGTATAAGGTATTTATTTATCTTGAGGATAAAAAGTGAAATATGGAAAAATAATTGAGCTCTGAGCAACGACCAATGAAAAGTCACAACAGGAAGGCCAGACCAAAGTGCACCGTGTACGTTAATTTCCAGATTGGAGATTGAGTTAAGATAGTATTAAGTCTCAGGGCAACGGGGAATTGAATATTTATCAAAAACCCATCATTCTAGGTATGATTTTCTGTAATCAAACGTCAGTTAGAGCCAAATTGCCACTAACAAGCTTAACGAGGTACTAATAAATCACACGAAACAGCAGCGTACTTGCGCGGTCAGAGATGTCATGTTATCAAACTGAATTGTGTAGTGTCCTGATGAGCGTACTGCCGCAGTCTTTTCTCTTTTTTTCTTTTTTTTGGCTTTAGCGTTTGTAAAAGATTTTGAGAGTTTCTTACTAAAAATTGAGATACTTACAACATTTCTTCCTATTAATACTTGCTTTTCTTTATTACTGCTGTGTTCTTTTACGACATTTTACGAGGATGCGCACACCCGGTGTTACCACATCCGAAAGCTGACGAATTTCTCAAGATCTTGTCGTCCATGGAATCGCCTTGAGGACTCACACCGATGGTGTTACTTAAATGTTGTATGGCAGAGGGACTTCTTTTGCATGTAGAACGTCGTAGGATTTCAGTGAGAGTGCATTATGATATGCGAACTTTTCTGCTAGTAACAGGCACACATGTGACGGCAGATGACGTTGCTTCACATGCAAATGTTATAAAATTTGCGGTCCGCCGAACCAGAAATTGCTTATTTTTCTTCTCCGTCGAGTTAGCATGTTTGTTACCCATCACGATGAAGCGTTGAAGCAACTGGACGCCTTTAGATGGACTTTAGCATGTAGATAGCATAAACCCTGAAATAACACAGACGCTGCGTTTTATTCCGATACAAATAACTATTCCTGTGGGATGGTCAATAAGGCTACGAGACTACCGTTCCCATGGTATGAGTAACGTGTCTAAAATGTCGTACGTGAAACTTGGTGTTCCATTGAATGATTTAAGTTAGAGATTATTTTTAAGTGTTTTAACAAATGAAGGAAGTACGTACATAAATCTATTTTGCAGAAATTTAAACGGTATTACTCTTAGGTTCCCACCTAAGCAAAACAACATGTTACTTTAGAATAAAATCATCACTTAAGTCCATAACAATGAAATGAAGGCTCCTGAAAATATTTCACAGAATGTAGAAGGTATATTCGATTGTGACACTATCGGGATTCTTAAACATTGTTTTCTCCTTGGATTTCAGTGACTCAAAATTTGTTTCTAGTATTCGAACATTTACTTTGAAGACATTAACGTGGTTTACAGTTCATATTTTAGTAACTGGTACTTTCTTTGGTGATTTCGTTGGGTTGTGTGGTCTGGGTAGTTTGTTTTCATATTAGGTCTATCGTTTCTCCCCATCGCACCCCATTCAGATTTAGTTATAAGTTAGCGCAGTGGATAGGCCTTGAAAAACTGAACACAGATCAATCGAGAAAACAGGAAGAAGTTGTGTGGAACTATGAAAAAATAAGCAAAATATACTGAGTAGTCCATGTCAAGATAGGCAACATCAAGGATAATCTGAGCGAAGGAGCGCCGTGGTCCCGTGGTCAGCGTGAGCAGCTGTGGAACGAGAGGTCCTTGGCTCAAGTCTTCCTTCGAGTGAAAATTTTACTTTATTTATTTTCGCAACGTTATGATCTGTCCGTTCGTTCATTGACGTCTCTGTTCACTGTAATAAGTTTAGTGTCTGCGCTTTGCGACCGTACCGCAAAAGCCTGCGACCGTGCGATTAGTAGACGAAAGGACGTGATTCTCCAATGGGAATCGAAAACATTTGATCGAAAGGTCATATGTCAACCGATTCCTCCACAGGAAAGCGCGTCTGATACATTCTATACTACACTGGTAACGGCATGTGCGTCACATGACAGGAATATGTTGTCGTCCCACCTAACTTGTACACTTGGCGAATGGGTAAAAACAGTTTATCACATAAACTGAAAATGAAGAATTAAACTTTTCACTCAAGGGAAGACTTGAACCAAGGACCTCCCGTTCCGCAGCGGCACACGCTAACCACGGGACCACGGCGCTCCTTCGCTCAGACTCTCCTTGATGTTGCCTATCTTGCACATGGACTACTCAGTTTGTATATTTTGCTTATTTTTTCATAGTTCCACACAACTTCTTCCTGTTTTCTCGATTGATCTGTGTTCAGTTTTTCAAGGCCTATCCACTGTGCCAACTTATAACAAAACCTGAGGGGGGTGCGATGGGAAGGTTCCCTTGTTAGTAACGGACCGCAAGCTATTGCAGTCCTTGTTACATCCAATGAAGCCGGTTCCTGTACGAACTGCCCAAAAATTGCAAACATGGACATTGTTATTGTCTCAGTACCAGTACGAGATTGTGTATCGTCCGACAGCTCAACATGGTAATGCGGACGAACTTTCACGTCTTGGCCCTGACACAGACTTCGACGCTTCTGCTGCATCTTGTTGTCAAATCGATGCTCAGGATTCTGAATTGCTTCAAAAAAAATGTTCAAATGTGTGTGAAATCTTATGGGACTTAACTGTTAAGGTCATCAGTCCCTAAGCTTAAACACTACTTAACCTAAATTGTCCTAAGGACAAACACACGCACCCATGCCCGAGGGAGGACTCGAACCTCCGCCGGGATCAGCCGCACACCCAGTGACTGCAGCACCTGAGACCGCTCGGCTAATCCCGCGCGGCGAATTGCTTCAGTTCTTTCCTCTGAACTATAGGAGAATTGGACACGCCAAGGAAGCAGATTCAGATTTGAACATTTTGCTAAAATACATTCATACATCTTGGCATCGCTCATTGCATAGCATAAAGAACTCTGTATAGCGACGATACTTTGCACGTCGGCATACCCTCGCTATACAGCAAAGTGTGATTCATGTTTAAACTGACAGTGGACAGTCTCCTGTGTTGATCCCCAAATCTTTGCAAGATAAGTGTTGCAGTTACTTCACCAAGGACACTGGTGGATTATTCGTACGAAACAGACAGTGCGTCGACACGGTACTTCGCAGGGTATGGACACCCAAATAGATCAAATAACGTCACAGTGTCACACATGTGCGGAAAATCACTCCACTCCGCCGCAAAAGTTCTCTGCTTGGCCTAAATCGCAATTACCATGTCAACGTGTGCTCATAGACTTTGCGGGTCCTTTTTGGAACATTCGTGGGTTGATTGTGGTAGACTTTTATAGCAAGTTTCCTTTTGCTGTGCCAATGAACTCGGTAACGTCACGTAGCACAGTTCAGGCGTTGTCCTCTATTTTTTACCTCGAAGGTTTTCCTGAAGTCATAATGTAGAACAAAGGCCTTCAGTTCATGTCAAATGAATTTGAAAAATTCTGTGAACGTAATGGCATCCAGCTTCTAACTAGTGTGCCGTTCCATCCACAGTCAAACGGCGAAGCGGAACGTTTTGTCAGAACCTTCAAGCAGCAGATGGCCGAACTTCGCACCGCACACACCAGGGATCAAGCTATGGTTCGCATCCACGAGATGGACCGTCGCCGGCGGAATTGCTTCGCGGTCGCCGCCATGGGACACTGCTCCACCTGCTGCACCCTCCTCAGCTTCCGTCACCGAAGGAAGGCCACAAGTATCGCTTCGCGCCGCTTGATATTGTGTTTTACATGGTTTATGGCGGCAGCATACGGCGGGCGCGAGGCGAGATCCTTCGTCGACTAGGCGCATGAATGGAACTCATTTCAGGCCCAGAGGGACTGCAGCGCCGACGTCACAATCAAATTCGACACTGTCAAGTGCACGGTGATTTTTCTGTATCTCTTCTACCAGATTCACGGATCCCGAGGACAGCGCGGCTACAGCAGCCGCCATAGGGTGTCATCACGACACCGCGGAACGACACCATGGAGCCTTCGCCTCCTCTGCTTCCTTTCGTCCTACCGATGAAGCTGGACCCACCCACGCCGCAGCAACCGACGGGTTCTATATCTTGTTATGGGCCTCAGGAGATAGACGCGTACACTTCTTGGCGTTTTCCGGGGCACGTTTCCACCAGAGCGAAAGCCAGATGGTGGTGTACGACTGCAGCCACAGCTTCCAGTCCATCGTAGCTTCCAAGCTCCTGCCTCCCCTCCCGTTGTCGTGCTCCTTATGCGATGACAGTCCGTCACTTTGAGGGGTGGAGGTGGGAGGAGAGGAATATTATGGCGTAAAGTCAAGCTCCGGCACGGCAGTCAGGAATGATAGAGCAGAGAGAGCTATGAGGCAACATCAGCCAATTGCACGCTGACCGACCCCTCCCCAGGACGAGATGGCGACAGCAGCGGCCTCTATGTGAAGAGGGCATAAGCACCACTCCCGACTGACCGCGGCCCAGTCGAACAGCAGCCTCAAGGCTACCGACGTGCAAATGGTTCAAATGCTCTAAGCACTATGGGACTTAAAATCTGAGGTCGTCAGTGTCCTAGACTTAGAACCACTTAAACCTAACTAACCTAAGAACATCACACACATCCATGCCCGAGGCAGGATTCGAACCTGCGACCGTAGCAGCAGCGCGGTTCCGGACTGAAGCGCCTATTACCGCTCGGCACAGCGGCCGGCTACCGACGTGCATAAAGGCGTCAAAGCTCATTACTTTGCTTTAAACCTCTATGTATCAGACTTTGGAACTGTTATACTGAAGAGACTTGATTATTTCATATGTCACCCTTTGCTTGCGACACATCTGTGTAACACAAAGTTAGTCCGCAGCTCGTGGTCGTGCGGTGGCGTTCTCGCTTCCCACGCCCGGGTTCGATTCCCGGCGTGGTCAGAGATTTTCTCTGCCTCGTGATGACTGGGTGTTGTGTCATGTCCTTAGGTTAGTTAGGTTTAAGTAGTTCTAAGTTCTAGGGGACTGATGACCATAGATGTTAAGTCCCATAGTGAGCAGAGCCTTTTGAACACAAAGTTAAGTAATGTAGTTGCTCATTTTGTGATAAAACTCATTAACACGATTTGTTTGAATGTATTCTATCGATTCCCATCATCCAAAGAAATTTCCCATTCCAGTTTAAGCGCATGCAGTTCCCATTAAAAGTGGCTCTTGATAACTATAATTAAGAGTCAAGGACTAATATTAAAAGTGACAGTATGCCTCTGGGCACATCATGTTTCTCGCACGAACAGCTCCCCGTTGGCTGCTCGCGTTTATCGAGAGCCAGACATCTCTGCATGCACATGAAAAATAAGCAGACTCCGAACGTTGTCTACAGAGACGTATTGCAGTAGATTGCTGGCTCTCCAGACATACCGAGATAATTATGACAGTTTCCGTCCTAGCCATGTTGCAGACAGTTGTGCAATTACTTACTCTCTCTTCTAACACATATTTTACCTTGATACCCGACCGCATATAAATTTTTTTTCCTTAAGCAAACGGGTTAGTTTTGAGGGAGCGGTGTTCTGCCACCGTTTTTCTGACCCGCAAGTGGCTCGCGCCACTTACCTCCGAGAGAACTTTTGTGATAGTCCATACGCATTTATGGTAAGTTTAGGCATTAATGTTTTCTTACAACTAATGACCGTTTAACCGTCGGAAACACGACGAGGTGCAGATAGTTATATATATTTGTGTGTGTGTGTGTGTGTGTGTGTGTGTGTGTGTGTGTGTGTGTGAAGGCGCTGCAGTCTGGAACCGCAAGACCACTACGGTCGCAGGTTCGAATCCTGCCTCGGGCATGGATGTTTGTGATGTCCTTAGGTTTAACTAGTTCTAAGTTCTAGGGGACTAATGACCTCAGCAGTTGAGTCCCATAGTGCTCAGAGCCTTTGAACCATTTTGTCCCTGGAAATGTCTTACAATTTCAAACCTGGTTCCTAAATCTCTGACTTACCATTATATAATCAATCTGATACCTTTTAGTATCTCCAGGGTTCTTCCATGTATACAACCTTCTTTCATGATTCTTGAACCAAGTGTTAGCTATGATTAATTTATGCTCTATGCAAAATTCTACAAGACAGCTTCCTCTTTCATTTCTTACCCCCAATCCATATTCACCTACTATGTTTCCTTCTCTCCCTTTTCCTACTCTCGATATAAGTAAAACAAGTATAAGTAAAACAAATAACAAGACTCATTATGAATGTTTAGATATTTTAATTAGGTATGTTGAAAATACTGCGACAGCACACTGTGTTAATTACATATCAACTTTCATTTGTTAATTTTTTTATATATCATCGTTTTGAAGATAATCTCTCGAAACCTAACATGGCAAATTGCGTTTTGGGGTGTGTTGTAGCCTTTAAAAGTGAAACTGGGCATTTAAAAATATGTACTGCTTTATTTTGCAACCTCTGCACACTCGTCAAGTTTTATGGAAATAATTTATTGACACTTGGGAATGTTCCCTTCCGAGACACATGCAATATCAGCTGAATGCAGCCATGCATCTTGTTTCAAATGGTTCAAATGGCTCTGAGCACTATGGGACTTAACTTCTGAGGTCATAAGTACCCTAGAACTTAGAACTACTTAAACCTAACTAACCTAAGGACATCACACACATCCATGCCCGAGGCAGGATTCGAACCTGCGACCGTAGCGGTCACGCGGTTCCAAACTGAAGCGCTTAGAACCGCACGGCCACACCGGCCGGCCATCTTGTTTCATCCAACCCTAGTGGATGAATGTTCACGCACAGGGACAAGCGAAAACATAATCCAGTCTATCCATGTTTTGACCGTCCTCAACGGCCACAAACCATAACTATGACATATGTATAAAATTATTTTACAGGAGTAGGGCGGAAGCATAGCGTAGTCCATCTCATGTGTACTCGCTATAGCGTCTGACCATATCTTGATTGCTTCCCTCTAGACGTATACAATGCCATGCGAAGCCCTTTCTATATATGGCTGTGCATCATCTCCTCTGGTCGACACAGCTGTCAGTTTGGAGCGATCCGACGTCATGTCCAACATTTGACAAGTATTTCTCTGAATCAAAGTCCTAATCTGGTGGGTACACACGTCCAAGAGTTTCATCTAAATTCAATTGTGAAGTCACATCGACGAACAGCAGGGGTCCAACACTGTATGCAGACTGATGTCCGCTAGTAATAGAAGGCTGAGCATGGGCTCCGGGATTAAACCTCTCAATTGGCTCTCTATCCAACTCTGCCGGTTTGCTGTTGCAATCTGAAGAAATGTCGCATTTCTCTCTGGAGTAGAGTGAAGTTCAAGCTGGGTAGCTATGCCACCAGATTATAGGATTGGCTGTTATCCTCTTGTGGTTGGCCTAGCTGTGATGCATCTAGGTGGTGGTGATCTTCATTAATCAGTCTTCAGCAAGCTCGGTTCTGAAGGAGATGAAGTCAACGAGTGGTATTCAAATGCTGCACATGGGTTTTGAGCATGAAGATACATCGGTTGGGAGACTGGCTCGACTTCTGGTAAAATATCTGCATCGAGTACCGAAACCATTCCCGAAGGATTTGCGACTGGCCGATAATTGGAAATCTCACATTATTAATTCTTGGACAGATGGATTCCTGACGCTGTCTTGTGTAGGACGCCCAGTTGCTGAACCCACGTGAGGTAACATTCGGTGGTCACCATCAGGTGTTTAGAAGCGCTTCCGCAAGGCACTGCTACACTGTGATGATCATTGGCATCCATAGCTGTAGGACCTTTGTGCGACGACCAAAGTCTACCTCTTCAATCCGCTTAACTTCACTCACCACTTTGTCAACCACCGCATGAGGACGTCGCAGAATCGTAGGCGGTGTTGGAAATTGGTGACATTCATGCTTCTTGGGTAGAAAGCCAGCTGGTCTTGGTCGATTCTTGGCGCATCTGCTGTATACAGTATGTACAACAGGGGGAAAAGCATGGACCCTTGAGGAATGCTGGGAAGAGCACAGTTTTCCATTCTTCTTCCCAAACTCACGCTGTCGATTTAAATATCAGGGAGGCAGAAAATTCCTGAGCAGTGCTCTATTGCCACCCACTTGACAGGCGATTCAAACTATGATGGTAAAGGAGTCGCTCTCTGCAGGCCAGACCAGAACTACTGCTTTAGCTGTACGAGGCCTCACAGTTTAACGCCTACTTAGCAGACAACCCAAATTACATTCCTGACTCACGTGGAGCCTCTGTGCCCCAGGGGCAACTGCAAAATCAGTCGAGTGCGATTAACGAGAAGCGAGATATAAGGCTCATATTTGTTAAGAGAAGCCTAAGGATGCGGCTTTCTTAAACGAAAGACGTCACTTGTAATACCTTACTTCGACAACTTCTTGATTATCATTCGAAGGACTGTAAGCTTTAAGAAAATGGCATAACGGAATATATAGAGCTGGTTGAAAGAGGCGAACGTGCCTCTTATCGAGTTCGTTTAACCAGTGTGAGAACGTCATAGAAACGTTCACTAAACTTAATTTGGAGAAATTTCCAGAAAGACACTGCGCATTTCAAAAAGCTTTACTCTCAAATTTGATATGCGTGTGTTTCCCGAGTGTCGTTTCCTTCACTCGGCAGCCTCTATTGACGTTAGCTTCATTTGAATCCAGTTCATACTTCAATATCAGGTAATGCTTCAAGTAAAATATTCTTCAGGCATTTCGCAGTAACATTATGCATAAACGTTAATGGGAATGTCGTATGGCTTTGTTAGCGAGGATGTGCCACGGGATGAGTTCAGCCGCCTGTCGGAACGGGTGTTGTTACTCCGCGCACATTGACTCCTTCCCTAGCGAATGTGTGACAGTTGTATTGTATGTGCATTTGTAGAATGTAGGTGAGTGTAATCGGTGCATGTATATTGTAGCGTCATTTTGGTGTTGTGTAATGATGACGAGAAAAAGGAGAGAATGCAACCCAGTGCCGTTACACATAGTCCTCCTCTTGAACAGCACCAAGGGTGCAGCTGATTTTACGGACCCCATCCAACGGACGGATCTTCATCAACAGTGTCACATGCCATCACCTTATGAGACAGTGCGGTGAGTTTTGGAATTTAATCACGAACATTGCTGCAAAGACTGGTGATCACGTAGCTTATGCCACCACCTGATAGTGAAAATTTTATGGACCCCCAGGATTCGAACCGGTTTGCCTCCGAGTCGAGTGACACCATGCAGGCTTATTTTTGCGACATCCGCTATGGAGATTGGTATTAGGGATAAGTCTGTCCACAAAGGTTGTCAAGCAGTCCTCTGTCCTGTGTTTCCACCTTTCTTTACTTCACTGTACCTGATTTTCCTTAGAACATATAAATGATAGCTACATAAATAATTTGGAATATACTGTTTACCCATTAGGTAAGCGAGCAGTTTAAGTTTCCCTATATTCAGCTCCGAGTTTACGAACTGCGTAAAAAAAATTGTTCTTGTAGATTTCAGTCTATTCCCATTCAGTCTACTTGCAGTTAAATTCAGGCGTATAACAAGACTCTTATGTGTCCGATAGCGCAAGAATATCGCTCCAGTGACTATAACTTCCAGGTTGCCGTCTGGAGTACTTTCCATATAAAGTGCTTCTATTATGTGAGGTACTATTCTGACATTTGATCAATTTATGCACTGTACAATGCCGTACGTGTGGCAGAGAGTTTTGCTCCCATCTTTATCCCATGGCTGTAAGGTGCACATAAAGCTCAGGGTTTTGAAGCACTTGCTGACGAACACTCGTCGAATTTTGGTTACAGTGCAGGAGCGAATGAAGGCACACAGAAACGTTAATTTTAAACAGCCAAATGTAGAAAAACTACTTTTAATCTTGATAAGGCTTACTGCAGCTGTGGACCAATCCTTAAAGAAACTAACGAAAAGCAAAAGTCCGGGTCCAAGTCCCTGCTCAGTTTCGGTTTTTTCCAGAAGCTTAAGATCAAACGTTGACTTTTTATTCGTATTACAACCTGCAGTGCTTCTCATTCATTCTCACTGAGAAGCTGCGAATATTATAATATGTTGTAGCAATTTATTGCGCCGCTATAGATCTGGTCCAGTGAGATCAGAAAGTTAGTCTATACAAGGATAGACTTGGGATATGAAAAATCGTCTGAATCTAATTTTGAAGAAGATTAACAATGAAACTAGATTGAGTAATAACGCTGAAGGAACTCCTATATTGACTCTCAGATGCAAAGATAATGGAGTTCGCAAGAGAGCCAATATCTAACGCTCAGAAAAATTACTTCTGCTGCTTGAACGGAAACATCGTTAACTGTCAAGATAATATTGTGAAAGTGAGAGTAACGACCTTGCACTGGATAATTATCGATGTCGAAACAAGGGAGACCCCTGAAAGGCACCAGAAAATAAACATGCCTCAAGGAGAGAATCAGAAGAAACTGATGTATATCTCACCTTCACTTGTTGGGTCAGGTAATAAGCTAGATAACTACGAAGAAAGTGTTTTACTATCGAAAATGGAGAAGAACCATATAGTTTGTGAGTAACCCTGATGTACGATGGAAGAGAATTGTAAATTTTGAAGTCAACGAAAATAGACGCATTAATAGAGTTACTTTTATTCTGATGAAATAAAATGTGTATAGGTTAACATTGCCTTAAATACAAAAAGTACAGCAACACAAAAAATTAACTAAAGACGTTCACAGATATCTAAAGTACAAGAACGCATCGTACTTCCTGATATCTACAAAATTTCCTTTATTTTCGTGAAAACAGTGGAATATTTATACTATGTCGCTTGAGAAACCAAATCAGAACACTTAAAAGTGCAATGAACGTAAGATTCGAGATCTGAAACCGTCAACAAAAGTGAACGGAACTACGTCGTTCTTCTAGATATATGATTTTGCAACTTGTACCGCTAACAAGCTGGATCGCCAAAAAGAGGTGGCCTGACTGTGATTTGCGAAGTCATTGTGCGCTGAGAGACTGCTGAGAAATGGACAGTCCATGAAGAAGGTAAAAGTTCTGTTAAATGCAGGCAAATGTGACTTTTTCTGATTGATGTGGTTGATCTTTTTGCCCTCCTCTAGAATGATGTGAATGATCTTCAATAGTGGGGTGCAAGTGATGGGCTGACTTGAGTATAAAATTCCTGCAAATAAACTTTACTGACGCTACTGTTGCACACATTCATATCCGTTACTTCCTTATGGTCATTAAAACATGTTCTTTGCCATGTATTTTACTGAATTTCACCTGATGTAGAACTGCAGGAATTATGACGGATGAGGCTACAGGTAATCACGTTCAGTAAATGGTGCACCTTCTGGGCGACTGCCTACATGAAGGTGAGTAAAGGAACTAGTACTCTTTCTGCTTCACAATACGACCTACTGTAACAAGTCGAGACCTCTCAACAATACCTACAAAATTGAAAAAAGTCTTTATAACTTCATCATCTGGCGTGATTACGTGCAGTGAAAGTAATTCATGCTAATTAAAATTTCCGGTGTCAACAATGTTGTAAGACAATATGACTTGAGGTAAATGATACATAAGAATGGTTCAAATGGCTCTGAGCACTATGGGACTTAACATCTATGGACATCAGTCCCCTAGAACTTAGAACTACTTAAACCTAACTAACCTAAGGACATCAAACAACACCCAGTCGTCACTAGGCAGAGAAAATCCCTGACCCCGCCGGGAGTCGAACCCGGGTGCGGGAAGCAAGAATGCTACCGCACGACCACGAGCTGCGGACTGATACATAAGAATGATAGCATGAATATGACACATTGAAATCGTATTACAAAAGGAAAGGACAATAAGATCTTGATCTACTGGTTTTATCTGGATATAACTGAGAAACTAGTATAAATAAAATCTGCATTTACTTAGAAATGTCTTGTTTTTCTAAATATTGTTCATTGTTCATTGTCGTGAATATCTGTACAATATGTCACAGAAGTTTTAATTTGCCCCATTTTAAAACTCGACGAGAGTATCATCCTCCCGAAGTTATGGCCTCCTTAGTTTCACTCCTTGACGATTCCTCAATCATACAAATTGCAGTCTCTCAAAATTTTTTCCCCAAGTCATTAACACACTCTTACTACCAGCTTCGTTTTCCCTACTTTTTTTATCGGTTTTGTTATTTTTTTTATCTGTTGTTCCCTTTATTCTTTTTGCACTTTTTTACTGTATATTACGTCCGCCTCTGGTAGTTGAGTCGTCAGCGCGACGGAATGTCGTGACTAACGGCCCGGGTTCGATTCCGTGATGGGTCGGAGAATTTCTCCGCTCAGGAACTGGGTGTTGTGTTGTCCTTATTATCATGATTTCATCCCCATCGACAGGCAAGTCGCCGAAGTGGCATCGACGCGAAAGACTCGCTCCATGCGAACGGTCTACCCGACGGGAAGCCCTAGCCACACGGCATTTCCACTTTATTGTGTATTACAGCTAGTTTCATGTAAGTCATTAACGTACTCTCCTGTTGCGCCATTAATTTCTAAGTAAAAGCGGGCGCGTCTGTGGTGTAAAATATAATGTGTCTGACTCTGTATAACAAAGGCCAAAATTTTCTAATCTGCAACACAAATGAAAAATTTATACAATCAAAAGTAAATTGATTGTCGTACATATCGTAGTCCTATTATCCGATCCGTAAAGTGCAACTTTGGCTATCTTATTTTCTGCGTTCCAACCACCATATGTAATATTCACAGCCAGTTAAAATCTTTCGCGCTTATAAAATAAAAAAAATGTCCTAAATAAATATTTTGTATAAGATTTGCATCGGCTGTTCGGATATTCAGATGTCTGAGCTGCTTTAGAAAGTTACATTGTTATGACATCCAGCACAGATACATTTGTCAGGGCTTTGTATTCCACTCATTTTGTTCGAGTAACCAGATCCATAATAGATGAATCTGTTCTCTGTTTATCGCCATTTAGGATTGTTTCTGTTGTAGTTATCACTTCCTAGTATTTTCTCGAGTAACTTGTCTGACCTGCATACAAAATGGGTCAGTCAAATGTGAGGCTTTAATACCAATTTGTGTTTTTACCAGATTTTTCTTCTGTGTATCCTAACTCATAATAATTTGTTACATTGCGCTACCTTGTTTGACCAAGCTGAAGTTAAGTTTTAGTGAATCTGACAGGACTTTACGAATACCTATAATGACGCCATGATTTACATGTACCCCTGGTCAATGTGGGATATTCCTAACGTTATAAATAGAGTAACTGCTTGGATATGCAGTTCCTTCTATTGCAGCATAATGTGAAAAATTATTAACGTTAATCGTGTTAGATGTAAACTTTCTTCCTGCATTAGGCAAGCAACACTCAGCAACCTATGATGTTACACCAGGTATCGAAATACCTTAAGAAATCGGTCATCAAACCGGCGACTAGCTTTAACCGTCACGACAATTCCCTAGGCATGGTGAACATAGTATGCTCGTGATTTCTTCATTTATACTTTATTCCCGGAGTGACTCTGTTCATACACCGAAAATATCCTCATCTCAGAATGGAACGATCAGAACGATGTGTTGTGTCAATTTACGCACTGTTTACAAGGGTGGGAGAGAGATTAGAGTTGGACGTTGCGTCAAACACGAGGCGATTAGAGACAGAATAAGCTTTCATATGGCGCAATGAACTGGGTGGAAATAGGCCCTGAGCCAATACAAATAGCCACTACGAATGTTGCACAGAAATGTGGGCATTGTTCTGCAGATTCTGGATGTCATAAACTAATTATCATCCATCCAAAGTTATTGAGTTGTTCATTGGTGTGTGGATCGTCTCACTTACCTGTGTATGAATTTTCCTGGACTACAAACGCGTAATTAATGTCATGACAGTTAGGCGTCTACGAGCGCCTTATAAACCATTTACCCTTTTTCTCACGGGATTATGGGTAAAGTAGCATTTAAAGAGCTCCCTTACAAGAGAATATAACAAGAAAACAAACGAAACGAATTGTCCATATCTGTATCAAAAAGACTACAGTAGAAAACTGCTGACGTGGCAGCAAGAATGAGATTGGACGAGCGGAATACAGAGGCCTCTTGAGATGCCTGCAGCTGTGGCAAAGTGTCAAACTGTTAAATGAATATGGGGTTCATAATAAATGTGTGTTGTTCCTTTAGACATGTTTTATAAAGGTTGCATCATACATACGAAGGTTTGTGTGCATGTTTGTTACCGCGTCACGCTAAAACGTCTGGACGGATTCGGATGAAACTTGACAGCCAGATATCTTATATCCTGGATTAACACACAGGCTACTTTTAAACGTGTGTAGTATAAGGTATTTATTTATCCTGAGGATAAGAAGTGAAATATGGAAAAATAATTGAGCTCTGAGCAACGACCAATGAAAAGTCACAACAGGAAGGCCAGACCAAAGTGCACCGTGTACGTTAATTTCCAGATTGGAGATTGAGTTAAGATAGTATTAAGTCTCAGAGCAACGGGGAATTGAATATTTATCAAAAACCCATCATTCTAGGTATGATTTTCTGTAATCAAACGTCAGTTAGAGCCAAATTGCCACTAACAAGCTTAACGAGGTACTAATAAATCACACGAAACAGCAGCGTACTTGCGCGGTCAGAGATGTCATGTTATCAAACTGAATTGTGTAGTGTCCTGATGAGCGTCCTGCCGCAGTCTTTTTTTTTTTTTTTTTTTTTGGCGTTTGTAAAAGATGTTGAGAGTTTCCTACTAAAATTGAGATAATTACAACATTTCTTCCTATTAATACTTGCTTTTCTTTATTACTACTGTGTTCTTTTACGACATTTTACGAGGATACGCACACCCGGTGTTACCACATCCGAAAGCTGACGAATTTCTCAAGATCTTGTCGTCTATGGAATCGCCTTGAGGACTCACACCGATGGTGTTACTTAAATGTTGTATGGCAGAGGGACTTCTTTTGCATGTAGAACGTCGTAGGATTTCAGTGAGAGTGCATTATGATATGCGAACTTATCTGCTAGTAACAGACACACATGTGACGGCAGATGACGTTGCTTCACATGCAAATGTTATAAAATTTGCGGTCCGCCGAACCAGGAATTGCTTACTTTTCTTCTCCGTCGAGTTAGTACGTTTGTTACCCATCACGATGAAGCGGTGAAGCGACTGGACGCCTTTTGATGGACTTTAGCATGTAGATAGCATAAACCCTGAATTAACACACACGCTGCGTTTTATTCCGATACAAATAACTATTCCTGTGGGATGGTCAATAAGGCTACGAGACTACCGTTCCCATGGTATGAGTAACGTGTCTAAAATGTCGTACGTGAAACTTGGTGTTCCATTGAATGATTTAAGTTAAGTTAGAGATTATTTTTTAAGTGTTTTAACAAATGAAGGAAGTACGTACATAAATCTATTTTGCATAAATTTAAACGGTATTACTCTTAGGTTCCCACCTAAGCAAAACAACATGTTACTTTAGAATAAAATCATCACTTAAGTCCATAACAATGAAATTAAGGCTCCTGAAAATATTTCACAGAATATAGAAGGTATATTCGATTGTGACACTATCGGGATTCTTAAACATTGTTTTCTCCTTGGATTTCAATGACTCAAAACTTGTTTCTAGTATTCGAACATTTACTTTGAAGACATTAACGTGGTTTACAGTTCAGATTTTAGTAACTGGTACTTTCTTTGGTGATTTCGTTGGGTTGTGTGGTCTGGGTAGTTTGTTTTCATATTAGGTCTATAGTTTCTCCCCATCGCACCCCATTCAGATTTTGTTATAAGTTGGCACAGTGGATAGGCCTTGAAAAACTGAACACAGATCAATCGAGAAAAAAGGAATAAGTTGTGTGAAACTATGAAAAAATAAGCAAAATATACAAACTGAGTAGTCCATGTCAAGATAGGCAACATCAAGGATAATCCGAGCGAAGGAGCGTCGTGGTCCCGTGGTTAGCGTGAGCAGCTGCGGAACGAGAGGTCCTTTGTTCCAGTCTTCCCTCGAGTGAAAATTTTACTTTATTTATTTTCTCACAGTTATGATCTGTCCGTTCGTTCATTGACGTCTCTGTTCACTGTAATAAGTTTAGTGTCTGTGCTTCGCGACCGCACCGCAAAAGCGTGCGACCGTGCGATTAGTAGACGAAAGGACGTGCCTCTCCAATGGGAATCGAAGACTTTGATCGCAAGGTCATATGTCAACTGATTCCTCCACAGGAAAGCACGTCTGATACATTCTATACTACACTGGTGACGGCATGTGCGTCACATGACAGGAATATGTTGTCGTCCCACCTAACTTGTACACCTGGCGAATGGGTAAAAAGATTCTTCTACCTTGCCCGATTTTGGTTTTCTTGTGGATGTGATAATCACTCCCAAAAAGTGATGAAAACGTAAGAGTTTATCACAAACTGAAAATGAAGAATTAAACTTTTCACTCGAGGGAAGATTTGAACGAAGGACCTCCCGTTCCGCAGCTGCTCACCCTAACCACGGGACCACGGCGCTCCTTCGCTCAGATTATCCTTGATGTTGCCTATCTTGCACATGGACGACTCAGTTTGTATATTTTGCTTATTTTTTCATGGTTCCACACAAATTCTTCCTGTTTTCTCGATTGATCTGTGTTCAGTTTTTCAAGGCCTATCCACTGTGCCAACTTATAACAAAACCTGAGGAGGGTCCGATGGGGAGGTTCCCTTGTTAGTAAAGGACCGCAATCTATTGCAGTCCTTGTTACATCCAATGAAGCCGGTTCCTGTACAAACTGCCCAAAAATTGCAAACATGGACATTGTTATTGTCTCAATACCAGTACGAGATTGTGTATCGTACGACAGCTCAACATGGTAATGCGGACGAACTTTCACGTCTTGGCCCTGACACACACTTTGACGCTTCTGCTTCATCTTGTTGTCAAATCGATGCTCAGGATTCTGAATTGCTTCAAAAAAAATGTCCAAATGTGGGCGAAATCTTATGTGACTTAAGTGCTTAGGTCATCAGTCCCTAAGCTTAAACACTACTTAACCTAAATTGTCTCAAGGACAAACACACACACCCATGCCCGAGGGAGGACTCGAACCTCCGCCGGGATCAGCCGCACACTCAGTGACTGCAGCACCTGAGACCGCTCGGCTAATCCCGCGCGGCGAATTGCTTCAGTCCTTTCCTCTGAACTATAGGAGAATTGCACACGCCAAGGAAGCAGATTCAGATTTGAACATTTTGCTAAAATACATTCACACATCTTGGCATCGCTCATTGCATAGCATAAAGAACTCTGTAGCGCGACGATACTTTGCACGTCGGCATAGCCTCGCTATACAGCAAAGTGTGATTCTTGTTCAAACTGACAGTGGACAGTCTCCTGTGTTGATCCCCAAATCTTTCCAAGATAAGTGTTGCAGTTACTTCACCAAGGACACTGGTGGATTGTTCGTACGAAACAGACAGTGCGTCGACACGGTACTTGGCAGGGTATGGACACCCAAATAGATCAAATGACGTCACAGTGTCACACATATGCGGAAAATCAGTCCACTCCGCCGCAAAAGTTCTCTGCTTGGCCTAAGTCGCAATTACAATGTCAACGTGTGCTCATAGACTTTGCGGGTCCTTTTTGGAACATTCGTGGGTTGATTGTGGTAGACTTTTATAGCAAGTTTCCTTTTGCTGTGCCAATGAACTCGGTGACGTCACGTAGCACAGTTCAGGCGTTGTCCTCTATTTTTTACCTCGAAGGTTTGCCTGAAGTCATAATGTAGGACAAAGGCCCTCAGTTCATGTCAAATGAATTTGAAAAATTCTGTGAACGTAATGACATCCAGCTTCTAACTAGTGTGCCGTTCCATCCACAGTCAAACGGCGAAGCGGAACGTTTTGTCAGAACCTTCAAGCAGCAGATGGCCGGACTTCGCACCGCACACACCAGGGATCAAGCTATGGTTCGCATCCACGAGATGGACCGTCGCCGGCGGAATTGCTTCGCGGTCGCCGCCATGGGACACTGCTCCACCTGCTGCACCCTCCTCAGCTTCCGTCACCGAAGGAATGCCACAAGTATCGCTTCGCGCCGCTTGATATTGTGTTTTACATGGTTTTTGGCGGCAGCAGACGGTAGGTGCGAGGCGAGATCCTTCGTCGACTAGGCGCATGAATGGAACTCATTTCAGGCCCAGAGGGACTGCAGCGCCGACGGCACAATCAAATTCGCCACTGTCAAGTGCACGTTGATTTTTCTGTATCTCTTCTCTCAGATTCACGGATCCCGAGGACAGCGCGGCTACAGCAGTCGCCATAGGGTGTCATCACGACACCGCGGAACGACACCATGGAGCCTTCGCCTCCTCTGCTTCCTTTCGTCCTACCGATGAAGCTGGACCCACCCACGCCGCAGCAACCGACGGGTTCTACATCTTGTTATGGGCCTCAGGAGATGGACGCGTACACTTCTGGGCGTTTTCCGGGACACGTTTCCACCAGAGCGAAAGCCAGATGTTGGTGTACGACTGGATGTCTGATCTCCCTGCAGCCACAGCTTCCAGTCCATCGTAGCGTCCAAGCTCCTGCCTCCCCTCCCGTTGTCGTGCTCCTTATGCGACGACAGTCCGTCACTTTGAGGGGTGGAGGTGGGGGGAGAGGAATATTATGGTGTAAAGTCAAGCTCCGGCACGGCAGTCAGGAATGACAGAGCAGAGAGAGCTATGAGGCAACATCAGCAAATTGCACGCTGACCGACCCCTCTCCAGGACGAGAAGGCGACAGCAGCGGCCTCTATGTGAAGAGCGCATAAGCACCACTCCCAACTGACCGCGGCCCAGTCGAACAGCAGCCTCAAGGCTACCGACGTGCAGATGGTTCAAATGCTCTAAGCACTATGGGACTTAAAATCTGAGGTCGTCAGTGCCCTAGACTTGTTGTTGTTGTTGCGGTCTTCAGTCCTGAGACTGGTTTGATGCAGCTCTCCATGCTACTCTATCCTGTGCAAGCTTCTTCATCTCCCAGTACCTACTGCAACCTACATCCTTCTGAATCTGCTTAGTGTATTGATCTCTTGGTCTCCCTCTACGATTTTTACCCTCCACGCTGCCCTTCAATGCTAAATTTGTGATCCCTTGATGCCTCAAAACATGTCCTACCAACCGATCCCTTCTTCTAGTCAAGTTGTGCCACAAACTTCTCTTCTCCCCAATCCTATTCAATACCTCCTCATTAGTTACGTGATCTACCCACCTTATCTTCAGCACTCTTCTGTAGCACCACATTTCGAAAGCTTCTATTCTCTTCTTGTCCAAACTGGTTATCGTCCATGTTTCACTTCCATACATGGCTACACTCCATACAAATACTTTCAGAAACGACTTCCTGACATTTAAATCTATACTCGATGTTAACAAATTTATCTTCTTCAGAAACGATTTCCTTGCCATTGACAGTCTACATTTTATATCCTCTCTACTTCGACCATCATCAGTTATTTTACTCCCCAAATAGCAAAACTTCTTTACTACTTTAAGTGTCTCATTTCGTAATCTAATCCCCTCAGCATCACCCGATTTAATTTGACTACATTCCATTATCCTCGTTTTGCTTTTGTTGATGTTCATCTTATATCCTCCTTTCAAGACACTAGCCATTCCGTTCAACTGCTCTTCCAAGTCCTTTGCTGTCTCTGACAGAATTACAATGTCATCGGCGAACCTCAAAGTTTTTACTTCTTCTCCATGAATTTTAATACCTACTCCGAATTTTTCTTTTGTTTCCTTTACTGCTTGCTCAATATACAGATTGAATAACATCGGGGAGAGGCTACAACGCTGTCTCACTACCTTCCCAACCATTGCTTCCCTTTCATGCCCCTCAACTCTTATAACTGACATCTGGTTTCTGTACAAATTGTAAATAGCCTTTCGCTCCCTGTATTTTACCCCTGCCACCTTCAGAATTTGAAAGAGAGTATTCCAGTTAACGTTGTCAAAAGCTTTCTCTAAGTCTACAAATGCTAGAAACGTAGGTTTGCCTTTACTTAATCTTTCTTCTAAGATAAGTCGTAAGGTTAGTATTGCCTCACGTGTTCCAACATTTCTACGGAATCCAAACTGATCTTCCCCGAGGTCCGCTTCTACCAGTTTTTCCATTCGTCTGTAAAGAATTCGCGTTAGTATTTTGCAGCTGTGACTTATTAAACTGATAGTTCGGTAATTTTCACATCTGTCAACACCTGCTTTCTTTGGGATTGGAATTATTATATCCTTCTTGAAGTCTGTGGGTATTTCGCCTGTCTCATACATCTTGCTCACCAGATGGTAGAGTTTTGTCATGACTGGTTCTCCCAAGGCCATCAGTAGTTCTAATGGAATGTTGTCTACTCCCGGGGCCTTGTTTCGACTCAGGTCTTTCAGTGCTCTGTCAAACTCTTCACGCAGTATCTTATCTCCCATTTCATCTTCATCTACATCCTCTTCCATTTCCATAATATTGTCCTCAAGTACATCGCCCTTGTATAAACCCTCTATATACTCCTTCCACCTTTCTGCCTTCCCTTCTTTGCTTAGAACTGGGTTGCCATCTGAGCTCTTGATATTCATACAAGTGGTTCTCTTCTCTCCAAAGGTCTCTTTAATTTTCCTGTAGGCAGTATCTATCTTACCCCTAGTGAGACAAGCCTCTACATCCTTACATCTGTCCTCTATCCATCCCTGCTTAGCCATTTTGCACTTCCTGTCGATCTCATTTTTGAGACGTTTGTATTCCATTTTGCCTGCTTCATTTACTGCATTTTTATATTTTCTCCTTTCATCAATTAAATTCAATATTTCTTCTGTTACCCAAGGATTTCTATTAGCCCTCGTCTTTTTACCTACTTGATCCTCTGCTGCCTTCACTACTTCATCCCTCAGAGCTGCCCATTCTTCTTCTACTGTATTTCTTTCCCCCATTTCTGTCAATTGTTCCCTTATGCTCTCCCTGAAACTCTCTACAACTTCTGGTTTTTTCAGTTTATCCAGGTCCCATCTCCTTAAATTCCCACCTTTTAGCAGTTTCTTCAGTTTCAATTTGCAGTTCATAACCAATAGATTGTGGTCAGAATCCACATCTGCCCCTGGAAATGTCTTACAATTTAAAACCTGATTCCTAAATCTCTGCCTTACCATTATATAATCTATCTGATACCTTTTAGTAGCTCCAGGATTCTTGCAGGTATACAACCTTCTTTTATGATTCTTGAACCAAGTGTTAGCTATGATTAAGTTATGCTCTGTGCAAAATTCTACAAGGCGGCTTCCTCTTTCATTCCTTCCACCCAGTCCATATTCACCTACTACGAGGGCCGTTCAGAAAGTAACCTCCGGTTGATTTAAAAAAATACACCAAGTTAAATAAAAATATTTTAATATATACATCTTACAACTACATCTTTGCACTATTTTTCTACATAGTCTCCATAGCGATTGAGGCACTTATGGTATCTCTTCACAAGCTTTGAAATTCCTTCTGCATAAAAATCACCCGCTTGTGCCTGGAGCCAGCCTGTGACCGCATCTTTGAGCTCGTCGTCGTCATCAAACCGCTGTGACCCGAGCCATTTCTTCAAATGCATGAAGAGGTGATAATCACTTGGCGCCAGGTCTGGGCTGTAAGGTGGATGGTTGATAACGTCCCACTTGAAGGACTCAAGAAGGGCCGTTGTTCTGCGAGCAGAGTGAGGACGGGCGTTATCGTGCAAAAAAACGATACCGGAAGTCAGCATACCACGGCGTTTGTTCTGTATAGCCCGTCGTAACTTTTTTATTGTTTCACAGTACACGTCTTGATTAATGGTCGTACCACGTTCCATGAATTCAACCAACAACACCCCTTTGGCATCCCAAAACACCGTTGCCATCAGTTTTCTGGCAGAAAAATCTTGCGAGGCTTTTCTTGGTTTGGTAGGCGAATTTGAATGTGCCCACATCTTTGATTGTTCTTTTGTCTCAGGGTTCACGTACTTAATCCAGGTTTCGTCACCGGTCACGATTCTGTTTAACAATGGTTCTCCTTTGTCCTCATAACGTGACAGAAAGTCTAATGCAGAGGCCATTCTTTGAGTTTTGTGGTGGTCGGTAAGAATTTTGGGCACCCATCGTGCACAGAACTTACGGTAACACAATCTTGCTGTCACTATCTCGTACAAGAGAGTCTTAGAAATCTGTGGAAAACCAGTAGACAACTCTGACATTGAGAAACGTCGATTTTCACGAACTTTTGCATCAACTGTCTGAACGAGTTCGTCAGTCACCAATGATGGTCTACCACTCCTCTCTTCATCATGAACGTTTTCTCGTCCACTTTTAAATAAACGTACCCATTCACGGACAACTCCTTCACTCATAACTCTTGGTCCGTACACGGCACAAAGCTCACGATGAATATCTGCTGCAGAATATCCTTTGGCTGTAAAAAACCTTATGACAGCACGCACTTCACATTTGGCGGGGTTTTCTATTGCAGCACACATTTCAAACTGCCACAAAAACTAAACTAGCGCAGGTACGACATTCACTCGACCACGGCTTGATGCCGACTGACCTGTTGAGTGCGTGAACACACAGATGGCGTCGCTACTCCCCCCACAACCCGCACTGTGACCAATCGGAGGTTACTTTCTGAACCGCCCTCGTACATTTCCTTCTCTTCCTTTTCCTACTCTCGAATTCCAGTAACCCATGACTATTAAATTTTCGTCTCCCTTCACTACCTGAATAATTTATTTTATCTCATCATACTTTTCATCAATTTCTTCATCATCTGCAGAGCTAGTTGGCATATAAACTTGTACTACTGTAGTAGGCGTGGGCTTCGTGTCTATCTTGGCCACAATAATGCGTTCACTATGCTGTTTGTAGTAGCTTACCCGCACTCCTATTTTTTTATTCATTATTAAACCTACTCCTGCATGACCCCTATTTGGTTTTGTATTTATAATCCTGTAATCACCTGACAAAAGGTATTGTTCCTCCTGCCACCGAACTTCACTAATTCCCACTATATCTAACTTTAACCTATCCATTTCCCTTTTTAAATTTTCTAACCTACCTGCCCGATTAAGGGATCTGACATTCCACCCTCCGACCCGTAGAACGCCAGTTTTCTTTCTCCTGATAACGACGTCCTCTTGAGTAGTCCCCGCCCGGAGATCCGAATGGGGGACTATTTTACCTCCGGAAAATTTTACTCAAGGGGACGCCATCATCATTTAATCATACAGTAAAGCTGCATGTCCTCGGGAAAAATTACGGCCGTAGTTTGCACTTGCTTTCAGCCGTTCGCAGTACCAGCACAGCAAGGCCGTTTTGGTTAATGTTACAAGGCCAGATCAGTCAATCATCCAGACTGTTGCCCATGCAACTACTGAAAAGGCTGCTGCCCCTCTTCAGGAACCACATGTTTGTCTGGCCTCTCAACAGATACCCCTCCGTTGTGGTTGCACCTATGGTACGGCCATTCCAGTTTAAGCGCATGCAGTTCCCATTAAAAGTGGCACTTGATAACTATAATTAAGAGTCAAGGACTAATATTAAAAGTGACAGTATGCATCTGGGCACATCATGTTTCTCGCACGAACAGCTCCCCGTTGGCTGCTCGCGTTTATCGAGAGCCAGAGATCACTGCATGCACATGAAAAATAAGCAGACTCCGAACGTTGTCTACAGAGACGTATTGCAGTAGATTGCTGGCTCTCCAGACATACCGAGATAATTATGACAGTTTCCGTCCTAGCCATGTTGCAGACAGTTGTGCAATTATTTACTCTCTCTTCTAACACATATTTTACCTTGATACCCGACCGCATATAAATTTTTTCCTTAAGCAAACGGGTTAGTTTTGAGGGAGCGGTGTTCTGCCACCGTTTTGCTGACCCGCAAGTGGCTCGCGCCACTTACCTCCGAGAGAACTTTTGTGATAGTCCATACGCATTTATGGTAAGTGTACGCATTAATGTTTTCTTACAACTAATGACCGTTTAACCGTCGGAAACACGACGAGGTGCAGATAGTTATATATATTTGTGTGTGTGTGTGTGTGTGTATTTGCCAGTGTGTTAAGAGTTTGTATTGAGATCCCGGAGTGGTGGACGTAATATAATTTTATGCGTATGCAGGGGTGACAGTAAAAAAAAGTCACATACACTTGTCACTTGTCTTATGTGAATTAGCAAATATGAAGAAAAGGGAGGGATGCTGTAATGGCTAATCTAAATGTAAACATTTTACCATCGTGGTGACACATATGCGGTATTAAACAGATGCAGGTAATGCGTTGCTCTTTAACTATAAAAGGTTTTTACAGTAACACAAAGTTTTAAATTATGTTGATCTTATGCTGTATGGCAACTTTGTGTAGTTATGGAGTAGTTAGGTGCATATTTTTACGCATTTGTACACTTTTCGCGATGGATACAGTAAGTCTAAACTGCACAGTGATTAATTTTGATTGAAACTATGTAAAAATAAAAAGTTTAGTAGTACGTTTTACAAGATTTGCTTTCGTCCGTGAAACGAACGAATTATTGCTCAGCACAGCAAAACTAATCAGCAAATAAACAGTACAATGTCCTGGAAACTGGTAGGCGATAGACCTGTATTCAAACTCACTGATACAGGAATTCAAACTTAGTAACGCTAACAATAATAATGATAATAATAATAGTAATAACCCTTGAAGTCGATGCTGAAATGAAATCTTCAAATGAAGAAACAAAATCAAACGTGTATTTTTGGAAGCGTCGCTTTGTAATGTGGTCTAATACAGGAACAATTTTCCATTCATAAAAATTGTCACTGAACGGTAAACTTCGAACGAGTTTCACCTCCAGCGTCTTCAACAACAAGGCAACCACTGTCATTAATGTTCCAACTTCAGGAAAACGTGCGAATGTTCTCTTTCATCTAGAAACGTACAATAGATACACTCTTTACCGTAACTGTAACAGAACTGCATACGAATCTTGTAATATGAAAACAGTTGCAACACCTTGCACACAATACGATCGTACGGACCAGAATGAAAAATATGTATTTGCTTCCACAGTCGCCGCCAGAAATGGATCTGCCGCTACTACAGACCTACTCGTAGCATGAGCATTTTCGTTTTATTTCCCGTGAACACAACGTTCAACCACGTCAAATTCTATACATAATCCGAGAAATATTGTTTGTTAAGCAGTCAGCAATCGATTGGTCGGAAAAAGGAAAACGGTGTTATGTAGATATACAGTGCATTTTAGGACAGAAATTCAGTTACAGATTATTCAAAACCATTTCCAGCACTTCAAAACAAAATATTTAAACTCTCTCGGAATGTAGACATGTTGAACATGTTGACAAACATGTATGACCGTTCAACACTGTAGAGAACGACAGTAAACCACTCATGTTCACTAAAAACAAAATCAATGTCTTTCAATAAAATCGTGATCTATTCTTTCAAATAATTTATTTCCCTGCTTGTTAACATTTCATTATACATCGTAAATACAATTGTTACAAAATGGTTGTGAGCACTATGCGACTTAACATCTGAGGTCATCAATCCCCTAGAACTTAGAACTACTTAAACCTAACTAACCTAAGGACATCACACACATCCATGCCCGAAGCAGCATTCGAACCTGCGACCGTAGCGGTCACGCGGTTCCAGACTGAAGCGCCTTGAACCGCTCGGCCACACCGGCTGGCCAAATTTTTCCAAAAACACTTTTAACTAGCTACTACACCTACTCAATTCCTAGCCAAAGATAGCTGTATGGATAGGGGAAATTTTCGTTATGCGTTCCACAGCTAAAACTATAATTAAAAGTTATTAATTATTTATCAGAAGCCGCAAACCCAAACTGGTGATGCAAATTCGACCTGTGCTTGGCGCATGTGTACCCCACTTAAAGTCTTCCGATGGCTTCTGCTGCCACATTCGAGTAGGTGGTACTGGTATCGGTCTTTTCTTCTATGGCCAGTACTGATGCGTTTAAATGAAAAAAAAATTTAAAAAGGAAAGTGGAACTATTTTCTTCTCCCTTAAACTGTCCTAGACCAGGAAAGGTTTTACTTATCTAAGGATTGCATCAATAATACGGTCTCTGAAGTCTCAGACACAATATGTCTTTGTCGTTAAATATCAGCACTGTGTGGAACCAAAATCAAAAGATGGATCTGGGCCTAAGTTCGCCTTTAGTGTCTTAAAGTTAATTCGGCACGCAACATCCTGTTTCGACATTTCCTCCTTTTTTTCACGTCTGATCCAGACTTATATAGCGTTACTCCCGAGAACAATCACTTTTCCAACATCTGGTATATTAGTTAAATGTATCTACGAGCTTAAATACACACAAGCGGTGCGAAATTATCTTTTACGAATAGTTACTCGTCTCATCACAATTAGTCAACATGAAGATCCATTGCAGATAAGATAAATAGGGTGTTTTCGGAAATGTAGCTCTCATTTTGCGAACCCCTGTTGCGAGATCGGGAGGGAACACGCTCGCCGTGTTTTGAGGACAGTGGAACGGCGATGTTGCTTCCTGACGGCTACAGCGGGACCGACCAGCTTTTGACGTTCTATTTTGGTCGCAGCGGGACGGCGGGAATACTGGTAACCGAATAATTGAGCTTGTTTTTCCGCTAATGAGTTCATTTCGGAAAACATGCCTGCTGAAACGTGCTGAATTCCTGGTAATGGCTATTTGCCGGCGCGCATCGATATTGCATCCTCTCGGCCGGTAATAAAGTTCTTCATTAACTTAACAACTGGAACAAAAGCTTTCACACCAGTTCTAAATCAGCTCCACGTGCTGCGCAACTTTCAAGCCATTCTTCAGGACCGGCAGTGACGGTGCGATTCTTCAGCTTCGCTACTTTTACACCAAAGAGTCAGGGGACGAGCTAATATATTAAATTACGAGGGATAGTCATAATGTAATAAACAGCACATTGAAAAATTTAAGTTGTGACCTTGAAACTTGTCGACGGTTTTAGTCCTTCTCTACATGCTCATCTACAAGGTGACCTATTATTTTCCGACTATGAATTATATGGCTGAGACTTGTTTGTAGAAGTGTGCATTTGGTCTGTTTCATGTAGCGTCCCACCTTGAAAATCACTTCGTCATCACTCACCATGCAATTGCTTCTTCACCGGAGGAAAGAGGAAGGAGCTGCTGAGTACCATGTTGGAATAATCCTGGAGGTGAAGCAACATTAGGCACCTCAAAGAGACAGCAAGTGTGACTGAATCCTGTGTAGAATGAGTTGAGTGTTGTGCTGGTCCACAAGCACCCCTCTGAACAGTTCCGTCTTGAAAGTCTCCTGTAACCTGGTCTAGAGTTTTTAGTAGTATGATCACGTGGCGATTTGTCCCTTACGTGCACAAACTGTTAGCGCCACATCATGGCAGTTGCAAATATATTCATCATTGCCATGTACAATAACGGCCTTGAAGGATTGGAAACGAAATCGGCGGTGCCATTTCAAATGTACCATCTAAGCATTTGCCAGTTGATCAATGAAAGAGGCTGGAAATGAAAAATTAAGTGTTAAATCACTGTCTTCCAATTATATGTAGTGAGATAAGACAGATGTGCAGCCACCAAATACTGTTTGTGTTTTGGATGCTCGTAGCAGGGAAGCCTTTGGTCTACCGAGAATCTTATCTCAATTTCAGGCGACTACGAAATAATTGCAAGAAAATTGTTGAGTTCTGTATAGCGTCAGAAGACCTGCGCAGTTTAACGAAAGGAAGGTTTCAATGAGTTTTAGGGTGGCAGGCGAGTCTTATTAGTTTCACGTTCAATCAGCCATATATTAATACCATTAACGTATGGCAACAATATGAATACATATACTGAAGAAGGTATGTAAAATTTTTTACTACTATGGTTGTAGTTATGTGGCTTTGATTTTATTTTTAACAAGAAAATCTATTCACCCACTAATACTACGATTTTGAAAAAGACGACTGATGACGAGGATGCTTAGGGCCCAACAATCATAAATCTATCGGCTCATCCAAAATGAGTATAAACTATGGTATTTTATTTTGTAGACTACTGATGATGCTTCGTATTCATATGTGAAACATGTTTGGTGGAAAAGAAAATAAACATTCAGTTGCAAATGACATATAATATATACATGAGCGACGTTGAAGCCGTGGTGATCTAGTGGGTGTCCACCTAGCGCCATCACCATTATGCACCACGTGTGTCGTGCAAGGCGGCGACGGCTGTCGACTTGTGTGTGGTGAGTCGAGTAGTGTTTGGCATTAGGTCCGCCAGATCCTGGCGTATATCACGCGCATGACTCCTGACGGCATCACCCCAAAAATGATTTTCTTCCCAGACATGGACTACTTTCCGCGTGCGAAGACCTATTCAGTGACTTGGATTAGCGGGGACGCAGTCCAATACCTGCTTGGTGATGGTGACAAGTCAGGCCTTGATTTCGGGCAATACCTTAACGGAGGATATTGTGCAGTTGTCAAGAACCCAAAGTACCAACAATATTTCTCGAAATTTCTCCGGGACGCTTCCAATTACCTCCTCGCAGC
The DNA here is from genome assembly GCF_023898315.1 of Schistocerca nitens. Taxonomy (NCBI): domain Eukaryota; kingdom Metazoa; phylum Arthropoda; class Insecta; order Orthoptera; family Acrididae; genus Schistocerca; species Schistocerca nitens. Next base: position 332,556,412 of record NC_064622.1, read on the forward strand.
TGGATCATTCATGCGATGAGCAACTGACATATGACCCTTCATCCACTTTACATATTCCATCCCCTCAACGGTTCTTCATACACACTTCCGTGGAAAGGTGATGTCGAACGCGATTTGGGTATTCCTCTGTAAAATTTAGGGTATGCGAAGATAAAATTTTTTAAAAAAGTCGGTAGTGTCCTAGATTGTCATGCGGCCGATCTGGGTTCGAACCTATTTACTTGCCAGTACAGTTTCACTTTTCTTTCTTTTTAAATATCATGGCAACTGTTAAATAAAGATAATGACCTTAAAAATAAGGTGCGTTGAGCACTAGACTCGGGCCGTGGAACCCCCCCCGTTCCGTCCCATATAGGTGTGGGGAATTTTTTTCGTTCCAGTCTCTCCAGGTCTGTACCAGGTCCACTCATCCTACCGTCAAATTCAGTACCAGTGATCTTTCCCAGGTGCAAAAGTAAGTCGGGGCGATGGACCTGACACCCTTCCCCTCACAGTGCCGTGGCGAACGAAAGCTTTGCCTCTGCCAGCACTCAGGCAAGAAGCACGGTCACAGGTTGAGTCCCTCAGACTTTACCACCTTTACATGATAAATATAAAAGTGAATATTCTCTGCAGGGTCGGTGAGGAAAAGATAATTTGCTAAGTACTGATTAAAAGAAGGGTCAAAATGATTCGTCATGTGTTCAGAAATAAAGGAATTACTTCCACGGTGTTAGAGGCAGTCATTGAGTGCAGAAACTGTGAAGGAAAGGGGAGTGGAGGTACAGAGATTGGAATGTATCCAACAAGTAACTAAGGACATTGTATGTAGGTGTTCATCTGAGATGAAGAGGTTGGCACAGACGAGAAAGTCCTTGTGGCCTTATCAAACCGCCAGAGGACTGATGAAGGAAAAAACTAGCCGCCACGCGTTTCATAATTTCAGCGGTGGGCGGTAAGAGCCAGTTAGTAGTCATACAATACAGAACGACATCCTTGCCATGTGGTAAACGCCAGAGACCACACCGGTTATCATAGTAGAGGCACTCTGGCATGGGATACTCTAAAAATTGAAAACAGAAATTCAGATTGGGTGGTGTGTGTGTGTGTGTGTGTGTGTGTGTGTGTGTGTGTGTGTGTAAGGTCATTCCTCTTGCCAACACGGCACCGTTAAGGCCGGTGGCAGAGGTGTTAGAGCAGATTAAATGGAGTGCTTGATGTAACTACAAACGTCTTTCGCCGGAAAATTGTGGATAAACTTCCGGTTCAGTACTGTGCATCTTGGGTTAACTTAGAGAATCACTCGGTGCTGACGTGTTGGCAATCTAGCCTCCAACTTGATCATACAATAGAAAACGTACTGTGAGGACACTAACAGAATTATAAATTCAGAGAACATGCGTAGCAATAGTACGAACTGTTTACATCCTGTGGAAAACTGCCTGTTTTCTGTTTTTTAATCTAAAAATCAAAACTTTCTTGAGTGACCAATGGTATTTTCTTAACCCTCTTATGATCTCTCATTTTACAGTGGTGAGTGCTATAAAGACATACTTTTTATATTTGCATGCAACATTCTCTTTAAAGTGCCATATATCACGCTGTACTGAATTTAAAAATCTGAGAAAATGCAATTTGTCCAAAAAGTATGTAGTGTTTTCTTGGTTTGCACAGATATATAACTTATTCACTTTAAATTGTTTAAAATTACACTACACATTACTTCAAGAAGGATCACTAATCCAAATAAAATCTACATAAATTTCTGTGTAAAACGACATAACAGAAACATAATTATTATTACATTTTAGATAGACAATAAACATAATTTCTTGAGAGCACATTACAGAATGTTCCAAGTGTGCACTTTTGTGTTACATAACAGGAAACCATGACTCACTTAACATTTTGGCAAGAACGTCTTTGTAACTTCCTGAACTGCTGCTACTTCTATTAAAGTACTCCATTACTAATATTTGCCAATACAACATGATTTTTTTTCGCCTAAGTGTTCTCTCTCTCTCCATTTCTAATATTTGCCAGTAGCACATGAATTTTTTTCGCCTAAGTGTTCTCTCTCTACGTGGACTCATTTTTTTTAAAAAATAAATCACGAAATCGGGTGAAATAAATGCAATGCAAACATTAACTTATAGAAAAAGTAACATAAAAACAAAATGAAACAACGACACTACACAAAAAATATGTACAGCAACATGTAAACAAATATTACACAGCACGACGTCAGCACACGTAAAGGCCACTGTCCATACCTATCTCTCTCCCAGTGACTCCATTTTCTCCCATTGATTTACAGCATACCCCAATGCTACTGTCTCTTTTCTCACTTATACTGTCTCCTTTTGCCTTTCTTTCCCAGTATCATTGTCTCCACCATGCCTAGGCAGCTGAATAATTGTGGGGGCTCCAACTCATTTTTCCCCTATACCGACGTGTTTAAAATTTCGGACCGAAATGCTGCCTCTCCTATACCTTCGTGCTAAAGTCCGCCACTCTGGGACGACCCAGACCCCGCAGGCCTATGTATGGTCTCCGTTCATTCGTATTTTCATTTGCACTGTCTTCTCTCTCTTTTGCACCCACTGCTTCTATCTCTATCCATCTCTCTTTCTTCTGCTTATTCTCTCTTCCACCGTCATGGTCTGTCTGCAACTCTCTTTCAGCACAAATAACAAGAATACGTTTGTATGCCAACATTTTTGGTGACGTAAGTGAAGTGAGGATTGGGGCAACGTGGTCCCCACTTTTTTTAGCCTTTCTTCTGCTCCGACAGTAGCAGTAGCATTTTTCAGCTGGTTCCTTTCTTTTCCCTGCTACAGCAGGGTTTGCTGCTTGTATAGTATAATACAAATTCTATAGTTAATAAGGTCGAAGGTTATGTAGTCAAACACATTTATACAGGTACTTCGAGACACTTTCTTCTGGATACTATGCTCGTCGATCGTAATTCATCGAAACTGCCTGGATAACGGTTTGCAGCCTAAACGAGTAAAGAGATATTAAAATATTTTACTGTAGTTTCAGTCTTTACAGTTTTACATAACACTTGGCTGTCGTTTTAAGTTCTTTACAGGCCTTTTATGGCCCTTTTTAGCAGATTTTTGTCACTGCAGGACCACTTTGGGTGTATCTCTAGAAGCATAAAGTGCACATTTTACAGAGAGAGGTCACCATGAAGTTTTATTGATGAAAACGTGCTGCCTAACAACGTAGTTTAGTGACCTCAGAACCCTTGCTATCACCCAAGACACTTGCAATGTTTTTACTGTTGTTGTTTTTGTTGTGGCCTTCAGTCCTGAGACTGGTTTGATGCAGCTCTCCATGCTACTCTACCCTGTGCAAGCTTCTTCATCTCCCAGTACCTACCGCAACCTACATCCTTCTGAATCTGCTTAGTGTATTCATCTCTTGGTCTCCCTCTACGATTTTTACCCTCCACGCTGCCCTCCAATGCTAAATTTGTGATCCCTTGATGAGTCAAAACATGTCCTACCAACAGATCCCTTCTTCTAGTCAAGTTATGCCACAAACTTCTCTTCTCCCCAGTCCTATTCAATACCTCCTCATTAGTTACGTGATCTACCCACCTTATCTTCAGCATTCTTCTGTAGCACCACATTTCGAAAGCTTCTATTCTCTTCTTGTCCAAACTGGTTATCGTCCATGTTTCACTTCCATACATGGCTACACTCCATACAAATACTTTCAGAAACGACTTCCTGATACTTAAATCTGTACTCGATGTTAACAAATTTCTCTTCTTCAGAAACGATTTCCTTGCCATTGCCAGTCTACATTTTATATCCTCTCCACTTCGACCATCATCAGTTATTTTACTCCCTAAATAGCAAAACTCCTTTACTACTTTAAGTGTCTCATTTCGTAATCTAATCCCCTCAGCATCACCCGATTTAATTTGACTACATTCCATTATCCTCGTTTTGCTTTTGTTGATGTTCATCTTATATCCTCCTTTAAAGACACTGTCCATTCCGTTCAACTGCTCTTCCAAGTCCTTTGCTGTCTCTGACAGAATTACAATGTCATCGGCGAACCTCAAAGTTTTCACTTCTTCTCCATGAATTTTAATACCTACTCCGAATTTTTGTTTTGTTTCCTTTACTGCTTGCTCAATATACAGATTGAATAACATCGGGGAGAGGCTACAACCCTGTCTCACTCCTTTCCCAACCACTGCTTCCCTTTCATGCCCCTCGACTCTTATAACTGCCATCTGGTTTCTGTACAAATTGTAAATAGCCTTTCGCTCCCTGTATTTTACCCCTGCCACCTTCAGAATTTGGAAGAGAGTATTCCAGTTAACGTTGTCAAAAGCTTTCTCTAAGTCTACAAATGCTAGAAATGTAGGTTTTCCTTTTCTTAATCTTTCTTCTAAGATAAGTCGTAAGGTTAGTGTTGCCTCACGTGTTCCAACATTTCTACGGAATCCAAACTGATCTTCCCCGAGGTCCGCTTCAACCAGTTTTTCCATTCGTCTGTAAAGAATTCGCGTTAGTATTTTGCAGCTGTGACTTATTAAACTGATAGTTCGGTAATTTTCACATCTGTCAACACCTGCTTTCTTTGGGATTGGAATTATAATATTCTTCTTGAAGTCTGTGGGTATTTCGCCTGTCTCATACATCTTGCTCACCAGATGGTAGAGTTTTGTCATGACTGGATCTCCCAAGGCCATCAGTAGTTCTAATGGAATGTTGTCTACCAGGGCCTTGTTTCGACTCAGGTCCTTCAGTGCTCTGTCAAACTCTTCACGCAGTATCTTATCTCCCATTTCATCTTCATCTACATCCTCTTCCATTTCCATAATATTGTCCTCAAGTACTTCGCTCTTGTATAAACTCTCTATATACTCCTTCCACCTTTCTGCCTTCCCTTCTTTGCTTAGAACTGGGTTGCCATCTGAGCTCTTGATATTCATACAAGTGGTTCTCTTCTCTCCAAAGGTCTCTTTAATTTTCCTGTAGACAGTATCCATCTCACCCCTAGTGAGACAAGCCTCTTCATTCTTACATTTGTCCTCTAGCCATCCCTGCTTAGCCATTTTGCACTTCCTGTCGTTCTCATTTTTGAGACGTTTGTATTCCCTTTTGCCTGCTTCATTTACTGCATTTTTATATTTTCTCCTTTCATCAATTAAATTCAATATTTCTTCTGTTACCGAAGGATTTCTACTAGCCCTCGTCTTTTTACCTACTTGATCCTCTGCTGCCTTCACTACTTCATCCCTCAGAGCTGCCCATTCTTCTTCTACTGTATTTCTTTCCCCCATTCCTGTCAATGGTTCCCTTATGCTCTCCCTGAAACTCTCTACAACCTCTCGTTCTTTCAGTTTATCCAGGTCCCATCTCCTTAAATTCCCACCTTTTGGCAGTTTCTTCAGTTTCAATCTACAGTTCATAACCAATAGATTGTGGTCAGAATCCACATCTGCCCCTGGAAATGTCTTACAATTTAAAACCTGGTTCCTAAATCTCTGTCTTACCATTATATAATCTATCTGATACTTTTTAGTATTTCCAGGATTCTTCCAGGTATACAACCTTCTTTTATGATTCTTGAACCAAGTGTTAGCTATGATTAAGTTATGCTCTGTGCAAAATTCTACCAGGCGGCTTCCTATTTCATTTCTTCCCCCCAATGCATATTCACCTACTATGTTTCCTTCTCTCCCTTTTCCTACCGACGAATTCCAGTCACCCATGACTATTAAATTTTCGTCTCCCTTCACTACCTGAATAATTTCTTTTATCTCGTCATACATTTCATCAATTTCTTCATCATCTGCAGAGCTAGTTGACATATAAACTTGTACTACTGTAGTAGGCATGGGCTTTGTGTCTATCTTGGCCACAATAATGCGTTCACTATGCTGTTTGTAGTAGCTAACCCGCACTCCTATTTTTTGATTCATTATTAAACCTACTCCTGCATTACCCCTATTTGATTTTGTATTTATAACGCTGTAATCACATGACCAAAAGTCTTGTTCCTCCTGCCACCGAACTTCACTAATTCCCACTATATCTAACTTTAACCTATCCATTTCCCTTTTTAAATTGTCTAACCTACCTGCCCGATTAAGGGATCTGACATTCCACGCTCCGATCCGTAGAATGCCAGTTTTCTTTCTCCTGATAACGACGTCCTCTTGAGTAGTCCCCGCCCGGAGATCCGAATGGGGGACTATTTTACCTCCGGAATATTTTACCCAAGAGGACGCCATCATCATTTAATCATACAGTAAAGCTGCATGTAAAGCTATGTCAGTTAAAACTACATTTACGCCTCAACGCGGATATTACGTGCATACTTTACGAGCATATATACGGTAACTTAAACCTCGATAACGAATAAAAATATCGAAAAAGTTCTCCGTGAAAATCATCATAAAAAAATTACGTTCAAAATTTTGTCGATCTGGTATGAATAGAAGTTACGTAAGTGGCCAACTCACAGTTGGTAGTTTTGAATCCAAAAAATCATGTTTCTCGGCTCCACATTTTCTAAAACGGGACAATGGCATTTCCAAATGAATTTCTAGAAATGTACAATTAAAATCCGAGCCATTTAGGATGGCTATGTATTTAGATAACTGAGGCCCACGCTGCAAAAACGGTTTTTTGCGGTTTTCTGCATAAGTATGGTAACACTGAATCTCCGGATAACGACAACGGATAACGATGTCGAAAAAAGTTCCGAAGTTCTGAGAGCATATCATCCTAAGAATATACGATAAAAATTTCGGCTGTCTGCCATGAATAGAATTGACTGAAGTGGCCATCCGCACAGTTGGTACATCTCATACCCAAAACACATGGTTTTTTGGGGCTTTCACAGGAACCGCCCATGACCAAATGGTACTTATATAAGCCACCTAAAATTCACCCCATATCACACCTAATGCACAAGAACCAACTGATTTGTTTAATTTTTTTGGGCTCGAAGAAGTGTGCAGTGTTTAAATTTTGACTCTGTACAGTAGGGTAGCTACAGTATGCTTGTGGGCAACCCCTGTTGACAAAATCTACCACTTCATGGGCATAGCACCTCCAGACTGAAGGAGAACAGCAGCTGAAGTGGAAAGAAAGAAGCAGGAGACGGATCAGACACACCCCCTGTTTGGATGCGAACATCAGACACCAAGACTCAAGACGAGAAAAAGTTTTCTCCGGACAACACAACCAATCCAGACATCACCTGCAGACCATGGGATACAACTCTGGCGTAGCTCATCATCAGACAAATATTGGGACAAACCCAAGGAAGAACTTGCTACAGGTCATCATCTCCCATACACAACATGGAAGGTACTCAATAGACTAAGAATTGGAGTATTTCGGTGTAAGGAGAACATGAAGAAATGGGGACTAAATGGCAGGGGACGAACTATGTGAGTGAGGTGAACCTCAAGACCATCAGCACTTACTCAACTGTAGGAAACTGTCGGAACTTGTGTCCATGGACGATCTGATTATCGCCAGTGATAAGGCAGTCTGTGCAGCGGAATTCTGGGTAGCACATGGAATATAAATATGCACATATTCTCTGTCATACTTGTAATATATATATATATATATATATATATATATATATATATATATATATATATATATATTTGATATGCTATGTATGATAAATCATATTTAATATGTTCTGTTCTGGACATGTATAAATAAACAAATAAAATTGTAATCTCATGTTCTTGACTGTAATGATGTTTTCTGTGCCTTTGTAATTGTATTCTTATGCTATAAAATTGTCATTCTATAGATACCAGTTCTTCAAGTTAAGTAGATAGTATGGATTCATTTAGCTGCACACATTTTATCTGTTGGTCATAGTAGATGTATAAAATGTCAGAGGTATGCGACTGTGTTGGTGCTTGTACGTGTGCTGATAATTCAGCAAGGGACTGGTTAACAGCATTGCTGGTTCTAAGCATATTTCAAAAAATTTACTGAATGCAGAAGTAGTGGTTTACAGACTTGATACATTGTCATCTTCAACTGCCAATTGTGCACCCGCAAATCGCAACGGATGGCTGCTGGACATCTCTCCAAGGACTACAGTTGGTTTGCACCTTTGGTGGCCCATTACTACAATAATCTCTACAAGGAATACTGTGGGTCTGCTCTCTGGTGACCTACCAATTCTACCAATAATCTTCAATACTTAGACTGGCTCTGCCCTGGGTCTACTCTGTTGTGGCCCATTACCAGTCTTCATGTCACAGTAGGCTACTGTGTTTCTGTTGGGAGAACAACACTACTCCTTCAAGACTGCATGGAGGTCCACTACTTATGCGTGCATATTCTTTTAATGCTCAGGCTTTGTGCATGAAACTATCATAGACGACTCTTCCGATAAACGATAAAGGTTGTCTTTTGGGACTGTGAGGATAATTTTTTGGTTTGTTGACCAACAGTAAATTAATAATTGTGTGCATCTTATCTATTTGATATTGTTTATATCAAAAAATTTAACCAGTTAGTCTTGGCCATTGCCAAAACACTTTCTAAATTTCTTTGAGAGGAGCAGGGGGCTATGTAAGTAGGCTGCTTATATGTTGGTATGTTGGCAGTTCCATGTTATTATTGTTGTTGTAGTCTTCAGTCCTGAGACTGGTTTGATGCAGCTCTCCATGCTACTCTATCCTGTGCAAGCTTCTTCATCTCCCAGTACCTACTGCAACCTACATCCATCTGAATCTGCTTAGTGTATTCATCTCTTGGTCTCCCTCTACGATTTTTACCTTCCACACTGCCCTCCAATGCTAAATTTGTGATCCCTTGATGCCTCAAAACATGTCCTACCAACAGATCCCTTCTTCTAGTCAAGTTGTGCCACAAACATCTCTTCTCCCCAATCCTATTCAATACCTCCTCATTAGTTACATGATCTACCCACCTTATCTTCAGCATTCTTCTGTAGCACCACATTTCGAAACCTTCTATTCTCTTCTTGTCCACACTAGTTATCGTCCATGTTTCACTTCCATACATGGCTACACTCCATACAAATACTTTCAGAACCGACTTCCTGACATTTAAATCTGTACTCGATGTTAACAAATTTCTCTTCTTCAGAAACGATTTCATTGCCATTGCCAGTCTACATTTTATATCCTCTCTACTTCAACCATCATCAGTTATTTTACTCCCCAAATAGATAACTCCTTTACTACTTTAAGTGTCTCATTTCCTAATCTAATTCCCTCAGCATCACCCGATTTAATTTGACTACATTCCATTATCCTCGTTTTGCTTTTGTTGATGTTCATCTTATATCCTCCTTTAAAGACACTGTCCATTCCGTTCAACTGCTCTTCCAAGTCCTTTGCTGTCTCTGACAGAATTACAATGTCATCGGCGAACCTCAAAGTTTTTACTTCTTCTCCATGAATTTTAATACCTACTCCGAAGTTTTCTTTTGTTTCATTTATTGCTTGCTTAATATACAGATTGAATAACATCGGGGAGAGGCTACAACCCTGTCTCACTCCTTTCCCAACCACTGCTTCCCTTTCATGCCCCTCAACTGTTACAACTGCCATCTGGTTTCTGCACAAATTGTAAATAGCCTTTCGCTCCCTGTATTTTACCCCTGCCATCTTCAGAATTTGAAAGAGAGTATTCCAGTTAACATTGTCAAATCTTTCTCTAAGTCTACAAATGCTAGAAACGTAGGTTTGCCTTTTCTTAATTTCTTCTAAGATAAGTCGTAAGGTCAGTATTGCCTCACGTGTTCCACACTATTCTACGGGATCGAAATTGATCTTCCCCGAGGTCCGCTTCTACCAGTTTTTCCATTCGTCTGTAAAGAATTCGCGTTAGTATTTTGCAGCTATGACTTATTAAACTGATAGTTCTGTAATTTTCACATCTGTCAACACCTGCTTTCTTTGGGATTGGAATTATAATATTCTTCTTGAAGTCTGAGGGTATTTCGCCTGTCTCATACATCTTGCTCACCAGATGGTAGAGTTTTGTCATGACTGGCTCTCCCAAGGCCATCAGTAGTACTAATGGAATGTTGTCTACTCCCAGGGCCTTGTTTCGACTCAGGTCCTTCAGTGCTCTGTCAAACTCTTCACGCAGTATCTTATCTCCCATTTCGTCTTCATCTACATCCTCTACCATTTCCATTATATTGTCCTCAAGTACTTCGCCCTTGTATAAACCCTCTATATACTCCTTCCACCTTTCTGCCTTCCCTTCTTTGCTTAGAACTGGGTTGCCATCTGAGCTCTTGATATTCATACAAGTGGTTCTCTTCTCTCCAAAGGTCTCTTTAATTTTCCTGTAGGCAGTATCTATCTTACCCCTACTGAGATAAGCCTCTACATCCTTACATTTGTCCTCTAGCCATCCCTGCTTAGCCATTTTGCACTTCCTGTCGATTTCATTTTTGAGACGTTTGTATTCCTTTTTGCCTGCTTCATTTACTGCATTTTTATATTTTCTCCTTTCATCAGTTAAATTCAATATTTCTTCTGTTACCCAAGGATTTGTATTAGCCCTCGTCTTTTTACCTACTTGATCCTCTGCTGCCTTCACTACTTCATCCCTCAGAGCTACCCATTCTTCTTCTACTGTATTTCTTTCCCCCATTCCTGTCAATTGTTCCCTTATGCTCTCCCTGAAACTCTCTACAACCTCTCGTTCTTTCAGTTTATCCAGGTCCCATATCCTTATATTCCCACCTTTTTGCAGTTTCTTCAGTTTCAATCTGCAGATCATAACCAATAGATTGTGGTCAGAATCCACATCTGCCCCTGGAAATGTCTTACAATTTAAAACCTGGTTCCTAAATCTCTGTCTTACCACTATATAATCTATCTGATACCTTTTAGTATCTCCAGGATTCTTCCAGGTATACAACCTTCTTTTATGATTCTTGAACCAAGTGTTAGCTATGATTAAGTTATGCTCTGTGCAAAATTCTACCAGGCGGCTTCCTATTTCATTTCTTCCCCCCAATGCATATTCACCTACTATGTTTCCTTCTCTCCCTTTTCCTACCGACGAATTCCAGTCACCCATGACTATTAAATTTTCGTCTCCCTTCACTACCTGAATAATTTCTTTTATCTCGTCATACATTTCATCAATTTCTTCATCACATGCAGAGCTAGTTGGCATATAAACTTGTACTACTGTAGTAGGCGTGGGCTTTGTGTCTATCTTGGCCACAATAATGCTTTCACTATGCTGTTTGTAGTAGCTAACCCGCACTCCTATTTTTTGATTCATTATTAAACCTACTCCTGCATTACCCCTATTTGATTTTGTATTTATAACGCTGTAATCACATGACCAAAAGTCTTGTTCCTCCTGCCACCGAACTTCACTAATTCCCACTATATCTAACTTTAACCTATCCATTTACCTTTTTAGATTTTCTAACCTACCTCCCCGATTAAGGGATCTGACATTCCACGCCCCGATCCGTAGAACGCCAGTTTTCTTTCTCCTGATAACGATGTCCTCTTGAGTAGTCCCCGCCCGGAGATCCAAATGGGGGACTATTTTACGTTCGGAATATTTTACCCAAGAGGACGCCATCATCATTTAATCATACGGTAAAGCTGTATGTCCTTGGGAAAAATTACGGCTGTAGTTTCCCCTTGCTTTCAGCCGTTCGTAGTACCAGCACAGCAAGGCCGTTTTGGTTAATGTTACAAGGCCAGATCAGTCAATCATCCAGACTGTTGCCCCTGCAACTACTGAAAAGGCTGCTGTCCCTCTTCAGGAACCACATGTTTGTCTGGCCTCTCAACAGATACCCCTCCGTTGTGGTTGCACCTACGTACGGCTATCTGTATCGCTGAGGCACGCAAGCCTCCCCAACAACGGCAAGGTCCATGGTTCATGCATTATTAACTCTGACAGCACTGTGTGCCTTCAGTAAGAGACTGTGTGTGGCTGGTTGGACTCGCAGTTAGTGGCGTATAGCCAGCAGTGATGGAGGTTGGAAGTTTATAGTTAGCGCTGATGGAGGTTACAGGTTACTAGCCTTTACAAATAGCTTCAGCTACATGAATATGTCACTCACTTCACCAAAAGAAATAACTTCCATAATAAAATCTTTGAAATCAAAGCATTCTAGTGGTTATGATGAAATATTAACAAAGTAAATTAAGGCATGTTCTTGTGAGTTTACTACAATTCTAAGTTACTTGTGTAATCAGTCAATTATAACTGGGACATTTCCTGACTGGCTAAAATATGCAGATGTTAAGCCTCTATTCAAGAAAGGGGATAAACAGATACCATCAAACTACAGACCGATTTCACTTTTGCCAGTATTCTCAAAAATTTTAGAAAAAGTAATGTACAGGCAGTTTCTCAACCATCTGACCACAAACAACATATTATCAAGAACACAGTTTGGATTTCTGAAGGGTTGTGATATCGAGAAGGCTATTTACACCTACAGTGAAAATGTACTTAATTCATTAAATAACAAATTACAAGCAGCAGCTATTTTCTGTGATTTGTCAAAGGCATTTGATTGTGTGAACCACAACATCCTTTTAAATAAATTAGAATTCTATGGTGTCACGGGCAGTGCTGCAAAATTGTTCAAGTCATACCTAGCTAACAGGAAACAAAGGGTGTTAGTACAAGGGACTAGTGAATTAAGTCATCAGTCATCATCAGAATGGGAAGAAATTTCATGTGGTGTCCCACAAGGATCCATCTTAGGGCCATTGCTTTTTCTTGTGTACATTAATGATCTCTCATCAGTTACACTGCCAGAAGCAGAGTTCGTTTTGTTTGCAGATGACATAAGTATTGCAATAAATAGTATGTCGAGTGTAGTTCTAGAAAGATCTGCTAATGTTATTTTCATGGATATTAATAAATGGTTTAAAGCCAACTCATTGACATTAAACTTTGAAAAGACGCACTACATGCAATTCAGAACCTGTAAGAGATTTCCACCCAGCATATGCATAAAGTATGAAGAAGAGCAGATAGAAGAGGTTGACAGTCTTAAATTCCTGGGATTACAACTTGATAATAAATTCAGTTGGGAGGAGCACACCACAGAAATGCAGAAACGCCTTAACAAATCTGTATTTGTAATTCGAGTGTTAGCAGACATAGGCGACATAAAAATGAAAAAGCTTGCATACTTTGCCTACTTTCATTCCATAATGTCATACGGTATAATATTTTGGGGTAACTCTTCAATTCAAACAAAAGTTTTCAGAGTCCAAAAGCGTGTAATACGTATTATTTGTGGAGTAAATTCACGGACGTCATGTAGAAACCTCTTCAAAGAACTGGGTATACTAACCACTGCCTCTCGGTATATTTACTCCTTAATGAAATTTGTCCAAAATAATATATCTCTTTTTCCAACAAACAGCTCAGTTCATACATACAATACGAGGAACAAAAATGATCTGCACAAAGACTTAAAAGCACTTACTTTAGTTCAAGATGGGGTCCACTACTCAGGAACATTCATCCTCAATAATTTGCAGCACACATAAAAAATTTAGTTACAAATAAAGATCAATTTAAAAGGAGCCTGAAAGACTTACTAGCGGGCAACTCCTTCTGCTCCATAGACGAATTTTTTAATAGAAACAAATGATGTCTTGTATATATTCATACTATTAGTATTGTTATTTCAGCTAAAAAAGAATTGACATGTTCCACATCCTCGAGGATCTCCTCAGCATGGATCCATGGAACGAAAAACTAATCTAATCTAATCTAAGTGTTAGCGCAAGCGGACGATCTGGACGTATGTCCATCATGGAAATGTATTATTCTTGATGATTATTTTTTTTAACTGGATGCCACATTATTAAGGTAAAATTTCCTTAATACATTGTTTGCTCTGCAACAAAATCTTTCCTTTGCTAACCACATTCCTATTAGTAGTCAGAGCCTACAGTAGTTAGAATCTTTTACTTAGCTGGCTGTATTGGTGCTTGCTGTATCGCTATAGTTCGTGTAATGAAGATTTTTTGTGCGGTAGGTGTCTTATGAAATGTATAGGTTATTGTTGCGATTTCTTCTAATTCAGGGCCATTCTTTTTTGTTAATTATTTGAGCAGTCAGATTGCGTTTGCGTTGAATTTGCCAGGAATAATTCTGTAGGTCAGTGCTGAAATGATATAAATATAGCAAAGTGATAGTACGTTCAGTTTCACTCAGAAGTTTCTGAATTAAATCAAGTTTCATCTTCCCAGTTATTTCAGTCCAAGTAAGTAAAAATTTAATAAAGAAGTTTCAGCTTCACAGATGTCGCTGCTGTACGGAGATGAAACTAGGGCTGAGTATCTGGAAGACGATCTACGCAGTAGAGCAACATAGCGCTGCCAGATAACTCGCAGTGTTGTCAGTCTCATTACTTTTGTCGCACACCTCATATTGTAGTAATGAACTTTAATAAAGTATTCTGTGACATTGATAATAACTCACCTGGTTGCTACTATAGTCAGTAGTGGTTACTGCTCCGAGTTCTGCGGACTTTTAAAAGAAACTGTACAGTGATATTTGAAATGAAAAATATTTGGCTGAAGCATTAACGACTGCGATCAGAAAGATCGTAATTTGGTATAGTATATGAAATAAAATTAAGCCTTGTGTAACACAATAAATGTTGGATTGCTGCAGTTGGTAGCAGTCGAAATCACGAAAACTTATTTCCATTTTTAAATATTTATTTTTGGGAGAAATACACCTTTGGGGGCGGGGGGGGGGGGCGGCAGCCTGATTTTCCTCCCCCCCCCTCTCTCTCGCCAGGCGCACCAGTGAAACAAGCAATAAGTTAAAAATAGCATCATTTTCTATGGGTGTCAGCGAGAAAAGATTTCGAAGGTCTGAAATTATATGCAAAGTTTGTTGGAAGTCTCCAAGTGCATTCTCATCTACTGGATGAATAAAGTGCAAGTATCTGCGCGTCGTCAGTTAAAGATGCTTCAAGATAAACACACAATTTCTAACTTTATTAGTTGTATTATCGTGTTAAATTTTGTGCATAAGATTATTCCTCTTAATCTGCAAATTATAGCAGAATTTTAGACTTTTAAATTCACTCAGTAATTGCGTGAAATAGTGAAAATCTAGTATTTTTTCACTTGGAAGCCGTCTGTATGTACAGTATGCTGAGTTCTTTTTTGTTTTGGAAGAATATAAAAACGTAATGTTTAAGTGTTAATAGAAACAAATGGATATTCAGTTATGTTTCCTTTCTAATTGTTACCTAATAATTGTACTGGGTCATGCCTAATTCAATTCCTCAAGCAGATGCCTAATTCAATTCCTCAAGCAGGAGTGGGTAAGTTAAACATGTCAACTGAAGCCGTCGTAAAACAAAAACGTTATGTTTCCGGATACAGGTTCCCAATCAAAATATTGTGTACTCACTCTCCTCTACCATTGCTATATCTCAATCGCCACATCGTTGAGATACTCTCAGGCTCCCTCAACAACCCCATCAGACCTTAAACCCTACACATTTCCCCTTTTATTGCTCTCTAGGAATCTGCTCAAAAAGGGTTAGCATCTAACAATGAAATTCCTTGTATTGCAAGCAGTTTCAGGCGCAAAGTTTTCCCTGGTATATATTTTGTCTCGATCCAGACTTACTTTTACTCTATCATTAAACAAGTACAAAAAAACTATTTTTGTTTATAATTTCATACTTACTGTTTCGTAAGACTATTTGTAACGTTTGAAATTGTTCAAAAATGCAGATTATAAGCAAACATTTTTATTCAATACATCAATGCAATACAATATCCGTGTTTACATTAACATATACAACATACAAATACAATATTATGAATTACCAAGTGGTACAATTACCACACTTAAACGTAGAGTAAAATTTACTGTTGAGGTGGTATCGAATAAAAGGAAATAGTTAATTAAGTCTTTCCATAGGCCTGAACATCTGAAATTTCCTTCTCATTGCAGTTAATTTATGCTTTCATTTTCGAGGCCGTCATAATTTATCAATATCTTCGCCCTTATTCTGGGACCGCTGAGGGGCGGAAGTGATGCCGGGGAATAATTAGTACTGATACTTCCAAGCATTTACGAAGAAATATGTGTCTCTGCAGCTTCGCCGATTAAGGCGAGTGCTGCCATTTGTTAAAGGACCAGTTGCCTGCAACACTGTTTCGCTCATGAGGCACATACACTGAGGCGACAGCAGTCACGAGATAGCTATATGCACAGATACAGAGGGCGGTAGCACCGCATACACAGGGTATAATAGGGCAGTGCGTTGGCGGAGCTGTAAATTGTAGTCAGATGATTCATTTGAAAATGTTTCCGATGTGATTATGGCCGCACGACCGGAATTAAAAGACTTTGAACGCGGAATGGCAGTTGAAGCTTGACCCATGGGACATTCCATTTTGGAAATAGTTAGGGAATTCAATATTCCGTGATCCACAGTGTAAAACGTGTGCTGAGGATACCAAATTTCAGGCATTACTTCTCACCACGGACAAAGCGTTGGCCGACGACCTTCACTTAGCGACAGAAAGCAGCGGCATTTGCATAGAATAGTCAGTTCTAACAGACAAGCAACGTTGTGTGAAACTACCGCAGAAATCAATATGGGTCGTACAAAGAACGTTCCCATTAGGACAATGCGGTGAAATCTCGCATTAATGGGCTGTGGCAGCAGACGACAGACGCGAGTGCTTCTGCTAACAGCACGACACCGCCTGCAGCGTCTTTCCTGTGTTCCTGATTATCGTTTATACCCTAGACGACTGGAAAACCGCGGCCTGGTCAGATGAGCTGATGGTAGGGTTCGAGTGTGGCACAGACCCCACGAAGCAATGGAACCAGGTTGTCAACAAAGCACTGTGCAAGCTGGTGGTGGCTGCATAACAGTGCTACCTGAATTGACACGAAATGGGCTGGGTCCTCTGGTCCAGCTGAACTGATCAATGACTGGAAATTGATATGTCCGGCTACTTGGAGATCATCTGCTGCCATTCATAGACTTCATTTTTCCAAACAGTGGCGGAATTTTTATGGATGACAATGCACCATGTCACTAGGCCACAATTGTTCACGATTCGTTTAAAGAACGTTCTGGACAATCTGTGCGTGTTTTCTGGCCACCCTAATCGCACGACATGAATCCCATCGAATATTTACGGGACATAATCGAGAGGTCAGTTCGGGCACAGAATCCGGCACCAACAACAAACACTTTCCCAATTATGGACGGCTCAGTATGTCTACAGGGGATTTCCAACGACTTGTTGAGTCCATGCCGCGTCGAGTTGCTGCACTACACCGGGCGACAGGAAGTCTGACACGACATTAGGAGGTATCACACGACCATTTGGCACTTCAGTCTAGGTAACTAAGACCCGACACAGATTATGCAATGTAGATAGTTAAAAATAAAACCAGTCAGGAGTATAGTATTTGATGACGCAAAACGAAGGTGTGTCGGAACACCTGTGTGCAGAAGACCGCCAGCAGCTACCATTACTAGGAGCCGAAGTTGTAAACTGAGAGTATCCCTTATCTGAGTAAGTATAGTGAGGTAACAATGAAAATTCGATCGCCTCCTAGCTGCCACTACTCAAAACTAGAATTTTGTTAGTTGTATCTAGTAGGTATGTGATTATAAACGGAAAATCACATATATTTTTCAGATGTGCTATGTGCAGTCTGAAATGAAGGAAATATGGCAATACGGGCTACTCGTTGTACATGAAATAGCACCCACACTTTCCCAACAGCAGTAAGTATGTGGCAAGCAACAGCCACATCTGCCAACAGGAGGCTGTCCTATAACGTACGATGCGTGCAGCAGTAACTTCATAGAGCAATAAGCGAAGCATTTACCTAAATATGCTGTGGTACATAGGTATGAAATCCACTCACAGGTCTTTCCGTCCGAAAACGTTTGATCCTATCCACTGTATAGTAATTCCCGAACTGTAGTACTAAAGGACGCTAAGTTCATAGCTCAGGCACCACAGACGATAATAAGACTGTTGTGATGTCTGTGCAAATGTTCCAGATAAGTGGAAAACATGTTTTAACAGATTATTAACTGGTGAAGGTAAAAACGACAGGGACTAAAATACTCCCCAAGAGGCAGTTTGAAACAAAATATTTGTTACTAAAAGCGATAACATTTCTATCAAGTAAGGGTTAACATTCACATGACGTAACTGTATCCTTATGCTGCAAAATTGTAATTGTATAGACACCAGTTCTTCAAGTTAAGTAGATAGCAGGGATTCATTTAACTAGACATTTTGTCTGTTGGTCATAGTATATGTATAAAATGTCAGAGGTTATACGACTATGTTCGTGCTTACATGTGTGTTGATAATTCAGCAAGGGACTGGCTAACAGCATTGCTGGTTCTAACAAGGGGACCTCCCCATCGCAACCCCATCAGATTTAGATATAAGTTGGCACACTGGATAGGCCTTGAAAAACTGAACACAGATCAACAGAGAAAACAGGAAGAAGTTGTGTGGAACTATGAAAAAATAAGCAACATATAGAAACTGAGTAGTCCATGCGTAACATACGCCACATCTAGGCTAACGTTGGCACAGCAGCGCAGTGGACTCGTGGTTAGCGTGAGCACCTGCGGAGCGAGAGGTCCTTGGTTCAAATCTTCTCTTCATTGAAGATTTTAATTTCTTTACTTTCGCAAAGTTATGATCTGTCCGTTCGTTCATTAACGTCTCTGTTCACTGTAATAAGTTTAGTGTCTGTGTTTTGCGACCGCACCGGTAAACCGTGCGATTAGTAGACGAAAGGACGTGCCTCTCCAATGGGAACCGAAAACATTTGATCGCAAGGTCATAAGTGAACCGATTCCTCCACAGGAAAACGTGTCTGATATATTCCATACGACACTGGTGACGGCATGTGCGTCACATGACAGGCATATGTTGTCGACCCACCTAACTTGTACACTTGGCGAATGGGTAAAAAGATTCTTCTACCTTACCCGATTTCGGTTTTCTTGTGGATGTGATAATCACTCCCAAAAAAGTGATGAAAACATAAGAGTATGTCACATGAACTGAAAAAAAAATTATACTTTTCGCTAGAGGGAAGACTTGAACCAAGAACCTTTCGCTCCGTAGTTGCTCACGCTAACCACGGGACCACGGCGCCCCTAACTTTGATTTAGCGTTGATGTTGCCTATCTTGCACGTGGACTACTCAGTTTGTATATTTTTCTTATTTTTTCGTAGTTCCACACAACTTCTTCCTGTTTTCTCGATTGATCTTTGTTCAGTTTTTCAAGGCCTATCCACTGTGCCAACTTATAACTAAATCTGAGGGGGGTGCGATGGGGAGGTTCCCTTGTAAGGATATCGCAAAAAAAGTTAGTGAGTGCACAAGTAGTGGTTTACAGACTTGCTACATTGTCATCAAGACTCTTCGCAACGGATGGCTGCTGGCCATCTCTACGAGGACTACACATTTGGTGGCCCATTATTACAATAATCTCTACAAGGAATACTGTGAGTCTGCTCTCTGGTGACCTACCAATTCTACCAATAAGACAGAATGGCGAACAGCTTGCGGCAGACGTTTTGTACGTTACTGTGATTAAATTTATATCGTCGGGTGACGTTACTGTGATTAAATTTACGTCGTATATACAAACCAATAGGCGATTTATTGAACCAAAACATTTATTTATAGGAGTGTTGCTGATATGTTGATCTTTACATCCGATCACATAACCTCATGACTTACACACTGTCATTCTTGCAACGGATTTCAATAAACTTATTAACGACACAATTTTATTTACCTTCAAAGTTTGATATAATGTGCGTCATCTTATTTTGGAGGTCAGGTTTAAATCATTACCTTGCGCAATATTTGCTGACATTAAAGTTTCTTTCTAAGACGGCAATTTTCTTCCAATTTCAAGACTGGTATAGTTACTGTTCAATGCATTTAATCGAACAACTCTGCCAATCCATGAAATAATATTACACATTTTGTGGTTGCATCGGGAGCACTTTTGAAATGATTAAGAACTGAAGCTAGATGCTGAATAATTTTAGGCATATTCAACATTTTGAAAATACCTTTTACTTCCACGAGAAATTCTATCAGTTCTTTCGCACCCTCTACTTCAGTGACAATCTTCGTTTTCTCTGAATTTCTTGACCGATTATTAGAACGACCTGTATCTTGACTCGTATTGTACTTCCGCTGTGAAAGGGGAGGAAATTGAAGTTTGTCGTTTACATCAGGCTTTTCCTGGGAATTAACGTCACTGTTTTCGTGCAAGTCGTATTTGTGAACATTGACATATTTCTTTGCGTACGTCGCAGGATGTGTTCCTCTCCACCGTCCATAACCAGTGTACATATTTTCAGTATCAACCTGAACGTCAGTACGAGAATGTCTAAACGAACTTGGTAAATTAGTTTTTCTCGCACCCGTGTTCCCGTGGAATGCGCTGTCATTGCCTTTCGACGCCCTCTTGCACGTCCTAGCGACGTGGCCCAGGCGGCGGCAACAGTAGCAACGTATACCTCTCGAAACATTTCTGCGTAGATCTTCCCACTGTGCTGGGCAGTTACATACCTTTCGTCTTGCGTAAACATCGTTCTTCGTAATACCATTCACAAAGGCTACTACAAAAATCGGCAAGAGAACTTCAATTTCTGGACAACTATCTTCAGGTCTGGCGAGTTGTCGAACTGAGATAGTTTCTAGACCTTGGCTGTTTAAGTCAGACGCTACCTCCTCAGGAGTGAAACAAGCTGGAACGTTCTTCAGCACCATTTTCAGATTCTCATTCACGGTATCCCCGGGAGAGGTTTTGGCACTTGATAAGCGATTACTGGTATTTTTGTAATCACTAACAGTAGCACTTCGCACTGTCACGGTATCACTCGCGTATTTCACTACAAAGTCGTTGTCAGCCGAATGTCTCTGTTTTTGGACGAGCGAACGACTGAGCAATTTCGTAGAGTTGGAACAGCAGGTTCGGCACGTCCTGGTGGAATCTTTAGCAAGTACTTCGATGCCTTCGTCGCCCTCTTCGCACAAACTGCTGTACTTGTTGCAGACGCTCACACCGTAGACGTCCTCTAATGGCTGATGTCGAAAGAGGGAGCAGGGTGATCTTCTCGTTTTCCTTGACATGGCAGTCCGTTGAATACTGCTGAGATGCTTCTTCCTGGGTTTTGTAGCTGTTCCGATGCCTCTTGTGCCAAGTCCCACCACACTGAAATTAGTATTTACTTTTGGTGGTCCTTCCTGGCTTGTGAGAAATATTAAGCCTCAATGCAATTTAACCGGCACGGTAAATATTGACGTATGACGAATTACTCTGTGATAAAGGCTGCAGTTTCGCTGCGATTTGCAAATGTGTGCCACTGTTGCGAACAGAGCCCCGTGTGTAACAGCTGACAGGCAGCTCACTGCACGCGACCACAGGGAGTAGCGATCTCGTGGGAGCTCACGTTTGTTATAGTAGTAAACACCCGTCGTTGTCAGGCATGGTTCTCGCCAGCCGCGGTCGACAAACACAGGTGCGCAGGGACTGTGCGCTCTGTCACCAGCTGACGACACACCAGCTGCAGACGCAGGCAGCAATGCCGCCATCCACACAAATTAGGGCAGCGGCACACAGAGAAAATTTACAACAGCAATAAAGAAACACTTTCAACGTTACAGTATTTTTGTATTCTTGGGTCAATTTTTTGCTGACAGGTTTGCTGCAGCCTGCCAGAATTTCGTCTCCTTTGCCATCATCATCATCATCTCAGGGTAGTTTTTGCACCCTACGTTCTCAGTTATTAATCGATGTACTCCAGTCTATGTCTTTCCACACATTTTTAACCTCTGTAGCATCGTCTAGTACCATGGAAGCCATTCCCTGATGTCTTCCCAAATGTCATATCACCCTGTCCCTTCCTCTTATCAGCGGGCCGGAGTGGCCGAGTGGTTCTAGGGGCTACAGCCTGGATCCGCGCCACCGCTACGGTCGGAGGTTCGAATGCTGCCTCGGGCATGGATGTGTGTGATGTCCTTAGGTTAGTTGTAAGTAGTTCTAAGTTCTAGTGGACTGATGACCTCAGAAGTTAAGTCCCATAGTGCTCAGAGCCATTTGAACCATTTTTCCTCTTATCAGTGTTTTTCAAATATTCCTTTCCTAGCCGATTCTGCGGAAATCTCCTCATTTCTTACCTTATCAGTAGACCTAATCTTCTACACTGTTCAGGGCCACCACATCTCAAACGCTTCAATTACCTGCTGTCCAGGGTTTCTAATGTCCGTGGTTCACTACCATACAATTATGTGCCTCAAACCTAAGTTATCCTCATATTATGGTCGGTTTTTGACGCTGGCAGACTTATTTTTATCAGGAATTCCCTCTTTTCCAGTGCTAGTCTGCTTTCCATGTCCTCCTAGTTTCGTCCGTCATACATTATTTTGCTTCCCAAATAGGAGACCTCCATCGTCTGCTTCGTGGACGACAATTTTCGTGTTATTTCATCACTAGCCTCGTTCCTTCTAGTCCTCATCACTTTTTCCTCTCTTCGGTTCATCTGTCCATATTCCGTTCTCAGTATATGGTTCATCTCGTTCAGTAAGTCCTTTAATTCTTATTCAAGTTTTCTGAGGACTAGCGAATCTTACCGTTGACATTAGCCTGCCCTGAATTTTAATGCCGCTCCTGGACCTATGTTTTATTTTCATCACTGCTTCTTTGATGTTCAGATTGAACAGTACGGAAGAAAGACTGCACACTTGTCTTACACCAGTTTTAGTCATAGCACTTTGTTCTTACATTTTTATTGGTCCCTATTCTTTCCTATAGATATTCTACACAAGCCGCTACCCACAGCTGCCCTCACATATCGGTAGCTTTGTTATAATGAGTGGGTTGGTGAGTAAGTCAGTCAGTGTGCATGCAATAACATCAGCTGCCCTCACGTGTCTACCTGTTCGGATAGGTATGGCTCATGATGTGCGCCCCACTGTCCCCTCTCCCAAGCTGTCCGCACGATGGCACGCACAGTGCCGCTGCCGATTACTTCATTCAGACGGCCTTGGGCAGGTGAGCACGTCTATGTATCATGCTGATGAAGTGACTATACATTAAACAATACGCGTATTATACAACAAGTAGTGTGGAAGTATATTTTATTATTAGCACTGTATTTATTACTTTGGGTCATGTCATGTAGAACATATGAACCAATAAAAGCATTTTGACACATATGACGATGGTCAAAAGTCAAAGAGTACATAAACTCAAAAAAAAAAAAAAAAAAAAAGATATCGGCGCACCGTGAACGAATTATCCGAATGGGACGGAAATCGGTAGATGTGATAAACATTTAGAGACAAACAAATAGTTACCATTTCAGGATAAGTGTCTGATTTATTCAAGACAAAGAGCTTCACAAATTGAGAAAATAAATAACGGGTTGGTCCATCTCTGGTCATTATACAAGCAATTATTCAGCTTGGCAGTGATTGATAGATTTGTCGGATGTCCTCCCGAGGGATATTGTGCCAAAATCTGTTCAGTTAGCGTGTGAGATCGTCAAAATGTCGAGATGATTGGAGGGCCCAGCCCATAATGCTCTAATCGTTCTTAGCTGGGGAAAGATCCGGCGACCTTGCTGGTCAAGGTAGGGTTTGGCAAGCACGAAGACAAACACTACAAACCTCGCCATGTGTGGGCAGATATTATTTCACGGAAATTAAGAACAGGGTGGTTTGCCACGGAGTGCAACAAAACTGGGCGTAGAATATCGTCTATGTATTGCAGTGCTGTAAGGGTGCTGCGGATGAGAAGCAAAAGAGTCCTATAAAAAAAAGACACCCCAGTCCATCAGTCCTGGTTGTCAGATTCTATGGCGCACAACAGACATGATGGTAACTGTGCATGGTGTCTCCAGACGATTCTTCGACCATCATCGGGGCTCACTCCGAAGCGGGACTCACTACTGGAGATACGTCTACTCCAGTTATTGAGCCGGCCGGTGTGGCCGGGCGGTTCTAGATGCTTCAGTCTGGAACCACACAACCGGTACAGTCGCAGGTTCGAATTCTGCCGCGGGCATGGACGTGTGTGATGTCCTTAGGTTGGTTAGGTTTACGTAGTTGTAAGTTCCAGGGGACTGATGACCTCAGATGTTATCTCTCATGGTGCTCAGAGCCATTTGAACCATTTGAACCAGTTATTGGGATTCCAACCAAAGACGTGTGGGGCGACGCCCCGGACAGGGGTGGGGTACCAACATGAATGTCGCCCACCATACGGCCCGACAACCAGTAGCGACGGTCTGGAATACCATTTTTCTAGTAGAAGGAGCCCTCTGGCTGTCATCCGCGCCAGCCAAGCGGTATATCGACGATATTCCACGTCCCGTTTTGTTTCCCTCCATGGAAAACCGTCCTGGGCTTACATTTCAGCAAGATAATGACCGCCTCCATAAGGGGAGAGTTTCCACTGCTTTTCTTTGTGCTTGATAACCCTACCTTGGCTATCAAGGTCTCCAAATCTCTCCCCAGTTGACCACGTTTGGAGCATTATAGGAAACGCTCTTCAACCATCGCGATATTTTCGCAATGCGTTAATTGGACAGAATTTGGCACGGTACCCCTCGGAATGACATCCAGCAACTCTGTCAATCAATGCCAAGTCAAATAACTGTTTGCATAAATGCCAGAGGTGTGCCAACGTGTTATTGACCTGTTCAGTTTGTAAAGCTGTTTCTCTCGAATAAACCATCCGCTTTTTTAAATTGGCCGGCTGCTGTGGTCGAGCGGTTCCAGGCGCTTCAGTCCGGAACCGCGCGACCGCTACGGGCGCAGGTTCGAATCCTGCTTCGGGGATGCATGTGTGTGATGTCCTTAGGTTAGTTAGGTTTAAGTAGTTCTAAGTTCTAGGGGACTGATGATCTCAGATGTTGAAAGCCATAGTGCTCAGAGCCATTTGATTTTTTTTTTTTTAAGAATCCGAACATTTGTCTGTGTATAGCGTATGTAACATCCACTGATTTCCGTCCCATTCGGATAATTCCTTCGTGGTGTTTAGCTTTTACAAAGAGTAATTTTTTTCTCCCTCATTCCCTTAATATTTTTCAAATGAATAAATATCTTCTACTACACACTTTATAAAGTTGTGTATAGTTCTCCTCAGGATTCAAGCTATCTCCAAACCAATTTTCATCTAAATCAGTTGAGTGGGTTGTCGCTAAAACGTAACACACAGACATACTTTCTCATTTATGGTATTAGTGTGGATAAAACTTTCATTAACATCTGTTTCTCTTGACCTGGTTTTGATGACATACACTCAAGATACCTGCAAAATCTCTGGTGCCTTTACCTTTCCTAAAGCCAAACTAATCGTCGTCTAACAGATCCTCAGGTTTATTTTACATTATTCTGTGTATTGTTCTTGTCAGCCACTAAGCGTTAATGCAACTTAAATCGCTGGATCCCTGTCTATGTGGAAAACTGTAGCCAAGAACTAAACAACCAAAGTAGACTCAACTGACACTTTAAGTTTCCGAAATGAAGCCCCTATCACAGAATGAAATCTGTGGTATTATGTTTCAGTACCATCCTACAGGCATCTCAAATTTGGCAACGAAATTTCAAGTTCCCATCACACACCGATAGCGGTCGCCTGGATCCGGTGTACCCAATAGTGTACGCCCAATGAGCCACGCCTCCAGTAGCTCCTTACCATGAGCGCCCTCTGCTGCCGCGTTATACTAGGATGGCTGGCGGAAGCCACACAACCCAGTCGCACTCGGAGCTACTTCACTATGTGATGCTATGCAGACACCGTCTAGTTACATACATATCTTGCATGCTCTATTTCAGAGAGCCTCATTCCTGTTGCTGCCATGCTAGCTGGCCTCTGTTTCTTGCTGCATTATTTGTAATAAGTCTTTGTACACTTGGAGAAAGCCACCAGTTAAGTAAAGCTTCTGTTTACTGTATTTGTTTGTTCGCTCATCATTTCTGCCCCTGTCCAGGTTTTCTATGACGACAGCTGCTCCTCTACACCTCTCCTTATCGATGTGTACGACGTAATTCACGGCAGCAGAGGAAATGTTTCTGAGTCCATCAACTGTAGTCGAGCACTGCTGATAGGGTCAAAGCTCTGCGGCAGTACAACAGGGCAAGACGATAAATTGGGCACAGAGTCCAGCGGCAGTGGGGTGAGGCGTTGGTGGGTCGGCGCAGCTGGCGATGATCTGCTTTGAGTGGCAGCCTTAAGGTGACTAATTTCCGCCTACTCAGAAGCCGGTTATACCGCCATCTTCTTAGTTCGGAGGCGCCGTCTCGCGTGGTTGGCGGTACCGTAGTGTAGTTACAGCCGCTCGCTGTGAAGCCGCCAGATCTACCAATTCCGCGGTCTCTGTCAAATTTCACTTCAAATATTATCTACAGTAACAATAAAAAGCTTCTGAATCCGTTTAGAGGGTATGTGTTTGATGTTGGCTGTTATAAAAGTCTGCTTCTATCATCAATCACATCTAAGAGGAGAAAGGTTACTCTGTAACATCGATTATCTTTAGTACGAGGGTTGGAACTTTAATAGTGGCAACTATTTATTTGCAGCCAGTACAAAATAGATACGTGTTTCAAAGTTTTACTGACCTTCAAAGTAGTCACCAGCATTGTGTATAACCCGTTGCCAGCGATATGGAAGTCGTAGGATACTCTTAGTAGTGACAGTTGCGTTGACAGTTCGAGTGGCGCGGTATATTGCCCGACGAATTTGTAGCAGTTCTGAAGCGAATGCTGTAAAGTGTTTCCTTCAGTTTAGAGATCGAGTTGAAACTGTGAGGGCTTACGTCACGGGAGTCCATTAGGTGGTATAGCCCCTAGCAGCCCCATCAGTCAAACAAATCAGTAACAGCTTGCACTGTACGTGCTTGAGCATTGTCCTGCAAAATGATGATCAGGTCCTGCAGAAAGTGTCATCACTTCTGTCTCTATGCTGTTCATTTTTGGAACACAACCTACGAATAGCTTAGACACAGGAGTGATGACTCTTTCTGCAGGACCAGACCATCATTTTGCAGAACAATGCTCAAGCACGTACAGTGCAAGCTGTTATTGATTTGTTTGATGGGACTGCTAAGTGCTATACCACCCACTGCACCCCCCCTGAATTAAGCCCTCGTAAGTTCAAATCGATTTCTAAACTGAAGGATATACTTCACGGCATTCGCTTCAAACTACTACAAATTTGTCGGGCAATAGACCGCCCCGCTCGAACTGTCAACACAACTGATACTGCTAAGAATATCCTACGACTTCCATATCGCTGGCAACGGGTTATACACAATGCTGGTGACTACTTTTAAGGTCGATGAAACTTTGAAATGTCTGGGGAATACGGCGGGTGGGGTAGGACTTCCCTCGTTAATGTTTCCAAATAGTTGCCACTATTAAAGTTCCAAACCTCGTATATAAGGTTGTCAGTGGTATACGCCAGAATAAGAACATCACGTATTGTTATGTACATGGCTAAAATTCTGTTAAAATTTATTTAAATTCATTTGAATAGGTCTACAACTTAGCTTCCTCTGGTTTTCCTCGAATTTCGAGGCATAATAGTGAAAACTTACAGTTTACGATTCAGAGTATTGGCCATCGCTGGCTACTATTATGTCCCTGTTTCGGACAAAATACAAAACACACGGCGGGTGGACGAGATCCACGAATCGACCCAGTTTTGCACTTTTTTATGTGACTGAAGGTGTTAATTCAGTATGGCCGTGTGCCATTGGCCGAAAAATGTGGTAGGCAGAGGGAGCAATGTCTGGGGAATACGGCGGGTGTGGTAGGACTTCCCTCGTTAATGTTTCCAAATATGATTTGACGAGTTTTAAGACGTGAGGTTGAGCCCGTCACTCTGCAAAATTACCTTTCATGTCTATCGCTGTATTCTGATCTTTGCCTTTCATTCCTCAGCCGAAACGCATCAACTGCTCTCAATAACGATCTCCTTGCACTGTTTCTGACTGTTTCAGTAACTTCTAAAACCACCGTCATGCTGGTGTTCGAAGCAAAATCACCTACCATTCTCGATGCATTGAAACCATTCCCTGCACGTTCTTTCACTAATAGGTACCTCACCATATGTCTTATCCTGCATTTTACGAGCACCAGCTACAGGTTTCTCCATGTTAAAGCAGAAAATTAGAACTTTGCGCCAATAACGATAACTGGGCTCGTAGGTTGGCACATTCATCCGCGAATAATTTTTTGATGCAATCAAAAATCGAAAAATATTTTGATGACTTGCTGTTTACAAATGCCTACGCTCATAGTATGACATTTACGATTCACCTTCACCACCACTTGCCGCTACTGCCATCTATTGCAAAACGGCGGAAGCAAAGCCGTAGACCTAAGACTGTACAGCACATTGCTTTCATTAAACCATGACTGTCATCAGATACGCCAAATATGAACACAAACTAAACTTTATTTCTCCAAAAATATAATAGTATACTCTTAAACATATATAATACAAACAGAAAAACTATATTTTACTTTCATATAAGTATTTTCCATTGGATTTAGTCACTGCCTCACAAACACGAGGCATGTGGTCAATACGTTTTTGTAGGTATTGCGACTGTATATGATTCACAAATCCTTAAAAACATTTCAGAGATGTTCCTTTCTCGTTATGTTGTTATGTGAACTTTTTGGGATACATCTGTCCACTTCGTCTCAGACCATATCAATAGGATTGCAATCAGGGCTGTGGGACGGCCACTCCATATCTTTCAGTGCCTTCTGTTTTCCTTTAATGGAATGTGCTTCTTACGGAAGCCGACCGACGATTTGTGTCTTTATCCTGATTTAATGTCAAGATTCCGCTATTATGCGCAATCCACACGGTATCACGTGACACTGAAGTATGCAGTGATAATGCTTTGGGTCCATCCTCCCTCCTGTTTTCAGACTGTCACAAACTACCTTCAGCAAAACACACCTAAACCATAATAGAATCCTTCGTGTTTAACCATACATAGAACGCACTGCCGGTTCATCCGTTGTGTTTCAGATCAACAAACAAATATCTTCCTTCTGATACCAAAAATTTCGAGGCATTATTAATAACACTTTTTTCCAACTTTCATATGTTCAGTTAGAAGGGTGTGCTGAAATGTAATGCCTCCGAATTTTTCATGTTAAAATTCTAAAACCTTTTAAGTAAAACAAACGTTTTTAACTTTCTACATTTTTATTTTTCATATCTACGTATTCGTAGCCCACTTCCACTACAGGGTTGGGTTGGGTTGTTTGGGGGAAGAGACCAAACTGCGAGGTCATCGGTGTCATCGGATTTGTGAAGGACGAGGAAGGAGGCCGTCCGTGCCCTTTCAAAGGAAGCATCCCGGCATTTGCCTAGAACGATTTAGGGAAATCACGGAAAACCGAAATCAGAATGGCCGGATGCGGAATTGAACCGTCGTCCTCCCGAATGCGAGTCCAGTGTGCTAACCACTGCGCCACCGCGCTCGGTGCCACGACAGGACTCCGAACTGTAGCATGTAACGGAGCAATGCCGGCACAAGAGCAACAGTGTGCTGTAATCGAGTTTCGAATTCGAATAGTTCGTACACACACGGAGCTCCCTCTCCTTCAGTATGATAACGCCATGACACACGAGCGCTGCGATGTCTGTAACAACCCGACGCCCTGTGTTCACTGTCAACGATCATCCTGCATACAGTCACGAGTGGACCCCATACGATTTTCATCCGTTTCCAAAACTTAAAGAACAGCTTAGAGGACTTCTCTTTGATGGTGATGAAGTGGTTGAAGCAGAGCTGAGGTTGCGGCTACGTCAACGACGTAAAACATTCTACAGTGACGGCATCAACAAAATGGTGTCTCGTTGGGAGAAAAGTGTTCGTCGCCAGGGTGACTATGTTGAGAAATAGACATGCAGACATAAAGAATAAGGATTTAGAATTTTCATAACGTTTATTTTACTTAAAATTCGATGGCATTAATTTTCAGCACGCCCTCATACTATGTTTCCTAGTCCACTCGAGTCTCTTCTATTTACGGGATTCAGAAGGGGTCTCCTGGTTACCATGCGTTCTTTCAAGCCAACATGAATCAGGCTCCTTTTTACCGTCGAAAAACATTCGATTTTCTTGTTGATTTCTGCCAATTCTGCTGTTATGAGCACGTATCTGTTATTAGTAATTCTGATGATTCGTCATGACTTTCAGTTGTTTTACGAGGTCGTCCTGGTCGTGGTAGGTCGTTATTGCTACCAGCTGCCGTCTGGCTGTGAAAGGTATATTTTAAACCGCCCCCCCCCCCATTCCCTGCTTCGCAATTTGGTGCATAGATAAACCTGCTCATCTGAATCGAGGACGTTAGAATAAGGAGGAGATGGCGTTGCCTATGCCTAGCACAGATATCAACTAAATCCAGGGGTACTATCTTCGTGAGCCCAGGAAGTGATTCTCAGTTAAATACTGTGTGACACTTGCCTTCTTAGCTTTCACACTTCTAATTCATAGCCATTTCTCAGTATTTATTTTGATGCCGGCCGGAGTGGCCGTGCGGTTCGGGGCGCTACAGTCTGGAGCCGAGCGACCGCTACATGCCTCGGGCATGGATGTGTGTGGTGTCCTTGGGTTGGTTAGGTTTAATTAGTTCTAAGTTCTAGGCGACTGATGACCTTAGAAGTTAAGTCGCATAGTGCTCAGAGCCATTTATTTTGATATAGTATAAAGTATGACACCAATGCAGTATGAATATACATTTGACATCAAATTTTACCTACCCCCATGAACCATGGACCTTGCCGTTGGTGGGGAGGCTTGCGTGCCTCAGCGATACACATGGCCGTACCGTAGGTGCAACCACAATGGAGGGGCATCTGTTGAGAGGCCAGACAAACGTGTAGTTCCTGAAGAGGGGCAGCAGCCTTTTCAGTAGTTGCAGGAGCAACAGTCTGGATGATTGACTGATCTGGCCACGCAACACTAACCAAAACGGCCTTGCTGTGCTGGTACTGCGAACGGCTGAAACCAAGGGGAAACTACAGCCGTAATTTTTCCCGAGGGCATGCCGCTTTACTGTATGGTTAAATGATGATGGCGTCCTCTTGAGTAAAATATTCCGGAGGTAAAATAGTCCCCCATTCGGATCTCCGGGCGGGGACTACTCAAGAGGACGTCGTTATCAGGAGAAAGAAAACTGGCGTTCTACGGATCGGAGCGTGGAATGTCAGATCCCTTAATCGGGCAGGTAGGTTAGAAAATTTAAAAAGGGAAATGGATAGGTTGAAGTTAGATATAGTGGGAATTAGTGAAGTTCGGTGGCAGGAGGAACAAGACTTTTGGTCAGGTGAATACAGGGTTATAAATACAAAATCGAATAGGGGTAATGAGGAGTAGGTTTAATAATGAATAAAAAAATAGGAGTGCGGGTAAGCTACTACAAACAGCATAGTGAACGCATTATTGTGGCCAAGATATACATGAAGCCCATACCTCCTACAGTAGTACAAGTTTATATGCCAACTAGCTCTGCAGATGATGAAGAAATTGATGAAATGTATGATGAGATAAAAGAAATTATTTAGGTAGTGAAGGGAGACGAAAATTTAATAGTCATGGGTGACTGGAATTCGAGAGTAGGAAAAGGAAGAGAAGGAAATGTAGTAGGTGAATATGGACTGGGTGGAAGGAATGAAAGAGGAAGCCGCCTGGTAGAATTTTGCACAGAGCATAACTTAATCATAGCTAACACTTAGTTCAAGAATCATAAAAGAAGGTTGTATACATGGAAGAATCCTGGAGATACTAGAAGGTATCAAATAGATTATATAATGGTAAGACAGAGATTTAGGAACAAGGTTATAAATTGTAAGACATTTCCAGGGGCAAATGTGGACTCTGCTTACAATCTATTGGTCATGAACTGTAGATTAAAACTGAAGAAACTGCAAAAAGGTGGGAATTTAAGGAGATGGGACCTGGACAAACTGACTCAACCAGAGGTTTTACAGAGTTTCAGGGAGAGCATAAGGGAACAATTGACAGGAATGGGGGAAAGAAATACAGTAGAAGAAGAATGAGTAGCTCTGAGAGATGAAGTAGTGAAGGCAGCAGAGGATCAAGTAGGTAAAAAGACGAGAGCTAGTAGAAATCCTTGGGTAACAGAAGAAATATTGAATTTAATTAATGAAAGGAGAAAATATAAAAACGCAGTAATTGAAGCAGGCAAAAGGGAATACAAACGTCTCAAAAATGAGATCGACAGAAAGTGCAAAATGGCTAAGCAGGGATGGCTAGAGGACAAATGTAAGGATGTAGAGGCTTATCTCAGTAGGGGTAAGATAGATACTGCCTACAGGAAAATTAAAGAGACCTTTGGAGAAAAGAGAGCCACTTGTATGAATATCAAGAGCTCAGATGGGAACCCAATTCTATGCAAAGAAGGGAAAGCAGAAAGGTGGAAGGAGTATATAGAGCGTCTATACAAGGGCGATGAACTTGAGGAGAATATTATGAAAATGGAAGAGGATTTAGATGAAGATGAAATGGGAGATACGATACTGCGTGAAGAGTTTGACAGAGCTTAGGAAGACCTGAGTCGAGACAAGGCCCCGGGAGTAGACAACATTCCATTGGAACTACTGACGGACTTGAGAGAGCCAGTCATGACAAAACTCTACCATCTGGTGAGCAAGATGTGAAAATTACCGAACTATCAGTTTAATAAGTCACAGCTGCAAAATACTAACGGGAATTCTTTACAGACGAATGGAAAACTGGTAGAAGCCGACCTCGGCGAAGATCAGTTGGGATTCCGCAGAAATGTTGGAACACGTGAGGCAATACTGACCCTACGACTTATCTTAGAAAATAGATTAAGGAAAGGCAAACCTACATTTCTAGCGTTTGTAGACTTAGAGAAAGTTTTTGACAATGTTGACTGGAATACTCTCTTTTAAACTGTAAAGGTGGCAGGAGTAAAATACAGGGAGCGAAACGCTATTTACAATTTGTACAGAAAGCAGATGGCAGTTATAAGAGTCGAGGGACATGAAAGGGAAGCAGTGGTTGGGAAGGGAGTGAGACAGGGTTGTAGCCTGTCCCCGATTTTATTCAATCTGTATATTGAGCAAGCAGTAAAGGAAACAAAAGAAAAGTTGGAAGTAAGTATTGAGTTCATAGAGAAGAAATAAAAATGTTGAGATTCGCCGATCACATAGTAATTCTGTCAGAGACAGCAAAGGACTTGGAAGAGCAGTTGAACGGAATGGACAGTGTCTTGAAAGGAGGATATCAGATGAACATCAACAAAAGCAAAACGAGGATAATGGAATGTAGTCAAATTAAGTCGGGTGATGCTGAGGGAGTTAGATTAGGAAATGAGACACTTAAAGTAGTAAAGGTGTTTTGCTATTTAGGGAGTAAAATAACTGATGATGGTCGAAGTAGAGAGGATATAAAATGTAGACTGGCAATGGCAAGGAAAGCGTTTCTGAAGAAGAGAAACTTGTTAACATCGAGTATAGACTTAAGTGTCAGGAAGTCATTTCTGAAAGTATTTGTATGGAGTGTAGCCATGTATGGAAGTGAAACGTGGACGATAAATAGTTTGGATAAGAAGAGAATAGAAGCTTTCGAAATGTGGTGCTACAGAAGAATGCTGAAGATTAGATAGGTAGATCACATAACTAATTAGGAGGTATTGAATAGAATTGGGGAGAAGAGGAGTTTGTGGCACAACTTGACAAGAAGAAGGGACCGGTTTGTAGGACATGTTCTGAGGCATCAAGGGATCACAAATTTAGCATCGGAGGGCCGCGTGGAGGGTAAAAATCGTAGAGGGAGCCCAAGAGATGAATACACTAAGCAGATTCAGAAGGATGTAGGTTGCAGTAGGTACTGGGAGATGAAGAAGCTTGCACAGGATAGAGTAGCATGGACAGCTGCATCAAATCAGTCTCGGGACTGAAGACAACAACAACAACAACAACATCAAATTTTATGGACACAGCAACATGGAGGCCGTGGCTTCACTTTTGTGGCGTAATGGCACCTTCCTTATTGTAACGTCCTTGGTCTGATTGCTTTAACTGCAGGTTTGTCTATGGATATCTCCACTCTTTGAGCCATAGTACAATAACCATGTAGTATGTACAGCACCACTGTTTGAAATACACTGAGGACAACACAACACTACAGGTAACAGCAGGAATCTATGGAATCGACGTTCAGTCGTCACACGTGTAAACACCCTTCTACATAATATTGCCTGCAGATGAAAGCAAGCACATAAAGCTGACGTGTTTACCAACTTTAAACTATTCCTTCGCTGACTCAGCCGTAGGCATGCTATAGTATGGTATATAGAGGGAAATAGATACCAATTATTACGCTTATTTAAATTAATGACCGATAGTGTATGTTTGAAATATCTAAATATGCATTCAGAAAAAACCGTAGCACCACAGCCGTTATCACAAAAATATTCTTTGCAATACTCTGAAGGCCAGTAAAATTTCAACTTCATGAAGGCGGGATGCAACAAGCGAAACGCCAAATTGGCATGAAGTTAACTACATGCTTGGATATGAAAACTGTCAGCATTTTAGTGCAATCGCTGAAAATAGGCAGGAGTAACGTTATCTACATTCCGTGTACAGGGTGTCCGGGAACCTGCGGAGTTTCCTCATTTGTCTCGTACCAAAGTGATCGACTACGAAAGTGTTAAATGCACGATGAGGCACCGGCCCATTTGCAGTTTCGGTGAGGCGACGCCAAACTCAAGTCTTTCAGAAGTGATGGGTTCGTCGGGGAGAGCCAATACTTTGGCCTGCCCGTTCTCCTGACGTTAACAGTGTGGACTTTGGTTTCGGTGATCTCTAAAGACCTTGGTTTATGGGGTCACCCTAAATGATATTGATACGCTATGACAACGCGTGTTCAGTGCGTGCGACACAAGCTAGCAACAATCGGGTGTGTTCCAACGAATGCGTGATTCTAGGAGATGTAGGGTGGATAGCTGCACTGCTATGGCTGGCGTTCACATCGAGCAGATGTTGTGAAGAGTAGCGTAAAGGCATGGTAATCATTGACAGAAATTGTAGCACACCATAACTCCGAAATACACTATGTGATCAAAAGTATCCGGACACCTGGCTGAAAATGACTTGCAAGTTCGTGGCGCCCTCCATCGGTAATACTGGAAATACCACCCTTAGCCTTACCACACTTAGCTTTGATGACAGTTTCCACTCTCGCAGGCATACGTTCAATCAGGTGCTGGAAGGTTTCTTGGGGAATGCCAGCCCATTCATTCTTCACGGAGTGCTGCGCTGAGGAGAGGTATCGACATCGATCGGCGAGGCCTGGCACGAAGTCGGCGTTCCAAAACATCCCAAAGGTGTTCTATAGGATTCAGGTCAGGACTCTGTGCAGGCCAGTCCATTACAGGGATGTTATTGTCGCGTAACCACTCCGCCACAGGCCGTGCATTATGAACGGGTGCTCGATCGTGTCAAAAACTGGTTCAAATGGCTCTGAGCACTATGGGACTTAACATCTGAGGTCATCAGTCCCCTAGAACTTACGACTACTTAAACCTAACTAACCTAAGGACATCACACTCATCCATGCCCGAGGCAGGATTCGAACCTGCGACCGTTGCGGTCGCGCGGTTCCAGACTGCAGCGCCTAGAACCGCTCGATCGTGTCAGAAGATGCAATCTTCATACCCGAATTGCTCTATAACAGTGGGAAGCAAAAAGGTGCTTAAAACATCAATGTAGGCCTGTGCTGTGATAGTGCCACGCAAAACAACAAGGAGTGCTCGCACCCTCCATGAAAAACACAACCACACCATAACACCACCGCCTCCGAATTTTAATGTTTGCTCTACACACGCTGGTAGATGACGCTCACCGGGCATTCG
Source organism: Schistocerca nitens (assembly GCF_023898315.1). Lineage (NCBI taxonomy): Eukaryota > Metazoa > Arthropoda > Insecta > Orthoptera > Acrididae > Schistocerca > Schistocerca nitens. The sequence continues at coordinate 332,592,393 of NC_064622.1, forward strand.
CCATACCCACACCCTGCCATCGGATCGTCGCATTGTGTGCCGTGATTCGTCACTTTAAACAACGTTTTAGCACTGTTCAGTCGTCCAATGTTTAGGCTCGTTACACCAAGCGAGGCGTCGTTTGGCATTTACCGGCGTGGTGTGTGGCTTATGAGCAGTCGTTCCATCATGAAAACCAAGTTTTCTCACCTCCCGCCTATCTGTCATAGTACTTGCAGTGGATCCTGATGCAGTTTGGAATTCCTGTGCGATGGTCTGGATAAACGTCTGCCTATTACACATTACGACCCTCCTCAACTGTCAGCGGTCTCTGTCAATCAACAGATGAGGTCGGCCTGTACTCTTTTGTGCTGTACGTGTCCCTTCACGTTTCCACTTCTCTATCACATCACATACAGACGTATGACACAAGTGACACCCAATCACCTGACCACGTTCGAAGTCCGTGAGTTCCGCAGAGCACCCCATTCTGCTCTGTCACGATGTCTAATGACTACTAAGGTCGCTGATATGGAGTACCTGGCAGTAGGCGGCAGCACAATGCTTCTAATATGAAAACATATGTTTTTGGGGATGTCCGGATACTTTTGATCACATAGTGTATGAGCTAGCCGAGCAATGTTTACAGAAATTTTTTTTTCCTTCCCTTGTTGCCTACTAGAATCTCTATAAATATTGGAACTCTTTTTTCTGGACACCTTGTACAATAAAGTAGTTTGTCAAGGCAAATTGCTCAGCAAGCGGCCACTTATTAACAGCGAATACCGTTGAAGCATCAAACTGCAAATGTGAAAAGCATATGCTAACAACTTAGATCATCTGTGTCAGTAATTAAATAGGTCTAATTTTATGTCACTCAGTTCCTCTTGACAGGACATCTCAGAATGCAGCAAGGAGGGGAAAAATTTGAGTTCCAAATTGGCAGTTTAATGTTTGCTCCGTAGGAATAATTCCTACACAATATGAAATTTCAAATTGCCGTTATAAGTGATTGACATACGCAGCGAATAGTTTGGAGGTGGCCTATAGTTTCAATATAAAGTTTTCCACATTGCCATAGTATATAGTTACCTATTCACATGGCCTTCAACTTTATTATTCAACTGGATTAAATACGATGGTCCATAGACTCACAGTAAGGGGAAAATTGCATATGAGGAGAGGCTGCTGCTCACCCGACACAAATTTTACTAACAGTTGCCACTGTAGCCTACGTAACTGTATGCTAGCACTAGTGGCCATGCTGGAGTCTAGGAGTAGGCAGTCAGTAATATAGTATTCAGCATTAAAAATAAAACTTCTAGAGCAAAGGTGTTCTTTCCAAGACAATGTATAATCAGGACTGAACGGTGTTTACTGGGGACTGATAATACATTATTGATATCGGATTACAACACAACAAATCTTTAAAAATGCACTGACCACTGTACAAATTAGGTGGTACTGAAAATGTAAGAAATTACAGGTCAGTCTCAACACTATCATACTTCAGAAACATAATGAAAAAACAAGCTTATGAATAATTTAAATCACAGTGTTCAGTGAATAACAGTTTGGCTTTAGGCGTTGAAAATGGATAACATTTGTCGTGTCACCATATGCTCCACAAAAGTCAGATGAAGAAGAATATGTAACAGGGATCTTCCAACACCCAAGTAAAACCATTGACAGACTAAGAGCACGGAGTTTTGTAACTGTAACTTCATGTGCATAGAATGATGGAGATAGTAAAAAAGTGATTTCTATATTATCTAGAAAACTGAATGCAATGCATTGCGATATTTCACATTACTGAAACATTTGGCTACGTTGGGAAGCATTTCTCATATCAAGTATATGCAAACATAGAGGTTGGAAAACCCTGAGTACCATAGTATTCTATGTTTACATTAACGATTACACAGAGTGCACCACACAAGTGGAAACAAGAGTGTTTACAGTTCACAGCCACATTTTAATTACGACTGTCACCAGGAAGATAGAGTTAATATTTGCAGCTGAGGTAGTATAAACATAGGCGACAAGTAACACAGCTACATAGATGATCTGGAAAACATGAACTTCTCTATGACAAGACATGACCTATTAAAACTGAATATAAATCAGCCATCCGTAAACAAAATCCAAAACATTAGAGTTTTTGCTGTATATGTTAATACATTCCTTCGCTCTAAAAAAAAAAAAATATGAAAACTTCAAACGTAAGAAACAATTTTTTGTATCTATCACATTCCACAACTGTAATTCACGAACTACTTAAGAGATTAAGCCAATGCATGCATAGCAGAGATTTTGCTGGCCATAACATGGCCAAATTTCAAGCACATTCCCAAACAGAATATCTTCATCACACTGCTGCTGGCTTTCTGCAGCTGCCTATGCTGAGGGATTACTGCATTCATTTTCTTGAGTGGGATGCTGATGGCATCGTTAGAGTTTTCTTCTTTTCGCCTTTGGGACTGTATGCAAAAACTGTAAATGTTGCATTGGGCTTCAGTTTCTTCCTGCCATCGATTCTCATCAGTGAAATGTTTCTATAGTAAAAAATCAAAAGATTACAAATGTAATTAGATAGCAAAATGTGTAGGTACAGCTACAGTGAACAGAAAAAAGAAGAGCAAGATTTAATCTGAAGAACTGTGGAGCTTCCTGCCCTGAAAGCGGTAACGATAACCTGATAAACCCCTATTCAAGTCGTTTGGAAGCACCAACTGTAGGTAAATCTAAAGGCATCTACAGGTGTCAGTATCAAGGTACTGCTAAAAAACAAATCATAGAGAAAAAACATATAATTGCGAGGTGTTTATAGCTTAGAAAAATCTCTCTACATACACTCCTGGAAATTGAAATAAGAACACCGTGAATTCATTGTCCCAGGAAGGGGAAACTTTATTGACACATTCCTGGGGTCAGATACATCACATGATCACACTGACAGAACCACAGGCACATAGACACAGGCAACAGAGCATGCACAATGTCGCCACTAGTACAGTGTATATCCACCTTTCGCAGCAATGCAGGCTGCTATTCTCCCATGGAGACGATCGTAGAGATGCTGGATGTAGTCCTGTGGAACGGCTTGCCATGCCATTTCCACCTGGCGCCTCAGTTGGACCAGCGTTCGTGCTGGACGTGCAGACCGCGTGAGACGACGCTTCATCCAGTCCCAAACATGCTCAATGGGGGACAGATCCGGAGATCTTGCTGGCCAGGGTAGTTGACTTACACCTTCTAGAGCACGTTGGGTGGCACGGGATACATGCGGACGTGCATTGTCCTGTTGGAATAGCAAGTTCCCTTGCCGGTCTAGGAATGGTAGAACGATGGGTTCGATGACGGTTTGGATGTACCGTGCACTATTCAGTGTCCCCTCGACGATCACCAGTGGTGTACGGCCAGTGTAGGAGATCGCTCCCCACACCATGATGCCGGGTGTTGGTCCTGTGTGCCTCGGTCGTATGCAGTCCTGATTGTGGCGCTCACCTGCACGGCGCCAAACACGCATACGACCATCATTGGCACCAAGGCAGAAGCGACTGTCATCGCTGAAGACGACACGTCTCCATTCGTCCCTCCATTCACGCCTGTCGCGACACCACTGGGGGCGGGCTGCACGATGTTGGGGCGTGAGCGGAAGACGGCCTAACGGTGTGCGGGACCGTAGCCCAGCTTCATGGAGACGGTTGCGAATGGTCCTCGCCGATACCCCAGGAGCAACAGTGTCCCTAATTTGCTGGGAAGTGGCGGTGCGGTCCCCTACGGCACTGCGTAGGATCCTACGGTCTTGGCGTGCATCCGTGCGTCGCTGCGGTCCGGTCCCAGGTCGACGGGCACGTGCACCTTCCGCCGACCACTGGCGACAACATCGATGTACTGTGGAGACCTCACGCCCCACGTGTTGAGCAATTCGGCGGTACGTCCACCCGGCCTCCCGCATGCCCACTATACGCCCTCGCTCAAAGTCCGTCAACTGCACATACGGTTCACGTCCACGCTGTCGCGGCATGCTACCAGTGTTAAAGACTGCGATGGAGCTCCGTATGCCACGGCAAACTGGCTGACACTGACGGCGGCGGTGCACAAATGCTGCGCAGCTAGCGCCATTCGACGGCCAACACCGCGGTTCCTGGTGTGTCCGCTGTGCCGTGCGTGTGATCATTGCTTGTACAGCCCTCTCGCAGTGTCCGGAGCAAGTATGGTGGGTCTGACACACCGGTGTCAATGTGTTCTTTTTTCCATTTCCAGGAGTGTATGATACATAACCTTGTTTTAATCCTATGGTTCAAATGACTCTGAGCACTATGGGACTAAACATCTGCGGTCATCAGTCTCCTAGAACTTAGATCTACTTTAGCCTAACTAACCTAAGGACATCACGCACATCCATGCCCGAGGTAGGATTCGAACCTGAGACCGTAGGAGCAGCGCGGTTCCGGACTGAAGTGCCAAGAACCGCTCGATCACAACGGCTGGCTTTAATTCTATGTTTATAAGAATTTCTCTAAAAAATTGCACACAATCAATTTACACGCCAAATGTCATATCTCACAATAAATCTTGTTATACACAGCTGGAAAGCGAAAGTCACTTACTTATCATAGATAAGAGTACTTCGCCGGTTCCCACAAGGCTACCTTGTGATTTATATCTTTCGTGTTCACTCAAATTACCCACTGCTTTTTCCTTACCTCATTACGCGGAAATACGGGCATACAAAATGCAACTTCGCCTTTGTTGACACATGCGAAAGCTGCACAATCTGGCGTAGTTTCTGAATGTCTGCAGAATGAATTGCAGATAGTCAAATACTATATTTATTTCATCACAACATAAATTCTTATATGAACTCGTATTTATGCTCGCACACATAAATTCTAGACCAAAAATTTAAGTTCAAACACATACATAGAGAATAACAAATTTGTAACTCTCAATTAACCTCCCATCGATTCCAAAAGTCTTCAACACAGTAATCCAACGTAGGAAAGCACTACGAACATGCGAGCCATCAGTGACAAATAAATGGCATCGCACCTGATCTAACAACCGCGCACGATTTTACCTACGGCCACTCTCTGTCATTCAGATAACATATATCTTGTATACAGGGTGGTCCATTGATCGTGACCGGGCTAAATATCTCATGAAATAAGAGTCAAACGAAAAAACTACAAAGAACGAAACTTGTCTAGCTTGAATAGGGAAACCAGATGGCGCTATGGTTGGCCCGCTAGATGGCGCTCCCATAAATTAAAAGGATATCAACTGCGTTTTTTAAAATGGGAACCCCCACTTTTATTACATATTCGTGTAGTACGTAAATAAATATGAACATTTTAGTTGGACCACTTTATTTGCTTTGTGATAGATGGAACTGTAATAGTCACAATCGTATTAAGTACATGGTATCACATAACATTCCGCCAGTGCGGGCGGTATTTGCTTCGTGATACAATCCCCGTGTTAAAAAGAACCGTTTACCAATTGCGGAAAAGATCGATATCGTGTTGATGTATGCTATTGTGATCAAAATGTCCAACGGGCGTGTACTATGTATGCTGCTCGGTATCCTGGTCAACATTATCCAAGTGTCCGGACCGCTCGCCGGATAGTTATGTTATTTAAGGAAACAGGAAGTGTTCGGTCACATGTGAATCGTCAACCACGATCTGCAACAAATGATGATGCTCACGTAGGTGTTTTAGCTGCTGTCGCAGCTAATCCGCACATCAGTAGCAGACAAATTGCGCGAGAATCGGGAATGTCGAAAACGTCGGTGTTGAGAATGCTACATCAACATCGATTGCACCCGTACCATATTTCTATGCACCAGGAATTGCATGGCGACGACTTTGAACGTCGTGTACAGTTCTGCCACTGGGCACAAGAGAAATTACGGGACGATGACATATTTTTTGCACGCGTTCTATTTAGCGACGAAGCGTCATTCACCAACAGCGGTAACGTAAACGGCATAATATGCACTATTGGGCAACGGAAAATCCACGATGGCTGCGACGAGTGGAACATCAGCGACCTTGGCGGGTTAATGTATGGTGCGGCATTATTGGAGGAAGCATAATTGGCCCCCATTTTATCGATGACAATCTAAATGGTGCAATGTACTCTGATTTCCTACGTAATGTTCTACCGATGTTACTACAAGATGTTTCACTGCATGACAGAATGGCGATCTACTTCCAACAGTCATGATGGATGTTCGGCATATAGCTCGCGTGCGGTTGAAGCGGTATTGAATAGCGTATTGCATGACAGGTGGATTGGTCGTCGAAGCACCATACCATGGCCCGCACGTTCACCGGATCTGACGTCCCCGGATTTCTTTCTGTGGGGAAAGTTGAAGGATATTTGCTATCGTGATCCACCGACAACGCCTGAGAACATGCGTCAGCGCATTGTCAATGCATGTGCGAACATTACGGAAGGCGAACTACTCGCAGTTGAGAGGAATGTCGTTACACGTAGTGCCAAACGCATTGAGGTTGACGGACATCATTCTGAGCATTTATTGCATTGATGTTTTATTTACAGGTAATCACGCTGTAACAGCATGCGTTCTCAGAAATAATAAGTTCACAAAGGTAAATGTATCACATTGGAGCAACCGAAATAAAATGTTCAGTCGTACCTACGTTCTGTTATAATTTAAAAAACCTACCTGTTACCAACTGTTCGTGTAAAATTAAGAGCCATATCTTTGTGACTATTACAGCGCCATCTATCACAAAGCGAAAAAAGTGGTCCTACTAAAACATACATATTTCTTTACGTACTACACGAATATGTAATAAAAATGGGGGTTCCTATTTAAAAAAACGCAGTTGATATCCGTTTGACCTATGGTAGCGCCATGTAGCGGGCCAACCATAGCGTCATCTGGTTTTCCCCTTCAAGCCAGACGAGTTTCATTCTCTGTAGTTTTTTCGTTTAATGCTTATTTCGTGAGATATTTGGTCCTGTCGCTATCAATGGACCACCCTGTATAGGCTACGCCACACCTCTTCAGATTCAAATGTCCCATATAATTACCCGTTACGAATTTTTTGATTAATGACTGGCGTGATTCTTCGGGGTTCAGATCTTAATAGCATTACATCATGGCCGGTCACGGAGTGCCAGACTTCTCGAAGTAGCGTGTGCCGGCCCCGTACAGGCCACGGCCCGATCTGTCACTCGGCTTTGTTCGGTTCTTCTCGGATGTACCCGTAACGGCGCAACGTTTCGTTTAACACTGCAGTGCGGCGTTCTTCGGTCGACACAACTCTCTGAGTTCGGAAGAATCGTGGTGACAGCGCTTTTTACTCTTCGCTATTCGTTCTTGGTATGAAGGACGTTCACAGGCGCAGTGGCTGTTTGCACAAAAGGGGCAGTCCAGCAAGCTGTCGTCACAATCTTTTAAAATGGGTGGCAACGACAGAAGAGAGGGATGGTAATTCTCATTTCGCATAAACGACGGGTACTGCTTATTTAATATGAAATGACATGTAAGAAGAATTTAAAGATTTATTTGACAAAAAAGAGCAAAGAATTACAACAATCGACAGACGAAATTCATTGTTTTGCACATAAAGAAGCACTTTGTCCTAAATTTTCAGGCATAGGGCACGTGAAGACATCGATGATACGAAAAGCGAAATTTTTGATGTTGCAGGCATTATTCCATTGTCAGCTGCAACAATTTTTCATGGAACTGAACGAACAGTATGGGCACTTCATATATAACTACTAAGTACATCAATTAAGTCAAGGCTCATGCCTTTTGTCGATTTTAAATTCGCTGTTGTTGAATCTACGGAACAAACAAGAGTGCAGGAACGAAAATGAGAATATTCGGAATGGATTGTAGACTTCGCATTTTAAATGGACTTGACTGCACCCTGTCCACAGTAAGACATCGCGAGGTGGCTTCTTTCTGATTTGATGAGGGTGTATTTAAAAAGAAGATCGCGTTGCAGAAAGGACACATTCTGACAGTCCAACTCCCTAAGCTCACAAGGCGTTAAAGAAAATGCGAGGTTTGAAGAATTCATTGTGGTCTTGAGATCAGTTTCAATCTTCCAAGTGTTTTCGAGCTGTTTGCTAGATCATTTGCCTTTTTAGTTGAGAGCGCCTGTGTGCATGTGCAAATGTGAATGATTGACCTGCATGTTAACTCCCATTTTAATAACAAATGTTTTTAGATTAAAACTGACCAGAACGTCTCCATTGCCTTCCTAAGGTAGAGTTTCCACGTCTCTATAATGAGGTTGCGAAAATGATACAATATTTTAATCGACATATTTGTGTGAAAGTCTTTTTTTATTATGAAACTAAATAAGTCAAAAATATGTGACAGCTTGTACCAGAAAAAAAAAGCTGTATCTTCAGGTCGCCAAAAATAAATAATGCTGAAAATCTCTTTTGTTTGGGTCTATATTGTTGCGAAATATGAAACATAAAACCAAGTCGTATGCAGTGCCATTGCACCGCTATTTATATGCGGCGGGTTCGCAGTTATCCCCTCTTCCCCCTCCTCGTGATCAGACAGCATAGCGGGGCGGTAGGGAAAATGTGCAGCGAGGCAGAGCACCTTGGTCCTCTTGCTCGGGCACACACTGCGAGCCGAAATCTTGGCCACCCCTGCGTTACAGGTATATGCTTTTAAAGTTCAGCTATAAGCTTGCACATGCAGGAGCAGCGATCGTTTCAGTAGTAAACTACCATACATTTATTCAGATTTGTTTCCATAAACGTTTTTCTTGGACAGCTTTGGTATTCAGAACTACAGAGGAAGCACTTGTGCACCTTTAGCTCGCGCCTACAATGCGCACCAAGCAAAATTTTTACCGTTGATCAGTCGAGTATAGTGAATCAAGTGATGCACTGGTGTAGAACAGCTGAACGACACGGTAGTTAAATGGGAAGCCACACGTTTAACACACCAGCCGCGTGCTACACAAGCAACTGTCTTGCTGAATCACGTCGCTGCGAGCAATGGGGAGTGGAGACGTTAAACAGGAAATTTATTTTGATACATGATTATAATTTATCTCAACTAATCTATGAACAAAGGTTCTGATTGATACGGGGCCAACTGTGTTTTGGGTAATGTTGTAGATGTCACTTTACTATATCAGTCGTTAACAGTTTTATAACATAACTGCTGCATGTACTGGTTATGAGGATAAAAGGCGATTCCAGCCCATACCAAAAACACAAAACTTGACACATTAACTCGCCTAGAGAGCCCCACTAGACATATCCATACACTCAAGAAACACGAATATACGATGTGAGTACTGCATCAGTGCAGGGACATATATAGATGACAGCATATGGTTGGACAATTAGAAAACGTGGTGGGGGTTGCCATCATTTAATGTCTACGTATTTCAGAAGGTATAAGATTCAGAACCTTGAAAATAAGTCTGCCATCAATAATGGCACCTCTAGTGTTCGTTTCCGTAGAAGAACATTCATATGCCATTAAAAAAAAAGTAACATTGTGTTGAAGGTTATATTTGCGTACATTTATGGATTGTACATTCCTGCCCATTTTGTGAATACCTGACATATGCGCAATTCCGGTCAACTGCATTTTTCACATTTCGTTTCGTTTCAGAAATATAGACTGGTGCCCAAAAGTAAAGCTACAAACGCCTATTTCTCTGTCTTACGTCTAAATCACGGCATAATAATAAAAATATCAACAAATGCCCGTACAATCGTGTTCTGCACATTTCGCTCAACGGAAAACCATGTGAGCGATGATGTCAGGGCACCAATCAAACGGGGCAGTGTGTATCGGGTAGTCCCACATCCATAGTCCCTGTGTATACAGTCACAGACGGGGCGGTATGGCACACAGAACACATCTGCCAGACTCTCTGGGGTGGAGGGGCGTAGGAAGAATCGAAGCAGGACAGTCACAAACTGTTGGGTTCAAAAATGGCTCTGAGCACTATGAGACTTAACTTCTGAGGTCATCAGTCCACTAGAACTTAGAACTACTTAAGCCTATCCAACCTAAGGACATCACACACATTCATGCCCGAGGCAGGATTCGAACGTGCGACTGTAGCGGTCGCGTGGTTCCAGACTGTAGGGCCTAGAACCGCTCGGCCTCCCCGGCCGGCAAACTGCTGGGGCCCGACACCTTAATGTGAATCGTTCTTTTGTTTCCCGGATGTGGCGACAATTTATAGACACCGAAACAGTATCTCGAAGACCAGGGCAGGGCCAACGAAATGAGGTATCAGAAAGAGGAGTGTTATTTGGCTGTAAGGGCACGATCGTACCGCCTTAGTACTGCACGGTAACTGTCATCTGACCTCTCAGCGTCTAATGGACGTGTTGTATCGAAACAAAAGGTGTGCAGAAGAATTCGGCAGAATGGCCTTCATTGTCGGAGACCTGATGTATGTGTACCTCGAATGCTTCTTCACAGAAGGGGACGTCTAGAGTGGAGTCATCAACATTCGATCTGGACTGTTCAACAGTGGGCCAGCAGATGAGTCCCGATTTTGTGTGGAGAGTGATTCTCCAAGTATTCGCATCTGGAAGGAACGTGTAACACGATTTCGGGACCCAAACACAATGGAAAGAGACCAATATCGAGGACAATCCCTAACGGTGTGGACACGGATTATGTGGACCTCTCGAAAATCTCTTCGTGAAAGTGTACACGTGAATCGGCAAGGTTTAACTGCTGTCAGGTATCGTGACGAGATATTGGGACCTCATGTGCGGTTGCTGTGAGGTGGTGTGGGCTCAGACTCGACCTCACAGAGAACAATCATCTGCACGAACAGTTAGACGACGTTTGCAGCAGCATGGACTATCAGCTCGGTGACTATGGCTGCGGTTACCCTTGACGCTGCATCACAGACAGGGGCGCCTGCGATGGTGTACTCGACGACGAACCTGGGTGCACGAATGGCAAAACGTCATTTTTTCGGATGAATCCAGGTTCTGTTTACAACATCATGATGGTCGCATCCGTGTTTGACGACATCGCGGTGAACGCACATTGGAAGTGTGTATTCGTCATCGCCATGCTGGCGTATCACCCGGCGAGATGGGATGGGGTGCCATTTGTTACACGTCTCGGTCACCTCTTGTTCGCATTGACGGCACTTTGAACAGTGGACATTACATTTCAGATGTGTTACGACCCGTGGCTCTAACCTCCATTCGATCCCTGCGAAACCCTACATTTCAGCAGGATAATGCACGACCGCATGTTGCAGGTCCTGTACGGGCCTTTCTGGATACAGAAAACGTTCGACTGCTGCCCTGGCCAGCACATTCTCCAGATCTCTCACCAATTGAAAACGTCTGGTCAATGGTGGCCGAGCAACTGGCTCGTCACAATACGCCAGTCACTACTCTTGATGAACTGTGGTATCGTGTTGAAGCTGCATGGGCAGCTGTACCTGTACACGCCATCCAAGCTCTGTTCGACAATGCCCAGGCGTATCAAGGCCGTTATTACGACCAGAGGTGGTTGTTCTGGGTTCTGATTTCTCAGTATCTATGCACCCAAATTGCGTGAAAGTGTAATCACATCTCAGTTCTAGTATAATATATTTGTGCAATGAATACCCGTTTATCATCTGCATTTCTTCTTGGTGTAGCAATTTTAGTGGCCAGTAGTCTATTTACATGTATAGCACGTGTCCAGCTCTCCTCTTGTGAAGATTAGTACGAACTGTGATGCGTTTATGAGACTCATTGCCGCAATTCTATGTCGTGACCTCTTTATAACACACTTCTTCGCTGTGCCACAAAAAGAATCGTGTCCACATGTAGATTTTATTCAAGGAAAGCAGAGATCCGAAAGATGAGATACCTGCTACGCTGCTGAAAGAACGTAGTAGACGAGTCTGTAAACGAAGGAAAGTTGCTGTAGTACTTTTTTGGATAATGTTTAACTAGTAGAATAGAATATAAAACACCACTTTTTTTTTTTTGGAATCGCTTGTTTTACCGCTAGGTAACTTTTCTCAAAAGACTGTAGGAAAACTATTCGTTAAGAATATTTGAAATTGTCTCTCGCATCACAGCCTGATGATGAGGTGGCTACCTATTTGTTACTAGTCATATTTATTGCTATACTTCAAAATTTTGTAACTCACTATCTGTTTTTTTTTAAGAATTCGCAGTGAATTGAGAGTGCAAAATTTGACTGGTAGTCTAAGAGATACAGAAACTTCAGCATGAAATTATTTCGAAATGCGTCTATCAAATAATCTATAGAAATATTTCGAAACCTTATGTAATCAGCCATAAGAAATTCATGAATACCATTCAAGAAGACTGTGCCCTTTTCTCACTGCCTCAGTCTCTTTCTCACCAGTGGAGATTCGTTGACCAGTCTCTTGCATAATATGAACCTGGCCACACAAATAATATATTTCATTCCATCGTGCAGAGAATGGCGTTCTTATATTTGTTCCACTGAAGAACAGCAGGAAGCTTAAAGTTGAGTCATTTGCACCACTGCTGCAAAACTTTTTTTATGTAAACGAAGAAAAGCTGTATCGCATGCTGCACTTAACTCTACGTATAAATAACTGAAAACCGCAAGTTTTGCGTTCGCGTATTTTCTCACTATACAGTTGTTTTGAACAACTGCAATGAATTGGATGTCACTTGCATGTCCCTAAACAGTTGCCAAACTGGAAAAAGGGAGCCAGAGTGTAACGTGGAATACCCGGCAAATTTAGTTTCTTGCGAATATACAAATCACTGAGATGGGCACGTCATGTTGAAAGCCAAAATGAAAAAAATCGATGCAGCCCGGTTTCCATCCTACACCCTCATAGTTTCTATCCTTACGCTCCACCACCAAATCATCACACCAGACGCGAGTTTGTCATGCTAACTCAAGGCGCTGCCGCTCTCACTAGCAATGGCGGCAGTTCGGTAGGTGAAAGCGGCATACTTTTCACCACTTCCTTTTAATTCACCGTAAATCCGACAGTTTGTAGGAATTTTTTATAAATTACATACAAAAACCTCTCTGTATCTGTTAGTGAAAATCGGGTCGTCCATTTCTCAGAAATGAGGAATAGAGAAAACAGTGCATCGGAAGTTGTGATATTTCGAAGATGATCATAATAATAAAACTGTGGTAAAATCATTATTTCAAGTGTAAATATGCAATTACCACACCTTGTACTAGTAAAGTGTCACCTAATGGAAATGAGCGTTTGGTGTCATTGGCCGGCCGGCCGCGGTGGTCTCGCGGTTCTAGGCGCGCAGTCCGGAACCGTGCGACTGCTACGGTCGCAGGTTCGAATCCTGCCTCGGGAATGGATGTTTGTGATGTCCTTAGGTTAGTTAGGTTTAAGTAGTTCTAAGTTCTAGGGGACTTATGACCACAGCAGTTGAGTCCCATAGTGCTCAGAGCCAATGTCATTGGCCGGGAGGCCCCTTGCGGGGCAGGTCCGGCCGCCTTGGTGCAGGTCTTATTATGTTCAACGCCACATTGGGCCACGTGCGCGCCGGATGGGGATGAAATGATGATGAAGACAGCACAACACCCAGTCCCTGGGCGGAGAAAATCCCCGACGCAGCCGGGAATGGAACCCGTGTCCGTAGGACGGCAATCCGTCACGCTGACCACTGAGCTATCGGGGCAGTGTAACATAGTAAAATTAAGTAAATGACGTCACGGATGGTAAAAAAGATCAGAACTGAGAGTGACGACGTTCGACTGTATGCAGATCATGTCGCCTGTACCTGGCGCGTCTATGTGGTGTAGTATGCTGCGGTATCAGTTTGATTGTCTGCGACGGCTTAAAAATTGAAAATCGCGCAAGAAGTGAGATGTGATATTGTTAACAGAGGCTTGACTTTTATAGTGAGATTACTTTCCGGCTTAGGTGAGAACAGATAATGGTTACTACACCTCAATCCATGTCCTTAGCGACATTCTCAATTCTGTAACGGCAAGTTCGGCTATGCTGGTTAAACTGCTGTACGATTTTCGTAGTGTTGTTCTGGTCTGCTAGCGAAAGCGTTCGTAAAATGCGGCTAAGGTGGAGTACTCTGTGTTAATATTGTGCTGATGTACTGATTCAATGTCCTCTTATGTTAAGAATATTTGAACTGGAGTCTGTAGACTCGATTATTTAACTTTCATTTGTGTGCTTAATTTTCCATGGGTTTTGCGAGTAATGCAGTACCTGGGGTACACGGTTACTCTGAATTAGTAGCTCCCAAGCTTCGAACACAAGTTACATAGATAAAGATGTGAGACTTACATGTACTGATTTAAATGGAGGCCACAGAGCCTCAACTAATATAGTCTGCTTATTTATGGTCTTCCCTGGCCTGACATTTGTCTTACAGCAAGCGGAAGTGTCACTAGAAGCAGCGCCGCCTCAAATGAACTCTCGCAGTGTACGGTGGGCAAGCAGCTGTCTTTGCAGGTCGCTACGTCAGTGTATCACTCAGCTCCTAGCTACTTCCACCGTCCCGTGTGAATGCAAGCTCCTGTGTTCTTATGCGTGCCTTAAAGTACGCTAGCCACCACAGTAGGTAAGTCCCTCTCATAGAGACGTTCACAATGTAACTTCCCACTGCTTGTAGAGAACGATAACTAATAACACAGGCTGTTACAAAATCTATAAAAATGGTATCACATGATGTATAGCCGGTCGATGTGGCCGAGCGGTTCTAGGCGCATCAGTCCGGAACCGCGCTGCTGCTACGGTCGCAGGTTCGAATCCTGCCTGGGGCATGGATGTGTGTGATGTCCTTAGGTTAGTTAGGTTTAAGTAGTTCTAAGTTCTAGGGGACTGATGACCTGAGATGTTAAGTCCCGTAGTGCTCAGAGCCATTTGTACCATGATGTATATGAGCCCTTCACATCTAAATGGTATAGTGGCGTCTACATTTACGCAACAGTGCAACAAATAAGTTTTCTTATTATTAAATAAGATAAAAATTGCCACCAGTCAATGCTTCTCACACTGACTTATAACACTCCTCCTCAACAATATACAACAACACCTAAGGAATTGTCCTGTAGACCACTTTCTTCGCTGCAATTGTACCGTTCTGCCATATCAGCTTGCCGGCCGCGGTGGTCTAGCGGTTCTGGCGCTGCAGTCCGGAACCGCGGGACTGCTACGGTCGCAGGTTCGAATCCTGCCTCGGGCATGGGAGTGTGTGATGTCCTTAGGTTAGTTAGGTTTAAGTAGTTCTAAGTTCTAGGGGACTTATGACCTAAGATGTTGAGTCCCATAGTGCTCAGAGCCATTTGAACCATTTTTTGAACCATATCAGCTTGCCAATTTCCGAGGATTTCCACATATCCTAGTGCTAAACAGAATGATACCTCCTTCCCTTCATGTAGTCATATTTCAAAGCGTGTTTTATCTTTTGCACCTTATTGTTTTGATAAATGATCTTCAGTGTCCTTAGAGTATCAGAGCAGACGAGATACTCATTTTTTCGACTGCACATAATGTGCTTCAGCGATTTTACAATTGTGCAGCACTCATGTCACAGACTGTAAATTTATCTGGAAGTCGAATCTAAATGGTTCTGACAGGGGAAAATACTGAGCAGCGGACAGTACAGGCCTGCGTACCACATCATTATAAATAAGTGTTACATTTAGTACTCATTATTCTGATGATTAAGAGCAGTGCCCCTCCATCAGCGGAGACGCTGGATAAACGTTGTACGTTGAAGGTTACCGTTATGAATCTAATTGCCTCATGATGATTAGAGTCCATGTTCCTTAGATAGGATCGACATGCAGATCCATATTAAATTTAGCGATAGTCCTTCCATGACATAAGTTGCTAAGTCACGTTAAAATGGTAAGAAACTTTAGGCCTCGTGATGTAACGGCAAAGACAATATATTTCCAAAGAAAACTGTGCATATACAGAATTTACAAAATAGTTGTACACAAACCTGGACACGTTTTGGAACTCAATACCAGTTGGAATATTTACTTCAAAACTCTAGAATGTTCAGTAATATAAAATTGTCGAATTAGACCATGATGGGTGAGTGTATTATTTTTATATACCGAGACTTCCGAATTCAAAGTGGAACTAAACATAATTGGACAGGAGGTGGGGAAGATGGAATTTTGATAAGTGGATCAGCCGAGAAGCAATATACAGAGGAAAAAGAATGTCTTTTTCTATGTGTTAATTGGTTGTATGACGTTTAGGTTGTACTTGAATCATTAAGTAATAGTAAAAAAAAGCGTAGATTATTGTTCATAATCTTTTTTTTTTTTTTTTTTTTCAATGTTACTTGTGTTGTCAGTATGAAGTCGATGTTGTTTTTGCGTTACTGGTTTTCAATGTGGTACAGTTTAGATTATGAAATGTAATAGAAATTATTAACATAGTTTTATTCATAATCCTAGATAGGCTTTTAAATTTGGCGTGATTTTGTTATTTTTTTACATTATAGAAAGATGATTTCTTTTTACTTACATACAGAGGTTTTTGTGTAGTTTATCACCATATACTGAAAATTAGGATGAGCTAATATAGTTACATTTTGTGTAATTTTTTGAACAAATTATAATGCTGTGTTTTACACGAACAATTTGTGTTACATGAACTCATTGTATCCCAACGAGCAAGGTCTCTGAGCTATGTTGCACTGTTTCATATTTCATCTTTCTGTGATCTACTATTTCTACATCTTTTCCAATTATCTATCGAACTGTTTGTTGGTCTCTGTAGTGATCGAGTTTGGTTTTTTAGCGTTTTAATATTATCTCATATGTGCTAGAAAGCTGATTACATTTGAGCTTATGTAACGAAATCTGTTGTGGCTTCTGAAACAGAACGGATTTCTTTTCTCATCTGTCTTGTTTCAGGTTCAACTGACACATAACTTGATTAATTTCAGTTCTGCTAATTATTTGGATGGCATAAATGTTACTCTACTATTAACGAGATAGTAGGTTGAATTATGAAGTCCAATAACAGCCATGTTATATACAAGAAGACAGTATCTACAGATCATTCAGGAGTTAAAGGAGACTAGTACCAAGTATTATACAGAAAACAGAGATACATAACGCAGAGTATAATAAGTAACATCTTTTGAGAATGATGTCATTCACACTTTGAAGTTATTGCTTATCACCAGAAAAGGAGAAAAGCTCTTTATATAGAGTCAAACTAAATGGAAAGAAAATAAACAAAAATCTTAAAACAAGTGAGTGATGTATGTTTTTGTGCTGGTGTGGATAAAATTATACTGAAAATGTACTATTTATGATGTACAGATATTTATTTCCACAGTAAAGTAATACTTAGTTAGATATCGGTGTACTAAGCTAATTGTGACGATAATTGAGATGGTGTAGCTATCTGAAGTCTTAGTAGAATTTCTGATGATTACTGTGAGATTTGGGACTACAGTGAAATGTTCAGAAAATTCTTGGATTCTTTTATCATCATGATGCTAATAGTGTTCCACTGTATTAATGAGAATATTTAATAATTGTTTGAAATACGATATTAATTCTGGTATGATGTTAATGTTGCAGTTAAAGATTAATGGTCATGAAATGTAATGTGTTTTGTGTGTTGAATCACGTGACATATATTTACTGAGAAATTTAAATTAATTTTTCAATTGTTGAGTGTGTGTTATTAATAAGAAGGATATTAAAATGGTAACTATGAACGTTTTGACAGTACGAAGAGCAAGAGTTTACAAGCATGCTTAGAAGATTAGTATCATTAGAAATATTCAGGATTTCACTGTCCTGGTTTAATCTAGATAAGGGGATCACACATTCGTTAAGTACTGCTATTAACGTCATCATGTTTTGGTTACTGTTAATTTGAGAGCAAATGAGATGTCATTCCTCTAATTTTGTATCAGCTTATTGTCATGATAGGTATTTTTGCGCTTATGATCACTTTCCTATCTTGTACTAATGCCAGGAACCAGAGACATATGGTAAGATACATCCATCCTTGCGTAAAATGGGTTAAAATTTTGAGGTGGTTACCTGCATGATAGGAAGTCCAGTCTCAATACCACTACCAGAAATCCACTGTTGTAAAACTGATGATTACCTAAATTTAAAATCGTTTATTATGTGTCATACCTCAGCATGTTGTATAAATTATTAAAATACAAAAATTATAGATGAGCATCAGTGATGATTAAATTTGGCCTGCATCAACACTTGAGAGGTAGTACTCGCTACTTCGTTTGCAAGCATTTACACTTTAATGCTGGCAGAATCGTATGTTTGTGTGTATGGAATCCTGGGTGGGAGTGGTGGAGGGGACGTATGTACAATTTAAACATTGCTTCTTCTTTTTATCTGATGCAAAAAAACAGGACATGTCAAAGAATAATAAACCTGATGATGATTTAGGATCTGGTAACACATTCTCCGTATTATACATAACATGATAATGTCATATTCTTGATTCGTAGTTATTTGTCCAAACAAAGGAAATTCTTCATTTTTATGTAAATAATTACCGTATTCAGTAAAACAGTCCAGTTGTATTTTGTGGTTTTGGACGTTACTGTATCTCATGCACAGTATGAATAATGTCTTAAGTCAATGAATGTGTTGTATTTTGTTAGTCACAAGATGTACCTCGGACCCTTTGGGTCCATTATCTGGATGCAAATCACTTAATTCTTTAGGTACGTTCAAAGTTACCTGTTCAGTTGCACTTCCATTTTTGCCCACAACATTTTCTTCTTTTTCAAATTATAAGTTTATCTTTTCTATGGTTTGCAATTTCCGTCTATGATAAGTCTCGATTAGTCGAGCCAATCTGTTTTGGTCGTCTCTTTGTCTTCGGTGAAACATGTTTGTGTCTTTAGTAGGCTGTTATCACCCTCAGCCAATGGGGAACGTTCTCAAGTTTCTAGCCACGATGCTGTGTGTTGTGAGTGGGTACCGGCCGTCTGTTTACCGTTTTTGCTCTCGACTTGTTGGCATTCTGTTCCTGGCTTCTGTGTGCTGCAGTTAGAGTCCTTGGAGTCCTGCAATGGAGAAGACTTTGCGTGAGGTCCTCATTTACTTGACGTGGCGGCTAATAGACGATGTGTGGGCAGTTTCAGTCGTATGGTCTAAATATTAACGCAGTTACATGGCCACAATCCAGATAGTAGATTCAAAATTATCATCCTCTCCTGCTTTTTCAATAGTTCATTGTCTTGCCGTAAGCTTTATGTCGAAAACATGTACATTCGTGGCTATTTCTTGAGCCTCACTTCGTGTTACGTACATTGAGACTGATGTAGTCTTCATGATTTTTCTGCACTATTTGCATAACGGCGTGTGAATCATTAGTAACTTTTCTCTGAATTGTTAAACTTAAACTAGTCACTCATTTATTATCGTATGTAAAACAGTTCTATACTGCCGTGATGCCATCCCGTTCTCACCCGTTGCTGTAGACTTCATTACATCAAAAATCAGTCATGGAACGAACAGTTAAATGACTCAGTCCTACACTATTATTCCTGTGTTCACGTCACATATTTCATTGTATACTGGGGCATAAACATTCAAATAAACACTCTGTATCTTAAAAAATTAAGCCATTATTTGATTCCTCATGACAGTAGCTCGTTATTATAACATAGCACACGGCTTACAACTTTTTTTTTTTGTCAGCAAAATGATGCGAAATCTAGGTTCCTGCTGTGAGACCTGTAACTGCAGTGCATACGCGAAAAGCCAGAGGCCACAAGTGACACATACTGTAGTTGTGACTAGAGTTGTAGAATAACCGTTGTCTACCATAGACTATCAAAAGTAAGAATACACTCTGATAGTTTTCATGGTAGCGTTGGTCAGTTAAGATTGTCCCCGTATTAACTGTATGATAGGTGTGTTGCACATCTATCAGGTGTTTCATCATATCGATCACTTTGTTTACGTATGCGATCAGTGTCTTATTATACTGTTCAACATAATTAAAGGATCATTTCTTGAAATCCCGTAATTGCCTCCCATTGCGTCACGCACGATTAAAATTTTTCCTCAAAGGAGCCTCCAACATTCCACTACAATTGTGCAAAAGTGTGGTGCCCTGTGACGTCACCATTGGGCTCGGCAAAGCTTCAAACAGCAAGGTTTCGACACTTTCGAAAGAAAGGCCACAGCTCAGAGTTCATGAGAGGCGTAAAGTTGGTACATGATGTCACATTGGCACCAAATATCACCACAATTCTGCCCAACACTACCGGAGACGTCTCACACGATAAGAAGCTCGTGTGTGCGTGTGTGTGTGTGTGTGTGTGTGTGTGTGTGTGTGTGTGGGTGGGTGTGTGGTTTGAGGTTTTCGGGCGCTAAACAGTGTGGTCATCAGCGCCCAAACGCATAGAAATAGGAACACATGCGGTGAAGGGACGAAGACGGACAGCGAACAAGGAGAACGGCTAAAAGACACAGGCCTGACGCAGTTCCAAATCCTCACATACAGAGGCAAAACAAGAGGAGAAGAAACGCACTAAAATGGAAAGGAAACACAAGGAAAAGAGAACAGAAATTGAAGTGAAACAAATAGGTAATCGTGACTGGCGGACCTCTCACCTAAAATCTGGATGAGCCAGTCACCCAGCAGCACATTAAAATCCTCTCCCTAAAATACGAGGCAACAAATTGAACAGGACACAAAACCGTAAGACCTTAACCACAGTCGTTGCGTCATCTTGCAAAATAGAGGGCAAATCCGGTGGCATGGAAACCACCGCCCTCTGGTCACAGAATAAAGGACAGTCAAGTAAAATGTGGCGGACAGTAATCTGGACGTCACAAGCACTGCAGATTGGGAGGTCCTCCCGCCGTAGTAAAAAACCATGCGTTAAGGGACTGTGCCCGATGCGGAGGCGAGTGAGGAGAACCTCATCCCGCCTACATGACTGGTAGGACGTACGCCATGGCCGCGTGGTGGCCTTGACCAAACGCAGATTATTTTCACCGACTGCCAGCCACTCCTCTTCCCATTGACGCATAACACGAAAACGCAAAACGGAGGTAACAGCATGGAGGGGGACGGCACATTCAACAACGTGAGGGAGGTAACATGCATCTTTGGCAGCCACATCCGCCAGTTCGTTTCCCCTAATACCCACGTGCCTCGGCACCCAACAGAAAGAAACCTCCTTCCCCTGCCGTTGCAGGTCGAGTAGGGCATCATGGATGTTCTGGACGACTGTATCCGCTGGGTACAAGTGTTGCATGGTCTGAAGGGCACTCAGGGAGTCAGAAGAGATGAGAAACTCAAGACTGGGAACACATCTCATCTGCTCCAATGCCCGCAAGATCGCAAACAATTCGGCATCAAAGATGGTAAACGCCGCAGGAAGCCGTAACTTGACGACTCGATCAGGGAAAACAACAGCACAACCAACAGAGTCCCCCTGTTTAGAGCCATCCGTAAATACTGGTACATGGTCGGGATACTGGTTTAAAATATCGTAAAATAAGGAGGTAGAAACAAACGCAGGAGTGCAGCTCCTCCGGTACTCTGACAAGCCTAAAATGACGCTGGGCCTCTGGAGCAACCAGGGAGGCAGGTGGGTAAAACCCTGGAGTTGGGGTGCCACACGCTCCTCACCAAGGGACTCAAGCAAATGCTTGGCACGAATCCCAAATGGCCTCGTTGTCCTGGGACGACTGGAAAAGAGACGTTCCATAGGCGTTCGGGCAACAGTAGGGTACGCAGGGGAGGTAGGACAGGCAAGGAATTGGCACACCCTTCGCACCATGAGGAGTTTCCGCCGGATGGCGAGCGGCGGTTCCCCTGCCTCAGCACACAGGCTGAGGATGGGACTGGTACGGAAGGCACCAGTGGCAAGCCTGATAACCTCATGGTGTACTGCGTCAAGAATCTTCAGATAAGAAGGCCTCGCTGACTCATACACGGTGCATCCATAGTCAAGACGCGACCGGACGAAAGCCCTATAAAACTGCAGCAGACGCGCCCGATCTGCTCCCCAGGACCGATGGCTCAGACTCTTCAAAATATTCAGTGCCTTCAGCGCCCGCACCGTGAGATCTTTAAGGTGCGGCAACCACGACAACTTCGAATCAAAAGTGAGGCCCCGGAACCTCACAGTGTCTCTAAAAGGAAGAATGGTGTCCCTCAGACGCAATTCAGGGTAAAAGCACGTCGAGAACGATTAAAATGAACACACACACATTTGTCTGCAGAAAAGGTAAAACCCGTCTTCGCAGTCCATGCCTCTAATCGCTTTATCGTAAGCTGCAGCTGTCGACTACCAGTGACAAGACTGGAGGAAGAACAGAAAACAGCAAAATCGTCCACAAACAAGCTGCACTGGGGCGGACTCCGGATAGTGGACGTGATACTGTTAATGGCGACGGCAAAGAGGGTGACACTTAAAACGCTTCCCTGAGGAACACCATTCTCCTGCACGTACAAATCAGATAGCACATTACCAACCCGATATCGAAAGAGGCGGCGGGAAAGAAAGGACCGAATGAAGATGGGGAGATGGCCACGAAAGCCCCACTGATGAAGTTGATTGAGAATAAGGTGGCGCCAAGTAGTGTCATACGCCTTATTAATGTCAAAGAATGCACCTAGACAATGCTGGTTACGTAGGAAGGCCTGCTGGATGGCCGCCTCAAGCAGGGTCAAGTTGTCTATTGTGGAACGACATCTCCGAAAGCCACACTGAGAGGTGCTAAGGAGCTGCCTGGTCTCGAGCAGCCAAACCAAGCGACGGTTGACCATGCGTTCCAACGTCTTCCCGACACAGCTCGTCAAAGCAATACTCCGATAACTACTGGGATGCGTTTGGCCCTTCCCCGGTTTGAGGAGGGGAATCAAAATCGCCTCCCTCCACGAGTCAGGGAACGTGCTGGATGACCATATCATATTAAAACAATTCAGGAGAATTTCCTTGGATGGCAGCAACAAGTGCTGCAGCATGCTGTACAGGATTTGATCATCACCTGGCGCAGTATCATGAGCCACAGACAACGCCGAATCCCGTTCCCACATTGTGAAGGGGCAGTTGTAGGGTTCAGAATTTGGAGACCGGAAGTCCAAGTGATCCCTCTCGATGGCAGTGCGGTAGCGGCAGAAATCTGGATCACAGTTAATAGTGGCAGTAGATTCCGCAAAATTCATGGCCAGTGTGTGGGCCATGTCTCTCGGCGCCGTGAGAAGACATCCCTGATGCAGCAATGCCGTGACAGGTAGTTGGCTGCGTTTCCCGGAAATCCTCCTGATGGCTTCCCATACTTTCGTAGAACTAGTGGAGCGGGAGATGGAGTTCAAGAACGATTTCCATGACCGTCGTTTGCTCTCTTTAATCACTCGCCGCGCCTTGGCCCTTGCCACCCGAAAGGCCGCAAGATTGTCAGCTGAGGGACGGCACTTGAAGCGGCGCAGAGCTGCACGGCCGGCTCGGATGGCTGAGCGGCACTCAGTGGTCCACCAAGGGACACGACGCCTCTTGGGATGACTTGAGGACCGTGGGATCGACAATTCAGCAGCATGGGAGATCACGGCTGTAGCATGGTCGACCCATTCGTTGACGCCGGCACGTTGTTCCAAAACAGCTAAATGGCTGAAAAGTGTCCAGTCAGCTCTGCAGAGGTGCCACCTGGGCGGCACTGGTAATGCCACAGCCTCTTCCAGGAGGCGAATCCAAAGGGGGAAGTGGTCACTAGAATAGAGGTCAGCGGCAACCTCCCACAGAGCAGAATCCGCGAGTGCTGGAGAGCAAAAGGAAAGGTCAATAGCTGATGACGACCCAGAAGCAGTACAGAAATGAGTGGGAGCACCAGATTTGAGGATGCACATTTCTTAGGACGCCATGAGGCTTTCCAGAACGCGACCTCTGGGGCAAGTAGTCGTAGAGCCCCATAAGACATTATGAGCATTGAAGTCCCCCAGAAGGAGAAATGGGCGGGGGAGTTGGCTAATAAGGTCTGTGAGAGCCTCAGAGTCTATTGCATCCTGAGGCGGTAAGTAAACGGAACAGATTGTGATCCTCCGCCCCACAAGAAGGTCAACTGCAACTGCTTGCCAGTCCGTAACGAGAGGGAGCTCAGATGAGTGGTGCATGTCACGGACAAAAACCGCAACACCACCCTTTGCCATTTCCCCCATCAGATCATCTTTTCGATACACGGTATAACCCCGTAAAGAAGGAGCATCAGTGGCCCGAAAATGTGTCTCTTAGAGACATAAGCACAAGGGGCGCTCTCGTACAAGGAGTTGAAATTCGACCACATGCGTCCTGAACCCATTCAGGGTCCACTGTAATATGGGAGCCAGTGATCAGGGTGGCTGAATTTTCACCCTGCCTCTGTGTTTTGGAGGAGAGCCCGTACTGGCCGGAGATTTATTCCTGGAGCGAGAATATCGCCCCCGATCGACATCAATGTCCATCAGCTCCGATGGCGACCCAAGGGAGATGTCAGACAGTACGATGGCATCGTCATCGGACTGACCCTGACTAGTCTCCTCAGGTGGCAAAACCTTCACCTTCGGCGTCTTCGTCTTGGGAGGCTTAGAATGCAGAACCTTGTCAACAGTTGGAGCTTTACTCGCCTGGGCAGAAGGCGCCATATGGGGAGGGGCGGGAAGTACCCCACTGTCAGCAACCACGGCCTTGTCCGACGTTGTGGGGAGAGCTGCAGGTAGCAAAACAACCGCAGCAGCACAAGTGCACTGGCAAACGCAGGTATTAATGCTGACACTAGCAACCTCCTTTTGAGTAGCAACAGTGGCCAACCGTACCGGTTTCTGCAGAGCGGAAGCGAAAGATGTTGTAAACACAGGAGGCTGCATGGCCTTAAAGAGCTTCTTGGCCTCACCATAGGGGATGCACTTAGATGTTTTGATCTCCTGTATCTTCCGTTCCTCGAGATAGATGGGGCAGACCCGGCTCCAGACAGGGTGACTCCCAGAGCAATTCACGCACTTCACAAGCGATGAACAATCGGCTCCTTCATGGGCAGGCTGACCACATTTACCACAAGTGGCTATCCCATTGCAGCCCAACGTAGTATGCCCAAAGCGCTGACATTTAAAACAGCGCATTGGGTTGGGGAAATATGGCCGTACTGGCAAACGTAAGAAACCCGCTTTAACATGCTCTGGGAGTCTCGGTCATTTGAACGTGAGAATAAACGAGTCGGATTTGACTAGGTCCCCATCGACTCGTTTCATAATATGCTGCACGTCGACAATACCTTCGTCAGCCCACACAGATTTCAACTCGGCCTTGGGGATATCCACCAAGTCCCTACATGTCACAACACCCTTACTATAGTTCAAAGTGGAGTGGAGCTCGGTCTCGATAGCGTACTCTCCGAGACAGGTTGCTTTCCGAAGAGAAGCGACTTGACGGGAACTAGAAGTCTCAACTAACAGAGTCCCAATGCGTAGTCGCTTCACAGATTTCAGTGTTCCTGCAATTCCCTCAAGACCCTTGTGGATGTAAAAGGGAGAAACCCTCTCAAAGCTACCTTCCTTGCGTTTGACAATCAAAAACACATTCTGGTTATCAGCATGTGCTCTGTTACGGCAGTCTGATAAATCTCTAGTAACACCAGGTGCTGGAGGACTCGCAGCACGAAGTCGCTTTTTCGATGGGGTGTGTTTTCCTACCAGTGGCCCACCCAATCCACTGGTAAGGGGAAATGTAGAGGTCTAAGGGTCCATTGTGGTCCCACGAGCAGCTAGGGAACTAAAGGTCCGTTCAGACAGAGCCCCGCGTGCCTGAGTAAGCCTTATACAACTGGGGTGCGGCAGGTGCCCCAGAGGTTGCCCGCTTGCGACTGTTCCACCCAAACAGCCATGCATCTTATAAGCGCGCAGCACACCGTAAGATTGAGGGTTTTTTATAGAGGTTTACCTCACTCGCAATCCAGACGGTCAAGCCAAGATTACCATTCCCCGCAGCACACAACATTCCACCGCCGCGCCATGCGGTGGTCGCTGAAGCATGTCCGGGGGTTACGGTGACAGGAGACTGGCGGCGCTGACCAGTCCCCAGCTCAGGACGCCGGGGTCGCCAAGCCCGTACTCAGCAAATGAATGCTGAGCCCCTGGGGGGATAAGAAGCTCGTCATATCCCCCCTTACCCACATGTAAACCCTTCTTGTGATGTCTCTGCGATGGAGGTCAGAAGCGTGGCATCCAGCACTGAAATTACGCGGTGTTCTTATGGTTGGCCTAGAAGAACTTTCCAGACGCACCGCCAATCAGAATCGACTCGAAAGGCCTCAGGAGGTGGAATAAAGGGCGTCAATGAAATCACACATTTCCCTGGGGCATTGAATGTTACACGTTCCGGTTAGCCGTGCGACGAGCAACATGAAGACGTTCTTCACAAACTTTGACACTGTTGACACCCACGGACGTTTCAGTCCTTCTGCAAGGACACTGAGAGGCTGCATCGCCGCGAAATGTGTGGGAATAAACGCCCCACAGAAAAGGCTGAATTCATTTCCACGCTTTATGCACCAACCTGCTGCCTTTTCATGTTAATTATGAGCGACGGTGTGTCTGAAACATTTTCCTACATCATACGTAAGAAAACCACGTGATTTAAATCTGGTTACCGCAGTTCTGACTTTCATCGCAGAGGCGTCAAGAGGAGGGGGTGTGACGACCATCTCATCGTGTTACAGGTTCACGGTGGTGTTGGGCAGGTTAATCCACCTTACAGCTCAGATTAACTACCGAGAAGTGACCTTTCTTTCGCAAGTGTCGACACCTTTCTGTTTGAAGCTTCGCCAAGCCCGAGGGAGATATCGCAGGACGCCACGCTTTTGCACAATTGTAGAGGAATATCGAAGGCACTTCTGAGGAAACTTTCGAGCTTACGGCTCGCAAATGGAGTAAATTACGTAGTTTTGAATAAGCGGTCCTTTAAAATGGTTGCACATGGTAGACTCCCCGAGAAACCCGGAGCACAGAACCGTCTAAAAACTGAGTAAGGCTGTATAAAGGCCCGCGTAACCTATGCATCATTTTTTCTACATAGTTTCCTCCTATCAGTTGCTTAAAAATAAAAAAATACGCTATGTGGTCAAAAGTATCCGGACACCTGGCTCAAAATGACTTACAAGTTCTTGGCGCCCTCCATCGGTAATGCTGGAATTCAATATGGTGTTGGCCCACCCTTAGCCTTGATGGCAGCTTCCACTGTCGCAGGTATACGTTCAATCAGGTGCTGGAAGGTTTCTTGGGGAATGCCAGCCCATTCTTCACGGAGTGCTGCACTGAGGAGAGGTATCGACATCGATCGGCGAGACCTGGCACGAAGTCGGGTTTCCAAAACACCCGAAAGGTGTTCTATACGATTCAGGTCAGGACTCTGTGCAGACCAGTCCATTACATGGATGTTATTGTCGTGTAATGGTGCCGGCAGTTGTGGCCGAGCGCTTCTAGGCGCTTCAGTCTGAAACCGCGCTGCTGTTACGGTCGCAGGTTTGAATCCTGCCTTGGGCATGGATGTGTGTGATGTCCTTAGGTTAGTTAGGCTTAAGTAGTCTAGGGGTCTGATGACCTGAAATGCTAAGTCCCATAGTGCTCACAGCCATTTTTTTTTCGTGTAACCACTCCGCCACAGGCCGTTCGTTATGAACAGATGCTCGATCGCGTTGAAAACTGCAATCGCCATCCCTGAATTGCTCTTAAACAGCGGGAAGCAAGAAGGTGCTTACAACATCAATGTAGGCCTCTGCTGTGATAGTGCCACGCAAAACAACAAGGGGTGCAAGCCCTCTCCATGAAAAACAGGACCACATCATAACACCATCGCCTCCGAGTTTTACTGTTGGCACTACAGACTCTGGCAGATGTCGTTCATCGGGCGTTTGCCATACCCACACCCTACCATCGGATCGCCACATTGTGTACCATGATTCGTCACTCCACACAACGTTTTCCACCGTTCAATCGTCCAATGTTTACGTTCCTTACGCCAAGCGAGGCGTTGTTTGGCTTTTACCGACGTGATGTGTGGCTTATGAGCAGCTGCTCGACCATGAAATCCAAGTTTTCTCGCCTCCCTCCTAAGTGTCACACTATTTGCAGTGGATCATGATTCAGTTTGGAATTCCTGTGTGATGGTCTGGATAGATGAGTCAACTAAATGTTCAAATATGTGTGAATTCCTAAGGGAATAAACTGCTGAGGTCATCGATCCCTAGATTTACGCACTACTTTGCTAAGAACAACACACACACCCATGCCCGAGGGAGGACTCGAACCTCCGGTGGGAGCGGTCGCGCAATCCGTGACAAGGCGACTCAAACCGCGCAGCAACTCCACGTGGCCTTCTTCAACTGTTGGCGGTCACTTTCAGTCAACAGTCGAGGTCGCCTTAACGCTTTTGTGCTTTAAGTGTCCCTTCTCGCTTCCACGTCACTATCACATCGGAAAAGTGGTTATGTTTAGGAGTGTGGAAATCTCGCGTACAGACGTATGACACAAGTGACCCCCTATCACCTGACCACGTTCGAAGTCCGCGAGTTCCGCGGAGCAACCGATTCTGCTCTCTCACGATGTCGAATGACTACTGAGGTCGCTGACATGGAGTACCTGGCAGTAGGTGGCAGCACTAAGCATTTAATACGAAAAACGTATGTTTTAGTGATGTCCGGATACACACAGTGTATTTACAGAAAATTGAAATTCACCATGCTTGAAGCAACGAATACCTGCTGTCACCCGCAAACTATGAGAAACCTCACGGAGTTTACTAATGTGGCCCATCGCAAGAAATCCGCTCCTGGCAGGACTGTCGGTTCTGAGAACTACAGGTAATCGACTGCGAGATGTTGTCTCCACTAACGTACAAGCGTGCCCGAGGGTTTTCCAGTATCAGTCTCAAATTCCGTGGCCCGTCATTAAAAGACGCTCTTGTGTAGCCAGTTAATGGCTTTCTTTCCGAAGTTGGGGATTAAGGCATCCGCGTGTTCTTGTAGACAAGTTTTGAAACTTCCTTTTGTTTTCCTGCTTTAACTGACAGTAAATTGGAGCACGATGCTCTATATACCCCAGAGTTGTTGAATTTTAAGGAATCAGTTTATATTGTGGACTAATCGGTGACCTAACTCATTCGAAGTGCAGAAACAAATCGTTATTTCTTACAAACAGTTCAGCTATTATTTGTCAAATTTGTACTAAGTAAGGGATGCTAGTAAAAATGTTTTCTTCTTTATTAGTATTGCCAATTCGTTGCCTTATTTTTTATTTGTATCCATAAATTGTCTATTGTTTTGGTTGTGTAGCCATTTACAATAGCAATATGTTTTTATTGTGACACATTCAGTGCTAAGTCTGTTTCCTTCCAAATTAAGTGACTGTGTTTTGTGGACTGTGGCCCTAAATATGTGGGTTTGCATATTTGTGAGTAGCGAGATGTCATGATGAGTTGGATATTGTTATATATCTATATGTGCTTTTTCTAAATATGTTCAACTTCTGTTTTTGTTTGTTGCTGATTTTGATAGCAATAAAATTTATGCTTTTCCTATCCTCATGCTAAACTGTGAATTTTATACTTTTCTAGAAATAAATTTATAATGTAAGCAGCTCCTCAATCCACTCTTTTGTGTCCTCACCTAATACCAACTTCTCGTCAAACTACCTGCAGTAATACGCAATTTTACTATTGAGCATGTTTTCTTCTTAGAAACATTATTTTCTAAAAGTCTCAGAAATACACCACCAGGTAGCTTGATAGCAAGATCCTCTTTCTGTTAATAAGCTTTCCCATTAAAAGTAAACTAATTTTGTGGCAGTATTAGTTGCAGCAGGTCAGTAACTTCTGATATTTCTGAGATTGACAACTTTTTATGTTTTCCAAATTTTAAAATAAATTTATCTTTTGTTTCGTCATTTGATATAATTAAATGTCTTAGTTGCATCAAAAGAAGCAAATCTAGCACCTACAAGAATATTAATATTTTTAGTTTTAGTGCAATAATCATGTGTGCCTTTACTATGTATGACTTGTATAAAGTATATTATTGCTTCAGAATTTCATTCAGTAATGTGGATTTATGATGTTTTCAGAAAAGAGGTCCATGTGTAAGTAGTGTACTGGTACTTGTATATAATCACTACATAAATACTTCCTCGTTCCTTCTCTATAGCCGAATGGTTAGCTTCGTTACCTTCTATACAAAGGCTAAGGCTTGTTTCCTGGTACTTCCACAGATGTTTTCTGAGCTTGGGAGGCGCCACGTGATGCCAGATCAGGATCTGCCTGAATGAAGAACCAGCAGCACTATCAGGATTAATTTGCTCGAAATAACAACGGGAAGGATTGGCAACATACTGATCACATGTCCCATGAACATAGATCGCTCCTTGAACTGACTTATAGGCATCATTCGCCAATCAGAACACGTCTCAGGCCTAATCTCTGAGTTGAGTTCACGTAGTACGTTCCCTTAGTCAGATTTCACGATCATGGCATTACTGAGTTTCATGTTTATACTTTTTAAAAGTTTTCTTTCTTCAGAAACAGATTTGTGGTTTCCTTTACTCTTAGTTATGTCCTTATAACTGATTTTATTTATGTTTATGCTAAGATAATCTGTTCAGTGTAGTTTAGGTCTACTGATTCAGCCGACGTCTTACTTTGTATGACGAGGCTTCCTAATTTGGGTCTTACATTGTACTTCAGCCACTTCCTGAGTCATCGACGTTCTTATTCACTAAACGATCTGGCAACCCATTGTTATTTCAGTAAGTCTAAGGGGTCAACAGAAACCTTCGATCTTACTCGTCGGCTTTGACCCGTGACATAAGCGTGTTGTGGTGTGTGACGTCATTACGGCGCGGAGTTTGTTTTGCGATTGTGGCGTGTTTGTAGATGTCTTGTTTTTGTTTGTGGTGCTCTCTGGTGGTGTGTTCATGGTTTTCGTTTGTTTTAATTTAATGCTCATTGCTGTACGTCGGGTGAGTTTGTTATTGAGTGTATTTGGTTGTGGTTTTTTGTTCAGGAATGGATATGAAAGACACCGTTAGAAGTTATCAAGTTCTTACAACTATTCGGTTTAATCTCCGAAGTTGTTGATCGGACGCTTTTGTATTTCCCGCGTGCGTGCGTGCGTGTGTGCATTTGTGTGTGATTGTGGTGGCCAATCAAGTTTGTGGGGCTGGAACTTTTTTGAGGTAAGTTCCTTTTTTTTCTGTTTTTGATGTATGTTTTGTGTCAACAGAAACATCCGATCTCACGCGTCGGCTTTGACCCGTGACGTTAGGGACCTACACATTGATCTGTAGCGTAGCCCTGAATACGAGGTTAGGTTGGTAGGTTTTTTTTTGGTGGGGGGGGGGTCAGGGGGGGGGCGCAGCCCCCCCCCCTGCCTGGCCTCGAGTACCACTTGTTTATTATTATCTTTGTTCGATCGTAATTTATGTGATTGGGAGCTGTGACGTTAGGGACCTACACATTGATCTGTAGCGTAGCCCTGAATACGAGGTTAGGTTGGGAGGTTTTTTTTTGGCGGGGGGGGGGGGGTCAGGGGTGGCGCAGCCCCCCCCCCCTGCCTGGCCTCGAGTACCACTTGTTTATTATTATCTTTGTGTTTGGGAGCTGTTGTAGATGTATGTAGGTGTAAGGGAAGTGTTGGTTTTTTAGGTTGGTGTTGGGGATGTGATCGGTAGGTTCTGTTGAGCTATATAGGTCAACGGAAGTGTTCGATCGTAATTTATGTGATCGGGAGCTGTTGTAGATGTATGTAGGTGTAAGGGAAGTGTTGGTTTTTTAGTTTTGTATTGGGGGATGTGATCGGTAGGTTCTGTTGAGCTATATAGGTCAAGGGAAGTGTCCGATTCTGGATAGGAATGTGTTTTTTGGTATTTGGTCAGTTTTGTGATGCTGATTTATTTCGTTGTTTTGCGTGGTTTTGTATGGCCGTCGGTGGCTACATTTGTGTATATTTAGTTTGTCCCCACCCAAAAACCCCCAATTTCCCACGCTTGTCCCGTTAGAGTCATTAGGCTTTTTGTAAAACTTGTGTATTTTAGTGTTTATAATACGTATGCGATGTTTTTATATCCGCCATATTGGATAATACGTATGCGATGTTTTTATATCCGCCATATTGGAATTGTCGTTTATGGTCGTTTCCGCTACATTTGTGACGTCATGGGTCAAAGCTGACGGGTAAGATCGGACGCTTCTGTATTTCCGGTGTTATTGAAGTTTGTAAATAGATAACTTATTGTATTGAATCTGACATTTTATTTTATTATTTTGCAGACAGAAGGTGAACTGGACGAGTGGCCCTCGGTACCGCTGATATGCGCTTATTCCGGGGCTGAGCTGGAGGAATTTCTCAGCTCAGTGCACTTCTCCAGAGGCGACACGTATCCTGTGGAAGAGGGCCAGAACCCCAGGGACGGTGAACGACCAGGTTTGCTAGAATATGACTGGAAATACTCACAGCTCCTCAAGAGTACGACTTTTACGTTCACTGAGAAACAGTGTTGTTGAATAATTCAATACTGTACAATGTTATCTAAAATTTTGTGCATCGTGAAGATTTTAGACTTTTTTTGTTTCGTTGTAAACGGTACGCTTAAATTATGATAAATTTATAGACATATGTATGTGGTGGAAGTGAGTGATATCATTACGCAATTGCCGGAGGTGTATTAGCTCTGTACTGGGTAGAGGATTTTGAGGGAGGGAGGGAGACTAAAACAAAAAGGGTGCAGGCGATATATGGTCCTCAGTGTATTTCGTAAGCATACTAACATAAGACAACTACAAAACTGTCTCATCGTTAGTGACATAACAGGCAAAGGGGTAATTGGCACCAAGATACTTGTCATGTGATACTGTCCTTCTGTGAGACTACTGGTATAACAAAAGATATTAGCACTCTAGTTATGAATATCACAAATATCTAAAATTCAAAGAGAAATTACCTGCATATATCTGTGTAAATTTTATTTTGGTATGCGTGTAAGTTATAGTGGATGAGCTTAAAAGCTGCCTCGTGTATCTCTTTCGTATCTGATCAGGATACGAGACATTTAAGGTATGGATGTATTTAGATACCTGAAACTCAAGATATTAGAAGCCTAGTACAGAAATAAATAAAATCACATGGGGTTAACAAGTGCTGCAAATGACTTCTTCAAGTAGCATATTTCTTCTTGTACAGGAGCAACTACCGCCACAGGAGCGAGCAGGGGTCACGGTGTCCAGCAAACGTAGGCTGCCTCAAGAGCAGGAGGAGGAGCGTGAAGGAGATGGAGAGAAAGGTTGGGAGGTGGACTCACACAGGACACATCGGAGTTGATGCGGCCTCTGCAAAAGCCTGGAGGTGAACGAAAGCGACTCAGAGGAAGAGATTGATGAGGTAACATGCTGCTCAGGTCTTGTTCGCTGGGTGACTCTAGAAAACCTGGCGGTGACCGAAAGCGACGCAGAGCAAGAGATTGGTGAGTTAATATGCGGTTCAGATCTTGTTCGGTGCTTCCTGAAATTTCTTTGCGTTCGACTCTAATAGAGGTGATACAGTAATTTTCACCTAGGTGAGTGCCAATCTAGGAATAATTTGATGCAAGCATTGTGTTAAATTATCTTTGTGGATCATTATCACTGTTTAAGTGAAATCCTAGTTGCTTTCGTATAGGATATTGGTATAACACAGCCAGAGAGTAAGACATTATTCTCATAGTTAATAGGTGAAATATGGTTCTATAAATTTAGTAAAAATAAACGTTAGTAATATTTCTTCACCTGCCTGGATAGCCGAGTGTGCTAAAGCGCCAAGTTCAGGGACACGGGTAGGCGAAGAACCCCGGATTAACGACGAGAGCCCATCAGACAGCAAGCTTGAATGTGGTTTTTAAGCGGGTTTTCCACATCCAATAAGGCGAATACTGTTCTGGTACATATGTCGCTTCTCATTTACATGCTACGCAAACACCTTGAAAATATCATCACACTTGAACATGAAGTCTACACTAGACACAAACAGATGTAGTGCACAGATTTCTTCCCAGACGACAAACCGATGTAACAATATCGACCGAGTAGCAAAATTGGGAAAAGGCCACAGAAAAAAGATTAATAGGCCATATCTTCATTCAACTCTACATTTTACTGTCAGTAATACCATAAGAAAGCATTTCCTGCTCGCCGGCCCGAGTGGCCGAGCGGTTCTAGGCGCTTCCGTCCGGAACCACAAGACTGCTACGGTCGCAGGTTCGAATCCTGCCTCGGGCATGGATGTGTGCGATGTCCTTAGGTTAGTTAGGTTTAAGTAGTTCTAAGTTCTAGGGGACTGATGACCTCAGATGTTCAGTCCCACAGTGCTCAGAGCCGTTTGAACCATTTTTGAACCATTTCCTGTTCATTGGTATCCACAGCCGGCTTGGGTTGCTATTTTGAAAATGATGATGACAAATGGACTTCAACTAATTAAGTGGTTCATTGTGGTTTGTCATTAGTGTGTTGATCAATGATTAAACGAAACTTATTACACAATGTAAATAATCATCACATCTCATAGGGACACTCTATGATGGTGCATAGATTTGAATTTTTATTACATCAGACACTTCATAAAATAATTAAGAGCTCAATTTCTGTGCCAGTTCGTCCAATGTGCATATAGTCCACCCGTTTAAATGAGAAAAAGTCAGACCGAACTCTTGCAGCTTTAAATGTGTATTATTCTACAGAGTTTGAACAATCAAGTAAGTACATTGTTGTTGTTGTTGTTGTTGTTGTGGTCTTTAGTCTGGAAACTGGTCTGATGCAAGCCTCTATGTTACTCTGTCCTGTGCAAGCCTCTCCACCTCCGAATAACTACTGCAACCTACATCGATCTGAATCTTCTTACTGTTTTCAAGCCTTGGACTTCCTCTACAGTATTTACTCCCCACACATCTCTCTATTACCAACATGATGATTCCTTCATGATTCAAGATGTACTGTATCAAACAAGTGCTTCTGTTGCCCAAATTATGCTAGAAATTTGTTTTTATCCAAGTTCAATTCCATACCTCTTCATCAGTTACTCGATCTATCGATCTAATCTTCGACATTCCTCTATAGTATAGCATTTCAAAAGCTTCTATTGCCTTCTTGTTTGAACTGCTTATTATACATGTTTCACTTACATATAAATCTATACTCCGACAAATACTTTCACAAAAGACTTCCTAACATTTAAATCTGTTTTAGATATAAACAGATTTCTCTTTTTCAGAAACTATTTTCATGCCATAGCAAGTATACCCTTTATATTCTCGTTACTTCGGCTAAAATCAGTTCTTTTGGTGCTCAAACAGCGAAGCAAAACCATTTCTTCTGGTCTCTCATTTGCTACTCTAATTGCTTCAATCTCACATGATTTAATTAGAATACAGTCCACTACCCTACATTTATATTTGTACATCTTACAACTTGTTTTCAATGGACAGTTATTTACATTCAAATGCTCTTTTAGGTTCTTTACTGTCTCTGACAGAGTCTTATAAATGTAAAAGTTGTAGATAATGTTTCGCTCCCTGTATTTTATCCCGTTTATCTCTAGATGTAGATGCATTCTCCTAGATCCTTGCATTATTCGTCTAGCCATTCCTTTTCCGACGTTTTGCACTTCCTGCCGAACTTATTTTGTTAGACGTCTCTATTTCCTTTTGCTTGCTTCATTTGCTCCATTTCATATTTTCTGCTTTAGTCAAATGGTTCAAATGGCTCTGAGCACTATGGGACTCAACTTCTGAGGTCATTAGTCCCCTAGAACTTAGAACTAGTTAAACCTGACTAACCTAAGGACATCACAAACATCCATGCCCGAGGCAGGATTCGAACCTGCGACCGTAGCGGTCTTGCGGTTCCAGACTGCAGCGCCTTTAACCGCACGGCCACTTCGGCCGGCTCTGCTTTAGTCAACTGATTCAGTATCTCGTGCGCTATACTTAGATTTATACTGGGGTTTGTGTTTTTGCATACTTGATTTTCTGCTGGCTTCACTATTTCGTGTCTCAAGAGCAGTCATTCATCTTTCAGTTAATCGTTACCTAATGTTCCCTCTGAGCCTCTCAACAACGTCTGCTTCTTTCAACTTATCCAGGCCCAATCTCCTTAATATCCAATATTTCTGCAAATTATACAGTTTTAATGTATAGTTCATAACCAATTAACAGAGTTCAGAGTCCCCATCTGCCTATGGAAATGTATTAGAACCTAAAATCTGGTTTCTAAAAGTCGGCCTCACTATTATGTTACCTGTAAGAAACCTTCCAGTGTCTCCACGTCTGTTCCACGTCCACAAAATTCTTTCCTGATTTTTAAACATTTTACATTACATTATTACACATATTACGTATTAGCTTATTACAAAGTGCATTGCTGTCAGTCTTGTATACGCTACAGTAATTCCATGAAATTTTTCGTTTATTGTACTTCCTG
This sequence comes from Schistocerca nitens, assembly GCF_023898315.1. NCBI lineage: Eukaryota > Metazoa > Arthropoda > Insecta > Orthoptera > Acrididae > Schistocerca > Schistocerca nitens. The sequence goes on from NC_064622.1 coordinate 332,628,828, forward strand.
CTTTTTCTTTGTATGGAATGGTTCAAAATGGTTCAAATGGCTCTGAGCACTATGGGACTCAACTGCTGAGGTCATAAGTCCCCTAGAACTTAGAACTACTTAAACCTAACTAACCTAAGGACAACACACACATCCATGCCCGAGGCAGGATTCGAACCTGCGACCGTAGCGGTCGCGCGGTTCCAGACTGTAGCGCCAGAACCGCTCGGCCACCAGGGCCGGCTATGGAATGGTATCTCAATAATCCTAATAATGTATTTCTATCAATAGTTATTAAAAATTTGGTTTACTCAATTTCTATATTTTTATGTACATATTTCTGTTGGTATTCGGACGAAAAACTTTCCCACATTTACATGTCATTTATTTCATACGATTAGTCGATGTATAAATACGTATCAAAGTATGTATTAGTAATAACCCCCTGACTCACAGAAAATTCCTTGCTTTATTAAGTTATACGATATATTTCTGATCCTGTGAGTCCATTATCTCGGTGGAAATTAATTACGTTTGCCCTTCAGCGAGATGACGCGAATGTATGGTCCTATTGTGAGTATGTGAGGTGTCCAATTTCGTAAGTTGCGTATCAAACAACAGAAAACTGGATGAAAAACAATGAGAAACTTACAAAAAGATCCAGGAAGAACGTTATTAATACTCTAACGTTAGCGAAAGTCGATTAATTCATGCCATAATTTCACATCACCTCACTCAAGTTACACACTTGTTTGTACAAGTTTATAACACCTCACATATACAGTATAACTTCAAACGACTGAAGATGAATCGTCTAATTTATTAGTGTTATAAAATAATTTCTCACTTGTAAAGAACATAACTTAAAGCGTACCTTAGACTGGAAATACAGAAGCGTCCGATCTTACCCGTCGGCTTTGACCCATGACGTCACAAATGTAGCGGAAACGACCATAAACGACAATTCTAATATGGCGGATATAAAAACATCGCATACGTATTATCCAATATGGCGGATATAAAAACATCGCATACGTATTATAAACACTAAAATACACAAGTTTTACAAAAAGCCTAATGACTCTAACGGGACAAGCGTGGGAAATTGGGGGTTTTTGGGTGGGGACAAACTAAATATACACAAATGTAGCCACCGACGGCCATACAAAACCACGCAAAACAACGAAATAAATCAACATCACAAAACTGACCAAATACCAAAAAACACATTCCTATCCAGAATCGGACACTTCCCTTGACCTATATAGCTCAACAGAACCTACCGATCACATCCCCCAATACAAAACTAAAAAACCAACACTTCCCTTACACCTACATACATCTACAACAGCTCCCAAACACATAAATTACGATCGGACAAAGATAATAATAAACAAGTGGTACTCGAGGCCAGGCAGGGGGGGGGGGGGGGGCTGCGCCCCCCCCTGACCCCTCCCGCCAAAAAAAAACCTCCCAACCTAACCTCGTATTCAGGGCTACGCTACAGATCAATGTGTAGGTCCCTAACGTCACAGCTCCCAATCACATAAATTACGATCGAACAAAGATAATAATAAACAAGTGGTACTCGAGGCCAGGCAGGGGGGGCTGCGCCTCCCCCTGACCCCCTCCCCGCCAAAAAAAAGACCTCCCAACCTAACCTCGTATTCAGGGCTACGCTACAGATCAATGTGTAGGTCCCTAACGTCACGGGCCAAAGCCGACGCGTGAGATCGGATGTTTCTGTTGACACAAAACATACATCAAAAACAGAAAAAAAAGGAACTTACCTCAAAAACGTTCCAGCCCCACAAACTAGATTGGCCACCACAATCACACACAAATGCACACACGCAGGCACGCACGCGGGAAATATAAAAGCGTCCGATCAACAACTTCGGAGATTAAACCGAATAGTTGTAAGAACTTGATAACTTCTAACGGTGTCTTTCATATCCATTCCTGAACAAAAAACCACAACCAAATACACTCAATAACAAACTCACCCGACGTACAGCAATGAGCATTAAATTAAAACAAACGAAAACCATGAACACACCACCAGAGAGCACCACAAACAAAAACAAGACATCTACAAACACGCCACAATCGCAAAACAAACTCCGCGCCGTAATGACGTCACACACCACAACACGCTTACGTCACGGGTCAAAGCCGACGAGTAAGATCGAAGGTTTCTGTTGACCCCCACCTCGACAACAGTAAAATAATTTTCAGGTATCGGTATACTGTCGTGAAACACTACTATAATGCGAATGCACATGGAACAGTTTCACATTAAATCAGACGACAACACAGATAATGATGAATGTATTGTAAAGATGATATCCGTTGAAGCCTATTATATTCACATCTCCGAAGATAGTGAATTCGGAACTAATATCCCAGCAACGGTCAGCCCGTGTATGGGTCCTTGTATCGTAAATCCAAAAGCTCGTAACCTTATGAAACTCGATTTCCAGAAATATATAAAATTTTAAAAAATATTAATTCAATCTGAAACGGTCGAAGGAAAGAAAGAAGGAACGTGTAGGTGGATAAAGAGGTAGTAGACAGACCGAGAGATAGAGTCACGGAATGTGGGTGTGAAAATTATGTTTATTATTTATATTCTCTTATATTTCTCTGCACGGCTTTAGGCACGTAAAGGTAGACCTACTCATGTAAGACCTCACTACTTGTAATACCGAGTAAAATTACGTGTTATATGCCGGCCGCGGTGGTCTAGCGGTTCTAGGCGCTCAGTCCGGAACCGCGCGACTACTACGGTCGCAGGTTCGAATCCTGCCTCGGGCATGGATGTGTGTGACGTCCTTAGGTTAGTTAGGTTTAAGTTGTTCTAAGTTCTAGGGGACTAATGACCACAGATGTTAAGTCCCATAGTGCTCAGTGCCATTTTTTTTTACGTGTTATAACAGATGAGTTCACACGTAAATACGAGTATCCTATAAAACATTAACGTGAGTTAGCTCACTGAAAATTCGTACCTCTCATTAACATGTATCGACGTTTATATTTCGCTTCATGATACTCGAAATCAGAACGCCAATGTTTCCTTTTACGTTTCACACAAACACTCGTGAATATGGTGCGACAAAGTTAACAAGCAACTAATTTTTGCAACACTCAACAGATGCTGGGTCGCTGCATACCTCTGGAATATGCGTAATATCGTTGGATGATAAGTGAAAAACGTTAACCGTATCGTATCTCGATCTGCTAAATGCCGAGCCACTGCTGGGTACCTACCCTATCGATGTTGTCATGTCATTCGTTACAGTTTCAAATGTGGTAGTTCTATAACTCAACGCCCAGAGATCAGTAGTTGCCTCACACAGAATTATGCTGTGAATTGGAAGAAGGAAGGAAGACTGGGTTTATCGTCCCGTCGATATCTAGGTCGCTAGAGACGAAGCACAAGCTCGGGTTGTGTCATGAATGGGAAAGGATATAGGTCGTGCCCTTTGAAAGGAACCGTCTCAGCATTTGCCTTGAGCGATCTAGGGGAATCCGGAGAACCTAAATCTGGATGGCCGGACGTGGGTTCGAACCATCACCTCCAGAATGCGAGTTCCGTGAGCTACACACCGCGCTACGTCGCTCGGTGCAGCGAATTGGACATGTTGCTTACCTTGGCAGACTGCCTCCAGCGGAGGAAGTATTCCTCCAACTTTCGAAGTCCAAGAGCACTCGGATCATACCTTTTCGCACCGACCATTATGTACCAACTGGCATGAGTCGTTTCCTCGGAAATGAACTTACCGATCATCAGTTGTCTTCCATTGTTGCGTGCACCACGACGCAACGTTGATGCTACACGACATCTGATTTAACAAGAACATACGTCATGCAGATACTGGTTTGGCTTCTGCTACAGCAATGATCCGATGAAGAACGTTAGTTGGCCGATAAAGCTAAACCTGGTTATTTCACTGAATTGCTGTTCTGGTTGCAGTGCTTATGTAATTCTTGTAGAATTGCTGAGTTTTTCTACTTTTTAGTCATCATTTGACTCACCCACATTACTTTAGTAGTGTGTTTTAAGAATATTTGGGTAACAAAAGATTGTATGTTACGCTGAAATAAAAACGTGGCCAGTGAATATGGTAATTTAGTATACTAAACACATGCGTTTTTTGTAATAGGGTGCATTTAAATTATGTAATATTTAATCGTTCTGAGTACTCTCGTGAATCAATCTTATCATGCAATCTACGAGGTGTGGCTAGAAAAAAACCGGACTAGTACTGGTGAAACAATAAAACGAATGCAATAAGGCTGAAAGTCGCGTGGCCTGTCACGTGACTCTCGCTCCGCCTACTGCTCGAGTTTCATCTGCCTCCTGCACTCAGTCTGCCCGTGGCGTCTGTTTTAAGTAGTTGACGTTTTGTCTGTGCGTCGGAAAATGTTGAGTGTACAGAAAGAACAGCGTGTTAACATCAAATTTTGTTTCAAACTAGGAAAATCTGCAAGTGAAACGTTTGTAATGTTACAACAAGTGTACGGCGATGATTGTTTATCGCGAAGACAAGTGTTTGAGTGGTTTAAACGATTTAAAGATGGCCGCGAAGACACCAGTGATGACACTCGCACTGGCAGACCATTGTCAGCAAAAACTGATGCAAACATTGAAAAAATCGATAAACTTGTTCGACAAGATCGCCGTTTAACAATCAGAGCAGTGTCTGAGTTAACAGGAGTTGACAAGGAAAGTGTTAGGCAGATTCTTCATGAAAGTTTCAACATGAACAAAGTGTGTTCAAAAATGGTTCCAAAGTGTCTCACAATTGAACAGAAGGAACGCCGAAGAATGATTTGTTCTGACATCCTGGAAAACATTGAAAGTGATCCCACCTTCTTACAAAATGTTATTACTTGCGATGAATCGTGGTTTTTTTACTTACGATCCCGAAACTAAACGCCAATCGATACATTGGAAAACTGCTGGTTCTCCACGACAAAAAAAAGCACGAATGTCAAAATCGAAATTCAAGGCAATGATGATTGTTTTTTTTTTTTTTTGACATCAAAGGGATTGTGCACATTGATTGGGTACCAGAGGGACAAACAGTGAATCAGCATTACTACATTAGCGTCCTGGCTACCCTACGTGAGCGAGTACGGAGAAAACGGAACGATTTGTGGAGAAAAAAGTCATGGATCCTTCACCAAGACAATGCCCCAGCTCACAGTGCGTTGTCAGTGAAGACGATTTTGGCAAAACACAACATTCCCATCTTAGATCATCCACCCTACTCACCTGATTTGGCCCCCTGTGACTTTTTTCTTTTCCCTAAAGTCAAGTCTGCTTTGAATGGAACTAGATTTGAGACTGTTGAAGCAGTAAAAGAAAAAGCGACGGAAGTAATGTATGCACTTACCGAAAATGATCTGCAGCATTGCTACGAACAGTGGAAAATTCGTATGGAGCGGTGTAGAGACCGAGGAGGAGAGTACATTGAAGGAGATAACATGAAATTGTAAATAATTGTAAATAAATGTTTTCTCCAGCATCAGTCCGGTTTTTTTCTAGCCGCACCTCGTAATTAACAGGCATCAGATGGATTTCACATCAATTAAAACAACATTCCTAAAACGTAATTTGCACAAATAAGTTCATGTTCAATAGCAGGGTAGCTACGCCTATTCTAGATCAGAATCTGTAATCGCAATTTAGAAGTCAGTTTGTTTTCAGATTGTTAGTCAGGAACTCAGTTACACACAGTTTCAGTATACAGTTGACAAGAAACATACAAATTTCCCTGTGAGCTTAGTAAGTTCTCGTGGACAAGAGCAACTGGCGGGAGTCCCTGAAATGTTTTTGAGAAGAGCCGTTAACCAGGCAATGGAGAAGTGAGGGATATAACAAAAAAAATTAGGTACATTACTGTAATATGACAACAGGCAACACAGGACACAAATCTCGAAATCTGGAAAAACTGTTCAAACAACATCTTTTCAGACCTTCCTTGCGGTCACAATATTTTTGAGTTAGCTTTTAAGAGCAGTTCTGCAACTGAAGATCCAGACGTGACTGTTGTGTCTAGACAAGACAGCCTAGACACAATGAGAGGAAGCCGAAAGGCACGCGCTTAAACTCACGCAGGCTGGCGTGAGGTCTGAAACAGGATACGTAATGAATGCTATAAAGAAAAGTACGTAGCTTCTGGAATACTTAACTTTAATCCACATTTGTAGAACATCGCTCTTGATGATACATTAATAGAATCTCAATATCAATTGAATACGGCACCTTGCTAGGTCGTAGCAAATGTAGCTGAAGGCTATGCTAACTATCGTCTCGGCAAATGAGAGCGTATTTGTCAGTGAACCTTTCCTTGCAAAGTCGGCTGTACAACTGGGGCGAGTGCTAGTACGTCTCTCTACACCTGCCGTGTGGTGGCGCTCGGTCTGCTATCACTGACAGTGGCGACACGTGGGTCCGACGTATACTAATGGACCGCGGCCGATTTAAAGGCTACCACCTAGCAAGTGTGGTGTCTGGCGGTGACACCACAGTGACGCTTTGCAAAACATTTAGAAGAATCTCTTAGGGAAATGTCAAGAACGTTAACACAACCAGTAGCATTGAAGTGCCTCATGTGGTATCGCATATCGATACCACCCCATAGGAATCAAAGTTGGCAACGGAACTGCAAGTTTCCGTCAGACGCCGATAGCGGTCGTGCAGGAACCGGGAGACTCAATGGAGAAAGCTCACTGAGGTACGCTTCTAGTAGCTCCGTACCACGAACGCCGTTTGCCGCCTTGATATAGGACAGCTTGCAGCAGCCATACGCTCCAGTTGCACTTGGAGCCTCTTTCCTATGTAAAGCTACACAGACGCCACCTAGTCACAGCTCTGACACGGTCATTCCTAGTTAGTTCAGAGAGCCTCATCCTTGTCGACATTATGATATGTGGACGCTGTTCCTTGAAGCATTATTTGTAATGAGTCTGCACACACTTTGCGAAATACAAGTTAAGTAAATCTTCTGACTGGTATGTTAACTTGTTCGCTAATCGTTCCTCCTCATTTCCAGCTTTCCTGCCATGACAGTTGCTACACCATTCCGTATCACCACTCTCCTTACCATTGTGTACAAAGTCATACACAACGCCTCATATCCACACCACCTGTGTTGGATTTCTCAAACTCCACCTTACCACACAGAAATAGCACCGACTTCATTACCAATAACTTTTGGAGCCAACGCCGTCTTTCTCACTAAAATTTCAGACAGTTGGTTAGCGTTTCGTAAACCAGTAGCTCTAGATAACGGTAGCAAGACGTAACGCACTCGGGCATTTAACCTATTTCACGATCAGCTCCAGCTCTGTCATGGAAGGAAGTAATGGTTAAACAGAAAGTAGTGGAAACTATGTAACAGGAAAAATGAGTGGACCGAAATACCTTCTGGTATTAAAGAATGTCCCCTTGAATGGAAAAAGAAACAATACTGTTTGTCGCACCTTGCCTAATTCAATTATTTGTTTATGATGTCAAGAGAAAATAGTAGACAGTTATTTACGACAAATACACTAGGTGATAAAAGCCATGGGATAGCCATATGCACATATGCAGATGGCAACAGTATCGGGTGCACAATGTATAAAACGGCAGAGCATTGACGGATCTGTTACTTGTACCCAGGTGATTCATGCGAAAAAGTGACTGACGTGATTATCACTACAAGACAGGAATTAACAGACTTTTAACGCCGAATGGTAGTTGCAGCTAGAAGCATGGGACATTCCATTTCAGAAATCGTCTGGGAATTCAATATTCCGATATCCACAGTGTAATGAGTGTGCAGTTGTAACGCCGGAAATACATATCCTCCTATTTCCATCTATTGTACTATAAATTTGTTTTCCTTAATTTTGTTACCTGAAGATATAACATTTCTGTGTCTTTGTATATTGTAATTGTTTTACTATTTGTATATATATATGCATTTATGTCGATGTATAATTGGTTTGTTTTGTGAATATTATTTGTATTTTTACGCTGGGTCTTGCCTAGGGAAAACTGCTATCGAACGATTACATCGATAGGTCGTGTGAAGAATCAAAGTGTGTAGGATCTTTGGTAGTGTTAACTCTGCCGCGTGGAGCGCGGGCAGAGGGAGTCTGGCTGGAGTAGCGAGTGGAGCAGGTGTGTTGTGTGAAGCTCCCGCGAGTTGCCGCGCTTTCGGGGTTTGGCAGCATGTAATTGCGCTCGACTTGCGATGATAGTTCCTGACATGGTGTCGCGGACGGGAAGCATTAGCTGGCGCACATCAAGAGCCCGTTTCGTCTGGTGACCGTGTCGAGAAGAAGGCGCGCCAACTTCTGCAACAGCGACGGCCGACAATGAGTGACTGTCGCCACCTCCTCGATCGACGGCTTCAAACCTTCAATGAACCAACAAGGAAGACTGAAAGCACGTAAAGTTTCAGAACTGTATGGCAGACCTCAGCTTTTCAAATTGTTCCATTTGCCTCGCAAAATTACAGCAACGTAGCATGAACCTTTGTTGCTCATTGTCCCAATTGCATTACCAAGCAGGGTCCCTTCCTTTTCCAAAATGAACCCGAGTGTCGTTGAAATTCAGACGCCAGCATTAAAGTACAATCATTGCATTTCACTGCTTTAATTTCAAAGTTCAGTTTAAGTATTCATAGCTGGCTACAATATTTACATTACACGAGCACAAATTAAGTGTGCGAGTTTTGTTAGCATATTTTAGCTTACCTGTGACTGCAGCTCAGCTTGTTACGTACTAAATTTTACTATTGTTAATTGTTCAGAATCGTTTAATTCAAGTTCAAAGTTAAATCTCTTATTTCTAAATTGCGTAGATTCAAGTAGCTTTTGAAATGATTGTTGAGGTAGCCCAAGACTAACCGTATTTTACTGAATTTCGATGTGCTTCAGAAACAAAGCTCACTATTAATTTCAGTCACTAAATTAACTTTCGATTTTCCGGTTTTATTAATTCTTTTGCTAAATTAAGTGTAGCGAAATTTATTACTTCTGACAAACTTTCAGTTTTCACACTACACTTGTCAACCTTCAGTTGCCACGCTTCTAGTGCTAATTATATGTGTAATAATCTTTCTTTTTCAGTTACTATAGTAATTGTCCTTAGGACTGGCGACCGTAATTTCCCCCAAATCTCAAATATCTAATTACCGCTAGTTGATTGTTAACGTAACGGCCGCACATTTACTTTCTTTATTAACTTTACCCCTATTTCAAAATTAATTTCCACCAGTTTCATTAGCATTTTTCCTTTCATTTAGATGTAACCCTTTCCTCCCTCTTTACCGACAAATTAACCTCGATGACGATTGCTTTTCCCAAATTTCCATTAGGTACACGCGGTTTAATTTTTCACTGTCATTAAGGTCGACAAGTGAGGGGGAGGTTACACCGTGAATATCAAATTCCAGGCATTACCTCACTTAACGACAGAGAGCAGCGGCGACTGCGTAGTGTTGTCATTGCTAACAGACAAGGAACACTGCGTGAAATAACGGCAGAAACCAATGTACGACGTATGATGAACGTATCTGTTAGGACAGTGCGGCGAAATTTGGCGTTAATGGGCTGTGGCAGCAGACGACCGAAGTGAGTGCCTTCGCTAACAGCACGACATCGCCTGCAGTGCATCTTCTGTGCTAGATGGACCCTAGAAGTCTGCAAACCGGTAAACTGGTCAGATCAGCTATGATTTCAGTTGTTAAGAGCTGATGTTAAGGTTTGAAAGTGGCACGGACCCCATGAAGCCATGAACTCAAGTTGTAAACAAGCCACTGCGCAAGCTGATAGTTTGGGTTGTGTTTACATGGAAGAGACTGGGTCGTCTGGTCCAAATGAACCGATCATTGTTGCTTGGAGACAATTTGCAGCCCTTCAAGAACCTCATGATCCCAAACAACAATGGAACTTTTATGGATGACAATACGCCACGTCATCTGGCCGTAACTGTTGGTGATTGGTTTGAAGAATATTGGTCTTTTAAGGGTTTGGTCGAAGAGAATGATATTTGAAGTATTCATCAAACATCTTCAAGTCTGATGTTAGTTTTGTTTCAGCTTTCCTAAAGCTTTGAGCCTGAGTGCTCAAAACAATATCAAAAACGTAAGCAAACATTAATGTAGTACAGTAATTCTGTTCTTTGATAAAAATTATTTTTGTATTTACATACTGTATAAGTAAAGTCTACAGATGTTATTCTTTTTCTGGAAAAAATTTTTTACTGATTTCTTTTGCAATGTCTTTTTCAGCATCAGTTTTTATATTAATTGTTCAATATCGTTCATTGTCTTCTTTATTTCGTTATCGGATGTGAATCTTAATGCCCGCGAATACTTTTCATAATGTTCATAATGTTCACTTCTGATACAGTCGACTTGGGAACTACAATGTTGATTTCGATGTCAAATTCGTCGTCGTCATCTATATCGATACGAATGTTTTGAGCACTGAAGCAACTGCAAAATATTTTCGTCTATAATAATCGGCAATGTACAAAGTTCATAAATGGAACCATTTAATCCAGTGGCACTATTATTTATTTATTTATTACACTGTAGCCTGTTATGCACAATTTAACACAGACTGTATTCACTTGCAGTCAAATTATTGCTATCAACTGTCATTTTTTTTCCTGTACATCGGCATCTAATGACACCAATTGTACTATTAAAGCTAACACAGTCACGCTTACAACACCATAACTTTTTCTGTTAATAATGAAGACTACACCTACTACACATCGCTGTCATTGCTCTGTAACTTGTTGCTTTCCTATCTGTCATTAGTATATAGTGTAAGTTATTTAAATGGATTATGAATATTAATAACACCAGTTTTCCTGTCTGCCGCATTTCACAGTGCACTCCACGCTTCCCAGTCCACAAGCACACCGTGCTAGCTGCTTGGGCGCTGCGAATGGTGTAATTGTGTGATCTGCTTCTTCCGTTGTCTGTTGGCACCCTGACTGAGGAAATGATCTCCACATTCCGCGGGTGGTGAGGAATCTAGTGGTGTTATAGTACAGACTATTAACGTAGAAACTTTCTCAAACATTACATTAAATGTCGGCTCAGTTTCAATGTCTCACGGTTCTTGAAACACCTAAGGATTTGATATTTTGCAGAATTTCATTTGTTAGAAACAATTTCCAGACAGCTTTAATGTCGCCAAATTCCATGCAGAATACAACATGACATCATCAGATTCCAAGCAGAATACAACATATGTACTGTATCTAATAAGATGATAGAGACATCTACTTTTACTTCGATTACGAAGAAGTATTTTCTGATAAATTTCTTTTGACAGTGAAATTTCAATTGTAAATGCTTTGATCACAAGGGTTTGGAAAAGTTGGTCTGTTCGGAGACAAAACTGTAAGCTCTATTGCTTTTAATTTAATATCGGAGTGTGCTAGACAATTAACAATAATAACTGCAACGTTATGTTTGTCTCGTGAACATCGTTCACCCAAAATGAGAATTCAATAAGTTAAAATATCGGGCACAATCCACGGTCTTTTATTTGTCGTATATTCGGCAGTTAATGTTCTCACATTTTTAAACTATCACATTTTCAAATTTCCCCCCTGAAAAATAAGGGCAGTTTCTCAGATTTATCAGTTTCATCGTGTTAATACTCTGACGTTTTCCTCTGATCAAGACAGTCTCTTTCGCGTCGTATTCAAGAAGAGTATCAGGAAAACTGGAACGTTTGAGGAAAAGTATTAAATTTTTTGTATGGTGAAAACCCAGTTTTATAGTCTATGATTGCAGACTGGTTGCAGTCCATGTCGTCTTCAACGCTTCCTCTATCCGCAGGAGATTTAACACTCATTTGTTTGACAAGCTCATCAGCGATTTCCAGCAACAGAGGCCCTCATAGAGGAGCACTGTAAGACCTAACTTGTTTGAGCCAAACAAGCTGTGCAGTATCTACTTCTTCGTCTCTAGGCTTTCTCAGTCATTCTCTCTGGCTCGACTTTACTGCACTCATGCTAATTCAATCTCTGTTTTCAATTATCGTCGACACTGTAGAATTAGAGGTGCCGAACTTTTGGTAAATTTCCATTTACGATATCAGGTTTTTATCAATTGCTTTAAGCAGCTTTGTCTTCATTTTAAGCGAAACAGCGGTTTCTTACCATCACAAGGGTTCTGTCATTTTCCGTAAACGTAAATTTGCAGAACCTTCATTTAAAAACAAAAGAACGAAACAGTTTTTATGTAAGGCTTTCTGATTTTGCCACACGGTTCATATTACAATACGGAGAGCATAAGGGAACAATTGACAGGAATGGGGGAAAGAAATACAGTAGAAGAAGAATGGGTAGCTCTGAGTGATGAAGTAGTGAAGGCAGCAGACGATCAAGTAGGTAAAAAGACGAGGGCTAATAGAAATCCTTGGGTAACAGAAGAAATATTGAATTTAATTGATGAAAGGAGAAAATATAAAAATGCAGTAAATGAAGCAGGCAAAAAGCAATACAAACGTCTCAAAAATGAGATCGACAGGAAGTGCAAAATGGCTAAGCAGGGATGGCTAGAGGACAAATGTAAGGATGTAGAGACTTGTCTCACTAGCGGTAAGATAGATACTGCCTACAGGAAAATTAAAGAGACCTTTGGAGAGAAGAGAACCACTTGTATGAATATCAAGAGCTCAGATGGCAACCCAGTTCTAAGCAAAGAAGGGAAGGCAGAAAGGTGGAAGGAGTATATAGAGGGTTTATACAAGGGCGATGTACTTGAGGACAATATTATGGAAATGGAAGAGGAGGCAGATGAAGATGAAATGGGAGATAAGATACTGCGTGAAGAGTTTGACAGAGCACTGAAAGACCTGAGTCGAAACAAGGCCCCGGGAGTAAACAACATTCCATTAGAACTACTGATGGCCTTGGGAGAGCCAGTCATGACAAAACTTTAGCATCTGGTGAGAAAGATGTATGAGACAGGCGAAATACCCTCAGACTTCAAGAAGAATATAATAATTCCAATCCCAAAGAAAGCAGGTGTTGACAGATGTGAAAATTACTGAACTATCAGTTTAATAAGTCACAGCTGCAAAATACTAACGCGAATTCTTTACAGACGAATGGAAAAACTAGTTGAAGCGGACCTCGGGGAAGATCAGTTTGGATTCCGTAGAAATGTTGGAACACGTGAGGCAATACTAACCTTACGACTTATCTTAGAAGAAAGATTAAGAAAAGGCAAACCTACGTTTCTAGCATTTGTAGACTTAGAGAAAGCTTTTGACAACGTTAACTGGAATACTCTCTTTCAAATTGTGAAGGTGGCAGGGGTAAAATACAGGGAGCGAAAGGCTATTTACAATTTATACAGAAACCAGATGGCAGCTATAAGAGTCGAGGGGCATGAAAGGGAAGCAGTGGTTGGGAAAGGAGTGAGACAGGGTTGTAGCCTCTCCCCGATGTTATTCAATCTGTATATTGAGCAAGCAGTAAAGGAAGCAAAAGAAAAATTCGGAGTAGGTATTAAAATTCATGGAGAAGAAGTAAAAACTTTGAGGTTCGCCGATGACATTGTAATTCTGTCAGAAACAGCAAAGGACTTGGAAGAGCAGTTGAACGGAATGGACAGTGTCTTGAAAGGAGGATATAAGATGAACATCAACAAAAGCAAAACGAGGATAATGGAATGTAGTCAAATTAAATCGGGTGATGCTGAGGGGATTAGATTAGGAAATGAGGCACTTAAAGTAGTAAAGAAGTTTTGCTATTTAGGGAGTAAAATAACTGATGATGGTCGAAGTAGAGAGGATATAAAATGTAGACTGGCAATGGCAAGGAAATCGTTTCTGAAGAAGAGAAATTTGTTAACATCGAGTATAGATTTAAGTGTCAGGAAGTCGAAGGGATCACAAATTTAGCATTGGAGGGCAGCGTGGAGTGTAAAAATCGTAGAGGGAGACCAAGAGATGAATACACTAAGCAGATTCAGAAGGATGTAGGTTGCAGTAAGTACTGGGAGATGAAGAAGCTTGCACAGGATAGAGTAGCATGGAGAGCTGCATCAAACCAGTCTCAGGACTGAAGACCACAACAACAACAACAACAACATTACAATAGGCAAACATGGTGCAAGGTGCAAGTAGACGAAGAAGAAGAAGAAGAGGAGGAATCAGACGAAGAGGTGCGTTCTGGACTAAAGTAATTTTTCTCCCTGTTCAAATAAAAACTTCTGCAACTTACTGTACAAGTAATTTTTATAGGAAGTTTACTATCGCATGCCCTTCCTCGAAAAAGGTGGTTCAAAATGAAGTTTTGCTGCTGGTTAAAAAGGTGGAATTGAAGAAATTCACTTCAGAAAAAGAAACGCGAAACTCATTCAATGCAAACTTAGAAACAATTTACAAATCGTTGCTCCAGAGCGTAAAAAATAACCTGCTGCTACTAAACCCTCTCTTGACTCACATGATGCTCATAAAAACTGCAAATAAAACTGCGATTCCCCTACAGAAGTTGTGAGGATTATTGGCAAAATCTCTTTCTTGACGCATTTCCAAGGAATAACTCGAAAACATGTTTTGGAATATTCGGATGTGAGTGTTTTGAAACAATTTCAGAGACGGCTTGTATGTGGCCCAGCAAACGTATCTCACATTCTGTATATATATATGTTGAACGGAATTAATCACTCTGTGGACTATAGGGTGGTCCGGCAGATGGCACTATGGTTGGCCCGCTAGATGGCGCTGCCATAGGTCAAAAGGATATCAACCGCGATTTTTTAAATAGGAACCCCCATTTTTATTACATATTCGTGTACTACGTAAAGAAATATGAATGATTTAGTTGGACCACTGTTTTCGCTTTGTGACAGATGGCGCTATAATAGTCTCAAACATATGGCTCACAATTTTAGAAGAACAATTGGTAACAGTTAGGTTTCTTAAATTAAAATACAGAACGTAGGTACGTTTGAACATTTTATTTCGGTTGTTCCAATGTGATACATGTACCTTTGTGAACTTATCATTTCTGAGAACGGGTGCTGTTACAGCGTGATAACCTGTAAATACCACATTAATGCAATAAATGCTCAAAATGATGTCCGTCAACCTCAATGCATTCGGCAATACGTGTAACGACATTTCTCTCAACAGCGAGTAGTTCGCCTTCCGTAATGGTCGCACATGCATTGACAATGCGCTGACGCATGATGTCAGGCGTTGTCGGTGGATCACGGCAGAAAATTTTCCTTCAACTTTCCCCATAGAAATAAATCCGGGGACGTCAGATCCGGTGAGCTTGCGGGCCATGGTGACGACCAATCCACCTGTCATGAAATATGCTATTCAATACCGCTTCAACCGCACGCGAGCTGTGTGCCGGACATCCATCATGAATGTTGGAAGTAGATCGCCATTCTGTCATGCACTGAAACATCTTGTAGTAACATCGGTAGAACATTAGGTAGGAAATCAACATACATTGCACAATTTAGATTGCCATCGATAAAATGGGGGCCAATTATCCTTCCTCCCATAATGCCGCGCCATACATTAACCCGCCAACGTCGCTGATGTTCCACTGTTTCCGTTGCCCAATAGTGCATATTATGCCGGTTTACGTTACCACTTTTGGCGAAGACGCTTCGTCGCTAAATAGAACGCGTGCAAAAAATCCTTTCTCTTGTGCCCAGTGGCATGACTGTACACGACGTTTAAATTCGTCACCATGCAATTCCAGGTGCATAGAAATATGGTACGGGTGCAATCGATGTTGATGTAGCATTCTCAACACCGACGTTTTTGAGATTCCAGATTCTCGCGCAATTTGTCTGCTACTGATGAGCGGATTAGCCGCGACAACAGATAAAACACCTACTTGGGTGTCATCATTTGTTGCAGGTATTGGATGACGTTTCACATGTGGCTGAACACTTCATGTTTCCTTAAATAACGTAACTATACGACGAACGGTCCGAACACTTGTATGATGTCGTCCAGGATACCGAGAAGCATACATAGCACACGCCCGTTGGGCATTTTGATCACAATAGCCAAACATCAACACGATATCGACCTTTTCCGCAACTGCTGAACGGTCCATGTTAACACGGGTAATGTATCACGAAGCAAATACCGTCCTCACTGACGGAATGTTACGTGATACCACGTACTTATACGTTTGTAACTATTACAGCGCCATCTATCACAAAGCGAAAAAAGTGGTCCAACTAAAACATTCATATTTCTTTACGTACTACACAAATATGTAATAAAAAATGATAGTTCCTATTTAAAAAAACGCAGTTGATATCCGTTTGACCTATAGCAGCGCCATCTAGCGGGCCAACCATAGCGCCATCTGGTTTCCCCCTTCAAGCTAGACGAGTTTCGTTCTTTGTAGTTTTTTCGTTTGATGCTTATTTCGTGAGATATTTGGGGCGGTCACTATCAATGGACCACCCTGTATATCCCAACTTTAAGGGTGTTGGAGAACGCCTAAAAGGTGCGCGATTGAGCAGCTGTTTTACCCAGCCTGTTTTTTTCTTGACTGTAACAGCAAATGTTTACCTTTGGAAAATTACGCAGAGCTAAACGCCACCCTAATGCGTACGCGCACCTACAGATGTACATAGCAACCCACACACAGCAGCTGTCTCGTTCTAAGGCCGGTTGGTACCGGCTGCACATCTAATGGCAACAAGTCGCTGTGTCCGTTAAACAAGAACACACCGGCTAAAGGGACGGCCTTTTGTTGACATTCTGCCACGTACATGCTGGCGGGCCCAGTGCAAACACTGCCTCCTGTATGCCGTGGTGGATCGCTACACACAAGGTGGGTCCCCACATCTCTCGTACATACCTCCGCTGTGAAGCGTTCGGCACACACTACCCGCTGCCACCACCACCGCAACGTTGTGGCTGTCGCAGCAGCGGCGTTCCACGGCTGAAGAGGCATCTCCGGGCTATCCTTTCGACTGCGTAACAGCAATTATTAAATTATCGGTGGGCGTCATCTCCAAATTCCCATGGCAGAATCTTCCATATGTCGTACCTGCGCCTGCATTCTGTTGGCACACACTGAAACGAACTGAATTTTCAGTGATCTCTCAACCTCTATTAAACACCTGCCTCCTTTGCGCCCTTACCTAAGAGGGTCGCCCAGAAAGTAATGCAACGCAATTTTTTTCTCAGCCGAAAACAATGCTACGAATACTAAACGTTACGTATGTATTATTTGCAGTCTCCTGAGTGAGCGCGCTAAGCTACCGTCACTTCCGACACATAGCATGCACGACAGTTTCAAAATGACGTCCGTAGGTGATGTACGTTACAAGCAACGTACCGTCATTGAATTTCTAATTGCAGAGAAAGAATCTGTGTGGAATATTTACAAACGCTTGTGCAAAGTCTATCGAGCATCTGCTGTCGACAGAAGTATAGTTAGTTGTGGAGCACGGAGGTTTAAGTCATCAGAAGGCGGTTCGGCGGAGCTCCGCGATTTGCAGCGGTCAGGGAGACCATCGACGGCTGTCATACCTGCTGATGTTGTCATTCGCGAGGACAGACGCATTACGACTCGGCAGTTGGCACTGCATCTGTCCATCAGCAAAGGAAATGTGGATGCAATTAGCCGCACTCTTGGATATTCAAAACTGTATGCATGATAGGCTCCCCGATATCTAACGATGGATCACAAATCGCACAGAAAAAACATTTGTCTTGCTTTGTTGCAACGTTTTCAAATGGGTTCACCATTTTGAGCCCGAAATAAAACTAAAATCGATGGAATGGCGCCATTCCCACTCGCCACAGAAGAAAATACTCAAAGCAATTGCTTCCGTCGGTAAGGTCATCATCAGCGTGTTCTGGGACTGTGAAGGTGTGGTTTTCATTTAGGTGGTGCCAAGAGACCGTATCATTAATTCAGAAGCACATGTTAACACATTAACAAAACTCAAGACCCAGGAGATGTTTTGTTGTAACACAATAACACTCGGCCTTGCACAAGTCTTAGGACTGCTGAACACATCGCAAAACAGGGTTGGACACTGTTACCCAATGTACCCTACAGCTCTGACCTAGCACCCTCGGAATTCCACTTGTTTGTGCCATTACCGGTTGCCACTCGTGGAAGACATTTTGAGGACGATGAGGATTCACACAGTGAAGCACTGGCTTCGCCATCAGGACAGGGATTGGTACCGACATGGCGTACACGCCCTCGTTTCGCGAGGGGGGAAGGCCGTAGGACGGGATGGAGGTGACGTGGAAAAATAGTCTGTGCAGATGAAACACCATTCTTTCGTGTGTGTAATTCTCATTATGTTTAGTAACGAATCGTTGAAAAAAACAATGCGGTGCCTTACTTTCTATGCTACCCTCAAACATGCACACTCGCTACCATTACAGTCGCAGCAGCAGCGAGGTTGGAAAATAACGAAATTTTAAGAGGGGCGTTCAATAATTAATGCAACAAATTCCTTTCTCTGCCAATCTTGTTTGACAAAATGCAGAAATTGTTGTGGGACATCATGGAACATTCCCGCTTCGATTTCATGCATTTAGGCCTTGGTAGACAGATGGAGGGAGTTGGAACCACATCTGCACACACAATTTCCTGTAATTCCGGGGAGGGGGCGATGAGCTCTGACGGCACGTTCAGTAAGATAGTAACAGGGTCACATGCAGTGCATTACCAAACAAATTAGCAGATGTTGGGTGTCACTGATTTCTGCACGATGAATTATCAGCGGTATTGAAGAACGTCACTACTGGAGAAAGACAACGAGTGTGGTATACGCACAACGATGCATTAGCCCATTTTCTACGGGTCGCGCGACAGTATCTCGCCCCAAATTTTCGTGGGCAATGTGTTGATCGAGGATATCTGGTATTACGACCTGATCAACCCGGACCCCAATGCAGGCTAAGGGGACATTTAACGGTATTGGTGTATGCCTAACCTAACGATAGTGTGCAGACGTTACACGAATGTGTTGTCAAAGCATGTGAATCATTCGTAATGGAACAACGCCTATCTGAAAAAGTGCTTGATTCACTACGATGAAAAGATGAAGGAAGTGACAGGATGCGTGGTAACCAAATATACTAATTCAATGTAACAGACAGATGAAACGAGAGAACAGGTTTTTCGTATCTCAGCAACCACTGGCTTCTACACACGTCATTAGCGGACTTTTTCTTCTAGGTTTGACCAGTACCATCTCTTGCAGGAATATCGGACATATTTTTAAACACCCTGTATATGTCGTGTGGGAAAGGAGCTCAAGTTATCAGAAATCAACTTATATTGTGGACTATCATTTGTCTGTCTAATTGGATATTTTATAGTAAACCGCCATATACCATACATACAACGCACGATGTTCTTAACGGCTATTAATACGTTTTATGGCTGGAAGAAATTGAAGTTCAGCAAATCTGCGTACTACTATTTTACCACCGACGTATTTGAAGCTTACCTTGATGAGTCTTCCAAGACAGCAGCAACATCAGGAATTGTTGAAATGGATAATTAGTAACACTCAGCTTGTTAGTTTACCGTCATTGTATTTCATTTTTTGTTCCTTTTTCTGAAAATATTTTTGTATCGTCTGTGTATTTATTTACGTTCGGAGTGATGTCCTGGCAGGCAGCTGTGTTTCCTTGAGAATTTCTCGTTTCGCCTCTCCCGCTGTGCTGAGAGGCTTCTGCTGCTCAAGCCGTCGGAGACAACAGATTCAGAAGTTTCAGGCTCCTTCCGTCTTGACGATCCCAGAAGCCGAGCTCCAAGCTTCCGCTAAGTTGAAAGCGACAGTGGAGGGGGAGGTGATAGCGAGAAATGCGCACGAAAACATTGCCACAGCTGAAGGGCAGCAGTGACGGCGGCGTTCTATGGAAGATGCTGATACAGTAGGGGTTGTGCGACTTCATATCAGAAGTCTGTGAAAGACAAGACTGTGTTAAAACAGAGTACCGACTCTTTTGTTTATGTTGCGTGTCGAGGGCATAGCGTCGGAAGCAGTAGATACAGCAAATAACAGCGATAGAGGAGCAGGGGAAACGTGGGCCAACGATAGCAAACGATGGCGACGCAGTCCTTTCAGCTAAGAGTGAGGAAGACTTAAAAACTATAAAGGGTGTGTGAGAGGAGAAAAGGTGTCACAGAGTGTGAGTTTTACTCTCAGGCAGAAAATTTAAGGAGACGCGAAATTCGTGTATTGGTATTTTAAATACAAATTTCGCTGAGAACAGGAAAAGTAGATCAACCTAAATGACTACGACATTTCTCAACATGTACAGACTCTTTACTGATGCACATATAATTTTGGTATCCTCTTAGAGTTTTCTTTCCATAAAATATATTGTTCTTATTTAGGGTAAAGTCAAGAGAAAAAAAGGGACCAGAGTGTAACGTTACTATTGCTGAGATCTCTCTCTCTCTCTCTCTCTCTCTCTCTCTCTCTCTAGGTACAAGATATTTTTGGAAATCATGTGAGACATGATCGTAGTAGAAAAGATAGCACACCAAATTCATTGGATTTTAATTAACTCACAGCAGATAGACACTGTAAATATTAGCAGGATTGTTTTGTTGTAGGCTTGTGTGTGGCTGTAGAATTCGCTTGCGAAAAAACGAGTGAGTCCTGAGAAACGTAAATGAAATTTACCTTTTTTACAATATCGAATTATAAAGTCTATGGCAATTTCCATTTTCTAGCAAGGAGTAAAATGAATGTATAAAGTTCAGTTCCATTGCATTTTCACTTAAGTTGACCGATCTGAACGCAGGCCTCTCACCACCTGGAAAATGCCCCAGGTAACACCAACTGTCCTCACCATGAATATCTCCAATGCATCGGAATCACTAATTCTTAGATTTTGTGGAAACTAGTAGGTTGTGGACCTGGTACGTATAAATAAAATTTCGTTAGTTTCGAGCATTCTATAGATAGCACCTCATGTAAAACGAATCCTGTATCATGAACTTAGTCCTCATCTTTTGCAGAAACTATTAGTTTCCGTGGAACCTAAGAATCAGTGATTTTGACCTCTTGTAGATATACCTGACGAGGTGAGTAGGCGCTATCTGGGAAACTGACCAGGTGGTATGAGACCTGCATTCAGATCAGTCAACTTACGTGAACGCATGAGGTACTTCGGAATGTCCTCCGACTAGCAGATCCAAGCCGGTGGAGATCGGTGGGTCGGTGGGTCTGGCTTCTCCTCCTGAGTCCTACGCCTAGCTATCACCGTTCCTATGGACAACCAGGGCGCAGAGTGTGACGTTACGATGTAGTTCCGAAGAAATTTAAATATTATTTAGACCCTGCTCGGAATGATATTTTCCACCAGAGCGTAAGCGGCATTAATCTTTTTGCTTTAGGGTGAACTATAAATCTTCTCCGTTTTAATTTTCAGGATCTTTAGTCGTAATTTGAAGCAACGGTGCATTTCTGTGAAACACTGGTCGTCAAAATGCGGCCCGAATGAAGCGTTCTCGCGGCCGTCGGTTCTCAGCAGTATTTTATAATAACATGCTTCTAGCAACAAACAGCAGAGTCCAGTATCCTAAAATAACGTAAGGAGCTTCTGAGGAGCATCATTTGACTGTTGATTAAGAAACAAAAATTATTGAAGAGACAACAATATTTTTAGATGAACTTAATTTTAATTCCCGTTCCTGAATTCGGTCGTAGGTTATTCGTGCCTGCATTGCGGTTTTAGAGGATGTGAAAAGGGGAATGTTTTACTGTTTGTCTCCCAGTACTGACAACCCACGGTCGTCTGTGACTCAAACTGATAAAGTGATGTGGGATAAATTTTGATACGGAAGTAACATCGATTCATGAATGCACATTACAGAGACGGCCATCTTCAAATGCTGTCGCAAATAATATGAAATTAAATTGAAGCCGCTGTAATACACCACAATGAATAGAAGAAAGATGACATTAAAAACGATTAGTAAATTTCTGCGCTTGTGTCTCATATTGAGTAATGCATTTAAAGATAAGTATAGTACTGACATTAATCAATTAATTATCCGCTTACACAGACAATCACACTTTGTCAGGTACTTAAAGTGTTTTAATTTAGGGATCGCCGAGGCTGTCAGCAATCTGAAACAAAAAATGAAATGATCGTATGGCATTGTAGGCCGGGATGTCCCACCCGGTTTCGGCCGCCAAGTGCAAGTCCTATTTCAGTCGGCGCCACATTGGCAGATGATGACAACACAACACCCACTCACCGAGCTTAGACCCGGCCGGG
Organism: Schistocerca nitens; assembly: GCF_023898315.1. Classification (NCBI taxonomy): domain Eukaryota; kingdom Metazoa; phylum Arthropoda; class Insecta; order Orthoptera; family Acrididae; genus Schistocerca; species Schistocerca nitens. Next base: position 332,651,106 of record NC_064622.1, read on the forward strand.
AATCGAACCCGGGCCCAGTGCATGGGAGGCGAGCACGTTACCACCCAGCTAAGCAGACGGACATCTGAATCAGAGAACAGTTGACATGAAGTGTTACGATGTTTAACGATCAGTACTTGGGAGCCGGGTGACAAATTATCGAGCCCTAACTGTAGTTAGTGTTTGCAAAACCAGACGTAATGTCTGATGGAATACCGCAATCACTGGTTATACAACGTTACTTATAATCCGTCTTGATTGCAGAAATGTTTATTCACATGGCCGGTCTGGGTTCCTTTAGAACCATCTTCAGATCTGAAACGATAATGATACTGATTTACTATTTCACAAATGCAAACCTTTTTTTTACGCTATTTGATCAACATCAAATGTACCAGAACGTATCTGCAATTTCGGTTACAGGAGTAACCCGTTCACACACAGCAACCTTCACATGCTGCGTCACATAAAATTGGTTGGCAGAATGCACGTTATTTATATTAATTATAAAACTATTACCGACAGGTGACGTCTGATATATTTGGTTCAAATGGCTCCGAGCACTATGGGACTTAACATCTGAGGTCATCAGTCCCTTAGAATTACTTGAATCTAACTAGCCTAAGGACATCACACACATCCATGCCCGAGGCAGGATTCCAACCTGCGAAGATAGCAGTCGCGTGGTTCCGGACTGAAGCGCCTAGAAATGCTCGGCCACCGCGGCCGGCTCTGGTACATTTGCTACATTAAATATGCACATACTGTATTAAGTTGATTTTTCTAATTTACTTTTATCTCTAAAATATTTAATTAAGATCTGTAGTCGTCAAGGTTAAAATAGGACAACAGATAACTGAACGGCTCGCAGTACAACACCGAAATAGCGGGAACTACGGAAGCAGACCATGGAGGAAAACAAGTCTATCCCAGCGTCATGGATATAGAAATCGCCCTTTGTTTTAGATTGTATAAAATGGTAATTTTGATGTGTGTTTTAATCTTGACAAGTACAGATTTTAACCTTGACAACTACAGATTTTAATCAAGTATTTTAGAGATAAAAGTAATTAATATAAATAATGTTCATTCTGCCAACAAATTTTATGCGACGCAGCATGTGAAGGTTTCTGCGTGTGGTTGGGTTTCTCCTGTAACCGAAATTGCAGATACGTTCTGGTACATTTGATGTTGATCAAATAGCGTAAAAAAAAGGTTTGCATTTGTGAAATAATAAATCAGTATCATTCTCGTTTCAGATCCGAAGATGGTTCTAAAGGAACCGAAACCGATCATGTGAATAAACATTTTTGCAATCAAGACGGATTATAAGTAACATCGCGTAGTTCGTGTGTTCGGCGCTCATAACATACAGATTTATATAGGTTTCCAATTAATAATAATTTCGGTACTTTTTTGTTGAGTACTGCAAGGATAGCTACTGGGATCCTCGAGCAATCGTAAATAATTCTGATGTTCCTTTCCTCTCCTTTCCAGGCATTTTATTTATAGTTATTTGACTAAATACATGAGATGGAAAGTCTTTTAGCGCTAAATCGCAATATTTCTTTATCATCTATCTTCAATGAAGGCAAATAGTTCCCCATGCAACGTATTTTGTTCTCAACACAGATTCAGACGTTCATATGCATTAAAATACGTGTAAGTGTACGTCATGCAGGTTCAAACATAAATACCTTTCAACATGACATATTACATTACATACACATAAACGCTGTAATGTCTTTTGCTTTTTACTATCTTTTCCAATAGAAGCAGATAACGGCAACAGTGAACGGCCGGAATTTCTACTTCACAAGCTGTCGCGTAAGCTGATACAATGGCCGGCTTGGCATCTCTGTCCTCTTAACTAAGATTCCGAGGTCTATGTATTGCATCCCTCACCAAATCGACCTGAAACACAAAAAGAAAACATGGCATTAGCTAAACCAAAGCACATAAAATGATTTTTGAAATACACACTCTAAGAAAACAAGAAAGACTACGCACCGCGAAGAGATTATCCGAATGGGACGGGAATTGGTAAATATTATGTAGATTTACAAGCAAACAAATGATTACGATTACAGATGAAATTGGATGATTTATTCAAAAGAAAGAGCTTTGTTACTGAGTAAGTCAATAACGCATTGGTTCACCTCCAGCCCTAATACAGGCAGTTATTCGGCTTAACATTGATCGACAGAGTTCCACGATGTACTTTTGAGGGATACCGCACCAAATTCTATCCAATTAGCGCATTATATTGTCAAAATCCCGAAAGGTTCAAATGTGTGTGAATTCCTAAGGGACCAAACTGCTGAGGTCATCGGTCGCTAGACTTACACACTACTTAAACTAACTTATGCTAAGCACACACATCCATGCACGAGAGAGGATTCGAACCTCCGATGGGAGGGGCCTCGCAATCCGTGACGTGGCGCCTCAAACCGCGTGGCCACTCCGCGCGACCAAAATCCCGAGCTGGTTGGACGACCATGTCCATAATGCTCCAAACGTTCTCAGTTAGAGAGAGATCCAGTGACCTTGTTGATCAAGGTAGGGTTTGACGAGTAGGAAGACAAGCAGCAGAAACTCTCACCGTGTGCGGGCCGTAGAATATCGTCGATGAACTATATGCCAGTCAATGAGGTTCCAGCTTGAAGACATGTCTAGAGATATCCCGAACAGCTGTGGGATACTAAGGTGACGTTCGCTCACCATGCGGCCCGACAACTAACAGCGACGATTTTGGGTGCCAGTTCTTTTCATTGCAGGACCCCATTAGTAGTCATCCGTGGCATCCTTACAGCACAACGGTACATCGACTGTAGTCTAAGCCCCGTTTTGTGGCCCTTCATGGCCATCAAAATGGCTCTGAGCACTATGGGACTTAACATCTATGGTCATCAGTCCCCTAGAACTTATAACTACTTAAACCTAACTAACCTAAGGACATCACACAACACCCAGTCATCACGAGGCATAGAAAATCCCTGACCCCGACGGGAATCGAACCCGGGAACCCGGGCGTGGGAAGCGAGGACGCCACCGCACGACCACGAGCTGCGGACTTCATGGCCATCCTGGGCTCACATTACAACACGATAACGCCCGCCTGCAGACAGTTTGTACTGCTTGCATTCATGCTTGCCAAACCCTAACTTGGCCAGAAAGATCGCGATCTGTTCCCAACTGAGAACTTTTGGAGCATTATGGGCAAGGCTGTCCAACGAGCTCTGGATTTTGACGATCTAACGCTCCAGTTGGATAGACCCTGGTACGATACTCATCAGGCAAACATGCACTAACACTGACAAGCAATGCCAAGCCAAGTAACAGCTAGCATAAGGGCAAGAGGTGTGCGGCAACGCGTTACTGACTTGTTCGGTCTGTTAAGCTATTTCTCTTGAAAAAATCATCCAGTTGCTGCGAATTGTTAGTTTGTTTATGCACATCATATCTATAGACTTCTGTCCCATTAGGATAATTCCTTCATGGTGAGTCTTTTTCCTCCTTTCTTTCTTTCTTTTTGTCTTAGGGTATACGAGTATTTAAATACCGTGACGTAGTCTCATTTGTATTAGCTTAGGCGAGAAGTGCAACATAGTGTGAAAGTTTTACTATCGTGTCATACTCCAGGAGGAATTTCAAGGCGTTACATCAAGGCGTCACATCATCGCTTGGCAAGACCATTGTTACTATGTGCCGATGAGGCACTGCGTCAATTGGCTATGTGTGCCACGACGGCCAGCAGCAAAAATTTCGAGTATTTGAGATAATATGCTGAGATCGGTGACGATAATCTTGTCACCTGTACTTCGTAGCGGGGTAAATCTATTTGGGGTCATTGAAAGTCTACAGAATGAACTCCTGCGTTTCCGTTTGAGTGGACCATTAATTGCAGTGTGAAGAGAAAAGACGTTACAAGTGGCCTCTGATGAAACACTGGGCGAAGGTTTCATGCGTTAAAAAAGTTCAATAATAAAAGATACGTGTATGTTAATCTGTAAGCTCTCAGCATAGCTTAGAGAATTTTTGTGGCTACTCCTTTAGGAACCCAAAGAACGTCCGCTGGATACAAACGGTGCTACAGTATGTCCAGTTTGGATTGCTGAACGGGATGCTATTGTTCCGTACGCAATCTGGTATCCCATGTGGAGTGGCCACGACGCTAACTGCTGGAGCGGCTACGGCGGCCGCTAATCCCGAACGGCCCGTAGAGTTAACAACCAGGTTCCGTTGCGGCTCTACATGGAACCTTCGCCAAGCGGAACTCAGTAGGAATTTCCACCAACCCATACTTGCAAACGTTTAATGCACAAACAATACAGAGTGAAAAACTAGAATGCATTATTTTCTAAATTTCAAAATCATTTATTCATATTGAGGATGAGCTTATTATTTGTCCTTGAAATTGATGATAATGTAATAATTAATGAGCAGATACTAATTTTAAATACTGAAACGTCCCCTTAGAAAAATTATACATGACTGTGCTTAAACTGACACACAATATTTTTAGCGCAACGCAATCTGACTTTCAAAAATCCCTACAAAAGAATGGCCCTGACTAACATTAACCTATACGTTTCACAAATCACTTACCTCACGAAAATCTTCATTACTCGAACTACTGCAATACAGCGAGCGCCACTACTGCCAGCTAAATAAAAGATTCAAACTACTGAAGACACTAACTACTGATAGGCATAGTTAGCAAATGAAAGATTTTGATAGAGAAGAAACAATGTATTTACCTTAATATTGTTCAAAAGTCATATTATATTTATCAGTTCATGACATCTAGTCTTACAAATGTACTGTCTCTGATGGACACACGTCCAGATCATCCGCTCTCAAAAATCCGCCATCTCACTTCCCACTACTGGCGGCTCACCTCCAACTGCGCGACGCTACGCGCTGTTAACAGCCAACTGCCCAACACTACAATGGCGAGTATTGCAACAATGCCGACCAGCCTCAGATTGCACACAGCACAGTCAGTGATTTTCATACAGAGCGCTACGTGGCGTTACCAATATAAGTCCTAAACAACCTACTTACAATACATAGTGGTTGATGGTATCAACATTTAAGCGCGATCTATTATGAAACTTTTTAATGTTGGCCCGTCGGCTCAAAGCCAAGGCCTTGCTGTAGTGTTATTATTGGTTACCGTCAGGTGACCGAAGTTCAGCGGTGTCGGTCTTGGCTACAGTAAGGAGCTCTGACTCCAGGACGCGTTTCGGTAATGTTTTGGTGTTTAATTTTTGAGTGTGCGCTACTTTGGAACTTTGGTTTTTTTTGTGTCTGTTCACATTGCGACTTAAGCATTTTTCTGTGAGTGAGATCATAGAGGAACTTCAGTTTTCGTAGGGAGGTGTGTTGGTACGCATTGTGGAAGTAATGGCTTGATTCCTTATCCGTGAATTAGAAAGGATACTTTGAGCCTGCTTTTTGTTCACTTCTCTGCCAGCTAGAGTTTACAGAGATGAACAGTGCTACCGCAACCGTTATGACTTATACAATGAACAGTTCAATTTCAAGAGTGTTTCTTGTGTGTGTAATAATGAAGGTTATATTATACCTCAATACAGTCAACTCCATCGACATTCAGTAATTTATATTGCAGTTAACAAGTCTACAAAGAAATTACAGACTTGTAATCTTTTAAATAAGAGCTGTTTTGTATGGGTGTGCGACCAGACCTACAACATATCGGCCAAAATCAATTTATGTACATCATACCATACTTTCAAGTTCCCCTACAAAAACACTTTTATCGAAAAAGGGTGGTAGCTAGGAACCCCCGCGGCAATATTTCGCTGCTTGTAATAAGTTTTTGCGTTCCAGATAGTACTGCTGATAACGGAACGTGGACTACATTTTAAAAAAATCTCCTCCATTCTCACGACCAGATTTTTTTTAAACCGAAAACCTATTTCTTAATCCACTTTTGACCTAACCAGTGATTATTTCTCGAAGACATTTTTCTGCTACAGGGATAAAAAACACGATTCCTCTTTCCTAATAATGTGGTTCTTCTATATAGTTCATTCACTTGGTTCAATCTGTATTTAGCGATAATGTGACTTCATACTTAATTATTGTTTGCTGTAACCCTTGGTCATGTGTGCCAGCTGTCTTACGTGTGCCTCTTTACCTGAGGGTACAATTGTTTGTTTTCTGACAACGATGAGAGATACGTCACATCTCGAAAACCGGCGTCAGTACACAACCTCACTGCAGTTAAAAACGGTGGAGAGGCCGAAATTTTCACTCACCATACTGTTGCATAGTCCGATAATCAGTAGCCGTTCTACAGAATTTCTCGTCACTTCTAATGTTCAAATGTGTGTGAAATCTTATGGGACTTAACTGTTAAGGTCATCAGTCCCGAAGCTTACACATTACTTAACCTAAATTGTCCTAAGGACAAACTCACACACCCATGCCCGAGGGAGGACTCGAACCTCCGCCGGGACCATTGTCACTCTACCCGTGAATAATTTTACATCACAGGGGTTCGAACAGGTTACCAGCACTACATCATAGTGCTTTTGGAGAGCTACACAGAAGTTATTAAAGGAATCTTCGCTGAATTAGGAAACCACATACAACATCAATTATTTATTTTACTTTATCTGTTCATTTATTTATCCTGCGAATATTTGGCCCATTAGGCTCCCAGTTAAATCTAATCATGCACTCTTCATGTTTCACGCTACTTATAACAAGACAAACATATTACATCTAACATGGAATCCAACGCTTGGAAACAGTTACCATATAAATAATGGAAAAACTGGTAGCTATAGAGGAGAAAACGTAACTCATATTCTCAAAAAAATAAATTACGGTCAGGTAGATTTAAACTATAGGCACTGACAGCAATGGTAGACGGAGAGACAAAAAAAATTGAACGCTGTTTATGAAGATAAGGGGCATGAGTGACTGGTGACTGGAAAAGAAACCTAAATTCATCTACATTTACATCTGCAGACACGTCACGCGAGCCACCGTATGGTGCATGGCGAAGTGTATCTCGTACCATTACTTTCCTGTTCCATTCGCAAATACAGCGAGAGAAAAACGAGTGTCTGTATGCCTCCCTAGAGCCCCAATTTCTCTTGTTTATTTCCGTAGTCCTTTGGAGAAATGTACTCTGCCGGCAGTAGAATCATTCTGCATTCTGCTTCAACTGCCGGTTCTCTAAATTTTGTCAATAGTGCCTCGAGAGAAAAACATCTCCCCTCCAAGAATTCGCATTTGAGTCCATGAATCATCTAATACTCGCATGTTGATCGAACCTACCGGTAACAAATCTAGGAGCCCGCCTCTGAATTGCTTCTATGTCTTCTCTAACACCGATGTGGCAGGGATCTCAAACACCCAAACAGTACCCAAGACCGGTTTGCATTGGTCTTCTGCACGATGTGTACTTTACAGATTACTCACGCTTTGCTAAGATCCTCAATGACTCGAAGAACTAGACGCATAAGAAAGCATCTGCTTCACTATTTGGCACGGAGAAATAGCCATATGGCCCAATGCCAGCCCTTACGAGAAAATTATCTGATTAACATAGGGCAGTGCTTAGTTCTACCTCAAGTGTAACATGGTAGTGAAATATTCACATACTGCTCCAAGACAAGACAGAAGCAATGGAGAAGGAGTATTCATATTAATGCTTTATGGATGGGAACAGCTAGAACATCATCTGAGGTCGTCGAAAGGTAGGAGTCGTTTACTGAAAATTAAATGTTCGGGAATCAACAGAATGTTACAAGGTTGCAGCGTAATCACTTGATCGTTTAAAAAGTCGTTGTTTTGATTCAGTATGTCTTTGACTAAACTACAGCCATAATTTTTCCCGAGGACATGCAGCTTTAAGGTGGAAGGAGTATATAGAGGGTTTATACAAGGGCGATGTACTTGAGGACAATATTATGGAAATGGAAGAGGAGGTAGATGAAGATGAAATGGGAGATAAGATACTGCGTGAAGAGTTTGACAGAGCACTGAAAGACCTGAGTCGAAACAAGGCCCCGGGAGTAGACAACATTCCATTAGAACTACTGATGGCCTTGGGAGAGCCAGTCATGACAAAACTTTACCATCTGGTGAGCAAGATGTATGAGACAGGCGAAATACCCACAGACTTCAAGAAGAATATAATAATTCCACTCCCAAAGAAAGCAGGTGTTGACAGATGTGAAAATTACCGAACTATCAGTTTAATAAGTCACAGCTGCAAAATACTAACGCGAATTCGTTACAGACGAATGGAAAAACTGGTAGAAGCGGACCTCGGGGAAGATCAGTTTGGATTCCGTAGAAATGTTTGAACACGTGAGGCAATACTAACCTTACGACTTATCTTAGAAGAAAGATTAAGAAAAGGCAAACCTACGTTTCTAGCATTTGTAGACTTAGAGAAAGCTTTTGACAACGTTAACTGGAATACTCTCTTTCAAATTCTGAAGGTGGCAGGGGTAAAATACAGGGAGCGAAAGGCTATTTACAATTTGTACAGAAACCAGATGGCAGTTATAAGAGTCGAGGGGCATGAAAGGGAAGCAGTGGTTGGGAAAGGAGTGAGACAGGGTTGTAGCCTCTCCCCGATGTTATTCAATCTGTATATTGAGCAAGCAGTAAAGGAAACAAAAGAAAAATTCGGAGTAGGTATTAAAATTCATGGAGAAGAAGTAAAAACTTTGAGGTTCGCCGATGACATTGTAATTCTGTCAGAGACAGCAAAGGACTTGCAAGAGCAGTTGAACGGAATGGACAGTGTCTTGAAAGGAGGATATAAGATAAACATCAACAAAAGCAAAACAAGGTGAATGTAGTCAAATTAAATCGGGTGATGCTGAGGGGATTAGATTAGGAAATGAGACACTTAAAGTAGTAAAGGAGTTTTGCTATTTAGGGAGCAAAATAACTGATGATGGTCGAAGTAGAGAGGATATAAAATGTAGACTGGCAATGGCAAGGAAATCGTTTCTGAAGAAGAGAAATTTGTTAACATCGAGTATAGATTTAAGTGTCAGGAAGTCGTTTCTGAAAGTATTTGTATGGAGTGTAGCCATGTATGGAAGTGAAACATGGACGATAACCAGTTTGGACAGGAAGAGAATAGAAGCTTTCGAAATGTGGTGCTACAGAAGAATGTTGAAGATAGGGTGGGTAGATCACGTAACTAATGAGGAGGTGTTGAATAGGATTGGGGAGAGGAGAAGTTTGTGGCACAACTTGACTAGAAGAAGGGATCGGTTGGTAGGACATGTTCTGAGGCATCAAGGGATCACAAATTTAGCATTGGAGGGCAGCGTGGAGGGTAAAAATCGTAGAGGGAGACCAAGAGATGAATACACTAAGCAGATTCAGAAGGATGTAGGTTGCAGTAGGTACTGGGAGATGAAGAAGCTTGCACAGGATAGAGTAGCATGGAGAGCTGCATCAAACCAGTCTCAGGACTGAAGACCACAACAACATCAACAATGTCTTTGACTAAGGATGAAAGCAAACAGCAATGATTTCGAAAATCGTTGCTCCCACCTGTCGTGAAGTGGGCGCTATAATTTTGGTTTAACTGTTCAAAAGAACCTGTAGCTGCTGAAACTCATCACTGCGCCTAGTTTATGACCTACAGCAATGAATAGAGAAGTGCCTTGTGTCGTCTCTGCGCGAAGCAATCAATACTGATGATCCCCGCGAGCAACAGCGATTTTGAGTTGGTAACCGTAACGCAAGCGGGCGCAGGAAGTGGCCGCATTAGCGACGCTCGTTGCCGCGGGGCACGCTTCAGGCTCGCCGGTTCACCGCACTGAACTCAGTATGGTCTGTACGCTGCTAAACGTTACGAGCCGTACAAAGCTGTTATTACTCAGGGAAGTGAACTGGTAACCGGACCGCAGTGGAAACCATCTTGGTCACATGGCGGGGTACAGTCAAGTTCCAGTTTAAAGTAGCGTGTGCTGTTACCTCGCAGTGCGAGCGCAAGAAGTGATCGTGCAAAACTCCTCCTCGGCAAGCCGTGACAGTTTGTTGTTACCGTCGCCTACGTTGCTCATGAGTCAACCATCCTTGACAGTAAATATTTTATTGGTGGCATAGGCTAATGTGTTGTTAGACAGATTTCTGTGATATTATGAACAGTGCAAGGAAATACCATCTTTCCAGAAACAACAAAGCTGCTGTTGCACAGAACTAGAGTTCCAGGTTAGAAAAGAAACGAAGAAAAACTGAACCATTCACGTGATTTGTGTTTGGAAAGGTGCCACAATGCACGTGTCGTCTTTTGGCGAAGAGAGAATATAGCTGTAAAAGAACATACTTCGTTAGATTTTTAAGAAAAAATGATGAACTAGGATTAAAGCGTCCAGTGGTTTACTTAGACAAACTGTGAAGTCGTGCACATTACACTCTTGATACGTGACATTGAGTGAAGGTACTGTCAAACAACAGTACCAAGCAATGTTTCAAAACTTCTCGTCTTTCTTCCATTGACAAAATTTTGACAGAAAATCGTTCCACTCTTACTGCTGCAACACCATCAAGACCTAATTTTATAGTACTGTTCTGTTTTCTTGTAAATAACTAGATATGGAGTAATAATACATCAAGCATTTCGCTCTCTAACATGAAAAACCAACGACTAATACTTTTGGTGCTAATAGACAAATGCAACTTGTCATCAGCCCTGATGATAGTCTGTCAGTGTAACGCAACTTCAGCGACTTGTCCGTCAATTTCGATACTTTATATTCAATCAGCTTTTCAGCTAGTCTCACAAGCCTGACTCTACCCCCTTCCAGAAGTTCCCACCAGATAAAACTGTGTGGTGGCCACCAGAAACCAGCCCGAGGACCTCAACGTTACTGTCCAAATCATTTAACATCAGACCATGCGTCTTATGGTGCTGTGACATTGAGATTGCAATTGACTATTTTGACGTTAGGAGACATAAAGACTGTGCACTACTGGAGAACATTGCTAAGAGACCCAGAAATTGTGACGGCAATTGCATTTCAGCCACGCTAGGCGACAACAGCCAAATCGTGACGCAATATGTTGCGCCTTTCAGGGAAAACAGCACGTAGCTAGCGTCTGTATGGGTCATTAAGCAAACACAGTGGAACGTCGGCTACTGACAACTGGTGGAGAAGCAGACCACATTCAGTCACACGGAACAGGGCCTCACATTATTACCTCTCGTCAGTCTCCATAAATGCCACAGTTCGCCCACGCTACGCAAGCCGCAGCTGCGAGTAGTGGACTACAGCCAGCAAAATACTCCGTTAAAAGACTGTCATTACCAGATAAATGTAAACATGTAGTTCTGCGTCTAATGTTTTGGTAGTTACTTCATTATCTGCTAATAATATATTTAGATTTGATGCATTTTCTTTGTCTGGTTTTCGCATGGGTTGGCAGCTGTCAACAAGTGTAGCATTCAAAGGCTCAGACGAATTATGGGAGGAGTTTTAGGAATTTTTGGTTCCGTACTTGGTTGTGCTAAGGCTTCGGTAGCACACATGTACTTTCAGCCAGGCAACGCTGCTTTTTTGTCAAGCCGTCCGATACCATCCGCAATGCGTGACATACAGTCAAATCCCGCTTAACTGAACTCGGATGAACCGAAATACGAGTTATCCGGAACGCTCCCGAAAATCGAAAATAATAAAATTTTAAAAATTCTGTTTTGCACGGAAATAATTCGAGGCGAGAATGTGCTAGGCTGTGATTAACGAGAAGGGGTAAATGCTGACCCTGAGTTGCCCTCCCACCCACATACTTACCAGTCTAAACTAAGCTACAATACCACCAATAGTGCTTCCGAGTGGCTGTTTCTATCCGTTACGTGTCTATTTTTGTGCTATGGCGACTAAGCGGAAATGTGTTTTGATTACTTTCGTTGATTAATTAGCTGCTATGAATGAAATTGAAACGGGAAGTTTATTGAAAACTATTGCGGCTAATTATAGGATTGGTGTTTCTACGAATTCAGAATGGATGAAGTTAAAATCTTCATTTATAGGGCAAGTTGTGACACTGTTAGAAAAACTCTGAAACGATCCAACTTTACAAAAGTGGGTGAAGCTCTTTATCTTTAGTTCAATCAACAACGAGAAAAAGGTAGTTCTTTGAAAGGCACGATACTGCAAGAAAAAATGTAAAATGTTGGCTAAGTTATTAGGCTACGAAGGAAAGAAGTTTTCTTCAAGCCTTGAATGGTTAGACATGTTTTAAAACAGGTACGGTATACGGCAATTAAGTTTATAAGGAGGAAAAGTTATCTGGAGACATAGACGGGATTGATGTTTTTTGAAGAACAAGTTTCTTGTGGTGGCCATTTTCGCAGCAGCTGTATGTAAATTGCACTATCTTAAAAGAAAAACGTCCTCTGCTTACTGGATATCAAGTTTTTTATTTAACTTATCTACGAAGACCCGTGTCGTCTTATTTACAAGTCATGTTCAGCTGGTCTCCCGAAATATTACACGATTTTTCGTTGCACATATAAGTTATCCTATGTACATATTGGCAGTAGATTTAAAACAGTTCATTGTTATAATGAAGTGGAAAGACGCTTAACGGTTCAGCGTCTAATTCATTGATTGTAAGCCAAGCATCTTTCTCTCATATTGCAAACTGGTTGAAAACTTGCAATTGTCCAGTCACTCTGTTTACGAAATGAAGCAGTGCTGCCGGCCGGTGTGGCCGAGCGGTTCTAGGCGCTACAGTTTTGAACCGCGCGACCGCTACGGTCGCAGGTTCGAATCCTGCGTAGGGCATGGATGTGTGTGATGTCCATAGGTTAGTTAGGTTTCAGTAGTTCTAAGTTCTAGGGGACTGATGACCTCAGAAGTCGTCCCATAGTGCTCAGAGCCATTTGAACCATTGTTTCAAGCAGTGCTGTTACAACGCTATATATCGCAAGGAGAATCACAACGCGAAAAAGTGAAAGCTTTCAACCAGTTTGATACATGAGAGAGAGCTGCTTCGCTTATAAACAAAGACTTAGACGCTGAATTGTGAATACCTTTCTATTTTATTATGATAATGAACTGTTTTAAATCTATGACCTGTATGTCCAAACGAAAAAAATCGTCTAATTTTTCAGGACATGCTCCTTCGTCTTCATGTCCCCCCCCCTCCTACTTTTCCAGGCCCTCCATCCTCCTCCCTATCTCTTCGGCCCCTCCCTCCACCTCATCCAACCCCACCACAACCACCATATGCCCACGATTGTTGTTATACTATACCTTCTCACAGGATGGCCAGTACCATTTGGCTATTTAGTGCGTTTCATACACGTGGCGTACCTGGTACTCTTCTTGTGGTTTGATTAAAAGGGTAAGTGTGACTTCGGTGCTGCTAGGGGCACTAATTTTTGGCGCTTTTTGAAAGACAACTTTGTGGTTGAATGTCTGTTTTTACAAGGGCAAATGTCAAAAAGATTGCTTTACCTTCATATAATCCTGTAAGGTTAGTTATAGTAAAGTTTTTACCCTTGTAAAAGGCTGAAGGTGATGCTTTCTAATGTCTTATTACTTGTTTTCTTTTAATATACAATGAACCAATGTGCAATATACTGATGTTGTGGTTTACATTTAATGGTTTTACGTACCATCTCGGAGTAAAACTTTGTCATACGCGCTGCATGCGGCCCTGCGGTGCTTTACTGTTCGCTGATTTTAAATATGTTATTGTGTTTTGTAAAAATTGTAAAGTATTAATTTTATTGTTGATTTGTACTGTTATGGTATTGATTGTTGTATTTTCAATGGTTGGAATACACCGTAATAAACAAAAAACATATCTATCCTATATCATGACAGGGTGCTCCCTTCCCGAGGCTTCGTCACGGCTGCGCGAGGAGTAGGACAAATGGTTCAAATGGCTCTGAGCACTATGGGACTTAACAGCTGTGGTCATCAGTCCCCTAGAACTTAGAACTACTTAAACCTAACTAACCTAAGGACATCACACACATCCATGCCCGAGGCAGGATTCGAACCTGCGACCGTAGCAGTCGCGCGGCTCCGGACTGCGCGCCTAGAACCGCGAGACCACCGCGGCCGGCGAGTAGGACAGCTATCCGTATGCTCTGTAACTGTGCTTAATAATTTGGTAGCAACTGCAGTGGAGGTGATTGTAATATTTGTGTTCTGTGCTGTAGAATGATTTGAAAATGGGTTCAGACCCAAAACTAGTCATCAAGTAAATGAAAGTAAAATTTGTAACTTGCCTGTTTTCCCGTTGTAATAATTACACAGTTTTTGAATGAATAAATCACATGCTACAAACTATTATTACAGTATACTGTAAATTAAAGTTGTTTAATCCTAAAAGTGTAATTTTAACTTCAATAAAGAACATAAGCGTAGCCTACAAAGAGATTTTTAATTCTTTTGAACATCAACATTTTTCTTGAACACGTACTGTAATTACAATACAAAATCTTGTAGTACATATTAGACGTTTATGATGTAATCGGAAAAACTGTTGTTCAAAACGATTCCCCCCCTCCTCCCCCGCTCCTTCAGTTCGTTTAATCTGGGGCTCTACTATAGTCAGAGAGGAGCCTGTAGACCTCGAATTCACCTCATCCATTTCTGCTAGCCTCTGTGTGACCCCAATAATCGTCTTTAAGAAATCAATCGGTTCTTCACGTATTTGTGACGATAAGGGACAGTCAAATGAAAACGAGGCAGATGGAGAAGAAAGTAAACTGATTATTATTTCGATTGTAATCGCCGTAACTGTTAATACATATATCCCACTGTGATACTAGACCGTCAGTGCCGTCATGGAAAAATGTTTTCGTTTGCGTGTAGAACCATGATTGTACCCAGACGTGCTCCTTTTCGTCCGAAGCAAACCGACCGCCACGAATGTCTTTCTTCACGCCTCCAAAAATAGGGAAATGGCGTGGGGAGAGGTGGGGACTGTATGAAGGATGTGTAAGGGCTTCCCAGCGAATATTAAGCGATGTACTCGAACCGACAGACACGACAGCTCCACGAAAGTCGTGAACAACTTTTTCCTTGTCTGCAAGGGCCCTCTATTCATCGAGTTCCTGGAACATGGTGCAACGATCAACGCACAGCTGTATGTGGACACTCCTCAAGAACTGGATCGTACCATCAACTTCAAACGCCCACGAATGTTGACAGGGGACATCATTCTGTTGCAGGATAATACCCGTCCATGTTTTGCCAAGTTTGTTTCGACTACGGAGCAAAAGTTTCGATTGGCAGCCGTTACAAATCCTCCCTACAGTCACGATCTCTCTCCATGCGATTTCCATATTTTTGGAGACCTGCGAAAGAAATTGACGGTCGTCGATCTGTTTCGGACGAAAAGATGCACACCTGGGTACAATCGTGGTTCCGTAAGCAGTCGCAAACTTTTTTTCCATGAAGGCACTGACAGTCTTCCCTTACAGTGAAATAAATTTGTAACAGTAATAGCGATTACTTTTGTAATAGTAAGCAGTTTACCTACTGGTTTTTCATCTGCGTCGTTTTCATTTGGCTGTCCCTTAGAAGTTAATTATTAATGCCCAATTTCATATACTGTCCACCCAATATTGCGTCTAGGAGATGTGTTGACTACATCAGAAGAGGGTCAATTCTTCTAAAAAATCGACTCAATGAACGATTACGTGCAGTTACCTGTGTACGCAGAAGCAAGAGAGGTATTAACGCTTAGTACCCCTTTCGGGTTATAGTAACATAATAGCATTCTATTTCGTGTGGCTAGCGCTCCCGCTGGGAATGTCTCAAAATGTAAACGACCCAAACAACATTCCCGTTGCCGTGAATGATAGAAAACAGGCTGAAACCTTCCCGTCTCCTCTACATCTCTTTTGTAAAGCTACCTTCCCTTCTACAATAACCTATGAAACCTTCCCTTTGAAATTAATTCTCTTTCTCAATCTTCGCATACAAATTTAAATGCTGCTTATTAAAAGTTATTTTCTGATTATTTCGACGAAACATAGAATGTGTCGTCGTCGTGGCCCTCAGTCGTTACCTGCAATAACCCAAAACTGTTCCTTACCTTTTTTACTGTTACTGAATCGCCATCTGACTGCTACATCCAACTGCGACATGAATATACTTACTCTGTTTTACTTTACTCTATTAACTGCTGGTGGGCTGTCATAATAAGTGGCTGTATTTATTACCACAGCTGACGTTATTCTTTAATAGCAAAGCTGATGTTATTCTTTAATTAATTTCACTGAAGTTACGTAATTCAGAGTTAAATCTTTTCTTGACAACAACAAAATTTTGCAAAGTTTTACTTTGATGGTTTTTTAGATGGTTTATAACCAGTAATGCAATATTGCTGGTAAAAATTAATTATATTCTGAATGAAATGATTTTACAAACGTTCAAATGGGACTTACTTTTTATAATAATCTTACAACTAGCATTGCGCAAACATACCTTCAGTAGTCTTTAGTTTCTCAAAAAATTAATTCAGTAATATTAGTTCCTCTTATGATAATAGTTAGCTGATGTCTCTGTACATCCGTTTATAATCTCTTGTAAATCATAGCTAGTGGCTGGCAGACACACCGCTCGTCTCAGCCTCTCGCTTCAGACCTGCTACCGACTCGCTTCACATCTCGCTTACTACAGACTTCCTACGAAAGCTAAAGTGCGGTCTCTCCCGCCAACAATGCTTTCTGGTGCAGACAATCCCTGCTACCACTACAAAATGTATCAATGCGCGGTCTTTATCGCTATTTTCTTAAAATGTATCCATACGCGGTCTCTCCCGCCCTTTTTAAAATTATATCAATGTGCGGTCTCTCCTCCCAACAATACTTTGGTGCGGACATTTCCTGCTACCACAATTATTTCCAACATGACAAATATTAATTATTCCTACTTAATCCTATTAATAAAATATAAACATCGTTCATAAATTGTGGTTTGACAATAGACAATAGAAATAAACACGTCTTACAAGGGTTAAAAATCAAGTAAGATGTAGGCTTGGAATTTCTTGCTACCAGCAAGGCGGACGCGACCGGACATAGCTTATGTGTAATATTTACTCTGTTAAGAAGAGCGGACTATGCCGCACCACGGGGCACGAGAGCCGTTACAAGCCGGAACCCTTGAACACAGCGAACATAGCGGAGTACAGCCTGTTCGTCACGTAGGTATCACGTGCTGCCGCGTGACACACACGCAATGCTCGAGAGTTCTGGGAACTTCTAGAAGAAGTGGTGCCGAGTACACTACGATCTATAAAAAGGCTAGCCGCCACAGTGATGGGGCAGTGATGGCAGTGATGGAGCAGCTAGTCACTCGGTCAGATATGGTTTAGCTGGAGTTACGACGCTCTGAGATTGTAGTGCAGTGCCGCCTAACCATGAGGGGACTTGGACTCATTTCCATGAAGTCAACACTTAGTCTGGTGCACCCGCCTCTGCTATAATGGGACTTACGGAGCTATGAGAAGTTACACTACTAACAAGGGAACTTCCCCATCGCACCCCCCTCAGATTTAGATATAAGTTGGCACACTGGATAGGCCTTGAAAAACTGAACACAGATCAATCGAGAAAACAGGAAGAAGTTGTGTGGAACTACGAAAAAATAAGCAAAATATACGAACTAAGTAGTCCATGCGTAACATAGGCAACATCAAGGCTGGCATTAGCTCAGCAGCGCAGTGGTCCCGTGGTTAGCGTGAGCAACTGCAGAACGAGAGGTCCTTGGTTCAAATCTTCCATTCTTTCAAAATTTTAATTTATTTTCGCAAAGTTATGATCTGTCCGTTCGTTCATTAACGTCTCTGTTCACTGTAATAAGTTTAGTGTCTGTGTTTTGCGACCGCAACGGTAAACCGTGCGATTAGTAAACGAAAGGACGTGGCTCTCCAATGGGAACCGAAAACATTTGATCGCAAGGTCATAGGTCAACCGATTCCTGCCGGCCGAAGTGGCCGCGCGGTTCTGGCGCTGCAGTCTGGAACCGCGAGTCCGCTACGGTCGCAGGTTCGAATCCTGCCTCGGGCATGGATGTTTGTGATGTCCTTAGGTTAGTTAGGTTTAACTAGTTCTAAGTTCTAGGGGACTAATGACCTCAGCAGTTGAGTCCCATAGTGCTCAGAGCCATTTGAGCCCAACCGATTCCTCCACAGGAAAACGTCTCTGATATATTCTATACGACACTGGTGACGGCATGTGCGTCACATGACAGGAATATGTTGTCGACCCACCTAACTTGTACACTTGGCGAATGGGTAAAAAGATTCTTCTACCTTACCCGATTTCGGTTTTCTTGTGGATGTGATAATCACTCCCAAAAAAGTGATGAAAACGTAAGAGTTTGTCACATGAACTGAAAAAAAATTAAATTTTTCACTAGAGGGAAGACTTGAACCAAGGATCTCTCGCTCCGCAGATGCTCACGCTAACCACGGGACCACGGCGCTCCTAATTCTGAATTATCCTTTATGTTGCCTATCTTGCACATGGGCTACTCAGTTTGTATATTTTGCTTATTTTTTCGTAGTTCCACACAACTTCTTCCTGTTCTCTCGATTGATCTGTGTTCAGTTTCTCAAGGCCTATCCACTGTGCCAACTTATAACTAAGTTGCGATGGGGAGGTTCCCTTGTAAGAAGGCAGTTTGTATACAGAACTTTTAATAAAACGGATGTGCCAGGGGTGCTTCCAGTGTACATATCCTCATGAAATGATTTATGATTGCATCCAATGTACCCTGAGATCCCAGCCGAGTTCCGTATTCTAAATCACCATACAGCCCTCTCTTCAGGGAGCAAGTTCACAGAAGGCAGCCCACGACCACGAGACCTCCTGCCAAGTTAAGTTCTTTGACGCGCATTCTTGCAGTCCTTCCACTCCCTCTCAGGA
The DNA here is from genome assembly GCF_023898315.1 of Schistocerca nitens. Taxonomy (NCBI): domain Eukaryota; kingdom Metazoa; phylum Arthropoda; class Insecta; order Orthoptera; family Acrididae; genus Schistocerca; species Schistocerca nitens. The sequence continues at coordinate 332,670,001 of NC_064622.1, forward strand.
CTCGTCGGTGGGACACGGCACCGTGCAGGAGCAGCACGGGAGCAACAGCTAGCAAAACCACAACCCCTGTTCGAGAGATTAAAATCAAGTGGCCCACACTGCCAGCAGGACAACATATCATTAAGTATGTAGACCATATTTTGAACAGGAACATACAGTCACCGCGCGGGATTAACCGAGCGGTTTAAAGCGCTGCAGTCATGGACTGTGCGGCTGGTCCCGGCGGAGGTTCAGGTCCTCCCTTGTCCTGAGGATAATTTACGTTAAGTATTGTGTAAGCATAGGGACTGATAACCTTAGCAGTTAAGTCCCATAAGATTTCACACACATTTTTTTGAACACACAGTCGAGCATATCAACGACACTTCACCTTCATGCCCCTAGAGAAATTAAGGAGCTGCGGTCTCTTTGATAGGTAAAATGAGTTACGAAAGGCTTTCAATAAGTAATGTAACCCACTGTTTTCTCAGCTAATTTCGGTTGAAAAATTGCAAAATTTGTTTTGTGACTTCGGCCCCTTTAGTTTCAAGAACTTCCGGTACGTGGCGACACTATACCTAGCCGAATAAACTGCATCTGTACGGAGACGCGTTATAAGTGAAGGTTTATGACTGAATTTCATGTAGCTGCCTACAGAGGCCAGGCAGGGAACAAAAGCACGATGCGTCGTTGGACGAGGCGTCTGTCGTCATCGCAACAAGGTCTCGCAAACGAGTCCGATCTCCTGCGTGCCGGCCAGCCGCGCACAGCTGTGACTCCTGCAATGTTGGAACGTGCGGACACTCTCATCACAGGTGGTTGAGGGTTTACGATCAAATACCTCGTCGCTCAACTGGACGTATCCGTTGGTAGTGCTGACACACTTGGTCACCAGCTGGGATATTCAAGGTTGTGTGCCCGCTTGGTTCATCGCTGCCTAGCAGAAGACCGTAAAGAGCAGTGAAGGACCATCTGTGCGGAGCTGTTCGCACGTTACGAGGATGATCGTAACAATCTTTTGTCTAACAACGCCGCAGGCGTTGAAACATGAGTTCATCAATTAGAACCGGAAACAAAACGGCAGTCCATCGAGTGGCGCCACACAAACTCTTCTCCGAAGAAAAAATTCAATGGCATTCCCTCAGCCGGTAAAGCCATGGCGACGGTCTTGTGGGACTCTGAAGGGATTATTCTGTTTGATGTCCTCCATCATGGTGCAACGATCGACTCTGAAGCGTACAGTGCTAATCTCAGGAAACTGAAGAAACGGCTTCAACGTGTTAGACGCCACAAAAATGCAAACGAATTTTTCCTCTCCACGACAACGCAAATCCTCGCTCAAGTCTGAGCACTCTAGGAGCTCACAAAATTTCAATGGACTGTGTGGTGTCATTGCAGACTGAGGACCGCCACACGGTAGGTCTAGTCTAGAGAGACTCCCTAGCACTCGCCCCAGTTGTACAGCCGACTTTGCTAGCGATGGTACACTGTCTACATATGCTCTCATTTGCAGAGACGACAGTTTAGCGTAGCCTTCAGCTACGTCATTTGCTACGACCTAGCAAGGCGCCATAGTCAGTATTCTGAACAGATAATATTGTGAATCATGTACCGTCAAGAGCGACGTTCATCATTAATGGATGAAAGTTAAGTATCAAACTAATTACGTCCGCTTTCTGAATTCTCATTGCTTGTCATGTTCCAGATCTCACGTCAGTATAGTTCTTCCCTCCTCACGCCAGCCTGCGTGAGCTACAACGGGTGCATTTCGGCCTCCACTCGTAACACGGTGTTGGCTCTTCTGCTAACACAAAAGACTCTTCTTCCTCATCCACCCTACAGGCTGGATATCAAACCTTCGACTTCCATCTGTTTGGCCCAATGAAGGATACGCTCCGTGGGGCACAATACGTGGGTGAAGGAGACGTTGTTGATGCAGTAACACTTTGGCTCTGACGTAGACCAATAGAGTGGTAGCATGCGAGCATACAGGCCCTCACAGTAAGGTGCAGTAAAGCCGTGGATTCGAACGGGGATTTTATTGAAAAATACGATTTTGTAGCAAAAAGAGTGTGGAATAACATGGTGAATTGGAATCCTGAATAGAACCAGTCTAATTTCAGAAAAATGTGTTGCATACGTCCCTTGTATTACACCCAAGTTAATTCCGAAGACACCCAAATAGTGTCCCAATAAACCAGGTGCACAAACAAGGAATCAATTGTGTATGGTGCGAAGCGTGCCAGATAATGTTTCTTCAGTTAAAAAAAGTGCCTGGATTCCGTTCCTTATATGGCAACTTTTTCACCAGGCAGGCTTTTTTAACTGCGACGAGCACGTCACGGTACATGAAAAGCAATGTACTGTCACATGAAGGTGCTGATGGCACTGAAAAACCGCTCGCTTTCGTTTCCAAAACATTATCTGCCGCTCAAATTTTGACAGGCGCAAGAAGAAGTTCTGGCAATAATCTATCATGTCACAAATTTTCATGTACGATGCCAAATTCCTTCCCACAGCTGACATGACCTGTCGATATTACTGTTCGCCCTACTCGAGGTTTCTGAAGAAAACGGCACAGCGACTGGAGAGCGAACGTTGTTTTTGATCGGTTACCTCTACCATGTCCATTATAAGCCTCATAAGCCCCTGTGCACACCATGCCAACACTGATGCCCTGTCTCGTCTGCCGAGATAAGGACTTTGCTAGACAGGAAGCCGCGTGCTCCGCACTCGACGACAATGTCTATAAGACTTCGCATTCGTTGCTATTCCAACCCACATAGTACCCGAAGCCACAGCTCAGGGTACCACTACTTCACAGGCTTTTGTCGTCGATTCAGAACGGGCAGACGGAGCGATGGGTGTCGACAGTCGAAACGTTAGATTTTCATTAACCCTTACCTCGGCACTGGATCCACCAGATGATGCATTAGGCACTCTTGGCCATGTATCGAGTGAAAATGGTCTGACGTCATGTTTATCGGTCCAAAATCGACACTGAAATGGAACATACCGACCGAAGGAGAAGTCGCAAAATCAGGCTGTTACATCCCACCATGTTCCTTCACGGCCGCTGGCCGCGGTGGCCGAGAGGTTCTAGGCGCTTCAGTCCGGAACTACCCGGCTGCTACGGTCGCAGGTTCGAATCCTGCCTCGGGCGTGGATATGTGTGATGTCCTTCGGTTAGTTAGGTTTAAGTAGTTCTAAGTTTATGGAACTGGAAGTCCCATAGTGCTTAGAGCCATTTGAACTATTTGAACCTTCACAGCCGAGTCTGAATACTTGTGGGATTACGTGTATGTAGATTTCACTGGACCATTCAAGGGCGGCATATGGCTTATAACTGAGGAACCTCATATTTCTCACATGTGCCCCAGATGCAATCAACAACAAAAGCCACAACGATGGAGGGCTTATCGACCATATTCGTCGGGCAGGGCACGCCACAGTCAGTAGTTTCGGATAATGGCCGCAGTTCTCCTCATCTGGCTTCAACAACCACTGTAGCACATATTCAGCTTATTGCAGTGACGTGCCGGAAGCGCGAGAGTTGTCGTTTAAGGTAAACTACATTAGGCCTATCTCATGGTGTTCCTAAATCCTACACATGTGTCCCTCTCGCTGCGGAAGGTGAGATTCGGTCTTGTACTCTTGACGACATGCTGCCGTAACTGTGAGAATAGTAGGAAATACTGCTTCCGTTTTTCAGTAAAGGCCAGTTTAACTTTGTGTCAAAACGGAGGCCATTTATTACGTTGTGTACTTTCTCACACAACCCTGTTAAGTTTACGTACGAGGTGTTACAAAACATGCAGCACCTCGTACTCATGAATAATGATAACGATCAACACATTGCTCATATCCGTGGCCCACGGCCCGTATGTAACAGCAGTGGGCTACTGTTTTTTTATTAACTATGAAAGGTCTCTGTTGGATTCCTTTCATGTTTGATTTCTTAAATCTGATGTCATTTATGGAGTAAATTCCTCTCCTAAATTTACTGTGGCGTTTCTGACTATCTGGGAGGAGACTGAGTAGTGGAACGTGTTACTTTTACACACAAACAAGAACGATCTGTCACACTACTACACTTTAAAACAAAGTTTATATGTAATTCTTATATGTAATTCATGTCACACAGTCTCATACGGAACCTACATCCGCTTTCTTTTATATACTGTGTATGATAAGATACTGTCATCCCCCTTCCCTTCTGTGTGAGAGGATGAATGATCAAATGTGTTTGTAGTTGCATGCTTGAGGGTAGCAGACAAGGCTGTCTGCTAGAGAACAGTAGGACCAACGTTGGAACAGGTAGCTACGGTTCCTAAAAGCAAAGAGATTTCTATTCTTAGTATGGTCCGGTCCGTCCGTTGTCAGGTTGGTATAGGAAGCTGCCCCTCTGGCCCCTTCCGTTTGTCTTTGTGAGCGACCCTCAGGGAAGCACGCTCGGTAGTAGGCAGTTGGAGAGTTGCAGTCTGGCAGTAGCGCAAGGCAGTTGCAGCGGGACCGTGGCGAGCGTCTGAAGTGGTAAGATCTCCGGCTAAGCGCGTGTCTGCTAAGTCCGTAGGACAATGGATTTGTTAAGTTCAGCCTAACTGAGAATTTAATCATCTTTATTGCGGGTTAGCTCTAAGATATCTAAGGTTATCTTAAATTGCAGCGTAGTGTAATTCTCGTGTCCAGTTCAGATTATTTGCGGTAGTTGCTTTGTGATTACTTTGTGAGTAAGGTGGAACCACGTGTTGGTCAGTAACTCTAACTAAGATCAATCTTAAATGCGAATGCTTGTGTGATTATAACGTCTCGTCTTGATAATATTTTCAATATAGCAACTTTTCTTTATGTTCAACCCACGTGGGGTGTACTTTGCGAGACCAGTACCACGTGCTTATATAACTGTTTGACCCATCAGGTTAACAGTAAGACGTTAGTAACCAGTTCGAGGTTTTTCTTTTGTTTAATTTGCTTTTCGATCTAATTTATTTTTATTATCTAAATTACTGTGGAGTTATACGCTTTCTGTAAACCAAGTTGACCACGTGAAGCATGTGGTGTAATCATCAAAGTAGCCCTCAGCTATTCTTCTTGGGAAGATTTCACAAAGAGTTAATATGAATTTAGTATACCAGTGTGTGGTGATTACATGACGGACAGGATTGTGCTACGAACGTAATTTCTTTGACTGAAAATTTGAATCTGTTTGTAGTGATTAACTTTCTGTTGCATGTGTTTCAATGTTCTTTGTGTGTTGTTTTATGAATGCAGTGTTGTATCCAGTCTCCCAATCTTGGCTCCATATTTTATGTGTTCCGTAAGATTCCAATCTCACATTTTCACAATCGTAAATAAGGCACCAGCTCAGTTATAACTCACGTATAATATGCTGAAATTTCAATGAACAATCTTAAAATAAATTTGCAAATATAAACTGATTTCTTTCTTTTTATTTAAATTCTCCTTTTATATAGATATATTACCGGTTGTTGTATGACTGTAAAAGATTATAATCAATGTTAGTCTGATTGGTAATGTGGTAAACCTAGACTAGTTACCTGCTGAAAGAGTTGCCCAGTAAACGCACGGTTAACCTCCCCAGACAGCGCACGGCTTTCAACCCGCTTTTATTCTACTATTAGCACCCGATTTCAGCATAGCAAATTCATGTTAAAACGTTACACATGGCGACCCTGTTCTGTGATTCCGCTAGACTCTGGAATCTCTGAAACGTTAGATTGCGAGCGTGTTATAATCTTAATTTTTTTCCCTACAGCGCTCAAACAACTTCTGCGTTGTTTCTGAGGAGACTTTCTAAAGATTCACTGCGTTGTTGAGCGGCGTTGTGTTGTTTGTCTTGTTGTTTTGTTTTCTATATTTGTGTGTTTTATATGTGTGTTTTTTTTTTCTCTCGCTTGTAAATTCCACTGTTTCGATCAAACATAAAAATTTGTTTTGCGTGTGAAAAAGTGCGTACTAGGTTGGGTACCTTTCGTGTAACTGTCGTAATTTTTGTGGGATACATTTATTGTGATTAGAGTGGTGCGTACCGGGTGTAAATTGCACTAATGCTGACACGTAACCAAGCTAAAAGTAAGCGGTCCGACAACTTAAGCAACATGGACCAAGGGGATAATTTGATTTCCAATATTAACGCGTCGGGCGGTTCCGAAAATGCAATGGAGAATACTTCAGACGAAATGCAAAACAGCACGAACGGGCTCACATCAGAGCCACAAATTAATTTGCCTCCAACTAACCAAATTGATTTGGCAGAACTCATGAAAGCCTTACTGCAACAAAATGAACAAATGACGGAGAAATTAGAAAAATCGTTCCGAGAACAAAAAGAATCATCCGAAAAATCGATCCGCGAGCTAGGGGAACAAATGACGCAGAAATCAGAAAAATCGTTCAGAGAACAAAAAGAATCATCCGAAAAATCGATCCGCGAGCTAGGCGAACAAATGACGCAGAAATCAGAAAAATCGTTCCGAGAACAAAAAGAATCATCCGAAAAATCGATCCGCGAGCTAGGCGAACAAATGACGCAAAAATCTGAGAAATCGATCCGAGAGCTAGGCGAACAAATAGACGAAAAACTAATCCAGCAGACAAATAAAGTCGACAAGTCGATGCAGAGAGTGTCCGATGATATCTCACACAGAATAAACAATCTGGCAAGTGAAATAAAAAGTGATATTATGAAAGAATTAGGCCGTACATTTGAACAAATCGATGACCGTCTGCAAACCCTAGAACAGAGCAAGCGGAGTGGTGAGGCCGAATCTAAAGAAAGCGAAGAACGGCTACTTAGGAATTTCCAAGAGCTGAGGGACGAATGCCAAAGAGAACGCCAGCAGGTACTCTCGAGGGTCCAGGAGGCGGAAACGCATTGTCTCACGTCCGTTAGCAACACAATAGCGGACAACAGTTTAGCGATCCACGCGTTGGAACAGCAGGTTGAACAATTGAAGCAGACTGGGGCGGAGGACAAGAGACAAATAGATGATAAGATTGCGGCATTAGCGGACATTGTAGGCAAGATGAAGCTGACGGAAAGCGAGAACAATACTTCACCGGTAGCGGCCGCAGAGACCGAAGAAGTGCGTTCGCTTCTTAAATTTCAGAAGGGACAATTCGAAGTGAACAGGCAACACAGAGCTGTAACAGGCGAATTACAAGAACGCGTGGCGCATCTGGAAAACCGCATGGCGTGTGATTCCGAACTCGCCAATAGCACTAAAAATAGCCGTACGAACAGTGCAGAGAGGGACTCCGGCCACGAGGGAGATTTTGACGACAGGGAAGAATTTAATTTGAGGGGCAGACATGAGACAAATAGAAACATACAAGGGCCTCGCCAGGAGGAAATGCGGGGATTTGATTTCAAACATTTCCTTACGGTAAGAAAGTTTGAGATATTCCGAAATTCTCAAAAAGGCATACATCCACGAGCATGGCTCGAGCAATTTGAGTTCTGTCTTCCTCCCGACTGGGCAAGTTCACATAAGATAGAATATATGTGTGGCTATTTGGAAGGCGAACCGGCGAGTCGCATGAGGTCGACAGCGCGTCACTGCAACTCCACTCGGGAGTTTCGACAAGCCTTTCTGTCCGCCTATCGGTCGGAAGCGGCACAAGATAGGGTCAAACATGGCATACTTATGCTGCCAAATTTGAACCAGTCTGGTTTCGGCAGCCCTGCGCGCCTATTCGACCACATGCTGCAGGCAAATCAATTTTCAATTTTTATACGACCCATACGGGCCTGCGGAACTAATTAGGATATGCATCACCAAATTGCCGATGCACTTGCGGCACGTCATTCTTGCGGGACGAAGCAAAGAGGACGTGGAAACGTTTAAAACACTTCTCCAAGAGTTGGAATATAATACAGCAGAATGCCCGCCTAATCAGGCACAAAGTTATTACGGGGCACAGCAGCACGATCGCAGTCGTGGCCGTCGTACTAATCAACGGCGTGACTGGTCGTCGCGACGTGAACGGAACAATAATCGGGACAGGCCGTATAGAAACTGGGGTAACAATCGCGAACACAGGTGGAACAACAGAAATGATAGAGGATGGGGACAAGATCGTGAACGCAACAGGTACGGCAACCAGCATCGTTACTACGATGAACACGGTGGGAGTAGGATTGTAGGTGGAGCCCCACATGATGTTGAAATTCGGCCGGCCAACCCTAGACATAATCCAGCAAATGGGAATGAACGAAACCGGCAATGACAAATGATCAGCCCAGAAGGCGCCAATCGGAACAAATGAACGACATGGCAAATGAGTACATAGGGTTTATAGAGAGGAGAATGAATTGATTAGTTTAAATTTGTGGCGTATGCATTTTGAATAATATGTTGGTAAAAATTAATGATAAAGATGTTTCTATGTGATGTTTCTAGCTTTTTTTCTTTCCTTGTGCAATTAGGATTTAGGTTGGTTCCAAATGTGAAGATAAAAGGTTTCCTTGTGAACGAGTGAAATGCTGTTTTTTGTGTGTGTGTGTGTAAATTGAAAAGAGCCGCTCCTGAGAGAAGCAAGATCGTTGCTGAATTAATGCAAAAACTCAGGGGAATATCCGATCTGTGGGTATTATGGGTCTGGCAAACCCAGGTCCCCAGCTGTTAGTAGCCTTGTTTCTGATTTTCTGCTTTCAGTGCTACTATCTATCTATTACTATTCTATATCTGTCTGTATAAATGAGGATCTCTTACTATAGTATGCGTGCTGTATGAATATTTTAAGATAGGATAACTCTGAGAAAGGACTGAGTAAGTTTGGAATCTTGAAAACAGGATGCGATAATACGATTGTTTAACCATTGGCTTCCCAATATGCGATGATATGTTAATATTGATGCTATATGTCTTTTTTGTTCTTTATAGCTGAGTACGTAAAGTGCTGTCTGTGGATTTCGTAAGTATATTGATTCCCTTCAAGGTGAAAGAAGAATTGTGGTTTGTGTAATTTACGTGGCTCTGAAATATTATTGTGGTAGTCAAATACGAGCAGTTTTTCAGCAAGTGGAGAATGGAACGGAAATATGGATCCTTTTTGTAGTCTTGATTGATGTTGAGCCAAAGACTGAAAAATTATTCTGCGTTAATACTTGTCCTAGAAAAGCGACGTTTATGTGTTTTGCTGATGCTGTGAGCATTACAGCCTACTGTTTTCGCTGGTGCGGGATGCACTGCAGCCTATATGATTTGTACTGTGGAAGTTTCCCTCTTGAAGGTAGAGGATGATTAAATAATTTTGATTATGGGAACGAAGGAAAGCTTGGTTTAAGGTAATAAGGATGAAGCAAAACATTTGTCATTTAAACTACGGGAGGATTCGGATCTTTTTTGTCTGTTGTAAGTTCAATATGTGAAGATGATACTGTTTTACAGAATAGAGGTGACCACAATTTTGCCATTCATGAGAAATGAATCCAGAATAACCACCACAGGCGAAATGACTGATTTGGAAGCGAAAGGTAACTTAAAGAAGGAACGAAATCGCAGCAAAATGGGTAAGAAAATGTAGTATAACCTGTATAGTGCAGACATTTTAACCTTCTCAGAGCCATCTGTGTGATTAATTCTGGTGATAACGTAATTTTAGATGAAATTTTCTTACTGTTTTATGTGTGAATATATGAGTATAATAAATGTATAATTTCGAGTCTCTTTTCAGGTGTGTGAACTGGTATAAATGTTTTGGCGTGTAAATAACCATTGTTCTTTTTACTGTGTATGTTTAAGGAAAGTTTCCCCATATTTATCATGCGACAAGACGTATGCCGCGAGCGTCAAGAAGAGGGCGAATTAGAACATTGCTGTAGTGGTATATACACGGTGTTGAAGTAGCATTGAAGTGGCTTGTGGGATTAATTAGTAGTGGATAGAAGTAGAATTTTGAGTAATGCATGTTTATGGGTAGTTAGTTTGTAGAATAGACAACAGGTGTGCATGTGTGTGTGTAAATAACATGTGAACCCTATGCTGTCCTGACCTATACTTGCACAAGGCATAATCCTATTCATTTTAGTGAATTAATAAGTAGCATTTGATTTATTAAAACGTAAGTGAACCACATTAGTGACGTGGATTTAAATATTATATTGTCAGTTCATTTAATTTTTATTTTTTTTACATTGTAAAGTCATTTCACTTTTATTTTTTTTACATTGTCAAGTCATTTAAATTTTATTTTATATTGTCGATTCACCTATTTTTTTTATTTTAAAAAAAATTATTAAGTCTCACTTTGTTCTTAAAAATTGTGAAAGACAATACTAAGTGGTATTATGTATGACATTGTATAATCACATAACTATGATGAAAAATTTCTGTGAATGCAGTTGAGAACGTGAAAGCGAACCAGCAAAACTCTTAAGAGACAGCGGGAGCAGCCGGACTAGTTGTAAACTGGCGGGTTTCCCAGCGGGACACGCTGTCAGCCAGGCCACTTCGGGAGCGCGGCCGACAACAAAAGAAGGGGCACGACAAACACTTTCCCTTGTACCTGGAGCTAATGGGTGGCTGCCCCGCACGACCCTTCGTGAAGGTGTTGACCTGAGATGGGCGAGCGGTCCACCGCGTGGAAATCCATCTGCTGGCAACGCACCACACGCACGCGACCGTGACGAGACGGCCGCGGTGAAACAAAACAAGGGGCGTGGAGCCTTTTGACAGGTACTGTCCAGAGAAACTGGCAGACTTAAACGACGCCTATCAACATTTCCTGATGGATGCCTACTGTCAAGCGACAGTAAATCATGGTTCGATGTTCTCTGGTCGCTAAGGGTGACACAAAGAAGAGCCATTAAGTGTCATCCTTGCCCAAGAATATCAACCTGGCGTGTCAATCGAGGATACCGCACGAATTTGACAACACAAACAGGGAACCAAATTGAGATGTACGTGACACAGACCACCAAGAGAAACTTCATGAGAGGGCAGAGACGGCGGGATTGCACGCAACAGATGGACAAAAATCCCTACTGACAGCTGCGGCGACGAACCCCCTCCCCCTCCCCTTATATTATGCCACGGAACAGTGGAACTAGTGAGTGTATCAGTGAACAGTGATTATACGGTTCTTAGTTCAATGCATATACATGTGTTTCTGTCACAGGAACTTTGACTCGTGTGTTTTGCAGGGACTCGATTTATTGGTGTTTATTAAACTCTGACTCTTGTATTTTGCAGGTGTTCTATATTTTTTTTTAAACTTTGACTCTTGTATTTTGCAGGTGTTTTATTTATTGGTGTTTTGTTTTAGATGTTGACTATTGTACTGTTTTATTGATCAATGTTTGTTCTTGTGTTATGTATTAGATTTGTGATGTTTTGTTTCGTAAATTCATTGCAGTGGCATTGCTTCGTTTATCAGTCAGATTGCTATTCATTCTCATTGGACTGTGATCGATTAGCCTTTGCATGGGGCATATTTATTGTGAGGAACCCCTTAAGGGTAACAATCACACAATTATTGTAGTTTCAGTATAATGACACAGTGCTCATTGTTTGCTAACTAACTGAAATAATGTAGAGTGATTAAATTAGTGCCACATAGTTAGGTTAATTGTACAGATTATTAGTTTTATAAGATATAGAATTTTTTTGCGATAACCACTTTGTAAAACATGTTTTTTTTCTCTTATCATTTTTTTGCTTTTGCGGATTGTGCATTGTAATGTTCTGCCTTGTAATACTGATGTTATTTCATGTTCCTTTTTAATTGCTGTGGCACATTTGCTATTTTCATAAATTTTGCCTGTTAATAAACAGTCATAAATTTGCCTGTGATCAGTTGGCTCTTGCAATGAGTAAATACTGGTGAACTCCATAAGGGTAACAACCAGAAATTGTTTTCATATTAATGACACAGGAACCATTGTTTTTACTTGATGACCGATTTAGGTCTACACGATCTTTTAAATAGGTGTCACAGATTGTGTGTTTTTTTTCTCTCTTTGAAATTGGTAGATTGTAAAGATGTTTGAAATTATTGTGTTTTAGCAAGTAGCTGGTGACCTTTTGCCTTTTCTTTACACTTTTAGTTTAAGTAGGGTGTGAGAAGCCTGCTTGGGAATGTCCTAGCATGGCCAGAAAATTCCCTGCACAGTCTTTTCCCGGAGCGTTGGGGTTATGAAAGGTCTCTGTTGGATTCCTTTCATGTTTGATTTCTTAAATCTGATGTCATTTATGGAGTAAATTCCTCTCCTAAATTTACTGTGGCGTTTCTGACTATCTGGGAGGAGACTGAGTAGTGGAACGTGTTACTTTTACACACAAACAAGAACGATCTGTCACACTACTACACTTTAAAACAAAGTTTATATGTAATTCTTATATGTAATTCATGTCACACAGTCTCATACGGAACCTACATCCGCTTTCTTTTATATACTGTGTATGATAAGATACTGTCATCCCCCTTCCCTTCTGTGTGAGAGGATGAATGATCAAATGTGTTTGTAGTTGCATGCTTGAGGGTAGCAGACAAGGCTGTCTGCTAGAGAACAGTAGGACCAACGTTGGAACAGGTAGCTACGGTTCCTAAAAGCAAAGAGGTTTCTATTCTTAGTATGGTCCGGTCCGTCCGTTGTCAGGTTGGTATAGGAAGCTGCCCCTCTGGCCCCTTCCGTTTGTCTTTGTGAGCGACCCTCAGGGAAGCACGCTCGGTAGTAGGCAGTTGGAGAGTTGCAGTCTGGCAGTAGCGCAAGGCAGTTGCAGCGGGACCGTGGCGAGCGTCTGAAGTGGTAAGATCTCCGGCTAAGCGCGTGTCTGCTAAGTCCGTAGGACAATGGATTTGTTAAGTTCAGCCTAACTGAGAATTTAATCATCTTTATTGCGGGTTAGCTCTAAGATATCTAAGGTTATCTTAAATTGCAGCGTAGTGTAATTCTCGTGTCCAGTTCAGATTATTTGCGGTAGTTGCTTTGTGATTACTTTGTGAGTAAGGTGGAACCACGTGTTGGTCAGTAACTCTAACTAAGATCAATCTTAAATGCGAATGCTTGTGTGATTATAACGTCTCGTCTTGATAATATTTTCAATATAGCAACTTTTCTTTATGTTCAACCCACGTGGGGTGTACTTTGCGAGACCAGTACCACGTGCTTATATAACTGTTTGACCCATCAGGTTAACAGTAAGACGTTAGTAACCAGTTCGAGGTTTTTCTTTTGTTTAATTTGCTTTTCGATCTAATTTATTTTTATTATCTAAATTACTGTGGAGTTATACGCTTTCTGTAAACCAAGTTGACCACGTGAAGCATGTGGTGTAATCATCAAAGTAGCCCTCAGCTATTCTTCTTGGGAAGATTTCACAAAGAGTTAATATGAATTTAGTATACCAGTGTGTGGTGATTACATGACGGACAGGATTGTGCTACGAACGTAATTTCTTTGACTGAAAATTTGAATCTGTTTGTAGTGATTAACTTTCTGTTGCATGTGTTTCAATGTTCTTTGTGTGTTGTTTTATGAATGCAGTGTTGTATCCAGTCTCCCAATCTTGGCTCCATATTTTATGTGTTCCGTAAGATTCCAATCTCACATTTTCACAATCGTAAATAAGGCACCAGCTCAGTTATAACTCACGTATAATATGCTGAAATTTCAATGAACAATCTTAAAATAAATTTGCAAATATAAACTGATTTCTTTCTTTTTATTTAAATTCTCCTTTTATATAGATATATTACCGGTTGTTGTATGACTGTAAAAGATTATAATCAATGTTAGTCTGATTGGTAATGTGGTAAACCTAGACTAGTTACCTGCTGAAAGAGTTGCCCAGTAAACGCACGGTTAACCTCCCCAGACAGCGCACGGCTTTCAACCCGCTTTTATTCTACTATTAGCACCCGATTTCAGCATAGCAAATTCATGTTAAAACGTTACAACTATCACTAACTAATTAACATTATTAACTGCTATGACACTCACTTAGGGCTCATTTGCTTTAGTTATTTCTTTACTCTTAGCTACCTCTCCCGTTAAGGCCTCAATTACTGATTTTCGCCTGTCTTCAGACACCTTAAATAAGACCGACATTTGTAAAAAATGGTTCAAATGGCTCTGAGCACTATGGGACTCAACTGCTGAGGTCATTAGTCCCCTAGAACGTAGAACTAGTTAAACCTAACCAACCTAAGGACATCACACACATCCATGCCCGAGGCAGGATTCGAACCTGTGACCGTAGCGATCTCGCTGTTCCAGACTGCAGCGCCTAGAACCGCACGGCCTCTGTGGCCGGCACCGACATTTCTAAGATGATCTCATTTTTTCTCACATCAAGGTTTTTTTTAGTGTGCTTTTATGAGTTTTTCATCCAGAGACTTTTCAACTGCTATTGTTCGATTACCTACTTTTTTCAAATTCTATTTCTTCTTTTACTTGATTATCTTTTTTACTTAATTACCTGAGAAACCTCATTACCTAATTGTCATTATTAGTGGCATGCACTATCGTACTTTCTCTAGACAATTCAGCATCATCGTGGACAGGAGAAGTGTATCTCGATACTTTTTCTTTTTTCCCCAATATCCGATCGGTGACAAAATGTAAACCAAAGCAAAAATAAAAAATATCTTTATGTGACATTTATCTATATATTCCAGCTACTTCTGTTCATAGTTGCCTCTCCGACGTAGACATTTGTCGTAGCGAGGTGCCAGGTTTCCAATACCTTCGTCATAGAAGCTTTGTAAATTGGAAATTCGTGGTAAGTTCCTATGGGACCAAACTGCTGAGGTCATTGGTCCCTAGGCTTACACACTACATCTAACTTAAACTAACTTATTCTAAGGGGGGGGGGGGGAGCAGTGCGACATAGAAGTTTTGCGCTAACTTCCTAATCTGATCTGCAGCTCGGTGTCTGTGCCAAAATGCTCTCATCATAGCCAGGGGTTCACGGTTAATGTGAACGAAGAGACGGAAATCAGAGGGAGCCAAATCCGATCTGTATGCAGCGTGACAAAGCACTTCCCATCGAAGTGTCTCTGTTGTGGCGTCCGTTTGCGGCTGAACATTTCATTAAGAAGGACTTTGCCGTCGCGCATAACAGTTACGTTATGTGGGATGTATGAAATCAACTGGAGCCTCTTGGCGTGAATAAATCAAATCACAGCATGCAATTCACTCTGTGCGGGGACTCTATTGCTCTAGAGGCCTTTACATGCTCACAGTGCACTCATCACTGAAAAGTGCGAGGTGCTGCGATCGACGGGCATATCAAACACGTTGCGCAACACATCGGCACAAAGCTTCTTCGGATTATCTGTGTTGTTTTAATTTCGCGACCGATCGGAGGTTGAAAAAGAAAACGTAGCCCTCGTACTTGTGCAGTGTGTACCTGAGCAGTGCATTCTATAACATCTGAATGTCTAGCAAGGACGTCATGTGATTCTGACACTTCGTCGTCGTGAATCTGACATAATTTCGTCACCTTCCTTTGCTCCGTGAGAAAAATAACGAACTTCCCTTTTCCTGCCAACCACGACTTTCTTATTGTCAATCATTGTTCAAATGTTAATGATATTTATAACTAAAACTATTCACTACTTGCCAACCTACTGATGCGTACCGATCAATGCTAAGGGTGCGCACTGCTCTGCACTGTTCTGTACCAGGGCCTTGTGCCACCCTACCCTGCAGAGCTGTTAGGAAAAATGAGATGAGACAAGCATACCGAATTTTACGACGTTTGGCTGTCTGTTGTCTACGGGCTGCATGAGTCCTTTGTCCTCCAGCTCGAGTTTCGACTATCGCCTTTAGCGACATCCCTGCAGTGTCGTGTGGTTCGAAGGCTGTCTGCCACGAAACGACGCCTGCTATCTGCCTCTGCATGCCGTGACCGCGCCCTCATTCGGCGGTTTCCTCCCGCTGCCTTGCGCCTCATCGTACCGCGCTCTCCACCGTACATAAAATCTCCAAGTCTTCTTTTTTCTATGTCAGTCTTTCATATCGCAGCCCACATCAAAATCTACTGCATTCCGCTCGCACTGCGGACCTTTATGCAACCTCCACTATTACAAACTGTGACAAATTTTAGTCCACAAAAAATTGTTAAACTCATTTTCACAGTTTACAAAACAAAATTCTGCTGTTCAGACAACGTGTGCTCTTTACTGAAATTATTAAAAACCACTGTTCGATCTATCAAAGCTACCGCTCTGTGGATTAAAGTTACTGTTATTGCAAGTTTAACGTTCACTCTGAATATGAACTTTCACTGCCACAGTCACTTAAAATCTTTCTCTCTATAAGGGATGCGACATGCAACACCTTCGGCTCGCTGGAGTGACTTGCCCTGGTATATGGTTGTAACACATTACCTGTACATGCGTGGGTTGCCGATGGAGGTGAACTACGTTCGGTCCACCTCGCCGTATTTCTACTTATCTCCCACTTTGTGTCTTGTAAAGATGTGTCCCTCTCGGTTCAGGAAATGATGCTCAGTAGTGGAGTCTTGATACTGCCATAGGAAATTCTCGTACTACCATTCAGTAATGATACAGTCATATGAAATTCTGGTACTACCATTCAGTAAAGAGCACTTAAACTTTATCTGGAAAGGAATACGATTTATTATGTTGCGTACTTTTTCACACAGCCCTGTTGAGTTTACACTCGCGGTATTACAAAATCTGCAATAGTGACACTAGTGAATAATGATAATGATCGACACCATTGCTCATATCTACCGGTGCATTCCGCTATGGGCTGTGCCTGCCGGCCGCAGTGGTCTAGCGGTTCTAGGCGCTCAGTCCGGAACCGCGCGACTGCTACGGTCGCAGGTTCGAATCCTGCCTCGGGCATGGATGTGTGGGATGTCCTTAGGTTAGTTAGGTTTAAGAAGTTCTAAGTTCTAGGGGACTGATGACCACAGATGTTAAGTCCCATAGTGCTCAGAGCCATTTGAACTTTTTTTTTTTTTTTTTTTTTTTTTTTTTTTTTTTTTTTTTTTTTTTTTTTTGCTGTGCCTAACAGCTGATTTGCGCAGTGATTCACTTAGACTCGTGTAATTAACGAACACTGGCTACAGCCATCACATAAGTGACTGTAAAACGTGGCTTCCGCCACTCGACTCTTCTAATAAAACAATATTTCACAACAGTTACAGAGCATCATAAAGGACGAGCTAACCATCCACTGTGGCCGTAACCAACCAACAACTCCCAGCAGTGACACTGAAGTTCTTCCATCAGTGATTCAGTCAGTAAGATGGGGTTCCTTGCTACGGTATACGAGTCTACTTCTCTGAGCCAATACGAGGGACTACACTGTCTCCAGGTGCTTTATGATGCAGATGACACCTACAACTCATTAACTATCAAGGGCTTTCAAGATACTGCACAATATTAGACTTCAATTGACTATAATTCACCATAAATATTATGACTAAAAGTAATGGCATACACCTAACAGCTGCTCCTGTTCACCCAGCGTAAAACTCAGAGGTGAAATGGTTGATCAGGACAAGTATCAAAGGAAAAACATTCTTCTAATGACACCACATGAGGATGTATTGACCAGCTTTCTAGCTGCATCCCGATACACCCAAATCAGTGATAGTAGGCTGCTGAAATATTGCATGCGCACGGGCATCAGACACTCTTCGATCTTCCGTGTCATCACAAGAAGCCCAAAGCCCCCATGTAAAACAGTATTACTACGCTGGCTCTCAGGCTTAAGCTCGAAATTTTGAGTGGACCCAAAACGTCATTGTCGGAGAAATGGGAAGGCAATTGTTTTTACTTCGCAGTTGGGGAGAGAGGCTGGGCCGCCATCACGATGAGCTGTGGCTGTGACACCTAACACCTGTCGTCTCAACATAAGCGCCAACACAAGGCCACCTCAACAACCAGCAGGTGCCTGCCCTCTCCACGTCGGCTGACCTATGCCATACTGACCACTCTCAGCTCCTACAGTTCATAGATACAATACATGTCTATGGTATCGCACAGGGATCGCATCTCGTACATGGATGCCAATGAAGGTGGAACCGTGCTACACTCCAGGCACCCTTGAGAAAGAGTCAGATGCAGTTCCCCTCACAGCAGAGCAGACCAATTAACACCCCCTTCCTGGTGTCGAGATGCCACTGTACCCAGTGGAATGGTCAGCTCGTCACCCCAGCTCTCCTGATGCCGATGCTCCTCATATGCCTCTTGACCCATTGGCAGGGTCATTAGTCATCCTCCCCATACCTCTACAATTCCCAGGCGTAGGTCTGGTCACTGCAGACTCTGTCGACAGACGAAATGGAGAGGGATTTCGTATCACCACTGTGCGATAGAATGAGATATCAAGTTACAGTGGTCTAGGGTTGATACCCATACCGCAAGGAAGTGCTAGAAGTATCTGCATTAGCGACACTCTGTATGAAGCCAATCGCCACGCAGCATGTCCCACCTCTTACATCGTCTAGTTTTCTTGTTGTTTGCTGTTGGAACTCAGTGTCTGGCATAAGACGACTCCATACAGTGCTCTAGTCACTGTCTGATTCAGTGCACCTGCAATGCAGGTGAGTGGTTAGAGAACCGTAGCTGACACTCATGCACCCAAAGTTTCAAGTATGCGTTCTAGTAAGCTATTAATTAAATATTAGACGACGATGTCTGTAATTCAGAATTGTCAGTTAAAATGTGGGTGATGAATGGCGGAACGGTTGTCCCAGTTTCAAGACATGTCATTGTGGAACGAGCAGACCACAAACTGCTACCCGATCGACCATCGATTGGTGGTCTACCTTACAAATTTCCTCGTGTTGGACGCACCACTATATTGTGTGTAATGGGTATAATTGCAGATATTTGTATACGTGGTACCTTATTATATCCACTTATCAGTGTTGGTTGTTTCCCTCTGTGTCAAAAATCTTCCCGCAAACATGTCACATAATTTACTACCTGATGTTTTCTGCAGGATCGTAGCTGCACCACTATATGTACTAGCCCTGTCAGTATAGACTACTATGTTACGTACAAGCGTCCACACTTCAGTACCTGACTTGCTGTCTAGCAGAGAAAAAGAAGCGTTAGTGGCTTGCTCTTCCCACGTGGAGGTACTACCCATCATACAAACGTACTACTTGTGTTAATTCTATTTGTCTGAAAATGATGTAAATACTTATGTAATGTTGTTCAGTTCATTGTCTTCAGTCACCAGGAGAAATATCTGCAATTGTACCCGTTACCCCCACTATGAACGACTGTCGCGGATAAGTTCCGTCGTCGCCAAGCTGTTGAAGAGAGATACGAGGGCTATTCCGAAAGTAAGGTCCGATCGGTCACGAAATGGAAACGACTATGAAAATCCGATAAAGCTTTGCACAGATGTGTTGGGTAGTGTCTCTAGTATAACCCCAGTTAGCATCACGTCGCTCTTCTCATTTCTGAGCTCGCAGTGAGTGCGTAAAGATGTCTAGAAAATAGTGTCGGCCGCCAAGTACGGGGGCCTGGTGAGAAATTTCCCCTGAAGCTATGCAGCTAACATTACATAACTGTCGTGCTGTTTCGTCTTCAAGACAATTCTCAGCCGCATTCTGCAGGGGCAATGAAGATGCTCCTGCATCGTTTTCAAATGGAAATGTGAGAGTACCCACAATACAGCCCGTAATTGTCTCCCTCTGAGTTTCAGCTCTGGTCACATGAACCGCTGGTTATGAAGACAACATTTCGGCACAAGACAACGAGCCGTAGGCCAGCGTAGAGAATTGGCGGAGAGCACTGGCGGCTGCCTTCTATAGCGAGGGTATGGGAAAGTTGGTACAACGCTACGATACACGTCTAAGTCGGGTCGGCGACTATGGAGATAAGTAGCTGCAAGGTGTATCTAACTGTTGCAAATAAAACATTTTTGATTTTTACCGTGGTTTCCATTTCGCGACCTATCGGACCTTACTTTCGGAATAGCCCTCGTAACTAAAGTGGAAATAGCATCAAGCAGAGGAGCATTTTCGACCACTCACCTTACTGTCCACAGCTCACCCCCAGCGATCATATCGTCTTCATAGAGTTGAGTCAGTAGTTCGATAGACATTGTTTACAGTTGACGAGAAACTCAAGGCCGCCATTATCAATCGATTCAAATTCTCTCGCAGAAAATTTCATTGTAGATAGGCTGAAAAAGTTAAAGAAAAGTTACGGGAAGTGCTTACAAGTAATTGTGATTTTGCGAAGAATTAAAGTGGGTTTACGGGACACTAAACCCGCCAAGAAGAGCTCTTTCTTAAAAAAGAAAAAAAATAATTGGAAATTGGTGGTAAGGACTATTGAACCAAACTCCAAACTGCTGAGGTCATCGGCCTCTTGTCTTACACACACCCATGCCCGAGGGAGGACTCGAACCTCCGACGGGGGAGGAGTCGCGCGAATCGTGGCAAGACGCCCCTGACCGCATGGCTACCCCGCGCGGTTCTATATACAAAATAAGAAGCGTGGGAGGTAGTTATAAAGTTTTAACTATCAAGAGAAAATGAATCTGCGTACTTTTTTATTTGTTTGCAGTTCATATCCACAGATCTGGACACTACGAAAAACTAGCGCCATAGTATCAAAGTAAACCATTAGAGCAGCCAAAACGGTGGCGCGTGGATTTCATACTTTACGAAGAATGCAAAAATGAAAACAAAAAAAATTGTTACGTATTTTTAGACAAAATTTAACAATTCCAATTAAAAAAAAAAGCAGGTGCTGATGGTATAATCACTACCAAACGATCAGTTTAATAAATGACGGTTGTTAAAAACTGGCACGGGTTATTTGCAGAAGAATGAAAACACTGACAGAAGCCGACCTTGGGGAAGAGCAACATGGCTTCTGGAGAAATGTAGGAAAAATATAGCCCTCAGGATTTAGCTTACAAGATAGGTTAAGGGAAGTAAAACCTGCGTTTACGGTATTTGTAGAATTATAGAAAGCTCTTCATAGTGTTGACTGCACTACACTCTCTAAAATTCTGAAGACATTAGAGTTAAAATACAGACAGTTAAAAGTTATATACACATTGTACAGAAAACGGGATGCAGTCGTAAGAGCCGAAGTACATGAAAGGCAAGGAAGTGAGACAGGGTAGTACCCCACCCTAGTGTTACTCAATCTGTAACTTGAGCAATCAGTAAAAAAGACGAAATAAAAACCTTGAGGTTTGCCAGTGAAACTATTATTCTGTCAGAGACAGCGAAGGATTTAGAACACAGTTGAACGGAATGCATAGCATCTTGAAAGGAGGTTGTAAAGTAAATATTGACAAAAGTAAACAGTTGGCCTTTGTCTCTGGCATGGTGAATAATTAAGTCATGTAAGTATTTTATTCTTTGGATTCCTGGTATTTTTATGTAGATAAGAAACTTTAACAGTAGGCAAATACATTTGTGGATCTATGTGAAACTGTAATTCTGTCAGAGACAGCGAAGGATTTAGAACACAGTTGAACGGAAAGCATAGCATCTTGAAAGGAGATTGTAAGGTAAATATCGACGAAAGTAAACGGTTGGCTTCGCCTGTGGCATGGTAAATACTTACGTCATGTAGGTATTTTTTTCTTTGGATTCCTGGTATAATTTTTTGTAGGTGAGAGACTTTACCAGTAGGCAAATATATTTGTCCATCTATTCTGGCGCACACTGAATGTAACCTGGCTAAAGCTATGGCATGTGATGTTTCTGGTTTTTATGTCATGTTTCTATATGACA
This sequence comes from Schistocerca nitens, assembly GCF_023898315.1. NCBI lineage: Eukaryota > Metazoa > Arthropoda > Insecta > Orthoptera > Acrididae > Schistocerca > Schistocerca nitens. Next base: position 332,691,702 of record NC_064622.1, read on the forward strand.
AGAGCCGCTCGGCTCCTGCTAACGTAATTTACTACCATATGATGTAAAAATGCCCCACTCTTTCCGAAGAAGATATTTTTATGAATATCCAATCCTAGGTCAAGGACTAAACAAACCTTTTAATTGCGACTGGTTGGCCGATTTTTTCAACTTCTTTAATCCAAGGGTAAGTGAATGAAGTCGAGTTAAATCAGGCGATGCTGAGAGGATAACAAGGGTGTGCTGAAACGTAATGCTTCCGAATATTTTATGAGAAAACTCTTAAAACTTTCTACATAAAACAAACCTCATTAACATTCTACATTTGTATTGTTCATGTCTACATGCACTACTGGCCATTAAAATTACTACACCACGAAAATGACGTGCTACAGACGAGAAATTGAACCGACAGGAAGAACATGCTGTGATATGCAAATGATTAGCTTTTCAGAGCATTCACACAAGGTTGGGTCCGGTGGCGACACCTACAACGTGCTGACATGAGGAACGTTTCCAACCGATTTCTCATACACAAACAGCAGTTGAAAGGCGTTGCCTGGTGAAACGTTGTTGTGGTGCCTCGTGTAAGGATGAGAAATGCGTACCATCACGTTTCCGACTTTGATACCGGTCGGATTGAAGCCTATCGTGATTGCGGTTTATCCTACCGCGACATTGCTGCTCGCGCTGATCGAAATCCAATGACTGTTAGCAGAATATGGAATCGGTGGGTTCAGGAGGGTAATACGGAACACCGTGCTGTATCCCAATGGCCTCATATCACTAGCAGTCGAGATGACAGGCATCTTATCCACATAGCTGTAACGGATCGTGCAGCAACGTATCGATCCCTGAGTCAACAGATGGGGACGTTTGCAAGACAACAACCATCTGCACGAACAGTTGGACGACGTTTGCAGCAGCACGGACTATCATCTCGGAGACCATGGCTGCGCTTACCCTTGTCGCTGCATCACAGACAGGAGCGCCTCAGCGACTAACCTGGGTGCACGAATGGCAAAACGTCATTTTTTCGGATGAATCCAGGTTCTGTTTACAGCTTCGTGGTGGTCGCATCCGTGTTTGGCGACATCGCGGTGAACGCACATTCGAAGCGTGTATTCGTCATCGTCATACTGGCGTATCACCCGGCGTGATGGTATGAGGTGCCACTGGTTACACGTCTCGGTCACCTCTCGTTCGTATTGACGGAACTTCGAGCAATGGACGTTACATTTCAGATCTCTTACGACCCGTGGCTCTACCCTTCATTCGATCCCTGCAAAACCCTACATTTCAGCAGGATAATGCACGAACGCATGTCGCAGGTGCTGTACGGGCCTTTCTGGGTACAGAAAATGTTCGACTGCTGTCCTGGCCAGCACATTCTCCAGATCTCTCACCAATCTGAAACGTCTGGTCAATGGTGGCCAAGCAACTGGCTCGTCACAATACGCTAGTCACTGCTCTTGATGAACTGTGGTATCGCGTTGAACCTGCATGGGCAGCTGTACACGTCATCCAAGCTCTGTCTGACTAATGCCCAGGCGTATCAAAGCCGTTATTGCGGCCAGAGGTGGTTGTTTGGGGTACTGATTTCTGAGGATCTATGCACCCAAATTGCGTGAAAATGTAATGGTTCAAATGGTTCAAATGGCTCTGAGCACTATGGGACTCAACTGCTGAGGTCATAAATCCCCTAGAACTTAGAACTACTTAAACCTAACTAACCTACGGACGAAACACACATCCATGCCCGAGGCAGGATTCGAACTTGCGACCGTAGCGGTCGCGCGGTTCCAGACTGTAGCGCCAGAACCGCTCGGCCACCAACGGCCGGCGAAAATGTAATGACATGTCGGTTCTAGTATAATATATTTGTCCAATGAATACCCGTTTGTCATCTGCATTTCTCCTTGGTGTAGCTTTTTCAATGGCCAGTAGTGTATTTGCAGCCCTCTGCCGCTAGAGGGCTCTGAACTGTAACGTGCACCATGTCGGTGTGAAACCTATATCCGTGTGCGAAGGACAGCGAGCTGGACTTTCGAATTCGAAGAGTTCGTCCACACATGGTGTTCCTTGTCCGTCAGCACGGCAATGACAGACAGCACATGAGCCCGGCAACATCTGTAACAATCCGCACCTTGGGTCCATGTAATCCTGATTTGAACCCACTTTTGATGACTTGACTTTGATGAAGCGGTGCAAGCAGAGGCGAGGCTGTCGCTCCGTCAACAAAGTCGAACATTCTACAGTGACGGTATCAACGAACCTGTCTCGTGTTGGGAGAAATGTGTTCGTCTCTGGGGTGACTATGTTGAGAAACAAGTACTATGCAATATAATAATAATTAAAAAATGAAACACTAAAAGAAGTAGATGAGTTTCGCTATTTGTACAGAAAAATAAATTATGTTGGACGAAGTAAGGAAAATATAAATGCAGTGTGGCTATAGAAGGAAGAGAATTTCTGAAAAAGAGGAATTTGTTAACTTTCAATACAGATTTAAGTGTTCGGAAGTACGTATTTCTATGGAAGCGAAACATGGGCGATAAGCAGTTCAGACAAGAATATAAATTTTGTAAATGTGGCACTACAGAAGAAAGCTGAAGTTTAGATGCCTGGATCGCGTAAGGAGGTAGTGAATCGAACTGGGGAGAATTGAGTTTTGCGGGACAACTCGGCTAGATGAACAAATCATTTGCTCTTACACGTTCTGAGGCATCATGGAGTCGCCAATCTCGTATTTGAGGGAAGTTTTGGGGGTAACAATTATAAAGGGAGCCTTATATCTCTTTACGCGTGTCACACGTACTTAATTTTTATTACAAACCTCACAAATTATTTCTTTGCATCTGTCTGTGTCCCATGTTCTGCCACTGGGAACAAAAACGAGCTGAGGTTGAATTATTCGTGAAATAAACACTGCGATAAAATTAATGTACTGATTTTGATTATTTTACATATTTCCTTCATTCGATGTATTTCGACGTCTATGGTGGCTTAACCTCTAGAGGCGTATTGGTCTGGTGCGTAAGTTCGTATTGTTTTTGTTTTGCATGCTGGTATTTCGGTTACTAGAATGAGATTTTCACTCTGCAGCGGAATGTGCGCTGATATGGAACTTCATAGCAGATTCAAACTGTGTGTCGGACTGAGACTCGAACTCGGGACCTTTTCCTTTCGCGGGCAAGTGCTCTACCGTCTGAACTACCTAAGCACGATTCACGCCCCGTCTTCGTAGAAGACGAGATACTGGCAGAAGTTTATTTCGGTTACTGTCGGTTTATTTATCGATTGTCATTTTTTTACAGTTCACTGCTTCTGTTTGAGTTCAGAATATTGTCTTTTGCAGATAGTGAGTGGAGAAATGGGAACACATCCGACACATTCTTCTGCTAGAGTTCAATAGAAGGGTGACAGTAGCGGAAGCAGGCAGAAGATTTTGCGCTGTGAATGGGGACAATGTCACCGGACAGACAAAGGCAAGACAATGATTTTCTCTATTTATGCAGGATCGTCTTCGCATTAGTCCCTCTCCACTTTCAGCAAGACTTTCTGGGTGTGATGGCAATCGTTTAAAAGCATGAGTGCTCAATGATCCACACCAAAATTGGCAAATAAGATGAATTGCGATCATTCCACCATCGTGAAACATTTGCAAGCAATGTTTAAGGCTCAGAAATCGGGTGTAAGCGTACCGTATGCTCTAAGCCAAAATCACAAAAATCCGTGGGTGGCCATATGTCCATCTATGCTTGCTCGTCATCAACTGGCTCGTGAACAACGTCGACCGTTCCCATCCTGTATCGTTGCTGCTGAAGAGAGACGGTGTCTTAAGGCTAACGTTGTTTGTTGTTGTGGTCTTCAGTCCTGAGACTGCTTTGATGCAGCTCTCCATGCTACTCTATCCTGTGCGAGCTTCTTCATCTCCCAGTACCTACTGCAACCTACATCCTTCTGAATCTGCTTAGTGTATTCATCTCTTGGTCTCCCTCTACGATTTTTACCCTCCACGCTGCCCTCCAATGCTAAATTTGTGATCCCTTGATGCCTCAAAACATGTCCTACCAACCGATCCCTTCTTCTAGTCAAGTTGTGCCACAAACTTCTCCTCTCCCCAATCCTATTCAACACCTCCTCATTAGTTATGTGATCTACCCATCTAATCTTCAGCATTCTTCTGTGGCACCACATTTCGAAAGCTTCTATTCTCTTCTTGTCCAAACTAGTTATCGTCCATGTTTCACTTCCATACATGGCTACACTCCATACAAATACTTTCAGAAACAACTTACTGACACTTAAGTCTATACTCGACGTTAACAAATTTCTCTTCTTCAGAAGCGATTTCCTTGCCATTGCCAGTCTACATTTTATATCCTCTCTACTTCGACCATCATCAGTTATTTTACTCCCTAAATAGCAAAACTCCTTTACTACTCTAAGTTTCTCATTTCCTAATCTAATTCCCTCAGCATCACCCGATTTAATTTGACTACATTCCATTATCCTCGTTTTGCTTTTGTTGATGTTCATCTTATATTCTCCTTTCAAGACACTGTCCATTCCGTTCAACTGCTCTTCCAAGTCCTTTGCTGTCTCTGACAGAATTACAATGTCATCGGCGAACCTCAAAGTTTTTACTTCTTCTCCATGATTTTTAATACCTACTCCGAATTTTTCTTTTGCTTCCTTTACTGCTTGCACAATATACAGATTGAATAACATCGGGGAGAGGCTACAACCCTGTCTCACTCGTTTCCCAACCACTGCTTCCCTTTCATGCCCCTCGACTCTTATAACTGCCATCTGGTTTCTGTACAAATTGTAAATAGCCCTTTGCTCCCTGTATTTTACCCCTACCACCTTCAGAATTTGAAAGAGAGTATTCCAGTTAACATTGTCAAAAGCTTTCTCTAAGTATACAGATGCTAAAAACGTAGGTTTGCCTTTTCTTAATCTTTCTTCTAAGATAAGTCGTAAGGTTAGTATTGCCTCACGTGTTAACGTAAGGAAACGAAAGGGATGGTTGAGCCGAAAGAAAGCGGCAACTCCCTGTACCTACACTCCTGGAAATGGAAAAAAGAACACATTGACACCGGTGTGTCAGACCCACCATACTTGCTCCGGACACTGCGAGAGGGCTGTACAAGCAATGATCACACGCACGGCACAGCGGACACACCAGGAACCGCGGTGTTGGCCGTCGAATGGCGCTAGCTGCGCAGCATTTGTGCACCGCCGCCGTCAGTGTCAGCCAGTTTGCCGTGGCATACGGAGCTCCATCGCAGTCTTTAACACTGGTAGCATGCCGCGACAGCGTGGACGTGAACCGTATGTGCAGTTGACGGACTTTGAGCGAGGGCGTATAGTGGGCATGCGCGAGGCCGGGTGGACGTACCGCGGAATTGCTCAACACGTGGGGCGTGAGGTCTCCACAGTACATCGATGTTGTCGCCAGTGGTCGGCGGAAGGTGCACGTGCCCGTCGACCTGGGACCGGACCGCAGCGACGCACGGATGCACGCCAAGACCGTAGGATCCTACGCAGTGCCGTAGGGGACCGCACCGCCACTTCCCAGCAAATTAGGGACACTGTTGCTCCTGGGGTATCGGCGAGGACCATTCGCAACCGTCTCCATGAAGCTGGGCTACGGTCCCGCACACCGTTAGGCCGTCTTCCGCTCACGCCCCAACATCGTGCAGCCCGCCTCCAGTGGTGTCGCGACAGGCGTGAATGGAGGGACGAATGGAGACGTGTCGTCTTCAGCGATGAGAGTCGCTTCTGCCTTGGTGCCAATGATGGTCGTATGCGTGTTTGGCGCCGTGCAGGTGAGCGCCACAATCAGGACTGCATACGACCGAGGCACACAGGGCCAACACCCGGCATCATGGTGTGGGGAGCGATCTCCTACACTGGCCGTACACCACTGGTGATCGTCGAGGGGACACTGAATAGTGCACGGTACATCCAAACCGTCATCGAACCCATCGTTCTACCATTCCTAGACCGGCAAGGGAACTTGCTGTTCCAACAGGACAATGCACGTCCGCATGTATCCCGTGCCACCCAACGTGCTCTAGAAGGTGTAAGTCAACTACCCTGGCCAGCAAGATCTCCGGATCTGTCCCCCATTGAGCATGTTTGGGACTGGATGAAGCGTCGTCTCACGCGGTCTGCACGTCCAGCACGAACGCTGGTCCAACTGAGGCGCCAGGTGGAAATGGCATGGCAAGCCGTTCCACAGGACTACATCCAGCATCTCTACGATCGTCTCCATGGGAGAATAGAAGCCTGCATTGCTGCGAAAGGTGGATATACACTGTACTAGTGCCGACATTGTGCATGCTCTGTTGCCTGTGTCTATGTGCCTGTGGTTCTGTCAGTGTGATCATGTGATGTATCTGACCCCAGGAATGTGTCAATAAAGTTTCCCCTTCCTGGGACAATGAATTCACGGTGTTCTTATTTCAATTTCCAGGAGTGTAGTAGAACAGCGGTGGTGTGGTGTACTACGCGTTGCTTTCCCGAGGTGTAACCATCACGGCTGACATTCATTGTCAACTAGTGGGACGTCTTGCAGACGCAATCGAAGAACAACGAACAGTAAGATCGCGATGCTACTCCACGATACTGCTCGCCAGCGTGCTGCTAGACTCAGAGAAAACACCACACAGGAACTGGGCTGGGAAGTCATTCCGCACCTGCCTTCTTCATCTCACCTTGCGCCCTCAGATTTTCCCGCTCTCTAACGAACAGCCTTCAAAGAACTTCCTTTCCGGACGAAACTGCAGCTCGAACTTGATTCGACAAGTTCTTGGCCTCAAAATCATACGATTTCTATAGTCCCGGAATCTAAAAGTTACCCCAGCGTTGCCAGACTGTTGTAAATTGTGAAGGAGAATATGTCGCTGCTGATTAGCGTCTCTGGTATGGGCACATATTGTGTGAAATTACAGAAAAACGCAACGAATTTATGCACCAACCTAATACTTCTGCTTGCAGCAGGATATTCAAATTTCGGTTTAAAATATCTAACTTAAAACGACATGTCACAGGCATTTTACCTTTCACACACAGCATTTAATTCTCTTCATTGTGAGGCTACGCAATTTCAGCATTCGGATATTTGTGGAACTCGGAATACGACATGACACTTCATGGAACAGCCACCTCTCACTGCTAATTCGCCAGATAATTTGCCAAGAAGGTCAGATGCTATACATGTATCAGAGCTATTCTTTTACATAACAAGTGAGCTAATTATCGATTTTATTTACTTTTGAAAATGATACAAAAGTTTATAATTAACAAATTTAATGTTTATATTTTCAAATGTAAATAAAATTGAGTAAGTATATTAAAATATTGACCAGCAAAAGTGACATACAAGACAGATGGAAGACATACTTTTCACAACTTCTCAACTGCAATGACTCACATTCTTACTTTAAACTGGAAGAACCTGATACAATTGATACAGCTGATACAGTTACTACCCCATCAGTAAATGAAATACAGCAAACAATAAAGAAATTAAAGAATAACAAGGCTTGTGGCGAGGACAAGATATACGCTGAGTTAGTCAAGAATGGAGGCCCACAACTGGAAGTAGAAATACAGGCGTTAATAGAAACAATTTGGCAGACATAAACCATTCCTGCAGATTGGAAAACTCCAATTGTGTGCCCCATATTTAAGAAGAATGATCCACAAGTTTGTGATAACTACAGAGGAATTGCCTTACTGTATGTCACCTACAAAATCTTATCCAGCTGCCTATTAAACAGGTTGATACCAATAACAGAAGAACTGATTGGGGACTACCAGTGCGCTTTCTGCAGAAACAGATCCACATTACATCACTTATTCACCCTAAGACAAGTAACTGAGAAGGTGTGGGAATTCAATGTAGATGTCCACATATTATTCGTAGATTTTAAAAAGGTCAGTGACAGCATACACCGACAGACACTCGTAAATATAATGAAGGAATTTAAAATACCATCAAAATTAATCAGATTAGTTAAAATGTGTATAGATGAAACTTTATGTCGCATAAAGACACCGGTAGGAGAACCTGAAGATTGTAAGGTGTACACTGTACTGAGACAAAGGGATGCCATTTCACCTATTTTATTTAACCTTGTCCTAGAGAAGATCGATAGAGAATTTTCTAAAACCAGTCCACAAGGACCCAGCTACAGGATGTGAACATTACAAGACTTGCTTATGCAGATGATATAACACTAATAAGTAGTTCCAAAAGAGAATTAAACAGAATGATGCAAAATTACTACAAAATTGCTGAGAAAACAGGATTACATGTTAATGAAAAAAAGACAGAATACCTGCCCATAAGTAAGAAAACCAGAAAAGATGCACCTCTGACTGTAGATGGATTCAGTTTCAAGACTGTTGACCACTTCAAGTACCTAGGAAGTCTTTTCAGTAACAACAACAGAACAGATATAGAAATAGATGCCCGTTTATCAACAGCAAACAAGACACTTTTTAGTTTCATCAAAATTCTAAGAAAAAGATCACTTAGCAGTAACTTCAAAATCCGCTTATATCAACGACCATTATAGCTGTGATGTTATATGGATGTGAAACATTAATATTTAGAAAGAAAGAAGAAGAAAAACTGTTAATATTCGAAAGAAAAGTACTAAGGAAAATTTGGACCTGTATACGACGAAAATAACATGGAATGGAGAATAAGAAGAAATGGAGAATTAAGAGGGCTGTACAAAGACCATAACATCGTCGAAGTGCTCAAGAGGAGAAGGTTGAATTGGGCAGGCCATATAGCAAGAATGACAGAAAATAGACTACCTAGAATGGCATTCAGCAGAACAATAGATGGAACGAGAGGAAGAGGGAGACCCAGAATCAGATGGCGGGACAACATTCGGGAGGACACAAACTAGGATGAACAGCAACAGCAACTGAACAAACAGCGCATTGGACAGGCAGAAGTGGAAGAGGCTCATAGAGCAGGCGTATGGTCGATAAGGCCCTTGCCACATGTAAAGAAAAAGTAAAAGTAAGTAAGTATACTTCGAAATAAATTCAATATTTGAGAAATAATTAAATTTTTGAAAAATAATAAAATTAATGTTACACTGAGGTGACAAACGTCACGGGTTACATCCTAATATCACGTTAGATCTCCTCTTACTAGGCATAACGCAATATCTGGACGTGGTATGGACTAAACAAATCTATAGAAATAGTCAGCCATACTCCCTCTGTAGCCGGCCATAATTGCGAAACTGTTTTCGGTGTGTGAGTTTGTGCACGAACTGACCTCTCGATTATATCCCATAAATGATCGTTGAAATTCATGTCGGACGACCTGGTAGGCCAAACTATTCGCTAGAATTGTCCAGAGTGTTCTTCAAAACCAACTGCGAATAACTGTCCCCCGCTGACACGGGGCATTGTCATGCAGCACAATTACGTCGTTGAGTGGTTGCAAATGGTCTCCTCGCATCCGAACATAATCATTTCCAGAACTTTAGTTCTTTGGAACCCGCAGTGAAAAATATGTCTTTTAATGACATGGTTATTATGAATAATAGCCAGCTACACTGCAATGTAAATTGTTTATATTTTATATCATTCACACTGAATCCCTTTCGGCATATTGCCATCATCAGATGCTTTGTAAATACATAATTAAGCGATGATCTTAATATAATGATCTTGGAACTATGATCTTGTAACTATGATCATTAGGCGTTTTTACCTTACATGTAACATCGTTGCTGTCATGTCCTGTCTTTTTTAGAACTATTAATTTCTGCTAGGTGTACACTGGAGGTGTAAATCGGATTTTTCTTGGTCTCCATGTATGCTGCTTTTCTGACAGCTTGGTTGACAGAGGATCAGCGATACTACATATTTACACAACTACCATTGCAAATAAGTGATGTGTGATATTCAGATGTTTTTTAATAGTTTTACAGGTTTCGTTATGATTGTGTTATTACCTAAAGTTCGTTTTAGATTTATTTGAGATTTTTATTTTACATTTTTAATATTTTCGTAATAATTTTGTTATTGTCTATGATTTATGTTGATGTTATGTCCCTGTTTTATACTTTTCATGTTTTTATCGCTGTTACTATGTATAGGTGTTATTTAGCGTATCTGATTTATTACTTTACCCGTTTTCCTGATTTATAATGTGAATAAAATTTTCTATTTACTTTTTGTGCTTTAAATCGGTTTGTTCGTTGAGTAAATTTGTTGGGTTGCTGTATGCATGTGAACATATCTCTATTTTCTCTAGGATGTTCATGAATGTCCCTTTCTGTGTAGCTGTGTAGTAAGGAGAATTTCTAGTGCTTCGTTTATAGGATTTACATCGTGTTTTTCTGTTTGTAAATACTGAAAAAATATGGATAGATTGTTTTCACTTTCTCTGGTGTGCTGTTTATACGTAATTTTGAAGTCTCTAACAGTCTGCTCTATGTAGAATTTGTGGCACGTGTTACACGAAATTTTGTAAACGCAGAGGTTGTTGTGTATGGGAATTTTCGAGCTGCCTTTGCAAATACGATGTCGGATCTGATGAATAGTTTTTGATTTTTTTCGAGATCTTTCCTACATAAGCTGTGATTATTTATTTTGTTTTCTTCTTTTTCGTTGTGAGTATGTTTAGTGTTATTTCTTTATGTATATTATGCATTTCAGGTTATGTTTAATGCAGTATAATTATGCTACGATTTTGGGGTCGTAATCGTTTTGCTGGACTATTTATTCTAAGATTTTTATTTCCTTCTGAATTACTTCGTCTTCCAGTAGTAAATTTATCAATCTGTCCAGCATTGTGTCGACGAAAGCGAGTTTGGGGGCTTTCGGATGACATGAGTGTGCATTGATAATACTGACTGTTGTGGCACGCTTTCTGTAAATTTTGAAGCAATGTTTGTTGTTAATGCTCTTAATATTTAGGTCTAAAAAGTGAATAGTTTTGTTAGTTTCGTGCTCTATGGTAAATTTCATTATGAAGTGTAATTGATTCAGTGCTTTATGTATTTCGTCTATGTCAGTAAGGTTACCTTCTATAAGCATTAAAGTGTCGCCTACGTGTCGGTAATAGTGTATGACGTTTTAATTAGTTGTGTTTTATGTTTCAAAAAATTTTTCTTCCGAGCTGTCACCTATGGTTCCAGCAGTGGTACAGCCCATTGCGACTCCATCTTTTTTTGTATACATTTTATTATCAAACTTGAAGTAAATTTCGTGTAATACAAGTTTTGTTAATTGTAAAATTTCTGTAGTGCAATGTACTGAGACTTTTCTGTATTTCAGTAGATTTTGTTCTATGATATCTATTGTTTCCTGGATTGGCACGTTCGTGTATAGGTTATAAATTTCGAAAGATACAAATCTTACATTTGGTGGTATGTTTATGTCTTTGATTTTCTTAGCTAATGTTCTATAATTCTTTATTGTATATTTTTTGTTGTATGTGTAAAATTTATTAAGGAGGTTGAAAGATAAAACTAGTGGGGGCTGTATAAATGATTGATTGTAAAGGCATAATTTTAGTGTTCAAACAAGATTTATTTTTTTCTGAAAAAAAAAGACATAAATTATGCTAAACAAGTTACTGATTGACTACCGCAAACAACTAACAGGTGCCGGCCGCGGTGGACGTGCGGTTCTAGGCGCTGCAGTCCGGAATCGCGGGACTGCTACGGTCGCAGATTCGAATCCCGATTCGGGCATGGATGTGGGTGATGTCCTTAGGTTAGTTAGGTTTGAGTAGTTCTAAGTTCTAGGGGACTGATGACCTAAGATGTGAAGTCCCATAGTGCTCAGAGCCATTTGAACCATTTTTTGAACTATCAAAAATCTACTGAATTTTCTCTATATAGGTCCAGCTGAGAGCAAGTGGCGCAATCGCGCAATCGCGCATCGTGCGGCGATGTAAATTGCAGCTGGAGGTGAAACATGGTGGTGGCACCTGTGTATCGATCGTGGACACGAAAGAAATGCAAAAATCTCACGGTCTAGCGATCAGGCAGACAGATCGCAATTTAATCTCTATCAGTGCCCTGAAATCACAGTAGACTTCAGTATGTGACGAACCCGTTCGCTGGTCGTACCAAGGACCAATTTGGCTCACATATACAACAGAGCGCACAAGGATACCAAACGTCAAGACTGGTAAACCAAAAACGAATAAGTGCGCCCTCGGCGAACGAGCAGTCCGAGACATTTGAAGTCACACTATCGGTGCTGTAAGAACTTCAACACAGGCTCCCCAGTCCAAACTACTCGCAAGTGAAGTCAGTCCCAAGTATCAATCACACACGCCAGAGCTTTGACCAGTCTCATCTACATGTACATCTTCATCTACATTTGCAATTCACACTTAAGTGCCTGGCAGAGGGTTCATCGAACCATTTTCGTACTACTTCTCTACCATTCCACTCTCGAATGGCGCGTAGGAAAAAGGAACACGTAAATCTTTCCTTTCGAGCTCTGATTTCTCTTATTTTATTATGATAATCATTTCTCCGTACGTAGGTGGATGTCACCAAAATATTTACACATTCGGAAGAGAAAGTTGGTAATTGAAATTTCGTAAATAGACCTCGCCGCAAAGAAAACCGCCTTTGTTTCAGTGACTGCCACCCCAACTCGCGTTATCATATCAGTGACACTCTCACCCTTATTACGCGAAAACACGAAACGAGCTGCCCTTCTTTGCACTTTTTCCGTGTCCCATACCGCGCAGCAATATTCCAGCAGAGGACGGACAAGTGTAATGTAGGCTGTCTCTTTAGTGGGTTTGTCGCATATTCTAAGTGTTCTGCCAACAAAGCGCAGACTTCGTTTCGCCTTCCCCACAATATTATCTATGTGGTCTTTCCAATTTAAGTTGCTCGTAATTGTAATTCCTAGGTATTTAATCGAATTGACAGCCCTTAGACTTGTGCGATTTATCGCATACCCAAAATTTATAGGATTTCTTTTAGTACTCATGTGGATGATCTCGCACTTTTCTTTGTTTAGTGCTAATTGCCACTTTTCGCACCATACGGAAATTCTCTCTAAATCATTTTGTAATTGGAATTGATTGTCTGATGATTTTACTAGACGGTAAATTACGGCGTCACCTTCAAACAATCTAATGGGGCTGTTCAGATTATCACCTAGATCATTTATATAAATCAGGAACAGCAAAGGGCCTATGACACTACCTTGCGAACGCCAGATATCACTTCTGTTTTACTCAATGATTTACCGTCTATCACTACAAACTGTGACCTCTCTGAGGGGAAATCACGAATCCAGTCACACAACTGAGACAATACTCCATATGCACGCAATTTGATTAATAGTCGCTTGTGAGGAACGGTATCAAAAGCTTTCGGGAAACCTAGGAATATGGAATCGATCTGAGATCCCTTTTCGACAGCACTCATTACTTCATAGGAATAAAGAGCTAGCTGTGTTGCATAAGAACGATATTTTCTGAATCCATGTTAGTTACGTATCAATGAGTCATTTTCTTCAAGGTGATTCATAATGTTCGAGCACAGTATATGCTACAAAATCCTACTGCAAATTGAGGTCAGTGATATGGGTCTGTAATTCAATGGGTTACTCTTATTTCCTTTCTTGAATATTCGTGTGACCTGTGCTACTTTCCAGTCTTTAGGAACAGACATATCGTCAAGTGATCGGTTGTATATGATTGCTAAGAAAAGCGATATTGTGTCTGCATACTCTGAGACGAACCTGATTGGTATACTATCTGGACCGGAAGACTTGCCTTTCTAAAGTGGTTTGAGTTGTTTCGCAACACCTAAGAGATCTACTTTTATTTCACTCATGCTAACAGCTGTTCTGGTTTCGAATTCTGGAATATATACTTCGTCTTCTTTCGTGAAGGAATTACAGAAAACTGTATTTAGTAACTCTGCTTTAGTGGCACCATCATCGGTAACATTTCCATCACTTTCGCGCAGTTACAGTATTGACTGGTTTTTTTTTTTTTTTGCCATTGGTGTACTTTACATACGATCAGAATCTCCTTGGGTTTTCTTCCGTATTTTGGGACAATATTTCATTGTGGAAACTATAAAAAGCATCTAGAATTGACGTCACACTAAATTTCGAGCTTCCGTGAAACTCCATCAGTGTCTGCTCAGGCCATCAACTTTCTAGTCTCGCTCAAGATGCTTTCAGACCGAAGACCCACACCTGAGTGCCTCACACCTCTACAGAAAAAATTCCGTTTTCCTGCAAAGTATACGAAGAACACTGCCTTCACCCCATCTTGAGCCAATCACCGGGCTCTAGCGGCGCTAAATCTCCCCTCACACACAACAGCACTAATTCATGTCAAACCAGGGCAAGAGTTAAGAAACTGCATCTCTGGAAAAGAAGGAAACTGCCAATTACTGGCTTTTTTAAGTTTTTGCAGAGGGGAAGATAATTTTTTCTGGTGTCACTTCCCATGGCAGCAAGGAAACAGATACAGTCTTAAAGATCTTAATCTATATCGTGTGCGCCTTGGAGCTTGTTAGTCCTAGCTATGAGGTGTGATAAAGATTTTATCTCTAAACATTTCTCAGACGCCAGAATTTCTTATACAACCGAGACGACCGATGGAAGTGGTTCACAGACCTATGTACACTACTGGCAAACATGAAGACAGGTGAACTTTTATTACGCATGGCTCTGCACACAATGCCTGGTTTATGACTCCACTGTGTAGATGGGTTTCTTCAGACCGTTGCCCCCAGCACAGGCTTCTGCTGGCGCCACAGCAGGTATCTCAGCATTGTTCTGCTGGAGACCTGTTTCGACGAGGGGCTGTCCTGTCTGCCCTGTACTGGATGTGGACCTGTCCGGCAAGATTTACTGAGGGATGGGCTCACTGCCAATTGCTTTCAACTCTAAACATGCACTTTCTATAGGCTAAGAACCATAAAAATACCTCATGATTTTAGCGCCCTACCAGGCTCCATCAACGTCTGTTCAGGCCATTAACTTTCTAGAGTCTCACTCAAAGTGCTTCAGGTTGTAATAAAATCTTTGATAATTTTCCACATGTGGAAAATAGGAGAGAGAGTAGCTTGTCCTCTCTCAAGGTTGTTTAAATTCTTGCTTATGTAATACGTGGCACTGTTAACATTGTCCACTACAGGATGTGTAGAGACAAATTGTTTATGTATCTTAGTGTGTCCATGGAGCTTTAGTGTTCTGGGGTTCATAGGTATACAAGTCATTTTTTCTTACTCTGTAGTATTGCATGACATGCTTTTATGGTTTTCGAGGTTTGGGCTACAAATATGTTTATGGGGTTTCTATTGTTTTTTGTGATACCATTGTCATTAACTTTTTGTATGTACTGCTGGCCTCGCGGTGCCTGTGCCACACTCGAACCTTACCATCAGCTCTTACCAACTGAAATCAGGATTCACCTGACAAGCCCACAGTTTTCCAGTCGTCTAGGGTCCAACCAATATGATAATAAGCCCAGGAGAGGCGCTGCAGGCGACATCATGCTGTTAGCAGAGCCACTCGCGCCGTCTGTTGCCATAGTCCATCAATACCAATTTTCGCTGCACTGTCCTAATGGATATGTTTGTCATACGTCATGCACCACATTGATTTCTGGGGTTACTTCATAGTGTCGTTTCCTTGTTAGCACTGAAAACTCTACGCAAAGGCCGCTTCTCTCTGGTGAGAGGTAATATCTGGAAATTTGTATTCTCGACATGCTCTTGACACTGTGTATCTCGGAATATTGAATTCCCTAACGATTTCCGAAATGGAATGTCCCTTGCGTATAGCTCCAACTACAACTGTATATTCTATGTCTGTTAATTCTCTTTTCGTGCGTCCATAACCATGTCGTAATCCCTTTCACCTGAGTACAAGTGACACCTCCGGTAACGCACTGCCCCTTTACACCATGTCTAACCGATACTACCACCGTCTATGTACGTCCATATCGGCATCTAATGATTCCTATCAGCTCAGTGTATTAGATACATATTCGAACAAGTGTTCTGTATATAAGTGTACAAACCTATTTGTCATTAAAACTACACGGAATGCGAAGTTACAATATCGAACTTGTCCGTATCGTCTAGTAAATTCACGAAGTGAGTCTAACAGTCCATTTTCTAACTGTATCGTCAAGGGCTATATATAGCGAAAGATGACCTACTGACCAGTTCCATTACAAGGCCCAGAGACTATTAAAGTAAGCAGGTTGAAATGGATTTAAGTCACATTAATTATTGGGAGATGAAGAGGCTTGCTTAGGAGAGATTAGCGTGGAGATCTGCGTCAAAACAGTCTTAGGAGTGAAGATCACAGCATTAACAACTAACTTAATTTTTTTCAGATGATAATCAAAACCTTACGGCTACACTTGTCACTTTTTGTGACCCATCGACTCTTACGTTTCGTTTCGCGGATAAGCAAGAAAGTGTGTTGTAGAATACCTTGGGATGACCGGTTCTTGATCTTTGTCGCACGCTGAGTGAGATTTGGAACCCTGCCGCTCTCCAGATACATGTCTGCTTCCGCCTCCTCGCCCGATTCGTGCATTACCATCGATCTGGCGCCAACGCCGCGGACTTAGGAAGCAGTTTTTAGCGCCCTGTCTTCCTCGCGGAATCAGACACGGGGTGGGGGGGCGAGGAGAGGGGGGGGGGACATAGGGTGAATCCCCGCAGATCCGGCCCGCGCAGGCCGCTGCCGGGTCCCGGGGGTGTCGTCTGTGCCTGTGCTCCCCACCCTCCGCCACACACCTGCTCAGCGTGCGGGACACGCTCGGACCCAGCGGCGGCGGCGTCGACAGCTCAGCACTGGTCTGGCTGCTCGCTCTCCACCTCTGTCCGCTACCACTCAGCAGTCACGTACCACTGCTCAGGTTGTCTGCGTAAAGAGTAGAGGTAACACTGCTCAGAGTGTATTATCGTCTTAACACTTCGTCAAAAGTTTCTGTTTTAACATTTTTCAGTCGTATAAAAGATCAAATATTGGTCACATGTTAGAGCACAGCGTATCATGTCAGTATGGCATTCCATGTAATTACTGTCCCACCTGAACTACTAAAAATTAACAGCCCAAAAAGGTATCCTTACAAACTCCTTGACTTCGTATGTAAATTTTGAGAACCCCACTAGTGACTCCAACCCTTTAAATTTCTTGCAAATGTAAACAACATTTTTATTCTTTCTCTTTACCAGCGGCTTTTACACTGTCGGAACTGCCGCTGCAAACTGTGGAAATTTTTTTGATATAGCAATGAACATTGGCCGAGCGGTCTCAGGCGCTGTAGTCATGGACTGTGCGGCTGGTCCCGGCGGAGGTTCGAGTCCTCCCACGGGCATGGGTGTGTGTGTTTGTTCTTAGGATAATTTAGGTTAAGTAGTGTGTAAGCTTAGGGACTCATGACCTTAGCAGTTAAGTCCCATAACATTTCACACACATTTAAACATTTGAATGAACATTGGCTGTTAGTGGTGCGGGCTACAACAAAGGGCACACAGATTTCTGCAGTCATGCTAGTTCATGGGCCCACGCGAATAGTAAACGGTTATGAAAACACCCTGGACCACTTAGCAACAAATAATCCTTAGTTAATAAGGAGCATCAAAACCGATTCAGGAATTAGTGAACACAGGGTTGTCGTAGTGAGATTAAATATTGTGATCCCCAAATCCTCGAAAAATAAGTAAAAAAATACTTATTCAAAAAAGCAGAGAAAAATTCACTTGACGCCTTCCTGAGAGACAATCTCCACTCATTCCAAATTAATAATGTATGTGTAGACCGGATGTGGCTTAAATTCAATAAAATATTATCGTCAACAATTGAGAAATTTATACCAAATAAATTAGCAAACGACGGTGCTGATCCTCCTTGGTACACAAAACGGGTTAAAACACTGTTGCAGAAACAACGAAACGAACATGCCACATTTAAACAGACGCAAAATCCCCAAGATTGGCGATCTTTTACAGAAGCTCGAAATTTAGCGTGGACTTCAATGAGAGATGCTTATAACAGTTTCCCCAACGAAACTTTGTCTCGAATCCTGGCGAAACCTAGCGTTCCCCAAGGTTTGCTGTTCCTTATCTATATAATCGATTTGGGAGACAATCTGAGCAGCCGTCTTCGGTTGTATGTGAACTATGTTAGCGGCAAGAAACAACAATGCCTTCTCTGCGCGATTACAATGGAGACTCTATCGAAGACAGAGCTGCCAAAGCAGGGTTACTAAACACAGCCTTCCGAAATGCCTTCACAAAAGAAGACGAAGTAAATATTCCAGAATTCGAATCGAAAACAGCTCCCAACATGAGTAACGTAGAAGTAAATATCCTCGGAATAGTGAAGCAACTTAAATCACTTAATAAAAGCAAGTCTTCTGGTCCAGACTGTACACCAATTAGGTTCCTTTCGGAGTATGCTGATGCATTAGCTCCGTATTTAATAATCATATACAACCGTTTGCTCGACGAAAGATCCGCACCCAAAGACTGGTAAGTTGCACAGGTCACACGAATATTCAAGAAAGGTAGTAGGAATAATCCACTAAATTACAGGCCCATATCGTTAACGTCGATATGCAGCAGGATTTTGGGACATATATTGTGTTCGAACATTATGAATTACCTCGAAGAAAACGGTTTATTGATACACAGTCAACATGGGTTTAGAAAACATCGTTCCTGTGAAACACAACTAGCTCTTTATTCACATGAAGTATTGAGTGCTATTGTCAAGGGATTTCAGATCGATTCCGTATTTCTTGATTTCCGGGAGGCTTTTGACACGCTACCACACAAGCGGCTCGTAGCGAAACTGCGTGCTTATGGAATATCGTCTCAGATATGTGACTGGATTTATGATTTCCTGTCAGAGAGGTCACAGTTCGTAGTAATTAACAGAAAGTCATCGAGTAAAACAGAAGTGATTTCTGGCGTTCCCCAAGGTAGTGTTATAGGCCCTTTGCTGTTCCTTATCTATATAAACGATTTGGGAGACAATCTGAGCAGCCGTTTTCGGTTGTTTGCAGATGACTTTGTCGTTTATCGACTAATAAAATCATCAGAAGATCAAAAAAACTGCAAAAGGAATTAAAAAAAAAAAAGATATCTGAATGGTGCGAAAAGTGGCAATTGACCCTAAATAACGAAAAGTGTGAGGACAGCCACATGAGTGCTAAAAGGAACTCGTTAAACTTCGATTACACGATAAATCAGTCTAATCTAAAATCCGTAAATTCAACTAAATACTTAGGTATTAAAATTACGAACAACTGAAATGGGAAAGAACACATAGAAAATGTTGTGGGGAAGGCTAACCAAAGGCTGCGTTTTATTGGCAGGACACTTAGAAAATGTAACAGATGCACTAGGGAGACTGCCTACACTACTCTTCTCCGTCGTCTTTTACAATACTGCAGCGCGGTGTGGGATGCTTACGACATAGGACTGACGGAGTACATCGAAAAAGTTCAAAGAAAGGCAGCACGTTTTGTATTATCGGGAAATATGGGAGAGAGTGTCACAGAAATGATACAGGATTTGGGCTGGACATCATTAAAAGGAAGGCGTTTTTCGTTGCAACGGAATCTTCTCACGGAATTCCAGTCACCAACTTTCCCCTCCGAATGCGAAAATATTTTGTTGACACAGACCTACATAGGGAGGAACCATCACCACTATAAAATAAGGGAAATCAGAGCTTGTACGGAAAGATATACGTGTCCATTCTTTCCGCGCGCTATACAAGATTGGAATAATAGAGAATTGTGAGGGTGGTTCGATGAACCTTCTGCCAGGCACTTAAATGTGATTTGCAGAGTGCCCATGTAGACGTAGATGTAGATTACAAGAACGTTCCACGAAGAGTACGGGTAACATTAGTTCCGCTATCGTGTACGAGATATACGGAGTCTGTCTCGAGGAGACAATCATATTTACCTATATGAGATAAGAATCCCAGGCCTAAATGACTAAACCGAAAACTTTTGCTGTGTGATGCTGCTCATAGAAATAATCTGCTAGATAATCTCCGACCGAGAGAACCACAGGATAATTGCGAGTGGTATATCATGAAGCGATTGATGAAGGGTGTAACCCACAATGGGCATCTGAGGCCAACAAACTCGCAGACAAGTGAGCTCTGTCCAGCCTAATATCAATCCAAAGAAAGTCCGAAATAGAGCAGCCTCGATAACATGTAGGTGAACATGGCGCTTCACTGTAAGCTTCATGGGGCGCAACTGTTTTTGTTATTTCATTTCCCCATCGGAGAGGAAATCTGGCATCGAATAACATCTTCCTTCAGCCTAAGTGTTAATTGCTTTACTAAGATAATATAATAAAATATAAATATCGTGACAATTTCTGTTTCAAAAACTATAAATAGTGAAAACTAAACGAATTTTCAAATAGAGAAAGGGCATTAAGTGAGAGTTAAAATATAGAGGGGTGATCGTGTCAGTGATGCTATGATATTATAGTTTTGGAAGTGACATACGATAAATAACTATGTTCGTAGTGAAGCTGAAGACATGGTTGCAGTAACTGACCCATAAAGAACTGCAGCAGGCGTACATTACTGAACGGGCGGGAAAGTAAAATTACAAAGAAACGTTCAAATAACTTGGATGCAGTGTTGTAGGTTACTGCTGCGAGGAAAGGGCGTACGCTGAGACGAATTTCATGGGTAAGGAGTCAGCACTGGTTGAAGTTCTGATATGAGGAAATGAGTAGAGCATAGAGCTCCGCGGAAAGTGCTGTTTAGGCGTAATGGCTCGCGGAAGTACGAGAGGTGGGATGCCAGTAAATTAGCTTTTTTTCTTTTCAGTGTTTTCGTATTGCTTTAGAAGGAGCTGTAGGAAGAGCAGAATGTGTGCGAATTGGTTGAGTTTCTATTGCATGAGAATTACGAAAGCGGACTGTTGTTGGAGGCGAACAGAGTATGTGTCGCTTGAAGATTTCTACGGATTTCTAAAATTTTGAAGTGGTAGATATTCAGCTAATAGGTTAGCTGGCTTTCAAAGGCTAGTCATAAGAGCTCTACTGTGCTAGTAAGAGAAATGGCTTGTTTAAAAACAGAAAATAGTGAATCGGAATAACGCAATCGGGGAGTGATTTAACCAGAGATAAAGTCTTGGTTTCATCCTAGTTTTGTTGATATTGCTATCTGCTATAGGTCTCGAACAGAAGATTCAGGTAATGATCGACTGAAGCATGGGAGAGTTGAAGGTTTGATGGGTAGCTAGTAGCTACGTATGCACTGTCATCAACATATTGACGGTGACAATTAGCAGGTGGATGATGAATAATACGTCTACAGTAAATAAACTATGAAGGAGAGGGGGAAAGACAGATCCTGAGGCACGGCAGCAGTAGGATGAACAACGCGAGAGTGACTGTGGCTGATTTTGGACCGAACGAGGGGGCGCAGTGGTTAGCGCATGGACTCGCATTCGGGATGACGACGATTCAAACCCGCGTCCGGACATTCTGATTTAGGTTTTCCGTGATTTCCCTAAATCGCTTCAGACAAGGGCCGGGATGGTTCCTTTGAAAGGGCACTGCTGACTTCCTTCCCCACCCTTCCCTAATGTGATGGGACCGATGATTTCGCTCTTTGGTCCTCTCCCCCAAAATCAAGGAAACCAACCAACTGATTTTGGAGTATTTATGTCGGTAATGGATGAAGGAAGGTAGTAGGCGGACATACTCAACTGTGAGAGCGCAGATCTGCGGTTTCAAGAGCAGACCAGAATGCCATACCGGTCAGAGGCTCTTTGGATATCAATGGAGAAAAATGCTGGATTTGAATTTCTTTTAGTCTGAAATTACAATGAAATGAATACCCTTAGCTGCATACAGACGTTGATATAAGTCAACGGGGACAGTTAAAAATGTGTGCCACGACCGGGACTCGAACCCGGGATCTCCTGCTTACATGGCAGGGGCTCTATCCATCTTTTTTTTTTTTTTAAATCTCATTTTGTTCGCTTTTGTTCGTTGCATGTTGCATCTGCTCGGGGCGGACGTCGTAAGACATCCGTTTAAGTTCGTTGTCGATCTATTAGCTCAGTTCTTTTTTATTAGAGAGGGCTGCTACCGTCTCACCGAACACGCTGAGCTACCGTGCCGGCATCCATCTGAGCCACCGAGGACGCAGAGAATAGTGCGACTGCAGGGATTTACCTCCGCCACCCCTGCCGTGAGACCCACATTCGCAACTTATTGTCCCGCACTATATTCATAGTGCCCCTGCCCATCATACTCATTACTTGCGGCTCTAACGCCGATTCCCGTAAGAGTTCGGGCACTGTTTGTGGATCCGCACAGAAGAAGATGGTCAAATGGCCGCTCAGCGTTAACTATGGTATCTGTTCTTTCGGACATGTCCGATGAGAGATAGGGTTCATGTCGTGAAGGAATTTGTTCTATGCTCGCTACGCGCTGTCATATTTTATAGGGAGCTATATATACACGTCGAATGGAATGTGAGCTAACTGCATCCCACCAGACATTAGCAGATGGATCAAGTAACTCTGATTCGTTTTCTGTGTTGCTGAACTAGATAGACGACGACGCAGACTCCATTACCGTTCTGTGCATGGATATAGAAAAAGTTACGAATCGAAATGTGTTGTGGGACACATATGTTGTGGGATAAAAGAACTTACTAATTGTGGTTTGTACGATATAACAAATTTATTTACTATGTAGTCAGTTGATAACATTCTGGGATACCCCGATCCTACCAGAAAATGGTTAACATAGCGATAACACGATGAAAGATGGGAAGAAAGAGAGACGGGTGCACCGAGATGTCTGGAAGATTGATACACGACAGTAGTGACATACGGACAGCAATACGGACGTTCCATCTATACTCTTATCACTGACAGAAAAAGTAAGTTTTGATCTAAAACCGAGTGTTATTATGAATCAATCGTTGTTAGAATGTTTTATAATCAGTCAGGTGCAGTATCTGCGTTAATTCTTGCACATACTGTTGCAAGAAAGCTCTGAATATGCGTCATCGAGACGAATAAAATAATGTTTTCTAATTTTCTGCAACTCTGTAATATCTCATGCAATTTATCGTTATGCTGAAGACAATGTGCTTCCATTCAAGGCAGCCAAAGCGATCCACTCCGAAGCTTATCAGTGAAACCAGAGTTTGGGATTCAGCCGCTTGCTGCCTGAGCGGCAAAGTTTGCTGCCTGCCCCCTGTTCTGTCCACTGGGTGCTTCCTAGACAAGCGGATAAGTAACCCCCCCATCCCCTCTCCTCCTTTAGTCCCGTCTTAGAGGTTTCGAGATAAGCCTTGCTACTCAGAGCCTCACACCTGCGTTTAGACAGACTTTGAAAGTCAGTCGCCATCTGTAATTCCACAGTGTTATTTACTCTTTACCTCATAGAAACCATCACATAAACAACTACTTATAAAGCAATTATTACTTACATCAAAGAAGTATATTTGTAATGTTTTATTATTATGTGATATAAGTTACCATGAGCGCTACATGCCATTTCACATTTTTTTATCATCTGTTAGTCGGCTAGGAGCATAGTACTGAATGCTTATAATTAAAATGCAGCTTCTCACGGAGGTCCAGTGTGGGCTGTAATTATCATATGGCTGTGAAACTTGGTAGAAATGCTACTGCGTTAATGCGGAACCAATTTACGCTGGAAAAAATTACTTCCAGTTTTGGTCACCAGGTGCAAACCGGGCGCTTTACAGCATCTCGTCGATGTCTCCGATGCTCATATTGAAAAACTGTATAACTGGCGATTAATAATAATATCAGTAATATGCCTTTTTCTCTTGTTTGACATATTCTGTCCACCTCCAACTCCCAATCCATTATATATGGACACATTTCTAAATGTTTTTCTTGCATTCACACCACCAGATTTGCTCCTGGTGGCCAAAATTGGTACTAATTTTTTTTCAGCGTATATCGGTTTCGCATTAACGCATTACAATACCTACCTCTTCATACACTTCTGCGATTCTCGTCCCTCGAGCGGCGAATTTGGCGCCTCAGTGCTATATAGGGACCACACTTTCTTCCGTAGGCTTCGGCATTTCGATACGTTCACCGGTTTATATTTTACAGCCTACTGCTCGTTTCTTATTGAATAACTAACATTTACTCCAAAAGCTAATATCAAAAAACAACTCGGTGTTTTTTAAAAGGCGTCGTTCGTATTTTTGCTCTTCAGAAGACTGCTTGGATGCAGCTCTTTGCTCTAGTCTGTCCTGTATGAGACTCTTCACCTCTGCATATCTATTTAAACCTGATTACTGTATTTATCCCTTGATCTCCCTCTATAATTTTTACCACCTTATACATTCCTCCATTACCAAATTTACTATCCCTGCATGCCACAGGATGCGTCTATCAACCGGTCGCTTCTTTTAGGCAAGTTATGCCAGAAGCTTCATTTTCCCCCAATTCAGTTAGTTATTTCTTCGTTAGTCACAAAATCAACTCATCTAATCTTCAGCATTCCTCTGTAGAACTATCAAAAGGTTCCTTACTTGACTGAATTTTTTAATGTCCACGTTTCATTTCCGTTCTAGGTTACAGTCCACACAGATACGTTCCTAATAGATTTCCTAACACGTGGATTTATATTAGATTTAACAAATTTATCTTTTTCACGAATTCTGTTCTTGCTACAGCCAGTCTGTATTTTATATTGTCTCTGCTTCGACAATGATCAATTATTCTCTTGCCCAAATAGCAAAACCCATCTAACACTTTTAATATCCAATTCTCTAATGTAATTCATCCAGCATCGCCTGATTTAATTCGATTACAGTCAATTACCATGGTTACTTCTTTTATGTTCATCTCATAACCAATCTCTTTTAAAGGTACTACCCATTCCATTCACGTGTTCTTCAGAATCCTTTGCTGCGTCTGAAAGAATTTCGATGTCGCCACCAAACCTAAAAGTTTTCATTAGTTGTCAGCAAGCTACTAATTTTCATTCCTAATTTTTCCTTGGTTTCCTTTAATGCTTATTCAGTGTGCAGATGGAGTAAAATCGGGAGTACGCTACAAACTGTCTCACTCCTTTTTCAAAAACTGCCTCCCATTCATGTTCAAAACTTACGACTATAGTCTGGTTTCCGAACAAGTTGAAAACAACCTTTCAATCCCTGTATTTTATCCTTGCTACAGTCAGCTTTTCAAATAGTATATTCTAGTCAAGAACACCAAGTTTTCTGTAAATCTACAAATTCTATAAACGTAGGTTTGCCTGTCTTTAATCCATATTGTAGTCTAAGATAAGTCGTAGAGACAGTACTGTTTCACGTGTTCCTACAGTGCTCTGGAACCCAAACTGATCTCTTCTAAACTCAGTTTCTGTTAGTTTTTCCACCTTCTGCAAATAATTCATGTCAGTATTTTCCAAGAATTGCTTGTTAAGCCGATGGTTTGCTAATATTAGCACCTTTCAGCAGCATACGGAATTGTTACTTTCTATTTGAAGTCTGACGATATTTTGTCTATCTCATATGCTTTGCACGTCAGGTGAGACAGTTTTGCCATGTCTACTCCAGGGCGCCTTGCTTCGATTTTGATTTCCATTGCTATGACAAATTCTTTTTGCAGTATCATATCTCTCTTCTCATCTTCATCTACTTCCACTCCAATTTCTATAATATTGCCTTCTACTTCATTTCCCTTTTGTAGCCCTTCTATAAATTTCTTTAGTCTTTCAGCTTTTCCTGTTTTGCTTAGTACTAGCTTGTCGTTTGAGACCTTGATACTCACAAAAGTCTCCTCTTTCCCTCAAAGGTGTGTTTAATTTTCCTGTTGGTAGCATTTATGTTTCCTCTATTCTTTTGTCTTTCTACAGGCAGGTTCCTATAGTCCTCTAGCCATTCCTGCTTTTTCATTTTGGACTTTTTGTCATCTCATTTTTGATACGTTGGAACGTTTCTCATTCGATACTCCGTAATATTTCATGTGGCCATATAGCCCCACTCAGCTGATGTGTGTCGAAATGGCTATCACACTGGCGCCTAGGAATCATTGAAAGGGTGTCTCTGTACAGGGACATTTTCAAAGTGACTAGCATAAACTGAAGATGTTGCCAACCTGGAGTCTTACAAGACTCCCATTCATTGTTTGATTCTTCTTCTTCTGCTGCTGCTTATCCATTAATGGATGTTGGCGACCACATGTTGCTGTTCTACACTTCGTATTCCTGTTCATTGCTTTATATTGTCCAACCAGGATGTTCTTCTTCGCACTTGTCTTCTTTTTCGTTCAATCTTCCCTTCTATTATTAACTGCAGAAGCATATATTTGGTGTTTCATACTGTATGTCCTAGGTAAGCAGTTTTTCTTCTTTTAAGCACTGTTAACATTTCTCGATGCTTGTTCATTCGTTCCAGAACTTCGATTTTGGGTGTTCTTGCAGTCCACGGTATTTTAAGCATTCTGCGATAAATCCGCATTTCAAAGGCCTCTAACTTCTTCGTTGTTGTCATATTTAGTGTCCATCCTTCAGAGCCATATAGAGCCACGGACCAGATGTAATATTTTACAAATCGGAATCTAAGGTTTAGGGTCTAGGTCTCTGCTTGTAAGAATATTCTCAAATTTTCTGAAGGTGTTTCGGGCGTTCTCTATGCAACACTTTATTTCCATGTCTGTTCGCCAGTCCTCACAAAGCCAGGTTCCGAGATATTTAAACTTGTTGACTCTTCTACATCTACTTCTACATCTACATCCATACTCCGCAAGCCACCTGACGGTGTGTATTACAGACCCTTGAAATCGGAGATATGCATCTTTAAATGAGTCTGACTCTCGTGTGACAATCATAAAATTACTCTTTGATGTTAATATTCAGACCTAGAGTACTTCTGTAAACTCCTACTATTTGACGAGTTGTTGAAGGTCATCTAAATTATCATCTATCAATACCATGTCATCAGCTTAGCGAATGTTGTTGACATAAACTACGTTAACCTTTATGCCTTTTTCTACATCATCAAGTGCCTCCTGGAAAATACTCTCAGAGTATAAGTTAAATATCAGGGGTGACAGTATACATCCTTGTCGGACTCCTCTACATATATTGACCAAATCTGTGACCTCATTATCAAATTTAACCTGCGCTGTCTGATTCCAATATAAATTCCTTATACAGCGGATATCTTTCTCATCTATATCAATTCTTTTGAGAATTTCCATGGGTTTATGATGTTGTATTCTATCTACTGCTTTTTCGTAATCAATAAAACAGAGGCCTACATTTATACCCTGATCATAGCAGTTTTGTGCTAGAATTTGTAGTGCGACTATTGCTTCTCTTGTACCTAAACCTTTCCTAAATCCAAACTGTGTCTCACTAATGAATTCTCACATTTTTAGTATAGCCTTTGATGGATGACTCTCAGAAAAATTTTCAGAGAATGGCTCATATGACTAATGAGTCTGTGATCTTCACATCTTCTCGCATTCCTCTTCTTTGGTAAGGGAATGAAAGTTGATAATAGCCGTTCGGCGGGGTAATAACCAGTCTCGTAAAGTTTGTTAAACAGTTTGTATAAGACTTTGATACCTTCTTCATCAAGGAGTTTGTTAAGTTCGATTGGAATTTCATCAAGCCCTGTGGCTTTATTGGTTCTTGAGTTCTTGATGGCTTGCTCGATTTCTTTTTCATGATAGGAGGTCCTGTTAAACTGTTGTTCCTAGAAATCTCAACATTTGGTCTATCATCTGAAAAGAGGTTCTTAATGTAGTTTTCCCATATCTCTTTCTTCTCAATGGTGTCTACAACTATTTTATTATTTTTGTTGGATAATAAGGAGATTTTTTTCTTCTATATATCCCAGCAGTTTCATTTAACTTTTTATGTAAGTTAAAATCGTCAAGTGAAGTTTGCAAGCTTTCAATTTCTTCACATTCAGATTGTAGCCATTCATTTTCTTCTGTTCTAATCTTTGACATTATGAGTTTCTGGATATTATTGTACTTAGTTTGATCTAACTGGGCTTTACACCTTCGCCGTTCATCCATCAATGAAGAATTTCATCAGTCATCCATTTCTGTTTTCGATCGCTTGTTTTATGTTCTATTTTTTCTCGAGCAGTTGTTAGCATAATGTTTTTCATCTCTTCCCATACACTGTTACTGTTTTCTTGGTCAATCGGAGGTTTCATTGTCACTATTTTACTGTTGATGTCCTTGCTAACTTTACTTGTTAGTTCAGGCTGTTTGAGTTTTTCATAAGCTATCTTCCTTTGTTGAGTTGGTTTTTTGTTTTTTACAAGTTTTGTTTTGTGTGTAAATGTCGCTTTCCCCTGTGACCACGGCGTAGGAGGGTGTAAGAAATGAGAGCAGAAAAAGCGATCATGCTGCACTCCAAGGGGTGGCTTGTCAGGGGAGCTTAAGCAGTGTCATAAGCTGCCAAGATCATCATTTTGTTGCACATCACACTGCGAACTGTCGTTTTCGACCTCAAAATGATTGAGAGTCAACACTCTAAGAGAAGCAATGGTTTCATTGATGCTTTCATGCCAATCACTGAAGCGTTTTCGTGTCTTTCCTGAAAGGCGGTGTGTTTTAAATGTTTCTTCGGCCACTTATAAGAAAGCCGCGTCATTTCAATGCGGGGTTGTCGCGGTTCTGGCATCCATTGCAGAGGCGTCAACAGAAGGAGAGAAATATGGATAAGAGGTGGTGTGACGACCTTTCCATAGTATGACCTTGGGAAGAGTTGTGGTGAAATTTGGTGCCAAACTGGCGTTGTTAATTCACCTTACACTTCATATGAACTTCTGATATCTGCCGTTTTCTAGCATGTGTCGACACCTTGTTGTGTGAAGCCTCGCCGAGCTCGTGGGTGACGTTGTAGGAAGGCACGCTTTTGCACCATGACAGGACCTTTGTAGGCACCTTTGTGATAAATTTCAAATTTCTGCGTCTCAGCGGCAGACAATTAAGGGTTTTCGAAAGTGTGACTATTCAATTGTGTTGCTCAGTGTAGATGCGGGAGTCACGTTTAGGGGTCGTGTACAAGAGGCAAAGGTGCTGTCAGTAAGAATGTGTACGAAATTCATATCGTTGCTCTGGTGGCGGTGATAAAAATCAAAGTAGACTGCACCATGTAGTGAAATGTAGAAATGTCTATGGAGAACCAACGTTTTGTGCAGGGATGGGCAGCTGAGCCTCAACAGTAATGAATGTAACACGTTTCACTCAAAGAGGCGAAAACGCTCATTATTGTTGGGTTACCAAATTGGTTATCACTCAGCGGAAATAATAAGTGTAAAATATTTAGGAGTATCCATCCGGACCGACATAAAGTGCTATGACCACGTCAAATTAAAAACTTAGTTTGCAAGAAAAGCTGCTGGTACGCTGAGACGTATTGTATGAATTATAAGGAAATGTGGTTCATCCACGGAAGGCATGAATGACCTACAAAACACTCGTTCTTGATTGTTGCTTCTCGATTTAGAACGCCTTACCAACAGGATTAATGAAGAGAATGGAGGAGATCCAAGGAAGAGTGGTGTGTTTCCACACATTTTCGCTTAGTAAGCGCGAGAGCATCAAAGCAATGAACCATCTTCAAACACATTCGGCAACTGCCACAGGATAAGCTTTGTGCAACATGTAGATATTTGTTGTTAAATTCAGAAAGAGTGCGTTTCAAGAAGGCAGTATTTTGCTTCCCTCCTTATACACTCCTGGAAATTGAAATAAGAACACCGTGAATTCATTGTCCCAGGAAGGGGAAACTTTATTGACACATTCCTGGGGTCAGATACATCACATGATCACACTGACAGAACCACAGGCACATAGACACAGGCAACAGAGCATGCACAATGTCGGCACTAGTACAGTGTATATCCACCTTTCGCAGCAATGCAGGCTGCTATTCTCCCATGGAGACGATCGTAGAGATGCTGGATGTAGTCCTGTGGAACGGCTTGCCACGCCATTTCCACCTGGCGCCTCAGTTGGACCAGCGTTCGTGCTGGACGTGCAGACCGCGTGAGACGACGCTTCATCCAGTCCCAAACATGCTCAATGGGGGACAGATCCGGAGATCTTGCTGGCCAGGGTAGTTGACTTACACCTTCTAGAGCACGTTGGGTGGCACGGGATACATGCGGACGTGCATTGTCCTGTTGGAACAGCAAGTTCCCTTGCCGGTCTAGGAATGGTAGAACGATGGGTTCGATGACGGTTTGGATGTACCGTGCACTATTCAGTGTCCCCTCGACGATCACCAGTGGTGTACGGCCAGTGTAGGAGATCGCTCCCCACACCATGATGCCGGGTGTTGGCCCTGTGTGCCTCGGTCGTATGCAGTCCTGATTGTGGCGCTCACCTGCACGGCGCCAGACACGCATACGACCATCATTGGCACCAAGGCAGAAGCGACTCTCATCGCTGAAGACGACACGTCTCCATTCGTCCCTCCATTCACGCCTGTCGCGACACCACTGGAGGCGGGCTGCACGATGTTGGGGCGTGAGCGGAAGACGGCCTAACGGTGTGCGGGACCGTAGCCCAGCTTCATGGAGACGGTTGCGAATGGTCCTCGCCGATACCCCAGGAGCAACAGTGTCCCTAATTTGCTGGGAAGTGGCGGTGCGGTCCCCTACGGCACTGCGTAGGATCCTACGGTCTTGGCGTGCATCCGTGCGTCGCTGCGGTCCGGTCCCAAGTCGACGGGCACGTGCACCTTCCGCCGACCACTGGCGACAACATCGATGTACTGTGGAGACCTCACGCCCCACGTGTTGAGCAATTCGGCGGTACGTCCACCCGGCCTCCCGCATGCCCACTATACGCCCTCGCTCAAAGTCCGTCAACTGCACATACGGTTCACGTCCACGCTGTCGCGGCATGCTACCAGTGTTAAAGGCTGCGATGGAGCTCCGTATGCCACGGCAAACTGGCTGACACTGACGGCGGCGGTGCACAAATGCTGCGCAGCTAGCGCCATTCGACGGCCAACACCGCGGTTTCTGGTGTGTCCGCTGTGCCATGCGTGTGATCATTGCTTGTACAGCCCTCTCGCAGTGTCCGGAGCAAGTATGGTGGGTCTGACACACCGGTGTCAATGTGTTCTTTTTTCCATTTCCAGGAGTGTATATGATGGTGACGATGACATTACACTCGGGGAAATTCGAGCCCATTAGCAGTGTTGTCGAGAGACGTTCTCCCCATGTACCAGACGTAAATGTGTAAGAAAATGGGGGAAGGGGCGGGAGGGAAGGAAGGAGAAGAGTAACAGTTCTGCCGAAAGTACCTCTCACCAGAGATAGTTATGTGGCTTGTGAATTGCCGATGTGTGCGACTCGAGGAATTAAGGCTTCCCAACGTAATGGGTGTTCCTCAAACTAGACGGAAAACAGTGAAATATCAACAATTCTAATACATACCAGCAATGTCTTGATGTGAGTTTCACAGGAATTGCAGTAAAGACATCGACGCATTTAATGAAACTGAAATGGTTGGAGTAGTTACGTCTGTGCAGAAAAGTTACAATGCATTTGAGAACATAGTTTTCATTTCCTTATAGTACACGCATTAGTCGTTGAATTTAAATGAGAAGTCCGCCTCTTCTTTACATAGAAAGTTAATGCTCTCCATATTTCACTAACCATTTCCAGCAACAACGATAAGGAAATACTACTGCAACTATGAGATAATCACCAGACTGTGAAAAACGCGCAGATGGCGCAGTCTGCTAAGTGGTACAATCACTACAATAAACAAATAGGTTTCTTTTGCTACGCAAATGGGAAAACTTTGGGGCAAAATGTAAGCTGTTTTAGTGCAGTTCATGACTTAAGTTCATGGCTTGTAGAAAGTAAACTAACGCTAAATCACAGTAAGAGTCAGTTCTTACAGTTTCTAACACACAATTCAACAAAACCTGACGTTTTAATTTCACAGAATGGGCATATGATTAGTGAAACTGAACAGTTCACATTTCTAGGTGTTCAGATAGATAGTAAACTGTCGTAGAAAGCCCTCGTTCAGGATCTTGTTCAGACTAAATGCTGACATTTTTACTATTCGAAAGATTTCTGAAGTGAGTGATCGTTCGACGCGAAAATTAGTCTACTTTGCTTATTTTCATTCGCTTATGTCCTATGGTATTATATTTTGGGGTAGCTCTTCCCATTCTAAAAGGATTTTTTTGGCTCAGAAACAGGCGGTTCGGGCAACAAGTGGTGTAGGTTCACAAATCTCTTGTCGAACCCTGTTCACGAGTCTGGGTATTTTGACATTGCACTCCGTCTTCAGGCCACAAGTGGCCCATCGGGACCATCCGACCGCCGTGTCATCCTCAGTTGAGGATGCGGATAGGAGGGGCGTGTGGTCAGCACTCCGCTCTCCCGGTCGTTATGATGGTTTTCTTTGACCGGAGACTCTACTATTCGGATTTTGATATTGGCCTCTCAATATATATATATATATTCTTAACTGTCATTTCGTGTTAACAATATTAGGTTATTCCCAAGAATAAGCAGCTTTCACTCAGTTAATACTCGGCAGAAATGAAACCTGCATTTGGTTCGGGCTTCCTTAACTCTTGTGCAGAAAGCTGTGCAGTATGCTCCTGCATCGATTTTCAATAAGCTAACACTCGAATTCAGACATTTAGCAGTAATCCACGTGCTTTCAGATCGAAACTGAAGAATTCCCTCGTGGCTCAGTCCTTCTATTCTGTCGTGGAGTTCCTCGAAAAATTAAGCTGATTCTTGTTGTATTGTTGCCTGCGTTTACTTATGGACAGACTTTTTTCGGGTTCATAAACATTTTATTTTTTCTGTTATTACTTTTATGTTGTAATTTCATGTACTGACACGTTCCATGACCTTGGAGATTTGCTCCTCAGTTTGGTCCTACGGAACTTGAGGTGTAAATAAAAAAAAATAAAATAACATTGGACTTATTCGGCACTGCATCCTGGGCAGTAGTCAGTAAAAATTTTAACATTGGCTGCAACAAATAATTCTCCAGGTCACAACCAGTTCAAAAACGTTGATAGATACCAGAATGCAGTAATAAGAGTCAAAGGACTTGAAAGGGAAGCTGTAATTGAGGATGGATCGAGATAGTGGTGCAGCCTACCCTCGTTGTTAATCTAACTGTACGTAGAGCAGGCAATAAAGGAAACAAGGGAAAAATTTACAAATAAAACTAAAATTCAAGGAAAAACAAAACATTTGAGAGTTCCTGGCAACAACTCGATTCTCTTACAGGCAGTAAAGGAATTGGAATAACAGTTAAACGAAATGAATAGTGATTTCAAAACAGATTATAACATACAGCTCTGCAAAACTTAAGGACATGGTAGGTAAAGCACCATAACAACTACGCTGTGAAAGTGAATTAAAGTTCAGGAGCATGCTGCAAGAGGTCTCCCTGTCCAACTGGATGTCACATTGTGTGAGGTCAGCGTGATAACACCACCAAATGGGGCTGGTCCCGCAACATGAGACAGTTGAAGGAAAGGGAAAAGACTGCGTGTGTATGTCTGTGTTTGTGTGTGTGTGTTTGTGTGTGTGTATCAATCAGCGAGCAGCAGTGTGGTTTATTCGTCATTACAACACGGGCAGGAGACTACATTTGGATGAACTCACACGGGGATGAATCATCTGAAAACTGAAAGAAGGACGAAGTTTGACGAGTATATCTCAGGAGTTTGCTGTTATTCACAGCATTGTTCTACGTGCATGGGAAGCGTTCCGAACCACACGCACTGCTACCTGAAGGAGAGGATGTGGTAGCCGGCGGTCAGCTACAGCAGCAGATGACCGTTACATTGTGCAACAGAAAGAAGGTACCGCCGGCCGGAGTGGCCCGTGCGGTTCTAGGCGCTATACGAGGTGTGGCTAGAAAAAAACCGGACTAGTACTGGTGAAACAATAAAACGAATGCAATAAGGCTGAAAGTCGCGTGGCCTGTCACGTGACTCTCGCTCCGCCTACTGCTCGAGTTTCATGTGCCTCCTGCACTCAGTCTGCCCGTGGCGTCTGTTTTAAGTAGTTGACGTTTTGTCTGTGCGTCGGAAAATGTTGAGTGTACAGAAAGAACAGCGTGTTAACATCAAATTTTGTTTCAAACTAGGAAAATCTGCAAGTGAAACGTTTGTAATGTTACAAGAAGTGTACGGCGATGATTGTTTATCGCGAACACAAGTGTTTGAGTGGTTTAAACGATTTAAAGATGGCCGCGAAGACACCAGTGATGACACTCGCACTGGCAGACCATTGTCAGCAAAAACTGATGCAAACATTGAAAAAATCGGTAAACTTGTTCGACACTTTCCTTGTCAACTCCTGTTAACCCAGACACTGGTCTGATTGTTAAACGGCGATCTTGTCGAACAAGTTTACCGATTTTTTCAATGTTTGCATCAGTTTTTGCTGACAATGGTCTGCCAGTGCGAGTGTCATCACTGGTGTCTTCGCGGCCATCTTTAAATCGTTTAAACCACTCAAACACTTGTCTTCGCGATAAACAATCATCGCCGTACACTACTTGTAACATTAGAAACGTTTCACTTGCAGATTTTCCTAGTTTGAAACAAAATTTGATGTTAACACGCTGTTCTTTCTGTACACTCAACATTTTCCGACGCACAGACAAAACGTCAACTACTTGAAACAGACGCCACGGGCAGACTGAGTGCAGGAGGCACATGAAACTCGAGCAGTAGGCGGAGCGAGAGTCACGTGACAGGCCACGCGACTTTCAGCCTTATTGCATTCGTTTTATTGTTTCACCAGTACTAGTCCGGTTTTTTTCTAGCCACACCTCGTAGTCTGGAACCGAGCGACCACTACGGTCGCAGGTTCGAATCCTGCCTCGGGCATGGATGTGTGTGATGTCCTTAGGTTAGTTAGGTTTAATTAGTTCTAACTTATAGGCGACTGATGACCTCAGAAGTTAAGTCGCATAGTGCTCAGAGCCATTTGAACCATTTTGAACCAAAGCAGGTACCACCGCCAAACAGTGGGTGTTACTATAACCACATTTAAATGGACTGCAAACTCCGCAGTCTCTCCAAAGTGGCACAGCAACTGCGTGGGCCTGTTATCTTGCCTCGACGACCTGTATGTTGGTTTCCGCTGACACCGTTTGCGATGGTGCCAAGGGTGGACCAGCGAGAACTGGGATCGCGTGCTCTTCTCGGATGAGAGCAGATTCTGTCTGTCGAGAAGTCTGAACATGTAATGCGCCCAGGAACGTTGTCGAACGTGATTGTTTAGATGGTCTAGGAGTTATGGTGTGGAAGAGGGTCATAATACGCACGGGCGTACTGACCTCTAAACCTCTTAACACCATATACTCACCGATCAACGGCATTGTGGCACAGAACTCCTTCTCCGTTTGCATATTTTCAGGGATGCGTTGAGAGTGACCTTCTTACGGATGACAATGTGCAAACGCATCGAACAGTACTAATGTAGGAGTGCCCATGGGGAAATGTTTGATGAGCAATGTAAGACACAAGTAACAAAAACATTGACCTCCTGGTTGGCCGTGCTGTCTAACGCACGGATTTCCGGATGTGAAGGAGCGCCGGTCCCCGGCACGAATTCGCCCAGCGGATTTGTGTCGAGGTCCAGTGAGCCGGCCCATTTGTGGATGGTTTTTAGGTGGTTTTCCATCTGCCTCGGCAAATGCGGGCTGGTTCCCCCTATCCCGCCTCAGCTACACTATGTCGGCGATAGCTGCGCAAACAAGTTCTCCACTTACGCGTACACCACCATTACTCTACCATGCAAACATAGGGGTTACACTCGTCTGGTGTGAGGCGTTCCCTGGGGGGTCCATCGTGGGCCGAACCGCACAATAACCCTGGGTTCGGCGTGGGGCGGCGGAGGGGTGAAGTGGACTGTGGTAGTCGTCGTGGGCTTGCGGACCACTGCTGCTGCGGCGGGGACGGAACCTCTCCGTCGATTCAGGTCCCCGGTTAACATAACGTAACATAAACAAAAACAACTGTTTATTAGGACCACAGTAGAGAAATTTAGTAACAAAGGAAAAATTCTTCTCAATAAAAATGAAACAACTTTCATACACTAACATGAATATATCTGGAACGCACAGTAAGTAAATGCAGTTGGATGAGAAGACTATTGTGGTATCACCGCAAGGCACCACACTGGCTAGGTTGTAGGCTTCAAATCGGCCGCGGTCCGTCAGTACACATCGGACCCGCGAGTCGCCACTGTCGACGCTAGCAGACCGAGTGCCGCCACTCGGCTGGTGTTACGAGACAAGCTATTGCACTGGCCAGTTCTACAGCCGACTTTTATACGAATGGTTCACTTGTTATAGCTTCAGAGATCCCATTTGCAGAGACGCTAGTTAGCATAGCCTTCAGCTAAGTCAGTAGCTACGACCTAACCAGCCGCCACATACAGTTTATGCATTGACAATTGATTAATATGAGTGAAGCAATCAGAATTGTAAAGAAGTATTGGCAGTTCAGTGTATAACTGGACTTGTAAATATTATTGTACAAAGTCAAGGTCGACGTTCACCGCTGATGCTGAATTAAAGCTAAGTATGTAATTGTATTCCGTCTACTAACTATCTAATCACCTAAGATGTTCTACGTATCTCCCGTCAAGTATAGTTCATTGATCCTCACGCCAGCCTACGTAACAACGCGTGCAATTAATGGCCACACCTTGTGATCAGACTAAGAGTCAAATTTCGTGACTCAGCCGGGTCACCCTTTTTCCATGAGGCCCATAGTTCCGCCTCATACATAACATAACAACCGATAATCCCTAACGTCGGAGGCTGAGCGTTGTGGGTAGATGGCCGCCAGGTACATCTCGGGATGTGGCAGGTCCCGCTGGGTTGGCTTCCCACCGAGCTCTGACTGATGGGCTGCTAAGAACTGGCCAACGAAGGTGCCCAGAGTTCCGGGTGAGCGGACTGCCGGGGTGTTGGCTTGCACCCCCCCCCCCCCCCTAAATAGCCATGACGCGGAGGAATTCTTGCCGATCGACACGGTCGAGGAAATAGGTCCCTGGCACGGAGGACCTCTGGTGGCGGCAGTCCTCACCTACATCTACATCTACATCCATACTCCGCAAGCCACCTGACGGTGTGTGGCGAAGGGTACCCTGGGTACCTCTATCGGTTCTCCCTTCTATTCCAGTCTCGTATTGTTCGTGGAAAGAAGGATTGTCGGTATGCTTCTGTGTGGGCTCTAATCTCTCTGATTTTATCCTCATGGTCTCTTCGCGAGATATACGTAGGAGGGAGCAATATACTGCTTGACTCTTCGGTGAAGGTATGTTCTCGAAACTTTAACAAAAGCCCGTACCGAGCTACTGAGCGTCTCTCCTGCAGAGTCTTCCACTGGAGTTTATCTATCATCTCCGTAACGCTTTCGCGATTACTAAATGATCCTGTAACGAAGCGCGCTGCTCTCCGCTGGATCTTCTCTATCTCTTCTATCAACCCTATCTGGTACGGATCCCACACTGCTGACCAGTATTCAAGCAGTGGGCGAACAAGCGTACTGTAACCTACTTCCTTTGTTTTGGGATTACATTTCCTTAGGATTCTTCCAATGAATCTCAGTCTGGCATCTGCTTTACCGACGATCAACTTTATATGATCATTCCATTTTAAATCACTCCTAATGCGTACTCCCAGATAATTTATGGAATTAACTGCTTCCAGTTGCTGACCTGCTATTTTGTAGGTAAATGATAAGGGATCTATCTTTCTATGTATTCGCAGCACATTACACTTGTCTACATTGAGATTCAATTGCCATTCCCTGCACCATGCGTCAATTCTCTGCAGATCCTCGTTCATTTCAGTACAATTTTCCATTGTTACAACCTCTCGATACAGCACAGCATCATCTGCAAAAAGCCTCAGTGAACTTCCGATGTCATCCACCAGGTCATTTATGTATATTGTGAACAGCAACGGTCCTATGACACTCCCCTGCGGCACACCTGAAATCACTCTTACTTCGGAAGACTTCTCTCCATTTAGAATGACATGCTGCGTTCTGTTATCTAGGAACTCCTCAATCCAGTCACACAATTGGTCTGATAGTCCATATGCTCTTACTTTGTTCATTAAACGATTGTGGGGAACTGTAACGAACGCCTTGCAGAAGTCAAGAAACACGGTATCTACCTGTGAACCCGTGTCTACGGCCCTCTGAGTCTCGTGGACGAATAGCGCGAGCTGGGTTTCACATGACCGTCTTTTTTTAAACCCATGCTGATTCCTACAGAGTAGATTTCTAGTCTCCAGAAAAGTCATTGTACTCGAACATAATACGTATTCCAAAATTCTACAACTGATCGACGTTAGAGATATAGGTCTATAGTTCTGCACATCTGTTCGACGTCCCTTCTTGAAAACTGGGATGACCTGTGCCCTTTTCCAATCCTTTGGAACGCTACGCTCTTCTAGAGACCTACGGTACACCGCTGTAAGAAGGGGGGCAAGTTCCTTCGCGTACTCTGTGTAAAATCGAACTGGTATCCCATCAGGTCCATCGGCCTTTCCTCTTTTGAGCGATTTTAATTGTTTCTCTATCCCTCTATTTCGATATCTACCATTTTGTCATCTGTGCGACAATCTAGAGAAAGAACTACAGTGCAGTCTTCCTCTGTGAGACAACTTTGGAAAAGACATTTAGTATTTCGGCCTTTAGTCTATCATTCTCTGTTTCAGTACCATTTTGGTCACAGAGTGTCTGGACATTTTGTTTTGATCCACCTACCGCTTTGACATAAGACCAAAATTTCTTAGGATTTTATGCCAAGTCAGTACATAGAACTTTACTTTCGAATTCATTGAACGCCTCTCGCATAGCCCTCCTCACACTACATTTCGCTTCTCGTAATTTTTGTTTGTCTGCAAGGCTTTGGCTATGTTTATGTATGCTGTGAAGTTCCCTTTGCTTCCGCAGCAGTTTTCTAACTCGGTTGTTGTACCACGGTGGCTCTTTTCCATCTCTTACGATCTTGCTTGGCATATACTCATCTAACGCATAATGTACGATGGTTTTGAACTTTGTCCACTGATCCTCAACACTATCTGTATTTGAGACAAAACTTTTGTGTTGAGCCGTCAGGTACGCTGTAATCTGCTTTTTGTCACTTTCGCTAAACAGAAAAATCTTCCTACCCTTTTTAATATTTCTATTTACGGCTGAAATCATCGATGCCGTAACCGCTTTATGATCGCTGATTCCCTGTTCTGCGTTAACTGTTTCAAATAGTTCGGGTCTGTTTGTCACTAGAAGGTCTAATATGTTATCGCCACGAGTCGGTTCTCTGTTTAACTGCTCAAGGTAGTTTTCAGATAAAGCACTTTAAAAAATTTCACTGGATTCTTTGTCCCTGCCACCCGTTCTGAACGTTTGAGTCTCCCAGTCTATATCCGGCAAATTAAAATCTCCACCCAGAACTATAACATGGTGGGGAAATCTACTCGAAATATTTTCCAAATTATCCTTCAGGTGCTCAGCCACAACAGCTGCTGAGCCAGGGGGCCTATAGAGACACCCAATTACCATGCCTGAGCCTGCTTTAACCGTGACCTGCACCCAAATCATTTCACCTTTCGGATCTCCGTCAATTTCCTTCGATACTATTGCACTTCTTATCGCTATAAACACGCCTCCCCCTTAACTGTCCAGCCTGTCTCTGCGGTATACATTCCAATCTGAGTTTAGGATTTCATTACTGTTTACGTCTGCTTTCAGCCAACTTTCTGTCCCTAGTACTATATGGGTGTTGTGGCCGTTTGTTAATGAGAGCAGTTCTGGGACCTTTCTATAGACGCTCCTGCAGTTTACTATTAGCGCATTAATATTGTTATTCTCTGTTGCATTTTGCCTACTCCTACCTTGCCGCGTCTTAGGAGGCATCTTGTCGGGCCTAGGGAGGGAATCCTCTAACCTAAAAAACCCCCATGTGCACTCCACATGTGCTCCGCTACCCTTGTAGCCGCTTCCGGCGTTAGTGCACGCCTGACCTATTCAGGGGGACCCTACATTTCTCCACCCGATAGCGGAGGTCCAGAAATTTGCACCCCAGATCTCCGCAGAATCGTCTGAGCCTCTGGTTTAAGCCTTCCACTCGGCTCCAAACCAGTGGACCGCGATCAGTTCTGGGAACGATACTACAAATAGTTAGCTCTGATTCCACCCGCGCGAGCGAGGCTTTCCGCCTTTACCAATTCCGCCAACCGCCTGTACGAACTGAGGATGACCTCTGAACCCAGACGGCAGGAGTCATTGGTGCCGACATGAGCAACAATTTGCAGTCGGGTGCACCCAGTGCTCTCTATCGCCGCCGGTAGGGCCTCCTCCACATCTCGGATGAGACCCCCCGGCAAGCAGACAGAGTGAACACTGGCCTTCTTCCCCGACCTTTCCGCTATTTCCCTAAGGGGCTCCATCACCCGCCTAACGTTGGAGCTCCCAATAACTAATAAACCCCTCCCCCCGTGTGCCTGCTCGGACCTTGCTGAAGGAGCAGCCACATGTCCACTCACAGGCAGAGCGGGCGATGCCACACGGCCAGCCTCCACATTTACCCTCCGCCTCGTGCGCCGCGAACGCCGCTGAACCCACCACTCCCCTTGGGGAG
Source organism: Schistocerca nitens (assembly GCF_023898315.1). Lineage (NCBI taxonomy): Eukaryota > Metazoa > Arthropoda > Insecta > Orthoptera > Acrididae > Schistocerca > Schistocerca nitens. The sequence continues at coordinate 332,732,394 of NC_064622.1, forward strand.
AGGGTGGCCCAACCGCGCCCGGTACCCGCGAAGATGTCTCGACAGCAGGGACGGTGGGTGAAGTATGTAACACCTGGGGTGTACCTTACGACGCACCAGACTCCCCACTGCCGCTACACTCCGTGGCAGCAGCCTGAAGACGGCTGACCGCGGTCATCAACACGCTCAGCTGTTCGCGACCAGTGGCCAGCTCCTCCTGCGTCCGTACACAGCAGTCACACATCCTATCCATCCTAAGGAATCAATTTACTGAAGAGAGTTAATCAACTTTTAACTAGACTGCTAATTCACTAAAGGCGGCTGTTTATTGACTAAACTGTGGTTACTAGACACTTCTTGTAGAAAACATTGAAAATAGCACTACCTGTCTCTGGACTGTATTGAAAACAAACACTAGCACTACTGGCACTATGGTTGACTAAAGGGAATCTCTCTCACTGTATTCAAAACAAACACGAAATGTATGGAACACTATTAATAGCACTCGACAATTAAAGCTTCCTAAAAGCAAAAACACACGGAAGAAGAAGTGACAAGAAAAATACAGTTAATACTTAAATTAAGGTAGCTCGCTGCACAGCAGACGTGAAGCAGACGGCAGTTACGACGACACTACTCGCACTATGGCTGACTAAAGGGACTCTGTCGTCCTTGTGGGGATTGACGCATATGCATCCCCGTGGTGCTTGAGTGTCTGAGGGATTGCCGATAGCTTCACGCGAATGTCGGATACATATAAGACTGGCCTCCTCGTTCCCCTCTCTTCTGCACTTGTGAGAGATAATTCAGCAAGTCCACTTGCACCAGCACCATCTAGTACTTGTCAACGACTACACGCTACCACAAGAACTCCTTACCAACCTCGTGACCAGCATGGGAGCAAGTTTCACAGCAGGTATTGCCGTCCGTAGAGATCACAGAGCCTAGTAAGAACCTTATCCCACCTTTCTTAACGTCCAGGGGCTCATTATGAAACGCCACACCTTCATGTAATTATTGTCTGAGCCGTGGTGGGGCTCTTGGCGTCGCCTTTCGAATTCTTGGCGCCACTAGCTCTATTTGTCGTATGATGTCCCACTGGCTGGGGCCCATTAAGTTCTTTACTCGAGGTCGCTGATGGGGACGGGGTGTGATGCGGCGTGGCGAGTAGAGGAGTGGTAACCGAGGGAGGAGGATGGTGTGAAAGGGCCGTCCGGTGAGTACGGCGAGCACTTGAACAAGCGTTTAGGGCACGGAGTCGGCCAAGTGGTTGTTGAGCGTATTTGCTGGCCGATTTGAAACCGTGACTAACCTCTAGTGCCGTCTTCATGCGTATCCTGGCCTGTCAGCTCTGCGGCAAGCTTCAGCTTCGACTGGGGAACTTCAGTTAAGTTTTGCTTTTTGAGGTGTTAACTGTTATTTTCTTCTTGATACCTATAGGCCTGACTGTTTGTATTTGTTAATTTTACTTAACTGATGCTATTATTATTGAAGGTCTGATTGTTTTAAATTTGGTAATTTTGCTTAGCTGAAGCTGTTACCGTTGAAGACCTGCCTGTTTTCTATTTGGTAATCTTACTAACTGAAACTGTTCTTATTGAAGACCAGGCTATTTTCTATTTATTAATTTTACTTAACTGAAGCTGTTATTACTGCAGGCTTGCCTGTCCCTGTTAATTAAATTAAGAGCTATTTCGTAATTTGGATTAGGTGAAACTTTTATTAATCAAGGCCTACCTGTTTTTATTGCCCTATTATTGAGAACTGATATCTTACTCAATCTGTGTTCCAATCAACTGAAATTATGATTGCCAAAGGCCTATCTGTTTCAGATGTGTTTATGTCTATAAAGTAGTAACAGGAAACGACACATGATGGTACACGGGCCCTAATCTTTTGTCTTACATTCCTTTATCCATAATTGTAGGTTTCATTGTCTTTGAATGAAAGTGTCATTTCTGTTCGTCTCATTGCACATTTCTTTCAGCTACCTTCCTCACTATACTTTAGCAGTTCTTTCTAAGTATGGTCCAAGTTTCAGCGAACTGTGCCTGTCGTCAGTGACACATGATGTAAATGTTACTTTCATCCTTACGTTTTTCATACCAGCGTCTGACCATCAACAAAATTAAAATAAGGGTAATGAAACGGACTCGAATTAAATCAGGCGATGGTGAGGGAATTCGTTAAGAAAATGAGACACTGAAGCTAGTCGATAAGTTCTAGCAGCAAACTAACTGATGATGGTCGAAGTGGAGAGGGCACAAAATGCAAACTGATAACAGCATAAAAAGCGGTCCTGGAAAAGAGAGACTTGCTAACATCGAATATAAATTTTAATATATTAATCTGATGTATAGCTTTGTATGGAACTGAAATGTGGACGATATACAGTTCAAAAAAGAAGTGAAAAGTTTTAAAATGTAGTGCTACGGAACAATGCAGTAGATTAGATGGGTAGATCAAATAACTAAGGAGAAGGAACTGAATCAAAGTGAAGATTAAAGAAATATATATGGGGCAACTTGACTAAAGGACAGGTTGTTGAGGCACAACCTGAGGCATCCAAAAATCGTCAATTTGGTAATAAATTGAAACAGAGAAGGTAAAATCTATAGGGAAGCCCAAGGATGGAACACATTAAAGCGGTTCCACTGGGTATAGCTTGCAGTAACTAGAAGGTGAAGAGCCGGCCGCGGTGGTCTCGCGGTTCTAGGCGCGCAGTCCGGAACCGTGCGACTGCTACGGTCGCAGGTTCGAATCCTGCCTCGGGCATGGATGTTTGTGATGTCCTTAGGTTAGTTAGGTTTAAGTAGTTCTAAGTTCTAGGGGACTAATGACCACAGCAGTTGAGTCCCATAGTGCTCAGAGCCATTTGAACCATTTTTTTTAGAAGGTGAAGAGGCTTGCACGGGACGGACAATTGTGGACATCTGCATCCAACCAGAACTCGGATTCTAGATAACAACCACAACAGTTTTTTCTCTGAGGTCTGTACCGCTTATAGTTATAGGCTTCAGATAATAATGAACTAGGTTTGGCGATTTGGCACCAATATCACTGGTTCATTCCGGCCTTTGCAAAGTCAACGTTCGCTGCCCCGCTTTCAGCTACACCGCATTGTAGAGTCTGTCTAGCCATGTCTCGATGAACTGACTGTACGTGATCGACTGTAGTCATGCTTCTAGAAAACAATCCTATTCCTATGAAAAAAAGAAAAAACACTAATTTTGCTATGCTTAAGGTGTCTTCTTATAACCAAAACAACAGAATAAATTGTGGCTGCTATTTCGCCTCATTTCATTACATAGCGGAAGTTTCAATGCACGATTAGTTCCAAAGATTGTTGGATGTTTCGATCGATATCACACTTTGCCCGATTACTTCACACGCGGCAGGGTGACAGTAATGTCTCGCAGATATCTACGAAGTGGCAGCCAATGACGCCTTGGCTAATGAAAGAGTGGAAGTTCCGTTTCTTGCTTTAACACCAGTGCTGAATCTTCAGCCACAAATTTAGGCGGAGTAACATCCTGCTTTAATTGCCGATACCGCGCGATGCTTCTGTTCATAGGAAAAACGTTATTATACTCTAATACAAAAATAAATTATGCCCCGCGAAAAATTATCCGAAGGGGATAGAAAGTGGTATATGTGGTGTACATGTACAGAGGAACAAATAATTACTATTTCATAAAAATTGGATGATTTATTCAAGACAAACCTCTTCACAAATTGAGCAAGTCAATAATGCATTGGTCCACCTCTAACTCTTATTCAATCAGTTATTCGTCTTGGCATTGATTGATGGAGTTATTAAATGTTCCCCGAGGAATATCGCGCCAAATTCTGTCCAATTGGCGTATTAGACAGTCAACATCACGAGCTGATTGGAGGTCCCTGCCCTTAACACTCCACTCTCTCAACTCGAGGGAGATCCGTCAACTTTGCTGGCTAAGGCAGGGTTTGGCAAGCGCGAGTACAAGCAGCAGAAACTCTCGCCGTGTGTAGGCGAGGGTTATCTTGCTGCAGTGTAAGCCCAGGATAGCTTACCATGAAGATCAACAAATCTGGGCGCAGAATATCTTCGACGTACCGCTGCGCAGTAAGGATGCTGAAGATGGCAGCCAAAGGAGTCTTGCTATGAAGCGAGATGGCACTCCACGCCATCACTCCTGGTTGTCGGACGATACTGCGGGTGACAGTCGGGTTGATATCCCACCGCTGTTTGATGCGTTTCCAGATGCGACTTCAGCCTGGAATCTCATTGAGTGGAGTATAATTGTCTTCAGTGGTGAGTTCCGTTTCGAACTGAGCCCCGATGACCATCGAAGACGTGTCTGGAGACGTCCTGGTGGGATAGCAACCTGATTTTCATCCTCCATACGGCCCTACAACCAGGTGTGATGGTCGGAGGTGCCATTTTATGCCAAAGCAGGACCCGTTTGGTCGTAATCCACACATCCGTACAGCACAGGTGCATTTTTATTGGGCTGAAGAAAGGTGTCTGGATGGGACCAAGATCTTTGCCGAACTGGGGGCTAGGCGGTCTCAGACGGACCCTTCGTCATTCCATTCGCATTTATTCTCTATGATCACGCCACAGGGAGGGGGGGGGGTTGGAAAACATGAGGATTGAAGAAGCGTAAGTAGTATTTCCTGCTTCGGATCATGTTCAAATTTTGTTGAATAGTTTTAAACAATGCGTAGTGGTTGTGTACTGAACACCCGAGCAAAAATTTTGGTTGCTCCACACTCCAAAGGTGTTAGATCACGTTCAGTGGCTTTGTAGCCCCACGATGGGTAGATCTGAATCGTTCAGCAGGTGTCAGCAATGTCGAAAGTTGTCAAGAACTTCGTTCTGTTACTCATGTAGCAAACAATGTCCCAAGGGAAGGGATGGCTTCAGTGACGCCTTTTATGTGTTTCCTAAAAGCTTTTGTTGTCGATTCAGAGCGGCGGTGTGTCTGAAATGTTTTTCTCGGTCACCCACAAGAAAACCGCGTGTTAACGCCGAGAGTCGCGGTTCTGACCTCCGCCATAGAGCCGTCAAAAGAAGGAGTAAAATGTTGGTAAGATAGGCTGTGGCGACTTTCCCATCGTATGGTGCGTCCACAATGACGTTGCATGTTATTGTGGTGAAATTATAGCCAGTATGACATAACTGACTCATCTTACAGTTCTCATAATGTTCTGATCTGCAGAATTTTTTTCGTTTTTGCACCATTACAAAGGAAGGTTGTAAGCACTTTCGAGTCTCATTTCAAACTTACGCATCGCAATGGGAGACAATTATAGGGCTTCGAGAAAGTGATACTTTTTTTGCAAAGTGCACAAGAGAGAATCCATCTGCATTTATGTTCTCAGATGGTAGTTGTATATCTTAAGGACAGTATCTTCAGTGGACTTACATTGCCAGTATTTTTCAAATAGCATTACAGTAACTTTACGTATGTAACTTTCAAGATGTTAAATCTGTAATGGAGATGTCACGAACTATTTACCAAACACGCAATGTGAATATCAGAAGTACCCCATATTATTTCTGTAACTTTAAAGCTGGGCTGCTTGTTCACCTTTAGTAAGGCTGTCGATGTGAGTGAGCTGAGTGATGTGAACGCAGCCTGCTCATGGTAGACGCTGCTAAGTGCTAGGTCTGGTTTCGCTGCCGGAAATGGAACGGCAGGTACACAGTGGTCCTTTCCCACCCACATCGCCCCCCCCCCCCCCCCACCCCGTTCTGCCTCTCTCGGCTGGCCGCTTCTTGCAGACTGGCTGCTGCCTCCGGACGGTCTGAGGACGCCAACACCACCGCCACCACCACCTCCACCGTTTCGGCTTTCAGCTGTGGGGTGAATGGCCACCGCTGCTGCCGCCTTTCATCCGGGGAGCGTGGAAGCGCGGCTTTCTGCAGATGAGGCTCCGTGAAGTAGCAGCCCTCTGATTCCGGAAAGAAGGGCGACTTTCCGGCAGCGAGTAAGACTCCAAGAAAAGTGGCCATCAATCCGAGCACTGGTTCAGTGCCTCTGGGAGAAACACTGTAAAAAGCTTTCAAGCGCACAGACAAATTGAGTAACTTGGGTCTTTTGCGTTTATACGTTAACAGCAAAGGGAGAAGCTTTAGGAAAATCAAGGGGCATCTAAAATACTATTACCAAACAGAGATCTGAACTGACATCCTTCCGTTCCCGAGTATCTTAACTGACAATTAACGTATCAGGGGTAAAATAGAAGAAGCGAAAGTTCATATAAAAATTGTACAAAAGCGACATATTGTAGTTCTAAGAGTCTCAGTACATGAGACGGAGACAGAGACAGACACAGGGTTGCAATCTGTCGACTGCACCATACTATACCGTACAGTGAATAAGCAGCGAAGGAAGTGAACGAGAAATTTGGGAAGGAAATAAAAGTTCGCGATAAGAAATAGTATTCTGTCAGAGACGGCAAAATACTGGGAAGATCAACTGAATGAAATAGTTAGTATCTTGAAACGGAATTAGGGACGCTGGGGTAAAGTGGCAACTCTAAGGGAAATTGAATTGTTGCAAGACAACATTGACAGAAACTCGCCTTTTACAACTTTTGCATCTACACATTATAAGATATCCCACCAAATATTTTAAGGGAATAAGAAAGAACTAAATAGGAACTGCACATATTTTGATAATTCGTTACATAGAGGCCACTTTTCCCTACCTTGATGAGGGGAAGGGGGAGGGGAGGGGGTTATGTGGCCATTGGAACAGCAACTTGTCCTGATTTCCGATTATATTTAATAGGCATCTTGATTATCCAGTACATGAAACAATACCAAGTGACTGTAACAGACTGTTTTCAGTGGGGATTTTTGTATTAGGCCAACTATAACACAGGAGAGAGAGTCTTATGTAATGTGAATTAATTAACTAAAAATCGTCCCGCACGGGTAAACTGACTGCTAGCTTGTATATACACTGATGGCAACAAATCATGACATCAAAAAATAACTAATGTAGAGGAATGAAATTTCGGGAGTGCATTTGTCTAGATTACATTCCAGGATCACAGGGTACTGTAAGCGCGATTTGAGCCATTGGAAATGGTACAGTAATAACCGGTGTAATCGCCATAATTTTGAATGCAAGCATGCAGATGTGCATGCTTTGTGTTGTACAGGTGCCAGACGTCAATTTGTAGGACCGAGTTCCATGCTTGTTCCACTTGGTCGGGCAATACAGAGACGGTTACTGCTGTTTGTGGATGACGCTGGAGTTGTCAGCCGATGGTGTCCCGTATGTGCTCGACTGGAGACAGCTTTGGCGATCGAACAGGTCAAGGCAACATGTCGCCCGCTCTGTAGAGCATGTTGGGCTACAACAATGGTATGTTGGCGAGCGTTATCCTGTTGGAAAACACTGGAATCCTGTTCATGAATGGCGCCACAACATCTCGAATCACGAGATATACATGCAAATTAGCATCCAGTGTGCGTGGGATAACCACGACAGTGCTCTCGCTGTAATTTGAAATCGCGCTCTGGACCATAACACCAGGTGGGTTGTAGATCCAGTGTGTATAGGTCGCAGACAGGTTGGTTGCAGGCCCTCAGCTGGACAGCTTCTAACCAGGACGTGGCCATCACTGGCACCGAGGTAGATCCAGCTCTCATCAGAAAACATAACCACCACCCTGACATCCAATGAGCTCTCGCTTGACTCCACCATAACACCAGGTGCGTTGTAGATCCAGTGTGTATAGGTCGCAGACAGGTTGGTTGCAGGCCCTCAGCTGGACAGCTTCTAACCAGGACGTGGCCATCACTGGCACCGAGGTAGATCCAGCTCTCATCAGAAAACATAACCACCACCCTGACATCCAATGAGCTCTCGCTTGACTCCACCATAACACCAGGTGCGTTGTAGATCCAGTGTGTATAGGTCGCAGACAGGTTGGTTGCAGGCCCTCAGCTGGACAGCTTCTAACCAGGACGTGGCCATCACTGGCACCGAGGTAGATCCAGCTCTCATCAGAAAACATAACCACCACCCTGACATCCAATGAGCTCTCGCTTGACTGCACTGAAGTCGCAAATGGCGGTTGTTTGGAGTCAGTGCATTGCGCGCTACAGAGAATGTCTCGGAGCTGTCCTTCAAGTAAACGATTTGTAACTGTTCGTTGTGTCACTGTGGTGCCAACATTTGCCCAAACTGCTGCTACAGATGCAGTACGATGCGCCAGAACCACACTCCAAACACGATGGTCTTCCCTCTCGGCAGTGCCATGTGGCCGTCTGGAGCCGGGTTATTTTGCGACAGTACATTCTCGTAACCACCGCTGCCAGGCTACGTTTCTGATAAATTCTTCTGCAGTATCGCAGAAGGACCATCCATATTCTCGTAGCCCTGTCGCACGACCTCGTTCAAAGTCAGTGAGGTGCTGATAATGGCGTCTTTGTCACCACAAAGGCATTCTTGACTAACATCAACTCTAAACGCCCAATGTCAAATGTAACTAACGCTCACAATCGTTACAGCGCGTATTTAAAGCAAATCTGATTTTAATCTTCATAACGGCACTACTAACGCCACTCTTATGTGAGTGGTGCGAAATGTGAATAGAGATCATCTTCTAGATGTAGAAACACGCCTACCAACTTTCTTTTATGACGCAGACCTCGATTTGGCGATTTCCTTTCCGTCAGTGCAAAAGGATTTACAAGTCAATCTGAACAGTGTAATTATGTGGATATCTGGAAGTAACTAACTAGCATTGGAGTAAAGAGCTTGGCCACCTTTACCGATGAGTGGTGTGGTCACGTTTCTGGACCCGACGCCATGTTCGCAGAATAACCCATCAAACCGTAGATAAAAATAGTGAACTACATCTTTAGGCCCAAAGATGTTGGTTAAATACATTGATATTTAAAAGAAGTATTACTCTAGTGCGAGGGAGGTAAAAAGAATAATATAAATGACTTGAGCTCGTGACCGAAACAAATACCAATCATGTCTACTGTCGATATAAAGCGTAGGTTTGTTTCCTGTTACAAACAAATAAACTTTTTAAGGGGATCTTATGTGCTTATTTGATAGAGCAGACCCATAATTAGTGTAGTGCGATATTTGTTTTATTCATAAGTGTTAGCAGGGAAGTAAAAAACGGAGACTAACTAGCGAAGATGGTGGTAGCATTGAGCGTGAGGCAATTGAGGAAATTGTGTTTTACACCACTATACGTTAAATCCGAATTGATTTCTTTATTTTTACAAATACATTCGTCTGATTTACATTACAAATCAACAATTTTCGAATATAATCTGAAGTAAACATTGACAGTCTCAATTTTGCTATAAATATTATTTCAACGAAGAGACAAGAGGATAACTAAGTAAAGCAAAAATGTTCCGCAGCTTACGTAATCCTTTACATATCCTTACTGTCTCTAAAGGTTTCACAGCTTCGGATATTTAGGGGAATCTAATAAGATACTGATCGCATGCCTGAAGAAAGCGATAATTGTGAGGTAACACCCGACAGCCGACAGTTATGCAGCACATCTAACGTACAGGTAACGCGCGTACGACCTTACATGACCAAAGCTAATAGAAAAATTATCGTTATTTACGGTTACTTGTGATAGTCTACGGTAGCCTACAGCACTTTTGCAGCTTTACGTTCAACTGAATAACACATATCTCTGAACCACTGAAAACATCAAGTCAGCAGTCGCCGAAAAACTGGCACACCACCACTCCCCACTCACTATGGTTGATGAACTTTGTCATAGAGTTCAAGCGGCATGGTGTGAAAATTGGAAATTTGTGGTAAGGTCTAATGGGACCCACATTCTTGTACAAACTAACGACGTTCTACAAATGGCACCGTGAATAAAGTATCAGTTTCATCCAATCTCGCGGCAGCATCAACATGTCGAAAGTTGTACAACAGAGAAAAGACAAAACATTCTGTTCAGAGCATGATATCCTCCAGGATGCATATAGTGAAGAAACAATGTGAACAATACCTCTCAAATAAGATTACGCAACGATATGAGAGAGATGCCGAAATGTCACCACGTGTCTGTTCTTTAGTAAATATACGACACTAAATTTCCTCCATAAATGCATAATTTGGATATTCTTCGGGAGAGAGTAACAGTAAAAGTCAACAACCCATGGAAATTGGTAACTGGAAACTAATAGGACATGCCTAGACATATCCTACCTAGAATTACGTGTGAAAAATCTGTGTCTTCGTGTTGGACTCCATTAGAAAAAACTGCTGCCGTACCAATTGTTAAAAATATATATCTGTCATTGGACATTTCAACCAGTCGGCTGTTATTTATTGGCCTCATGTGTCTGAAAATGTCCAGCATTCAAAAAACAGTGTGTCTAGATCGTTTAAAATATCGGTCTGCTCTTGAGCCTTGCTTCTCAGGTTAACCAAGTACCTAGGAATGAACTGCTCCCTAACCAGCTTATCCAATACAATGCTGACGATATCTCGTCATTCTTGGTGGAACTAACTCTGTGTGACAATTTGAGGACACTGAAAATTCTTTGTGAGAATGGGACTCAAAATCCAGAGAGCTGGCCCCGGCAAACAGTCCTCTACCATTCCAGACAGCGCGGCACGTCTCGCGGAGTTTCTCGGAACTTATGTTTACATCTCTGCACCTCTCCCATACTACCTCGCCCTCACTACATCATCCACGCCGCGCATGCTATTCTTTCACATATTCCTAGTCGGACCACAAAGCTACATTCATGTGCATGCCTACCACCAGTTACGCAGTCACACTAAAAACGCTGCGGATTAGTTCGCTTTTGACAAACCGTGAAATGAACTCAATACCCTGCAGCGATGGGTAAATGTTGTAAACGAGACCGTCCATACATTAATGATGAAAGTGATCTCCGATCGAGATTTAGTATACCAATTTATACGAGTCTTACAAGTTCCAGTCTTCACCATAATCTGTTATAGCTTTTAGTTCTCTTCGCTCATGTTATAATGTGGTATTTTTTAAATCCTTGTCCGCATAGCTTTCGTCATTCGGTTCGTGATATTTGTTGTTGGCTCACATTCTTGAGCCGGCCGCTGTGGCCGATCGGTTCTAGGCGCTACCGTCTGGAACAGCGCGACCGCTACGGTCGCAGGTTCGAATCCTGCCTCGGGCATTGAAGTGTGTGATGTCCTTAGTTAGTTAAGTTTAAGTAGTTCTAAGTTCTGGGGGAAGTTAAGTCCCATAGTGCTCAGAGCCATTTTTTTGAAATATCAGGTACACCAATATTAGCAGAATATTAATCACAATATTAAATTCTCAATAACTTTAGGTATAAAACAGATTCGCAAACACCTAGACCAGTTTTGGAACCATCAGAAAAATTCCTTTAATACGAGGCCTTCTACACGTCATTACACTGTAGTTTTAAATTTCAAAAAAAGAAATTACATCTGTTTTACTTCTCTAATATGACAGAATGATTTGTGGAAGGAACAGATGACTCAAATATTGTTGCTACCAACCTCGTATACATTACGATTACAGTAATACACACAGGAAGAACTCTTCTCTGGGGAAACTAATATAAACTGTTCAGGTTGATAGCTCTAAGACAGGACCTTTGACCGACAACGTAGGGTATGCCTGTTTATTTAACTTACTTAGTTTCACGTTTTATGGATCATTTGCACGATAAATCGTACTGTCGTAGAACGAGTCACTGTATATTTCGTTCACAAATTGTTTTAAGGAAGGATAGCAACACAGAAGACCTCTCAGTCCCTCTGGCTTTTTATTATAATTGCATATTCCGTCTTCATCTATAAATAGCCATCATCAGCGAATTCGAGTGAGCTCCAATCCAATAAACTTGCAGGAATAAATGTCACCATATGACTTCACTGAAGTATAGGCAGGATAAAACCGTGCGAATTATTTTTGTTAATATGCCTCTCTGCTAATCATTTACCAGATTTTAATAATAAAAGACATACAGCTGTGAGTTAGTAATTCCTACCCACTATCTTTCACACCTTACAATAATAGAAATTCTGCTACAGCACAAATGAGACGTCAAGAAGCTTTTTCAACTTATTTACAAGTTTTACTTTGCCGTCTGTCAGATATTTCATATCACTGGGTAAGTGATCAAAATTTTTTGTTGCACCATTATGCACTCGTTTTTATATTAAATCCAACCTTAATGCGGCGTAATGAATGTCATGCTTTTCTCTGGTATTGTAACTATGTATACTGTAGTTCCTTTTGAAGTGTTGTTATTATTTACAACTTCTTGAAGGAATAAGTATGCCGTGAAGTAGTGACCAAAATGCCGAACTCCTTAAACACATACACTCCTGGAAATGGAAAAAAGAACACATTGACACCGGTGTGTCAGACCCACCATACTTGCTCCGGACACTGCGAGAGGGCTGTACAAGCAATGATCACACGCACGGCACAGCGGACACACCAGGAACCGCGGTGTTAGCCGTCGAATGGCGCTAGCTGCGCAGCATTTGTGCACCGCCGCCGTCAGTGTCAGCCAGTTTGCCGTGGCATACGGAGCTCCATCGCATTCTTTAACACTGGTAGCATGCCGCGACAGCGTGGACGGGAACCGTATGTGCAGTTGACGGACTTTGAGCGAGGGCGTATAGTGGGCATGCGGGGAGGCCGGGTGGACGTACCGCCGATTTGCTCAACACGTGGGGCGTGAGGTCTCCACAGTACATCGATGTTGTCGCCAGTGGTCGGCGGAAGGTGCACGTGCCCGTCGACCTGGGACCGGACCGCAGCGACGCACGGATGCACGCCAAGACCGTAGGATTCTACGCAGTGCCGTAGGGGACCGCACCGCCACTTCCCAGCAAATTAGGGACACTGTTGCTCCTGGGGTATCGGCGAGGACCATTCGCAACCGTCTCCATGAAGCTGGGCTACGGTCCCGCACACCGTTAGGCCGTCTTCCGCTCACGCCCCAACATCGAGCAGCCCGCCTCCAGTGGTGTCGCGACAGGCGTGAATGGAGGGACGAATGGAGACGTGTCGTCTTCAGCGATGAGAGTCGCTTCTGCCTTGGTGCCAATGATGGTCGTATGCGTGTTTGGCGCCGTGCAGGTGAGCGCCACAATCAGGACTGCATACGACCGAGGCACACAGGGCCAACACCCGGCATCATGGTGTGGGGAGCGATCTCCTACACTGGCCGTACACCACTGGTGATCGTCGAGGGGACACTGAATAGTGCACGGTACATCCAAACCGTCATCGAACCCATCGTTCTACCATTCCTAGACCGGCAAGGGAACTTGCTGTTCCAACAGGACAATGCACGTCCGCATGTATCCCGTGCCACCCAACGTGCTCTAGAAGGTGTAAGTCAACTACCCTGGCCAGCAAGATCTCCGGATCTGTCCCCCATTGAGCATGTTTGGGACTGGATGAAGCGTCGTCTCACGCGGTCTGCACGTCCAGCACGAACGCTGGTCCAACTGAGGCGCCAGGTGGAAATGGCATGGCAAGCCGTTCCACAGGACTACATCCAGCATCTCTACGATCGTCTCCATGGGAGAATAGCAGCCTGCATTGCTGCGAAAGGTGGATATACACTGTACTAGTGCCGACATTGTGCATGCTCTGTTGCCTGTGTCTATGTGCCTGTGGTTCTGTCAGTGTGATCATATGATGTATCTAACCCCAGGAATGTGTCAATAAAGTTTCCCCTTCCTGGGACAATGAATTCACAGTGTTCTTATTTCAATTTCCACGAGTGTATTTAAAGACAATCGCTGATAAGCAGCACACGTTCTTCTTGCAGCATTTTTAAGAGCGATTAACACTTCTTAGTCACGAGTCATCAGAGAACATTATTCCATATGACATTATGGAATGAAAACATGAAAAACATGTCAACTTACTGATTTGTTTCCCAATGATTTCAAGTGCAAATGTGACTGAACTAAGCTGTTTTAAAAGTTCCAAAATGTACATTCTTTGGTTTAAATTCTCATCAATATGGACACTTGAGCATTCCTAAGTTCCCAGCCTATTTATTATTTCCTCGCCCTGTGTTATACTTGTCATTGGTGTAGTGATCCTAGAGGTAAAGAACTGAATAATTGTCTCTTTTTAAAATTGAGGGTAAAACCATTCACAGAAAACCAGGCTATAATACTTTTGAGAATATTGCTTACCATTTCTTCTGTTGCTGTGTGTCTGAGTATCCTCGGATTGATTGCAATGCTAATGCCATCGGCAAAAACTAACTAATTCTGCTTATTGCGTATTAGAGACAAGATCGTGTACACGTATGAGACACAATAGCGAACCTACGATTGAGCCTTGGGGAACCCCATATGTAATTTCTCCTCAGTCAGAATAACGTCCCCAGACTATTTGCTTTAATTACTAAGTATAACTTTCTGCATTCTTTCTGGTTAGATATGATATCACCCACTGGTTGGGTATATCATCAGTCCCATAAAATCTCAATTTATCTGGAAGAATATTATGATTCCGCAGTCAAAGGTTACATGGGTCGTACAAAAACCGGCCGGCGCTATTTTGTTTTTTAACGATGTCAAAATTTGGTGAGTGAACATGTAAATAGCATTCCCAGTAGAGCAACTCTTCTGAAGTCCAAACTGTGATACAAAGGGGGTGTTATTGTTGCTCAGGTTAGATACTATTCGTTGTGTACATTATCCCTCAAAAGTTTTGAAAAATTATGTTAGTAGTGAACAGGACATTAGTTATTGCCGTTTCTCCTATCAACTTTCTTATAGAAGGATTCAACAACAGGCCGTTCAGTCTGTCTGGAAAAATTCCTTGAGTTAGCGAACCATTACAGGTTTCACATAACACAGAACTTATTATAGTGAACAACCATATACAAGCCTAAAGGAAACGCCATTAAATTTTTGAAAGAATATGTAATATACGTAGGAGAAGTTGATGATACATTCGTATGATATAATTTTATGAGAGTTGTTCTTCAACATATTATTGTAATTTTTCTCCCAATATTTTCTACCATATTTATGAAATGATTTTTTAAATAAATTTGCTACCTCTGACTCAGCTTTATAGCCCTTCCATTTACTCCAATAGATATGGTATTCTGTTCTGTGGCTGATTTCACAACGTTTCACACAGAATTAAGACTATTGTCAGAATTACTGGTTTCTGACATGACATACATGTTCCTTTCTTAATAATTTTGATTAGTTTTTGTGGTGTACAACTAATTCAGTTCTTGGCAACAGATACATTTCCCTTTTCCTTCGCAAGATAGCTTAATGCCTTAGTGATACACGGAATTTTACATGGCTGTTTAATGCCTTTTCTGATCAGTTTTTGTGGAAAAATACTTTGAAATAATGATATGAAGTTATCATGGAATAGACTACATTTGATTTCATTATTTGGTTCATTATAAATTTCATATTCTGTCATCTTTTGTAAACTATTCTTAAAAACTGCTGTTTGATTCTCTTTAACTGTTTTAACTGATTTGCACTGAGAAGTATCAATATTGTAAGACACTATCTTATTTATGCTAAGTAACTCTACATCATGATGAGAAAGTGCGTTGCTACTGGTTATACAGTTGTTCTTTTGCTTTAAGCTTCGTCTAAAAAAATCTTGTCAGTTGTACTCCTAATGTGTTTATCTAACCATGTTGGAAAGTTAATTTCTGAGATAAAATAGTAGGAACCAAATAACGTTGGCAGATCATATTTCCTACAAAAATTCTTTAGATAATCTACGTTCAGATCACCGCAGATTATTAGCTGCTTGCTGGCCTCTGACAGATAGCACAGTAAGGAATCCAGATTGCTTATAAAGAGTTCAGAATTTCCCAGTGGAGATCTACATACAGTTACAATTTAAAGTGTCCACAGCTCGTGGTCCAGTGCGTTGCATTGCTGCCTCTGTATCACGGGGTCCCGGGTTCGATTACCGGTCATGTCAGGGATTGTCTCCACCTGGGAACAGGGTGTTTGCGTTATCTTCATCATTTCATCGTCATTCGGATACACTGTGAAAAGGCTGGGAATATGTATGGACGCTGATAACATAGTCGTTGAGCTTCCCACAAACCAAACATCATCATCAAATAAAAGTTAAATGTTTTTCAGCAAAAATTCATAAACACACACTTCCGTGTGCTGGTTGCCTACCAAAATTATGGAGGCATTCCAGGTCAAAGATGACCTGACACTTTATTGACATTGTAAATTAGTGAATCGTGTTTGCTAATAAACGTCGTCCAATAAACGTCGTCGAATAAACGTCGTAATATGAATAAATGTATAGACTTATTGCTTGGTACATCCAGCGAAGTAGCACCACTAGTGAACTGTAGATCCGAGCTCCTGGGAAAGGACAGCAGCGTCGTTATGAAATCCTTAGCAGACGGTTGTTTAGCTTAATAATATGGGCGCTAAGAACACAATTGTTTATGGACCTCATGTTTATGAGACACAACTACAGCGAAAAACGTTGCTGTTGTCTATAATGTAATTTTCAGGTATTTATATTTCCTTACGAGCTGCAGCGATGCATTGTATAGATTTATACTTTGGGTGATATTTTCTTCCGTTCAGGAATATCATTTGAACTGACTTCTCTTGGTCTAATATAAGGTCATTTTGTATAGATTTATACTTTGGGTGATATTTTCTTCCGTTCAGGAATATCATTTTAACTGACTTCTCTTGGTCTAATATAAGGTCATTTTCCTTGGCCCAAGTTTCTAGTCTTTATAGTTACTTCTGTACATTCTTTCTTACTGCTGATCTTGTCACCAAGCCGCCTGCGTACAGAAACATTTCTGATTTTGAGTCACCTCTGTTATGTTTGTGCCGGCCGGAGTGGCCGATCGGTTCTAGGCGCTGCAGTCTGGAACAGCGCAACCGCTACGGTCGCAGGTTCGAATCCTGTCTCGGGCATGGATGTGTGTGATGTTCTTAGGTTAGTTAGGTTTAAGTAGTTCTAAGTTCTAGGGGACTGATGACCTCAGAAGTTAAGTCCCATAGTGCTCAGAGCGACTTGAACCATTTGTTATGTTTGTCATATCTGTTCAACATTGTGGTTTATCTGAGTCACTAGCGGGAGTCCCTCTCCATTACTTTCCCTCCGTCTCTTGTATTCTACGAAAGCAACGTAGTAGTTTCCTCTTTGGTGCCTGAGCGTGTCTTATCTAGTCCATTAATTATTTCATAGCCTGTACCGCGCTCCTACGCTTCATAAAGCCAAACCGGCTGTCCGGGACGCTTCCCTCGACTGCGTCGAGTACTCTTTTAATGAGTATTTTCGTAACTACCGTTTTCTAGCGTCACTTCTCTGAACAAATCAATACGCTCTGCCTCCCTTCCATTTGCACACTGAAGAATACTCACACTGCTGCCAACATAAGTGCTAAAAGTTTAAAGAAAGACATCATTTACACCATGATGTTTTGTATATACAATTGGGCAGTTTCCGATTGTAGCTGATTCTCAATTGCCATAAGTGGCTGTCCTGTAAGCAAGTATTTTCTGGCCGTTCATTCCAAGGTAGTGTCCAGTGTCCAGTGAAAATCAAGCCATTTGGAGACGTCTATGGCAAGTGTCACTTAATCTATATTTACTTAAATTAGCAACACCTTTTAGTAGGAAATTTAATGTCGTTAAATTTGTACTGGGATACGTTTTCGCAAGAGGCCCTAGTTTTGGAATTATTCAAGAAAAATGTACAGGAGTGATCTTCAAACGCACCTCCGCTCCAACACCCATCCCTCATCAGTCGGATTTCTACCATGTTGTTCGTGGCGCTCCTTCCTACCGCTATACGAAAATTTCTGACTACACGAATTTTTTCGATATTCGACATTTTTTGGTCTCTGTTGACTGAGCTGTTACGCCACCAGCACGGTTGGTTACTTTGTCAACATTATTAACTTTTGTAAACGTTACGCTAAATCTAATTAGTCAAAAATTCGATTCAAATTCAAACCTTACAAGCACAGTTGCTTTGTAGTCAGAAAACCTGACGAATACAACGATGTAATTATTTATTTTATACTTTCAAAAGTCGGAAGAATATTAGGAAACATTTACACAAACGTCAATTGCACAATTTTTAAGTGCTCAACTAAGCTCAGATGGCTCTGAGCACTATGGGACTTAACATCTGTGGTCATCAGTCCCCTAGAACTTAGAACTACTTAAACCTAACTAACCTAAGGACATCACACACATCCATGACCGAGGCAGGATTCGAACCTGCGACCGTACCAGTCGCGCGGCTCCGGACTGAGCGCCTAGAACCGCGAGACCACCGCGGCTGGCGCTCAACTAAGCTAGTGGCATATTAACTCTAGTCAATGAAGACAAAAAAGGTCGAATGTGGGAAATAATTTGTGCAGCTGAAAATTTTTGTACAGTGGTAGGAGGGGGTGCCATTAACAACATGCTAGGAATCTTGACAAGTGGGAGCTGAGTGACCGGGGGGGGGGGGGGGGGGGGGTTGGATTCAAGTGACTTTTGTACGTTTCTCTTGAATAACTCGAAAACTACGGCATCTAGCGAAAACGTATCCGAGTAAAAAATTTAACTATATTAAGTTTCCTACAAGACGATCCTATTCATTTTTTGCTGTAGGACTAAAAGTTTGCGCGTAGTGGGCCAGAGAATATGAAAATCTCGCGCATTATGTGCGAAGGCAGCAGTAAAACGGAGGGGTGGCATAAAATGACAGCGGTAGGGCTGTTGAATCACCCTGTATAGGGCGTAAAAGAACTGTGTATACAAAATTATTGAGTGTTTAGAGAAGATAAAAAGAAACACTTTCTTATGTGACAGAAATGCAAACTCGTCGTTTCCCAGCTGGTCACCTACGAAGATTTCGATGCTGGTGATGTTCAGAGATGGTGTTCAAACTGCCACATGATGAATATTGTTTTAGAGATCTTGCTGAAAATGTCGTCCGTTTACATTAATGCACAACTGTTACCTGCATGCTAATGATTGTCTAAAATGCTGGTATCGACCAGGTGTTTCACAAATAACATCTGCAGTTTCAACCAAACGGGCAACCAACTGTTTTGGATGGTCTACCGGTGAAGTCGGCCACGGTACTAGACCACCCCTCCCCAATCAACAACAGAGGAAAACATTGTCCAAATCATTGGCGGCCAATATCTCGGCTCGAGGGCCGTGTCCAGGTTGCGTGCCGAAGCGCTCGGACTTGCTTCACATTTCCCCCGCCGTCACACGACGCTGAGGGCGAACAGAGGGAAGAAGGGATATGTGAACGCGCCGCGTTTAGGTAGCTTGGTTTTATATTTCACATTTCTCAACAACATAGGTCACAAACAAAATAAATGTTCAGCGTTCTTTAATTACTTTTGGCGCGCTGAACACAGAGTACAATTTTTGTCTGGTACAAACTGTCGGCATATTGACATATGTAGACAGTTTCACAGACTTTAGCACTCAGGGTGCAACACAATTGTGATTTACTTAGTTTCGTAACCGAAAAAAGGTCTTTCACACAAATATGTCGATAGATATGTTGTAGCAGTTTCGCAACCTCATTATGGAGACTTGGATATATACCTCAGGAAAACAATGCAGACGACCTGGACAGTTTTAATGTAAAAATATTTGTCATTAAAAGTGGAATTACGTTGCAGGTTAATCAATTATTTCTGCACATGCACAGGGGTGCTTGTAATTGAAATGGTAAATGATCTCGGAAACGGATGTAAGATTCACAGTGTCTACAAAATCTTTGTAAAAACTATCCTTGTAATTCCTTCAAGGCCACAATTAATTCTTTATACATCGCGTTTTGCGTAACGCCAGTGAACTTAGAGAAATGAAGTGTCTTTGTCAGAATGTGTCCCTCCTACAACGCGATTTTATTTTTAAATGCATCTTCATAATATCAGAGGAAGTTACCTTGCAGTGCCTTACTGTGGACAGTGTGCAATCAAGTCCACTTCAAATGTGAAGTCTGCAATTCATACAGGATGTTCCAGTTTTCATTCCTTCAGAAACTCAACAGTAGTGAGTTTTAAATCGAAAAACCATACCAGGCATGCCGCTTGACTTAAGCAATGTGCTTTGCATTAATATATGGAGTCTCCATACTCTTCGTTCAGTTCCATTGAAAACTGTTGCAACTGACAATGGAATAATGTGTGGGAGTTCAGAAATTTTACTGTTCGTTCTATCAATTTCTTCCCGTACTCCAGGGCTACAAATATAGCACAAAGCGCTTTTCGGTGTACAGAACAATGAATGCCGTCTGTCGATCGTTGTAATTTTTAACTCTTGATTGTCAACTAAATCTTTAAATCCTTCCTGCATGATATTGTAGTGTCGTTATACATCAAATAAGCAGTACCTGTCGTTTATGTCAATTGAGAATTAGCATCCCCCTACTCTGCCGTTGCCATTCATTTTAAAGGATTCTGACGATTGTTCGCTAGACCGCCTCCTTTTGTGCAAACTGACCCCGGAGCTGTGAACGTCCTTCGTACCACGAACAAACAGCGAAGGTTAAACAGCACTGACAGTGCGATTCTGCCGGAATCAGAGAGCTTTACCGACCGAAGAATGCCGCACCGCAATGCTAAATGAAATGTTGCGCTGTTCCGCGTACTTTGAGAAGGATCGAGCAAAGCCGAGTGACCGGCCGGGTCTTGGCTCACACACGGCCCGCACACGCAGCATGTGTGAGGTGTGACACGCAGTGGCCGGCTCAGGTCTAAATGTTCTCTAACATCAACGACAAAGTGTGGTTGAGCCACGTAATATTGGAACCATAGTCGATGCCTGACGGATATCGGGACGTTCTCCAACACTTCCGGTAGTACGGAAGAGGGTAAGGTAATCTCCTCCACCGATTGTTTTAGGCAGAATATACGGAACAGTCGGTCATTAAGTACCAGCCCACACGTTTATGATACGTCTTTGTGGATGATCGAGAAAACAAGTTGTCTTAGCATTTTCCAACTCCCAGACATCGCTGTCGTGTATGTTGAATATTCCTTCTCTGGTGAAGGCAGCCTAATCAGTAAACAAAACACGTATTTGGATATCAGGCTTGGTACGGGTGTCACGTGCAGTACTTCACAGGCTGGAGAAAGTGATCACGTAATAGGTCTTGCACTTTCCGATATTTGAATGGATGTATGCCCATCTTGTACAGAACGTTCCACGCAATGGCGTTGGAGGTGCAGGGTGGTTATAATTAAAGCACAGCTACTCGCGAAGGTCCAGAGTGGGGGCTGTGGTTATCGTATAGCAGCGAAACTTCGTAGATATGCTAATGCGTTAATGCGGAAGCGATTTACATCGGAAAAATACGAGGGCAGTTCAATAAGTAATGCAACACATTTTTTTTCTCAGCCAATTTTGGTTGAAAAAACCGGAAATTTCTTGTGGAATATTTTCAAACATTCCCGCTTCGTTTCGTATAGTTTCATTGACTTCTGACAGGTGGCAGCGCTGTACGGAGCTGTTAAAATGGCGTCTGTAACGGATGTGCGTTGCAAACAACGGGCAGTGATCGAGTTTCTTTTGGCGGAAAACCAGGGCATCTCAGATATTCATAGGCGCTTGCAGAATGTCTACGGTGATCTGGCAGTGGACAAAAGCACGGTGAGTCGTTGGGCAAAGCGTGTGTCATCATCGCCGCAAGGTCAAGCAAGACTGTCTGATCTCCCGCGTGCGGGCCGGCCGTGCACAGCTGTGACTCCTGCAATGGCGGAGCGTGCGAACACACTCGTTCGAGATGATCGACGGATCACCATCAAACAACTCAGTGCTCAACTTGACATCTCTGTTGGTAGTGCTGTCACAATTGTTCACCAGTTGGGATATTCAAAGGTTTGTTCCCGCTAGGTCCCTCGTTGTCTAACCGAACACCATAAAGAGCAAAGGAGAACCATCTGTGCGGAATTGCTTGCTCGTCATGTGGCTGAGGGTGACAATTTCTTGTCAAAGATTGTTACAGGCGATGAAACATGGGTTCATCACTTCGAACCTGAAACAAAACGGCAATCAATGGAGTGGCGCCACACCCACTCCCCTACCAAGAAAAAGTTTAAAGCCATACCCTCAGCCGGTAAAGTCATGGTTACAGTCTTCTGGGACGCTGAAGGGGTTATTCTGTTCGATGTCCTTCCCCATGGTCAAACGATCAACTCTGAAGTGTATTGTGCTACTCTTCAGAAATTGAAGAAACGACTTCAGCGTGTTCGTAGGCACAAAAATCTGAACGAACTTCTCCTTCTTCATGACAACGCAAGACCTCACACAAGTCTTCGCACCCGGGAGGAGCTCACAAAACTTCAGTGGACTGTTCTTCCTCATGCACCCTACAGCCCCGATCTCGCACCGTCGGATTTCCATATGTTTGGCCCAATGAAGGACGCAATCCGTGGGAGGCACTACGCGGATGATGAAGAAGTTATTGATGCAGTACAACGTTGGCTCCGACATCGACCAGTGGAATGGTACCGTGCAGGCATACAGGCCCTCATTTCAAGGTGGCGTAAGGCCGTAGCATTGAATGGAGATTACGTTGAAAAATAGTGTTGTGTAGCTAAAAGATTGGGGAATAACCTGGTGTATTTCAATGCTGAATAAAACAACCCCTGTTTCAGAAAAAAAAATGTGTTGCATTACTTATTGAACTGCCCTCGTAGTTCCAATTGTGGCCACCAGGTGCAAATCTGGCACTGCACAATGATTGAATGACAGTATAGTATGATACACACGGCTATCGAGAAGAGACTGTGCGCCATTAGTGAAACTGTTTTAGCAGCAATTTTACGCTGATAACCGTACAAACTCCAGACGGTGTAGCAACGGAAACCTCATGAGCCGCAGCAACGTTCTAAATTTGCTCGTCGGTCTCTGCCACGGTTGGAAGTTGATCATATGTGGCCGGGCAATATTCTATGGAGTGACGAGGCGCATTTTACGTTACATGGAGCAGTGAGTACACAGAACTGCCGGGTTTGGGGTACTGTAAAAAGGTGTGTTGTGCAGGAAGAGCCACTGTACTCATCGTATGTGACTGTGTGGTGTGGCGTGAAAAGAATCTTTACACTCGGTCCGTTCGACTTTGAAAAGAATACAGCAAGAAGGCTTGTCAGGTGTAATGTAACATCTGCACGTTATCGAAACCTCCGTGTACAGCATGTGATTCCTGCTTTCGAAGACCGCAACTGTTAATGGAACCTTACACGAACATGTTATCTCGAAATGTTTTCCAGGTACGTGGCCTTCAAGATTACCAGATTTGAATCCATGCGACTGTTGGCGCTCAGGATCTCTAAGAGAACGCGATTGCCAGGGACACGATCGGTGGCTGCATGATCTGAAGGCCAGTATAAAGGAACAAGTTCTTCAGATTCCACCATAAATGCTGTGAGCAAGCTGATCACGTCGTTTTACGGGTGTAGCATTCCGTCAACGTGTCCGGTGCTCATATGAAAAAATTGTGTTAGCGGTGGTTAATAATAAAATCAAAATTTCGCCTTTATCATTTGTTTGACCTTTCTGCCCACGTCCCGTTCCTAATACGCTATATATAGACGTATTCCTATACGACTTTCTTCCATTCACAGCGCCAGATTTGCACCTGGTGCCCCAAATTGGAACTAACTTTTTCCAGCGTGAATCGGTTCCGCATTAGCATATCTCCCAAGTTTTGTTGCCGTACGATAACTGCAGCCCACACTGGACGTCTGTGAGTAGTTGCACTTTAATTATATCCTCGAGCTATTTAATTCCTCGACTACGGATCGTGTGTTTGTGCTCCTGTTGTCCTCAATTCACTGTAACACGGCTTCCTCGAACTGACCAGTACTCGCACAGGGAGATGTATCAGTTTTCCGTCGCGCTCGTCTAACGCATCTTGTTGCGTGAACATGGCCATAAATATTTGAAATACATGATTTGTTAACCACCTCCCTGGAAATCTTGCTCTGCCTACCGGTAAGTGAATAATATAGCCGATGTTAGTAAGTCAGCTCACTATCCCAATTTCCAGAACCTAGACACTCAAACATTCTAAAACCTCATCCGGGCGCAAGCGCCAGCTGAAGGGACTTAAAATAAATCCCTGCGAATGTGTAATGATTAATAGCACAGGTCTGTGACCTAAAAATTGTTTCAGATTTATGAAGTTATTTTTATAGTGTTTTCAACGCTGATTTCGGGAAAAATAGTGAAAAAATTCTATCACGTACAGCTATTTCACAAACTGCGTGTCTATTTTAGATTTTTTCGATATTTCAGCACTCTAGTGAGTTTGAATTTTGGTTTTTAGGATCTCCATAAACAGTTATTTAGCCGTTTTATATTACATATACGTATAACAAAGAGTAATTAGGAGAAACCAGCAGTATTTTCATGTCAGAGCCTGTCTGTCGCGCTGCCCATTCCCCCGCCATCATCAGGCAGTGAGCTTTTGCTATTGTCCTTCAGTTCACAGTACCTCTTCACTTTGAGCTGTTCACGTGTTGTTGTTACAAGTGCTCTAAAGTAGTGGCTGTTTTCTTGTGTTGTGAAGTTGTTCTGTGGACAATGGACAATGGCTACCAGAGGATGTATAAACTCGCCAGATTGCTTCTGCTACATATGTGGTAACTATACCGTTAAAAAGCAAGAAGGAAACATTTCCGATTTTGTTGAAAAAGTATATTTCGCCTATTCTGGTATAAAGTTAGGTGATCAAGATAAGTCTTAGGCCCCACAAAAAAGTTTGTTCAGTGTGTGTTCAAGAGCTTAGGCAATGGTTTCAACGAAAAACGCTGTTCTTACGTTTTGGAATACCAATGGTTTTGAGGGAGCCCAAAAATCATAGTGATGAATGCTATTTTTGTTCTTGCAACGTACGAGGTTTCAAGTATGCTTCTATACCAGTTGGACACTCAGTTCACTTAAAAGAATGTTAGGAAAACCTTGAGCTGGTTTTAAGCAAACTCTGTTATTCAGACCACAAGTGGACTCTATGTGGTGATTTAAAAGTGATTTCAATGCCGCTTGGTCAACAAAGTGGCTATACAAAGTTCCCTTGTTCTTTGTGACTGGGACAGTAGAGACAGAATGCAACACTACATAAAAAAGCTTGGTCCTTGAGAAAAACCTTACAAGTAGAGGTTAAAAATGTTGAGAGGAAAAGCTATGTGGATCCCAAAAACGTGTTGATTCCACCACTTCACATTAAGTTGGGGCTGATGAAACAATTTGTTAAGGCATTGCCAGAAGAAGGGGAGTGTTTCAGATATCTTTAAGGACAGTTTCCTGATTTATCCGAGGCAAAGCTAAAGGAAGAAATCTATGTCGGACCAGACATTAGAAAACCAATGACAGATCCCAACTTTGTGGACAAAATGGGAACAAAAGAAAAGGCAGCATGGGCATCTTTTAAATTAGTTGTTACCGGTTTCCTAGGAAACAAAAGAGATCCAAACTACAAGACAATCGTCGCAGACATGCTCGACAACTTTAAGAAGCTAGGCTGTAACATGAGCATTAAAGTTCATTTTCTCCACTCACATCTTGACTACTTCCCTGCATACCTTGGTAATGTAAGTGAAGAGCAGGGCGAAAGATTCCACCAAGACACCAAAGAAATGGAAAGAAGATATCAACAAAGATGGAACGTTAACGTGATAGCGGACTACTGCTGGATCATGAAAAGAGACGATCCTCAACGAGTCCACAGCCGGAAAAGCAATAAAAGAAGCTTCGACAGAAAGCGAAAGCGTTATTATAAGGACTTACGAGCATAAAGAGAGATGGAAGTGTACTGGAAATGTAGTTACCAACATGATTTATAAATAAAATTTTATAACGTTAGAAAAAATGTGATAAATTGCTTAAATTTTGTTATTATAGCCAAAAATACTCCCTTTTTTGTGAGAAAACCTGACGCGAAAACGGTTCTCATCTAAATGAGTGTAGTTTCAACTTGAAAATCGAGACTGCTCACAAATGGTAGGAGTCTTAATACTCGATAAGGTTCTAACATTTTCAGCGAATAATTATCACTCACTTTCCATACACCTTTACCAACTGATTTAAATAAAACTGTTCAATGCCAAACTTCATTAATTAACCACTGCAAAGGGCAGTTGCTTGATAAACTGCAGACTACAAGTCAGAAGAATACAAATTTAGCCACGAAATCTCGTGTTCTGAGAATATTATTTACACAGAATGCCATAATATTCCATTACTAACTTCCAACAAGTTCAGTTACAATCCAGAAATATCGTCATGATGGTCTTGGTCTGGCTCTTGAGTTGTTCACCAATATAATCCAGTGGCCCGCTCATGTAATTACGTTAGTTTTATAATTTTTTTCACTGTTCGGGAACGGCGTTATGAGACTCTTTGACGGTGAGGGTATACGTCCTGTCGTCGCTGCTCGCTCACCTCGTTACCAGGTACTTAGCTCGCCCTGTACTTTTCGGTACCCCGAGGCTCGTTCCAGGTAACTCCGCAACACAGTTATCCAGACATTAGCTTACCAACATTCCCTTGCCTGTAGTCAACTTGACTGCTTAGTAGCAAGGGTTATTAAAAATCTGATGCCTTTCCGCTATACTTGGGGTTAAAATACATATCGCTTAGATGGCAGCACTAGGCGAACCTGACAGTGGTCCTCGTCAAGATGAGGCAAAGTCACCTAAACTGCTGAGTCCGCTCAAGCAGACTCCAAATCAGGTCGACAGATCTGGCTTGCACATGGCTACATTGTCATAAACTCATTTATATTTATGTCTCTCTGTAACTTGAATACTGAATCAGACTCACTTTTGGAGCAGTGCATACACAGTACATTTACCCATTTCTAATACCCGTTACTTTTCTAACTTTTACAAATATCTTATGTTTCTGTTAAGTGGGATCTCCGCTAAAAGACCAGTCTGCTCGGGAAATACTCTTCTCTATAAGAAGTTCAGCCTTCGAACACAAAGTTGATGTTCATCTAATACACAAGATGCTTTAAAATTCCCGTTTCAGACTTCTAGGACTTGTAGAAGGGACCGAATAGATAATTTTTTGAATTGGAAGCCATGTCCTGAAACGTATTGTTTCGGCTCTACAACCATGTGAAAACATGTTGATAGCGCGACCACTTTTACGAGTAATTTATTGGGCGTGGCCCAGTACATCACTTGTTTTACAAGTCCACTCATTAATAACCAAAGAAACAAAAACGAAACCTAATCAGTTTTCACAAACACTGTTCTTCAAGTTAAATCGTTTTTGTTCTTTGCAACGGAGGGTCAGCATTCTGATCCAGTACAAGTAAGGACGAAGTGGGGATCACCAAGTTCGGTGCACACGTTGAACCTACGAATGATGCTGTGGTACAAGCTCTCCCTCACAATTGGTGTCTCTGCAGTCTGTCCCGCAGTGACCATAATTCCTGCCACAAGGTCTTCTTCTGTCTCTACAGTAGTCTCATAAACCAAACCGAACGGACATCCATTGCACACACAAATGCCTGTGTAGTAGTTGTCGGGTCGTCTTCTACGTGATGTGGCACGGTCTCTTCCAATTCAGGTGTGAGGCATACCCTTCCAGCGCCGCTTACTGGCGATGAATGTATCAGTTTCCCGAAGCCAGTCAGGTTGTTCTCATCGTGATGTACGGCCTCTTCAAGTTCAGGTGTGAGACATCTCCTTCTGCCGGACATGGGTTACAATTCAAAATATTGTCTGATCAGCCACTCTACAAGTTCTAGAAATTTGTAAGGGGAATTTTAGAGTACCGTGTATAACTTCATTTTTTATCTTCCCCACCATTCTACACCAACGTCACCAAATAAGTTAATACATATCATACACAAGTAAAGGGTAAATATAGGTACGTTACAGTATAGCACTACTTCTACACGACTTTCAATCCACTCTACAGCCATTTATTTTCCTACTTTCATTTTATGTTTTATTACATGCCATCTTATGCTGTTTCCCTACAGCATACACTCTCATTAACTCATCGATCCTTTTTGCAACTTGGTGATGTTCATCTCGCCGATGTACTTCATAAATACTTATTTCATGTTATACAGGTATGCCTTAGTTACAGAAATGAAATCTTTCCACTTCATATAATTACACGGATTGCATTCTTTCTTTCTGTTTTGCTACCGCCTTTATCCCGCATTGTGCGCAGGGTCGGCAGGGTTAAGTATGAATTTGGCATGGTTAATTGAAAGGGTTACAAACCAGCACCTGCCCGAAATTTTTCTTCCAATTCCCATAATTCACACAAAACTTAGCGACCATATCTGAATGATACTTACAATTCACTCAATACACAACGCAGGGCCGGCCGAAGTGGCCGTGCGGTTAAAGGCGCTGCAGTCTGGAACCGCAGGACCGCTACGGTCGCAGGTTCGAATCCTGCCTCGGGCATGGATGTTTGTGATGTCCTTAGGTTAGTTAGGTTTAACTAGTTCTAAGTTGTAGAGGACTAATGACCTCAGCAGTTGAGTCCCATAGTGCTCCAGCTATCCAACTTGTAAAGCAGTTTCATATAAAGAACTGCGAGAATCTTTTTACGTAATTGACGGCGAGTGAAGAGATTTATACTCTGGCCACCCGACAGAGTGATGTTCACTCATTTAATTTTTTCGAGTTTGGTCTTGACTAAGTTCTGTGTTTATCGGTTGTGAAGTGATAATTTTCTGGTGTAATCAGTAAAATAAATAGTTATTGCACGGTATACTGAGTGTCTGTTTTGTAGATTACCCTATGAGCAATACCTATAAAATGGTGATTCAGAAAGCAAAAAAGGAAACAATAAATTCAAGCGTAGCGCAGAGCGTGACGGCAACTTCTGGTTATGACGAAGGTCAAGAGTGGGTGGAAAAACCACTTCCACGTTAGCAAGAGGAGAAGCTAGAGAGACAGATTAGGGACTTGCAGACGCAACATGTACCACGGGCAGTTGCGCCGACAAGCAGTATACAGGGCAGGCAAAGGAACAGCAGAGTCTAAGGGCCTTATTGGCGGCGCAGCCAGCCACCCGCTGTTCCTATTACATTAGGACCACTGGCGGTGCAGCAATCACTTGTTGTTCAGGCTACAGTAGTTCGGCAGTTCTCGCTAGTCGAACAGTCTGTTTTCCTAGCACACTTTTCTGCGCACTATTTCATTTGTTTCAGTATGTGTAGTAAACTGTAGAGCGTCACTGTGGAAAGGAATGAAAGTGTAGACACGACAAAAGAGAGAAACATGAAGCTGGGGCCGGCCGAAGTGGCCGTGCGGTTAAAGGCGCTGCAGTCTGGAACCGCAAGACCGCTACGGTCGCAGGTTCGAATCCTGCCTCGGGCATGGATGTTTGTGGTGTCCTTAGGTTAGGTAGGTTTAACTAGTTCTAAGTTCTAGGGGACTAATGACCTCAGCAGTTGAGTCCCATAGTGCTCAGAGCCATTTGAACCATTTGAACCATGAAGCTGGAAAAAGCACTGAAAGAATGCCAGAAGTTATTGGCCACACAAGTGAATACCTAAGATTTCATTTGTGCCGTTGAACAACATTCCGCGATTTGGGACACCAGTTCTGACTCTTACAGTAATAATCTGTTAAAAATAAATGCTTGGAATGAAATTATTTGTTCACTGGTAATGGATTTTGAGCAGCGATCTTTGGTTGAGAGAAGTAACCTTTCTAAGTATTTAAGCATTAAATTTATTCGTAAATCCTCTCAAGTATAATGCTATCACTATAGTTAAAGAGAAAACTGAATGTTTGTACTTCTACTTTTTTGAAACATAAACTTATCCTTCTACATTATGCTTGGGAGGATATCCTTCGGTTTCCTGTATAATAGGAAGAAAATTGAAAAGGTTATGAATTTTTAAAATAGCTGTCGTTCATTTATTTTTTTGATAATATTCACTCATCTGACTATCTATCTATCACTTGAGCCTTGTCCCGCAGTTACGCAGGGTCAGCCATCGTTAATTGGATTTGGCATGACCGGATGTCCATTCTGACGCCACCCTGTACCCCCTAGGATGGAATTAATGTACCCCAACTGGCTGCGACGAGTGTAATCCATGGAATAGTGCGAATGGATTCAGATGTCTGCGAGCCGTGTAACTGAGGCGGAACATGCGGACCAGCCCGGTATTCACCTAGTGGGATGTGGAAAACCGTCTAAAAACCACATCCAGGCTGGCCGACACACCGGCCCTCGTCGTTAATCCGCCGGGCGGATTCGATCCGGGGCCGACGCGCCTACCCGAGTCCAGGAAGCAGCGCGTTAGCGCTTTCGGCTACCCTGACTTTTTTTTTTTTTTGGTAATATTCACATGGGTGTTAAAACACAAAGCAGACATCCACTAAACTATAATTATAATGAATAGTAGGTACATGTTCTCACTTCAGCGATATTGACGGTCTTCATTCGATTCCTATAAACCTTCGACTGAGAAGGTATCTTCAAACTTTGAAACAATTGCGTTTTCTGATAAAGTTACGCGAAACACAGCAACTTCGTATTATGGATTCACCCAAACGAAGGTCAACATTCAATGGTCGTTGAAAAATTCTCCATTCGTTGGCCAAGATTCCAAACGTACACTCTATATTCCTTCGTGCTCTGCTAAGTCGGTACTTATATACACGTTTTTTTACGGCCAAACATTTACCTGGCTAAGCTTTGTTGTCAAACCGAAACCTTCATCGCCAACAATCACAAGGGGCATAGGCTCATCGAAACCCTGGAAGGAAGATGGAGCTTCAGGAATATTTAAGGAGCCCTCATCAAGTTTTTTCCTGAAAACACTGTCCTTAAATATCGTGGAATCAGCAGACCTATCATATTCATCCACATCCGCGAAAATGAATTTGTAGTTGGCATCACACACAGCGAGTAGCACGACTGAGAATAAATTTTTCTAATTATAATACAATGAACCACTTGCAGTTGAATTGATCACTGTATATGTTTTCCGTCAATGGCTCCAATGCAGTGTGGGAAATTTGTTTTTTAGTAAAAACCAGCAGCTGTCTTAAGCCAAAAATCTGTCGTGAGGTCTGGAAAGCATACCCGTCTAACATTTTTCCAGATGGCATCTAAAATCTGTGTTACAAACACTGAGATTGTAGGTTGACTTATTTTGTACTGGGTAATGTAGATCTTGCATCGAAGTTCCCGTTGCCAGATACCTGAAACAAAATTTAAAAAAGCAGTTCAATCGCCTTAACATCTCTGTAAATAAAAGTGAATGTTTGTATATTTGTCCTCTATGCGTTCCTAAACCATTCATTCGATTGCGATGAAATTTTGGTGAGCTGTTCTCCGTACGCTCGCAAAGGTTCCTCGTCAAAAAAGAGAAATACGATACATTGTTGAGGAGATATGACGTCATAAGCAACGAGATGCCACCGCGCGAAAATACACGGATTTATGCACCAGCCGGCCGCGGTGGTCTAGCGGTTCTAGGCGCTGCAGTTCGGAACCGCGGGACTGCTACGGTCGCAGGTTCGAATCCTGCCTCGGGCATGGGTGTGTGTGATGTCCTTAGGTTAGTTAGGTTTAATTAGTTCTAAGTTCTAGGGGACTGATGACCTAAGATGTTAAGTCCCGTAGTGCTCAGAGCCATTTGAACCATTTATGCCCGCATCTCGTGGTCGTGCGGTAGCGTTCTCGCTTCCCACACCCGGGTTCCCGGGTTCGATTCCCGTCGGGGTCAGGGATTTTCTCTGCCTCGTGATGGCTGGGTGTTGTGTGATGTCCTTAGGTTAGTTAGGTTTAAGTAGTTCTAAGTTCTAGGGGACTTATGACCACAGCAGTTGAGTCCCATAGTGCTCAGAGCCATTTGAACCATTTATGCACCCAATATTTGAGAATGAGAGCACTTAGCGACTGTTCTCTCTCTC
The DNA here is from genome assembly GCF_023898315.1 of Schistocerca nitens. Lineage (NCBI taxonomy): Eukaryota > Metazoa > Arthropoda > Insecta > Orthoptera > Acrididae > Schistocerca > Schistocerca nitens. The sequence continues at coordinate 332,764,285 of NC_064622.1, forward strand.
ACCTTCTAATGTACTTTTTTTTCAGTGACACCCATTCAGAAGAAGTGGAAATCCATCCGTTCATGTTACACGAGAAAACTTCTTCGGGTACAGGGTGTCAAAAGTGGTTCAGCTGCAACCAGGAAAAAACAGTACACCTATTTTGAACAGCTACGTTTTCTAGAAACTGCGGTGAAAAAATCTACAACAGACAGAGGACATAGTGAATGAAGAAGAAAATGAAACTCCTATTTCATTTGATAATGGACCTACATGTAGGATCTCTCAGCACAAATCTAAAAAAAGAACTAGCAACGACGATGAGTTAATTAAAGTACTAAAGAAAAAAATTGCATCGGAAGAGAAATCTCGCACTTTCGATGAAACAGATGAGGATAGGCTTTTTCTCCTCCCTATGTCAACTCAGATTTATAAAATACCTGCTGAAAACAAATTAAAACTCCGGACAGACATAATTTCTCTCGTCGGTGTTGCCCAAAAATTTTACAGCAAGGATGGCAGAAAAAGGCTGACCCGGCCCTTCACTCCTCTGCCACCACCATCAATTCTACAGTATCCTATACAACCATAGCCTATGGAAATACAGTGCATGCCACAAAGGCCGATGGAACAACATCCTATGCAACAGAAAACAATGTTTCAGCCACGACTAGTGGATCAACAACCACAAGTTCAATTTTTCCAGAACCAGTTTCAACAATGCCCAAATGCAAACGTGCCCTTACAATCTCCATCACGTGCAGATACTTCAGTCACATTAAATGAAGATTTTGATAGTCAAATGAGTGAAGCTTTTGCTCTTCAATATGTAGTGTATACCGGGTGTTCAGAAAGTCAGTATAAATTTGAAAATTGAATACATCACGGAATAATGTAGATAGAGAGGTACAAATGGACACACATGCTTGGAATGACATTTCAAGTCTTTGAGAACTATAATCGTGATCTTGGGAAGTCATACTTCAGTGGAAATATGCCATTTGTACTCAGGACAAGGAATCAACGGAAAATAAATGAGCAGGAATCTGCATGTATCTGGGTCAAAGTATCTGGAAACGCTTATAAAATAAAATTTGTAGCTGATAAATATAAACTCAGTTCGATCGAAGTGGTTACAGTTCTCAGAGTGTTGTCAAGGTATTCATCTGAGATTTTGGCTCTATTTTTATTCGTTGTGGGCTCTTGCAAATAACTTTACACAGACGTACGTATTTCCAAATAAAGCTAACATACTTAATGCATGACTGGGCAATTATGATTTGTAGAGGTCCAACAAAGATATGATCAAATTTTTCTTTCAGTTGGATGTCAGACTGCAGCTCTACGCATTCTACCTAAAAACATCAGCTCTACGCATTATACCTAAAAACCTCCTGGCAACGTATCTACATTCTTTGTAAAAGGCGTCGCATAAATACAGAAATAAAGTCATTGTTTTTCCGGAAATCCTAAAACCGATTTTGAAATTCTTGCATCAAATTGAAAAGTATGGCTGTGTATTTCAGCCCTTCTGTAGGATTACGTTTGGCTTAAGTGTGGAAACGAAAATAAATAGTTTGTCTGCATTTACTTGTGCTTGCCAGAATTACAGTTTCAGACATTGCACTGATACGTAGATTTGTACCTTGAGGACGCCTGTTTAAGTTATTTAAATGAACAGTCGTATCTACCAAAAATGCTAAATATGTCACATAGTTGGCAACGTCAGGTTCTGACACAGATTTTCCTTTTGATATCATGAAAGATTTGATTTCATTAATTATGCTATAACACCTTTTTTAACAGCTGTGCTCCGCTAAGTCACCTGAATTCTGTAAAATATGTTATTTCTCCATACTGAGTATCCAAACATCTGAGGAATTCCTCGAACTGATGATGATTTAATCCCATAGGAGGAAACTCCTGGCTGCCGAATGAAGAAATTGAATTGAATTAAAGCTCATCTCTTTGTATCGATCATCTGCTATGGTAATGGAAATGAGCGTTTGGCGTCATTGGCCGGGAGGCGCCTTACGTGGCAGGTGCGGCCGCCTTGGTGCAGGTCTTATTACATTCGACGCCACATTGGGCGACCTGCGCGGTGCAAATTGCAGACGAAAGTAAAAAGGTTTCGTGAAAGCACTTCGAGACATTCATGTAGAAATATTCTCTTATTTATAGCAATGGATATGATATTAAGTTAAACCTGTTATAACAGAATTACGGTACTGTTAGGTAGCAAACATCGTCAAAAAGGTTCGTTATCACTACTGTATGGAAATAACACCGACGTTCCTTGTATTTCCATAAACTGATTTGACTGTACATCTCTCAATCTCCAGTTTCGCATTTGCAACAGAGATATCCGTAAGACAACAGATCAGTACATCTCATAGATTGGTGGCTTAAATGTCATTTCTTGGGCTGTATTCACACTTGTTTTGGGCCGCATGGGGCTCGCTGGCCACAGGTTGGACATTCTGACCTCGACGCTGAAGCAGTGGAGACGGACGTCATTATGAAGCCTTCTACAGATCAACATTTGAGAGACATAGGTGATCCAGCGCATGGGCAAACCTTCAGACCAACGGATGCAGCAGGTACTACAGTTCGAACACATTGGCGACAGGACGTCTTCCGAATACTGGCGCCATTTCCGCAGTACTGTGGAGGAGGCAGCAGTGTCGGAAGAAATGCTTCGGCACGAATGGGTCATGCAGCTATGGCTGTCAGTGAAAATGGCACTGGGAAGGACAACATTAGTTTTGTCAGTGGATGACAAGTACACGCGGCAGTGGGGCAAGTGAGCGCATCGGCAAGAGCACAGGTAGCTGATGACCACAATACGGCAGAAGCCGCGGCTGTACAACACCAGCCAAGGAAGTCTGTTGCCGAGCAGCTCTGCGGCCTAAAGCCACAGCTGGACGCAATGCAAAAGCAATTATCGTCTCTGGGATACAACAAATGAGACAACGTGCAGAGCGGTAAATCAGAGGCACATTCGCCTGGCCAACAGCAGTAAAGGCCGGAGAGACAAAATGGTAGACTATGTTGGCACCACAAAAGGTTGGACGTGAGCGCACTACCATTAGTTGGAGTCGGATGAGACAGAGGGCGCAGAACTACACCTAACTACCGCTCATCATGACTTATGGCGGACAGGAGGAGGCAGTGTACATTGCTTTCAGGAAGGTTCTCCAATATAGGTTCGTACTAGCTGTGACGCAGATTTTTTTCACAACCCCAGACAGGTTTATAGATCAACGCAGCATAAATTATAAGGCGGAATGAGGTGGTGATGGGTACGATAGGGAGAAGTACAAGCAACGCAGTCACTTCATCTGGCGACGCAGTTAAACCTGAAACATGGCAGAAGACATTGCACATCACCGTGCACCAGCGCATGACTACCGTAAGCCAACCAGTCTCCCGACGATCGAGAAGACTAGTGCCTGACCAGGTGACAGAGGCTACAGTGGAATCTGAACGAGATGATGCAGGTAGGCACTGCAAGAAGATCGGATAGCTCACAGACATCGCCACTTTTGGGGATGAGAGACGACTTGTGGAGACCTGGTGGTAATTATAGGTCGCGCGGCTCCAGACTGTAGCGCCGAGAACCGCTCGACCACCCCGGCCGGCAGACTTTAAGACGGCTTACAACCATATTGCTCTATCGGAAGAGGACGAACCCAAGCCGGCTGTGATAACACCTTTCGGGCTATTTGAACACCTCGACAGTCCATTTGGATTGGAAAATGCAGCCCAGACCTGGCAAAGATTTGTAGATGTGGTGCTGAGGGGCCTGGACTTCTGTTTCGTATACCTCGATAATATTCTGTTATTTTCATGGTCAGCTGAGTCACATGAGGAACACCGTAAAGCAGTATTTGACAGCACCAAGAAATTTGGGCTCGTGGAGATCAAAGCAAAGTGTGCTCTCCACCAGAACCAAGTGACGTTTCTTGGTAGCGTGGTATCAGCAGCTGGTATCTGTCCACTCAAGGAGAAGGTGGAGCTTTTACGGAAAATTCCTAGGCCGACCAGTTAGCAGCAGCTATGAAGATTCCTCGGGATTGTCAACTTTGATAAACGCCAACTACAGGGGGAAGCGGAGATGCAGGTGCAGCTCTCAGACGCTTGCTCGCCGGACTGCCGCCATTCGCGAAACGGTGAAATTCCAAGGCTGGCCTAACGTGAATGCGATTTGCCTCCTACGGCCTATCCACGATATGACCTGCAGCCGACACTACTGCCCAAGTTCGCTGGACGTGTCCTGTGTGGTCACCAATGTGGCGCCACATGCGACAGCGTGGCCGAGTGGTCGACATCCGCCGGGAGTGCCCGGCATTGGGGGATGGAGGAGGCCAGATCAGCCATGAACTGGTGGCATGATTATCTGAGAGCCCCAGCCAGCCACTCTGCACAACAGGGCCTTTTCGACGCCGACGGCATCGCCTTGACCAAGCAGACTGTACTAGCCAGGCGCCACATGCAAACCAGTACGCCAATTACTGTAAAATATTTCTGTTAGGGGGAATTTCTGACCTCTGCAATAATCATGTAAGATTCATTTGCACATCACGACCCACAATGTGCTAACACGAAAATGCAAGGAATCCCTGACTGAGTAACTAGTGCTCTTAGCAAAAATTGGAACATACGGGATAGCTCGAGCCTGACACGTTTCAAGGGCTGCTGAAGGATTTCTTAGGAGCAAGACACACTCTGCCGTTTTGTCAAACACCTCCCCTCCCCTCCCTCCCTCTTCAGTGTTAGTTCACTTAACGCCCAGAAAAAACCATATGACTATTTTCAATTATTGTGGAATGCCATATCTGGTGTATATGTACAGAGAATTAGAGGAAAATACTATTTTGAGCAACGCTTACTCGCCCCATCCTCAAATGAAGGAGTTCTGTTACTCGGAAAACAGCTAATTTCATTCTGTTCGTTGATGACAGCTCAAGCTCAGAGAGTGAACTCGCTCAAAATATATGTGATTGCAGGCTTTCTCGGCGTATTCCAGTCATAAAATCTTCTAGGATGATCAGCCGAGCAGTGATGTGTTCTCGTCGCAACGTTTCAATGAGTTCCGTAAGCAGTGAAACACTGCGACATGACGATGCCACCACTCAGCCTATCACCCGAGAAGATTTTATTATCAATCGGGATGTAATACAAACTAGATAAGAAGCTTCATCTCATCCCCTGAATGCAAAGATAGCCATATACAGGGTGTTTCAAAAATGACCGGTATATTTGAAACGGCAATAAAAACTAAACGAGCAGCGATAGAAATACACCGTTTGTTGCAATATGCTTGGGACAACAGTACATTTTCAGGCGGACAAACTTTCGAAATTACAGTAGTTACAATTTTCAACAACAGATGGCGCTGCAAGTGATGTGAAAGATATAGAAGACAACGCAGTCTGTGGGTGCGCCATTCTGTACGTCGTCTTTCTGCTGTAAGCGTGTGCTGTTCACAACGTGCAAGTGTGCTGTAGACAACATGGTTTATTCCTTAGAACAGAGGATTTTTCTGGTGTTGGAATTCCACCGCCTAGAACACAGTGTTGTTGCAACAAGACGAAGTTTTCAACGGAGGTTTAATGTAACCAAAGGACCGAAAAGCGATACAATAAAGGATCTGTTTGAAAAATTTCAACGGACTGGGAACGTGACGGATGAACGTGCTGGAAAGGTAGGGCGACCGCGTACGGCAACCACAGAGGGCAACGCGCAGCTAGTGCAGCAGGTGATCCAACAGCGGCCTCGGGTTTCCGTTCGCCGTGTTGCAGCTGCGGTCCAAATGACGCCAACGTCCACGTATCGTCTCATGCGCCAGAGTTTACACCTCTATCCATACAAAATTCAAACGCGGCAACCCCTCAGCGCCGCTACCATTGCTGCACGAGAGACATTCGCTAACGATATAGTGCACAGGATTGATGACGGCGATATGCATGTGGGCAGCATTTGGTTTACTGACGAAGCTTATTTTTACCTGGACGGCTTCGTCAGTAAACAGAACTGGCGCATATGGGGAACCGAAAAGCCCCATGTTGCAGTCCCATCGTCCCTGCATCCTCAAAAAGTACTGGTCTGGGCCGCCATTTCTTCCAAAGGAATCATTGGCCCATTTTTCAGATCGGAAACGATTACTGCATCACGCTATCTGGACATTCTTCGTGATTTTGTGGCGGTACAAACTGCCTTAGACGACACTGCGAACACCTCGTGGTTTATGCAAGATGGTGCCCAGCCACATCGCACGGCCGACGTCTTTAATTTCCTGAATGAATATTTCGATGATCGTGTGATTGCTTTGGGCTATCCGAAACATACAGGAGGCGGCGTGGATTGGCCTCCCTATTCGCCAGACATGAACCCCTGTGACTTCTTTCTGTGGGGACACTTGAAAGACCAGGTGTACCGCCAGAATCCTGACACAATTGAACAGCTGAAGCAGTACATCTCATCTGCATGTGAAGCCATTCCGCCAGACACGTTGTCAAAGGTTTCGGGTAATTTCATTCAGAGACTACGCCATATTATTGCTACGCATGGTGGATATGTGGAAAATATCATACTATAGAGTTTCCCAGACCGCAGCGCCATCTGTTGTTGAAAATTGTAACTACTGTAATTTCGAAAGTTTGTCTGCCTGAAAATGTACTGTTGTCCCAAGCATATTGCAACAAACGGTGTATTTCTATCGCTGATCGTTTAGTTTTTATTGCCGTTTCAAATACACCGGTCATTTTTGAAACACCCTGTATGTATTATAATGGAATGCTAGGTTAGTAGTATGACAGTCGGAAAATCTGAAAAGAAAACTGGATAATCACGATACTACCATTGCTGCTCTCAACAAATCGTGCTTCAAGTCGTAAACGCGGTTCATTTCGACAGCTGCAATTTACTAATTCAGTTGAAGTTTAACAATCAGTGAGCCAAGCGGCAGCTGTAGAAATAGAAATCCTGAAGAGAAACATCAGTTCGATGTCGATATCCAAATACCTTATGATCACGATGAGCAGTAATACCTGGTATCAACTGCTCATTAAATTTACCCCCCCCCCCCCCCCCCCTTCATTGCGTGTACATATTTCAGCTCTCATCACAGCGCTTGATACAATGTCTTAAAACGATCCTGCAGAATGTCATCCTGTTAGTGTAACTGAAGATCTCATTTGGTCATTCAACATGGCTCACCAAATACTTACGAAAAATCGTACGGAGCTTGGGTTGGTAACTAATGATTTACTACCTTGGTCCCGGCTAGTTTTTCTGAAGTATCGAGGAACGATGGACAACATTTTATCAGGGGTTGTTGAAATGTTTCCATTCGAAGGCGGTACAACCCATAATCGGTATGACAACCAGGCAAGTTCGCCTTGAGAATTGAGACAATCATTCCACCGCCGCACCAGGTTGAAGATCTCCTGCTGCGTGAAGAAGTCCGTAAGCGCCTGATGCACTTCTTCTTCCAACAGAGATCGTCGATCTTTCATCACCTTTAAGGGATCGAAGGCGTGATAATCGCCTGACAAGGGGAGGCCGCCAATTGTGAAATTCAGATTCGATTCATATTGCGCATAATAAAAGCTCATAGGCAGAGGTGTATTGTGGCAAAGCACCAAGATGCACTTCTCAGCCGTTGTCGAGAAAATCGACAGTTAAAAGAAACCGTTGAGGTGAAATACTCTCTACAATTAGTACCTTTCTACAACGTCGTGGCGCAGCGGTAAGCGCTCGGGTTCGTAATCCGAAGGTCGCCGGTTCGAATCTCTCGCCATGAAACTTTTTTTTTAGTATTTGTTATTAATATATATATATATATATATATATATATATATATATATATATATATATATATATATATAAAATTCCCGGCAATCAGTTGCAACAATTATGCATATAACAAGTTGTTGAAAGTAGTTTGTCGTGGAAAAACTGGCGACTTCGAACATGATTATGTTTTCTGCAAACAAAGTTGTATTTCACAAATGTTATTAATTGTCTTCATAATGTTTACACGTGTAGTTAACGGAAGACGTAGAAACGATATTACGAAACGAATACGTATAGTGTAAGTCAAACGTTCGAATTAGAGACCCCATGATATATATATATATATATATATATATATATATATATATATATATTTGAATTACAAAAAACAAATACTAAAAAAAATTGCATGGCGCGAGATTCGATCCGGCGACCTTTGACTTATGAACCCAAGCACTTACCGCTGCTCCACGACGCTATAGGAAGTTATACATCGTAGAGAGTATTTCACCGCAATGGTTTCTATTAACTGTCGATTTTCTCGATAACGGCTGAGAAGTGCATCTTGGTGCTTTGCCACATTACACCTCTGGCCATGAGCTTCTATTATGCGCAGTATAAATCGAATCTGAATTTCACAATTGGCGGCCTCCCCTTGTGAGATCGGGACTGTAGGGTAAGAGCTCGAGTTGCAATATCCGTAATGGATGAGGCTGAGCCCGACATCGACCGGCATGTTGTGTCGAATCGCGACTGGAACGGCACTTGGCGCACCATTCCACAACGGTGGTGGTCTTCCAGAGACATGCGCGTCCCACACGCAAACATTATTCTGCAGCCGAGAAGAGAATAACAGTACGTTGGCCCTGTTTGGACAAGTTCGGTAATAACGTCGCCGTAGTTCACTTCTCCGCATTTACCGCACGCACGTAGGAAACACACGAATGCCGCATTACTCCCTTTCCCACGTATTGGTGTTTACACACTAAAGAGCCAAGGAAACTAATACACCGTCCTAGTATCGTGTATAGCCCCCGCGAGCACGCGGAAGTGCCGCAACACGACGTGGCACGCACGTGACTAATGTCTGAAGTAGTGCTGGAGGGAATTGACACCATGAATCTTGCAGAGCTGTCCATAAATCCGTAAGAGTACCAGGGGTTGGAGGTCTTCTCTGAACATTGCAAGGCATCCCAGATAGGCTCAATAATGTTTATGTCTGGGGAGTATGGTGGCCAGCGGAGGTGTTTGAACTCAGAAGAGTGTTCCTGGAGCCACTCTGCAGCTGTTCTGGACATGTGAGGTGTCTCATTGTCCTGCTGGAATTGTCCAAGTCCGTCGGAATGCACAATGGACATGAATGGATGCAGGTGACCCGACGGGATGCTTACGTACGTGTCACCTATCAGAGTCGTATCTAGACGTATCAGGGGTCCCATATCACTCCAACTGCACACGCCCCACACCATCACAGATCCTCCAGCAGCTTAAACAACCCAGTGTTGACATGCAGGGTGCAAGGATTCATGAGGTCGTCTCCATGTCCGTACAAGTCCATCCGCTTCATACAATTTGAAACGAGACTCGTCCGACCAAGTAACATGTTTCCAGTCATCAACAGTCCAATGTCGGTGTTGACTGGCCCAGGCGAGGCATAAAGCTTTGTGTCGTGCACTCATCAAGCGTACACGACTGGGCCTTCAGTTCAGAAAGCCCATATCGATGATATTTCTTTGAATGGTTCGCACGCTGACACTTGCTGATGGTCCAGGATTGAAATCTGCAGCAATTTGCGGAAATATTCCACTTCTGTCGCACTAAACGATTCCCATCAGTCGTAGTTGGTCTCGTCCTTGCAGGATTTTTTTCCGGCCGTAGCGATGTCGGAGATATGATGTTTCAGCGGATTCCTGATATACACGGTACACTCGTGAAATGGTCGTAAGCGAAAATCCCCACTTCATCGTTACCTAGGAGATGCTGTGTCCATTCTCTCGTGCGCCAACTATAAATCAACGTTCAAGCTCACTTGTATCTTGATAACCTGCCATTGTAGCAGCACAAACCGATCTAACAAATGCGCCAGACACTTGTTGCCTTATATAGGCGTTGCCGACCACAGAGCTGTAGTGTCACTGTTTACCTCCGGTAACCTTAAATGCCAGCTCTTTGTCCGTTCTCTGCACTGTGTCTTTAATTCCCTTTCTTGGGGTGCCCTTGCTGGCTTCCAACAGCTGTGGGGTCCACGGAATACAACAGTATGGCTGTCCAACTCATCACGGAATGGCCGCTATGGTATACTCTTCGGACGTAAATGCGATCAGAAATTGAAAACAGTGCGAAACAAGACTTATCGAATCAAATGAGCTGCTTTCCTTGCTCCGCAGTGCAGGTTTTATGACTTCGGCGCCACGTTTTCCTATTGGTGGCATATGCGTCACTAATGGGTGGTTCTGGAATTCCAGCTCGTCATGCACTTCTCTGCTCCTGGAGCTACCCTCGTGAAGCATTGGTACAGGCTGGGTTCGCGAGTGCGATATTCAGTTGTGCACTGACCTTTGTATATGTCGTGTTCTTCTTTTTCGTCACAATCTTCTTCAAGGAGAGTCCGTCGCAATCTCTCAACACACTTTCGTCTGCGTTGTGACAGCTGATAATGTGTTTTAGCTTTCACTATATGCCGTGTGAATTTTCGATATTGTGTCTATTGAAATACCACGCACCTCGGCTACCTTGGTTAAGGAAGCTCCTACAACACGAGCTGCAACAATCAGCGCATGTTCGAATTCACTCCGCTCCGAAATAATGCACTCATAACTGCACAGAACGCTATTCTGACTAGGACTGCTGATATTTTTAAAAGTATCGGCAAGCCGATACATCGATATATAAAAAATGTCATTTCAGGCCATAGATATATCGAGAAAAGTATCGATACACTTGCGGAAATGGTATCGACGTACCTCCCTATAAAAATATCGACACCATATTGTAAATGTACTACCAGTTTTAGACCTGCATATTTAAATATTTATTTATTATTACATGCTCTGCACATCAACAAGCAGCGCACCTATCCCCCTTAGAGGAAGAATTGAAGGGAAAATGATGCACGTTCACGCTTGGCGATAACCACCTTACCTAACAATGGTAACTATATGTGAGTGGCACAATAAAAAGTGAAAGATGGGTCCGTCGTTCGGTTTCGTCACATCTCGGATTTGTCCGGAACACTTGATGTCGACCTCCCAATTTTTTCATTTCTACCAACACCACTGATCTGGCAGCTGTAGTGTCGAAATTGCATCGTGAAGCTAACCGTTGCAGTTTCTGTTGGCTAGCATTTTCCCTCACACGTCCCCGCCCACCGCAAAGACCAAACTCGTCATTTAGGTTTCTGTTCATCATTACAGCAACTGTTTTTGAATGATACCGCTGTGAAGATATAGCACACTAATTGCATTAAAAACTGTTTTTTAACGCTACTCGTGTACTAGTTCGCATCTGAAATCTTTTTATTCCATTCACACTATCACCCGTTCCCCCAGTGCAATGGAACTACTACTTATTTTGTGCCACATATACAAGCAGGCAAAAAAGAATACAAAAGTCTCAAAAATGAGATCGGCAGGAAGTGCAAAATGGCTTAGACGGGATGGCTAGAGGACAAATGTAAGGACGTAGAGGCGCATATCACTAGGGGTAAGATAGATACTACCAACAGGAAAATTAAAGAGATCTTTGGAAAAAAGAGTACGACTTGCATGAACATCAAGAGCTCAGATGGAAATCCAGTAATAAGCAAAGAAGGGAAAGCAGAAAGGTGGAAGGAGTATATAGAGGGTCTATACAATGGCGATGTTCTGGAGGACAATATTATAGAAATGGAAGAGAATATAGATGAAGATGAAATAGGAGATACGATACTGCGTGAAGAGTTTGACAGAGCACTGTAAGACCTAAGTCGAAACAAGGCCCCGGGAGTAGACAACATCCCATTGGAACTAATGACAGCCTTGGGAGACCCAGGCCTAACAAAACTCTACCGTCTAGTGAGCAAGATGTACGAGACAGGCGAAATTCCAATCCCAAAGAAAGCAGGTGTTGACAGATATGAAAATTACCGAACTATCAGTTTAATAAGCCACGGCTGCAAAATACTGACACGAATTAGTTACAGACGAATGGAAAAACTGGTAGAAGCCGACCTCGGGGAAGATCAGTTTGGATTCCGTAGAAATGTTGGAACACGTGAGGCAATACTGACCCTACGAATTTTCTTAGAAAATAGATTAAGGAAAGGCGAGCCTAAGTTTTTAGCATTTGTGGAGTTAGAGAAAGCTTTCGACAATGTTGACTGGAATACTCTCTTTCAAATTCTGAAGGTGACAGGAGTAAAATACAGGGAGCGAAAGGCTATTTACAATTTGTACAGAAACCAGATGGCAGTTATAAGAGTCGAGGGGCATGAAAGGGAAGCAGTGGTTGGGAAGGGAGTGAGACAGGATTGTAGCCTCTCCCCGATGTTATTCAATCTGTGTATTGAGCAAGCAGTAAAGGAAACAAAAGAAAAATTCGGAGTAGGAATTAAAATCCATGGAGAAGAAATAAAAACTTTGAGGTTCGCCGATGACATTGTAATTCTGTCAGAAACAGCAAAGGATCTGGAAGAGCAGTTGAACAGAATGGACAGTGTCTTGAAAGGAGGATATAAGATGAACATATCTCAGAAGCAAAACGAGGATAATGGAATGTAGACGAATTAAATCGGGTGATGCTGCGGGAATTAGATTAGGAAATGAAAGGCTTAAAGTAGTAAATGAGTTTTGCTATTTGGGGGGCAAAATAACTGATGATGGTCGAAGTAGAGAGGATATAAAATGTAGACTGGCAATGGCAAGGAAAGCTTTTCTGAAGAAGAGAAATTTGTTAAAATCGAGTATAGATTTAAGTGTAAGGAAGTCGTTTCTGAAGGTTTTTGTATGGAGTGTAGCCATGTATGGAAGTGAAATGTGGACGATAAATAGTTTGGACAAGAAGAGAATAGAAGTTTTCGAAAGGTGGTGCTGCAGAAGAATGCTGAAGATTAGGTGGGTAGATCACATAACTAATGAGGAGGTATTGAATAGAATTGGAGAGAAATTATTAGCACAACTTGACTAGAAGAAGGGATCGGTTGGTAGTGCATATTCTGAGACATCATGGGATCACCAATTTAGTACTGGAAGGCAGCGTGGAGGGTAAAAATCATAGAGGGAGACCAAGAGATGAATACATTAAACAGATTCAGAAGGATGTAGGTTGCAGTAGGTACTGGGAGATGAAGAAGCTAGCACATGGTAGAGTAGCATGGAGAGCTGCATCAAACCAGTCTCAGGACTGAAGACCAGAACAACAACATACCAGCTTCACATTGTGACTGTGAAAGACTGGACGTGATGAAAGCTCAAAAAGTAGTAAGACTACTTCACACAGTTAAAGTAAACTTATTTTCTTCTACAATTTCAAAAGAACAGCTTCAAATATTTGCCGAAAATTGTGAAAAAATAGAATCTAAAATAAAAATATCGGCACTCAATGTTGTCATTTAGGTATCGATTTATCGATATAGCAAAGTAAATATAACGCCTGTATATCGATACTTTTTGGAGATAATATCGGTACGTTGATATATCGATATTTTATCAACGTTCCCAGTTCTGACCAAGACTGACACAGTGGGGACATTGCACAAGCGCTGTTCGTGGTCAAATATAACTGCACCACCTCTAGACATGGCCGGCATCTGCGTTTATGTTCAGACGTGCATTTCTCACGGTGTTTCCATACTTTCGTCCAAACCCTGTGTCTTTTTCGCTGCGAAATTACGCTGTCTACTGCTCTTAACAAGATTTGTAGGTATTTTTACTTAGGGCAAGAGCGTCTTCATCGTCTGTGAACATGACCAACCAAATACGAGTGATTGGAACACTGTAAAAACATTTGAAAGTCAGCATACCTCTACGGTCTGTCCACGCTAACATTCCAGTATATAAGAGGTAAACACACGGACATTACAGGAATAAAAATATTCAAAGTGCCTTCATTGCGACAGTAGCATTCCATTAAGACCAGACCTGATGGTACGACAATACAGTACCTCTTTTACGAACAACATCACGCCAACTGGGCAGTGAAAAATAACTTAACGCGTATGTTGGTTGCTATTGCAGGTGTTTGTTTCTCTCTGTGCTTTTATTACTGGTTGCATTTTGAAGAGCACTGAATGTTAAATATCATAACACTGCTTACATCGCGTACTTTAACGTGTAATATACCCTGAAGAATAAGACATGTCAAGCGCTTAGTGAGAAATTTCATACAGTTATCCCCAACTGCCGGTTTAGTGTTCGTTTTAAAGTGAATGCAACGGCGTATTTTCCGAGTTACGTTCATTAAAAATGAAACAACCTTCGCTACGATCCATTCTTCACTCGACAGCGCTTCACGGGAAGGAATAGCGCAGTGGTTAACGAACTGATCTCACAGTTTGCGGGTATGCGCTTCAAACACCGTCGCAGTCATTCTAACGTCGGTTTTCTGTACTTTTCCATACTCGCTTCAGCCAAATACCAGAATTTGTCCGTAAACCAAGGAAAATGTTTTCACTCTTCTCCTACAGAAGAACTGATAATCTCTATGGCAACGGTACATTAAGCTCTAATCCGCTCTATCCAAGAGACTTATTTTAATTTCTTACGGTATGCAAAATTTTCTTAAATTTCATGGCATACGCAACATTTCACATAGCTAAGAAACAATCAATCTTATCGACCTACAGGTTCATAAACAGCGCTATTCAATAATCTCGGAAATCTAACGTTAAGAAGTCAGTAAGCACACCGATAACTCATCCCAATGGATCTGTAGTTATTAATACGAAGGAGGACCCAAAAGGAACCGGATTGTTGTCATAAAAAATTTATTGATGAACCTTTTTACAAAATTACTTCAGTCACCTTCAAAATACTCTCCATTACATGCGATGCACTTGTCAAGTCTCTTTTTCCACTGTTGGAAGCATGTTTGGAACTCTTCAAGTTTGATATTGTCCAGTGCCCTTTGCGAAGCTGTTTTTACCGCCTCCACATCGTCGTAACGATCCTCTTTTAGCGTCTTTTTCATTCGTGGAAATAGGAAAAAGTCGCACGGGGCTAGGTCCGGCGAATACGGAGCGTGGGGAACGACAGACCGCCTCTGAGATGCCAAATAGTGGGTCACTCGTAAGGCCGTGTGTGCTGGAGCGTTGTCGTGATGCAGAAACCAGTCACCTGATCGCCAAAGTTCCGGGCGTTTCCTCCTCACATCCTCTCGCAGACGCCTTAAAACATCCAAGTAAAAGTGCTGGTTAACAGTCTGGCCAGGGCGTACGAATTCCCGATGCACAATTCCACGAACATCAAAAAAGACAATGATCATGGTCTTCACATTTGACCTCACTCGCCTTGCTTTTTTTGGTCTGGGAGAGTTGGGAGTCCTCCACTGGCTTGACACTTGCTTGGTTTCTGGGTCATACCCGTAACACCAACTCTCATCGCCTGTAATGACTTTCTTCAAGAAGTTTTGATTACGTGCAATCTCTGTTTTCAAGTCTTGACACACACATTCATGCGGATGGTTTTCTCCTGTGTGAGAAGGCGCGCAACAAATTTAGCAGCAACACGTCTCATGTGCAAATCCTCACTCAAAATCCGCTGGCACGAGCTCCAACTGATTCCTGTCTCTGCTGAAATTTGGTCGATCTTTTGGCGGACCTTTTCAATGTTCTCATTTCGCGGTGTTGAAGGGCGTCCAGAACGAGCTCGCTCTTCAACACAAATCTCACCACGTTTAAAGCGCCCAAACCACTCGAAAACCTGTGTGCGGTTCATAGCGTCCTCCTGGAAAGCTTCCTGAAGCATCTGGTGTGTCTCCGTTGCAGTTTTTTTTAAAGCAGGAAACAAAATTTCACACACACTCTTTGTTCTTTTAAAGTTGCCATACCGACTTCGCAGAGGTAACCCGCCAACAGTCAGAGAAACACAATACCACGCTTGCACGTTCAGCTCTACACTGACGCCGTCTGCACAGCTGTTTCATGGTCTCTACTAACACCATCTAGCGTGAGAACCCTGCACTACGTCTACGAGTGGCAGCGGCCTCGGAGTCCGGTTTTTTTTTTTTTTTGGGTCCCCCCTCGTATGCACCATTCACCGAGACAGAGGTAACAAATTTACATTTTAATATAAAAATCGTTGCATAAAAATAACGACCAATTGTTCCGTCGAAAAACATTCCAAATTTTCAGCGAAATCAGCCCAGACAGCCTGTCATAGCTTTTTCAACAGTATTTAACCTATTTAATTTTTCTCTACTTGAATATCTACCATCATTTTGTGTGTCATTATCAAAGACTTACCTTATGTGAGCAACTAAAATATACTAATTTTGCATATGAAAAAATGTTTTCAGAGCCTGCTATTTAAGACGATCTAGATTTCAGTCAATAAACCCATATACTGGTGTTACTGTCTCAAAGATTTTGTAAGTAGGCTGTTTAGGTTTTTTTATTAGTAACGCCACCTCTGTATGAAAATCACTGGCTGTGCTGTGTGCAGTCTGTGGCTGCTTTGCATTGTTGTAATACTCGCCATTGTAGTGTTAGGCAGCTGGCTGCGAACAGCGCGTAGCGTTGCGCAGTTGGAGGTGAGCCGCCAGCAGTGGTGGATGTGGGGAGAGAGATGGCGGAGTTTTGTAATTTGTCATGAACTGCTATATATATATGATGATATCAAGGTAAATACATTCTTTGTTCTCTATTAATATCTTTCATTTGCTAACTATCCCTATCAGTAGTTAGTGCCTTCCATAGTTTGAATCTTTTATTTAGCTGGCAGTAGTGGCGCTCGCTGTATTGCAGTAGCTTGAGCAGCGAAGATTTTTGTGAGGTAAGTGATTTGTGAAAGGTATAGTTTAATGTTAGTCAGGGCCATTCTTTTGTAGGGAATTTTGAAAGTCAGATTGCGTTGCGCTATAAATATTGTGTGTCAGTTTAAGCACAGTCGTACGTAAAATGTTTAAAAAGGGGACGTTTCAATTTATTCATCACTTTTGGTCAGTGATCCCTGTAATATCTGTATGCAGAACTCTGATTCTGGAGCATAAAGAGGCCCCTAGACGGTTAATGATACTGACAATATTTCCCGGATGCACAATAATGCTGACTGTCTAGGAGTGAGATTTAGGGTTGACTAATAACACTGGAAACACAAAAACTTTGAAAATACACTCCTGGAAATTGAAATAAGAACACCGTGAATTCATTGTCCCAGGAAGGGGAAACTTTATTGACACATTCCTGGGGTCAGATACATCACATGATCACACTGACAGAACCACAGGCACATAGACACAGGCAACAGAGCATGCACAATGTCGGCACTAGTACAGTGTATATCCACCTTTCGCAGCAATGCAGGCTGCTATTCTCCCATGGAGACGATCGTAGAGATGCTGGATGTAGTCCTGTGGAACGGCTTGCCATGCCATTTCCACCTGGCGCCTCAGTTGGACCAGCGTTCGTGCTGGACGTGCAGACTGCGTGAGACGACGCTTCATCCAGTCCCAAACATGCTCAATGGGGGACAGATCCGGAGATCTTGCTGGCCAGGGTAGTTGACTTACACCTTCTAGAGCACGTTGGGTGGCACGGGATACATGCGGACATGCATTGTCCTGTTGGAACAGCAAGTTCCCTTGCCGGTCTAGGAATGGTAGAACGATGGGTTCGATGACGGTTTGGATGTACCGTGCACTATTCAGTGTCCCCTCGACGATCACCAGTGGTGTACGGCCAGTGTAGGAGATCGCTCCCCACACCATGATGCCGGGTGTTGGCCCTGTGTGCCTCGGTCGTATGCAGTCCTGATTGTGGCGCTCACCTGCACGGTGCCAAACACGCATACGACCATCATTGGCACCAAGGCAGAAGCGACTCTCATCGCTGAAGACGACACGTCTCCATTCGTCCCTCCATTCACGCCTGTCGCGACACCACTGGAGGCGGGCTGCACGATGTTGGGGCGTGAGCGGAAGACGGCCTAACGGTGTGCGGGACCGTAGCCCAGCTTCATGAAGACGGTTGCGAATGGTCCTCGCCGATACCCCAGGAGCAACAGTGTCCCTAATTTGCTGGGAAGTGGCGGTGCGGTCCCCTACGGCACTGCGTAGGATCCTACGGTCTTGGCGTGCATCCGTGCGTCGCTGCGGTCCGGTCCCAGGTCGACGGGCACGTGCACTTTCCGCCGACCACTGGCGACAACATCGATGTACTGTGGAGACCTCACGCCCCACGTGTTGAGCAATTCGGCGGTACGTCCACCCGGCCTCCCGCATGCCCTCTATACGCCCTCGCTCAAAGTCCGTCAACTGCACATACGGTTCACGTCCACGCTTTCGCGGCCTGCTACCAGTGTTAAAGACTGCGATGGAGCCCCGTATGCCACGGCAAACTGGCCGACACTGACGGCGGCGGTGCACAAATGCTGCGCAGCTAGCGCCATTCGACGGCCAACACCGCGGTTCCTGGTGTGTCCGCTGTGCCGTGCGTGTGATCATTGCTTGTACAGCCCTCTCGCAGTGTCCGGAGCAAGTATGGTGGGTCTGACACACCGGTGTCAGTGTGTTCTTTTTTCCATTTCCAGGAGTGTATATTGCGTTACCTGAAAATGTTAGGTTAAATCGATTTTCTATTGTTGTGTGAAAAATGAGTTAAAAACAAAACAAAACAAAACAGAGTTATTATTAGAGGGCATCGAAAGATATCGATCGAAACCAGCGTTGGTCAATCGTAATATTCGTCGCTTAGAAATTGTAGAAAGATGTGTTTCAAAAATTTAATTAATGCATAGTTATGAATAAAAGTTTATACAGGTATTTATCTCTGTATCTACGCTATGATTGAATCAATTTTTACTGCAAGTATTACTGCATGATATGTTCCCATAACTATATCTCATATACTGAAATGTGAGAGAGCACTTGTAAATTTCAAGTCTTCAAAATAATTGCTTGTAGCGAGGCACCGTAGCGTAACAGACAAGTGTCGACTTGGTGTAACCGTGTCTCTCGTTGTATGTTTTGTTCTTTGATGATGGGTATACGAGCGTCCGTAGAAATTTATTGGTGGGAGGATGGGAGGGGGGGGACGTTGAGGAGGGGGAGAACAAAAGCATGGGGATGCCAGTGTATGGGGGGAACAATTTCCGGTAATGTATCGAATGGTGGACCATCAACACACAAAAAGTTATGGAAACTTTCTTTTTCTTTTGTTCCAACTCAACAAGTTTTTGTGATTGATTTGTTTTAGTGAGTGATTTTTGACTCTCCTTGAACAAATTTTTCATCCACCTTTTTTTCTGCTTGCAACAAAGTAGAGGAATTATCACAGCAGCAGTATCTTTAATGTCCAACATTCTGAACCACAGTATTATTCCACAATACAAGTGACAATAAAATTGACAGTATTATTGAGCAGTCTAGGTAGAACGTCAATAATATTGCACAATACTACTGCGCAATATTATTTGCGGTATAGGGGCAGGCGAAAACTTACGCGCGGACGAAGATTATCATCTCCACCAAACTACAGAGGCGTTTCCTATGCCCTATTAAACCATTACTTACCAGTGTTCCTTTATGGGACGCAATACTTATTTATACGTAAGCAACGCAATTGTATCTGAAGACTGAACTGTCTGCTAAAATGCCTGCAAATTTAAAACAAATATTTTTTCTCTAGTTTTTTTTTTTTTTTTTTTTTTTTTTAAGGAAAGGAGTTAATTTGCCTATTTTCTGTCTTCGAACTTAGCCACACTGTATGTCTGCTGGTAGTTCCTGTGCAACAATGAATTGTGACTTAGTTGGCTGGGCGTGTTTGTTATGAACATACGGATGTCCAGGTAAGATTTATTATATTTTAGATTTCCTGAGGTAGCCGCAATATCAGTTTATTTTATGCGCCCCAATAATGGGACAATTGAATCTGAATTATCAATAAATCGTTGATGTGCCATATTATTGTATACACTCTTATGTATAAAAACTATTTACATTCTTGAGATCTGCCTTCTTTATATTGTCCGATATTTTCGTTCATTCACATTTTACGATTCCAAAAGGATACAAATATGCCGCGAGGACTTAAAGCTGAAACAATTCTACCTTAACTCGAGAACGATGAAGTAAGTGAAGATGAAGCTGATGACTTAGAACTGGTGATAACTCCACCCGATGCAGATAAAATAACAGATGATTTGTGCCAATTTCCCTTAAATGGAACTGTCTGTAATTTTGTTCTAACATACTGAAATTTTTACAACCGCTTTTTCTTTCATTTGTCACTCAAGGTATCATATTAATGTAAAAAAAGGTTGCAAAAATAAGCTAACAAAGTTTTTGCAAGTGATGGGTTAAGAGTTACTTACTGTCTAACAGAAAACAGAATAATTATGTCCTTCGTCCTGTTGTTGTGGTCATCATTCCGAAGACTGGTTTGACTCAGCTCTCCACGCTGCATTATCCTGCGCAACTGTCTTCATCTCTGACTGATTACTGCAACCTACACCCATTTGAATTTGCTTACTGTGTATGGCTTTCGTCCGTTTTTATGGTTTTCACCCCATGGCTTACCTGCCATTAGAAAACTATTCATTGACGCATGAAGATGAGTTCAATGAACAATCAATCCTTTTAGACAGGTTGAACTAAAAATTTCTTTTGTCCTCAATTCGGGTCAGTGTCCACTACTTAGGTATCCGATCTATTCATGTAATCTTCACATTTAAAAAAATTCTGTTCTCTTCTTGTCTGAACTGTTTATTGTTCACGTTTCACTTCCGTACACAACTACAGTCCACACAAATACTTCAGAAAAGGTTGCCTAACATTTAAATTTATATTCGATGTTAACAAATTCTCTTTCTCAGAAATGATCCTCTTGCTATAGACTGCGTACATCTTATATCCTCTCTACAGTTGTCATGTCAGCTATTTTGCTGCCCAAATAGCAAAACTCATCTACTACTTTAGTTGCCTCCTTTCATAACTTCATTCCCTCGGTATCGCCAGATTTAATTCGACTACATTCCATTACTCTTGTGTTACTTTTGCTGATGTTCATTTCATACCTTCATTTCAAAGCGATATTCATTCTGTTCAGCTGCTTTACGAAGTCCTTTGCCGTCTCTGAGATAGTTACATTGGCGTCGGAAAACCGTAAATATTTTATTTCGTCTCCCTCAACTTTAGTTCCCTTCCCAAATTTCTCATTTGTTTCCTTCACAGCTTGCTAATTGTACCAATTGAACAATGTCACCGTTAGACTACAACCTTGATCTATTAATTTCTCAATCACTGATTTCCTTTTAAGTCTCTTGACTCTTAAAACTGCAGACTGGTTTCTGTGCAAGTGGCACGTAACATTTCGCTCTCTGTATTTTATCCCCACTGGCTTCAAAATTTCAAAGACTATATTCTAGTCAATATTGTCAAAAGCTTATTCTAAATTTACAATTGCTACGAAACTAAATTTGACATTTTTAACGTATCTTCTAAGATAAATTGTATGGACAGTATTGCTTCGCATGTTCCTATATTTCTCCGAACCTGCACTTATCTCACGCGAATTCGACCTCTATCAGCTCTTCTGCCCTTCTGTAAAGACTAAGTGTCGATATTTTAAAGATGTATTTCGGTATTGCCTGTAGGCAGGTGCCTTCTTTGGAACTGTAATTGCTACACTTTTGAACTAGGAGAGTATTATGTCTCACACACAGGCTGTCAAGAGTGTAGGTACAGGTATTGTGGTATTTCGTGCCCCAATATATATCCACTTCAGAGAGCTAATTGTTTTTCTTTTTCTCTGTGTGCACCAGTCTTCCCACAGACATGTCAAATAATTTACTGCTTGACGTTTAATGCAGTCACAACTGGGCCACTATGTGGGTGATGCCTGTCAGTATAGACCTTCTGGTTTGCATTTTCATGTCCACACTCCATTACCTAACCTGCTGCCCGGGAGAAAATAAACATTAATGTCTTGCTTGTGGCAGTAACCAACTTAAAAACATAATAGGTATATTTATTAGTTTGCAAATGAAGTAAATAATCATGTAGTGTTGACCAGTTCACTGTCCGCAGTGTATGCACCTATATTGCTAACACCCTATGTCTTGCACACTAGGTGGAATAGATTTTTTCTGGCTGCCTCTCAGTAACTCTGAGGGAATGCCATCTACTTGAGAGGTCTAGTTTCGACTTATCTGTCTCATCGCTCTGTCAAATTACTGTTGGAATATCATATCTCCCCTTGCATTCCTATAACACTGCCTTAATTTACCCTGTATAGCTCTTCTACATATTTCTTTCATCTTTCATTTTCCCTCTTTAGTATAGTACTCGCCTGCCATCTGAGCTCTTGATACTCACACAGCTGGTTCTCTTTTCTTCAAAGATCTCTTTAAATGGCTCTGAGCACTATGGGACTTAACATCTTAGGTCATCAGTCCCCTAGAACTTAGAACTACTTAAACCTAACTAACCTAAGGACATCACACACATCCATGCCCGAGGCAGGATTCGAACCTGCGACCGTAGCAGTCCCGCAGTTCCGGACTGCAGCGCCTAGAACCGCACGGCCACCGCGGCCGGCAAAGATCTCTTTAATTTTCCTTTATACAATCAGCTGAAGTCATAAAGTCTGAAAACGAGTCCCTGATCATATTTTGGTACTTTATTTTGAAGGTCTGTCTTTATCACACAAACTTTTATGCTTCACAATTACCGGTTTCGGCTACTGCCATTTTCAGGTCATAAAATATTCTGATGTCGGTATCAACGTCAATTTATACATGTAGGTACATAGTAAGTGCTCTTATTATTTACCTGCATGTATAATATCATTTTGATACCGACATCATAATATTTTATGATCTGAAGATGGCTGAGCCGTGGTAAAAATTGCTATTTTGAAGAGCGCGCCACAGCGCGTAGTGTGAATCAGTCGCCTTCCGTTTCTGGCGGTGGCGCCGCTGTGGCAGTCGCAGCTTTGGTGTCTCCCTCTGGTGGGAAAGGGGAAAGGCTGCCTGTTCACGTGTATTTAAGGGGCGCTATGAGCTCGCCAGTCGGTCAGTCTGGGTCCTCAGCTTGCTAGTCTGTATCTCGTCCGCATTTCTTAGGTAGTTAGTGTCTGTCTGTCGTTCGGAGTGCTAGTATGTCTGTAGTTCGGATCAGCCTTAAAAGCCGCCAAAATGAGAGTCTTTCCACTCCGCCAGTAAGAGAACTCAGCGTTTGGTCGCCCGGTCGGGGCTTAGTTCCTGCATCTGAGTCTGCGCGATAGGCCGCCAGTCTGCTCGAGTTTGCTCAGACAATGGTCATTGGCGGTTGGATCGATAAGTTGGTCGGTCGCGCACTGAGACACAAGATGACTTGTCCGTCTTGAGCGTCGGCGCATGTGAGGTCGCCGGTCGCCACGTGAGTCCAGTGGGCCGCGGCGTATAGCGAGGGGTAGTGACTTCGCGGTCGACACGAGAGCAACAGGAGTCAACCCACGACATTAGTCTGGCCGGTGCGAGCTGCGACGCCGTGAGACAGGAGATCGGCTCGCCTTCCTGCGTCCGTTGAAGCCGCTGGCAGCGGACGGTTCGGGAGAGCGATTTGGGGGTGCTGCGCCAGGTCTTCTCGAGAAATCGCAATTTATTAGAAGTGATTCGTGATATCTTTTTTGATTTACTTTTGTTAAATTATACTTGTTTTCTTGGTGAGGTCATCAGCCGTTTTGCTTCGGGGTCGTCCCACCATTCTTCTCCGTTTGCCCACCCGCGGGAAGGTGGTTGTTTATAAATTGGGTGGTCCGTTGTTCTCTTGTGGAGTATAGGCGGGTTTAAAGCAACCTGCGGTTCGGGTTGTTCGGTGATCTCCCTATCGCTCTACCGTACGTTAGTAGCTGCCTCTGTCATGTTTGTCGGATTTGGTGTGTTAACGAATTTATTGCTTGGAGTGTAAATATGTTTTGATCTTTGGAAACTTTGATATTATTGCCTATGATCTTGAGACGCGGTATCTGTGTACTGTAGAGCATCTTAACTATTGTTTAGCCAACCTTGTAGAATTTTATATAAGATTGCATTTCATGAGCTTTTATTTAAATGATCATTTTAGTATGTAAAGTTGCCACCCTTTCACCGTAAGGCTTTTCTTAGAAGTTAAAATCAGGTTGCACCTTCGGTAGTAAGGTTAATATTTTAATTGTTAGTGTTTTGTACCATTTCCATCCATCCTGCGGGGCGTGCATAGTTTGTGTATCTGTGTAAATTGTTAAAACTCTTAGTTTGAAGTTATCTGGTGTGTTGCAGATTTGCACCAGTGTAGTCTTTCAGAGGCTGTTGTGAGCGGTCGTAACTACGGCCGTGTCAAAAGGGAGCGGCAAGGTTCTCTGCTCGAAAGCTCATACAGTCAAAACTTGTTTCTTTCTTCCTCTGAATAAATTGTAACTTTAATATTTAGAGGGTGCTTTCTGATTATAATTTTAAATCTGTTTATTTTAAAAAATGCTTTTAGGCACTATTAAAGTGAATAAAATTCCCATTTGTTAAAAGGAATTTGGTTATGATTTCATCAGTTACTCCCTGGCAACAACTGCCATGCTTACATAGTGTGATTAAAAGTGTTAATGTTCTTGATGAATCGCTAGTAAATAAAATAAATTCTTAAGAATATTCTTTGAAAATAAATCACGTTTCATTACTGAGTTGAATATTTTATGATCTGAAGATGGCAGTAGCTGACCTGGTAATAGTGAAGTATAAAAGTTACCTTTATATGGCACCTATCTTTACCGCAGTCAAGCGCACCAAGGGAAGTGATGCAGTGATTAACATACTGTACTTGTGTTTGGAAGGACATCGCTTCAAGTCTAAGCCTAGCCAGCCAGGGATGGTTTCTTTGAAATGGACATGACCGATTTCCTTCCACGTCCTTTCATAATCCGAGCTAGTGTCCTGTACCTCTAACAATCGCACTGTCTACCGGACGTTAAACACTAATCTTTTTTCGTTCCCTCTTAATCATGTGTGATTGTACACCCTTTATTTATTCTCTAGCCACATTTCTCATGAATTTTGCACTTTCTGTCAGTATCATTTTTAAATGTCTATATTCCCTTTTCCCCTGCTTCATTTCCTTCATTTTTATACTTTCTCCTTTCATCCATTAAATTCAAGATCTCGTGTGTTTCCCAGATTCCGAAGGAGTTCAACTGGGCCTTGTCTTTTTGCCTGTTTTACCCTTTTCAGTGTTTCATCTGTCAGAATTACCCATTATTCTTCTATTGCGTATCTGTCCCCTGTTTCAGCCAATCTTCATCTAATGCTCCCTTTGAAACATACAGCAACCTCTGGCTCTGTCGGCTTAACCAGGTTCCAACACCGCAGTGTCCTGCAGTCATAAAGTTCTTCAGCTGTAATCTGCTTTTCATAAGCGTTAAATTATGGTCCGAGACCATATCTGTAACTGGAAATATTTCACAGTTTAAAATCTGGTTTCGAAACTTCTGTCTGAAACCTTGTAGTGTCTCCGGGTCTCAACCACGTAAATAACATTCTTTCTCAATTTTTGAACCTAACCTGCATAACACTCAACCAGGCAACATTCTTCCCCCGCCACCTCCAACAGTTCATGTGTTCCTAGAATTCTTACTCTTCTTCCCTTTCCTCTTATCTAAATCCATTCTCCCATCACAATAAAAATATTCGTTTCCCTTAACTATCTTAATTTCTCTTATGTTATCACACATTGTTCCAATCTCTTCAACATCTGCGGAGCTAGCAGGCATATAAACTTGTACTACAGTTGTATGTGTTGGCTTTCGTGTCTCCCTTGGCCACGATAATGCGTCCACTACGTTGTTCATAGCAGTTTACCCCTTTTCTAATTTCTTATTTATTATTAGACATACTGCTGCATTACCTCATCTGATCAAGAGTTCTAATTCGCACTATATTTAACTTCAGTCTACCCATTTCCCTTAATGAATTCTCTAGCCTACGTACCCAGTTAAGGAATCCAACGTTTCCCGCTCCAACCTGTAGAACGCTAGTTTTCTTTTTCCTGATAATGGCATCCTTCTGAGTAGGCCCCGCTCAGATATCAGAGTGGGGGATTATTTTACATCCGGAATATGTCACCCAAGCCAAACAGGAGGCTATGAATTTTAGAATCTCTGCTGTGGTATTTCTTTCTTATGTTTCGTTCCTGCAAATGGTGAAAGGTAATTGCACTAACTTATTGAAGTGAAATTCTGAAAACACATTTACTCTGATTTACTGTGTAGGCCTATATTCTGAAGGAAACAGATAAGACTTTGCAACACTGTTTCGGAAAACAATTATTTTTCACCTTGTACACGTCTGTCTATAATCAAAGTAAAGTACTGTAGTTCATCCAAATACGAAGCGGTTTATAAAACGCTAGTTTGAACGATTCCGAAACGTCTAACTGTTAAGGTAAACAGAGGAGATAGAGAATATCAAAAGAAGAGTGGCGCATTTCGTCACACACTCATTTAGTAAGACCTAGAGCGTTACGATGATTCTCGTCAAATTACAGCGATAGACGGTGCAAGACAGGCGTAGTGCATCACGAAGAAGTTTGCTCATAAATTTCCCCTAGCGTACGTTCCAACACTTTACTTCCTCCCATCATCTCGCGATATGACAAGGACGAAAAGTCCAGGGACTGAAAGATCACGCTCTTACAGTTATTCTGGAATTGAAGAGGAATGGGATGAAATAATAATGGCACTAGAAGTTACCTCTACCACCCACCATAAGTTGTAGAAACAAATGAAGATGGAATTAAATTGTTTTTACAACAAAAATTTTGCAGCCATTTTATTTCGTATTAAGCAATAGTATGATAATTTATCCTATTGGTGACGTCAGCTATTCGATAGTTTTTTTTTTTTCATACAACGTCCCCTAATTAATATCGCAATTCTAAATTTCAGACAGCCTCGATCTCTCCTAATATTCATATTTTCCGTATTTTTACAATAAATAATTTAAGCACAGCGTTTGTCAAAACGTTTTTTTCTAGTGCCACAAAAATTTCATAGTAGTATTTAGCACTATTGGCATGATTATCACGTATGCTTTTTGCCCGAATTGACGTGCTAGACGTAGACGTTTTAGTGAACTGAAAGTAACAGAAGTACATAACAGTCCCTGAATGGCGAAAACGGTGGAGAAGGAATACTCTTGCGCATGGAGTGAGCATTTAGAAGCATGGAACTGAATTTTTGAGGTCAACATACGTTGTCTCTAAGGTTCGTGACCTGTATGATTTAAGTTGTGAACCTAAGCGATCTGCAGATTTTGAATGTAATAATATCGCTAGTACAGGACCATTTCCTTCAAAAATATCCTAAGTCTGTACACGTCATTAATATGCCTCCTTAAAATTTACTGCTTGGAATGAACTTAACTTAAAGCTATGAAGAAATAAAGGCAATGTCATTTCACTTTTTTGGTTTGTTTAGATGGTTGTACATCGTTTTTATTATTTCTTCGCACCAGCGAGTAGAGTAGAGAAGCGAGACTGATTTCCAAAGTTCCCGTGCACATAGCGGCTATAGATTTTTACGTGAACATTAGCAACGTTACAAACATGCAATATACGCCATCTCAGTATACATTATAAAACAATGTCAAGATAAGAAGCGTAATATATTAGAAACGTTGGTTATAGAGAAATCTCTTTTAGTGAGTTAGATATTAACATCCTGTCGTCACAGTCTTCGTCATTTATCGAGTTTTAGAACTGATAACCAACTTACACCGTAACCTAACAAGTCATGGACATATTTCTGCAAGAATTTTGAAGTATATTTGCTGCACAGTTATTTGACTTAAAATCCTCACTTTTCAAGGCAAAAATCCAAACTTTCCTTCGCACTTCATCATAGGGTAAACTAAGTAGTTCTAAGTTCAGGTAAAAACAAATTATGAACCTGAACAGAAAACAGAAAAAATAAAGACCTTGCAATTAATATTTCACGAATTTCTGCCAGTATTTTTACGAAATAGTTACATAACGACCATTATCATTAATTTCGCAATATTTAGACACAAATAAACACACTTAAACAGGACGGTATTCGGCCATTCGCATCTAGTTAGTAACTATATCACTCTTTAGCTGCAACCCATACATTCATGGACTTAATCTCTAAAAATGTGTTCGGAAAGAAAAGAAATTACTTTAGCCACGGAACAAAATATTACTTGCTCTCACCTATCTTCCGGTACAACCAAACACGGCACAAGATTTAACCATTGTAATAAATAAACGTTTACTGAAAGTACTACAGTAACTGAAACGGTATTCCTCAAATCGCCTGCAAGTGGATGCAGTACTGGCCAGCTGATGGAGATGTTAATTTCAATATTAAGACGTCATGCGTGGTCTATATTATCAATGGACTGTACAGTCTACAGAGTACGCTCCATAGATATTCGTATTCGACGGGTAATATCCAAGGAAATATCTACAGAGCGTAATTGATCTCATTGGTATTAAGCGTAGCCGCTGCATAGCCTCCTGCTTTGTCAAACAGCGGCCAGCTTAAAGTAGTCTTGACGGCATGTGACATTCTGTGCCTCAGAGTAAGTAACTCTGTTTACGTGAACGCCTGTGAACTACCTGTGTATACAAGCTTTAATACACTGTAGTTTTCTTGACAGTGTTTCGTGAAGCCGGAGAGCAGAAAATTCTCGTGGTGGTTTACATCTTCACGTGTCCGCTAAATTGTTTGAAGTACATACAGCGTGTTAATGGAACCTCCCTTCTTCTTCTGTTATGAACTGTCACAATCATCAACGAGATACCGGTAATCGATTGGTTTGGACACGCATGTAAGTTACATAAGATTACTCCAGTTACGTAACATCTAAGTTGCTATTCACGATATTTTTCTCGGCTGATATATCGGCTTTATAAAAGCAGTCTAATGGTGAAATGTATGTGATCAGGTAACAACTTAGTTTTAACGCAGGCGTATTTTTATTATTTATCGCGACGCTTATCGTGAAGTTTATATCTTTTGAGTGTGTATTACGAAGAAATTTGAAGGAATTTCTACATTACGGAGGGTACCCCTGCAGTTCCAACCAACCTCTCGAAACCTTTAAGCTTCGTAATTTTATTTTTGTTTGATGTATCTGCAAACAAGGAGAACAGATATTAAATAATTTTTTCAAGGTGATAATCACAATTGAGACCATTCCTCATACGACACATTCGTTAATCCAGTATTTCATTTCGTTTAACAGTATCCAAGCTGACATGCCAGGAAAAAAGCTGGATTTATACACGTTAAAACACAATTCACATACTACCGAGAATAACACACATGGCTTGACGTACCATTACCTTCAGAGGTAATTAAATTTTGTTTCAAGTAAATCAAAATCTTACAGCCTCCTTTAAATTTTCTGTCCAATTTTCCGGTTTCTCTAAATCTTGAAATAGTTTGTTGTTAATATGACCTCACTCGTTATTATTCAACTTGATTCAGAGCTCCATCCTCAAAGACTAAAGATGATATGTATTTAACAATGCCACTTCTGGGTATATTACAACCTCGTACCAACATCTTTGTTAAAAACTAGTCACCTAATATTTTTCCAAATAACTGCTGGCTTATTAATTTGTCGTTTTCTGAGCCGAACCTATGGAGAAAAATGACTCCTGCATATCTTCTAAGGTTGAGCATCATTTTCAAATATTCAGTCGTGAAGCTTGTCTGTTCTGCGCCTTCATTTTACAGTTGTGTCGTATGGAGGTGCTGATGAACACCAGTGAAGTGTGTTGTTAATATTGCTGGGCGAATAGTCAGCAATAAGAGAAATGAAGTAAGCTCAAATAATTTATTCAAATATCTGTTGAACATTCCCATTACATGTGATTACACGAGTAATAAGCTCAGCTAAAACTAGCGTCGTATGAAAATAATTCTTCTCCTGGATTTGTTGTGATTAATTGTATGGATACAATGATGTCTTCATAAAGTATGCATATTAATGGAACAATTCAGTGTAAATATAACAAGAAACAAAACTGTAGTTTCGTATATACCTTCAGGAGTAATCAGAATGTGCTATTTCCAATGGAAGTACCGAGTGAGGAGTTAAAGTACTGGTTGAACTGTTATTCGGAAGAGAACTACTGAATTCCGTTCGGCCTTTCAGATTAAAATTTTTCGTGATTTATGTAATTTCATTTAAGATGAATTTCAGGATTGTCCCTCTGAAAAAGACCCATCTTTCCCCAAAAAGCTTCTGCCATATCTCTAATGACTTGGTCGTCAACTACACCTAAAACACTGATTTTTATTCCTGTCTTTCCAATACAAAGCAGTCATAAGTTTACCGTATATGAAGTGGTGGTGGTGGTGGTTAGTGTTTAACGTCCCGTCGACAACGAGGTCATTAGAGACGGAGCGCAAGCTCGGGTTAGGGAAGGATTGGGAAGGAAATCGGCCGTGCCCTTTCAAAGGAACCATCTCGGCATTCACCTGAAACGATTTAGGGAAATCACGGAAAACCTAAATCAGGATGGCCGGAGACGGGATTGAACCGTCGTCCTCCCGAATGCGAGTCCAGTGTGCTAACCACTGCGCCACCTCGCTCGGTGTATATGAAGTACTGTGCACAAATTTGAAAGAGCTTACTTGTTCTTAAAACTAAGAAACGTTTCTCGAATAAAATAATTCATACGTATGCATTCTTTGCATGTGTAACTTTTTTGAGATATATAAGCTATCGCTTCCTTTCCGTTCAAGCCACACAGTAATTAACATGGATTCGTTTCGACCAGGAAAGAACTGATGTACTTTCCAACCACTTAGAAAATAACTTTCTGAAAAATCGAGTGCGGCCATACGATTTTTCTGAACCGTACTTCAAAAGGATCTCTTTCAACTGAAAATTTGTTGATATTAATTTCAGTTCGGTGTTTGACAAATGTGTACTATATTTATCCAATGACATTTCTACCGAATTTCAGCTGTTGTGCCCAGTTACGAAAATGAATTAGAAATAATATTGAAAGAAGGACGAAATAACTGAAAATAGCCGTTGTTTTAATCGTACTGCTTCTGCTGAAACGAAATTCATTAAATTCCGGTGAAATTTCAAAATCTGTTCGGAGTATTTCAGAGGATATAATTGTTTTACGATGGAATACAGTTCTCTTTGCGAAATATTTAGCATGAACTTAATTGCTCTTCGAGGAAATGTTGAAAATGGAAGTTTGGATGTATATAAAATTTGATTTGGTTCGACACATACGTGATTGTAGGAACCCGTATGCATTTGTATTGGATTCCGTGATTTCGTCTCTGCGTGACTACGACATGGACCTCACATTTTAACATGCTTACTGGACTGTTATTAAATGTATTTATTCACAATCGTGATTTTGGATCTTGTGCCTTTTTCTTCTGACAGAATACTATGAAGTGTGTCAACGCATAATTTATTTTTTAAGAGGACAGTGTTCATGTGGCAACACGTTTACATATTTCATATGTATAAGTACACAGGATTATCCATCATCTTTGCAGAAAGAATATAGCACTTAACATAACAATGCCTACGGATTTCGAGCCGATACTGTACACACATGGAAATTTATGATGTTACTTAGATAGGAAATATTTCATAAAATTTTCGTATAGATGAGGGCGAATCTTATGCATATGAAATATGCAGTATCCTCTTAAAACAAACGATTATGCATTAAGAGTTGTGTTGATTTGGGGAGAAGAGACCAACAGTGAAGTCATCGGTCTCATCGGGTTAGGAAAGGATGGAGGAGGAAGTCGGCCGTGCCCTGTCAAAGGAACCATCCCAGCATTTGCCTGAAGCGATTTAGGGAAATCATGGAAAACTCAAATCAGGATGGCCGGACGCGGGATTGAATGCATTAAGACACTTCATGATGTACGCAGGTCGCCGGAGTGGCGTCAACTAAAAAGACTTGCACCAGGCGACCGGTCTACCCGACGGGAGGCCCTAGCCACACGACATTGCATTTCATGTACTGTCAGTAGACAAAGGCACAATAACCGCAAATGACAGTCGTCCACCTCTTGCTGGACTGCCCACTTTTAGCCGCTCTGCGGCAGGCTTTTAACTTTCGCAGCACCCTGCCTTCGGTGTTGGGCGACAATGCCTCCACAGCAGGTTTAGTTTTACGTTTTATCCGTGAGAGTGGGTTTTATACTTCTATGAAGGTTTTAGCGCATGTCCTTTGTCCCTCACCGAGCGAGGTGGCGCAGTGGTTAGCACGCTGGACTCGCATTCGGGAGGACGACGGTTCAATCCCGCGTCCGCCC
Source organism: Schistocerca nitens (assembly GCF_023898315.1). Taxonomy (NCBI): domain Eukaryota; kingdom Metazoa; phylum Arthropoda; class Insecta; order Orthoptera; family Acrididae; genus Schistocerca; species Schistocerca nitens. The sequence goes on from NC_064622.1 coordinate 332,796,536, forward strand.
ATCCTGATTTAGGTTTTCTGTAATTTCCGTAAATCGCTCCAGGCAAATGCCGGGATGGTTCCTTTGAAATGGCACAGCCGACTTCCTTCCGCGTCCTTCCCTAATCCGATGAGACCGATGACCTCGCTATTTGGTCTCTTCCCCCAAACAACCCAACCTCCTTTGCCTCTCCGTGCCCTCCACCCTAGTGCTTTTAGGGTGGAGATTTTAACGTATTGCAGAGAGGCTGGTTTTCCCTTTTTATTCTCGTGGTTGACCAGCCACTGTAATCTGCTTTCATGTTTTACTCCCTTCAGTTTCTTGCGTCTCTCTGTTGTTTTCTTGTCCTCTTTTGTTCTTTTTAGTATTCGTCGCTTTCCCTTCGCTCTCGTGGCTTTTCCTTTCTTTCCATTGTGTGTTGTATGTTTCGTCCGTTTTATTCTCACACTCGTGGCATTGTTTTATTAGGAACAAGGAACCCATGACCTCGTAGTTTGGTCCCTTCTCCCGCCTTTAAACCAACCAACCAACCAACACACAATAACCAATATCGGAAGGAAGATTAGAGTTTAATATCCTGTCGACATCGAGGTCATTAGTAACGGAGCACAAGAAGGCCAGAATGTTGCAAAGATGGGGAAGGAAATCAACCGAGCTATTTTCAGAGGAATAGGCAATCTCACGATTGCAAAAAAAAAAAAAAAAAAAAAAAAAAAAAAAAAATGGCGGAAAATATCATTGCTATAGCACTGCAGGGCTGTGGAGGCAAGTAAACAAAAATAATAGTTGTTGTTGTTGTGGTATTCAGTCCTGAGACTGGTTTGATGCAGCTCTCCATGCTACTCTATCCTGTGCAAGCCTCTTCATCTCACAGTACCTACTGCAGCCTACATTCTTCTGAATCTGCTTAGCGTATTCATCTCTTGGTCTCCCTCTACGATTTTTACCCTCCACGCTGCCCTCCAGTACTAAATTGGTGATCCTTTGATGCCTCAGAACATGTCCTACCAACCGATCCCTTCTTCTATTCGAGTTGTGCCACAAACTCCTCTTCTCCCCAATTCTATTCAATACCTCCTCATTAGTTGTGTGATCTACCCATCTTATCTTCAGCATTCTTCTGTAGCACCACATTTCGAAAGATTCTATTCTCTTCTTGTCCAAACTATTTATCGTCCACATTTCACTTCCATACATGGCTACACTCCATACAAAAACCTTCAGAAACGACTTCCTTACACTTAAATCTATACTCGATGTTAACAAATTTCTCTTCTTCAGAAAAGCTTTCCTTGCCATTTCCAGTCAACATTTTATATCCTCTCTACTTCGACCATCATCAGTTATTTTGCTCCCCAAATAGCAAAACTCCTTTACTACTTTAAGTGTCTCATTTCCTAATCTAATTCCCTCAGCATGACCCGACTTAATTCGACTATATTCCATTATCCTCGTTTTGCTTTTGTTGATGTTCATCTTATATCCTCCTTTCAAGACACTATCGATTCCGTTCAACTGCTCTTCCAAGTCCTTTGCTGTCTCTGACAGGATTACAATGTCATCGGCGAACCTAAAAAGTTTTTATTTCTTCTCCATGGATTTTAATACCTACTCCGAACTTTTCTTTCGTTTCCTTCACTGCATGCTCAATGTACAGATTGAATAGCATCGGGGAGAGGCTACAACCCTGTCTCACTCCCTTCCCAACCACTGCTTCCCTTTCATACCCCTCGACTCTTATAAATGCAATCTGGTTGCTCTACAAATTGCCAATAGCCTTTCGCTCCCTATATTTTACCCCTGCCACCATCAGAATTTGAAAGAGAGTATTCCAGTCAACATTGTCTAAGGCTTTCTCTAAGTCTACAAATGCTACAAATGTAGGTTTGCCTTTCCTTAATCTAGCTTCTAAGATAAGTCGTAGAGTCAGTATTGCCTCACGTGTTCCAACATTTCTACGGAATCCAAACTGATCTTCCCCGGGGTCGACTTCTACCAGTTTTTCCATTCGTCTGTAATGAATTCGCGTTAGTATTTTGCAGCTGTGACTCATTAAACTGATAGTTCGGTAATTTTGACATCTGTCAACACCTGCTTCTTTCGGATTGGAATTATTATATTCTTCTTGAAGTCTGAGGGAATTTCACCTGTCTCATACATCTTGCTCATCAGATGGTAGAGTTTTGTCAGGACTCTGGTCTGTTTACAGTGGCAATGGAGTTGTTTCGTTGGCGTGTGAGGAGCTGCCTGTTGCTGGTGGTAGTGGTGCTCCTGGCAGAGCAAGGGCTGGCGAAGGCGGAGGGCCAGCTCGAGGGTAGCGCCGATGATGGCGGCGACGGGGAGGTTTCGCTGTTACAGCACGGCTCACTGCCAGCACAACAGTCAGCGGGCGGCGTGAGTTCTCCAGCAGGCCACGGGCGGCCGCGGCACCGGCGAAGGAAGCACCAGCCCCAGTCGAAGCACCAGCACCAGCAGGAACACCGGCAGACGCACCACGGCACGCAGCCGCACCCCCATCACCAGCAGCACAGCAAGGACCAGCCGGAGCCGGAGCCGCTGCCGCTGCCACTGCCTCAGCCACACGCTCTCAGCCGCAGCGATGGTGAGCATGAGCGGGTTGAGGTGACGAGCTCGATCCGAACCATCTACAAACACCAAATGATCCCAGGAACTACTACACTTGCTCGTTTCTCAACTCTGCCACGTGACTATCTATCTTTGTCAAAGTTATACACTCTGTGATCAAAAGTATCCGGAGACCTGGTTGAAAATGACTTACAAGATCGTGGCGACCTCCATCGGTAATGCTGGAATTCAGTATGGTGTTGGCCCACTCTCAGCCTTGATAAATAAACGTTGTGTGGCTAGTGCCTCCCGTCAGGTAGACCGTTCGCTGGGTGCAAGTCTTTCGATTTGACGCCACTTCTGCTACTTGCGTGTCGACGGGGATGAAATGATGAAGATTAGGACAACACAACACCCAGTCCCTGAACGGAATGAATCTCCGCCCCAGCCGGAAATCGAAACTGGGCCCTTAGGATTGACATTCCGTCGCGCTGACCACTCAGCTACCAGGGGCGGATCTTAGCCTTGATGACACCTGGAAGGTTTCTTGGGAAATGGCATCCCATTCTTCATGACGTGCTGCACTAAGGAGAGGTATCGATATCGGTCGGTGAGGCCTCGTAAGAAGTCAGCGTTCCAAAACATCCCAAAGGTGTTCTGTAGGATTGAGATCAGGACTCTGTGCAGGCCAGTCCATTACAGGGATGTTATTGTCATGTAACCACTCCGCCACAGGCCGTGCATTATCAACAGGTGCACGATCGTGTTGAAAGATTCAATCGCCATCCCCGAATTGCTCTTCAACTGTGAGAAGCAAGAAGGTGCTTAAACCATCAATGTAGGCCTGTGCTGTGATAGTGCCACGCAAAACAACAAGGGGTGCAAGTCCCCTCCATGAAAAACACGACCACACCGTATCACCACGGGCTCCGAATTTTACTGTTGGCACTAAACGTGCTGCTGGCAGATAACGTTCACCGGGCATTCGCCACCCACACCCTGCCATGGGATCGCTACCTTGCATACCGTGATTCGTCACTCCACACAACGTTTTTCCACTGTTCAGTCGTCCAATGTTTACGCTTCTTACACTAAGCGAGGCGACGTGTCATTTGGCAATAAAAATAAAAAAATAAAAAAAAAGTTCAAATGGCTCTAAGCACTATGGGACTTAACAAAATGGTTCAAATGGCTCTGAGCGCTATGGGACTTAACTTCTAAGCTCATCAGTCCCCTAGAACTTAGAACTACTTAAACGTAACTAACCGAAGGACATTGGATACATAAATGCCCGAGGCAGGATTCGAACCTGCGACCGTAGCAGCAGCGCGGTGCCGGACTGAAGCGCCTCTAACCGCTCGGCCACAGCGGCCGGCCGTCGTTTGGCGTTTACCGGCGTGATGTGTGGCTTATGAGCAGCCACTCGACCATGAAATCCAAGTTTTCTCACCTCCCGCCTAACTGTCACAATACCTGCAGTGGATCCTGATGCAGTTTGCAATTCCTGTGTGGTGGTCTGGATAGATCTCTGCCTGTTACACATTACGACCCTCTTCAACTGTCGGAGGCCTCTATAAGTCAACAGACGACGTCGGCCTGTACGCTTTTGTGCTGTACGTGTCCCTTCACGTTTCCACTTCACTATCGGAAACAATGGACCTAGGGATGTTTAGGAGTGTGAAAATCTCGCGTTCAGGCGTATGACACAAGTGACACCCAATCACCTGACCACGTTCGAAGTCCGTGACCTCCGCTCAGCGCCCCATTATGCTCTCTCACGACGTCTAATGACTACTGAGGTCGCTGATACGGATTTCCTGGCAGTAGGTGGCAGCACAATGCACCTAAAATGGAAAACGTATGTGTCCGGATACTTTTGATCACATAGTGTATCTACGTGCCTGTGCATCATGCGTTTACACAAACACGGTACAAATTTTAAATATTCCAAAGATACACATTTACATACCAAGCACACTTGAATATCATTTCATTTCATTCATATATTATCATATACCAAATTTTTTATTACGTTATGAACGTCGCACAAACCGGAACGGCAATCGCTAGTCGAAAGTGCTACTTTATTATTTCTTGCCGGTATTGCACTACGTTACTTAAATGTTATCTCTACAAATATTAATACGCAAATTTCACATTAAATAAGCGTCGACAGTTAAATATATTTGTACAAATAGTTCATGCGCAGGCTGACCTTTTCGTGGATTGTGTCTTTAGATTTTCTGTAGTTGTTCTGGAAGCGATATTATTGCTTTTGGTGAATATACATATTTTACACAGCATCATGGTTCAAATGGCTCTGAGCACTATGGGACTTAACATCTATGGTCATCAGTCCCCTAGAACTTAGAACTACTTAAACCTAACTAACCTAAGGACAGCACACAACACCCAGCCATCACGAGGCAGAGAAAATCTCTGACCCCGCCGGGAATCGAACCCGGGAACCCGGGCGTGGGAAGCGAGAACGCTACCGCACGACCACGAGATGCGGGCTACACAGCATCATAGCCTCGCCACTCCGCTCCTCTTGGTTTCTATAGCCATGTGGTGGCTTGGTTTCACCTCTCATCGTCATGTGGAAAATCTAAACAACATTCGCTTACCGGCTGACCATACACCTACCTGCCCTCTCCACCCGCTCGCTGCGGACCCATTGACAGCGCCCCGTCTCCCGCTTGCAGGTCTGGCCCGCCACTACGCTGCAACATATCAGCCATATGTCGTCATGTTAAACTTGTCCTATCTTGGCCCATGTATACATGACCTGTCCCTTGTAATGGCTCAGGGGATTACTGGTACCTTCATAAAAGACTTGTTAACACATTCATTGACGATGTTAACAAATTTCTCTCTTTGAGAAACACTTTACTGTATATTTCCAATCTGCGTTTATATCCTCTCTTCTTCGGTTGTTGTACATTATTTTGATGTCCAAATACCAAAACTCGTCGATCATTTTTAGTGTCCGGTTCCCTAATCTAATTATTTAGCCATCATCTGATTTAATTCAGTCACAGGCCATTACTCTTGTTTTTCTTTTGGTGATATTCATCTGACAATCTCTTTTCAAGAAACTATCCATTCTGTTCAACTGCTACTTTAACTACTTCGCCATATCTGACAGAAATATTACAATGTCATCGAAAAAACGCAATTGTTTTATTTGTTCTCTCTGAACTTCAATTTACTTTCCAAATTTCTCCGTGGTTTTCTTCATTACTTGCTTAAGATTCAAAATGAACTACAGCTAGAAGAGACAACGTCTCATCTCACTTCCTTATAATCACTGCTTCCCTTTTATGTCCTTCGACTCCTGTAATCACAGTGTAGTTTCTACGTAAGTTGTATGTAACGTTTTGCTTCCTTACCAACTTTAGAATTTTGAAAAAATGTTTTCCAGCCTGCATTGTCAAAAGCTTTCTCTAAATCAGCTAATAATATAAACCTAAATTTGCCCTTGTTTCCTGCAAATTGTCTCACTTTCAATTTCATAAATTCACAACATATTCAGTTCTGCACATGTACACTCCTGGAAATGGAAAAAAGAACACATTGACACCGGTGTGTCAGACCCACCATACTTGCTCCGGACACTGCGAGAGGGCTGTACAAGCAATGATCACACGCACGGCACAGCGAACACACCAGGAACCGCGGTGTTGGCCGTCGAATGGCGCTAGCTGCGCAGCATTTGTGCACCGCCGCCGTCAGTGTCAGCCAGTTTGCCGTGGCATACGGAGCTCCATCGCAGTCTTTAACACTGGTAGCATGCCGCGACAGCGTGGACGTGAACCGTATGTGCAGTTGACGGACTTTGAGCGAGGGCGTATAGTGGGCATGCGGGAGGCCGGGTGGACGTACCGCCGAATTGCTCAACACGTGGGGCGTGAGGTCTCCACAGTACATCGATGTTGTCGCCAGTGGTCGGCGGAAGGTGTACGTGCCCGTCGACCTGGGACCGGACCGCAGCGACGCACGGATGCACGCCAAGACCGTAGGATCCTACGCAGTGCCGTAGGGGACCGCACCGCCACTTCCCAGCAAATTAGGGACACTGTTGCTCCTGGGGTATCGGCGAGGACCATTCGCAACCGTCTCCATGAAGCTGGGCTACGGTCCCGCACACCGTTAGGCCGTCTTCCGCTCACGCCCCAACATCGTGCAGCCCGCCTCCAGTGGTGTCGCGACAGGCGTGAATGGAGGGACGAATGGAAACGTGTCGTCTTCAGCGATGAGAGTCGCTTCTGCCTTGGTGCCAATGATGGTCGTATGCGTGTTTGGCGCCGTGCAGGTGAGCGCCACAATCAGGACTGCATACGACCGAGGCACACAGGGCCAACACCCGGCATCATGGTGTGGGGAGCGATCTCCTACACTGGCCGTACACCACTGGTGATCGTCGAGGGGACACTGAATAGTGCACGGTACATCCAAACCGTCATCGAACCCATCGTTCTACCATTCCTACACCGGCAAGGGAACTTGCTGTTCCAACAGGACAATGCACGTCCGCATGTATCCCGTGCCACCCAACGTGCTCTAGAAGGTGTAAGTCAACTACCCTGGCCAGAAAGATCTCCGGACCTGTCCCCCATTGAGCATGTTTGGGACTGGATGAAGCGTCGTCTCACGCGGTCTGCACGTCCAGCACGAACGCTGGTCCAACTGAGGCGCCAGGTGGAAATGGCATGACAATCCGTTCCACAGGACTACATCCAGCATCTCTACGATCGTCTCCACGGGAGAATAGCAGCCTGCATTGCTGCGAAAGGTGGATATACACTGTACTAGTGCCGACATTGTGCATGCTCTGTTGCCTGTGTCTATGTGCCTGTGGTTCTGTCAGTGTGATCATGTGATGTATCTGACCCCAGGAATGTGTTAATAAAGTTTCCCCTTCCTGGGACAATGAATTCACGGTGTTCTTATTTCAATTTCCAGGAGTGTAGATACATTAAATGAATGAATATAATATATTATAAGACAATATCATTAGGTGTAAACTTCAAAAACTTTAAGTATCCATACTGAAGATAATTAAAGAAATAAAAATCACATATTTGAACGCCTAAAGTGACTCAGTACAGCCACACTGCTACTTCGAATCATTGCTGATCTGGGGAAGAAACTAACCAGTAACTTAACAAATTTTGCATATTTTCATTCAACAGTGTCATATGATTTCGTATGGAATAATGATCTTGGAAAACTCATCTTTAAGAAACAATATTTTCGTTGCTGAAAAGTGTGCTGCAAGAATAATATACACACCCACGATAATCTTGTAGGCATCTGTTTCAGGAGTTATACATTTCGACTACCCCTTTACAGTACATTTATTCGACCATGAACTTTGTCGTAAATAGCCCACTACGGTTTATAAAGAACGATGCTGCACGTACTTACAGTACTAGAAGAGGAAATAACCTTCATTATCCGACATTTCCGCTGTCTTTAGCACAAAAAAGAGTGCAGAATGCTGCCACCAAAATTTTTGCTCACTTAACCAACGACATAATATGTCCGACATGCAGCAAACTTTAAAACAACCTGAAAAAGTTTCTCCTTCACAACTCCATCTATTCGTATAAGAATTTGTATTTCTATTTATGTAATATGTAAAAGGTAGCGGTTACAAATTACTGATTTACATCTGTGTTACAAGAAACCTTGTTACTCGTCGTCATGTAGCCATATGTATTTATGAATGTAAAATGATTAATTCCACATCATTACTATTAATCGTACAAGTGCCTCATAGAACATAACACTAACTATCTTCTAAGATACGTTTGTTAGAACCGAAACTGACTTTTTACGAGCTCTGCTTCTACCAATTTTTGCATTCAATACTTTAGCGACCATTCGTTTGTCTGGCCTTCCAGCAGATACCGTTCTGATGTGGTTTCACCTTTGCTATGGCTGTCTGAATCTTGAACGTACGTAAGCTACTTCACCTCGCAGTGGCCATGGTTTGTAGGGAAATGGAAACGGAAATGATTTTAATAGTTCTCATACTGTTACTGTTGGTGTCAAAAAGTTTTGCAAAAATTTCTGATTGTGCTGGAATTAAGAAATGTGATAGCCACAAGCATTAAAAGACTTGTAGCCTTCCAACAAATCCGTTCCTCGGCGGTGTTATTCTTAGATACACCGTGGGAGATCCTGTGACTGTAGTGTTAGCATATAGTTGGCTGTAACATCAGTGACAGTAAAACTTGAAGGAAGCTACAGTATTTCGAACTTGTAATTTCACAAAAATTGTAGAGTCCACGTAGATCAAAGTTCGTTTTCTGTGTTTGTTACGTGTTCCTGTACTACAGTAATATATTGTATTTAACCATCTGCTACAGCCCTGGCGGGATTGCAGCAGTCCACCTTCAATACAACAATTCCCTTTGCAAAGTAACAGTTCACCAGCACTATTTTCAGTCACTTTTCACTTTACACTAAGATTTCATATTGTCTGTACAAATACAGCGTGAACATTAATGAACCCTGAAATGAAATGAAATGAAATGTCGTGTGACGAGTGCCTCCCGTCGGGTAGAGCGCTCTTTCGATTTGACGCCACTTCGGCGACTTGTGCGTCGATGGGGATGAAATGATGATGGTTAGGACAACACAACACCCAGTCCCTGAGCGGAGAAAATCTCCGACGCAGCCGGGAATCGAACCCGGGCCCTTTGGATTGACAGTCTGTCTCGCTGACCACTCAGCTACCGGGGGCGGACATTAATAAACCCTACGGACTGCAGAAACGAATTCCGACTGGAAATGGAGGAAGGAATGTCCAATGAACATGTGTCCGGAAATACATCGTTACCACGGTAGACAGTTCTGACGAATAAAACGATGGGCATAGTACTGTCGAACAATCGGAAGAAAATCAGGTGATGCTCCGTCGTGCATGAACCACAGTCGTTGTCTTTCTGCAAAGATGCCCTGTAAATCACAACCATTTATACATGCTAAGTGCACTGCAACAGTTAGTCGGTGAACACCACCGTATACTACACATTATTTTCCACAAGTAAAGCGACACGTATCTGAATAGGTATCGGTTGTCGGACATACAATTTGCGTCGGAAGCTCTTTAAGGCCGTTCTCAGGTAATATGGTTCTCTGTAAAAAATGGTTCAAATGGCTCTGAGCACTATGGGACTCAACTGCTGAGGTCATAAGTCCCCTAGAACTTAGAACTACTTAAACCTAACTAACCTAAGGACAACACACACATCCATGCCCGAGGCAGGATTCGAACCTGCGACCGTAGCGGTCGCGCGGTTCCAGACTGTAGCGCCAGAACCGCTCGGCCACCAGCGGCCGGCGTTCTCTGTAAGAAGGCGGCAATGCAAGAAGACATAACCGATTCGCAGAAGGACCTACAGAGGACTGATAAATGTTGCAGGCTGTGGCAGTTGAACCTGAACGTAAATAAATGTATCAGATTGCGCAACTTAGGAAAAAGAATCACTAGTGTACAGCTACGCTAGTGATGACAAAGTGCTGCATATAGTTACTACCGTAAAATATTTAGAAATATCTACCTGGTGTGACCTTTAGTCATGAAACAAATAGTACAAAAAGTAAATGGAAACTGAGATTCATAAGTAGGATATTAAGGAAAAGTAATTCATCCGGTAAGGAAGTGGCTTACAAGTGGTTGTTCGGCCGTTTCTTGGGTGCTGTTCATTAATGTGGGAGCCTTACCGTGTAGGACTGACAGAAAAGATTGAGAAGATGCAACGAATAGCCGAGCGTTTCGCCACGGGATCATTTAGTCGATGCGAGAGCGTTAGAGAGATGCACAACAAACTCCAATGGCAGAGGTTACAAGAGAGGCGTTATGCATGACGGAGGTTTACTATTGAAATTTCAAGATAGTTATTTCCGGGAAGAGTCGGACAATACATTGCTATCTACTTCCTCCCACATATGTCTCTCGAAATGACCATGACAAAATTCGAGAGATCGGAACTAACACAAAGGCTTACCGACCATCATTCTGTTAGCGAGTGGAACAGGAAAAGATGCATCAGTTAGTGGTGCCAGAAGTACCCAAGGCAACACACCGTCAGGTGGCCTTCGAAGTATTTATGTAGATGCAAAACCTTAGCTGTGACCAATACTACCTTGTGCTACAATATTCCAGATTATTTAAACGCAATGCACAATGTGTTATGTTAGCTTCAATATAAAAACATCGAGAAGAGTGAAAACTGACTGAAAGTAGTGCAAAAAAGTGCTACAGAAACGAAGACAGATCGTCGACCACCGCAGCGGCCAATGGACACCCATACAGGAAGTCATCAGCATAGCATCACCACAAAAATTTACATTACAGCACGCTTTTTCTTAATAAGTAGATAATGTTTAAGTGATTTGTATTTTTTTTGCTGTCTGGTGATGAACATTATTGGTCCAAATGGACAGCTGATTAATTAAGGTGATAAGATTATTAATCAAGAACATTCTGGCCGGTTGAGGTATATACATACACTGCCTGACAAAAAAAAGCGAAGTACTGAGAACGTAAAGAGGAAGCGAAATGGAACTTCACAGTTTGATAGTGTGTTACGTTATATCAGTGATTACGAAATAAAGACATAGAACAAGTCAGTATGGGTTCACTTATTTCCTCGGGCTTGGGTAGCCGCTGTATCCCCTCCTGAGGTAGCCTGGCCCACAACTGTTGTAACTCGTCCGGGATATTCCAGGTACTGGGCCTTGGATGGTATTGATGCTTGAACTAGTCCCGTATATCGCAGCGGGAGTGCCTCAAAATCAGACTGAGAATTGTAAAGATATGTGCCATGTGTGGACGAGCATTGTCCTCTTGAAAAATGTTACCACAATATTGACGTATGACAGCTAAAAATGACAACTTAGCATTGTACCATCAGAGTTTCGTCAGTCACTAGCAGCCGTAAACTGAAGTCATGAGGGATGGTTCCCAACGTCACGGATCCGACAGTAAGACCGTTGAGCCTCTCCAAAACATTGGAAGACTGGGACCTCTCCCCATGTCGCCGCCGTACTCTCAGATGGTGGTCGCCTGGGTTAGCGTAGAACCGCAACTCATCGCTGAATACAATGCTACGCCATTGATCAGCTGCCCATGCTTCACGGTCACGACACCACTCCAAACGCAGCCGTTTGTGTTGTGTTGTTCACGACAGTCTACGCAAGGGACGGCGGTTCCCTTGCCGGCTGCGGCTAATCTTCAAGAGGGGGATGACACAGATTATGGCAGGGAGGACTTTACTTGTTCTTGGATGGCAGACGCAGATACACGCTGAAGAACCAAAGAAGCTAGTAGACCTGCCTAATATCGTGTAGGGCCCCCACGAGTACGCAGAAGTGCCGCAACACGACGTGGAATGGACTCGGCTAATGTTTGAAGTAGTGCTGGAGGGAACTAACACCATGAATCCTGCAGGGCTATCCATCAATCCCTAAGAGTACGAGGGGTGGAGATCTCTTCTGAACAGCACTTTGCAGGGCATCCCAGATGTGCTCAATAATGCTCATGTCAGGGAGGTCTGATGGACAGCGGAAGTATTCAAACTCAGAAGTGTATTTCTTGAGACACTCTGTAGCAATTCTGGACGTGTGGGGTGTCGCATTGTCCTGCTGGAATAATCCGATTGCGTCGGAATGTACAATGGACATGAATGGATGCAGGTGATCAAACAGACTGCTTACGCCCGTGTCACCTGTCAGAGTCGTATGTAGACCCATCAGGGATCCCATATCTCCCTAACTCCACACACCCCTCATCATTACAGAGCCTCCGCCCGCTTGAACAGTCCCCTGCTGACATGTAGTATCGATGGTTTCATGAGGCTTTCTCCATACCCGTACACGTCTACCAGCTCGGTAAAATTTGAAACTAGACTCGTCCGACCAGACAAAGTGTTTCCAGTTAGCAACAGTCCAATGTCGGTGTTGACGGGCCCAGGCGAGGCGTACAGTCGTGCAGTCATCAAGGGTACACTACTGGTCCTTTGGCACCGAAAGCCCATATTGATGATGTTTCGTTGAATGGCTCCCACGATGACACTTGTTGATGACCCAGAATTGAAATCTGCAGCAATTTTCCAGACGGTTGCACATCTGTGACGTTTAACGATGCTCTTCGGTCGTTGTTGGTTCCGTTCTTGCAGGACCGCAGCGATGCCGGAGATTCGATGTTTTACCGGATTACTGATATTCACGGTACACTCGTGAAATGGTCCCACGGCAAAACCCCATTTCATCGCTATCGCGGAAATGCTGTGTTACTTCGTTCGTGTGCCGACTATAACACAATGTTCAATATCACTTACGTCTTGACAACTTGCCACTGTAGCAGTAGCAACCTATCTAACAACTGCGCCACACACTTGTATTATATAGGCGTTCCTGACCGCAGCGTCGTATTCTACCCGTTTATATATCTGAGTGTTTGAATACGAATGCCTGTACCAGTTTCTTTGGCGCTTTAGTGTAAAACGGTTATGGTGTGCTTCGTTCGGAATTTGGTGATCATACTTGGGTTTTCAGATGTGGTCGACCGGAAGTATGACGAGTGTGCCTGGCCTCAAGTTTTCATGGAGACCAACAGTAGACAACTGTCACATCCGAATGCCCCAAAACTGAAGATAGTGCATGATTCGACCAGATGGAAAAATGGAAATCCACAATGAAACCAATTTCTTACTCTATACTTATATGGATATGGTGTCTGTTCTTTCGGACATGTCCGAAAGAACATACACCATTGATGAACTGCAGCTGCGTAGAACGAAATTAGAATTATATTAATACCTTCAGCTGCTTACGGGCGTTGATGTACTGGGTCAGTCACCTAACGTTACCGCTGGATATATTTCGTAAACCACATCAAATACTGACGAACCGACTCCACAGACCGAACGTGAGGAGAGGGGCTAGTGTAATTGTTTGATACAAACCATATAAAAATGCACGGAAGTATGTTTTTTAACACAAACCTACGTTTTTTAAATGGAACCACGTTAGTTTTGTTAGCACATCTGAACATATAAACAAATACGTAATCGGTGCCGTTTGTTGCATTGTAAACTGTTAATTACATCCGGAGATATTGTAACCTAAAGTTTACGCCTGAAACCTCCGACGTTCAGTTGCGTGTTGTAACAAACACGGGCCACGGTCGGCGAACAGCATCTGCAGGGACATGTTTACGAAGACGACCGTGTTTACGAGTGTGGCTGTAGTGCACTGTTGTGGTTTGGTCTAGCTGTCGCACTGTCCGCATGTAGCGCTTGCTGCTATTGTTGTTCTGCATTCGTCTCCGCACGCAGACCAACTGTAGTACACCATGTCACCAGACGTCTGTGATAGTGTAGTGTTGTAGGAACTGTGAACATGGTGTATTCGAACTCTGAAAAGGCGGAAATGATACTCATCTATCGCGAGTGTCGACGAAATGCAGCTGAAGCCTGCAGGGTGTATGCAGAACGGTACCCGGACAGAGAGCATCCAACGTGCCGCACATTGCAAAACATCTACTGCCAACTGTATGCAACAGGTATGGTCGTAGCACGTAAACGGGTCCGTAACAGACCCGTCACGGCAGAAGTGGGTGCAGTTGGTGTGTTAGCTGCTATTGCCATGAACCCACACATGAGTACACGGGACATTGCGAGAGCCGGTGGACTGAGTCAAAGTAGTGTCATGAGCATACTGCATCGTCACCGCTTTCACCCGTTTCATGTGTGGCTACATCAGCAATTACATGGTGATGACTTTAATCATCGAGTGCAACTCTGTCACTGGGCATTTACAGAGAATGCGTTGCAGTTCTACCTGTTTACCGATGAAGTGGGTTTCACAAACCACGGGGCAGTGAATCTACGGAACATGCATTACTGGTCTGTGGACAATCCTCACTGGCTGAGACAGGTAGAGCGACAGCGACCGTGGACTGTAAATGTGTGGTGCGGAATCATTGGCGACCACCTCATTGGTCCTCACTTCATTGCAGGGGCCCAAACAGCTGCAACATACATCGCGTTTCTACAGAATGATCTGCCAACGTTGCTCGAAAATGTCCCACTGGAAACGCGTCGACGTATGTGGTATCAGCATGATGGTGCACCTGCACATTCCGCAATTAACACTAGGCTGACCCTTGTCAGGATGTTCGACGGGCGTTTCATAGGAAGTGGAGGACGCATAAATTGCCCAGCCCGTTCTCCTGATCTTACACCTCTGGACTTCTTTCTGTGGGGTACGTTAATGGAGAATGTGTACCGTGATGTGCCTACAACCCCAGAGGATATGAAACAACGTATTGTGGCAGCCTGCAGCGACATTAGACCAGATGTACTGCGGCGTGTACGACATTCATTACGCCAGAGATTGCAATTGCGTGCAGCAAATGATGGCCACCACGTTGAACATCTACTGGCCTGACATGTCGGGACACACTCTATTCCATTCCGTAATTGAAAACGGAAACCACGTGTGTACGTGTACCTCACCCCTCATGGTAATGTACATGTGCGTCAGTGAAAAAGACAAATAAAAAGGTGGTAGCATGTGGACGTAATGTGCTGTTCCAGTCTCTTCTGTACCTAAGGTCCATCACCGTTCCCTTTGGATCCCTACGTAATTCGGTGCTCTCCGATACACACGATCGAACAGCGGAGGGGTGGTACTCTAGCGTCAACTTTAGGTTACAATATCTCCGGATGTAATTAACATTTTACAATGCAACAAACGGCACTGATTACGTATTTGTTTATATGTTCAGATGTGCTAACAAAACTAACGGGGTTCCATTTAAAAAAACGTAGGTTTGTGTTAAAAAACATACTTCCGTGCATTTTTTTATGGATTGTATTAACCAATTACACTAGCCCCTCTCCTAACGTTCGGTCTGTGGAATCGATTCGTCAGCATTTGATGTGGTTTACGAAATATATCCAGCGGTAATGTTAGGTGACTCACCCTGTATATCAACGGGGACAGGTGAAAATGTGTGCCCCTATCGGGACTCCGAAAGAACAGAGACCATATCCATATAAGTATATAGTTCTGGCAATACCGGCCATGCCCTTCTTCTTCTGTGCGGATGCACACACATTCCCCGAACTCTCACGGGACTTTGTAAGAATGTCTTCAACGAGTAATGAGTGTGTTGGTGTGGGACACTACGAATGTAGTGTGTGGACATGCAAGGTGAGAATGTGGGTCTGGCTGGAGGCGTGCACGAGTAGTCCCTGCAGTCGCGCTATCCTCTGCCCTCGGTGGCTCAGATAGATAGAGCGTCTGCCATGTAAGCAGGAGTTCCCGGTCGGGGCACACATTTTCACCCGTCCCCGTTGATATATATCAACGCCCGTCAGCAGCTGAAGGTATTAATATAATTCTAATTTCTTACTCTGTCAGGTGATGTTAACGCTGTATGTGAGCACGACTGTGTGGCATCTCCACCTCGTTCACGGTGATCACTCAACACTTGACGCTGTTTGCGTTCATTGTACAGGGGAATATTGATAAAACCGGCGAACTGCAGGAACTGATTTCTCTGGAAATGGAGGAAAAAAGTGCTCTATGAACATGTCTGTAAAAGGACGGTGCGCGTGCAATAATACCAAATCGTGCCGGAACAAAATCCTTCCCGTAGAAGCAAGTCCGCTGCTGATAATCACTGGACTCACTGCAGGTGATAGGGAAAGCAGCAGCTATCTTGCAGGAGATACATAACCGTAGTTTGGCTTACTTACACCATCGTGGCGGGCCACGTACCTGGAGCTTGTACTAGGATTCGTCTCAGTATGCTGAAGAACCCGGTCCGCCAAATCTGTGTGATGTGGTTGGTGTCTGCAGGCGGACTCGTTTTGTCATAGCCGTGCTGCTTCTCGACCGTTTCCGTCTTCTTACAGTACGCTGCGACCATCACACTGCCGGCCGCTGTGGCCGAGCGGTTGTAGGCGCTTCAGTCTTGAACCGCGCTGCTGCTACGGTAGCATGTTCGAATCCTGCCTCGGGCATGGATGTGTGTGATGTCCTTAGGTTAGTCAGGTTTCAGTAGTTTAGGGGACTGATGACCTCAGATGTTAAGTCCTATAGTGCTTAGAGCCATTTGAACCATTTTGTGAACAATCACACTATGAAACACACGACACGTGGTCAAAAGAACTTTCATTTGTCAGTGCCATCTACCGTGACAAGGATTCATTTCGGACACATGTTCATAAGGCCTTTTTTCCTCTATTTCCAGTCGGGAACCCGTCCGTGCACTTCGTCGGTTTTATTAACATTCACCCTATAGACCCTAAATGACCTGGCAGATGTACTAAATATGTGACAGATTAATGTTCGCTGTTCTACCTGTCACAGAAATTTGCGACTCTAATCTTGTACATACCCATACTTTGACATCCGACAGACTCGCATTCGGGAGGACGACGGTTCAATCCCGCGTCCGGCTATCCTCATTTAGGTTTTCCGTGATTTTCCTAAATCACTTCAGGAAATGCCGGGATGGTTCCTTTGAAAGGGCACGGCCGACTTCCTTCCCCGTCCTTCCCTAATCCGATGAGACCGATGACCTCGCTGTTTGGTCTCTTCACCCAAAACAACCCAACCAACCCCAAAAGTCTTCTGGGTGCTTCTTTTATGGGCAGACAGTGTATGTAGCGCAAGAGATTTAAAAGAATTCCGAGCACCGGGCGTACGATGGCCAAAGCGGGCACGCGTCTGTGTTGGCAGACGCCGAGGGGCACGACCTGCTGGACTGCCAGCCGCAGCCGGGGGACCGCCTGCTGGCGCGCTCCGAGGTGAAGGCCGAGTTCCGGCCGCTGGGCTTCGCCGAGGCGACGTGGTTCTACCCGCAGAACGGGCGGGACCAGCGCACCATCCACTGCGTGCGCGTGCTGGACCAGCGGCGCGACGGCTACGGCGGCTACCCGCGGGTGGCGCGCGGCGGCGTCGGCCACCACTTCGTCGAGCTCAGCTTCAAGTCCGACTTCAGCCGCGGCTTCCACTTCGTCGTCGAGGTGTACGGCCAGTGAGCCGGCGCGGTGAGTCCGACACCTGCCGCGCGCGCCGCCAGGGTTCGGATCGGCACAGCCCGTGACGTCCTAGAGTAAGATTCAGCCTATCACCTATATTGGTGGGAGACCGTACGTGTTTCGCTTCACCGCCCCTTTTCATACTTATTTGAATCATTACCAGCCAGGACACAACGGATGGGAAGTCTGCATTTGGATGAACGAAGTCATTCAGATGTACGGCAGAGGGAATAAAACGCAACCTTGGAGCCAAATGGCAATGACGCGCAAGATGAAAGAGTTGCTGATGATAAAAATACCTAGATGCACTAAAGGTAAAACGTTTTCGTTCACCCATCTTAAAAACTATACATGGTAATTTTTCCACCGTGCACAAATTCTAGGTATTGATCGAGGAGAAGGTACGGAACGAAAAAGTCTAATGAACTTATGTCCGGGACTGTATGGTTTCCACGCTAGAGACCATTTATTCAATCATACACACATCAAAAAAAGTTTTGCATCACCTCGGTTCCGAGAGTTCCGGAACCTGTACAGAAAACTGGAATAGATATGAACATAAATATCATGTCTGCCCTTTTTATTGCTCATGAAAACCACACATTGCATGTTGTACCACCATACAATGAGACCTTCAGAGGTAGTGGTCCAGATTTCTGTACACACCGGTACCTCTAATACCCAGTAGCACGTCCTCTTGCTTTGATGCATGCCTGCATTCGTCGTGGCATACCATCCACAACTTCATCAAGGCAATGTTGGTCCAGATTGTCCCACTCCTGAACGGCGATTCGGTGTAGATCCCTCAGAGTGGTTGGTGCGTCACGTCGTTCATAAACACACCCTTCTCAATCTATCTCAGTCATGTCCGATAGGGTTCATGTCCGGAGAACATGCTGGTCACTCTAGTCAAGCGACGTCATTATCCTGAAGGAAGTTCAAAAATGGTTCAAATGGGACTCAACATCTGAGGTCATGAGTCCCCTAGAACTTAGAACTACTTAAACCTAACGTAAGGACATCACAAACATCCATGCCCGAGGCAGGATTCGGACCTGCGACTGCAGCGCTCGCGTGGTTCCAGACTGAAGAGCGTAGAACCGCTCCGCCACACCAGCCGGCCCTGAAGGAAGTCATTCAGAAGATTGTCGTCGACGAAGACGAATGCCTCGCCAATATGCTGCCGATATGGTTGCACTATTGGTCGGAGGAAGGCATTCACGAATCTGACAGCCGATACGGCGCGTTTCATGACCATCATCGGCGTACGTCGCCCCCACATAGCGCCAACCCAAAACATCAGGGAACCTCCACCTTGCTGAACTCGCAGGACAGTGCGTATAAGGCGTTCAGCCTGACCGGCTTGCCTCGAAACACATCTCCGAGATTGTCTGGTTGAAGGCATATGAGACACTCATCGGTGAAGCAAACGTGACACCAATCCTGAGCGGTGCATTCGGCGTACTGTTGGGCCCATCTGTACCGCGCTGCATTGTGTCGTGGTCGCAAAAATGGACCTCGCCATGGACGTCGGGAGTGAAGTTGAGCGTGATGCAGCCTTTTGCTCACAGTTTGAGTTGCAACACGACGTCCTGTGGCTGCACTAAAAGCATTATTCAACACGGTGGTTTTGCTGTCAGGGTTCCTCCGAGCCATAATCCGTAGGTAGCAGTCATCCATTGCAATAATAGCCCTGGGAGGCCTGAGCGAGACATGTCACAGACAATTCCTCTCTCTCTCTGTATCTCCTTCATGTTCAAACAACATCGCTTTAGTTTATTCCGAGACGCCTGGACACCTCCCTTATTGAGAGACCTTCCTGGCACAAAGTAACAACGCAGACGCGATCGAACAGCGGTATTGATCGTCTAAGCATGGTTGAATTACAGAGCCGGCCATTGTGGCCGAGCGGCTCTAGGCGCTTCAGTCCGGAACCGTGCTGCTGCTACGGTCACAGGTTTCAATCCTGCCTCGGGTATGGTTGTGTGTGATGTCCTTAGGTTAGTCAGGTTTAAGTAGTTCAAAGTCTAGGGGCTGATGGCCTCAAATGTTAAGTCCCATAGTCCCATAGTCTTTAGAGGTTTAGTGACATCTCTGAACAGTCGAAGGGACTGTGTGTGTGATACAATATCCACAGTCAACGTATATCTTCAGGCATTCTGGGAACCTGGCTGTTGCAAAACATTTTTTTTATGTGTGTACATTGTTACAGAAACTGAGGTCTAATACGCACTATACCATTCAGCCACAGTTGCAGTATGCATGATTTCCGCCTAAAGGGTGGTATTATTCCTCATACGTCATACCATGGTGCCCTCTCCTGCCATAGTAACTGATAATGTTGTGTCCGATTCACTTTTATTGCTGACTCACCTTGTAGTAGATGTGATACAGTGTCGTACACAATGGTTCCGTATTCGAATCGAGAGCTTGCCGGCATTGTGTTTACTTACGGAGAGGCAAATGGCAAAGGGCGGCGGGCAGCACGGCTGTATCAGGAGGCCTATCCCCGCCGACAAGCACCACAGTATTCAATGTTGCAACAGTGTTTTTCCGCTTGTCTGAGACAGGGTCGTTTCAGGAAGCAGGAAATCATGAAGGACGTACCCGAAATGTTCGGACACCAGACTTGGGGGAAAATTTGGTTAACACTGTGGAA
Source organism: Schistocerca nitens (assembly GCF_023898315.1). Classification (NCBI taxonomy): domain Eukaryota; kingdom Metazoa; phylum Arthropoda; class Insecta; order Orthoptera; family Acrididae; genus Schistocerca; species Schistocerca nitens. The sequence continues at coordinate 332,816,813 of NC_064622.1, forward strand.
GGCGACCGCCGTGTCAGTACCAGGCAGTTGAGCCGCCAGTAAAGGGTAAGCCAGGCGATAGTGTGGAAAATTTTCCATGATAATTGTTACTACACTTATCGCTTACAGCGTGTACAGGGCTTACTAGCGACAGACCTTCCACATCAGGGCAGTTTTGTCACTGGTTTCTTCACCAGGAAACCAGCATTCCTAGATTTCTGTCGTCCATTCTGTTCACAGATGAGGCCACCTTCATGCGGAGTGATATCTTCAAATTTCGTAACAGTCGTCTGTGGGATAGCATGCCGAGCCCCCATGATATCGTGACAGCGAATCACCAGCACCAGCACCAGCCCAGCCGGAATATGCGGGCCAGGATAATTGGCAACCGTATTTTGGAACCAGTCTTCCTCTCAGGTCGCCTAACAGACCGGAACTATCGGTGTTTCTTGCGGATGACTTTGCCTCCCCTGCTGGAAGAATTTCCATTGAGGATTCGAAGGGTTATGTGTCTGCTACTTGATGGTGCTCCAGCCCACTTCGTCGTTAGCGACCGGACGCATATCAGTCCTGTCTTCCCTGGTCGATGGACTGAACGAGGGGGGGGTCCAGTTGTAGTGATCTGCTCGTTCACCGGATGCCAACCTGTGTGATTTCTGGTTATTGGCCCAACTCAAAAGTATCGTATCTGCAAAGCCCATTCTAGATGTGGAGACACTGGAACAGCGTATTCATGATACATTTGACACTTTTCGGATACAGCTTTGCCGATGTCCACGTGTGAGAAACATGCTACGGCGAATACACGCATGCCTTGAGGCACATGGAAACCATTTTCAGCACATACTGTAACTGTGGCTGCAAGGTACAGTGCGTTTTACACCACAATCTCTGTAATAGTGTATGGTTGAGTAAATGGTCTCTAGCGTGGAAACCACGCATTTCCGAACGTTAAGTTCATTAGATGTTTTTGTTCGGTATCCTCTCATCGATCAACCCTAGAGTTTGTACGCGGTGGAAAAAATCACCCTGCATACTTTACTTCACTGTAGAAACATACCGTGCGAAATAAACAGATCAACAAATATTTTCTCTCTCTATCATTAAGTACAATATGGTTTAGGTCTTAGCATTCAAGGTACCGACCCTATGCCCTCAGAACAGCTGCACATACTCTTAGCCTTCTGGAGATGAGATTTTGTATACTTTTTGCGTATATTGTAGTCCAACACGTCTGAAGATTATTTTTTTTTTTTTTTTTGGAAAAAGGGACCGATGACCGCGGAAGTCTGGTCCCTTTAATCCCACAAACCAACCAACCATTATTTCTAGCTCTTCAACGTTAGCTGACCGTATTCTAACCTGCCTGTCAAGTTAATCCGATAAGAGTTCATAGGGATTTAAGTCAGGTGACTGACTTGCCCAAATCGTATTCTTCACTTCCCCACATTTCTCTTTTCGACTGACATACCCTCTGCACAATTTAGAAGCATGTTTTTGATCATTGCCATGCTGTAGATCAAACGCCAGACGGAACTGCAGTGGTCACCAGCGTCCTGCGATATCTTCCCTTCTTTAACGTGCCATTAATTCCCACTACATCACCGACTTTATCACCCGAAAAACGTCCCCACACCGTGAGCAACCCTCCACTATGCTTCACCTTTGGCGTCGCACACTGGCTCTTTATAAGTTCTTCACGAAGTCAACGAACAGAGATCCGACAGTGGCTTCCAAATACTTTTAATTTAGATTAGCAGGTGAATAACACCTTGGACTATTGCTGCACGCTCCACTTCTTATGTTAGTGTACCCACTGGAAACTTTTCACTTTATTTTATTTGCGTAATAAAAGTTTTTTGGCCGATATACACTCCCTGACATCGTGCTTACGAACACGGCGTTGCACTGTTCAAACAGTGATTGAAGCTGCTCGCACACTATTACATCATTCGCGAATTTCGCTTGCAGTACGAGAGGTCTGTACAAATATGAACTCATCTTTCCTGTATATGTCTTGCAGATCGCGAAACACTTGCAGTGGTACCAGTTTGTTTTAACTGTTGCAATATACACTCCTGGAAATTGAAATAAGAACACCGTGAATTCATTGTCCCAGGAAGGGGAAACTTTATTGACACATTCCTGGGGTCAGATACATCACATGATCACACTGACAGAACCACAGGCACATAGACACAGGCAACAGAGCATGCACAATGTCGGCACTAGTACAGTGTATATCCACCTTTCGCAGCAATGCAGGCTGCTATTCTCCCATGGAGACGATCGTAGAGATGCTGGATATAGTCCTGTGGAACGGCTTGCCATGCCATTTCCACCTGGCGCCTCAGTTGGACCAGCGTTCGTGCTGGACGTGCAGACCGCGTGAGACGACGCTTCATCCAGTCCCAAACATGCTCAATGGGGGACAGATCCGGAGATCTTACTGGCCAGGGTAGTTGACTTACACCTTCTAGAGCACGTTGGGTGGCACGGGATACATGCGGACGTGCATTGTCCTGTTGGAACAGCAAGTTCCCTTGCCGGTGTAGGAATGGTAGAACGATGGGTTCGATGACGGTTTGGATGTACCGTGCACTATTCAGTGTCCCCTCGACGATCACCAGTGGTGTACGGCCAGTGTAGGAGATCGCTCCCCACACCATGATGCCGGGTGTTGGCCCTGTGTGCCTCGGTCGTATGCAGTCCTGATTGTGGCGCTCACCTGCACGGCGCCAAACACGCATACGACCATCATTGGCACCAAGGCAGAAGCGACTCTCATCGCTGAAGACGACACGTCTCCATTCGTCCCTCCATTCACGCCTGTCGCGACACCACTGGAGGCAGGCTGCACGATGTTGGAGCGTGAGCGGAAGACGGCCTAACGGTGTGCGGGACCGTAGCCCAGCTTCATGGAGACGTTTGCGAATGGTCCTCGCCGATACCCCAGGAGCAACAGTGTCCCTAATTTGCTGGGAAGTGGCGGTGCGGTCCCCTACGGCACTGCATAAGATCCTACGGTCTTGGCGTGCATCCGTGCGTCGCTGCGGTCCGGTCCCAGGTCGACGGGCACGTGCACCTTCCGCCGACCACTGGCGACAACATCGATGTACTGTGGAGACCTCACGCCCCACGTGTTGAGCAATTCGGCGGTACGTCCACCCGGCCTCCCGCATACCCACTATACGCCCTCGCTCAAAGTCCGTCAACTGCACATACGGTTCACGTCCACGCTGTCGCGGCATGCTACCAGTGTTAAAGACTGCGATGGAGCTCCGTATGCCACGGCAAACTGGCTGACACTGACGGCGGCGGTGCACAAATGCTGCGCAGCTAGCGCCATTCGACGTCCAACACCGCGGTTCCTGGTGTGTCCGCTGTGCCGTGCGTGTGATCATTGCTTGTACAGCCCTCTCGCAGTGTCCGGAGCAAGTATGGTGGGTCTGACACACCGGTGTCAATGTGTTCTTTTTTCCATTTCCAGGAGTGTATATTAGGTTACGGTAATTTCAGTTCTTATTGTCCTACTAGAATAGTCTTCCTGATGCAGAGTTACAGTTATAGCACGTTTTTCAATTCCGGTCTCCTGTTTCCATCTCATTAGGAGATAATATGGTATAAACTTGATCAGGTATACAAAACACACCACCAAATGCATACAATGAACTGTAAACTAATGTGCACTCATTGGTACAGAGACAGCTGAAGGACTGAGGCCAATTCGAATGACCGAGCGAGTTGGCGCAGTGGTTAGCACACTGGACTCGCATTCGGGAGGACGACGGTTCAATCCCGCGTCCGGCCATCCTGATTTAGGTTTTCCGTGATTTCCCTAAATCGCTCCAAGCAAATGCCGGGATGGTTCCTTTGAAAGGGCATGGCTAACTTCCTTCCTTAATCCGATGAGACCGATGACCTCGTAGTTTGGTCTCTTCCCTCAAAACAACCCAACCAACCAATTCGAATGGAACCGTCTCAGGTAATGGCACGTCAGTGTTGTTGTGGACACTCACCAGCGCCACTCTGTGAGGACAACCATTCAAATACACGATAGAGGTGCTTAACCTTTACATGTGTATACTTGGTTTATTATCAGAACGGGGATACGACAAAATATAAAAAACGAAATCCCTATTTTAACGACAATGTTATACAGGTTGTTACAAAAAGGTACGGCCAAACTTTCAGGAAACATTCCTCACACACAAATAAAGAAAAGATATAATGTGGACATGTGTCCGGAAACGCTTAATTTCCATGTTAGAGCTCATTTTAGTTTCGTCAGTATGTACTGTACTTCCTCGATTCACCGCCAGTTGGCCAATTGAAGGAAGGTAATGTTGACTTCGATGCTTGTGTTGACATGCGACTCATTGCTCTACATTACTAGCATCAAGCACATCAGTACGTAGCATCAACAGGTTAGTGTTCATCACGAACGTGGTTTTGCAGTCAGTGCAATGTTTACAAATGCGGGGTTGGCAGATGACCATTTGATGTATGGATTAGCACGGGGCAATAGCCGTGGCGCGGTATGTTTGTATCGAGACAGATTTCCATAACGAAGGTGTCCCGACAGGAAGACGTTCGAAGCAATTGATCGGCGTCTTAGGGAGCACGGAACATTCCAGCCTATTACTCGCGACTGGGGAAGACCTAGAACGACGAGGACACCTGCAATGGACGAGGCAATTCTTCGTGCAGTTGGCGATAACCCTAATGTCAGCGTCAGAGAAGTTGCTGCTGTACAAGGTAACGTTGACCACGTCACTGTATGGAGAGTGCTACGGGAGAACCAGTTGTTTCCGTACCATGTACAGTGTGTTCAGGCACTATCAGCAGCTGATTGGCCTTCACGGGTACACTTCTGCGAATGGTTCATCGAACAATGTGTCAATCCTCATTTCAGTGCAAATGTTCTCTTTACGGATGAGGCTTCATTCCAACGTGATCAAATTGTAAATTTTCACAATCAACTTATGTGGGCTGACGAGAATCCGCACGCAATTGTGCAATCACGTCATCAACACAGATTTTCTGTGAACGTTTGGGCAGGCATTGTTGGTGATGTCTTGATTGGGCCCCGTGTTCTTCCACCTACGCTCAATGGAGAACGTTATCATGATTTCATACGGGATACTCTACCTGTGCTGCTAGAACATGTGCCTTTACAAGTACGACACAACATGTGGTTCATGCACGATGGAGCTCCTGCACATTTCAGTCGAAGTGTTCGTACGCTTCACAACAACAGATTCGGTGACCGATGGATTGGTAGAGGCGGACCAATTCCATGGCCTCCACGCTCTCCTGACCTCAACCCTCTTGACTTTTATTTATGGGGGCATTTGAAAGCTCTTGTCTACGCAACCCCGGTACCAAATGTAGAGACTCTTCGTCCTCGTATTGTGGACGGCTGTGATACAATACGCCATTCCCCAGGACTGCATCAGCGCATCAGGGATTCCATGCGACGGAGGGTGGATGCATGTATCCTCGCCAACGGAGGACATTTTGAACATTTCCTGTAACAAAGTGTTTGAAGTCACGCTGGTACGTTCGGTTACTGTGTGTTTCCATTCCATGATTAATGTGATTTGAAGAGAAGTAATAAAATGAGCTCTAACATGGAAAGTAAGCGTTTCCGGACACATGTCCACATAACATATTTTCTTTCTTTGTGTGTGAGGAATTTTTCGTGAAAGTTTGGCTGTACCTTTTTGTAATACCCTGTATAACGTGTTTTTTTTAATTACTTTTACATAGCTACTATCTTGAATTCGTTTTGAAACCATTAACGCGCTAGGTTTCTATGGTCTACCTTTAACAACATTGCCAATAATAATAGTATTTACAAATTTGCCTTTTTTACACATAGTGTGAGGGATTATCCAACCTTTCTATCAGTGCAGCTTCATTCAGCTGGTCTAGTTATTCGCGGATGCTCTTGTGAATTCCACATGATACCGCTCTATGTCACTATCTAGCGCCTCCACAGTTGCGTCTTAACACTCTATCTGTTTAGTACACAATCCCGTGAGCGCGCTTGCCGTTGGTATGTTCAGCCTCCTGCCACCTGGCAACGCAATGCGTTGCTTTCAGCCGACTGAGCTCTTTATGTATGAGTTCTGTTATTTACTCCATGCCAGTTGCATGGTAAGGTAAGCCTTAAAAGTGTTTTATACTGGTACTTCCGGGGAGGGGGGGGTGGGACGGGGGGGGGGGGGCGGAGGGGTTATTAACTGCAATTTCAGGCTGAATAACTGGATCTTTGCCAATGTATTTTTAATACATTTCAGGCAAGTGAGTGACCGTTAGCCACTCAATTTTTACATTATTTCGTAGATGATGATACGCGGTCTGTACTTCATTACTATCTCGGCATTAGGGGACTCTGCTAGCTCACCAGATACTGTTAAATATAGTGAGTGGAATTTTTTTAGTATTTTACCTACCTGGTAGTCCCTTCTTATTACTTTCGTCTTTTCTAGGTATCACGTCACAATTCTATGTGATGTTATTTTTGGCGGTTTGCTGGTTATAGACGCTGGGTCATCCCGCACTCCCTTTTTTTTCAATCCGAATATGTCTTGGTTGTTTTGTGCGTATGTTCATCCCGTATGTAGTTTTTTATTTTAGTTATGTTTTCTTGCTACCTCTCGTGTGTCTTTACTTACCAGTTTGTACAGACCGCACCTAATGGTGCAGCTCAAATGCTGTGAAAGCGTTCGTGGCTATAAATAAAGGACTTACGGCTGAAGCGGTTTTATCTTTTCAAAATGAGGAAAGTGTGTGCTCAGATACAAGCCCATCACAATTCTTAATTAAAATCCACTGGTAAGCTGTTTCGTAGTCTATCGCCAAGGCAGATAAATATTTCTAAGTCCATAACTCGACTTCAACCCCCTGAATTTCAATGTACCACACATGTGGCCGTATGCCCACTTCCACCACCTCTTCACTGTACCGCGCCCTAGATGCAGGTCCGCCACATTCCTCATCTCCATAACCGACAACGAGTCCTACTGTCACCACGTCCGAAAAACGACTGCCACTGTCTATTCAAGCCCATAACGACTCAGCTTTGTGGCTTCTCATTGGTTGCAACCACCAGGCCTGCCCTACTAACCGCTGCAGTCATTCGTGACTACAATCATCATAAACTACACGACTGACGAATGAATAACGCGATATAAAATGAGGAAACCTCATTACATAAGGTGTGATCTTGTAAAATATGACATAGTTAGCAAAACTATTATTCATTAAATGATGTACAGTACCCGATCAAAAGTATCTGCAGCACACATGTTAGTGGACATGACTACATGACGGCTTGAACTCCGATAAAGTACTTTCAGCGTGGTGGCTGAGTGTCTGTGGGGGAATCACAGCATATTCTCCCTCAAGACCAGACACTAGAGAATGTAGTGATCTGGGATTTGGAGCGATATCGACGTTATAACTCATCCCAAAAGTGTTCCATGGGGTCAAGTTGAGCAGACCAGTACTTTTGAGCGGTTATTAGTTTTTCCATATGCTGATGCCGCAACAGCTGTTTTAATTAACTTATCTTGATATACCAGAGTACATTGTCATGGTGATGCAAAGAATTGTCGTTTCCGAACTCTTCCCCTACTGTACGCAGTATACAATGACTTAAAATGTGTTCCGCATTTAGCGTTTCCTTGAGTGCAATAAGTGGATCACAGCCTAGCCACGACAAACACCACCATACCGTAACATCACTTCCTCACCGAGCGAGGTGGAAAACTGGTTAGCCGGCCGAGATGGCCGAGCGGTTCTAGGCGCTACAGTCTGGAACCGCGCGACCGCTACGGTCGTAGGTTCGAATCCTGCCTCGGGCATGGATGTGTGTGATGTCCTTGGGTTAGTTAGGTTTAAGTAGTTCTAGGGGACTGATGACCTCAGATGTTAAGTCCCATAGTGCTCAGAGCCATTTGAACAATGCCTTCGCGAGCCCCGCTCTCGCCATCTCGCTCTACGGGCGCCACCAGAGGATGTGGTATTCGCATCACCTATTGAAATATGAAATGATAGTATGGCAAGTGCAAGTGCAAGTCTTACCTCAGTCGGCGCCACGTTGGACGAGTTACGGCTGATGAATAGGATGAAATGATGATGAGGACAACACAACGCCCAGTCCCCGAGCGGAGAAAATATCTGACCCAGTCGGCAATCGAACCCGGGTCCAGTGCACGGGAGGCAAGCACTTTACCACTCATTTTTTTTTTTAATCTCATTTTTTTCGATTTAAGTTCGTTGCATCTGCTAGGGGCGGACGTCGCAAGACACCCGTTTCAATTCGTCGTTTATCCATTACAGAGAGCAGCTAACCCTCTGACCGAACACGCTGAGCTGCCGCGCCGGCAGTTAAGCAGGCGGACGTATTACTTATTGCATTCAACTGTCTGTTCTGCCAGTCATTTTATGACGCCTCACGCCGAGGTCCCCTCGCAGATCTCGGAAAACTTGGAGTGAAATACATCGATGTAGCACGATGTCACTAACCATAACAGCTAGGCCGTGGCTGTTTCGTATAACTGCTAGCAAGTGAAACAGATTGTATAAACGACAATTCAGAAATTGATTTATCGTACTAACGCTGAAGGACTCACACCATTCCAAATGAGGCTACAGTTATATGTAAAGAAATTTTAATGGCAACATTATAATTACAGTTCATTTGGAATAGTGCAATTACACATAAATGCCACTGATAATGATACACCATTCCCGGCGCGTAGGAAACAAGCCGATGGCTTCAGTGTCCACTGTCTCCTGCAGTTCCTTGTCAGAGGTGAACCTCCGACCTTTCAGGGGTTGTTTCAAGGGACCGATGATCCGCGAGTCACGTGGTTTCGAGGCTATAAGGATCATATTCCAGGACCTACAGTCGAAATTTTTGAACGAGGTCCGACATCTTCTTGGCCACACATTTCACCTCAACGCTGCAATAGTGCGCACCGAGCAAGACACTGCTCTCCGTATACCATCTTGCGACAAATTTGTGAAGCATGCTCCCCTTCTGTTTTAAGTATTTGTATAACCGCTCTTTCTGCTGATCGTGGAGGTCTGTTATGCAACGAATTGTGGAAACAACTCTCCAGAGATGAGGAAATTACTTTAAAGACGTTAATTCCGCTTGTGCAAATGGGAATACCACCACACTATCTCTCGGAAAACACATTCATACGGCCGTTACAGTGAAAGTCTCCTTCTCAATTCGGCGAACTTTACGTAAGGAATCATTCAACTTGTAAATATTGTAAATAAATGTATTAATATTTTATTCATTTGGCAGATGTATGATGTGTTACGCTACCTTGTGAACTACAGACACAATAATTCAGGTGACGTCCAATGTCTGGTTTCACGTTCGAAGTCATTCAGCTCTCATGAAACCCTCTTTCCGCTGTTACTGTTTCCCTACTAACAACGCAGTACTCTCCACCTCCTCTTATATGGGCGGGTCCGCTTCTCGCGAGATCTAGTGGTCGATTCCACATGCCATAACAGTGTCCGGAAACTTCTGATCAGATAGTGTAGAATACTGAAAGCACTGATACGGACTCGACCTTTACCTGTTCTGACTGTCGGTGCCCAGGTACAAATGCAGCTATCCAGGGAAAAAAAGATTAATACTGCCCAAGATGTAGTGAGTCTCCAGCAAACGTTGATAGCCACAAAGCAAATTATACATCGGTAGAATGATCCTGTCTAAGAAAATTTATATTGCACAGTCTTCTAAGTAGGCTACAGTAGCTGTGACTGTACAGTTATGTCTCATGGACAATGTTATGGAGAAACAAGTCCTATAACTTCTGGTCTTTCGTAAAGGTCACAGAAAATTGTCACTTGGAGCTAATTCTTTTGTGAAACGCATCAGAGATACACCACCGTATCATCTCAGCACTCTTTTTTATAAAAACACATCCAGTTACGTTCAGTTCAAAGGAGCGATTACAACTTACTATTTTTACTCCAAGTATATTGTTTCTGAATCAACAGCAGTGAACAGCCACATAATACCCGATCACTGCATTCTAAATTACCATCAGTCGCTTCCTCAGGTGTCCTACAAAAGTACACTTAGTTTCAAAAAATTCGCGACCAGCTTTTTCTTGTCATTATTCTCTGAATAACCACGAAGCAGTGGCGGCCAGTTATCATGCGCTAATGCGCTACATTACATAGTAAATATCATATTAAAATTATGCCATTTTGCTTTGAATGTGAGCCAGAAACCGAACTAAAATCACGCCATTTGTCTTCGAATGCGAGCCGAAAATCGAAATAAAATTACGCCACTTCTCTTCAAATATGTGCTGGTCTGCAAATAAAAAGAACGAAAACATATCTCGTAGTGCGCTATCCACGATAACTAGAAACGAGTGTCGCGTACTGAAATTGCAGTCAGCCACGCGACGATCAACTCAGAGAAGCGACGCAGCTGTCTATTTTCTACTATGCATTCTCTGTTGTGACGTCATCCCTTCCGGCACTATGATTGCTAAGTTGCTAACAGCACCAGGTCAGTACTTTTCTTTGAATTTTCGTGTAGCGTATTGTACCAGTGTAGAGTATGAGGACTTTTGAAAGAAACCTTGTGGTGGCAGCGAGTGGCGTGGATTCGCAATTTGCAGACCTCGACCCGATTCCCACTGATACAAACAATTTGTTTTTTTCATTTCGTTTTTTTCTCACAATATTGAATTACTATTTATAAAATTTAAAAATAACGGTTTATTTGCTATATGTAAAATTAATATAATCGATTTAATTTTTGTACAACTATTACCCTTGTAGATTAAAAATAGTCTAGATGGTGATAAAACGAGCGAAAATATGAGAAAATTTAGTATGAAAGTATTTTTCCGCAGATCTGCTAAAGAGTCCCTTTCCCAGAAGATCTTTGAAGGAGAAACTGAGGTGCGAAGATTTAAGAATATATACTTCAAATACATCTCTAACAGCAGAGGAGTTTGCCTCTATCACGGCAGTTCTGAAAGTAAGATAAAATTTATCTTTCAGAAAACTTGGAAAACGGATAAACTCTCAGGAGAGTGTAGGTGATCTTGATATATTTATTACATAAGAAAGGTAATAAACAAGATTTTAATGACAGAGAAATTTCTTTCCAACAAATTGTATATAACTTATTTTCTAAGATCATACTATACATAGTAGAAACAACACTGGAGAGTAATTTAGGTTAATATCAAGATGATTTTAGGAAGGGTAGATCATGTTTTGAACAAATATTTAATCTGAAGTAAATCGTTTGCCACATGTTATTGAATTGAAAAGGAAAGTATTTTTCTTTGAAACTTCATGCAGCGTATTGTGCAAGTGTAGAGTATGACGTGTCTTTAAAGCTCCATTGTTGTAATTCCACTGTGGGAGAGTTGTCTAAAGATAATTCGATTCCCACAAATACCAACATTTTTTCCATTTTATTTTAGTCCTCGCAATGTTAAACTATTAGTTATAACATTTGAACATATGTACACAGTTAATATACAGGGTGATCAAAAAGTCAGTATAAATTTGAAAACTGAATAAATCACGGAATAATATAGATAGAGAGGTACAAATTGACACACATGCTTGGAATGACATGGGGATTTATTAGAACAAAAAAAAAAAATACAAAAGTTCAAAAAAATGTCAGACAGATGGCGCTTCATCTGATCAGAATAGCAATAATTAGCATAACAAAGTAAGACAAAGCAAAGATGATGTTCTTTACAGGAAATGCTCAATATGTCCACCATCATTCCTCAACAATAGCTGTAGTCGAGGAATAATGTTGTGAACAGCACTGTAAAGCATGTCCGGAGTTATGCTGAGGCATTGGCGTCGGATGTTGTATTTCAGCATCCCTAGAGATGTCGGTCGATCACGATACACTTGCGACTTCAGGTAAACCCAAAGCCAATAATCGCACAGACTGATGTCTGGGAACCTGGGAGGCCAAGCATGACGAAAGTGGCGGCTGAGCACACAATCATCACCAAACGACGTGCGCAAGAGGTATTTTATCCGTGTAGCAATACATTTTTTTTGGTTCTAATAAAAAACCCTGTCATTCCAAGCATGGGTGTCAATTTTTACCTCTCTATCTACATTATTCCGAGGTTTATTAAGTTTTCACATTTCTACTGACTTTTTGATCACCCGGTACATAAAATTAATATAGGCCTGTTGAATCTCGTTATGATTACTATCCCTATAATGGAAAGGCTATAGGTCGTCACACTGTAGCAGATTGATTTAATTTTGCGCGAGCCGCCACTGCTTCGAAGTAAACGGAAATTTATTTTTCCACCTGCAGCGAGTCATTAAACATTAAACATCAATTGCTGTTGATTGTATGAAAATGTAAGCCACGGACTGTGGTAAGTAATGCAGATGTAGGTACGCAGTTCGGCAAATTGCACTTTCTGTTTACAGGTGCGCGTGCTTCCGCTGGCTCGGAGCTCCACGGTTGGGCCAATACAGCGCCGCTGCGCGCTAACTTCAGCCGCGGAGACACGCAGCGTGTTGTTGCCGCACGTGCTGGATTGTCGCCTCCTGCTGTCTGCCACTTGCTCGGAGCTGCCAGGCACAAGTGAATGTACTTCATGACGACGTCGGTATTTTTGTACAACTACGGGACAAAAAGCCTGAACTGACAATGTATAGTTACATTCACTAACCTGTACATTGTAAATTTAAGCTGAAATATATGTTCTTAACTCAGTCGTAGAGGCACTTGAAGCTCACATAAAGACTTGTTGGAAATATTATTACTCATACGAAATCTGTTGATTTTTGTCGTGTGTGATTTCCGATATGAAATGGTAAAGTATAGGAAAGGAACTAGTGACTTCTATAACAGCAATATTTTTTCCATACGCCTGCCACAGAAGCGTTGTGGCGGGTTGTACGACAAATCAGGTATTTATTCATTATCTCCTTACTCCATGCGTAAACGCTGAAGATGGCTGTAAGGAAGAAAACGCAAGAGCGGGACAGTGTTCCTGCCAGGCTTGTAAGTACTTGACTCTTACGCGGAACATGATGAGAAGTTTGGCGACACAGCTACATTTAATATTCATTCTTTTACTTTTTAAATTATTGACAGTGTAGTAGCACTTTCTCCCTCTCTATGGATACTCTGACAAGGGAACCTCCCCATCGCACCCCCCTCAGATTTACTTATAAGTTGGCACAGTGGATAGGACTTGAAAAACTGAACACACTTCAATTGAGAAAACAGGAAGAAGTTGTGTGGGACTATGAAAAAATAAGCAAAATATACAAACTGAATAGTTCATGGGAAGATAAGCAACTTTAAGAATAATGGAAACGTAGGAGCGCCGTGGTCTCGTGGTAACGTGAGCAGCTGCGGAACGAAAGGTCCTGGGTTCAAATCTTCCACCGAGTGAAAAGTTTAATTTTTTATTTTCAGTTTATGTGACAAACTCTTATGTTTTCATCACTTTTTCTGGAGTGATTATCACATCCACAAGAAAACCTAAATCGGGAAAGGTAGAAGAATCTTTTTACCCATTCGCCAAGTGTACAAGTTAGGTGGGTCGGCAACATATTCATGTCATGTGACGCACATGCCGTCACCAGTGTCGTATAGAATATATCAGATGTGTTTTCCTGTGGAGGAATCGGCTGACCTATGACCTTGCGATCAAATGTTTTCGGTTCCCATTGGAGAGGCACGTCCTTTCGTCTGCTAATCGCACGGTTTTGCGATGCGGTCGCAAAACACAGACACTAAACTTATTACAGCGAACAGAGACGTCAATGAACGAACGGACAGATAATACCTATGCAAAAATAAAGAAAGTAAAATTTTCACTCGAAAGAAGACTTGAACCAAGGACCTCTGATTCTGCAGCTGCTCACGCTACCACGGAACCACGGCGCTCCTGAGCTTATATTGTCCATGATGTTGCCTATGTGGCCCATGGACTACTCAGTTTGTATATTTTGCTTACTTTTTTCACAGTTCCACACAACTTCTTCCTGTTTTCTCAATTGATCTGTGTTCAGTTTATCAAGGCCTATCCACTGTGCTAACTTATAACTAAATCTGAGGGGGGTGCGATGGGGAGGTTCCCTTGTGAGAGGTGGAATGACCCCTCGCCGCTGAAGTGAGGTGGTCCGTGCTGTATTATTCTCCGTTGCTAAGTAGGATGTTGGCAACTAACCACTGTGGTGCCGATGATGTCAGCGCAAACTGGGGCGCTACTCCTAACTTGCTTCGGGAACACAAATCAATAATCACAACTGCTGAACTGACTACCGTGAAATGTCCAAATCTTTTATTGAATGTAACACAAATACTCAACTTCAACGGTCTTGTAGCATATTCTAGCAGTCCTGCTCCGAGGCTAAGTCGAATTACCCGAGGCAGTCCTCTGTCCAGCGTAGGCACCGTCGAGGAGCAGCGATTCCTCTTCGGACCGGTGAAGGGCGATGGCTGCGCAGCTGTGGCAGTGGCTGCGACTGGTACACTGGAAGATACACTCGGACGAGCTCACGAGAAGACACCAACCTCCTCGACGACACCGTCGATTAAGCCGCGGAGCGTGATTAATATTCTATTTCACGATGAAAGTAGGGCTGTTTTCTATTGGTTGCATTAAACCAGTGACTTCCAACATAGCTTCCCGAACACGGGTCCCGAGCGGTGTCAGGGATTTTCACCTGCCACGAGATGACTGGCTGTTTGTGTTGTCCTCATCATTTCGTCATCATTACTGAAAGCGGCGTGACTGGACTGAGCAAAGGTTGGGAAATTGTACGGGTGCTGATAACCGTGCAGGTGAGCGGCACACAAACCATCATCATCATCATCATCCAACACAGCTCCGCGCTGTAAGCGACCCCTGCAGACGGCCGCTCTCAACATTACTGGCGTAGTTGCTTCACCTGGACGTGTATGCAATTCCCCCGTTCAGCATCCTTCGCTCGTGGGACGTCAATCTGGCAGGCGTTGCAACATCACTGTGTATACGACAGTCGGTTGTATCGAATCAGCATAGCAAACCGGATCGACGTGACCAACGTTTCTACAGGGAACAGTATCCTAGTCACAAGCAAGTAACACGGCGTACAAATTATGTTCGTAGAAACATCCTAATCGACAGGGACCGGAACAGGTGCATGTCATACCAATGGCAAACAGTTTCAAACCCATCAAGAACTGCTACTGTCTGTGAAAGGAGTTCCTCCTCAACCGTGAGGGGCGTTTAATAAGTAATGCAATTTTTTTCCTCGGCGAATTTCTGTTGAAAAATGCAGAATTTTTTGTGAATCGTTGTGAAATATTCGCACCCTTAGCCCCTATAGTTCCCTGAAGTTCCGATAGGTGTCGACGCTGTAAGTAGCCTCCAAAATGGCGTCTATAACGCACTGTTTTTCAAGCAGAGCTCTGCCATTGAGTTTCTTTCGTCGGAAAACTAGAGCCCTGTACATATTTGTAGGGGCTTTCAGAATGTCTACGGAGACCTGGTAGTGAATAAAAGCACAGTGAGTAGCTGGGCGGGGCGTCTGTCATCATCGCAATAATGTCGCACAAAACCTGTCCGATCTGCCTTGTGCCGGTCAGACGCATATGGCTATGACCCCTGCAACTTGCGGACATTCTTAAGGGGACGTTTACTATCTTTTGGTGCAAAAAATCGATTTTTTTAAATTGCATTTTTGGATCCGTAAGTGTTTATAATCCACCCCTGAAACGGTTTTTCCGAATACGGAACGGAAATGTTTATTATTCGCGGTTGAACAAAAAAATGCACCTGCCTGAAATCTGCCATTTTCAAGCACCAGTTTTTTTTCTTTCGGAGGACGAGTTATTGTGCCGGTGCTTGGGAGGAAACACACAAAATTCAAATGAAAGTTTGAACGCGTGTCTTTGGAAGTTATCACCAAAGCATTTGCATTCTGCTGCGAAGACTGTAGAGATTGCGATTTTCCTGGCAGTGAGCAGCTTCAGCGAAGGGTATTCAGCAATTATGAAGACCATGACAACGATGGACCTCACCCTGGGACTCTATTCGACGCAGTTCGCCAAGCATTCGGACGACCAGCAGATTCAAGCGGCCGAAAACCGCTTGTCACCGGCCGTATGAGCGGCTCTGGAGGAGCGCAGGATGGCCCAGATCGAGCAGAACGGCCTCTATAAGAAGACTAGTTTATGGACCCGGAATAGCAGATTGAACGTACGTTGCATAATATTGCATTTATATGTAGTAAAGCTTCAAACGCGTTTTTCTCGAAATGACTTTTTTTTTTTTTTTTATCGCGCGGTATGGTAACTTCAAATCTACTGAACCGATTGGCATGATGCTTTGTTTCCGACAAAGCTAACTAAATTGTCTACGAGTTGTAATACTTTTATTCCGATCCACCAACTATAAATACTGTATTTTTACTTGGCCGACGAAGTCGAAAAATCGATGAAAAACACCCTATTTTTTTTCAAATGGCCGCCATTTGGTTTCCTATGCTCCAAATAACTTAAGCGAGGTACAACTCCTAAAGAATCTTATATACTTCGCTAACGTCAACTCAAGTTTGATTTCAGACGAGCCGGCTGACCTGTGACATACCGCGCGTGGAGGCCTACATCGAGATTTTGTTTCGTTCCGACGACACTTCCTCCTTTACTCTTCGACATTTCTGGTCGAAAAAATTCCAGTTTGTAGAGGAAATATCAATATACATCTTGACAAAGTTTGACATTGATATCTGTAAAACATACAAAGAAAAAAATTCCCAAAGAACATGGTTTTTTCGGGCCAAAGATAGTAAACCTCCCCTTAATCCAAGTGGTCGGCGGATCAGCATCAAACACCTCACTGCTCAACCGGACGTCTCTGTTGGTAGTGCTGACACGCTCGTCCACCAGTTGGGTTACTCAAAGGTCTGTGGCCGTTGTGCCGGCCGCGGTGGTCATGCGGTTCTAGGCGCTCCAGTCCGGAGCCGCGCTGCTGCTACGGTCGCAGGTTCGAATCCTGCCTCGGGCATGGGTGTGTGTGATGTCCTTAGGTTAGTTAGGTTTAAGTAGTTCTAAGTTTAGGGGACTGATGACCTCAGCTGTTAAGTCCCATAGTGCTTAGAGCCATTTGAACCATTTTTTTGTGGCCGTTGGGTTTCTCGCCGCCTAACAGAAAACAACTATCTCTTTGCCCCAATGAAGGATATGGAAGATACACTGCACAGGAAACAGAACGCGGACAATATGGAGACTACTGATGCAGTAAAACGTAGGCTCTGACCCTAACCAATAGAATGATACCATGCAAGCGTATAGGCCCTCCGAGTAATGTGGCATAAGACCATGTCATTGAACAGAAATTATGTTGAAAAAGAGGGTTTTGTAGCCAAAAGAGTGTGAAATAATATAGCGTATTGGAATCTTGAATAAAAGAAAACTGATTTCAGCAAAAAAGTGTTGTATTACTCATTGAAAACCCGTCGCAGTTTCCGATTGAACATCGCAAATAAAACTGCATGTGACTGACATTTACATTCGCCGTTGCAGACGGGTGGCACATAAAGTGGGACAAACAACAAAGAAACTGAACAGTACTTGAAATGAAGCGTATAGTGCGGTTCGGCGAGTCGTGATCTTGCCACTTTTCAAATGATGCAATGCATCGAGTGCAGTGCTTAACCTGCAGTTTGTGGTCGGTGCAGTTCAGGACAGGTAAGATTCTGTGAATCTTTAGGATTTTTCGTACCATGACATGATCCTACTCGTTCAAGCTATGTGTACACGAACCAGACTCTCTATTTACAATTTCTCTGTGTCCAAATATTAGCCTGTCTTCTACACCCTGCAACGAAACAAGAGACTCCCTAATATTACCTCTACCAAAAATTATCGTTAATAAGACAGTTATATGTTCCAGAAACGTAGTAAGCCTCAACATTATCTATAACTAATACAGGCCGAAGCAATGAATTAAAATTTTTACCAACGCCGGGTTCCGAACAAAGGTTTACTTCTCTTTGGGCAGCTTCGTTAGCTGTGAAGCTAGCATGTTGTAGTTATTAGCGGATCTGGCTAGTGAACAGGGAACCTGCGCCAAGTCTCAGCCCTGATACAAAGTCTAATTCATTGCTTCAATGTGTATTTATTACCTTAAAAGACCATGCTCATACAAAAAATTTAATAATGAAAATAATTGACATTTTAGATTGAAGCAGATTATGAGCAAAAAATATTAAAAGCTGAGAAAACTTAATACGTTTCTAATGAAATGAGCATTGTACCTCTAATATATAATATTGGAATAACAGAGCACTTAATATTTTATTGTTCTGAGAATTCACTGCATGTTGCACCCACTCGAATTGAAACAACTACCGACATTCACCATTAAGCAAGTTCCCTCAGTGGCTGTGCACTGCTATACCATGACGAGTACTGGGGTGCAAACAAATTATAGTCCACACACATTTGTCAGATTTAAAGTTTTTACGTGGTCTAAATGCACACCCAGAGCAAATCCACCTACTCTTTCCTAACTGGTGGCGGCTAACTGGCTTTATGGCAGCAGCTGTATGACATGCATGTTTTTCTAGCACACTATATAAAACACAACCTGAAATTTAGACAAATATGTAAAAGAATGGAGTAAAACTCACAACTACTGCAAATACACGTTTAGCCGTAGTAAAATATGGAAAAACATAAAATCCAAAATTTATTATCACAACAGATGACTGTATAACACAAGTAAATTCTGAAAGAATCGAAGCAATGTGAAAAGATAAAGTATTCGTAAGAATATATTTTGCTATAAAAATCATTTAATAAAAAAAATTAGTTTCCGTTTAAGCTTATAAAATCACCGAAGCAAATGTTTAAAATCTCTGGGAATTATGTTACCTGAAATAGGTATGAAGAACGAGACGTTTGCATATAACCTCAGCAGAAACGTTATATGTTTATTAAATGGGTCTTCCTGAATCAGATTTTCGAGAGGAGGGCTTTCTGACAGCCATAATGTCCGATGAAGAAACACATAGTTGCGGGAAATGGTGTGCCGTTATCCCACGTAGGTGGCCCATAAACCAGAAGCGTAATAGTTATTAATAATTGCCACTGCAGTTTTCCCCTGCAGAAGGCCACCTGTATAGCGATGCAGTAGGAAGTGAGTTATTTCTAGTCTCCTCGATGACTGAAGTATCTGTAGCAGGCGATATAGACAACGTGTTGCAGCCACAACAGCGTAATGATTACTGACATCACGACACAAATCTCGCTAGTATTTGGATGTTGTAGTTTTTAAATTATTTTTCTTTGATATTCACTTACGGCGAGAAGTATTCCAGTAAAATTAAGTTTATATTTCACACAGGTGCTCAGTGTCAAAAACAGTCCACTTACTAACCACGTTACTCCACTGTCTGGACATCTTAGCTGTAGAAATACTTTGTGAAGCGTTAGTTCATGACAAGAAGCACTTCGATACCTTTATACTTTATGTGCATAGTTCGCGCTATGCATCTATTGCAGTACACTTATAAAATTCGTTACTCCAGTCTCCAAACATTGCATTTTTCAAATTACTACTCCAGATAATAGTCCATGATAGACATTTCAACGCATTTGTACTTCAACTTCACAGTCCGCACTATGCATTGAAAACCTCTTCCGATATACGCCGGAAACAGTTTCTGTACACTTTTATGTGTCTTGACGACAGTGTTTATCCACTTACTATTCCTTATGCACTTCGGTGTTCGCTACTTTCAAAGTCAACAAAAATATATAAACTGGTATCAGCGAAGGAACATTATTGTGATGTCACGAGATGTGTATTACATATTGAAATAAAGCAGTCACCAGAAACAAATAATATCGTTCATGCATAATAACCCAAATAAATCTGTCCAATATGGTAACAAAGTATCTGGACGTTCTTCAGTGACGACAATAAAGTGCAAACTGATTTTGCAGCACAGTGGTAGTGCGTAATGAAGGAAGACCGTAGGTGGCGCTACAGTCGTGGCGAGTATGAACGTCACAATTTTATATGCAAAACATTGTACAGTTAATGAAAATACTAAGTATTAAAATGCAATAATTTCCTAATGCAATTAATATACAGCGACCTTCAGTACTCTGTACGGTACAAGGGAGATAATATCGATGATCAAAATTTATCACAAAGAGTTTTATAACAGACTTCTGCAATTAATGTAAATAATTTCCAGATACGTTACCACACGTATGTAAAACAAAATATTTATCTTTGATTTTTAATCATGAATAAGTTCAAAATGGTTCAAATGGCTCTGAGCACTATGGGACTCAACTGCTGTGGTCATAAGTCCCCTAGAACTTAGAACTACTTACACCTAACTAACCTAAGGACAGCACACAACACCCAGCCATCACGAGGCAGAGAAAATCCCTGACCCCGCCGGGAATCGAACCCGCGAACCCGGGCGTGGGAAGCGAGAACGCTACCGCACGATCACGAGATGCGGGCCATGAATAAGTTTTGTGGGCTTTGTTAAGTTGTGTAAGAAATGACATTTTGTGAAATTCCTTATATTTTGCGTAGATGTCTATTTTTCATTGCTCACTGCAAGTTGAAACGAATATATACATTATAGTTCCATGAGTTTCGTATCTCATTCCTTGTAATTTTTTTGGTATTTTATCACTGTTTTTCGTTTACTGCTTACTTTTTATGCAGATATTTCCCGATTGTATTTTTTTATATTTTTATACATTTTTTAAAAATTTGTACGCCTCAAGTATGTAACATTGCAATTTGTTTTATATTTTTATTTATGTTTCTCAGCAATGCTTTTGGCCTTCTTTAGATGTTGGTTTATAGATAACTGTAATTTATAATGTTGTAACTGTCGATCATGCCACACATCATCGTACTCTGGCAACACCTAGTCTTGATTATATGCAGTAAACTCTTATATCTTGCTTATGTAATACAAAATAAACTGTATTATGTAATAGGTGAACAACAGAAAGTTACGATACGCATAGGTATGTAAGTAAGCAAAGTAACATATTGGTTTTAGAAGTAAAGTTTAGAAGTATTTTCTTTTTTGTTTTAGGGCTCCGTGCCTCAGTCTGTAAAAACGGAACGCTTATAGAATCTCTTTATTGCCTGTCTGCCATCTGTCAGCCTGTCAGACCGTTAAGAATCCTTTTTCTCAGGAACGAGTAGACATATCAAGCTCAAATACATGTCACACATTAAGGTCTACGGTTCCTTTGCGGTGCAAAAATTTTAAGTTTCTAAGTCAATGCAACCAAAATATACGGTCATATATGTCACGAATTCTGATACTCGTAAACTCACTCATCAAAACCTATAGGGTGATTCTCGTTGAACTGCAATTTGGAAAGTCGCAAGGTTTCACATTAAAAGTAAAGGAGAAATATGATAATTGTTGATTTGTAATTACATAACACGAAAAAATATTTTTTGTGCGTCCGTCTGTTTGCCTGTCCGTCCGTTAAGACCCTTTTTCCAAGAAACAGTTTGGTGTATCAAGTTCAAATTACTAAGGACTGTGGACACTTGGCGGTGTAGAAATTTTAAGCTTCTAAATCGATTCAGTCAAAAGTTACGGCTTAGGTCATATATTTCCACTCTCGGAAATTCACTCGTAGAAATCTATCGTATCATACACATCATCGACCTAGTATCATGAAATTTGGCAGGAAGTAAGGTGTTAACAGTACAAGTAAAGAAAAAATTCTGAAATTGTTAATTTATAATTATACGAAAAAAATATATCTTTTGTCATTTGTTAGCCGACTTCAAAGTTGAAATTAAAACAATTAAGTCTTGGGCTGCCTGCGACCGATATCTCGCCAGTATCAATGTCGATAACAGGCAAAAGTCGGCAGTATTCTCGACTCTCGGAACGGATGAATTGCCTATATGCACGCAATCTTCAGTGCGCGAATCCTACCTAACACCTAGCGAGTTTTTACAGTGTTTTCGACAGATTTTTGAGAAGTCTAAAGGACATCTATTCCCAGCAGGTATCCGCTGAGTATCAAACTCATAGATTTTCAGCATTATCATCCTGTACTGTTCTTGTATTGATACTCATTAACACTGTCGTCATCCGCACAGTGGTTTACCATACCGTTTTTATTTACATGGAACACAGCTGCTTTAACATACAGCAGCTGTTGACGTTAAATGGAACTTCATATGTCCGCGCAAACCCTCTCCACTCCATGGCTCTGCCCGGCGCTAAGGCCGCCATCACGGAGATAATCCGATTTGTATTGGAATTGCCAATACTGAGAAGTGAAATCGAGCTGCCAGTAATAGCCAGTCCTGCACTACGTACCTGCGCTTTCTCTCAACACAGCCATTTTCGCTAACCCCTGATTGTGTTGGCCCCAAAATGCTAGTGAGGTCACAGCGTTCAAAGCCGTGATACGTCGCGCTTATCACTCTCTCGAAAATGTGAACCACGCAATAAGCGCTACGGGCATCAGTTCGCAAGCACGAGAAGCTTCGCGAAGCTTTGCACCCTTAATTTTCAAACATTTTTTTGGTGTACGAGGCGTGTTTTTTAAGTAAGTACCGTTTTGAAATTAAAAAAGATGTGCTAAGATACCTCAATAATTTTATTTTTACATGAAAGCCTGTAACTTAATCTACTCTTCTACATAATTTCCGTCAATATTGAGGCACTTGTTGTAACGTTGTACCAGTTTCTGAATACCCTCCTCACAGAAGTCTGCCGCCTGACTTGCTAACCACTGCATCACCACTGTTTTGACTTCGTCATCAGCCTGAAGACGCTGACCGCCCAGGTGTTTCTTCAAGTGCAGGAATTGATGGTAGTCACTAGGCGCATGATCAGGTCTGTACGGAGGATTATCTAGAGTTTCCCATCGAAAAGATGTCATGTGATCTTTGGTCTGATTCGTGACATGCGGACGGGCATTGTCTTGTAGCAAAACGATGCCCTTGCTCAACTTCCATCGACTGTTGCTTTGATTCTGGTGTGACGTAGGCCATCCATGTTTCATCGCCCGTAATAATTTGGCTTAACAAATCGTCACCGTCGTTGTGGTACCGCTCAAGAAAAGTCAATGCACTGTCCAAACGTTTGGTTTTGTGCACATCCGTCAACATTATCGGTACCCATCGTCCGCACAATTTTCGGTAATTCAAGTCTCGGTCACAGTGCCATACAAAACACTACGAGAAACATTAGGAAAGTCATCCAGCAAGGAGGAAATCGTAAAGCGTCTGTTTTCTCTCACCTTATTGTCCACTCCCTGCATCAAACTTTCATTAACGACCGAAAGAAGCCCACTCCGTTGTTCATCATGCACATTCGTGTGGCTATCTTTAAATGCTCTCACCCACTTTCTTACCATTCTATCACTCATAATGTTTTCTCCGTAAACTGCACATATCTCACGATGAATATCGATCGCTTTTAGGCCTTTAACACTAAGAAATCTTATAACAGCCCGTACTTCACAGTCGTTGGGACTCACTATTATCGAAGGCATCTTAAGCACTCAGTACACAACGTAAACGAGGAAGAATCAGATTGTAATGGCGTCAGGGCGTAGATTAAGGTACAGGCTTTCATGTAAAAATTAAATTATTGAGATATCTTAGCACGTCTTTTTTTTAAATTTCAAAACGGTACTTGCTTAAAAAACACTCCTCGTGTAACATCATTAACGTTGCTCTATCACAACCAAATCTGTATGTTATCCATTTCTGCACGTCTACCACATACGCTAAACATCTTTCGCTTGGCATTTTTACAATGCAGCTCTTCCATCGTGATTATTTCCTAACTAATATCAATCTCGCATTGCATTAATCTGCAGTAGCTCTTTAATACCACTCGCATGGAGTGTAACCATCGAATATTTGCTTCGAGCAAATCAACAGTTTTACCAAAAACTGCAGAGATATTAAGACGCTTCTACTATTCGTACCGACTCGTTTTGCAAGAAAGCAACTTGCCATTCCACTGTTTTCCAAAGAGGCGGATATTGCTAGTCATGCTGTGATGCGCTCCCCACTTTCAGCGTCGCTTCCCTGAACAAGGCACGCTCGATACATATTGCTCGGCTCACGGACTTGGGCTAGCGTCAGCCACACAGACGAGAGACGCTGAATTGTCGGTAGTGTGGAGCAATGCTCAGCCGGAACAATCACTCTGACGTTGAATTTTGTTCTGTTTGAACCTACAGGGAGTGAATAAAAACACTACAAACACAAAAGATTACCATGAGGTGTAGAAAACTCGCTAGCATTCAAAACAGCCTGCTATCACCTCGTAAAGGGTAAATGCAGACCCCTTATGATTTTCTAGGGAATGTTATACTATTCGTCCTGGAAAATTGCGGCAGGTTTAGGTAACGATGATGGTGGACAGCCACCACGCACTCTTTTCTCTTTGCAACGTAGACCCCAAGGGCTCAATAATATTGAAGTCGGCAGACTGGTGGTCTGGTGAGATGCGGTAATTCATCCTCGTGCTGACAGAACCAGTCTTGGATGTTGCGAGGTATGTGAACAGGAGCTCTGACCTCTTGGAACACGACACCACCACTGGTGAACAAATATTGTACAATGAGGTGGACCCGATCAGCCAAAATGGTCACGTAATAGTTCGCAGCAATGTTACTTTATTAAGTAACGACGGGGCCCGTAGAATATCACGATATGTTTGTCCAAACCCCACCATGTTTCACTCCTAGGGCGTAAATTCGACCAGAAGTTCGAAATAGTGTAAAATAAGACTTAGGCGATAAAATGACTTCCTTCCATTGCCCCACAGTCAACGTTTCACGGCTTTGACACGACGTATTCATGTTACGGGCATGTGCGTTATTGATGAGTGGTTTTGGAATTCGAGCTCGCTCTGAAATTCCTTGCTTACGGAACTCCCTTAGTGTTGTTTTGGTGCTGACAGCCTTCACGAGTGCGACATTCAATTCTGCAGTGACTTCTGCAGCCTCCTCTTTTTTGCGTCACAATTCTCTTCAATCACCGTCCGTCGCGATAACTTAAAACGCACTTTCATTCACGTTGTGAATTAGCGGATGATGTTTTTCCGCTTTCGCCGCATGCGATATAAATCGTTGACATTGTACCTCTTCAAACACCAATCATTTCGGCTACCTTGGTTACGGAAGCAACCACCACGCGAAGAATTGGCCCACGCTGGAATTCACTTATCCCCGACATAATACACCGAGAAGAACACAGAATACTGTTCTGACCACGACCGACGCTTGCAACGCATTGAGGTTATTGTACAGATCCGTTTGTGGACAAATTCAACAGCGCAAACTGCAGAATTGGCTACCATCCGCATTTATGTTCAAAAATTCAAATGTTCAGATGTGTGTGAAATCTTATGGGACTTAACTGCTAAGGTCATCAGTCCCTAAGCTTACACACAACTCAACCTAAATTATCCTAAGGACAAATACACACACCCATGCCCGAGGGAGGACTCGAACCTCCGCCGGGATGAGCCGCACTACAGGGCCTTAGACCGCTCGCATTTATGTTCAATCATTTTTCCACCGAGTGAGGTGGCGCAGTGGTTAGCACACTGGACTCGCATTTGGGAGGACGACGGTTCAATCCCCCATCCGGCCATCCTGATTTGGGTTTCTGTGATTTCCCTAAATCGCTTCAGGCAAATGCCGGGGTGGTTCCTTTGAAAGGGCACGACCGACTTCCTTCCCCATCCTTCCCTAATCCAATGAGACCGACGACCTCGCTGTTTGGTCTCTGCCACCAAATCAACCCCTCAGTCATTTTTCTAGTGCTGCTTCCACACTTCCAAGCCCAGTATCATATCTTGCTTGGATCATGGACTTTGACTGGGAGACTGAATTCCGTACTGCGCGTTGGTGTATGCTGGCTGCGATTCTTAACACGTTGCATCCTAGTTGTGTGAGATCGCCACGTGCTCTTAGAATGAGCAAAACTCTTCATGCGTATCTGACTACCATATGTTTCTCGAGTCAAGATTAGCCGGAATATTTTCTCCTGGAAGTTACCTTTCCTTTTGTGATCAGTTCAGAATCATGTGTACGTGTGGATCCAGTTGTACTTCATTCATCCATGAGCATTCATAACGCTCAGTTCTTCTCTCACTCAGTGATGATGATTATTGTGATAATGATAATGTTTCACATAAAACAGCGATCTATTGCAAATTATCACTTAATAAAGCAGTCAAGACAGCAAAAAATCATTTATTTAAAAATGATGACCGGTTTCGACCTTTATGCTGACCATCATCAGGTCAACGGCACCATTTAGCTGAAGTCGGCAGTGGACAGAACACTTGCATGAAGCCACGGTCGTTTACTGCAGTAAATAATGGTGCCATAGATCTAAAGACGAAAAGCATAAAGACCGAAAACGGTCATCATTTTTAAATAAATGATTAATTGCGATCTTGACTGTTTCATTAAGTGATATGTTAATGTGGGTGCACGACATCATTCAGTTATGTGTGAGCAAACTGCTTGGTAATATTATTTTGTGACTATCCTAAAAACGGGATATATTATACGCATTAGAGCATTAGACTAAACTTTCAACAGTATTTCCATGCGGCTTCTTGTTATGTTGAAATTCCATTTGTTTGTTCGTCGGACCACGTAGGTTTGCATGTTCACGATTGACGCTATTAACACTGGTCATATCCTGATTCTTGTCCTCCTCAAAGGCTCTGTTCAAACAAGCAACGTATTAGTTTCGTAGCGCCACGCATTATTCTCACGTTTTAGACTCCAGCTCACCGTTGACTATTTCTGTCGCAGGTTTGCCGACGAATGTACGAGGTGCATTCAAGTTCTAAGGCCTCCGATTTTTTTTCTCCGGACTGGAAAGAGATAGAAACATGCGCATTGTTTTAAAATGAGGCCGCGTTCATTGTCAATACGTCCCAGAGATGGCAGCACCGTACGGCAGATGGAATTTTACCGCCAGCGGCAAGAATGGGAACTGTTTTAAATACTTAAAATGGCGACGTTTTCCTTACTAGAACAGCGTGCAATCATTCGTTTTCTGAATTTGCGTGGTGTGAAACCAATTGAAATTCATCGACAGTTGAAGGAGACATGTGGTGATGGAGTTATGGATGTGTCAAAAGTGCGTTCGTGGGTGCGACAGTTTAATGAAGGCAGAACATCGTGTGACAACAAACCGAAACAACCTCGGGCTCGCACAAGCCGGTCTGACGACATGATCGAGAAAGTGGAGAGAATTGTTTTGGGGGATCGCCGAATGACTGTTGAACATATCGCCTCCAGAGTTGGCATTTCTGTGAGTTCTGTGCACACAATCCTGCATGATGACCTGAAAATGCGAAAAGTGTCATCCAGGTGGGTGCCACGAATGCTGACGGACGACCACATGGCTGCCCGTGTGGCATGTTGCCAAGCAATGTTGACGCGCAACGACAGCATGAATGGGACTTTCTTTTCGTCGGTTGTGACAATGGATGAGCCGTGGATGTCATTTTTCAATCCAGAAACAAAGAGCCAGTCAGCTCAATGGAAGCACACAGATTCACCGCCACCAAAAAAATTTCGGGTAACCGCCAGAGCTGACAAAATGATAGTGTCCATGTTCTGGGACAGCGAGGGCGTAATCCTTACCCATTGCGTTCCAAAGGGCACTACGGTAACAGTTGCATCCTACGAAAATGTTTTGAAGAACAAATTCCTTCCTGCACTGCAACAAAAACGTCCGGGAAGGGCTGCGCGTGTGCTGTTTCACCAAGACAACGTCGAGAAGTATCGCCAGTTTCATCGATTTCGGGTGAGTAGTTAATTAGAAAAAAAATCGGAGGCCTTAGAACTTGAATGCACCTCGTAGATTCACCCCCCCCCCCTTTATATCAGTTCTCTTCGTACGTCCTTCGAAATTCATAGGCTAATAATTTTGGAAGCATAATCTCAGATTTCATTGATAGTTCAGATCTCGCGAATGCTGAATACAAGTGCATTGCACGAGTATTCTCCTACAGGGCGAGTCTCTTTACCCTAAGAATCTGTTAGTTTTGCAGATGTCCTTGCTAATGTCTCCTTCTAAAAGACACGAACAAATGTTACGGTGCGCTTGCGAAAGTTCAATAGTTTTCAGTGAGTATTTTTGAATCACACCGCGTGCTTACCTAAAAACTGGGTGAAAATCAGTTGAATAGATGTAGAATTTTATTTGAATATTCAAGTTAAAATACGAGGGTCGTCCACAAAGTAAGTTGCGTTTGTATTTCTATCCGCGGCAGCGCTGCGATCACAGCTCCGAGCAAGCGCGGCAGTTACTCTGACCCAACGAGAAGACATGTACGCCATTTTCAGATCGCTGCTGCCGACGTGTGCTTTGTAGTGCTTCTTTACAATTTCAGTCGTAATTTAAAATACCGCCGCGTGTGAAATCAGATCTGTGATTCGTTTTCTAAATGCAAAGAAAATTGCCGGCCGGCGTGGCCGTGCGGTTCTAGGCGCTACAGTCTGGAACCGAGCGACCGCTACGGTCGCAGGTTCGAATCCTGCCTCGGGCATGGATGTGTGTGATGTCCTTAGGTTAGTTAGGTTTAATTAGTTCTAAGTTCTAGGCGACTGATGACCTCAGGAGTTACGTCGCATAGTGATCAGAGCCATTTGAACCATTTTGCAAAGAAAATTAAACCAAAGGAAATTCATCAGGAAATCTGCGAGGTTTACGGACAAAATGTTATGAGTGATTCAATGGTTAGAAGATGGGTCAGACTGTTCAATGAAGGACGTGATCAAGTGCACGATGAAGAACGAACTGGACGCCCGTCTGTGGTTACTGATGAACTGTTTCACACAATTGAAGAGAAGATTAAGCACAACCCTAAGTTTACACTTAGTACCGTTGCTATGGAAGTTCCGCAAATCTCACGATCACTAATTCATGAAATTGTTACTGAAAAACTGAAATATCCAAAACTTTGCTCACGTTGAGTACCCAAAATTCTTACTGAACAGCACAAAAAACAACGGATGGGCAGTGCACTTCAGTTTTTGATACGCTACAATGACGAAGGCGGTGGTTTTCTTTTTCTGATAGTAAGGGGGAATGAAACTTGGGTATCGTACGACACCCCTGAAACAAAACGACAATCAGTGGAATGGAGGCACACTTCATCCCCAACGAAGGTTAAGCCTAAGCAAATCTTGACACCTCGAAAAGTCATGTGCACCTTTTTTGGTGACAGAAATGGCATTTAGCTGATTTATTCCTTACCACGAGGCCAAACAATCAATGCACATGGTTACTGCGAGACCATTAAGAAATTGCGAAGCGCAATACAGAACAAGCGCCGAGGATTACTGTCAAAAAGGGTTTTTTTCCACGATAATGTCCAACCTCACACTGCGAATGTGACCAAACAGCTCTTATGGGAATTTCACTGGGACGCGTTTGATCATCCTTCGTACAGCCCGGAACTCTTCTTACACCAAAAATCTGTCCTTGGTGGTCAACACTTCAACGATGATGACGAGCTCTAAGAACATGTTACCACATGGTTGCATATCAGGCGGCAACCTTCTATGAAGAAGGCATACAAAAACCCGTACCACACCATGACAAGTACCTACAAAGTTTCGGAAGCTATGTAGAAAAGTAGTTAGGAGTTGTAGATTTTTGTACAATAAATATTTTTTCTTTCTATGCACACGTTTGTTTTATACAACTAAACGGAACTTACTTTTTGGACGACCCTCGTAATAAGGCAAAGGTTAGCTTGCAGGAACACGCAGTCATACTTATTCAGTGCATGAAAGCTGTCTATGAGAACATATGAATACATGATAACCATATTTTTCTTTTCGACCCATCAGTTCTTCAGCTGTCTTCCCGTCTTTGCCTGTCCCTACATTCTTTTCCTCTACTGCTCCATGTTAACTATTCCAAGGTGCTGTATAAGATGATATGCTGACCTGTTCCACCTTCTGATTTATTTATTTCCTTAGTTATTCTGGTAATCGATTCTTTATCTGCCCAATTAATTTTTTAACATTCTTCGACAGTACCGCATTCCATATTCTACCAGGATCAACGTACCATATTATACAGTGATCCAACACAACACTTTCAGGCAATATTCTTACTCGCATTCGTATTAGAATCCAGTACAGCTTTTTTGACTTAAGACAGCATTTCTCATAGCTTCCTGCACTCTGGCATCCGATGTAACCTAGTGTCGCAGGTCGAAGAATTCTTTCACGTTTTCCACTGTTGTGTCATTGATGAGTTACCGGAGTCTGCTGAGACGAAGCATCGGAAGAAGCTGTCCAAGAAGTGTTTCTACTTTACAATAACGCCGCAGTTCATTCTACGTAGAACGTAGCCACACATGTTGCTTGCGTGGGCTATCAACGTTTGCCTGAGGCTCTTCATCTGCAAACATGGCACTCAGTGATTTCTCCCTTTTTCCTTGGATGAAGAAACCGTAGCGTGGCAGCCATATCCAGAACGACTACAAGGTGATTTCCTTCTTGTAATGTTTCCATAACCGCTAGAAAGCACACTTCTACAGTCAAGATCTCTGGAAAACTATCCATCGTTGGGAAATATATTGAAGGATGGATACGTAGAGAAGGAACGACACCATCATGGTCGTAGATTGGTTTTTCCGAAGTGCTAATTAAAACTTAACGACTACCGTTTGTGAAGGACTCGTGGTGAACAGGTGTGTGATGAGCGATGAACAAGAATTAAGTTCTTCAGGTCGCGACTGTGGCTTCAAGCTGCAGTATGAGGCCACTGGTCACGATCATAGTTTACGGATAATCTACCTCAACAGGTTAGCACTCTGATACCGACTGGGGAGAGATTGCCAACTGTTGTGTGTTCATCTCTGGTGAGATATCGATACCGCTACCCCACATCATAGCCAGCTGGTAACAGTGCCAACGGCTCTGTCAGCAGCATCATATAAAAATCATGTGTTTGTAAACATTCTAAATACAGGCCAAAGTTCAATAAAAACGTATCAGACCCCACATCTCCGCCCTACAAACCACCGTACTGTCTGTCTGGCGGCAGAGAGTGTACCAGTATTAATTTTGCCCTTATTATTGCATTCGCGGAAGGAAAAATGTGAGCACCTGTCTACACGAAACTGAATTACTCTGATTTCAGCGTCGTCGACATTATGGGTGTTTGCAGTATTCAAGCCGGCCGGGGTGGCCGAGCGGTTCTAGGCGCTACGATCTGGAACCGCGTGACCGCTACGGTCGCAGGTTCGAATCCTGCCTCGGGCATGGATGTGTGCGATGTCCTTAGGTTAGTTAGGTTTAAGTAGTTCTAAGTTCTAGGGCACTGATGACCTCAGATGTTAAGTCCCATAGTGCTCAGAGCCATTCGAACTTACTTTTTTTTTTTTTTTTTTTTTTTTTTTTTTTTTTTTTTCAGTATTCAAGGGGCACTGAGGCTCCACGCGGTACAGCTGAGTTGGGCGGGTTGCTTGAGTAGCAGGCGTTAACCGGCGAGACACCTTAGTGACGAACGGTTGTACAGAGCGAGCCGCCTTCGCCGCATTACCATGCAGCGTCTGTCACCTGGGTGGGAGTGGAGCGTGGCTCAGTATCCTTCCATCCATCGTATATTTAGGGGGCTGTACAATCAGATACAGAAGAAGACAATCGAAACGGAAATACTATAGCTTCTAACACCGACTGGGAGGCAAAAGATGCAAATGTTGGGAGCTCCACCCCCCTTGGAGATTTCAGGAAACTACTTTAAGATCTGGGAGTAACACGACGCAGCGTGAAGTGAAGAGACAGTTGGATATCAGGTGGAGATCGGCGTCTCCACTTCTGCGACCGACGTCCTGCCAGCTAGTAGGTTCAAATGGCTCTAAGCACTATAGAACTACTTAAACCTAACTAAACTAAAGAGATCACATACATCATTGCCCGAGGCAGGATTCAAACCTGCGACCGGAGCAGCAGCGCGGTTCCAAACTGAAGCGCCTAGAACCGCTCGGCCACAGCGGCTGGCGTCAGCTAGTAGGACAGATTCTCCGTTAAGCACAGATTCCTTACTTGCCGCTGACCACATGTATTGAAATAGGCTTTACGATGATGTCAACGTACATAAGAAATTACTACATCAGTTTACAAGTACAAATTATTTACGCTATATTAATAATTGTACAGTATTGCAATAATTGATTTAAAACTCAATTTCTATTTTAAAAGTATCCAAGAATTCTGTAAGACTATAGCATGGATTGTCTATTAACCTTTTGGCAGTTTACTTTTAAAATTATTGAAAGGTGTATTGAGTGCTGTATGTGGAAATTTGTTAAATAATTTGAAACAGTTCACTTTGTGAGGATTGCCTGTTTTTGTCAGCCTATGTCTAGAAATGTAAATACTCTATTTGTTTCTGGTGTCATGTGTCATGAAAGTTTTGTTCTGCCTGGTGTTTAATTTTGTTCTGTTCTATTCAACATTTATCAATGATGCATAAATAGAAACATTTATCACTGTCATTATTTTCATTTTGATGAATAATGGACGGCAGTGTTACCTTGGGCCAACCTTGCACGTTATTCGTAGCACCTTTTTCTGCATCAGTAATACATCAGTGGCATCACTGACATCAGTGGCCAGCAGACGACAGGCTTTCAGCCGTCTTCAACGACCGCTGTTCTTTCACCATTTCATCGCTCCGCAAACGATTTGGAACTTCTTGAAAGTGTAAACTAACCTGATTAAGATTTTTATAAAAAGTGATTACTAGTCAAATACTGCGGCTAGCGTCGATGCTCTTCCAACGAAAGGTAAGTAAACATATTTTCTCTAATTAAAAGAGCTTTGGAGGACTTACGGTCAAATAAGGCAGAAAGGATAGATAACATTCCATCAGAATTTCTAAAATCATTGGGGGAAGTGGCAACAAAACGACTATTCACGTTGGTGTGTAGAATATATGAGTCTGGCGACATACCATCTGACTTTCGGAAAAGCATCATCCACACAATTCCGAAGACGGCAAGAGCTGACAAGTGCGAGAATTATCGCACAATCAGCTTAACAGCTCATGCATCGAAGCTGCTTACAAGAATAATATACAGAAGAATGGAAAAGAAAATTGAGAATGCGATAGGTGACGATCAGTTTGGCTTTAGGAAAAGTAAAGGGACGAGAGAGACAATTCTGACGTTACGGCTGATAATGGAAGCAAGGCTAAAGAAAAATCAAGACACTTTCATAGGATTTGTCGACCTGGAAAAAGCGTTCGACAATATAAAATGGTGCAAGCTGTTCGAGATTCTGAAAAATGTAGGGGTAAGCTATAGGGAGAGACGGGTCATATACAATATGTACAACAACCAAGAGGGAATAATAAGAGTGGACGATCAAGAACGAAGTGCTCGTATTAAGAAGGGTGTAAGACAAGGCTGTGGCCTTTCACCCCTACTCTTCAATCTGTACATCGAGGAAGCAATGATGGAAATAAAAGAAAGGTTCAGGAGTGGAATTAAAATACAAGGTGAAAGGATATCAATGATACGATTCGCTGATGACATTGCTATCGTGAGTGAAAGTGAAGAAGAATTAAATGATCTGCTGAACGGAATGAACAGTCTAATGAGTACACAGTATGGTTTGAGAGTAAATCGGAGAAAGACGAAGGTAATGAGAAGTAGTAGAAATGAGAACAGCAAGAAAATTAACATCACGATTGATGGTCACGAAGTCAATGAAGTTAAGGAATTCTGCTACCTAGGCAGTAAAATAACCAATGACGGACGGAGCAAGGAGGACATCAAAAGCAGACTCGCTATGGCAAAAAAGGCATTTCTGGCCAAGAGAAGTCTACTAATATCAAATACCGGCCTTAATTTGAGGAAGAAATTTCTGAGGATGTACGTCTGGAGTACAGCATTGCATGGTAGTGAAACATGGACTGTGGGAAAACCGGAACAGAAGAGAATCGAAGCATTTGAGATGTGGTGCTATAGACGAATGTTGAAAATTAGGTGGACTGATAAGGTGGAATGAGGAGGTTCTATGCAGAATCGGAGAGGAAAGGAATATGTGGAAAACACTGATAAGGAGACGGGACAGGATGATAGGACATCTGCTAAGACATGAGGGAATGACTTCCATGGTACTAGAGGGAGCTGTAGAGGGCAAAAACTGTAGAGGAAGACAGAGATTGGAATACGTCAAGCAAATAATTAAGGACGTAGGTTGCAAGTGCTACTCTGAGATGAAGAGGTTAGCACAAGAAAGGAATTCGTGGCGGGCCGCATCAAACCAGTCAGTAGACTGATGACCAAAAAAAAAAAGTTGCCTCCATACAACTTCAAAATTTAATAAGTTTAAAAGAATACAAAGTAATAATATTTTTGGTTTTCACCAGGTGACAAGGTGATTCACAATGTTATATTTCCTCATTCGTACACACCAATGATGCAAGTGTACATAAGTCGAACGATACAATGACCTTGACATCTTTTCATTTCATGTGTAATGCGGTGACAGACAAATTCCCATATACGAATGTTTTGACAGTCCAGCTTGACGGATACGTGAAAAGACGTCACAACGGAGAGACAAATCTTTGCCACAAAGTTATTGGCTGTGTCCTTCTTGGCCAGCATACCTACCGCAGACTGTTCTTGCTGATGTTTTCCCATCTGCTTTAGCACCTGAAGTTGCTGCTCCTTGTAGGTATCCAAGATTTCAGCACTGTTGACCGAGGCATCTCCAACACACTGGCTGTCGTACTCCCTGATTTCGTCGGACTCCTCGAAAACGACTATCGTACTTGCCCTTTTTGGCGTGTGACTGAAGAGCATTCCAACCGATGTTTGCAGAGAACGCTATCTGTTTCTATAAACGACATATTCCAAGCCCGAATAGTTGGTGGGTAGTTTGGCGCCTTTCCATACTGTCCCCGAAAGTTTTGTTGCACTTGCGTATCAGACTTCGTCTCTATGAACCAAGCCACACACTGACCTTTCTCAGGTGATGTTCACATTTTTCGTCACTTCTGTGACACCGAGAAAATGAAAACTTCATGCGTTTTCTTTTCCCATGTTGAAAACCAACTATTTTCCTAGTTAAGTTTCACATTTATTATTGTATGAAACTGAAAGGGTAACTGACGGACATTCCGTATGTTATGCCTGACTCACTTCGGAATGTGGGCTCGCATAATGTGCAACATTCTCCTCTATGCACATCATCTTTCCTGTAATGTCTTCCATTCTAGTTTGTTGAGCATCTCCGCGATACACTCAGCTGACTAAGCAAACCCATGACGAATGGTGCAGCTCTCCTGCGAACCTTTTGTAAACTTGCCGTGTCACGGCATAGATTTAAGTTATACGTGACGATATTGTTGTAAGGTTCTGTCCCACTTTAAACACTGGTGTCAATAGCAGTCGGATACATGCTGGTTCAAATACAACTAGCAACGGCAGCCAGAACTAAGACAGTAGAGATGACAGGTACACTCCTGGAAATTGAAATAAGAACACCGTGAATTCATTGTCCCAGGAAGGGGAAACTTTATTGACACATTCCTGGGGTCAGATACATCACATGATCACACTGACAGAACCACAGGCACATAGACACAGGCAACAGAGCATGCACAATGTCGGCACTAGTACAGTGTATATCCACCTTTCGCAGCAATGCAGGCTGCTATTCTCCCATGGAGACGATCGTAGAGATGCTGGATGTAGTCCTGTGGAACGGCTTGCCATGCCATTTCCACCTGGCGCCTCAGTTGGACCAGCGTTCGTGCTGGACGTGCAGACCGCGTGAGACGACGCTTCATCCAGTCCCAAACATGCTCAATGGGGGACAGATCCGGATATCTTGCTGGCCAGGGTAGTTGACTTACACCTTCTAGAGCACGTTGGGTGGCACGGGATACATGCAGACGTGCATTGTCCTGTTCGAACAGCAAGTTCCCTTGCCGGTCTAGGAATGGTAGAACGATGGGTTCGATGACGGTTTGGATGTACCGTGCACTATTCAGTGTCCCCTCGACGATCACCAGTGGTGTACGGCCAGTGTAGGAGATCGCTCCCCACACCATGATGCCGGGTGTTGGCCCTGTGTGCCTCGGTCGTATGCAGTCCTGATTGTGGCGCTCACCTGCACGGCGCCAAACACCCATACGACCATCATTGGCACCAAGGCAGAAGCGACTCTCATCGCTGAAGACGACACGTCTCCATTCGTCCCTCCATTCACGCCTGTCGCGACACCACTGGAGGCGGGCTGCACGATGTTGGGGCGTGAGCGGAAGACGGCCTAACGGTGTGCGGGACCGTAGCCCAGCTTCATGGAGACGGTTGCGAATGGTCCTCGCCGATACCCCAGGAGCAACAGTGTCCCTAATTTCCTGGGAAGTGGCGGTGCGGTCCCCTACGGCACTGCGTAGGATCCTACGGTCTTGGCGTGCATCCGTGCGTCGCTGCGGTCCGGTCCCAGGTCGACGGGCACGTGCACCTTCCGCCGACCACTGGCGACAACATCGATGTACTGTGGAGACCTCACGCCCCACGTGTTGAGCAATTCGGCGGTACGTCCACCCGGCCTCCCGCATGCCCACTATACGCCCTCGCTCAAAGTCCGTCAACTGCACATACGGTTCACGTCCACGCTGTCGCGGCATGCTACCAGTGTTAAAGACTGCGATGGAGCTCCGTATGCCACGGCAAACTGGCTGACACTGACGGCGGCGGTGCACAAATGCTGCGCAGCTAGCGCCATTCGACGGCCAACACCGCGGTTCCTGGTGTGTCCGCTGTGCCGTGCGTGTGATCATTGCTTGTACAGCCCTCTCGCAGTGTCCGGAGCAAGTATGGTGGGTCTGACACACCGGTGTCAATGTGTTCTTTTTTCCATTTCCAGGAGTGTATTTGCGTATGTTAAGGTCCCTTTTACCGATATGAAAAATGCACATCCACACATGCAGCACAATATGTAAAATTGTCGACAATTACGCAAGTATGTTTCTTCATCAGTAACAAAGTCTTTGCCTCCAGGGAACTGCTATATTTTTCTTGCTATTCTATCTGAAAAAAAATTTGGTACTGTTAAATATGTGCAGAATCTTAGAACAAGCTTTGACTTCAAAGCTAATGAGGTAGTCTAACAGAATCACCTACTCAGCGTGAATCAGTATGAATTATCGGAACATCGGTCACATGAAACCCGACTCACGATTTCTCACAAGACTTCAACAAAGCCATGGATCAAGCCATTCAAGTGGATTTTTTCCGGTAAGCATTCGCTTGACTACCATAAACTTGACTACCATAACGAAAGTGCAATCACATGAGATATCAAAGGAAATTTTGGACTGGAATGAAGATTTCTTGGAAGGAAGGAGAGTCATCGATCCAGAATGAGATTTTCATTCTGCAGCGGAGTGTGCGCTGATGTGAGACTTCCTGGCAGATTAAAACTGTGTGCATGACCTAGACTCGGACTCAGGACCTTTGCCTTTTGCAGGGAAGTGCTCTACCAACTGAGGTACCCAAGCACGACACTCGCCCCGTCCTCACAGCATTATTTCTGCCAGTACTTCGTCTCCTACCTTCTGGAAACATCCCCTAGGCTGTGGCTAAGCCATGTCTCCGCAAAATCCTTTCTTTCAGGAGTGCTAGTTCTGCAAGGTTCGCAGGAGAGTTTCTGTAATGTCTGGAAGGTAGGAGACGAGGTACTAGCAGAAGTAATGCTGTGAGGACGGGGCGTGAGTCGTGCTCGGGTAGCACTTGCCTGAGAAAGGCAAAGGTCCTGAGTTCGAGTCTCGGTCCGACACACAATTTTAATCTACCAGGAAGTTTCAGGGTCATCGATATTTGTAGAAGTAACTTCGGGCGTGATTCAGGAAACATTTTCTGAGATCCTTGCTGGTCATATTCTATATTAGCGATTTCTCAAATAATACACTGCTCAAACCATTCAGGGGAGCGTGAATTTTGGGTATTTGCCATACTCCACTGAGCAATAATTGAAGATTGGGTATGTTACCAAATTATGCCTTACTCTTTCAAAAATTATGTACACATCAAAACTTCATTACATCCTCAATAGTTTATATCAGAAGAACAGAAACATCTGACAGGTATCAAAGAATGGTAAAACAATCATTCATCCCGTCATCCTGGGGGTTTTCCACTGGAATTTGAGAGCTTCAATGACGTCCATGCCCAGCTTATCACTGCCTGACACCTACATAGCATACTCTGTATAAGTGTACGGAGGTCGCCCTGTGGAATCCGTTCCCACCATTGAGAGCCCATGACAGGTTTTGAGAATCTGTGTTAGAAAATCACGGTCTGTCAAGCACGTCCCACATATTCACCATGGGGTTTGGATCATGACTCACTTTCAGCCATCCAACTAGTTCTATGTGGACGTTTCACAAGACATCCCTACCGACGCCAGTCACATACGCCCTGGCATTAGAAGGAATTCAGGGTCACCACTGCATGCCGCAGCCTCCACATAGTCCAACTGCCTGGCGGTAAGGCGACCATGGACAACGATAAAATCCAGGTGGCTGTCAACAACGAAGCCTCCCCATAACATAACAAAGCTTGAAAATCTGTCGACTCCCTGGACAACATATGGCAGGTATCGCTCATGTGGATCTCCGCACAGCAGCACGGCCACCACTTTGCGTCAGAGGACATCTGCACTCTGTAATAATACGTTTCGCCAGTGACGAAGTCACCAGTCGACATGGGAACGGAAGAACTGAAGGCGAGTTGCAAGATGTTTCAGGCGGCGTACTCGAACTGAAAGTTTGGGTCGCAATGTGCCTTCTCGTAAACTGTTCATTACAGTCTGATCGGACACAATGCCTCCAGTGCCCCATCTGAGATTGCCTAACGCTGCTCTGTCGGCATCCGTACGACGCAGCAACGCAAAGGTGGCCAGATATCAGTCTCACAAGGGACTGTAATGCATTTGCGAACATGTCCAACTTGCCTTGATTACTGAGCTGTCCCTCTGTAGCGTGTCCACAACTTATGGATGAAACATGGAGAGGCATTGGCAGCTGAAACACGATCGAAAGTCCAATATTTTTTTAGATCAAATCGACCGCCCTTGCACATTGCACTGCATTAGGATGTCGCAGCGCTTGTGCATGGTTGAATACTACGTCCATAAATTGCAACTGTCATCTGTGTATTTCACTAGAAAATAGTGGGACACTGGTACACGCTTCCTTCTGAGGGGACACTTGACATAGTAATACATAACGCAGCCGAAAGATGGCGAAAGATTTTAATTGTTACCTACACTGAAAGCGAATATCTCAAGCTGTGCAATAAGACCACAGGTACTGCCAAGGCGGTAACAGCGAACATTAATAGCGTACGATCGCTTGCGAAGTTGCAGCTTTTCTGAAACACGAACTACGCAACAAACGTGGATATACTGCTGGCGCATGAACACTGCAATGCGGTCCTTCCTGACGCCTATGGTTATAACACCTACCTTGCGCCGACTTCAGACGTAGGATGTGGCATAGCGAACATAGTCCGGGAAGGGATTCCGATGTGTGACCTCGATTATCTCCTTTCGGCCCGGGGTTGGCGATGACCGTGAACTGCATTCGTATTGTCAACATCTATGCACCCGTCGGATTTGACAGCCGACGTGCGCAATTCTGTCCGGAGAAGACTGCGCCCCTATTCCGTGACAGAGGAGAGGATTTTAATTGTGTTCTCACGCTGTGGCCGAGCGGTTCTAGGTGCTTCAGTCCGGAACTGCGCTGCTGCTACGGTCGCAGGTTCGAATCCTGCCTCGGGAATGGATGTGTGTGATGTCCTTAGGTTAGTTAGGTTTAAGTAGTTCGAAGTTTAGGGGACTGATGACCTCAGATGTTTAGTTCCATAGTGCTTAGAGCCGTTTGAATCATTTTTGTTCTCACACCGAACTATCAAACAGCAAATTTTAACTCCTGCTTTTCACTGTGCTCAATCTGCCGAGACATGACAGCAATGGACACATGGGAAAAGATCCAAGGGCAGCGCGATGGCTACATGTTTTTTACTAGTCATTCAGCGAGCAGACTGGATCGGAATTATAACATATAAGAACGCCTGTTGGCTACTAAACGTTGGCCTAAAGCTTTTACGAATCTCCTTGCATATTTATGCACGTTAATTCGTATGGCAACAGATCAAGTGGATCCCGAATGTCGCCTGCGGATCGAAGACGCATGCCAAACAAGCACTTGCCGTCTCCCGATGTGCTGTACGGTTCTTTCAAGGCACCTGTAATGTGCGAAACCGGCGATACGAAGGGTTATAGTAACTTACGGCAAGGAAAAAGCGAGATAGCTCCGAGATACACTTGAATTTTGCTACATGGTGCTTCGTGACCGGTTCTTCATGGCTCCATCGCAAAAGCATCAAACGGAAGTAGACCACAATTAGGAGTGCATTTTATCTATCACGAAACGTCGACTGAAGGGAGTTTCCAGCAGTGCTCAGTGCTTGGACAACGTCGATGGATTATTAATGAATAATAGCCAGCTACACTACTATGTAAGTTGTTTATATTCTATCTCATTCACGATGAGCCCATTTCGGCAAATTGCCATCGTCAGGTGAACTGTAAATACATATTTAAGCGATGGCCTTAATATAATGGTTTTGAAACTATGATGTGAAAATTTATAATATGTGATTAGGTGTTTTATCTTACACGTAACATCGTTGCTGTCATGTCCTGTCTGCTTTGGAATTATTACTATCTCCAAGTACAGTGGAGACGTATATCGGATGTTACTTGTTTCCCATATATGCTACTTTTCTGACAGCTTGGATGACAGTGGGTCAGCGATGTTACATCTTAACATAGTTACCATTATAAATAAGCGATGTGTGAAATTCAGTTGTTTATTATAATTTTTTCATAGTAGTGTATTTCCATGCATCATGTATCCAGGAGACAGTTCTCCATGATGGGGATGATTGGCCTTTGCTGTCACAACAGAACTTTGCTGCTTGGTTTCTGGAGCATTACCGCCTTCTTTTCGCCGGGATGCCGACGGATGATCGGATGGGTGAAGGCATACTGCGATAGATGCACACGGGGATGAAAGGATTGGCCGCAGCGGCGCTACAGGAGTCCCTAGCAGAAGATGAGGTAAGGAAGGCAAAAAAGGAAGGTGCGCTGCATAAATCCTCTTTGCCAGATGGGTTGACACACGAATTTTATCGCGAATTTTCGGATCTAGTGGTGACCCAACAGATATTGATGTGTAATGAGTTACTGGATCCTGACCCCGACGTCCAGTCGCAATTCGTAACGGAAATGTTTATATCAGTACAGAAAACGGCAGAGAGTATCAGCACCATCAATTTCGACCGCTCAAGATGCTCAATGCTGGCTACAGTCTTTGGGCAAATATTGGAGGCAAGGCTCAAAACTGTAATATCCAAGACATTACCACCAAACCAGGCTTGTCTAGGGATACAAAGCAATATGCACTTTATCCTAGGTGAATACAGTGACATCATTGCCCTGATGGAAGCATGTCACATCAGAGCGGCGTTCACATGAGAATTTTGATTGTGTCTTCCTTGACTCGACCATGTGACTCATGACGATACCCTATGACTTCAATATCGTTCTCACGCGCCTCCTTCGCGGCGCTCCTTCGACGGTGGGAGTTAACAGCAGGGGGGTAAATACGATTCCTGTTTACAGCACAGTTGTGCAAGGATGTCCTTCGTCGAGGGTGCTATTTGCAATTTCATTCGAACCATTGATGCAGACTCTTCCACGGACGTCTCATGCGAGTTCCTTCACGTGTCGCTTCTATGCTGATGACTTGATGATGCTCGTCCGATCGGAGAACAAAGTACATAACGTATTTGCCCTTCTTACTATATACAGCGTGGCGGAGGGGAACAGTGTCAACATGAATAATACCTAGATTATACACATCGGACATCATATGAGGCTTACACGTTTTTTATTTTTATTTTTTATTTTTTATTTATTTATTTATTTATTTATTTATTTTTATTTTTAGCCGATCGCTACGGCAATCAGCGGTGGCTAGCTACGGCCGACTGCTTCAGCACTTCCGACTGCACATATGCAACAATTCGCTCCGAACAC
This sequence comes from Schistocerca nitens, assembly GCF_023898315.1. NCBI lineage: Eukaryota > Metazoa > Arthropoda > Insecta > Orthoptera > Acrididae > Schistocerca > Schistocerca nitens. The sequence goes on from NC_064622.1 coordinate 332,859,015, forward strand.
ACAGTCTACTCCAAAGGGTGGTAATACTAACGTTCATCTTGCATCACGAATGCCACGCCTGGCACATATACTGTCATTGCCACATGGCATTGCTGCCAAGTTAATAGCGGCGTTTGGACAGTACGTCAAAGGGATGCTATCGAAGGTCAAATACGAGATATTAACTCTCCACGCCATTCTGGAGGACCTAACATCACGAATGTGTGGAACAAGCTCTCGTTCTGTACGTGAGAGCAATGATACCGCTCTGGAACCAACGGAAACGAGCCATCACGTTGGGGATCCAGGACGTTATTCTTGCCTTGTCCTCTGAACAGCCGGTGGCGGTAGACATAATATCGTCTTCTTTTTCCCACGTCGACCGATTCTTTGGTGATTTTAGTCATGTTCGGTTAAAAATACCTTCCACGAGGATCTAGTGCTGCCCGCATCTCGTGGTCGTACGGTAGCGTTCTCGCTTCCCACGCCCGGGTTCCCGGGTTCGATTCCCGGCGGGGTTAGGGATTTTCTCTGCCTCGTCATGGCTGGGTGTTGTGTGCTGTCCTTAGGTTAGTTAGGTTTAAGTAGTTCTAAGTTCTAGGGGACTGATGACCATAGATGTTAAGTCCCATAGTGCTCAGAGCCATTTGAACCATTTTTTTTTTTTTTTTGATCTAGTGCTGAGATCTATCGATACTTGAGGCTTCATAATGGCAATAATGTTGTCGAACTTAAATACGCAACTAGAGACTGGCGACAACTCTGGCGAGCCGACCATAGAGCTCTCCTCTCCACGGCAGCGAGATCGTCTTGATATAAATTTATAGGCCGCAAGATAGTTACACGACTGTATGACATTCACATGGTCGATTACCCACACTATGCCTTATATGTGATACGCAGAACACTGACGAACATTGTCTGCAGTGCGAAGGATGTTTGGCGGCTGACGCAACGCATAATGGCATCTCTCCAGAGCACCAACGACTCCGTGATCACGTCGGACGCTCCATTCTTCTCGGACACAATCTTTTTCCCCTCACAGAAAACATCGGCCATCCGCTGGACTGCAGAACACGCATCTTACTAGCCGGCCGCTGTGGCCGAGCGGTTCTAGGCGCTTCAGTCCGGAACCGCGCTGCTGCTACGGTCGCAGGTTCGAATTCTGCCTGGGGCATGGATGTGTGTGGTGTCCTTAGGTTAGTTAGGTTTACGTAGTTCTAAGTCTAGGGAACTGATGACCTCAGATGTTAAGTCCCATAGTGCTCAGAGCCATTTGAACCATTTGAACGCATCGTACTATTTGCTCTCGCACATCATAAAATCGACATGGGTTATTAGTTTTATGTACTAGAACAACATGAGATCATTCGACGTCACTCTAAATACAAAACGCGCTCAGAATACTTCCTAGACAGTGTGTTACATCACCTCCGCAGGGGTCGAGACTCCCAGATTTCCGCAGTTTCACGGGCTAGGATATTCCTCCCAGTGGAGTGACGAGGATGTTTCTTCGCTAGATTTCCTTGATTTCTTTATAAAATGAGACTGGTTTTTCCCTGGGATATAAAAATTTTAAAAAAGGATTTAAATAAAGGTACAATTTTCCTTCCCGCTGCAACTCCTTACCCCGTCAGGGGACGGGGTCAACGCGGCCAGGAGACCAAGCAAATCCCTGCGTTGGCGCTCGACCCGAGGGTAAGCAAAAAAATAAAAAAACCATGTTGGTAGAGCAGCTTCCCACGAAATGTAATGGTCCCAAGTTCGAGTCTCGGTCCGGCACTCAGTTTTATTTGCCTGGAAGTTTCATTTACAGAAACGTTTGATACAGCGCTGAGTGCAGTACATCATCAAGTTTTATTAAGAAATGGTCATTGTGACTACCTTTTGCAGCACGACAAATGTTCCATCTGTAATCAGTTTCCTGCCGAATCCTATGAAGCAATTCGATGTGTGGTGGCAAGTCCTTGTGTTATCCATTGTTGCAGCTCGTCGACGTTCTTTTAATGTAACCTTATACACGGGAGTCCATTGGGGTTAAATCAGGTGATCATGGTGGCCAGGATACTGTTCCACCACGTCCAATCCAAATTGGCACATTGTCACGGAGATACGCGACAACCTACCGATGCTAATGTCTCTGTCCATATCCTGTCGTGATTACAGTATTTGATAATGTTCAAGCATTTCCAGCAACGAGAGGCCAATTGCAGCAGACTCGGCAAAAAAGAAAGGACCATCAATCTTGTTACAGCTTACAGTGCAAAAAGCATTTACCTCATGAGTGTCCCGTACACGTTCGATTACATGACGCGGTTTCTGATCACTATATATCCGAACATTATACCGATTCACTTTACAGCAGGCATTGAAGGTGGCTTTCTCACTAAACGAAATTTTATTGCGAAAATCATCTTCTCTGCATTTTGTTAAACATTTCTACACAATACTCAGCTCGTTTTTCTTTGTCACTTTCTCTTAATTTTTACAACAGATCCAGTTTGTGGGGTATGAATGACAGACTTTTCCTCAATACCTTCCACTGTAACACTAGACTTATTCTATTCTAAGCTGGCAGGCTGATTTACCCGGTCAGCGAATGTAAGACTGCCGAACTTGTTCCACTGATGCGTGAGAGACGCTGGCCGACCCTGACCCGGCGACTGTGGCTTGCAATATTTAGGCCTGAATTGTCTGTGAAGTGTAGTAGCGGATTTGGATTCATGAAACCATAAACAACACTCCACACGCTCTGCCCGTTGTATGACTCCATGGTGACTGTTGGAATAACTCATTCACGAATGCCACCTAGCAGGAACATTGGAAACTAACAATGTTAAACGGAAATAAAATTTGAAGATGTAGTACATTCAGTATTGTATCAAACATTTCTATATTTGTAAGTTACTTACCCTTTTCACAATTAAAGTTTTCATTTCTATAACTAATTTGTAAACACTCTGTAATTTGCCACACTGCTTGCTTGTGATCATATATACACCACTCTGTGCCAATTGTCGCAATTTTCTTTACTATTGAATAAAAATTTAAGATGCTATTGGTGTTGTAAAATGCAGGTCTTTAATTGCTAGGCTTTGATTTTCCTACAAGATTGTCTGAACTGTTTGCCTTGTATGGGATTTTGTATTAGTTAGAGTACTGATGTGGTGTAATTCCACGCATTTTCTTTTTCCGTATATATTATCATCCAGGACAAATAAGCAGCCATCGCTGGAACGGATATGTTTGATGGTCTGTAGTTATGTAGGAAAAGCTGATTTAAATAATGGAACATATACGAGGCGATGTACCATATAATGGAGGAATCTTTTGCTAGATACTGAGGGTTTTGTAACATAATCGGATTTCTAGAATGAAATTTTCACTCTACAGCGAAGTGTGCGCTGATGTGAAACTTCCTGGCAGATTAAAACTGTGTGCCGGACCGAGACTCGAACTCGGGACCTTTGCATTTCGCAGGCAAGTGCTCTGCAAGCAAGTGTTCTGCAAGGTTCGCAGGAGAGCTTCTGTTAAGTTTGGAAGGTAGGGGACGAGGTACTGGCGGAATTAAAGCTGTGAGGATGGGGCGTGAGTCGTCCTTGGGTAGCTCAGTCGATAGAGCATTTGCCCGCGAAAGGCAAAGGTCCCGAGTTCGAGTCTCGGTTCGGCACACAGTTTTAATCTGCCGGGAAGTTTCATAATCGGATTTTATTGGTAGCATTTATTTCGTTACGTAACTCACATAATTTGTTTTGCTTCCTCTTCTACCCGTTTATATTGTTGCAGTAGTAGCAGCACAGTTTGCTTTTGTTTTTGGTACCACACGAGAGATATAATAACAAATGAATAGAAGAAGTATCCGCTACTGTGGAAGAACGTGTTAAATACTGGAACATTTCTACAGGGAACAGTTTGACAACCACTGCCTCAAACGAAATTATAAAAGATATCCGGTAACGCTACTGGTGACGGGTCTTAATCCACCAGATAGCGGTAGCGGTGGACGTACGGTGTGAACGGCAGCCTGTAAAAGAATCATAAGAGCGCCGAGCCAGCAGCGCGGAGAAATACAAAGGGAAGCCGTAACCGTGGCAAAGGGGGCCGCGATATCCAACAGAGCGACCGATTTACGGCCGGCTTTATTGGCGGCAGAGGGGGTAAGGGGATTGTATGGCAGGGAAAGGGGGGGGGCTGGATGCGGCGGGGAAACGGATGCGGAAGACGTCTGGAGGTTGGTGGGGGAGGAGTGGAGGGGGCGGGCTGTTTCCTGCCGGTTCTAAAGCTGCCCCTGCTGCTGCTGTTGCTGGTGGTGCCCGTGGTTCGAGGGCCTGTCTCTGCCTGCCTTTCTTTGGCCTGACCCTCAAATCCCCTTGTAGCACGGAGCATCCCCCAAGCGAGGAATCCAATGAATTTATCTCTACCCCTGACACTGCTGGTCGAGTTTTTAGACTACTCTTTGGACATCAGTTGCCCTGCTGATTCAACGTTCCTACGTCAGTAAACTAGAGCTAAAAGGGTGAGTCAAGCGGAAAACTTTTTTTTTTTTGTATGTCATTTAATGAATTACATTGGAACATGCTATAGCTGGCAAATTTCATTAGTGTAATTTCCTTGGCTGTAGCCTCTGTCGCGGCCATTCGTCCTGTATCGAGTAGAGATGGGCAAAACTGTTCTTTTCAGAGATTGGATCAGAACTGTTCACTCCCTGAAATGAATTAGCTCTTTTTCATGACTCACCACTCATTTACAAAAGAAAATAAATGAAAGGCACATTGCCCTTTAAACTTGGTTTATTCCAGTACTATACCTGTATTTTGATCTTATTTGATCCTATTTTGAAGTAACACAGATAATGAGTAAGAATTTTGTATTGTTTATTGAAATTTCCACGATATGACAAAGTTTTTGATTATTGATTTATTTTGCACTAGCGTGGTTTTTTGGGTGATCGGAAAATGTTGTAACTTGAGATTTACATTAACAATATATTTGGCTATATGTATTAAAATTTCATTAACCTCATACAAATACATCGCAAGCCATATATTTTTCCTTTCGAAGACGCCTAAAATCGCAAAATCCGTACCAGAATAAGAAAAAAAAATATAAATTTGACTGTAAAACGAAAGTGATGCATATAGCCTTACGCAGAATAAAACAAGGAAAATATTGGTGTATCACATTTTGCGATACGTTTATCGGTTCGCTCGTAATTAAAGCGTAAATTCGAGTGTCCATAATAAAAATCCTATAGAAAGAGGAGTCATCAGGAACCTAATCTAATCAGTTTAAACAAATAAAAATAAAATAAAAACAATTGATGTATACATAACATAATAATGTAATATACATAGCGGTATTACTACGAAGAACAATATCCAGTGGGGACAAACTCCGATGCAGAGGCGCTGAGTCGAGCAGGTCGAGCCGCGAGCTTTATTACTGCGTGAGCTGAGACCGCAGAGACCAGAGTGACACCAGAGTCGCTTTGCTCGACGCTCTGGCTAGAGTCGAGACGGTGGGGTGAGCGTTGAGCGGGCGAGTTCCGAGGGTGGGGGGAGCTCACCCGCTCCGAGCCAAATCGTCGGTTCCCTTGCGAGCAGGTTTTTGCAAGTAGTTCCTATGTTATCCGCTAGGTGGCTCTCTGTCCTGTTGCTCGCATCAACTGCCCAGAGGGCAGGACGTGCGACTGAAACGATCGCCGACAGAGTGCGATGCGAAGTTAAGCTGCGCCAGACACTGCACACGGCAGACGACGCACAGAGACGGCATGGCATATGTGAAACACAAAATCCAATGGGGCACTGCACAATGCAGGCAGCCAAGGTAGAAGCAGGGCAGAGGCTGGCGCTGGCTGTGTTGTGTGGCGTGCACTGTGCTCTGACCAGCAGAGGCGCTGCTGATATGCTCCGTCTCTCTCTCTCTCTCTCTCTCTCTCTCTCTCTCTCTCTCTGCCGTGGGAAAAGTTTGGAGCTACCGTTCTTTTTTTCTGAATCACTGATTGTTCACTCCTTTGAAAGATTGAACTCTATGAATTAGTTCAAGAGCGGATCCCCCATCTCTAGTATCGAGATGGTTTCGCCATCCCCTCCGAGCGAAAGAGGAATACTGTATGCAACTGGTGCCTGTTGACAGGCACACCTGCCACACAGCACTGCCATGCGGGTTGCCGTCCAGCCAGGCGCCTGCAGCTGACGCTCAACTTCATCGCATCATCCGCTGTTGTGAGGAGGGCGCCAAGACCACCGAACAGCATCCGCTAAGCCACGTGACGCTGGCCACTTCCTGCTATCCATAAGCCGGGCAGTCATAAGATCGCCACCTACAGTTCTCGAGCATCCTGCTAGAATGGTAACCAGCTCCCACTTCCCAAAGATGAAATCCGTCCCGAGACACACCCCTCTTTCCAACACTAATCACCCCTCTTTCGAACCCTAATCATAATGCTCCACCTCACACCATTCTCCAGTTTTCTCCTTCCCCCTTTATCCACCTTGCTGAATTCATGTCCCTGCCCTGTGGTTCTACAGGGCTCCACTGTCAAACTCATCATCACACCTTCACCATGGCAACTTTTCATTTGTCAACTCGCATATGCATTAGACCATGATGGCATCATTCACTCTCAAGACTGATTGTATTTTAAGCGTAATATAAAATCTCCAAATGTTTTAAAAACCATCAGTATTTTCCATCTACGTGTATTTCACAAATCATCGTTTAATGTCACTTTTCTTTATATAAAGATCTTCGCTATCGTTCACCTGTGTATTTTTAACAAAATCATCTGTTATTGTCACATTTTATAAGTTTGTCTGAACAGCGCTTTTTGTCCGCTTCCTGCCCGCCCCCATTGTGCGGAATCGAAATAACAATAAACAGCAGTCTAATGGCGAGTCTGATTCCGAGTAAACGACGAATCTTCGACGCAGTGCTACCGGACCAAGACGACGCCAGTGCACCACCGACTGTGACCGCGACCGATTCTGACCTTGCAATGTAAACTATGGTGACGGACGGTGTGCTTCGTAGAACTATATTCAATAAGCGACAGTTATTCTTATTAGATCAGGACGATCTCCTGTATTCTTCCACAGAGAATCAGTACTCTATTGTTCATTTATTCTGTTGGTTTCTTACAGAAATAAATTTCTATTGTTGAATGCTGCTTGGGCACTTACTTTTTTTCTGCGTGCACCACCCCACAATGGGATACTTCAAAAACCTGACAAAAAAAATGAAGCATCCAGACAGGGGGAGGGAAACGAAATGAAGCATTACCGGTTGAGAGGGTATGGGATTACAAAACTGAGTCACGTTTACAAAGGACTTGGCAAAATGAGCCCACCCAACCTGCTATGGATACATGCACTCATTCATCACCCACAACACTAGTAACTCGCCCTTGATACACTGGGTACTGATATTAGACCACATGTTCTATCCGTGTCAGGTATGAGGAACGTTACTGGTCAAGGTAGTACCCGAAAGTCACTCATACCGTTCATTGAGCCACGATCAACGTATGTACGAGCTTTTCCTATAGAAAAATAGCATCAACATACTATTGCATGAGAGATAACCCACGAGAACGCAGGATGTCTTTAACGTACCGCTTTGCCATCACAGTTCAACCACTACCAGCTGTGACCTGTCATAACCAATGGATCCGCACACCATGCCATGAGTAATACTGCTGGATAATGCACGATTCGACCAGCTAACGAAACGGAGTCCCACAATGTGACCCTTTTCAAATCCCGTCAGATGCTGATAAAGCTGTTACACACGAGTACTTGGCGTCTCCATGTCTTGACAGTAACCTTGCAGGAGAGCTGCTGTAAAGTTTGGAAGGTAGGAGACGAGGTACCGGCAGAAGTAAAGCTGTGAGTACCGGGCGTGAGTCGTGCTTCGGTAGCTCAGATGGTAGAGCACTTGCCCGCGAAAGGCAAAGGTCCCGAGTTCGAGTCTCGGTCGAGCCACAGTTTTAATCTGCCAGGAAGTTTCAGTGGAATAGAGATTAAGCAATTACTTGTGGAGCTTGCAACAAAAGCATCAAGACTTGGCCTGAAAGTAAATGACGAGAAAACGAAATACATGATAGTTCAAAGATGTAGAGATCAATGGGATAACCAATCACATCTAATAGTTGGTGATCAAGCGTGTTGAACAGTTCACATGTAGGGGTCAGTAATAGATGAACAAAATCAGAGACAGGTAGAAATAAAAGCGAGACTGCAAAATGTTAACCGAGCCTATTATGTGACACAAAATCTCTTAGGGTCCAAACTGCTGACTAGGAAAACTAAACTAAAGGTATATACTACAATCACCAGACGAGTTCTAATGTATGGGGCAGAAACATGGTGGCTAACGATAACAGAACACCACCATTTACAAGTGTTTGAGAATAAAGTTTATAGAAAAATTATTATGACAACGAATCACAGTGTTGGAACAACAACCAACGATTGTAAACATAATAAATGCTAGAAGACTGCAATGAGCTGGACATATGATGAGAATGAAATAAGATCAAATTGTGTTAAGAATATTCAGGGAGAAGCCATATGGCATAAAACCAAGGGGGAGACCCAGGAGTACTTGGCGCAATGAAATCGATTGCATATGTGAAAGATTGGGAATAAATAAGTGGCAAGAGGCAGTACAAGACAGGAGCATCTGGAGGAATCATGTGAGATCGGCACGGGAACTTGGAATCTCTTAGAAGCCTACTACTAATACTACGACTACCACTACTACTTCCAGTATCTGATTGTATGTTTACATTACTATGGATCGTTTGCTCATCTAACTCTATCTATTTGTATATATTTTAACAACTTTTCATTGACTTCACTTTCTCGTTATATCATCGATAGTTGCATATTGGGCTTACATTGATGTACAAGGACTTAAAGTTGCTAATGAAGCATCGAAACTGGTTGCTTAAATAATAACTTTTTTTTAGGAAGTGTTACGGCTGCTGGTATTCTTTTTTCCACCAGTGGATTGGAAGTGGCAAAGTAATGACTAGTAGTGGGTCAGTATACCCTCTGCTACACACCGTACTGTGGCTTGGGGAGTATCTATGCAGATGCAGATGGAGATGTAGAAGTTTCCTAAAATTAGGAAAGGAGTAATGTAAAGCAGAAACTGCATGACAGGAATCCCTATTAACATGAAATTAATTGCCGCTGGCGTGCTACAAACATGGCGCCATCACACTTGTAAACATTAGTATCATATCCACCATAGTACAGGAGCTGTCGGAACAGGAAGGCGTACCTAAGCACCGCGGAGTTCACCAGCGAGGCCCCAACGCTCGCAGGTCTCCTACTACCTCTAGTAGGTTGTACCAGTAGGTAATAAGAGTGTGCATCCACGTGGGTGTTTATGTGAGTGTGTGTGTGTGTGTGTGTGTTTTTCGGTCGGTAGGTAGGTGTGTTGGTGAGAGGCTGATAGAGTGAACTACGGCCAAAAGATAAACAAATACATAATGATCCTAAAAGATGGATAAATACAGAATAAGTTGTCTACAGAGACAGCACCTAAATACCTAAAAGGCAGTATTAACTGTGGAAGATATCAAAACAAATTTTTATAAAGAAGGTTGTTGTAAGCAAGTGTTTCAGCTTATCATTGTTCGTCAGCTTAATCATCAAAGAAAAATGCTAATGTGAAACCAAATTTAGAAAGATGAATACAAGTTAATGGGAACAATTACCAGTTCTAAGGTTCGTAAATGACAGCCCTTCTGACTGCATGTAAGGAATGGATAGAAGATTTGTCGGAAGGAAAATACATTACACTTGGCGGGGAATATGACTTAGGTACAAGCAAAGAAAAGATGAAGGTGATCAAGGGTAGCCGAAGGCATACTAACGAGCTTAGAGAGGAAAGCCGAAGCAATTTCAGAAGTAGATTGCTATCCTCGAATACATCTTTCTACAATAAAAGGGCTATTGTTGTTGATATGGAAATGAGAAGAAATTCCTTAAACCCAAATAAAATCTGTTATGACCATGCGTGAAACATCTGTGACAGTGTTATAATAAACGGTGCCAGAGAAGTGTCACTATGTAGCTCGTTTTCGAACACTTGTACCAGCAGCAACGTGCGCATCGGGTACAATCTTAGCGTAGTGTCTGCGTCTAATCTGGTTCGGTACTTTTAAATAGTCCTTCCACTTAGTCCAGAAACGCTTGTTAGATGTTGTAGTACGATCATTCGACCTCACTGTAAACCTTCATTGGCTCTTCCTTCCTCATTTTCCTCACCATCTGTTAAGTAGTGGACTCTAGTGAAAATCAAGATAGTTTATGCTCTAATTTTGAAGCTTGTATGCCACTTCCAGTACGTTATAACCAAGATAGTTGTCGAAACTTTGCAACAATTTTCTTTCTTTTACTGGAGTTCGGTGTACATATAAAACCTGTATCCCTATGTTACGTAAGTGGTAAGTACGATGAATAAAATTGTTCATAACATAGCAGCGCATTTTAGTAACTGACAACATAATACACAATTTATTATGTTGTCGAGGAAATAGGGTAGGGGATAGTAGAGATACGCAAATTTTTTGTGAAGTACACTCCTGGAAATTGAAATAAGAACACCGTGAATTCATTGTCCCAGGAAGGGGAAACTTTATTGACACATTCCTGGGGTCAGATACATCACATGATCACACTGACAGAACCACAGGCACATAGACACAGGCAACAGAGCATGCACAATGTCGGCACTAGTACAGTGTATATCCACCTTTCGCAGCAATGCAGGCTGTTATTCTCCCATGGAGACGATCGTAGAGATGCTGGATGTAGTCCTGTGGAACGGCTTGCCATGCCATTTCCACCTGGCGCCTCAGTTGGACCAGCGTTCGTGCTGGACGTGCAGACCGCGTGAGACGACGCTTCATCCAGTCCCAAACATGCTCAATGGGGGACAGATCCGGAGATCTTGCTGGCCAGGGTAGTTGACTTACACCTTCTAGAGCACGTTGGGTGGCACGGGATACATGCGGACGTGCATTGTCCTGTTGGAACAGCAAGTTCCCTTGCCGGTCTAGGAATGGTAGAACGATGGGTTCGATGACGGTTTGGATGTACCGTGCACTATTCAGTGTCCCCTCGACGATCACCAGTGGTGTACGGCCAGTGTAGGAGATCGCTCCCCACACCATGATGCCGGGTGTTGGCCCTGTGTGCCTCGGTCGTATGCAGTCCTGATTGTGGCGCTCACCTGCACGGAGCCAAACACCCATACGACCATCATTGGCACCAAGGCAGAAGCGACTCTCATCGCTGAAGACGACACGTCTCCATTCGTCCCTCCATTCACGCCTGTCGCGACACCACTGGAGGCGGGCTGCACGATGTTGGGGCGTGAGCGGAAGACGGCCTAACGGTGTGCGGGACCGTAGCCCAGCTTCATGGAGACGGTTACGAATGGTCCTCGCCGATACCCCAGGAGCAACAGTGTCCCTAATTTGCTGGGAAGTGGCGGTGCGGTCCCCTACGGCACTGCGTAGGATCCTACGGTCTTGGCGTGCATCCGTGCGTCGCTGCGGTCCGGTCCCAGGTCGACGGGCACGTGCACCTTCCGCCGACCACTGGCGACAACATCGATGTACTGTGGAGACCTCACGCCCCACGTGTTGAGCAATTCGGCGGTACGTCCACCCGGCCTCCCGCATGCCCACTATACGCCCTCGCTCAAAGTCCGTCAACTGCACATACGGTTCACGTCCACGCTGTCGCGGCATGCTACCAGTGTTAAAGACTGCGATGGAGCTCCGTATGCCACGGCAAACTGGCTGACACTGACGGCGGCGGTGCACAAATGCTGTGCAGCTAGCGCCATTCGACGGCCAACACCGCGGTTCCTGGTGTGTCCGCTGTGCCGTGCGTGTGATCATTGCTTGTACAGCCCTCTCGCAGTGTCCGGAGCAAGTATGGTGGGTCTGACACACCGGTGTCAATGTGTTCTTTTTTCCATTTCCAGGATATCATCTTCTGGTTATCCGATGGCTTCCATAAGATAAATGTTGAGCAATACGCAGACGTATTGCCACCTGACAGACCATCCGTAATACTGACCTGAAAATCTTCGTGGCAATGCAATCGCCTGAAGAGATCATTATATACTCTTATTCTCTCTGCTTTTATGATATGGGGATAGTGAGGATGCTGGTGGCAAATTGATGTCTCTCGTTGTTTAGTCTCACCTCACAAAGATACTTGTCGGTCACGATACCACTGACAGGAAAGTAACACATGATTTAAATTGGTATCTGACATTAATCCGAATGAACAAATTGGGAAGCCTCTGACTCTTACCATTTGAAAGCGACTGGGAAATTGTCTGTGATTAAAACGCATCCTTATCATGGACGTTAGATATTGTCTGCTGCATGTTCATTCATCTTGTATCTGAGTGCTCGATATAAGAAGAACGATGCTAAGATACGATAAGGGCGTGACAATACCGGTCGACTGAAAGCAAACTGAGAAGATAGAGAGAAGACAAAATAATATGAATAAAATTTTAATGTCAAAAAGCCGAAGCATTGTTTGCTGGATATACTGCGAATTTATAGTCATTCAGTATACAAGTGGACACTGAACAACAGCGGCATTTTAAATTTTTTAAATCGTTGTCATAGATGAAAGAGGCAATAAGTGACGCATAAAAGGTTTTGGACCGACTCAGTTTGGACTTACGTAGGCACTGGGCGACAGTTATATGTTTCGTCTCCAATAAATACTTCAGAATCCTGATGACCTACACGAGTAAACCATATACTGATGCTCCACAAAATCACCTTGCTCAGAACCGTATGCGTTAAATGCATCAGCAGCCGGGCAGAAAAGTTCTATTACAGGCCCTATAAGATATTGCTTGACGCCTAGAGAGGCGGCAACCTCTCGTGCTCAACGGCACAAGGGATTGCCTTCTATTCGGGTGTATCTTAGCTACGGAAAGTAACACAGAAGGCAGTTTTCAATGTATTCTTGTTTCACTCTCTAAATCTAGAAAGTTACTGTAGAGCAATGTCTACCTAAAGACGTATATGGAATATTTTAAGCTCCAGTGCAACCTAGTATATCTCAAAACCAAGTTTTTTATGAACTGAATTTCAGTAAACGAAATCCATCATTTGTATGCGCCTAGATCACGAAATAAATAGAATCAACTACATATTCTTTAAGTGAAGCCTGAGGTAGCTTGTCAAGTGTGCATCACACTCATGTCATTCTGGCAAGTTAAAAATACAGAGAAGGTCGAGAGGTATTGTACTACGAACTTGGGAAACAAGAGTCACATTCCTCAAGTCAGCATCTTGTTTACGGTATGGAAATAACAACAATAAATACAAATTTGAAAGTTTGTGTTTCTCTCGAGCAAGATATTCCTTTATGTGTTAATAAATAATCAGGCACTATTCAAATATCAAACCCCTCTGGTCGGGCTTCATACAGCACCATCTTTCAACATAACTCTTGAAAGCTTCGTGTTTGTCTCTCTGTATCTTTGTGTGTGTGTGTGGGGCGGGGAGGGAGGGGGGAATAAGAGGCAAAGACTACCCCCCTAACAGTGATAATCAAGCCCTCAAAAATTCATGCTATGCAAGATATATAATTCTCATTTCCTACAAAAACAATTTGGAAAGGGTGTCTGACTCGTCAAGTTGAATAGAAATAGTCACACAGACACATGTTGTAACTGTTGTATTTTTGTTTTAAAGTTTCGTGTATGCCTGCGCTGTAATGTTAACCTGAATACTTACAAGTGGTCTCCCTACGTAAATGGTATCTGATAAAAGAGTCACCAAATCAGTCTGAAACTGTGTAACTATATCGTAATTGAATCAGAAATAATTACAAAACCTAAAACTGTATTATAAATAAGCTGTCCTGTGAAATTCTATATTACGAAGCCCAATGATCAGTGCTGTTGTGCGTGACGTCACAGTATGTGACTTGCACGTCCAATACACAAAGCTAAAAAGAATAAATATTCTACAGAAAATTACAAATCGAAATTTGAAAGAATAAATGTCCAAAATGCTTCTGTGAAAATGCCCTATAAATTCATGCAGGTACGCAAACTGACTAAATGACACAAACACGAATGTAATGACGGTCCAAATCCGTGTCCGGCCATACTGATTTGGGTTTTCCATGTTTTCTCAAAATCACCCTAGGCAAATGCCGGAAGTGCCCTTGGGAAGGGCACGGCAAATCACCTTTTTCATCCTTTAAACAAACCGAGCTTGTACTACTTCTCTAATAACCTCGATGTCAATGGGGCTTTTTTGCTAATGTAACACTGAACTGCAAGAATAAGGCTGTCTGTATAGACTGTAGCTGATAACAATTTTGAAATGCAACGCTTAACTGTAAATGATATAACTATATCCTGACTTTAACGTTAAACTTTCCCTAATTACCTTTGTGAATTACCTTGTGGCACCAGAAATTCTATACTGCTCGAAAGTGGTGAAAATAAAAAAAATGCAGCGCAGCAGCAAACCAGCTGAAAGAAAGAAAGCGTTCGTAGTGCAGTGCATGGAACAGTAGCTATGCTAGGCACGTAATGCATTATCCTGAATTACTGTGATCCCCTCAGTGCAACGCAGCGAAACACAATTAGAACATAATACTTTCATTAAAAGGCTGTTGTAGAAACTCGACTTGTTATTTATTGACAAGGACAATAGTACTCAAATACCTTATTGTAAAACTCTGATTTTTTTAACAAGTACAGTCGCCTTTATAACAATCACACTTTATAAAAATATGACTGCCATGAAATTAGTTAATATAATATAAAGGACTGGTTAATCTATCGCTCTGAGTGTAAACTATGTGAACCGGTAACTTTGTTTAACAACGTCTGGACAATCGAATAAAATCACCCCAGTAAAGAAAAATCACCGAAAATTTGCCTTTCAAAACCATCATAAGTTACTCAAGAGCAAGCTATGTAGGGTCAACAGTATCTGAAACTCTCCAAACTTCTCAAATCAGTCTTTACAAAATCATATTTCCAAAGAGAAACATCCTTTGCTGTTGCATCTCTGTGTTCTGTTAGTTATTTCCAGACCGCTCAGCAATGTAACGACCAGCCGACTCCCTCGGTTACTTCTCATTGAATGCCATTGCCAACGACAATGCTGCTGACTATCGAAGATGACATTGCTTGAAAAATATCCAACGTGCAAATATAAATTATGACAAATCGAATAGAAAGAGTTCACAACACATTCAGTGAGTACCAAAAATAAGCTGGAAATCTTACAATGCACATTAATAAATTCAGCACGACGGAAAATAAATTGGACCTGTATAGCTTACTCCTGAACATCACCCAGAGGGCATTGATTCCTAATGGACAGTGAATTAAATGGGGCACGTGTTAGCTTCCTGCTTATGGCGACCAGCATGGCAATGATAATTTTGTAATTCTTGCCAGACGATATGCACTGAGGTGACAAAAGTCATGGGATACCACTTAGTATCGTGTCGGGCCTCCTTTTTCCCGACTTAATGCAGCAACTCGACACGGCATGGACTCAACAAGCCGTTCGACGCTCCCTGCAGAAATAATGTGCCATGCTAGATCTACAGCCGTCCACAAGTGCGAAAGTGTTGTTACACAGGATTTTCTGCACGAACTGACCCCTCGACTAGTACCATAAACATTCTACGGGTGGTCAAATCATCCGGTCGAATTGTCTAGAATGTTCTTCACACCATCGTGAACAATAATGTAGGGTGACATGGTTCATTGTCACCCATTTTTGGTGCCAAATTTCGTTGCATTGTCCTAAGCGTACGTTCGTCCTAAGTCCCACATTGATTTCTGCGATTGTTTTAAGTAGTGTCGCTTGTGTGTTAGCACTGACAACTCTACGCAAACGCCGCTGCTCTCGGTTGTTAAGTGAAAGCCGCCAGCCACTGCGTTATCCGTAGTGAGAGATAATATTTCAAATCCGGTATTCTCGGCGCGTTCTTGACACTGTGGAGCTCAGAATATTGAATTCCCTAATGATTTTAGAAAGGAATATTCCATGCCTCTAGCTACAATTAACAGTCTGTTATTTCCCGTCGCGCGGCCACAATCATGTCGGAAATCTTTTCACATGAATCAGCTCAGTGACAGCTCCCCCAATGATGCCCTTTTACACCCCGTGTACGCAATACGACCGCCATCTGTATATGTACATATCGCTGCCCCATGACTTTTGTCAGTCCATTGTATGGAATCTGTAAACCATCCGACTGAAAAAGGAATTCATGTATGTCACTTTTACGTAGCATAAGCGTCATGTGTGTGAAATCTATCCATACGATATACTGCCAACAGGAATCGAAAGAGCTTCTGTCCACCTTCATTCACTGGGCTTGGGACCTAACAGCATGCAAAGGAAAATCGCTTGTTATGAGTGTCGTGTGAGGTCGGAATTCAGTGATCGATTTCTGATGCAGCCTCAGTGGTTGTGGGTCGTAAAGCGATATCACAAGATCCAATAAGATAGCACCCATGTAACTTGGCACACACTAGTGACTTAATGCAAAGAATAATGAAATATGTTTTGTTATAACTCGGCAAGAAGTGAATTAATAAGCAATTTATTGTAACTGAATACAAGGGCCGGCCGCTGTGGCCGAGCGGTTCTAGGCGCTTAAGTCCTGAACCACGCTGCTGCTACGGTCGCAGGTTTGAATC